>NC_035443.2:165507765-166899062 GCF_002127325.2 Helianthus annuus
CGGCCTGATCAGTAAGTTTGTGAGCAAGTCGAACAATCGGCTGAATGGTAGTGTGGTTGGCTGAAGTGACATGGCTTCGAATTTCTGGAGCCAAACCCTTGATGTACAGTTCGATTCTTCGGTACATTGGTCGAGACATGTTTGGGCAAAGAGCAGCATAGTCATTAGACAGCTTGGTGTAAGTTTCAATTTCCGACCCAACCATCTTGAGCTCATAGTACTCATTCTCAAGCTTGTGGATGTCATCCCGGTGACAGTATTCATCCTTAATCATATCCTTGAAATCCTCCCATGCAGTAGCATTAGCAGTTTCCAAACCAAACATCTGAATCTGCGCCTTCCACCAAGAAAGCGCGCTTCCTTCAAGCGTAGCAGTAGCAAATTTCACCCAATTTGCAGGGGGACACTCGCAAACAGCAAAGACAGCTTCAATTTTCTCAATCCAATGCAGAAGACCTATGGCACCCTCAGTGCCGTTGAAAGGGAGAGGCTTGCAATCCATGAAAGTTTTGAAAGTACACACTGGTGGTTGCGCAGGTGCATGCTGACCTATAGGGTGAGAAGCGAAACGTATAGGTTTAGAGGCGAAAAGTCGATGTGGCGGTAGGATCTAAACATCCTAAAACAACGAGCTTACCTATAGGGTGAGCTGCGAAAGCTGCAGCCACTGTGTTGAGTAGGTTAGTGAACTGAGCCTGCGTCATGTTAATGTTTCCCCTTCCGCGTCCACTCATTGTCTTCATAACCAGAAAACACAGTATGAGTGTGATGTCGTAATGTAGCGAGAATGAGATAGAAGAGAGAGGTGTATCTATCTAGTTTAGGCACACTAGTACGTATAGCATAACAGGAAACATAAAGTAAGCAACAAGTAAACACTGGTCCGAGCTATGAGGTCAAATGTGTCGAGCCTTGCACTAGGAGTGTAGTGTCGTTGCGAGTCGCGGGTTATAGTCTGGTTTTCTCCAAAAAGATTTTCCCCTTTTTAAAACCAAGTTCACTATAACCAATGGCTCTGATACCAATGTGTCACACCCCCAAAATCCACCTGCGGATAACACCCGCTTCGGGGGCGTGACTGACCAGGATCCAGCCACCAATTATACTGAATAATTAAGTTGATAACAAAAGTAATACTTACTAACCATAAGATTAGCAAATATCAAGTTCAGAGTTTAAGGTTTTAAGTTCAAACAGTTAATAAGTAGCGGAAGCATAAGTAAAACAAAGTTCATATTTCAAAATGAGGTAACACCCAACACAAGGGTGAACAGACACTACACATTCCCAAGCAGCAAGCTCCTTCGTCACGGGTTACCTGCAAAGCATGCGGTAAGGGGTCAACACTAATGCTGAGTGAGTTCACTAGTTGTCCAGTTTTAATTACCAAAAACTTGTTTCACCGGTTAATTTATCCGTTTATACATGCCATGGGGAGCTACCCCAAAAAGTTAGCGACTAAACTGTTTTTCCAATACCGAACACTAGGTAACCGTTGCGTTTCCGCAGGATGCCCCGATGTCAATGTTCTATCATCATTGACGGATTCCTGAGTACATTAGTTCACGACCGATCCCAAACCAGGGCACGGTGTGAGGCTGGTAAACACCTAAATAGCGCTATCAACTAATAACCCGTTCGCCTAACCCGGCGACTAATCGGTATTTGTAGTAGGGACTTGAGTGATAGAGTTTCGTTTAGTGCCGTTAGTTGCAATCCGTATAAACAGTAATTAACCAAAAGGTTTCCCAATACCAGGGAAGGAAAAGTAAGTTTTGTTCCCGAAAACTAGGGAAGGTATGTGAATAGTATCCCCTTTACAAGGGGATAGGGTCGTTTTAGTCTCGTGTCCCAAACCACCGGGACGCATGCTTTTAAGTTGTGAACTCACCTTGGGTTGCTCGGTAGGTTTAGGTTACTTGTCAATCACGTTGGTCACCACGTCCTAACATGGTTACCGGTATAGGTCAGGTTCGGTGTACAAGCATTCACGTAAAACACATACAAGTACGTAACATGCATACAAGTAAATAGTCATGGGGTTATTGGGCCGGCCCTAACAGTAACACAGTCAAACAGAACACAGCAACACATAGTCCATTTAGATAGTCCAAGTTAACACAAAATGGCCCAATAACCAAAATGGACAGCCCACTCGCAACCAGCTGGTCTCGAGTCGCAACCAGGAGGTTTCGGCTTGTCACGTTATGGTTGCGAGTCGCAACCGTGGTCTTCGAGTTGTCACGTTTTGGTTGCGAGTCGCAACCGTCGTAGTCTCGAGTCGCAATCGTGTGGTTTCGACTTGTCATGCTATGGTTGCGAGTCGCAACTGCGTGGTCTCGAGTCGGAATGCTGTGGTTGCGAGTCGTAATATGTCCCTTTCATGTACACGTGATGATGTAGATATGACAGTCCAAATTGTACCAAGAATTCAGGCCCAGATTAGGAAACAACCAATGAGGTTTCACAAACAACTTTTCCTAATCTGACCATTAACCAAATAGATCAAACTTTGCCATTTTTACATCTTCAAGTCACATTCAAACAAGTTCATCTTACATTCATAGTTTTCTAGGGTTTTCATGCTTAAACAAAACCATACCTTTTGAACCGAAAATCACATATTACAACAAGATTGTCATGCAAGAACTAGAAACATGTATTTTGTAGTCGAAACTTATGTTTAACAACCTCATTTTTGCAAGAAACTTTAAAGCATAGTATAGTTGGCTATGAGCACTTGTAAACTACCATTATCAAGTCATTTTAAACATGTTATCATATATTTCCAATCTTTACAAAACAACCTAATGATCATGCATAAAACTACTAACCAAACATTTTTCTAGTTCATATACATATCATTCAAGCAAGAATACAAGGCATCCATTACACATAAATCTATACACAAACTAGGACACTAACCGGGTAGAGAAGAAGGAGCCGTAAACAAGGAAAAGAACCGAGAAGATGGAGTGTCCGAGTTAGTGGTGATGAACTTGTCCGAGTTCTCTTGTCCGAGATCCAAGCTTGAACCGAAAGAGGAAGAAGAGAATGGTTGTTGTTGAAGGTTTACTAGTGAGAGAGAGAATAGGAGAAGTGTGGATGTGTGGTGTAACAAATGAGGGAAAGTGAGGAGAAGGTTGGGGATTTATACAAGGGGGGTTTTCGGGTTGGGCTTGGGGTTTCGGCCCAAACCGGTTACGGCCCAAAGGCCCACTCGCAACCGCCCGGTTGCGAGTCATGGTCTCGACTCACGTACATTTATATATAATACGTACATTCAACACACATTAAGCAAATAAAGATCACGTTGCCATTTAATAATATTTATATACACAAAATATTACAAGGTGTTCGTTCGGAAAAACCTAGAGTGTCACATTGTTCCTGTAACTCGAATCCTAGCCCGGTATATCCCACTTTAATTTTACACCATTGTGAACCTTACACCTTTTTTACTCTCTAATCTAGGTTCTCGGCATTGAAAAATCTTCGTAAACTAAATCACACGTGTATATGTTGACATTTAAGAGATATACAGTCAAGAAAATCAAGGGCAATGGTGATATATATGCGGATTAGACACCAAAAAAAAACACTCAACAAATGGCTACAATTTAAGGAACGTGTTTAGTGACGACATCAGATTCCTAATTGATGGAGAAAGGTCTGCTGGCAAGAAAAGCTGCTTCTAGGAGGTTGTCAAGTGTTTTCGCTCGACGATTCCATTTTTGGGTGGTTGGTTTGGCCCTTGTTCCTGTAACTCGAATTCTAGCCCGGTATATACCATTTTAATTTTACACCATTGTGAACCTTACGCCTTTTCTACTCTCTGATCGAGGTTCTCGGCATTAAAAAATCTTCGTAAACTAAATCACACGTGTATATGTTGACATTTAAGAGATATACAGTCAAGAAAATCAAGGGCAATGGTGATATATATGCGGATTAGACACAATAAAACACTCAACAAATGGCTACAATTTAAGGAATGTGTTTAGTGACGGCATCAGATTCCTAATTGATAGAGAAAGGTCTGGTGGCAAGAAAAGCTGCATCTAGGAGGTTGTCAAGTGTTTTCGCTCGACGATTCCATTCTTGGGTGGTAGGTTTGGCCCTTGTTCTTGTAACTTGAATCCTAGCCCGGTATATCTCATTTTATTTTTACATCATTGTGAACCTTACGCCTTTTTTACTCTCTGATCGAGGTTCTCGGCATTGAAAAATCTTCGTAAACTAAATCACACGTGTATATGTTGACATTTAAGAGATATAAAGTCAAGAAAATCAAGGGCAATGGTGATATATATATGCGGATTAGACACAAAAAAAAACACTCAACAAATGCCTACAATTTAAGGAATGTGTTTAGTGACGGCATCAGATTCTTAATTGATGGAGAAAGGTCTGGTGGCAAGAAAAGCTGCTTCATGGTGGTTGTCAAGTGTTTTCGCTCGACGATTCCATTCTTGGGTGGTTGATTCGGCCCTTGTTCCTGTACCTCAAATACTAGCCCGGTATATCCCATTTGAATTTTACACAATTGTGAACCTTACGCCTTTTTTACTCTCTGATCGAGGTTCTCGGCATTGAAAAATCTTTGTAAACTAAATCACACATGTATATGTTGACATTTAAGAGATATACAGTCAAGAAAATCAAGGGCATTAGACACCAAAAAAACACTCAACAAATGGCTACAATTTAAGGAATGTGTTTAGTGACGGCATCGGATTCCTAATTGATGGAGAAAGATCTGGTGGCAAGAAAAGCTGCTTCTAGGAGGTTGTCAAGTGTTTTTGCTCGATGATTCCATTCTTGGGTGGTTGGTTTGTCCCTTGTTCCTGTAACTCGAATCCTAGCCCGGTATTTCCCACTTTAATTTTACACCATTGTGAACCTTACGCCTTTTTTACTCTCTGATCGAGGTTCTCGGCATTGAAAAATCTTCGTAAACAAAATCACACGTGTATATGTTGACATTTAAGAGATATACAGTCGAGAAAATCAAGGGCAATGGTGATATATATGCGGATTAGACACCAAAAAAAACACTCAACAAATGGATACAATTTAAGGAATGTGTTTAGTGACGGCATCAGATTCCTAATTCCTAATTGATGGAGAAAGGTCTGGTGGCAAGAAAAGCTGCTTCTAGGAGGTTGTCAAGTGTTTTCGCTCGACGATTCCATTCTTGGGTGGTTGGTTTGTCCCTTGTTCCTGTAACTCGAATCCTAGCCCGGTATATCCCACTTTAATTTTACACCATTGTGAACCTTACACCTTTTTTACTCTCTGATCGAGGTTCTCGGCATTGAAAAATCTTCGTAAACTAAATCACACGTGTATATGTTGACATTTAAGAGATATACAGTCAAGAAAATCAAGGGCAATGGTGATATATATGCGGATTAGACACCAAAAAAAACACTCAACAAATGGCTACAATTTAAGGAATGTGTTTAGTGACGACATCAGATTCCTAATTGATGGAGAAAGGTCTGGTGGCAAGAAAAGCTGCTTCTAGGAGGTTGTCAAGTGTTTTCGCTCGACGATTCCATTCTTGGGTGGTTGGTTTGGCCCTTGTTCCTGTAACTCGAATCCTAGCCCGGTATATCCCATTTTAATTTTACACCATTGTGAACCTTACGCCTTTTTACTCTCTGATCGAGGTTCTCGGCATTGAAAAATCTTCGTAAACTAAATCACACGTGTATATGTTGACATTTAAGAGATATACAGTCAAGAAAATCAAGGGCAATGGTGATATATATGCGGATTAGACACAAAAAAACACTCAACAAATGGCTACAATTTAAGGAATGTGTTTAGTGACGGCATCAGATTCCTAATTGATAGAGAAAGGTCTGGTGGCAAGAAAAGCTGCTTCTAGGAGGTTGTCAAGTGTTTTCGCTCGACGATTCCATTCTTGGGTGGTAGGTTTGGCCCTTGTTCCTGTAACTCGAATCCTAGCCCGGTATATCTCATTTTAATTTTACACCATTGTGAACCTTACGCCTTTTTTACTCTCTGATCGAGGTTCTCGGCATTGAAAAATCTTCGTAAACTAAATCACACGTGTATATGTTGACATTTAAGAGATATAAAGTCAAGAAAATCAAGGGCAATGGTGATATATATATGCGGATTAGACACAAAAAAAACACTCAACAAATGCCTACAATTTAAGGAATGTGTTTAGTGGCGGCATCAGATTCTTAATTGATGGAGAAAGGTCTGGTGGCAAGAAAAGCTGCTTCATGGTGGTTGTCAAGTGTTTTCGCTCGACGATTCCATTCTTGGGTGGTTGATTCGGCCCTTGTTCCTGTACCTCAAATACTAGCCCGGTATATCCCATTTGAATTTTACACAATTGTGAACCTTACGCCTTTTTTACTCTCTGATCGAGGTTCTCGGCATTGAAAAATCTTTGTAAACTAAATCACACATGTATATGTTGACATTTAAGAGATATACAGTCAAGAAAATCAAGGGCATTAGACACCAAAAAAAAACACTCAACAAATGGCTACAATTTAAGGAATGTGTTTAGTGACGGCATCGGATTCCTAATTGATGGAGAAAGATCTGGTGGCAAGAAAAGCTGCTTCTAGGAGGTTGTCAAGTGTTTTCGCTCGACGATTCCATTCTTGGGTGGTTGGTTTGGCCCTTGTTCCTGTAACTCGAATCCTAGCCCGGTATATCCCATTTTAATTTTACACCATTGTGAACCTTACGCCTTTTTTACTCTCTGATCGAGGTTCTCGGCATTGAAAAATCTTCGTAAACTAAATCACACGTGTATATGTTGACATTTAAGAGATATACAGTCAAGAAAATCAAGGGCAATGGTGATATATATGCGGATTAGACACCAAAAAAAACACTCAACAAATGGCTACAATTTAAGGAATGTGTTTAGTGACGGCATCAGATTCCTAATTGATGGAGAAAGGTCTGGTGGCAAGAAAAGCTGCTTCTAGGAGGTTGTCAAGTGTTTTCGCTCGACGATTCCATTCTTGGGTGGTTGGTTTGGCCCTTGTTCCTGTAACTCGAATCCTAGCCCGGTATATCCCATTTTAATTTTACACCATTGTGAACCTTACGCCTTTTTTACTCTCTGATTTCTCGGCATTGAAAAATCTTCGTAAACTAAATCACACGTGTATATGTTGACATTTAAGAGATATACAGTCAAGAAAATCAAGGGCAAGAGTGATATATATGCGGATTAGACACCAAAAAAACACATAACAAATGGCTACAATTTAAGGAATGTGTTTAGTGACGGCATCAGATTCCTAATTGATGGAGAAAGGTCTGGTGGCAAGAAAAGCTGCTTCTAGGAGGTTGTCAAGTGTTTTTGCTCGACGATTCCATTCTTGGGTGGTTGGTTTGGCCCTTGTTCCTGTAACTCGAATCCTAGCCCGGTATATCCCATTTTAATTTTGCACTATTGTGAACCTTACGCCTTTTTTATTCTTTGATCGAGGTTCTCGGCATTGAAAAATCTTCGTAAACTAAATCACACGTGTATATGTTGACATTTAAGAGATATACAGTCAAGAAAATCAAGGGCAATGGTGATATATATGCGGATTAGACACCAAAAAAAACTCAACAAATGGCTACAATTTAAGGAATGTGTTTAGTGACGGCATCAGATTCCTAATTGATGGAGAAAGGTCTGGTGGCAAGAAAAGCTGCTTCTAGGAGGTTGTCAAGTGTTTTCGCTCGACGATTCCATTCTTGGGTGGTTGGTTTGGCCCTTGTTCCTGTAACTCGAATCCTAGCCCGGTATATCCCATTTTAATTTTACACCATTGTGAACCTTACGCCTTTTTTACTCTCTGATCGAGGTTCTCGGCATTGAAAAATCTTCGTAAACTAAATCACACGTGTATATGTTGACATTTAAGAGATATACAGTCAAGAAAATCAAGGGCAATGGTGATATATATGCGGATTAGACACCAAAAAAAACACTCAACAAATGGCTACAATTTAAGGAATGTGTTTAGTGACGGCATCAGATTCCTAATTGATGGAGAAAGGTCTGGTGGCAAGAAAAGCTGCTTCTAGGAGGTTGTCAAGTGTTTTCGCTCGACGATTCCATTCTTGGGTGGTTGGTTTGGCCCTTGTTCCTGTAACTCGAATCCTAGCCCGGTATATCCCATTTTAATTTTACACCATTGTGAACCTTACGCCTTTTTTACTCTCTGATCGAGGTTCTCGGCATTGAAAAATCTTCGTAAACTAAATCACACGTGTATATGTTGACATTTAAGAGATATACAGTCAAGAAAATCAAGGGCAATGGTGATATATATGCGGATTAGACACCAAAAAAAACACTCAACAAATGGCTACAATTTAAGGAATGTGTTTAGTGACGGCATCAGATTCCTAATTGATGGAGAAAGGTCTGGTGGCAAGAAAAGCTGCTTCTAGGAGGTTGTCAAGTGTTTTCGCTCGACGATTCCATTCTTGGGTGGTTGGTTTGGCCCTTGTTCCTGTAACTCGAATCCTAGCCCGGTATATCCCATTTTAATTTTACACCATTGTGAACCTTACGCCTTTTTTACTCTCTGATCGAGGTTCTCGGCATTGAAAAATCTTCGTAAACTAAATCACACGTGTATATGTTGACATTTAAGAGATATAAGTCAAGAAAATCAAGGGCAATGGTGATATATATGCGGATTAGACACCAAAAAAAACACTCAACAAATGGCTACAATTTAAGGAATGTGTTTAGTGACGGCATCAGATTCCTAATTGATGGAGAAAGGTCTGGTGGCAAGAAAAGCTGCTTCTAGGAGGTTGTCAAGTGTTTTCGCTCGACGATTCCATTCTTGGGTGGTTGGTTTGGCCCTTGTTCCTGTAACTCGAATCCTAGCCCGGTATATCCCATTTTAATTTTACACCATTGTGAACCTTACGCCTTTTTTACTCTCTGATCGAGGTTCTCGGCATTGAAAAATCTTCGTAAACTAAATCACACGTGTATATGTTGACATTTAAGAGATATACAGTCAAGAAAATCAAGGGCAATGGTGATATATATGCGGATTAGACACCAAAAAAAACACTCAACAAATGGCTACAATTTAAGGAATGTGTTTAGTGACGGCATCAGATTCCTAATTGATGGAGAAAGGTCTGGTGGCAAGAAAAGCTGCTTCTAGGAGGTTGTCAAGTGTTTTCGCTCGACGATTCCATTCTTGGGTGGTTGGTTTGGCCCTTGTTCCTGTAACTCGAATCCTAGCCCGGTATATCCCATTTTAATTTTACACCATTGTGAACCTTACGCCTTTTTTACTCTCTGATCGAGGTTCTCGGCATTGAAAAATCTTCGTAAACTAAATCACACGTGTATATGTTGACATTTAAGAGATATACAGTCAAGAAAATCAAGGGCAATGGTGATATATATGCGGATTAGACACCAAAAAAAACACTCAACAAATGGCTACAATTTAAGGAATGTGTTTAGTGACGGCATCAGATTCCTAATTGATGGAGAAAGGTCTGGTGGCAAGAAAAGCTGCTTCTAGGAGGTTGTCAAGTGTTTTCGCTCGACGATTCCATTCTTGGGTGGTTGGTTTGGCCCTTGTTCCTGTAACTCGAATCCTAGCCCGGTATATCCCATTTTAATTTTACACCATTGTGAACCTTACGCCTTTTTTACTCTCTGATCGAGGTTCTCGGCATTGAAAAATCTTCGTAAACTAAATCACACGTGTATATGTTGACATTTAAGAGATATACAGTCAAGAAAATCAAGGGCAATGGTGATATATATGCGGATTAGACACCAAAAAAAACACTCAACAAATGGCTACAATTTAAGGAATGTGTTTAGTGACGGCATCAGATTCCTAATTGATGGAGAAAGGTCTGGTGGCAAGAAAAGCTGCTTCTAGGAGGTTGTCAAGTGTTTTCGCTCGACGATTCCATTCTTGGGTGGTTGGTTTGGCCCTTGTTCCTGTAACTCGAATCCTAGCCCGGTATATCCCATTTTAATTTTACACCATTGTGAACCTTACGCCTTTTTTACTCTCTGATCGAGGTTCTCGGCATTGAAAAATCTTCGTAAACTAAATCACACGTGTATATGTTGACATTTAAGAGATATACAGTCAAGAAAATCAAGGGCAATGGTGATATATATGCGGATTAGACACCAAAAAAAACACTCAACAAATGGCTACAATTTAAGGAATGTGTTTAGTGACGGCATCAGATTCCTAATTGATGGAGAAAGGTCTGGTGGCAAGAAAAGCTGCTTCTAGGAGGTTGTCAAGTGTTTTCGCTCGACGATTCCATTCTTGGGTGGTTGGTTTGGCCCTTGTTCCTGTAACTCGAATCCTAGCCCGGTATATCCCATTTTAATTTTACACCATTGTGAACCTTACGCCTTTTTTACTCTCTGATCGAGGTTCTCGGCATTGAAAAATCTTCGTAAACTAAATCACACGTGTATATGTTGACATTTAAGAGATATACAGTCAAGAAAATCAAGGGCAATGGTGATATATATGCGGATTAGACACCAAAAAAAAACACTCAACAAATGGCTACAATTTAAGGAATGTGTTTAGTGACGGCATCAGATTCCTAATTGATGGAGAAAGGTCTGGTGGCAAGAAAAGCTGCTTCTAGGAGGTTGTCAAGTGTTTTCGCTCGACGATTCCATTCTTGGGTGGTTGGTTTGGCCCTTGTTCCTGTAACTCGAATCCTAGCCCGGTATATCCCATTTTAATTTTACACCATTGTGAACCTTACGCCTTTTTTACTCTCTGATCGAGGTTCTCGGCATTGAAAAATCTTCGTAAACTAAATCACACGTGTATATGTTGACATTTAAGAGATATACAGTCAAGAAAATCAAGGGCAATGGTGATATATATGCGGATTAGACACCAAAAAAACACTCAACAAATGGCTACAATTTAAGGAATGTGTTTAGTGACGGCATCAGATTCCTAATTGATGGAGAAAGGTCTGGTGGCAAGAAAAGCTGCTTCTAGGAGGTTGTCAAGTGTTTTCGCTCGACGATTCCATTCTTGGGTGGTTGGTTTGGCCCTTGTTCCTGTAACTCGAATCCTAGCCCGGTATATCCCATTTTAATTTTACACCATTGTGAACCTTACGCCTTTTTTACTCTCTGATCGAGGTTCTCGGCATTGAAAAATCTTCGTAAACTAAATCACACGTGTATATGTTGACATTTAAGAGATATACAGTCAAGAAAATCAAGGGCAATGGTGATATATATGCGGATTAGACACCAAAAAAAACACTCAACAAATGGCTACAATTTAAGGAATGTGTTTAGTGACGGCATCAGATTCCTAATTGATGGAGAAAGGTCTGGTGGCAAGAAAAGCTGCTTCTAGGAGGTTGTCAAGTGTTTTCGCTCGACGATTCCATTCTTGGGTGGTTGGTTTGGCCCTTGTTCCTGTAACTCGAATCCTAGCCCGGTATATCCCATTTTAATTTTACACCATTGTGAACCTTACGCCTTTTTTACTCTCTGATCGAGGTTCTCGGCATTGAAAAATCTTCGTAAACTAAATCACACGTGTATATGTTGACATTTAAGAGATATACAGTCAAGAAAATCAAGGGCAATGGTGATATATATGCGGATTAGACACCAAAAAAAACACTCAACAAATGGCTACAATTTAAGGAATGTGTTTAGTGACGGCATCAGATTCCTAATTGATGGAGAAAGGTCTGGTGGCAAGAAAAGCTGCTTCTAGGAGGTTGTCAAGTGTTTTCGCTCGACGATTCCATTCTTGGGTGGTTGGTTTGGCCCTTGTTCCTGTAACTCGAATCCTAGCCCGGTATATCCCATTTTAATTTTACACCATTGTGAACCTTACGCCTTTTTTACTCTCTGATCGAGGTTCTCGGCATTGAAAAATCTTCGTAAACTAAATCACACGTGTATATGTTGACATTTAAGAGATATACAGTCAAGAAAATCAAGGGCAATGGTGATATATATGCGGATTAGACACCAAAAAAAACACTCAACAAATGGCTACAATTTAAGGAATGTGTTTAGTGACGGCATCAGATTCCTAATTGATGGAGAAAGGTCTGGTGGCAAGAAAAGCTGCTTCTAGGAGGTTGTCAAGTGTTTTCGCTCGACGATTCCATTCTTGGGTGGTTGGTTTGGCCCTTGTTCCTGTAACTCGAATCCTAGCCCGGTATATCCCATTTTAATTTTACACCATTGTGAACCTTACGCCTTTTTTACTCTCTGATCGAGGTTCTCGGCATTGAAAAATCTTCGTAAACTAAATCACACGTGTATATGTTGACATTTAAGAGATATACAGTCAAGAAAATCAAGGGCAATGGTGATATATATGCGGATTAGACACCAAAAAAAACACTCAACAAATGGCTACAATTTAAGGAATGTGTTTAGTGACGGCATCAGATTCCTAATTGATGGAGAAAGGTCTGGTGGCAAGAAAAGCTGCTTCTAGGAGGTTGTCAAGTGTTTTCGCTCGACGATTCCATTCTTGGGTGGTTGGTTTGGCCCTTGTTCCTGTAACTCGAATCCTAGCCCGGTATATCCCATTTTAATTTTACACCATTGTGAACCTTACGCCTTTTTTACTCTCTGATCGAGGTTCTCGGCATTGAAAAATCTTCGTAAACTAAATCACACGTGTATATGTTGACATTTAAGAGATATACAGTCAAGAAAATCAAGGGCAATGGTGATATATATGCGGATTAGACACCAAAAAAAACACTCAACAAATGGCTACAATTTAAGGAATGTGTTTAGTGACGGCATCAGATTCCTAATTGATGGAGAAAGGTCTGGTGGCAAGAAAAGCTGCTTCTAGGAGGTTGTCAAGTGTTTTCGCTCGACGATTCCATTCTTGGGTGGTTGGTTTGGCCCTTGTTCCTGTAACTCGAATCCTAGCCCGGTATATCCCATTTTAATTTTACACCATTGTGAACCTTACGCCTTTTTTACTCTCTGATCGAGGTTCTCGGCATTGAAAAATCTTCGTAAACTAAATCACACGTGTATATGTTGACATTTAAGAGATATACAGTCAAGAAAATCAAGGGCAATGGTGATATATATGCGGATTAGACACCAAAAAAAACACTCAACAAATGGCTACAATTTAAGGAATGTGTTTAGTGACGGCATCAGATTCCTAATTGATGGAGAAAGGTCTGGTGGCAAGAAAAGCTGCTTCTAGGAGGTTGTCAAGTGTTTTCGCTCGACGATTCCATTCTTGGGTGGTTGGTTTGGCCCTTGTTCCTGTAACTCGAATCCTAGCCCGGTATATCCCATTTTAATTTTACACCATTGTGAACCTTACGCCTTTTTTACTCTCTGATCGAGGTTCTCGGCATTGAAAAATCTTCGTAAACTAAATCACACGTGTATATGTTGACATTTAAGAGATATACAGTCAAGAAAATCAAGGGCAATGGTGATATATATGCGGATTAGACACCAAAAAAAACACTCAACAAATGGCTACAATTTAAGGAATGTGTTTAGTGACGGCATCAGATTCCTAATTGATGGAGAAAGGTCTGGTGGCAAGAAAAGCTGCTTCTAGGAGGTTGTCAAGTGTTTTCGCTCGACGATTCCATTCTTGGGTGGTTGGTTTGGCCCTTGTTCCTGTAACTCGAATCCTAGCCCGGTATATCCCATTTTAATTTTACACCATTGTGAACCTTACGCCTTTTTTACTCTCTGATCGAGGTTCTCGGCATTGAAAAATCTTCGTAAACTAAATCACACGTGTATATGTTGACATTTAAGAGATATACAGTCAAGAAAATCAAGGGCAATGGTGATATATATGCGGATTAGACACCAAAAAAAACACTCAACAAATGGCTACAATTTAAGGAATGTGTTTAGTGACGGCATCAGATTCCTAATTGATGGAGAAAGGTCTGGTGGCAAGAAAAGCTGCTTCTAGGAGGTTGTCAAGTGTTTTCGCTCGACGATTCCATTCTTGGGTGGTTGGTTTGGCCCTTGTTCCTGTAACTCGAATCCTAGCCCGGTATATCCCATTTTAATTTTACACCATTGTGAACCTTACGCCTTTTTTACTCTCTGATCGAGGTTCTCGGCATTGAAAAATCTTCGTAAACTAAATCACACGTGTATATGTTGACATTTAAGAGATATACAGTCAAGAAAATCAAGGGCAATGGTGATATATATGCGGATTAGACACCAAAAAAAACACTCAACAAATGGCTACAATTTAAGGAATGTGTTTAGTGACGGCATCAGATTCCTAATTGATGGAGAAAGGTCTGGTGGCAAGAAAAGCTGCTTCTAGGAGGTTGTCAAGTGTTTTCGCTCGACGATTCCATTCTTGGGTGGTTGGTTTGGCCCTTGTTCCTGTAACTCGAATCCTAGCCCGGTATATCCCATTTTAATTTTACACCATTGTGAACCTTACGCCTTTTTTACTCTCTGATCGAGGTTCTCGGCATTGAAAAATCTTCGTAAACTAAATCACACGTGTATATGTTGACATTTAAGAGATATACAGTCAAGAAAATCAAGGGCAATGGTGATATATATGCGGATTAGACACCAAAAAAAACACTCAACAAATGGCTACAATTTAAGGAATGTGTTTAGTGACGGCATCAGATTCCTAATTGATGGAGAAAGGTCTGGTGGCAAGAAAAGCTGCTTCTAGGAGGTTGTCAAGTGTTTTCGCTCGACGATTCCATTCTTGGGTGGTTGGTTTGGCCCTTGTTCCTGTAACTCGAATCCTAGCCCGGTATATCCCATTTTAATTTTACACCATTGTGAACCTTACGCCTTTTTTACTCTCTGATCGAGGTTCTCGGCATTGAAAAATCTTCGTAAACTAAATCACACGTGTATATGTTGACATTTAAGAGATATACAGTCAAGAAAATCAAGGGCAATGGTGATATATATGCGGATTAGACACCAAAAAAAACACTCAACAAATGGCTACAATTTAAGGAATGTGTTTAGTGACGGCATCAGATTCCTAATTGATGGAGAAAGGTCTGGTGGCAAGAAAAGCTGCTTCTAGGAGGTTGTCAAGTGTTTTCGCTCGACGATTCCATTCTTGGGTGGTTGGTTTGGCCCTTGTTCCTGTAACTCGAATCCTAGCCCGGTATATCCCATTTTAATTTTACACCATTGTGAACCTTACGCCTTTTTTACTCTCTGATCGAGGTTCTCGGCATTGAAAAATCTTCGTAAACTAAATCACACGTGTATATGTTGACATTTAAGAGATATACAGTCAAGAAAATCAAGGGCAATGGTGATATATATGCGGATTAGACACCAAAAAAAACACTCAACAAATGGCTACAATTTAAGGAATGTGTTTAGTGACGGCATCAGATTCCTAATTGATGGAGAAAGGTCTGGTGGCAAGAAAAGCTGCTTCTAGGAGGTTGTCAAGTGTTTTCGCTCGACGATTCCATTCTTGGGTGGTTGGTTTGGCCCTTGTTCCTGTAACTCGAATCCTAGCCCGGTATATCCCATTTTAATTTTACACCATTGTGAACCTTACGCCTTTTTTACTCTCTGATCGAGGTTCTCGGCATTGAAAAATCTTCGTAAACTAAATCACACGTGTATATGTTGACATTTAAGAGATATACAGTCAAGAAAATCAAGGGCAATGGTGATATATATGCGGATTAGACACCAAAAAAAACACTCAACAAATGGCTACAATTTAAGGAATGTGTTTAGTGACGGCATCAGATTCCTAATTGATGGAGAAAGGTCTGGTGGCAAGAAAAGCTGCTTCTAGGAGGTTGTCAAGTGTTTTCGCTCGACGATTCCATTCTTGGGTGGTTGGTTTGGCCCTTGTTCCTGTAACTCGAATCCTAGCCCGGTATATCCCATTTTAATTTTACACCATTGTGAACCTTACGCCTTTTTTACTCTCTGATCGAGGTTCTCGGCATTGAAAAATCTTCGTAAACTAAATCACACGTGTATATGTTGACATTTAAGAGATATACAGTCAAGAAAATCAAGGGCAATGGTGATATATATGCGGATTAGACACCAAAAAAAACACTCAACAAATGGCTACAATTTAAGGAATGTGTTTAGTGACGGCATCAGATTCCTAATTGATGGAGAAAGGTCTGGTGGCAAGAAAAGCTGCTTCTAGGAGGTTGTCAAGTGTTTTCGCTCGACGATTCCATTCTTGGGTGGTTGGTTTGGCCCTTGTTCCTGTAACTCGAATCCTAGCCCGGTATATCCCATTTTAATTTTACACCATTGTGAACCTTACGCCTTTTTTACTCTCTGATCGAGGTTCTCGGCATTGAAAAATCTTCGTAAACTAAATCACACGTGTATATGTTGACATTTAAGAGATATACAGTCAAGAAAATCAAGGGCAATGGTGATATATATGCGGATTAGACACCAAAAAAAACACTCAACAAATGGCTACAATTTAAGGAATGTGTTTAGTGACGGCATCAGATTCCTAATTGATGGAGAAAGGTCTGGTGGCAAGAAAAGCTGCTTCTAGGAGGTTGTCAAGTGTTTTCGCTCGACGATTCCATTCTTGGGTGGTTGGTTTGGCCCTTGTTCCTGTAACTCGAATCCTAGCCCGGTATATCCCATTTTAATTTTACACCATTGTGAACCTTACGCCTTTTTTACTCTCTGATCGAGGTTCTCGGCATTGAAAAATCTTCGTAAACTAAATCACACGTGTATATGTTGACATTTAAGAGATATACAGTCAAGAAAATCAAGGGCAATGGTGATATATATGCGGATTAGACACCAAAAAAAACACTCAACAAATGGCTACAATTTAAGGAATGTGTTTAGTGACGGCATCAGATTCCTAATTGATGGAGAAAGGTCTGGTGGCAAGAAAAGCTGCTTCTAGGAGGTTGTCAAGTGTTTTCGCTCGACGATTCCATTCTTGGGTGGTTGGTTTGGCCCTTGTTCCTGTAACTCGAATCCTAGCCCGGTATATCCCATTTTAATTTTACACCATTGTGAACCTTACGCCTTTTTTACTCTCTGATCGAGGTTCTCGGCATTGAAAAATCTTCGTAAACTAAATCACACGTGTATATGTTGACATTTAAGAGATATACAGTCAAGAAAATCAAGGGCAATGGTGATATATATGCGGATTAGACACCAAAAAAAACACTCAACAAATGGCTACAATTTAAGGAATGTGTTTAGTGACGGCATCAGATTCCTAATTGATGGAGAAAGGTCTGGTGGCAAGAAAAGCTGCTTCTAGGAGGTTGTCAAGTGTTTTCGCTCGACGATTCCATTCTTGGGTGGTTGGTTTGGCCCTTGTTCCTGTAACTCGAATCCTAGCCCGGTATATCCCATTTTAATTTTACACCATTGTGAACCTTACGCCTTTTTTACTCTCTGATCGAGGTTCTCGGCATTGAAAAATCTTCGTAAACTAAATCACACGTGTATATGTTGACATTTAAGAGATATACAGTCAAGAAAATCAAGGGCAATGGTGATATATATGCGGATTAGACACCAAAAAAAACACTCAACAAATGGCTACAATTTAAGGAATGTGTTTAGTGACGGCATCAGATTCCTAATTGATGGAGAAAGGTCTGGTGGCAAGAAAAGCTGCTTCTAGGAGGTTGTCAAGTGTTTTCGCTCGACGATTCCATTCTTGGGTGGCTGGTTTGGCCCTTGTTCCTGTAACTCGAATCCTAGCCCGGTATATCCCATTTTAATTTTACACTATTGTTTACCATACGCCTTTTTTACTTTTTGATCGAGGTTCTCGGCATTGAAAAATCTTTGTAAACTAAATAACACGTGTATATGTTGACATTTAAGAGATATACAGTCAAGAAAATCAAGGGCAATGGTGATATATATATATATATATATATATATATATATATATATATATATATATATATATGCGGATTAGACACAAAAAAAACACTCAACAAATGGCTACAATTTAAGGATTGTGTTTAGTGGCGGCATCAGATTCCTAATTGATGGAGAAAGGTCTGGTGGCAAGAAAAGTTGCTTTTAGGAGGTTGTCAAGTGTTTTCGCTCGACGATTCTATTCTTGGACGTACACGAGTCGAGTCATTTCTAAGGCTGGTGGATATGGGGTCCGTCCCCATGCCCGTCGAGGATCCGCGACGGCACAACACCATCCCCCCCCCCCCCCGCGTCCCCGTCCTCTCTGTCCAGCGTTGGCGACGATCCAAAAAAGTGAGCCCCGCTCTCAAACAAATTAACCTAATTTAAACACCAAAAACCCCCCAAATTACTCAAAAATACAAACCAGTAGCTTGATGGAAGAAGATTGTTGAGAAACAAAAAAAACGAAGAACGATTGGCGAAAAAGACATCGAAAACGTTGAGAAACAAAAAACGAAGAACGATTGTTGAGATAAGAGAGTAAATTTGTATGAATTTGCTTACCAGAAGCTTGATGGAGAAAACGAACAGTGTGTGAGAGTGGGTGTGTGTGTAGTTAGGGCACCGATCAAATATAGAGTTATTGGTAGGGCATAATGAAAGCACTCGTTTGTGTTTTTTTGCAATTTAGCCCATAAGTTATGTTGCGTTTGTAAATAGGATGTTTGTGTATATAAAGTATGGGTTGTACTTTTTATGGTTTGTTAAAAGTAGAGGCCTTAGCCCTTAGGTCACACGGGTAGAGGTAAGACATTGGAAAAGGCCATCGGAATTGGGTAGTTATGCGAAATGTTAAAAAAAAGTAGAAGATATTTAGTTAATTTATTTGTTAAATGTTAAAAAAAAGTTAAACAAAAAGTAGAAGATTAAAATATATATATATATATATATATATATATATATTTAAAAGTGGTGGGGTAGGATCATCTAGGACCATTCTCCCATACCCTCTAGTTTTGTGGGATTGACCATCCTTGGGAGGACTATGATCTGACGCCTACGTGGCGGATCATCCTCTAAGGGAGGACTATCACCATACCCTCTAGCCTAACCTAATAGAATCAAGCCACTAAAATCACGGCTTTAGTTGAAGTCAATTCTATAACAAAAGTTCATTTGTAAGCAATCTCAAACCATACAATGAAGTGGGTAAGTGTGTCAGCTTTAAATTTTGTTTAACTTATGCACATTATTTGTTTGTCCAGGTTTATTATCATTTTTTTTTTCTAACATAGAGTAATGAGGGTGAAAGTTATTACAAATAATCTGGTCAAAAGAGTAAAAGTTTATTTTTAACATTGCAATACAATCTAACTCATCTAGAAGCCTGTTTACATATTAATAAGATTAAAGGTATTGAATTTGACCAGCAAGTGTGCCAAAATGCACGGTTAACATTTTTTGGAGCAGGTTAAAATAAAAAGAATGTTTTGAAATAAAATGCATTAGTATGGTATTGAAGTTTGGAGGTTAGACAGAATGAAAGAATATTTTGCATAAACTTAAGAGTATTCGCATCTCATATAGTGAATCTAAAAATACTCACGATAAACGTCCCGTCACAACGCATGGGTCAGCGTCAGCTCGTGAATTACAATTTTTAATTAATTTTGCAAATACATATTAATTAAATTATGTGATTTTATTTGGCTCTTAAAGCGGTTTGACCAAACACTTCGCAACGTGTGCACGTGTCTTAGTTTTTTACGTCTATTGTTCGATTTAATGGTTCCGTCACAACATATAGGCTCTTAAAAACTCGTTACGTAATACTTATCAACCTTTGTGACATTGACTTTTTTTAGTTGACTTGTTTTAATTTTGTTTAGTTTCATTTAAGCACCTTAGTTTATATAACAATTATCAACCTTTGTAAATAATGATATTAACTATTTTTAATCTTTTTTAGTTTCATTTAAACACTTATACTATAGAAAATCCCTTTTTAACCCTATTGTTTACAACAGTTACCAACTTGCGTGAACGATAACTTTGACTTTTTATAATTTTCTATTACACACCTTATACCATAAATAATATACTTTGGTTCATTCGTTTTTTAAAAAGACGAAATACATTGTTAAATTTGTTTCTTCCCTTCAATTTTGAAATGGTTATATTACTGGTAGAGTCATTTAAAACTTTTCATCTATGATATATATTAGATAAATAATTTGGATTTTCTTTTTTGATTACTTTATCGAGTGTCGTTACTGTACAAATATCATAACAAAACAAACATATAATGACGGAATCCCTGTCAAGTAGCGTGGGGGAATTTTGCTAGTTAAAGAAAGAGGTGAAAATGAAATAAGCTTTTCTTTTATATAAAAAAGAAACATTACTTTAAGCATTTCAAGTATAAATCCATTGTCAAACACATACGACAAAAACTAAAAAAACTAAAAAGGCAACAAATGAGTAAAACCCAAAACTCGAGGGGGCAGAATAGTAACTTTCATCAACGACAAAACCCCTTTTCACTTTTGAGTCCATTTTTTCTCTCAACAAGTTCCGGTTTTTTTTTTCTTTCCATTTTATCTAATAATCTATCAGTCACACACACAAACACACACTCTAACAGAATCACACATATATGTAACGATTCCGTTACGTTTCCGGCGAAATCTCGGCGTATGAACAGTCATCTCCGGCGAAGCTGTCGGACATCGGATTTTTCATCAGCTCCGGTCACTGTAACCGACGGATCCGCCATGCTTGTACGGTAAGATTCTGATGTTTTCATTTCAATTTAGGTTTTGTTTCAGTTTTTTCTTATAGTTCGTAGTTTTGATTCGGTTTTTTGATAGAAATTGAGTGAAACATTGTGCGTGACGTCGGAAATCGGTTTTTTCATCATTCCGGTGACTGTAACGGACGGATCCGCCATGGCTGTACGGTGAGATTCTTATTATTTCATGCCAGTGCTGTATTTGAATCTAGTTTAATTGAAATTTTGCTTCTAATCGTGAATTTTATTCAGGATTTCGGAAAACGCTGAGTGAAACGTGCTGCGTTACGTCGGAGATCGGAATTCCGTCTGCTCCGGTGAGTCTGTGAATCTGCCGTGGTTGTACGGTGAAATTCTAACGTTGTCATTCACCTGCTGTATTTGAATCTAGGTTATTTGAAATTTTGATTCTGGATTTTGATAGAAATTGAGTGAAACATTCTGCGTAACGTCGGAGATTGGATTTTCCGTCAGCTCCGGGAACCTGTAACTGTACGGTGAGATTTTGATTTTTTCATACTGCTGCTGTATTTTAATCTAGGTTATTTGAAATTTCGTTTCTAATTCGTAATTTCGATTCAGTATTTTGATAGAATTGATTGAAACATTGTGCGTGACTTAGGATATCAGAAATTCATCAGCTCCGGTGACTTTAATCGACAGAATCTGCTGTGGTTGTACGGTGAGATTATAATTATCTTATTTGTCTGCTGTATTTTAATCTAAGTTATTTCAGATTTAGCTTCTAATTTGTAAATTTGATTCAGTATTTTGATAGGAACTGAGTGAAACACTCTGCGTGACGTCGTCGGAGATCAGAGATTCGTCAGCTCGGGTGACTGTAATCTACGGAATCTGCAATGGTTATACGGTGAGATTCTAATGTTCTCATGCTGCTGCTGTATTTCAATCTCAATTACTTCAAATTTTAATTCTATTTGTAAATTTGATTCAGTGTCTCGGAAACAGTTTGCGGTTTTCGAGATATCGATTGATTGAAGCGGTACCGAGGGATTGACATGTGGAGCCTGAGTTTTTCATGTCTGATTTACAGATAGAATGCAGAATTGTTGGATTTTGGTTTGTTTGAGATGATGATGAAATATAGGAGTTTTTGAAACTGCAGGTTTTGAATTGGGGGTATAGGTACATGTCACTTGTTTTCTCAACTTTTTTAGGGTACAACAGGAAGATTACTAGAGAAATGGTTAAGTTTCTGACAGAAGTTGCAAAGTACTTGGTGTAACATCAAACAACTTTTCATTGGATAAATTATTCAAACAATAAAAGCTAGAAAAAGGAAGTGAGGTGGTAAACATGAACAGGGAGAGAGGAGCTTACGGCGGTAGGGTAGATTACACATCAAACGATTCTCTTCTTCCGGGATTATACGACGATGTAGCTTTAATCTGTCTTGCGTGGGCATGTAGATTCGATTACGCTTCACTATCCTGTTTAAATTCCAGATTTAATTCGCTTATAAACAGCGGGTACCTGTACGAATTACGTAAACGATTGGGGATCATAGAGCATTGGGTGTACATGCTTTGCGATCCTAGAGGATGGGAGTCGTTTGATCCAACGAGCCAAAGATGGATGCGGTTGCCCAGAATCCCTTGTGACGAATGCTTTAATCATGCAGATAAAGAATCGTTAGCCGTTGGTAGTGAATTATTGGTGTTCGGGCGCGAACTGTTTCAGTTTGCTATATGGAAGTACAGTTTAATTAACCGGAATTGGGTAAAATGCGAGGGAATGAGTCATCCCCGTTGTTTGTTCGCATCAGGGAGTTTTGAGTCAATTGCTATTGTAGCAGGGGGTAGTGACCAAAACGGTAACATTCTAGAATCAGCAGAGTTATACAATTCATCGACTGGTAAATGGGAAATGTTACCGAACATGCATACTCCGCGTAGATTATGTTCCGGTTTTTTCATGGATGAAAAGTTTTACGTGATAGGAGGAATGACGAATCCGAACGATTCGTTAACGTGTGGGGAAGAACTTGATCTCAAAACAAAAAGATGGCGGAAAATTGACGGGATGTACCCTAATGTAAACCGGGCTGTCATGGCACCGCCTCTTGTAGCAGTCGTCGGAAATCAGTTATACGCAGTTGAATATTTAACCAACATGGTTAAAAAGTACGATAAGGAAAAGAATGTATGGGATGTTTTGGGAAGGCTTCCGGTTAGGGCTGATTCATCTAACGGTTGGGGTTTAGCGTTTAGGGCTTATGGAGATGAACTTTTGGTTGTGGGTGGGCAACGAGGACCCGAGGGTGAAGCCATTGTTCTAAACTCATGGAACCCAAACTCGGGTGTTAAAAACGGCGTTTTGGATTGGAAGGTTCTCGGGATTAAGGATCATGCCGGTGTCTTTGTTTACAATTGTGCTGTTATGGGTTCTTGAAGCTCCAATCAAAGGTTTTTTCTTTAAACTATCTCATTAACTTGTTTTTTTTTTCTTTCATTTTGTTGGTTTTATGTCCTTTATTTTGTGCCAATAAATTGCAAAAGATGGGGTTACATATTTGAATTAGCATCTAGATATGACTTGAAGAGTTGAAGTTCCATAAAGATTATTGGAAATTTGTAATATTGATGAAAAATTAGTGTTGAAAGTTGAACCTTGAAGCAAAGAGGAAAATGATAAAAGGGGTGGGGCATGATAGAAACAAAAGGTTTTTGTAGCTTATGAGTGGGAACATGTGGATGGGGTTTCAAGTGAGGTACACCCCCCACCCCCCCCCCCCCCCCCCAAACCCCAATCACAACATGTCCTAAATTTGGGAAATATTAGCTCTGTTTTTGACAGTTCATCTTTACTCAGATGAATGAAAACTTTTCCCTTTTATAGAATGCTGTGGGCCCATTCTTGTTATAATACTTGCTACTTGCTATGAATCATCTTACTAAAATTAATGTTTATTTTGTAAAAGAAAACACAAATAATACTTGTTTGGACATATGCAAATACAAACAAAAATTGAATTATTTAAACATATGCACATGATGATATCTTAGGATATGATTCTTGATAAAGTATAAACCATAGAAGTGGCCCTAGGTAATGGAAAATACAAGACTTGAGACTTTACATTAATTATATACTATTTAATAGGTCACTTGAGAATATATGTTTTTTTAAGATAATATATAACAAATAATTTCGAAACATTATGTAGGGAACTTTTTTTTTCTTTCTAAAATGCACGCGGAGTATGTAGGCATGTAGATATGAACAATGTTATGAAATACGCGTAAATGTGCACTTATTTGTTATGAGTGGTTGAAAATACATCGATCAATCGTACGCAGTACAATCCCACTTATAGTCAGGCTATTGGTAGAGTGTGAGATGTAGGGAAGTCTTACCTCTATCTTGAGTATAAAGAGACTGCTCCAAATTCATATCTAGACAGTGCTTAAAAATACAATTTGTGAAATACACAAACTTGTCGTGCACGAACTTGTGATCATTGGTGTAAAAATCATAATGTAAACCATTTTTTATGACATTTTCATAATTTTTGGGTGAAGTGGTGTGGCACCATACAATGAGTGGTTACTGTTATAGACAAGACAAAAGGTAGAGGGCACTAATGACTGTTGATGTATAAGTGTAAAAGAATCAAACTTTTAGGGGGTATTATTGACATTTCGTGAACCATATGGGCTTTATTGGGCCAACAGGTGAGAAGTGAGATAAATCTTTATTTCGACAGTCGACATGTGACTTTAGCCTTTGGAGATGTTGACGTTGCGTCCCCATTTTCGTTATATTTCCGTTCATCTATTTTTAAAGCTTTTCTTTTCCTTTTACGAAACATGTAATGATAATAATTAATATTAGGTATTTTTATTTTATTGTTAACACTAGACCGGCAAGTTTATGTTACCAATTTGAAAATGCTGGTTATTTTTATCATGTGTTTGGTATAGTTAAACATACATCAACAATAACCATACCAGTAATATCCTACAAATAGCAAAATTACCAGGAGTTAGGATCTTGAAAGAGTGAAATGTAGGCAAATCATACCTATATACAAGATAATAGAGAGACTGTTTCTAGACAGGCCCTCGACCTTAAACCCTCATCAGGACATGAAAGGTGTATTAGAAACATAGAAAACCCCCCATGTCGAGTTGCTTTATTAAATGAGCTTCAATACAAGCTCGAACTCGTGATCGTTTAAGCTTGTTTGATTCAAGCATTTTGCAAGTTGACCTCGAGTAGTTCAAGGCTCACGAGCAACCCCTCGGCATGGCTCGTTGAAGATTAATACATGGTCACAGAATAAACACCCACAAACACAGGTCTCCATCTTTTGCAGTTTCTTTAATCCAGTTGATGAATTCAAACTGTCTCTCATGCAACGGGGCCTCTAGATCATCACCACGATAGACAGTCGACACTAGGAGCACATGTATCGTTTTCAAGGAGTCCCGAGTGATGACAAATGTGACACCGGGCTGTTTTACATTAAGCAGACACATTGTGATCAACCACATAAGCATTGACCAATGCCCATGTTAATGTAAACCAACTTGTTTCTAGATGAAACATTCAAGAATTTTGGTATGTAAGAAACCGGTTTTTGACCCACGAGTGGCTCGATAGGCTGCATATAAGCCTTCTTTCTTGAAATAGAAGGACATTCACTAGGTGGCCAACAACGCTTACAACACCCGACATTATATGTCGTTTTCTGTAACACGATTAGAGCAACCGATTCGATCCCACAAACATGATGAATCTCTGAAGTTCTTAACACCATTGAAAACTAGGCAGTGGAGCTTTCTTTTGAGATTTATGTAATCATGAAATTTACGTATTTTAGATATTTTAAACATAAGTAGTGGTTGTTACAACATTAAACTTATATAAAAAATGGAAATCATGGAACACAAGTTACTTGTAACGATGATTGAGAAAAAGATTTTTTTTAGGTACGTGTATGATATTAGATGATATCCAGGTCAATTTCACGAAACCATATGCCAGTTAACTTGAACTATACACTCAAAAATTTTGATTATATTTTTTTTATTTTAGAATTTGTTCGGTAATATTTCATTCTAATACATCTATTTAGCGGAAGACGGGGTATTCTTTTTAAAGTATGAAGTTTTATTTTGAGATTTATATCATCATGAAATTTACATATTTCAAATATATTAAACATTTTATGGTGATGATATAGTTTATCACATTTTATTTATTGTAGCTGCTACAAACATAAACTTATATAAAGAAGGTAAGAAAAAAAGTTCTTGTAAATCCAAACTAACATGTATACCTGATACAATGCCCGACATGTAATCACTCAATAGGATACCTAACGGGTATTGGTCTTACTTGGACACGATCTTATAATCTGGTATGAGACTGAAATTACAAATACACATTTAATAGTCATCCCTACTTGTTTAATATCATAGGGCGCATTAATAATAGAATCAATATTATGCTAAGAATCCTAAGAGCCATATAAACATAGATATATAAGCTTCAATGAAAAGTGTCACATTAAAAATGGTTTATTTCCCACTCTTTTTTAGGTTGTATCTCATCTCTTCTTATTTTTTTTTTAAAGTACAAGAAAACATATATGTGCTCACCCTGTATATGCACATATGCATTTAGATTTTAGACAAAAAGACTATCAATACCGTATTTTCTAGATTTCTAGTCGAGTTCTATAGAAAAATAAAATAAAAGGGTTAACGCGGTTATCTAATACGACATATATTTTTAAGTATGTAACTTTTAGAGAGTTAAATGCTTGGTTGGTCCCTATGGTTTGCAAAAATTTCATACTTGGTCGTAGTGGTTTACTAATTACACGTGTTGTCCCAAAAGTTGTCAAAAATGAACTCGGTTGGTCCCCTGACCTAACCTATGTTAAATTTCTCAGTTAACAATGTGTGAAATAACTATATTACCCTTGAACAAATAAAAAAGATAAAAAAAATGTATAAAAAAATGGCCCACTACTCATCTTCTTCAACCTCTCTCTCTAGAAAAACTCAAACACCATCACCTCCTCCACCTTCAAAGCCTGCAACTAAACCTCCAAGTTCACTATCCAGTTGTCATTTCATTTAACACAAACCCTGAGCTACACATCAAAAATTCTTGAATACTTACATCAAAAAACAAAAACAACAAAAAAATAGAAATAAAAAAACCCACAAAAACCCATCA
Organism: Helianthus annuus; assembly: GCF_002127325.2. Taxonomy (NCBI): domain Eukaryota; kingdom Viridiplantae; phylum Streptophyta; class Magnoliopsida; order Asterales; family Asteraceae; genus Helianthus; species Helianthus annuus. The sequence continues at coordinate 165,534,696 of NC_035443.2, forward strand.
ATAAATTAAGAGTTAATTGCTAAATTCGTCCTTGAGGTTTTACACAAATTGCTAGATCAGTCCAAAATCAAGATTTGCTGCTAAAACAGTCCAAAATCAAGATTTGTTTTGCTAATACAGTTTAAAAAACAGACGCCGTTAAATATAGCAGTTGAACTGTTTTAGCAACAAATCTTGATCTGGAATGTTTTAGCAGCAAATCTTGATTTTGGACTGATCTAGCATTTTATGTAAAACCTCAGGGACGAATTTAGCAATTTTCTCAAAAAAAAAGTGATTTTTTAACTGTTTTTGATATTTAATTTGATATTAATGCACCATTAATGAATTTCAATAAAAAAAATTCTATTAATTTCTTCAAATATAATAAGTGATTTTTTATTTGTTAGTTATTTTTCCATGTAATTGTATTATCGTTATGTCATCTTAAACTTTAATTATGATACATATAATGCATTTCGAATTTATTAAGTTTTTTTGGTAATTAACATGATATTAATACACCATAATGGAATTTTAACAAAAAAAAAAAAAAAGACTATTCATTTTTTCAACATCATAAGAATTTTTTTTTGAACGGCCAACAAATCAATCCCGAGCACTCTCGGGGCACCCACTGAACAAACGGAGTACTCCGAGGGTAACCCGAGTCATCCACCACCAATTCCAGGGAAAACTCGGTAACCCACCCGCCCGTATGCAAGACGGTAAAATTACCGGTAAATACATTTTTTTCTTAAATATCGTGGTTTAGGGTGAAAAGAAAAAGCTAAGAAACCAAACTAAATTCTTATGATGTTGCCAATGACCTCTAGCTCTAAGTGGTAGGAGGACTTGAGTTATTCTTTGATGACTCAGGTTCAATTCTCATTTGGTACAAAAAAGGAGTGAGGCACTGGTTAGCAGTGATAGGAGACCCAGAGAAACCTGGGTTCAATCCTTGAGCCAAACGGGGTTTACCGTTAATTTTACCGTCGTGCCTACGAGCGGGTGGGTTACTGGGTTTCCCCGGAATTGGTGGTGGACGACTCGGGTTACCCTGGGAGTAGAGGTCATTGGCAACATCATAAGAAATTTAATTTGGTTTCTTAGCTTTTTCTTTTCACACTAAACCACGATATTTAAGAAAAAATGTATTTACCGGTAATTTTACCGTCGTGCCTACGAGCGAGTGGGTTACCGGTTTTCCCCGGAATCGATGGTGGACGACTACGGTTCGATCCTTGAGCCAAACGGATTTTCCCCGGTAATCTTATGATGTTGAAAAAATGAATAGTTTTTTTTTTTTTTGTTAAAATTCCATTATGGTGTATTAATATCATATTAATTACCAAAAAAAACTTAATAAACTCGAAATGCATTATATGTATCATAATTAAAGTTTAAGATGACATCACTTATTATATTTGAAGAAATTACTAGAACTTTTTTTATTGAAATTCATTAATTAATGGTGTATTAATATCACATTAAATATCAAAAACAGTTAAAAAATCATTTTTTTTTGAGAAAATTGCTAAATTCGTCTCTGAGGTTTTACACAAATTGCTAGATCAGTCCAAAATCAAGATTTGCTTCTAAAATAGTCCAAATCAAGATTTGTTGCTAAAACAGTCCAACTGCTATATTTAACGGCGTCTGTTTTTTGACTGTATTAGCAAAACAAATCTTGATTTCGGACTGTTTTAGTAGCAAATCTTGATTTTAGACTGATCTAGCAATTTGTGTAAAACCTCAACGACAAATTTAGCAATTTTCTCATAAATTAATGTTCTTTACAATTAATAACCATCATCCATCATCGTAACTATAATCATCTTCAGTTCTTCACCATCACTAATATACACATCCAAATGAGTATTACACTCATCCAACAAGAAATCACTCTTCTCAATCAACCCTCTCAACGAGTCAAACCCAAACCCAGAATCATTCGGGTCACTCATGTCACACCCTGGCTTTGCGGAAGCGTGGTTAATTTGGTGTGACTTCTTAATACCATAGCTTAATCATAACAAGCTATATGAATTAAAATATGCAAGATCATCCATTGATAATAAAATAGTAAAACATTGTCTTAACGGATTAACACCCAACAACCATAACCTTGTCTAAACATTACAATGCAAACTTAACATAAACATGGTTCAGGGACTGTGACTTGTCCAGGAAAGAGTCACAAGCCTCGAACCCTGGATGACCTCGGGCCTAATGCAGCGGAAAACAAGCCATACCGCGCCAGATAGTTAATTTCCTGAAATACATGTAAGTTGAAAAATCAACAATAATGTTGAGCGAGTTCATGCGAAAGTGCGTAAACAAACCTTTATCTTTATCAAAAACCTGGTATGTAGCAAATAAGGAAAAAGAGATCACCAATGGTTTGCAAGGCCATTGATATGTGTGAAGTGCAAGTAGGGATGACTCAAACCTAGCGGATTTATGCGTCGGGCACTAAGTCACCCCGAGGTCCGTTATGCTGGACCTGGGGCTGGGCTCGCTACACCCAGATAGATCTACCGCTCCTGTCCCTCGGTCCTACTACGAGGATTAATGGCCTCAAGTTGTGCCTACCCACTCACATGATCTGAGTAACAAACCTCCTTACGCTAACCATACCATGTATAAACATATTCATAATCATAGTAACATGTATTTCACCCCCGCAGTTTATAAAACTGAAAACAGTTAAGAGAAAAGGGGGACATGAACTCACAGTGAGTGCGTCACAATACCAAGTAATCCAAATATCCAACTGCTGCGCAACGACCTACATGTGCTAATTCTATTAGACGGATGGCCGTGCCTTAGCTTTATAGTTTAATTTTCGGGAAACGGTTAGACAACCGTTCCGTGTATATACTTGGTAGAAAATCTCCTTCCCAAGGATGGGGGAATTAATACATGCGTGTTTATAATATTAAGTCTCACTTAATATATTTTATTTCTCATTCCCAAAATATAATTATTTTTCTCAAAAATAATATATTTTCTCTTTATATAATACTTTCCAAAATAATACGTTGACAACATGTGCGTTTATGAATATTTCCGTATAAAGCGTAAGTTACGTTTTGGCGATTTAGTGGTAATAGTAATTACCGTTGTAACTTATATGTTTGTCGTATAAGCGTTTGTATTATTTTGGGTTCGACAAAGTTAGTAAATATTATTTTTACTCTAAAAATAATATTTATACATTTTTACAAAATAATCATAAACAGTGTTGTGAAAAATATATTTATCGAATAAATATTTATCACGTTTATTTTTTGTGAAAATCCCACCTCCGAATATTTGTGATAAAGTCATGGCGAAATATATTTTGAAAACATGTCAAAAGTAGTCTAACACTTGTAAATAATTCTAAGTGTTAGATTTTAGAAAATTTCGCCAGAGTTTCCCCTGTAACTGGAGGTGGCCACGCTTTTAAGCGTATCATTTTCTTTTACAAAATCACTTCAACAATTTCTTTTAAATCAACCAATCAATTTCCAACACATTACATAAGTTTCAACACTTCAAACTTGTAGACTAGTATGTAAAATCACAATATTACATGAACTTGTAGTTTTTCTAAAACTATTGTGTAGATCTCGTTACATTTAGTGGATCTATGTATAAAATAGTTTAGTCTTGCAAAAACCCCGTTTTTAGAACAAATCATCCTTTACAACTTCCCGACAACTTTTATAAAAATTGTTATTTTGTCGGATCTTTTCGTTTCACAAGTGTTTATACACTTGTAGTTTATAAAAATCACCTTTGTTAACATGTTATCCAACTTATATAAAACATGATTTTCTCGACACTTGGTTCTACGAATGTACCACTTATACATACGTAGATCGGCTCGTTTTAAATACTATTTTTCATGTCAAAACACTTTTACACAAGTTCATGCTTCTCGTGTGGTGGAGTTTCACCTTTTAACCCTTGTACCAAAAGAAACAAGCGTATGTCAAGATTCGGGATCTTAACAAAGTCGGGTTAAACGATGATAAGAGCCACCACATCGTAGATCGGGCCTCAATAACCAACATATTCAAGTACTACGACTTTTACACGCGTTATATGCTTTTAACCAATGATATTCGAGTTTTAGTAGACTTTTTAGGTTCAAAAGATGGGTTACCGACTTTTAACCGTTAAAAATCCTTTTAACCACTTTAGATACGATCAAGAACGAGTTTTAAGTGTTATACCTCTAGCTCGGGGCTAGGGAAGAATCTAGTCGGAAAAGGCGTGGATAAAAGCAAATGAACGTGGTCCTTCAACTTCCGCTTGCTTCAAGCTTCCTCGTACGTGATCCCCGACACTTGTGTGCACTTGGAATGGCTAGATCAAAAACCGACAATGGAGGTGTGGTGGGGGTGGGTTACGGCCGAGAAGAGGGGAGCAAGAGGGAGAGAGAGTTGGTGGTGAAAAGTGTGTGTGATCTTGTGAGTGGTGGAGGGTTTATATAGAAAAATTAAGCGTTATCGTCCATCGGTTCACAAGCCCTCTAGATATCCACGAAACCAATTAAAATAATAAAAAGTGTACCCTCTAGTTACAAAGGGACCAAACCGGCCCAAAGGGGGGTGGGGTCACCCGGTTGGATCTTGATCGTACAGTTAGAGTTTAGTTTGGTTAAGTCGGTTAGGTTTAGTGATTAACCCCGTTAGTTGTTTAATGCGTTATAATGCGGGTGTTAGGGTAATCAGGGACCCTAACTGGCTCAGAAAAATACCAATAATATTTCTGGCAATATTTTTATGTTCCGGGTATAGTCCGGTTGTTCGGTTGGATAGTAATCCGTTAAAGTGCTTAAGTAATCCTTTAAGCGTCGTAAATAATATTTTTAGCGACACAATTTATTCTGCAAAGTGTCAGGAATAATTCCTCATGTTTTGGCACTTTATTAATTAGCTAGAAGCTAGTGTGTAAATAAAAGTGCTGTGTTTTGTGCTTAGAGTACGTTTTAGGCACATCCAATCTCTAAATCTTATTCCTAGAGACGCAATTATACAACCCTTGTATCTCTACACACACTATGGGTGTAGTAAAATATTTCTGGCTCATACAGGCCTTTAGAGGCAGTGTCTGCCTGATGCTGGCTATATCAGCATGTCAAATAGGTTATCCGTTCAAGTGCTACTGTGCTTTTGTGCATCATGTTTGTCACTAGAGTTCAGTAAGTAAATAATGTAGTGACGGAAAAATCAAAGTATGATGCAGACATGTACAAGTATCAACAATCAAGTAGCAGTCTATCAGAAATCTCAGTTAAGCACAGTAATTAGGCAACAATTAATAGTTAATTAAGTCGTACGGATACCTGGTTTTGTGAGGGTTGTCACATTCTTCCCCCGTTAAATAAATTTCGTCCCGAAATTTTAAATTCTGCTTGTAGAAGCAGGGTTCTCAGGAAATAAGTGGGGGTATTTCTCCTTCATTCGGTCTTCACGCTCCCAGGTGAACTCATGACCATGTCTAGCATTCCAGCGAACTTTGACGAGCTTGACACTGCTCCGGCGGGTCTTGTTTACTTTCCAATCCGTGACCTCGACAGGTTCTTCAACGAAGTGGAGTGTGTCATCAATATGAATTTCGTCGGTAGGAATAGCAACGTTAACTTGAGTTGGACTTCTCTTCAGATTAGATACATGAAATGTATCGTGAACGTTATTCAGTTCGGCAGGTAGATCCAACTTGTATGCTTCGGTCCCAATTCTTTCCAAAACCTTGAAAGGACCAATGTAGCGCGGATTCAACTTCCCACGTTTCCCAAATCGTGCTACACCCTTCCAGGGTGATACCTTCAACAGAACTATATCCCCAACCTCAAACTCTTGAGGTTTCCTTTTCAGATCTGCGTAGGTCTTCTGACGGTCACGAGCCGCGCTAATGCGATCTCGGATTTGCGCGATCTTATCTGTAGTTTCCTGAACTACATCGGGACCTACCAATTGTCTATCACCTGCGTCAGACCAACAGAGCGACAACCTGCACTTGCGTCCATATAAAGCTTCGAATGGCGCGGCACCAATACTGGTGTGGTAGCTGTTGTTGTAGGAAAACTCAACCAGGGGTAAATGCTTATCCCAGCTACCGCCTAAATCCATCACACATGCTCTCAGCATGTCCTCCAACGTCTGAATCGTCCGCTCACTTTGACCGTCGGTCTGCGGGTGAAAAGCAGTGCTCATATTCAGTTTTGAGCCAAAAGCTTCCTGGAAGGATTGCCATATCCTCGATACGAACCTTCCATCTCTATCAGAAATAATCGAGAGAGGTACTCTATGGCGTGTAACAATCTCTCTCATATAGATTTCGGCCAATTTGCTTGTATGATCCTTCTCGCGGATAGGCAAGAAGTGTGCTGACTTTGTTAAGCGATCCACTATCACCCAGATAGTGTCATGGCCTTTTGGCGTTCTTGGCAACTTCGTAATAAAATCCATGGAGATTTCTTCCCACTTCCACTGGGGAATTTTCGGTTGCTGCAGAAGTCCTGAAGGCTTCTGGTATTCCGCCTTAACTTTGGCGCAAGTTAAACATTTGCTCACGTAAATAGCAACATCGCCCTTCATCCTAGGCCACCAGTAATAATCTTTAAGATCCTGGTACATCTTATCCGCTCCAGGGTGGATAGAGTACCGTGACTTGTGAGCTTCATCAAAGATAATCTCTCTTAAACCACCAAACAGAGGAACCCAAATCCTTTTCTCAAAACACAACGTTCCTTCCCTGTTTGGCACCAATATCTTCTCCATCCCACGGAGATATTCTTCCTCAAGGTTTCCCTCCTTGAGAGCTTCCTTCTGTGCTGCGCGAACGCGTGAGGAAAGGTCGGTTTGAATTATCATCTCCATAGCCCTAACCCTTATGGGCTTGATTCTCTCTTTTCGACTGAGGGCATCAGCGACCACATTCGCCTTCCCTGGATGATACTTGATCTCGCAGTCGTAATCGTTCAACAACTCGACCCATCGTCTTTGCCTCATATTCAACTCCTTCTGGTTGAATATATGCTGGAGGCTCTTGTGATCTGTGAAGATTGTACACTTTGTACCGTAAAGGTAGTGTCTCCAGATCTTTAAAGCAAAGACCACTGCGCCTAGCTCCAAATCATGAGTGGTATAGTTCTTTTCATGCACCTTCAGTTGGCGTGATGCGTAGGCGATAACCTTCTGGCGTTGCATCAACACACAACCCAAACCTTGACGCGATGCGTCGCAGTATACCACGAAATCGTCGGTACCTTCCGGTAGAGCTAAGATCGGCGCGTTACAAAGCTTATCCTTCAATATCTGAAACGCCTCATCCTGTTTGATTCCCCAATCAAACTTCTTATCTTTCTGCGTGAGGAGTGTCAACGGTTGAGCGATCTTTGAAAAGTTCTCGATGAACCTTCGATAATAGCCAGCCAAACCCAAGAATTGCCGAATCTCGGTTGGCGTCTTTGGCGTTTCCCAATCTTTGATCGCCTCGATCTTGGTGGGATCCACGTGGATTCCATCTCCATTCACCACGTGCCCAAGGAATTGCACTTCTCTTAGCCAAAACTCACACTTAGAGAACTTGGCGTACATCTGTTCTTTCTTCAGCAGCTCCAGAATAGCTCTAAGATGCTGCTCGTGCTCAGCCTTTGTCTTTGAATAAATCAGGATGTCATCGATGAATACAATCACAAATTTATCCAAGTATGGCTTACAAACTCGGTTCATCAAATCCATGAACACTGCAAGTGCGTTTGTCAAACCAAACGGCATAACGAGAAACTCGTAGTGTCCATATCGAGTTCTGAAGGCTGTCTTCGGGATACTCTCCTCCTGTATCCGTAGCTGATGGTATCCAGATCGAAGATCGATCTTTGAATAGAAGCTTGAACCTTGAAGCTGGTCGAACAGATCGTCGATTCTTGGCAGGGGATACCTATTCTTGATCGTCAGCTTGTTCAACTCTCTGTAGTCGATACACATACGGAAACTACCGTCCTTCTTCTTCACAAACAAAACTGGAGCTCCCCAAGGCGAGAAGCTTGGTCGGATAAAACCCTTGTCTAACAACTCTTGAAGTTGTGTCGACAGTTCTTGCATCTCAGACGGAGCAAGTCTGTAAGGTGCCTTAGCCACAGGCGCAGCGCCTGGAACTAAGTCGATGCGAAACTCCACTTGCCTTTGAGGCGGCAAGCCAGGCAAGTCTTCTGGAAAGACTTCTGGGTACTCCCTCACGACAGGGATGTCTTCGATCTTTGGCTCAGCAGCCTTCTTATCCACAATGTGTGCTAGAAAAGCAACACATCCTTTCCTCAAACACTTCCTTGCTTTCAGGCAGCTAATCATCCTTAACGGCGTCTCACGCTTCTCCCCATGAACAACAATGGTCTCACCATCATCGGTCGGGATACGAATAATCTTCTCGTGACAAACTATCTCTGCCTTGTTACTCGATAACCAATCCATCCCTACTACCACGTCGAAGCTTCCCAACTGAACTGGTAGTAGATCGAGAGCAAACTCACGCTCTCCCAGCTCGATTACGCAACCTCGAATCACCTCGTTAGCTTCTACTAACTTCCCATTCGCTAATTCGATTGAGTATGGAATATCTAACTTACTAGCGGCTAAACCAAGCATGTTTCTAAATTCTAGCGATACGAAGCTATAATCGGCACCAGTATCAAACAAAACGGATGCATAGCGTTGGTTTACGGGGAACGTACCAGTGACAACGTTGGGATCCTGGCGCGCTTCCCTGGCTTCCATGTTAAACACTCTTCCGCGTGCCTGGTTTAATTCTGGGCAATTCCTCTTGAAATGCCCTTGATCTCCACAATTAAAACATCCGGGCCTCTGCCCTTTTCCACCATTGTTTCCAGCTTGATGGTTTCCCTGGTTCCGATTCATGGCGCCCGCTTGGTTAGCATTGTTGGCACGGTTCCCATCACCTCCCTGGTTTCCTTGTGGGCGGTTCCCAGCACCACCACGGTTGTTCCTATTCCCATTTCCTCCTTGGCCTCCCCGACCAGCATTAGCCCAACAGAAATCCTTCGTATGACCAGTCTTCCCACATGATTCACAAACTCTCAGGCTGCAACGACCAGAGTGATGTTTTTGGCATGAGTTGCACTTGGGGTGTGCACCCATGTATCCCTTCCCTTTCTTTCTACCACCAGCTGAATCTTGAGCTGGCGCATTCGATTCTCCCTTCTTAACCACCATCCCGGTGCTTTGCTTGAAACTCGAAAACTTTCGCTTACTACCACCAGATGACTCCACATGAGTCTCTTTCTTCTTGGGCTCAACCCCATCAAACTTGTTCAACCGAATCGCCTCCTCGGTGAGAGCCACACTCAGATCAATGGCTTCTGTGATGGTTGCAGGTTTGGAAGAAGTCACCATGCTGATTATCTGAGGAGCCAATCCCCAGATGAAGCGTTCAATCCTCTTGAACTCCGGTGTAACCATGTAGGGTACCACGTGCGACAAATCGTGGAACCTCTTAACATACTCAGCTATTTTGGAACCTTCCATCTTTAGGTGCCAGAATTCGGTCTCTAACCTCTGAATTTCCGCGCGAGAACAGTACTTCTTGCGCATAAGCTCTTTCAACTCTGTCCAGGTCAATGCGTAAGCTGCGGCTTCTCCAAGGGTCTGGACCTGTAGATTCCACCAGGATAGGGCTCCATCCACAAATAGCCCTGAGATGTAAGTGACTTGTTGATCTAGCGCGCATTTGCTCATGCGAAGTACGGACTCGGTTTTCTCAGCCCAGCGGACGAAAGCAACAGCACCACCTGTGCCATCGAAGTTTATGGGCTTGCAGTCCAAGAATTGTTTGTAGGTACACCCATGCGGTGGATTGTTGTTGTTGCCCGTGTTGCCAGAGTTGCTTCCACTCATTCCTCCCTGCGAGGCAGCATATTGAGCAATAGCAGCAGCAATGACTTGCTGTAGTTCGTCCTGAGTAGTAGGCATTGGCTGAGGTTGTCGTCGTGGCGCCATCTTCTAAAGATGTGTACGTTGGTCAGGCCATAATAAGCATACGTATATAGTAATAGTAATAGCACATAACATCTCATGTTATCAATATATCACACACAACATCCCATGTCCCAACATCCCATGTCGCAAATATCATACATACAACATCCCATGTCCCAACATCCCATGTTGCAAATATCATACATACAACATCCCATGTCCCAACATCCCATGTTGCAAATATCATACATACAACATCCCATGTCCCAACATCCCATGTTGCAAAAATATAAATAAGAAATCAAGTGCATCAGATATGGTGAGAATACCGCGATTGCTACATATATCGAGACCATAAAGTGTAGTAAGTGTGTCATACAACCATCAATCAAATAGGGGCTACATCACCCCTGTACAAAACTATATCATATCGGTATCACATACATCAGGTACATCAAATGAGTATCAACAAAAGTCAGAAATCATCAGATGGTCTCCAAAAGGCTGTGCAGTCATAATCGCTGTCGTCTCACCATCGTCTACCACTATGGCACCGATGAGCTCTATGCAGATGGGGGTGGAGGAGGGGGAAAGTGAGTGTAGAGTAAGCGGCGTAGATGAAGCCAGTCCTCCTCCATCGCCTGCTGAGTGCGAATAACAGAAGCGATCTGCTGCTCCAAAGTCTGAAGTCGGGCAGCGAAATCCGGGGGTAATGATCGAAACGGCTGAAAAGGTGAGGATGTCTGACCATGACATGGACCTAGTGATAGCTGAGCTCTCTCGAGCTCCTGGAGTCGCTGCGTATGGGACTCATGCTGATGGACAAAGGACATCAAGACGTCCTCTATGGTATGTCCCATATGGAATGGATGATATGGATCAGTGGGTGGCATCGGAGAGGAAGATGACCAAAGCAGTGGCGTGCTGATGGGATCGAATGGTGCTACATGAACAGAAGATGGAACAGGTGTCATCTGAGGTACGAAGGGCATAGGCATCGGTATGTGCCCAAAGGGGTGGGCTGAAGAGCCCTCTCCAGGCCCTGCTGGAGGTACAAATGGTGGGATCTGAAACGAAAAATCAGTATGATGTGCCTCAGTGTGATGTGGTGGAAACGGTGGAACATCCTCGTCAGCCGGTATCCAACCGTGCTGAGCCTCCTCATCAGGCGGATCCATATGCTCTGCAAATAGAGCGTGCTCAGGCTCAATGGGTACAGGATCAAAAGGAGCAATGGCAGGACCAACATGATCAATATGATGGTCAACAGGGACGTCAGCAATCAAAGGTGGGTCAACAAAAGGATCAACAGCATGATCAGCAGCTAACAAAGGGACATCATCAACTGGAAGATCGCCAACTGGCGGGTCAGCCAAAACGGGCTCAACAGGAACGTCAGCATGTACCAAGTCATGCTCATGTACAGGATCGAAAGCAGCTGCCTGCTCTGGGGCTATGGCAGGCTCCAGGTCGTCAAAAGCCATGTCAAAATCAAACTCTGGATCGAAGGGATCGATAGGATCGACGGGATCAACAGGGTCCTCCATATGCTGGTCCATAGGAATATACTCAATGTCGCGGTCAGGATCAAATCCTGGAGGAAAAACGGGATCGGAATCCTCAATATCGTCGTGCTCAAATACAAGGCTCGGAATGGGGGCGGCAGAAGACGCCTGATCGGGGTCCGAGTCATGAACAAAATGCTGAGTGCTCACCTCGTGAGACGGAGCAGATGCCACAGACTCAAAAGAGTCTGGGACTGGTGAGTGGACGGGCGAGTCTCCAGCTGGGGCATCAGCAATCATCAAGAGACCGCCAGCGGGTAAAGGGGCTGCATCAGGAACCTCGTCCTCAAAAGGCTCGTCCTCGTAGAGATCAATGTCGCCGTCAGCCTCGGCGTCTAGTAATAGCTCGTGAGCTGGGTAAGAAGCAAGAGGAATCGGAGCTGGAATCACAACAGGATCGCCATCAATAGGCTCATAGGCACCCTCGGGTAAAGCGAAGGGCAAGGAGTCATCAGTATGCTCATCAGCGTCGTCGGGTAGGGCGAACGGCTGGAAGTCATCATCATCCGTGCTCGTGTAGTCTGAGGTATGCACCTCATGCTCCGATGACACAATGTCATCCGACACTATGGGTAGAGGTCCAGTGGTATCTGAGTCTCCGGTGTCTGATGTATCCATGTGCCTGTAACACAATCACAAGTATGCACAAATAATCAGTAAATCAGGTAATCACACAAGTTACCAAGTAATAATCACATAATCCTCCTAGTCCCACTAGCCTCCCAGCCTCCCAGACTGTCCTTCCTAGTCCCACTAGCCAACTTTCCCAGCCTCCCAGACTGACTCCCTAGTCCCACTAGCAAATTTTCCCAGCCTCCCAGACTGACTCCCTAGTCCCACTAGACAACTACCTCGATCCATTAGATCGAGCCTCGGCCTCCCAGACCGAGCCTCAGTCTCCCAGACCGAGCCTCAGCCTCCCAGACTGAGCCTAAAAATAATAAATAAAATATGCTCAACATTTGTTTATAAAAACGTTTTGGATCTGGACTTAAGTGGTATGCAGTAAAAATGTTTTCGTGAGAGCCCTAGTGATCATAGTCTAGACTCGAGAAGGAATCCTAGTTCGCTATGATCAGAGCTCTGATACCAAGCTGTCACACCCTGGCTTTGCGGAAGCGTGGTTAATTTGGTGTGACTTCTTAATACCATAGCTTAATCATAACAAGCTATATGAATTAAAATATGCAAGATCATCCATTGATAATAAAATAGTAAAACATTGTCTTAACGGGTTAACACCCAACAACCATAACCTTGTCTAAACATTACAATGCAAACTTAACATAAACATGGTTCAGGGACTGTGACTTGTCCAGGAAAGAGTCACAAGCCTCGAACCCTGGATGACCTCGGGCCTAATGCAGCGGAAAACAAGCCATACCGCGCCAGATCGTTAATTTCCTGAAATACATGTAAGTTGAAAAATCAACAATAATGTTGAGCGAGTTCATGCGAAAGTGCGTAAACAAACCTTTATCTTTATCAAAAACCTGGTATGTAGCAAATAAGGAAAAAGAGATCACCAATGGTTTGCAAGGCCATTGATATGTGTGAAGTGCAAGTAGGGATGACTCAAACCTAGCGGATTTATGCGTCGGGCACTAAGTCACCCCGAGGTCCGTTATGCTGGACCTGGGGCTGGGCTCGCTACACCCAGATAGATCTACCGCTCCTGTCCCTCGGTCCTACTACGAGGATTAATGGCCTCAAGTTGTGCCTAACAAACCTCCTTACGCTAACCATACCATGTATAAACATATTCATAATCATAGTAACATGTATTTCACCCCCGCAGTTTATAAAACTGAAAACAGTTAAGAGAAAAGGGGGACATGAACTCACAGTGAGTGCGTCACAATACCAAGTAATCCAAATATCCAACTGCTGCGCAACGACCTACATGTGCTAATTCTATTAGACGGATGGCCGTGCCTTAGCTTTATAGTTTAATTTTCGGGAAACGGTTAGACAACCGTTCCGTGTATATACTTGGTAGAAAATTTCGCCAGAGTTTCCCCTGTAACTGGAGGTGGCCACGCTTTTAAGCGTATCATTTTCTTTTACAAAATCACTTCAACAATTTCTTTTAAATCAACCAATCAATTTCCAACACATTACATAAGTTTCAACACTTCAAACTTGTAGACTAGTATGTAAAATCACAATATTACATGAACTTGTAGTTTTTCTAAAACTATTGTGTAGATCTCGTTACATTTAGTGGATCTATGTATAAAATAGTTTAGTCTTGCAAAAACCCCGTTTTTAGAACAAATCATCCTTTACAACTTCCCGACAACTTTTATAAAAATTGTTATTTTGTCGGATCTTTTCGTTTCACAAGTGTTTATACACTTGTAGTTTATAAAAATCACCTTTGTTAACATGTTATCCAACTTATATAAAACATGATTTTCTCGACACTTGGTTCTACGAATGTACCACTTATACATACGTAGATCGGCTCGTTTTAAATACTATTTTTCATGTCAAAACACTTTTACACAAGTTCATGCTTCTCGTGTGGTGGAGTTTCACCTTTTAACCCTTGTACCAAAAGAAACAAGCGTATGTCAAGATTCGGGATCTTAACAAAGTCGGGTTAAACGATGATAAGAGCCACCACATCGTAGATCGGGCCTCAATAACCAACATATTCAAGTACTACGACTTTTACACGCGTTATATGCTTTTAACCAATGATATTCGAGTTTTAGTAGACTTTTTAGATTCAAAAGATGGGTTACCGACTTTTAACCGTTAAAAATCCTTTTAACCACTTTAGATACGATCAAGAACGAGTTTTAAGTGTTATACCTCTAGCTCGGGGCTAGGGAAGAATCTAGTCGGAAAAGGCGTGGATAAAAGCAAATGAACGTGGTCCTTCAACTTCCGCTTGCTTCAAGCTTCCTCGTACGTGATCCCCGACACTTGTGTGCACTTGGAATGGCTAGATCAAAAACCGACAATGGAGGTGTGGTGGGGGTGGGTTACGGCCGAGAAGAGGGGAGCAAGAGGGAGAGAGAGTTGGTGGTGAAAAGTGTGTGTGATCTTGTGAGTGGTGGAGGGTTTATATAGAAAAATTAAGCGTTATCGTCCATCGGTTCACAAGCCCTCTAGATATCCACGAAACCAATTAAAATAATAAAAAGTGTACCCTCTAGTTACAAAGGGACCAAACCGGCCCAAAGGGGGGTGGGGTCACCCGGTTGGATCTTGATCGTACAGTTAGAGTTTAGTTTGGTTAAGTCGGTTAGGTTTAGTGATTAACCCCGTTAGTTGTTTAATGCGTTATAATGCGGGTGTTAGGGTAATCAGGGACCCTAACTGGCTCAGAAAAATACCAATAATATTTCTGGCAATATTTTTATGTTCCGGGTATAGTCCGGTTGTTCGGTTGGATAGTAATCCGTTAAAGTGCTTAAGTAATCCTTTAAGCGTCGTAAATAATATTTTTAGCGACACAATTTATTCTGCAAAGTGTCAGGAATAATTCCTCATGTTTTGGCACTTTATTAATTAGCTAGAAGCTAGTGTGTAAATAAAAGTGCTGTGTTTTGTGCTTAGAGTACGTTTTAGGCACATCCAATCTCTAAATCTTATTCCTAGAGACGCAATTATACAACCCTTGTATCTCTACACACACTATGGGTGTAGTAAAATATTTCTGGCTCATACAGGCCTTTAGAGGCAGTGTCTGCCTGATGCTGGCTATATCAGCATGTCAAATAGGTTATCCGTTCAAGTGCTACTGTGCTTTTGTGCATCATGTTTGTCACTAGAGTTCAGTAAGTAAATAATGTAGTGACGAAAAAATCAAAGTATGATGCAGACATGTACAAGTATCAACAATCAAGTAGCAGTCTATCAGAAATCTCAGTTAAGCACAGTAATTAGGCAACAATTAATAGTTAATTAAGTCGTACGGATACCTGGTTTTGTGAGGGTTGTCACAACTCATGGGCGACTTAGTAGCCGAGTCACGACTCGGTAACCCTCCAACACACCAACAACAAAATCCAAGATTCTTATTCTTTAGGGTTTTATTCCCCTGCAACCGTTTCTTGACCTTGTTAATCTTAGAAAAAACCAATATTTTCGCTCTTTTTCCATACCAATCACCTTTTCTTGATCATTATTCCTTTGTTCATCTCTACCGTTGATTTGGGGATTAAGGGACATAAAATGGGAGTGATTATTGGGTGGGTGAAGCCATATGTTATGAACAGGAGAAGTGAGGTTTCAAGTAAGAATATTGGTGGTGCGATGGTGACAGTGGTGGAGGTAGTTACAGAGAGAGAGAGGGGGGGGGGGGTTGTGGTGGGTTGTGAAGGTGTTAAGAGTTTTTCTATAAAGAGAGGTTGAAGAATATGAGTAGTGGGACATCTTTTTTATATATTTTTTTTATTTCTTTTAATTGTTCAAGGGTAATATAGTCATTTCACACATACTTAACTGAAAAATTTAACAGGGGTTAGGTCAGGGGACCAACCGAGTTCATTTTTGACAACTTTTGGGACCACGCGTGTAATTAGTAAACCACTAAGATCGAGTATGAAATTTTTGCAAACCACAGGGACCAACCAACCATTTAACTCTTAACTTTTATTACACGAGGTTTTTTTTTTTTTTGTGTTACCGCAAGCACCAGGTAAGGATCGGATTGGACTGAAAAGTGGAAACCTGAAGTGAGGAAAAGATGGGTCGAGAGCTGGGTTCAAGTGGTTGACCGGAATGGTCCGATTTCAGTTGGGTCAATTCGGCCTCAAAACCAATCTGGTTCGGATCACTATGGCACAATTTGATTTTAGTGGGACTACAAAGTGTGATTAATTCACACATATGTTTTACAATTATACGTGTTGTAACTGATCATCAAACACACCCGACTATATATATTTTCGCGGATTATACACATAAGATAAAAGTCAAGAAAAACACAAGGCAGATTGGATTTAAATAATCTCAACTTTCTCAATTTGGCCGATAATAATATCAACTCAGTTATTTGCCAATAATAATCCAAACTGGTCCACTTTTGGCTTATAATAGTCCGCCGTTAAAAAGAGCTTAACGGAGTTAAGTTTTTTTCGAATTACAAACCGATAATTTAGGGATTTTGATCAAAACGGGGATACGAGTCGATTTATGTAAAACTTACCTCGAAACGTTGCTTCAAACGGCTTGATTTTTGTTAATTGGAAGTTTAAACACCGAATTGAAGCATCGTTTTCGACATTTGGGCAATATTTCGAGGTAAATTTTACTTCAATAAACTCGTGTCCTCGTTCTAATCAAAAACCCTAAAACATCGATTTGTAATTTAGAAAAAAACCTAACTCCGTTAAACTATTTTTAACGCAGACTATTATCGGCCAAAAGTGGACCAGTTTGGATTATTATCACCATATAACTGAGTTGGGATTATTATCGGCCAAATTGAGAAAGTTGTCATTATTCAAATCCAATTTGCCCAAACGCTAAAGGTTCTCCTTGATGTATAAACTATAAATATCATCATCGTATTCTTGAAACAATTTGATACATTTGCTTCTTAAAATATTTAACTAGGTTTAAATAAGTTCGCCGCGTTGCAGCGAATTTCTTTTGTTATTTAGTCTGTGTTTACATGTGTTTTGAAATCACTACGAGCGTGTTGCGAACGGAACTGTTGGCAAGAATAAAAAGAAAATGTAGAAAAAAACACTAAAAGATAACCGAAAGAAAATCTTCCAAAAAGTTGTACGGTAACGACGTTGTTCGTATGAAACCCGTGGTCAAGGATGTGCAAATTGTTCTGGGTACCGATACCAAATTTGCCGAACCGAAAGATCTTAAGTACCAATTCGGTACCGACTTTTGGCGCTCCTGGTACCGGTTCACTGTCGTTTTTTACCTTCATATACTGGTATCGTAACCGGTATTTTCGGTATCAGTACCGATTCTGTATCAGTTGGCATCGAGCTCATCTCTACCCCTGAAACTAAAAAAAGAAAAAATTAAAAGTTGAAGAAAATCAACAAAAAAAAACTTGTGCGGTACCGTTGTTCGTACGGTAACCGGGATCAGGGATGAGCAAATAGTACCGGGTAGCAGCACTGAATTTCCCGAACCAAAAGATTTCTAATATCAATCCGGCACCAACTTTTGGCGTTTTCTGTATTAGTGCCGGTTTTTACCTTCATGTACTGATACTGAATAGGTCCGTACCGGTATTTTCGATACCAGTACTGGTTCGATACCGGTTGACACCAAGTTTATCTCAACCCCTGATATTAAAAAAAAGGATTAAATTTAAAAAAAATAAAGAAAATAACTATTATTATAATATTAAAATAATAAAAGAATTAAAAAACTACTCCCTCCGTCCCATTAAAAGTGTCATATTTTGAATTTTCAAAGTCTTTATTTATAAACTTTGACCTTAAATAATTTTGTTTGTGTTAGATAACACTTGATGAAAGTTATATGATTTGAGTGTGTTTTACAAGTGTTTTTATCGGGTTAATTTCCATCAAGTTTTATATAACACAAAAATATATAATTAAAGTCAAAGTTTATAAATAAAGACTTTGAAAATTCAAAATATGACACTTTTAGTGGGACGGAGGTAGTATATATTATTATAAGACTGTGGGGTATGGGGTGGGGGTTGGCTGAAAACGCCCAGCCCACCACCCCGGGTGGGCTTGGGTTTGGGCGTGGCCCCTTGGGCGGGAGTTTAAGACCGGGCGTTGGGCATGCCAAGCGGTCCTACGTGGCCGGATCCTATTCGCTTGTCGGCTAGGTCATAGCGTTTTAAATTTCAAAATATCACCGTATGGCCAAGCCAAGAGGTTCACCCACCCAACTGTCCACATCGCTATATAACCCCCCAACCCCACCGGCTGTCCACCGCTACCCCAACCCAAACACACTTGATCGAACCCGCTACCCACACACACTTGATCGATGGCCTCTTGGACACACGAGTAAGAGCTAGCTCTTGTCACAAGCGTCGTTGACGCAATGAAGGGCCGCCAACCCATTGAGACCTGTTACTGGCCGGAATCTTTTGCTAGCTACCGACATAACGTGGGAAACGACCGGCACAATTTAAACGCGTGCCAACACAAATGGCGCGAGCTACGACCGAAGCTCCATCGTTTTAAATCGTACTACCACAGCGTCCCGGGCGATGAGAGAAGTCACGAAGACCGGGTGGCAGTGGCCAACATCGAGTTCCGGGGTAAGGAGCGGAAGTCGTTCGACAAGCTCGCCCTTTTCGAAATCTACCTAACGCTCTAGGTTTTTTTTGTAATTTGGTAATTTTTAGGAATATAATAAAATTTTAGGCTTTTTTTAAATGTTGTGTGTATTTTTTAATTTTAGTTTTTTTTTTTTTTTGTTTTTTTAATAAACCTGCCAAGCCACGCGGGCTAGCCACGCCTCGCCATACCCCACGGACACGTCACTCACCAGCGGGGGGCTCGAACTCCACGTGTCAACCCATGCCCCAAACCCCCGCCCCACCATACCCCACGGTATATTATTATTATTATTATTACTATATATTAATAAACCATTACTATTACTATATATTAATAAACCAATTGAAATGAATAGTGATTTTAATATATTATAATATTACTATATATTAATATAATAATTACTATTACTCTATATTAATAAACCAATTGAAATGAATAGTGATTTTAATATATTATAATATTACTATATATTAATATAATAATAATAATTATTATGATTATAATTCTTTTCTTTATTTTTAACTTTAATTTAATGATTTATTTAGTATCATAGGTTGGGATAACCTTGGTGTTATTTGGTATAAAAAATAACGGTACGATTCAGTTCGGTATCGGTGTATATATATTAATAAACCAATTGAAATGAATAGTGATTTTAATATATTATATTATAATATTACTATATATTAATATAATAATTACTATTACTATATACTAATAAACCAATTGAAATGAATAGTGATTTTAATATATTATAATATTACTATATATTAATATAATAATAATAATTATTATGATTATAATTCTTTTCTTTATTTTTAACTTTAATTTAATGATTTATTTAGTATCATAGGTTGGGATAACCTTGGTGTTATTTGGTATAAAAAATAACGGTACGATTCAGTTCGGTATCGGTGTATGAAGATAAAAACCGACGCCAGCCTGTACAGAAAACGCTAAAACTCGGTACCGAGTTGAAATAGAAAATCTTTTAGTTCGAGAAATTCGGTGCTGCTACACAGTACCATTTGTTCATCCCTGATCACTGGTACCGTACAGACAATTGTATCGTACAACGTTTTTTTTGTTGATTTTCTTCAACTTTTAATGATTTCTTTTTCTTAGTTTCAGGGGTAGGGATGGGCTCGGTGCCAACCGATACCAAATCGGTACTGGTACCGAAAATACCGGTTACAGTACTGGTATATGAAGGTAAAACCGGTAGCGAACCGTTACCAAGAACGCCAAAAGTCGTTACCGAATTGGTACTTATGATCTTTCGATTTGGGAAATTGGATACCAGCACCCAGTACCATTTGCTCATCTCTGACAAGGGGTTTCATTCGAACAAATATCGTTACCATAAAATTTTTTTGGTTGATTTTCATTCGGTTATCGTTTAGTGTTTTTTTTCTACATTTTCTTTTTTTTGTTCTTCTCAGCGGTCCCGTGCGCAACACGTACGGAAGTATAGACCTAGTATATATTGAAATAAAAGTTAATGAATAGTAATATTAATATTATAATAATATATAGTTTTTTAATACTTTTATTATTTTAATATTATAATAATAGTTATTTTCTTTAGTTTTTAACTTTAATCATTTTTTTAATATTACGGGTTGGGATAAGATTGGTGTCAACCGGTATCGAGCCAGTACTGGTATCGAAAATACCGGTACTGTCCTGTTTGGTATTGGTATATGAAGGTAAAAACGGACACTAATACAGAAAACACCAAAAGTTGGTGTCGAATTGATTTTGGAAATCTTTTGGTTCGGGAAATTTAGTGTTGCTACCCGGTACCATTTGCTCATCCCGGATCACGGGTACCGTACGAACAACAACGGTATCGTACAACTTTTTTTTGTTGATTTTCTTCAACTTTTAATTTTTTCTTTTTTTTTAGTTTCAGGGGTAGGGATGAGCTCGGTGCCAACCGATACAGAATAAGTACTATTAACGAAAATACCGATTACGGTACCGGTATATGAAGGTAAAAAACAGTAGTGAACCGGTACCCAGGAACACCAAAAGTCAGTGCCGAATTGGTACTTAAGATCTTTCGGTTCGGCAAATTTGGTAACGGTACCCAGAACCATTTGCTCATCTTTGACCATGGGTTTCATACGAACAACATCGTTTCTATACAACTTTTTTGGTTGATTTTCTTTCGGTTATCTTTTAGCATTTTTTATCTACATTTTTTTTATTCTTGTCAGCAGTTCCGTTCGCAACGCGCTCATGGTGATTTCAAAACACATGTAAACACAGACTAAATAACAAAAGAAATTCGCTGCAACGCGGCGAACTTTTTTAAACCTAGTTAAATTAAAAAGTAAAGAAAATAACTATTATTGTAATATTAAAATAATAAAAAGTATTAAAAAATCTATATATTATTATAATATTAAATCACTATTCATTTCAATTCGTTTATTAATATATATATATACTAATAATATATACTAATTGTTTTGGTCAAAAATCACACAAGGATAATGCAACCAAACTCTAAGTAAACGGGGAATGATGCTTGGTTTGTTGAAAAAGTAAAGGATCACTTTGGTAAAAAATATGCAAGTGACACAAGGATTTATACGAGGAAAAAGCCCTTGATCAATGAATGATCTCCGGCATAAAAAACCTCGGGTGATGGCAACTACCGATCACCAACTTCAATATATCAAAATATGGTTACAACTTCGGATGATAATGAGCTGAGTACAAGGATCACTATCGTAATGTGTGTCTAAGCGTGTGAGAACTGTGTTGTGTGTCTTCCGAATGGGGAAGAGTGTTATATATACAAGTGTGAGTGGCCTATTTTAGGTAAAAAGACTAATAATCAGCTCATTACCCCTTTAGAAATAAAAGTAAATCTAGCCTAAATCATCGCCCTTAAATCATGCCAAGTTTCCATATCCTTCACAACGTTCATCTCTGATTAAGCATATGCCAAAGTTGTAAAGACGCGTCCCTTGATTGTGATGCTAAGAGCGGATCCTGCTAGATATTCCTGCAAAATGACATTAAGTTCAATGAAAGCAACTGTTAGCATGAGGATCCTATAATGGTCCGTGATCCTGATCCTGGAACTCTGCTGAGGATCACTATCTGCCAAAGAAACAAGGATCACTGGTTAGGATCACATGTAAGTATCATGTATTATAAAAATCCAGCCCTAACAATTGCCCCCAAAATATAAGGAGTTTATTGTAAATTAACGAGTTGTATTTTGCTTTGATCCTATCTGTAACGGGCGACCCGGATAACTAGCCGTTATAATCGGACTAGCCGTTGCAACCCTTACGTCATTGAAGTGACAACCCTGCAGATCATGATTATAAATAGGAGATAGAGTTAGGATCAATTTGCATTTAAATTCAAGATATACTCCCTTTATAATCTCGTCCGAAGATCGATCAGGTATTCTCCTCTTTTCTTTCTTCCTTCTTTTACCCTGTTTTTCTGCTCCTCTGTTTACATTCTTCTGTTAGTATGTTGCTCCGAAATTCCCCTCACAAGGATCACAAGAAGAGCAGCCCCCCGAAAAGCCAAGGGATTATCAAGGACTCTCCTACTGAGAGGTGTTGCTTCACCGATGCTCACATCGATAGGATCCGTCACTGTTTTCCGGCGGATACTATCTTCAAGTCTTTCATTCCCACCGCTCTAAGTGATTTTCTTTCTGACACATGGGTAGCTTTTCCTGTAACTCCGTTTACCATAGGATATTCGTATCCTTTTCCAGCTTTCACCCAATCCTTCTTTTCCCTGACCGGCATGTCTTATATCCAAGCCATGCCGATGATCTGGAGGGTTCTGTATACCCTTGAGAGGATCATCGAGCATGAGGGAATTGACTTAGTGATGTCGGAGCTGGCTGAGCTATATGATCTTACCACGTTTGGTTCCTGTCGATACTTGTTGAAACGGAAAGCTGGGGAGGATCACCCTGTTCTTAAGGTCACCAAGAATGATACAAATTGGAAGCGACGATTCTTCTTTGTTAGGAGGGATACCATCCCTAATGGGAAGGATCTGCCCAAGGAGTGGGCTACTCATGGTAGGATAGAGGATCCTGGAAGGATCACCATCAGACTTGTCTCTTATGATGAGGATCACTAATGTCTTTCTTTGTTTTTTGTTTATTGTGCAGCTATCTCCATCTCTTATCTGAAGCTGACCCCTGCGGCAAAAGAGAGGCTTTTGGCCTTCAAGAAGCTTGATCCGGAGACAAGAAGTTTTCAAGTTGCCATTCAAGATTCACAGGAAGTATCCTCCGCATCTGCCACAATGTCAAGTAAGTATCCTCATTAAAAAGTAGTTCTATGTAGGATTTTTTGAATTAGTTAAAGTACTTATCTTATTTTGATTGTGTAGGCACTGGGAAATCTGTCAAGTCTGCCTCCAAGTTTGGTATTGACGAGCTTGCCAATGTTAAGTCTACAAGGAAGAAGACCCCTGCTGCTAGTCCCTCTGCTTCAGCCCCTAAAGCACCTATTAGGGGTAAAGGAAAGAAGAGGAAGGCCTCTGAGGATCTTCAAGGATTTCCCCTGCTTCGCCAACAGTTTCTTGATTATGTTAATGAAGTAAGGATCATTGCCCCTGTTGGTTATCCTACTTGAATATCCTGCTTGTATATCCTGCTTCTTTGAGGATCACCTGGTCCTGAACTTACCGCTTTCCCTTTCTGCAGAAACTTGCTGAAATAGAAACATATCTTGGCCATGTTGAGGATCAGGACCGTCAAATTGCCGACCTCCAACAGATGGGTGTGCTGAAGGATCTCAAGATTGCTGATCTTGAGAAGGAGCTCCGGGCTACAAAGGATGAAGCTGCTCAAATGCTGGTCAACATGGACGATGAGAAGCAGGAGTGTCACACCCCAATTTTCCACGTGTCACCGGTGGGCCCGGTGGGGGTAACGTGACGTAGTTGATAACATCATAGTCAAACAACACAATATATAAATGCACAGCGGAAGCAGAAATAGATTCATTTCAACTTTACATAAACGTAATATTTAATATCACAAGTAGTTGAAACGGATCCACAGGCGGATCAAATAAAATAAGATAAATGTTCAACAGACTTTAGACGCCTAGAACTTGCAAGATTCCTTACTAACGCCCTGAGCAGCTTCCAGCCTATTACGTACTTGTACCTGTCACTTAGACTTTGGAAAATACGTCAGTTTTCACTGGTAAATACACTCAACTGACTCATTTGAAAAGAGTTTATGAAAATTGGTTTAGGCGCACAAGGCACAAAACTATTTTGACACTTGATTAAGATGCACAAGGCAATATTAATCTTTTATACTTGGGACAAACTATATCTCATGTTATCAGTTTTACATAACTTGCTCTACATACGGGGCCCGGTCCTATGCCGGTTCAAGATTAACCGACACACCACTATTCCCTTATTGGGAATCCCATATTGGGTATAATCAAATAATAAGCATAAAGCATCTGTCAGGTGTATGCCTACACCCCGTGCTTAGGTCGTGGCCATTTGCAATTAATGAGTCAAGGATATCCAGGACACGGTCGCATTAACCCCCAATGTTTCAGTCAAGCAATACGAATTAAAACAGGTTATTTGAATTTCCCGACACATTGGTCTTCGAATCCCATACCTGACCATGCGGTATTTATATTACCGTATCCCAAGCCCGTAATAGGGAAAATAAGTTAAGAGTATTTACCTGAGCTAGCTCCTGTCTTAAATAGCAAGAATTATAATAACTCAGCCGTATTCACTTAAGTAAGCGTAGGTACAATTTACCGGAAGGCTCTAGTCTGGAACGATGGTATAAATAACCAGTTAGAATACTAACGGGTCTTTAATTAAGCCTAAGCTTAGACCGGTTAGTTTTAAGGAAATATACGGTTCAAGCGCACGATTAAGCGAAGACCGGATAGAACGTGATTTAGACCCGACAAGTTTGAATACTTGTATAATATGGGTATACTAAATACATTCTGGATTTTGATATAAAAATGATAACGTTTGACCCGTTTCGGTCAATTTACGCAAACTAGTTACGTAAACCGAACCGAACGCAAAAAGGGCGTTACGGGTAGCCAAAAGAGTCAAATGCAAGTTCCCTGAAATAATATGCTTTAAATATGATATAACATCAGTAAGTTATGTTCTATTATGCCCCGAATAGTTTTAAACTCAATTTATGCCTTAGAAGGGCATTTTGGTCATTTAAAAGATTGTAAAAGAGTCAAATTAGAAATCTGAGTTTCGGGTCTGGTTCATACAGTAAATATACTTAATATCACATATTATATCAGTAGGGTATGATCCATATATCAAATTTATCATTTTAAAACCAAACTATGCACCGTAGGGGTATTTTAGTAATTTCACAAGGGCTAAAAATGCCAAAACTGGAAATCTGAGTTTATATACTTATACTTACTGTTATTATATGAAAATATGCTAAACACATCAGTAGGTATAAGTTTTATATGTTTAAAACGAGTATAACGCTTACTATGCGCTAAAAATGCTGAAAATGCGATTTAAGGGCGTTTTCGGGTTTTCACAATAAATCTGAGATTTTTATATTTCCAGAATACTTAAAATAATTTATTTAACTTATAAAATCAGTAGAAAAAGGTTTCGGGTCAAAAGGATGTGTAAAACTCATTTTATGGCCTAAACGGTCAAAACCGACATCACCCGAAATAACTAGGCGATCTAGGATCCGTTCAGCCAAAAATTAATTAAGAATCATCAAAATTCCCAGAATATTATAATACATCAGTTGGTAAAAAGTTTTGCATCAAACCGTGGCCAGAAATAGGTTATACGTGAAAAGGACCGATTATGTAAATTTAAGATATAGTTTTACGCTAATGGCCATAACTCAAGATCTGGACCACCAACTGATCCGAAATTTTCGGTGCAAGTTTATATATTAAAAATAAAGATTTCTACTCTTTCACTTTTCCAAAAATCACGTTTTATATCAAAAAGGGCAAGATAGTCAACTTTATGCATAAATCGGAAACATGCATTCGAATAGGCTAAGCATAGACTCAATCAAAGAAAATTCCAGAAAGTTTAACTAAAATAAAAATAGTCAAAAATACTTTCCAATACAGATCGAACATGTATGTACGAATCCGAATCGATAGCCTACGAAATAATCGTTTTACAAGACTTTCGGTTCCGATTCGTGGCTATACTATAGATTGTCGAGTTGATGATGATTAAAACACATTCTTATATATATTACAAGTTACTTTTAATGATCAATCAGGTTGCATGTCATCTATATCATTAATCATGTCATTTTTCACAAAAATCGCTTCTGTTGACTTTTTAGAAATAGGTTTGACTCGACATTAAGCATGCATGTAGTGGGAATCAGTTAGTAACCTTTAGAGGGTTTGTTTCCCACATAAATACCAATCTATAACAAGTTTCAATTCGAGAAATTACTGAAAGAAATCCGTTTAATCAGAAAGTCAAAGGTTATGAACACCCAGTTTGACTTTTAGCAATAATCACTATAAAAACGGATTAAGGAACGAATTGAAGGCTTACAATGGTCCTAAAGATGTTTAGTGGACACTAGAAGTCGGCCTTGATGATCAGATTTCCTCCAGAAAGCTTGCTTGAAAGTTCTTGGTAGAGAGCTTCTTGTTCTTCAATTGCAAATGATCAAAAATGAGGTGATGATCTGATTTAAACCAGAATTTTCGAGGTTCCTGTAGTAGTAGGCATGCAAGGCATGTTATTGGTGCATTTGGAGGCGAAACCAGCTGTTAGGCACCCAAAATCGGACTCAAATAACCCAATTTTGAAGTTTCTGTCGCTGGGCAACCCACGCGGCCCGCTTGGGCTTTCCCAGGCGGGTCGCCTGACCCCTGGTTCAGCCAAACAACTTTTAAACATTGACAGAAATGACCCCTGAACTTGTACGCGATGTTTCGGCTACTTTTCTCGACCCGTAAACCCCCAAACTTGGTTTTTAAGAACCTTAGGACTTTTACCAACATGGTAATGCCCTCGGATAACTTTGCGCTCAACCGAAAAGCCCTGAAATTCGACGTTGACGCTTTTAGTCCCTTAAGTACGGTTTTGGCCATAACTTTCTCATACGTTGACGAAACTTCATGAAATTTTAACCACATATTCTAGTGAGTATATTTTAGCTATACAAAGCTTCGGGTCTGCCAAAAGTTCACTCAGAGGTATAAATTAAACATGTTGACACTTTTGGCCCCTATAGTTTGAAATACTTCACTTTTGTGCAATTTCCGCGTCGTATGATCCATGAACCATCCGTTTAAGGTTATAAACATTATGTAGGGTTATCATAGAGCCTATTTATCCATTGTTGACACTTTGGACCCTTACGTTCCATAGTTTTCACTGTTTGTCACTTTTAGTCCCTCTAAAGTATGTTTTCACATAACGGAACCTTATGACACGTGTCAAGACATTATTGGACGAAATTTTTCGAGGTGTTACATCCTCACCCCCTTAAAAGAAATCTCGACCCCGAGATTTATTCAAACAAATGGGGATATTTTTCCTTCATCATGGATTCCACTTCCCACGTATACTCGGGTCCTCTACGGGTATCCCATTTGACCTTTACAATAGGCACGTGCTTCCTTCGAAGCTTCTTTACCTGTCGATCCTCAATCGACAAAGGTTTTTCCACAAATTTTAGACTCTCGTCTATGTGTATATCTGTATGCGGTATAACCAGTGAATCGTCAGCGAAACACTTCTTCAAATTATAGATATGGAACACATTATGAATAGCGCTAAGTTCTTCAGGCAAGTTTAACTTATAAGCAACTGCCCCGACACGTTCGATGATCTCGAAAGGTCCTATATATCCCGGGCTTAGCTTGCCTTTCTTTCCAAACCGTATCATACCTTTCCAAGGTGATACCTTAAGCAACACTTTTTCACCCACATCGAAGTGAAAATCCTTGCGCTCAGGATCCGCATAACTTTTCTGCTTATCCCTGGCAGCTTTCAAACGATCGCGAATCTGCACGATCTTGTCCGTCGTCTCAAAGACGATATCTGGTCCTGACAATTGGACATCTCCAACTTCTGCCCAACAAATGGGCGATCTACACTTTCTACCGTATAAGGCCTCCAAAGGCGCGGCCCTAATACTAGTATGGTAGCTATTTTTATAGGAGAATTCTATCAAGGGTAGGCGGTTATCCCAACTGCCACCTAAATTAATCACACATGCTCGAAGCATGTCTTCCAATGTTTGGACGGTACGCTCACTCTGTCCGTCCGTCTGCCAACCGTTATGTGATAGTGCTCCTTGACTTATTGGCGGAACATATCCTTAAATCCTTAGGGTGCCATACATTGCGAGCTCCACCAAGCTCTTTAAATAGGTTTTAGCTCATAAGTTATTTGACCTTGATATATTCGATTACCTCGAATGATTTCATATATTCAGAGCTTACTAGCCTGACAATTAACAGATTGGCACACCTTTCCAGGGTGATATCTTTTGTCGAACCTTATTTCTTAACAAGAACTTAGGAGGTTTGCTATTTCCATGAATCCTTGATTCTCTGCCGAATACTGGCAACTTATAGATGGTTATGGATTTGCTCGATCTTATTCGTTGTTCCCAAGGCAACTTTTAGATCCTGATAATTGGACTTACCAATTCTCTGCCTAGCAATAGATGTTTAACATCTTATATATACAAGGTCTCCCAAAGGAGCAGCGTTGATACTTATATAACGACTATTACCGAAAAGCTTATCTTGAGGCGATATGGTTATTCCAACCACTGCTTGACTAATCTCAAAGAATAGTTGTTCCTTACAGCTAGTCGAATAAATCGACGATCCTGGCAGCAAATTGGGGATTTCTAATTATTGCCTAAATAGGGTTGCGGTAATCAATGCATAAGCAAGATGAACCGTCTTTCTTATTTACAAAAAAAAAAATCAGAGTTCTTAGAACCTTGAATTTTGGCTTTACGAAACCTTATCCAAAACTTATTTATTTGGCTCTTAGTTCTTCCTATTTCGTTGGTAATAACAGATATAAGATTCTTACAATAACTGCAGCCCTAAGCGGGATGTTTGTCCTAACATCCTCTTGCCTCTCAGAAGGTAACCATGGTAATTCTTATAAAGAAGCTAATTATGACACATAGGGATGTCAGAGATTTCCGTATTCTCAGACTTTAGCTTATCTATCGCTTTCGGTGTCAGATAAATGACATATTCCCTTTACCATTACAAGGATGCCCTAAGTAGAGATACTTATAAGGACATTTTTATATTGGATATCTCCTTTGAATACTACTAGTCGACTTTAGTACAATATGACCATTGGAATATCTTCGGGGATCCCATGCATTAAACCTCCATACTGATCAGGCATGGAAGCAATCTATGGGACACACTAGGATACGCAAATCCTCATATGGTACTCTTATCAAACATAGTTTGGCATTCGCAGACGATAGAAAGCAATGAGAAAAAATAAAAATAAAATAATTAATATATATTGTCGTACTCTTTCTGGGGAAGAGTACTCCAGATTCTTATGAAAGGATTATCTCCGAGGATGGGATAGAGGTCATTAAAGATTCCATTGGTAACTTATACCTCATATTTAATATATGGAGTCCTTATGAATGTAATCCAGAGTTTGCTAAGCTTATGGTTTGCTAAAGATTTATTATCCCTTGCATCAATGCAAAAATACTTGGCAGTCATTATCAATGCTAAATGGTAAAGGACGTACCTAATGCTATTATGGATGTGCACTGTCGCAGGTATTCAACCGATAGTCTAGGCGGTTCCTTTCTTATCCTTTCCAGACCTAGCTGCTCCTTTCTTGGCAGCCTTAGGGCAATTAGTACTGATGTGCCCCTTTTCACCACAGCTGAAACAGTTTGCATCCTTCATGTTCCTACATTCGTGGGACTGGTGGCCAGCTCTTTTACAGATGCCACATTGCTTTATCTTTTGGTTTAATCGACACTGCCCCCAATGTCTTCTTTTGCAGGTTTTGCATGTAGGCTTTTTGTTGGAATCCTGTTGGTTGTTGTTGAGCTTGGATTTGCTCTTCTTAGAATTCTGAGAGTTATTCTCCTCCCTTGGTCTTTTGTCATTAGTTTCATTCATGAACGACTTTTGTCTCACTACATCTAGAGTGAGAGACAAGGATAGATCTACAGCTGATCTGTAGTTGGTTGGCCTTGAAGCCTTAACATCCCCTTTTATTTCCGGTGCTAAACCACCGATGAAACGCGCAATGCGTTTTGGTTCCGGGGTAATTAAGTAGGGTACCAGTCTAGATAGGGAGTTGAAGTCGGTAACATATTGCTGACAATTTAGGTTTTTCATTGTGAGGTTCAGAAAATCTGTCTCCACCTTTTCCACTTCGTGCTGTGGACAGTAGTTCTCTTTGATAAGGTCCGCAAACTTGGACCATCCCATAAGGTATAGGGGAATTTTCCCCGTGGACTGCATCATGGCCTTCCACCATACAAGAGCCTCTCCTTTAAAAGATTGTGAAACAAATTTTACCACGTCCTTATCAGCACAATCGCTGATGTCCACAACCGTTTCCATTTCCTCAAGCCATTCCATAGCATCAATTGCTCCTTTTTCGCCATTGAAATCTCTGGGTTTGCATGAGACGAAATATTTGTAGGTGCACCCGCCCTCAATTGAACGGGGCTTATCATAGAGTACTAACTCCTGAGGTTCGCTCTTTTCATCTGAAGAGTAGACGGAGCTCTCCTTACGAGCTGGTGTATTCGTTTCCGTATGGATCTTTGAGTGAGTGAGACTCGGTTCCTTTTTGTTCTCAAGGACCTTATCCATAACTTCACTAATTGCTGCGCTAATCAAGGCCTGAAGAGTAGTGCCATTAACATTTATATTTATATTTGCATCCTTGATTTTAGCCACCGCACTGCTGTGTGCTTCGTCGGAAACCTCCATTCTGGAGCTTTGGTACTAACACCCAAAAATAACATATGCTTAGATGCAAGTTATTACGGAATCATCGCAATAGATGATTTATAAAGTCATGGTATTACTAAACCATAATGGTTGTTTGGTTTATAACTTCCTTATAGTATGCTACTAGAAAGTATGTCAATTATATTTAGCCTAGGTCGAAAAGGACCATCAATTGTGTTTATGGTTTGGACCGAGTCCATTACCTATTGACTGGGGGTCACAATATCACAACTGTCTTTGTCATAATGACAATCTTTAGATAGTTGGAAGGCTTGTCATGAAGGACATTGATAATCATAGGCCCGAAGGCCTTGTCACAAAGGACATACAAAATATGGCACTTAAGGCATCAATATATAAGCTGCAATCCTATTGGATCAGAGATCTTAAGGTTCGAACATAGTTCTTTACCTTTGGACAGAGAGTCAAAGACTACAACCGTCATCTTGTGGAAGATAATTTATTTTGCCACAAGGCTAGTCAATGTACATCATTCTGACTAACTAGATGATTGTGAGCCCCAGAGGAGTCAGCCATGGTGAAGCTTTGAAGGCTAACTAACCATGATGTAATAGCTTACTTAATTATAGGGAATTGTCGAACTTGATAATTTAAATAGCCATGGTGCAAACAAACCATATAGGCCAATAGATAGTATTTAGTCTATTTGATCATGTCTTGCCTAGATTTTTAAATAAACCATCTTTGGCGTTTTTAAATGGAATAAATCCTTTATACTTACTAGACAGGGGACATAAGTCACGACTGTCAATGTCATAGCGACATCTTATATAGCACAATGGCTTGTCCCATAGGACTTTTCGATGGCATAGATGCCCTGTCACTAGGGAAATTTTAAAACATAACCAATGATTCCCCTGGATCGGAAAATTTCATAATTCATTGTCTTGACAAGAAGTTGTGAAATAAAACTATCGTTTTCATGTATGCATCTTTGCCCGTAGGTATACATCCCAGTGGATGTTTAGATGTGTACATCATGTTCGACGTTCATTAGCCATGATTCCTATCGATCATATAGGCTAATTAAGGGGTTTGGAAGTCCCTAATATAAAGGTGACAATCGCGATTTTATCGCATCACTGTTGTCGGGAGTGTTAACACGTTTTCAAGTGTTAATCAGGATCTGAATCTCTTCTAATCAGGTTTTACCGTCTTAGCAAGGTCTTTAATGACATTCAAGCTAGGTCAAACCTTTTAAGATTCTCCTTTAATACATACACTTAACAGAAAAAGGAATAAAGTTTATTTTATTCAGGATTTTTATCATGAATCCTAATTTATAAGTGAGTAATAGCACAAATGGCCTAGTCGAGTAGACAAGTTTAATTTATAAGCCATGATCGTCTGGGATCAAGGCATTTAGTAATAGCACAAAAGGCTTAGTCACGCGGACAAGTTTAATTTATAAGCCATGATCGTCTGGGATCAAGGCATTTAGTAATAGCACAAAAGGCTTAGTCACGCGGACAAGTTTAATTTATAAGCCATGATCGTCTGGGATCAAGGCATTTAGTAATAGCACAAAAGGCTTAGTCACGCGGACAAGTTTAATTTATAAGCCATGATCGTCTGGGATCAAGGCATTTAGTAATAGCACAAAAGGCTTAGTCACGCGGACAAGTTTAATTTATAACCCATGATTCCTGAGAATCGAGGCATTACAATTTATCCTAGTTATAAAACATTACGGATATTGAGGTGGCACAAAGGCCTAGTCACAAGGACATTTATAAATTATAAGCTAGGATTTCAGAGAATCGAAGCCTTCAGGTTTGAACATAGTCCATTACCTTTTTCTTGACAGGGAGTCATAGACCACCACTGCCTTTATTAAAATTTCTGGCCCGTGGGCCTATCAATTGACATCTCGTAAGATGTTAAGACATATAGTCATTGTACTGATGATACGCTCAGCGGTCACATTAATGACATGGCGCCATGATCAGAGTCATTAATTTAATCAACTGTCGTTCAGTGGTCATAATGATGACATGACGGCAGGATTAGCACTTAATTTATATCAACTGTCATTCAGCGGTCATAATAATGACATAACGACAGGATTAGTACTTAATTTAAATCGAATGTCATTCAGCGGTCATAATAATGACATGACGACCAGATTATCGTCTAGAGGGCTTTTGAGCATAGCTCACCCCCTTAGGACAGGGAATCTCAAAAGATTCGCAACTGTCGATGTCGTAATCGGACAGTGTATTATAGCTCGTGGCACTTCATCCTTAAGGGATGATTATTTTACTTACAGGGAATTTTAAATAAATCCCAATTTTCAAATTTATTACCCGTAGGCACTTCATCCTTAATGGATGGCTATTTTACTTGCAGAGAATTTTTAAATAAATCCAAATTTTCAAATTTATTACCCGTAGGCACTTCATCCTTAAAGGATGGCTATTTTACTTGCAGGGAATTTTAAATAAATCCCAATTTTCAAATTTATTACCCGTAGGCATCAAGTCATTATCAGACTTGTATACAGATATAATCTGTAGATAATTTATAAAAAGAGTGGCTTGTGTGATTTTACGGTCACGCTTAGCCAGGAGTGTTAACATGTTTACATATGTTAACAGAGATTTGAATCTTTTCAACCAGGTTTTACCATATTGGCCAGGCCTTTTATTAAGACATTCAAGCTAGGTTTTGCCTTACTAAGATTCTTGTTAAATGGCAAATCAAATAAAAATTGATATTTTCCATTTATTTAATATTTCTTATTTAGAATGAAAGTCCAAACGTAATCATTCCATTATATAAAAGTAAAGGTATAAAGTTGCCCTAAGCGGGACTTGAAAGGAATAATGTTGTCCTCGCAGGGACTGAAAAATAAATATGTCCTTATAAGGACTAATAAGGAAACGATCTTCAGTAAAAGGAGCTTCTTCTTCATTTTATTTCTGAATGCTTTCTCCTTGGATGTTCGTTTCACTTTAGCCGTGGTATGGAGCTCAGCATCTCGGGACTCCGGGTGTGGAGAACTCCTATTACGGCTCCTTCGCTTGGCGACGTATCCGATATATAAAATAATTGGAAGCAGTAAATTCCAGATTAGAATCGGGAGTATTCCTATGTTAAGTCTAGACTCAGAAGGTTAAGGAATGTGCTATTGTGTCATTGAGATTAAACACAAAGGCTAGTGTTTAATTCACTCAATGTTGGCTCTGATACCAACCTGTCACACCCCAATTTTCCACGTGTCACCGGTGGGCCCGGTGGGGGTAACGTGACGTAGTTGATAACATCATAGTCAAACAACACAATATATAAATGCACAGCGGAAGCAGAAATAGATTCATTTCAACTTTACATAAACGTAATATTTAATATCACAAGTAGTTGAAACGGATCCACAGGCGGATCAAATAAAATAAGATAAATGTTCAACAGACTTTAGACGCCTAGAACTTGCAAGATTCCTTACTAACGCCCTGAGCAGCTTCCAGCCTATTACGTACTTGTACCTGTCACTTAGACTTTGGAAAATACGTCAGTTTTCACTGGTAAATACACTCAACTGACTCATTTGAAAAGAGTTTATGAAAATTGGTTTAGGCGCACAAGGCACAAAACTATTTTGACACTTGATTAAGATGCACAAGGCAATATTAATCTTTTATACTTGGGACAAACTATATCTCATGTTATCAGTTTTACATAACTTGCTCTACATACGGGGCCCGGTCCTATGCCGGTTCAAGATTAACCGACACACCACTATTCCCTTATTGGGAATCCCATATTGGGTATAATCAAATAATAAGCATAAAGCATCTGTCAGGTGTATGCATACACCCCGTGCTTAGGTCGTGGCCATTTGCAATTAATGAGTCAAGGATATCCAGGACACGGTCGCATTAACCCCCAATGTTTCAGTCAAGCAATACGAATTAAAACAGGTTATTTGAATTTCCCGACACATTGGTCTTCGAATCCCATACCTGACCATGCGGTATTTATATTACCGTATCCCAAGCCCGTAATAGGGAAAATAAGTTAAGAGTATTTACCTGAGCTAGCTCCTGTCTTAAATAGCAAGAATTATAATAACTCAGCCGTATTCACTTAAGTAAGCGTAGGTACAATTTACCGGAAGGCTCTAGTCTGGAACGATGGTATAAATAACCAGTTAGAATACTAACGGGTCTTTAATTAAGCCTAAGCTTAGACCGGTTAGTTTTAAGGAAATATACGGTTCAAGCGCACGATTAAGCGAAGACCGGATAGAACGTGATTTAGACCCGACAAGTTTGAATACTTGTATAATATGGGTATACTAAATACATTCTGGATTTTGATATAAAAATGATAACGTTTGACCCGTTTCGGTCAATTTACGCAAACTAGTTACGTAAACCGAACCGAACGCAAAAAGGGCGTTACGGGTAGCCAAAAGAGTCAAATGCAAGTTCCCTGAAATAATATGCTTTAAATATGATATAACATCAGTAAGTTATGTTCTATTATGCCCCGAATAGTTTTAAACTCAATTTATGCCTTAGAAGGGCATTTTGGTCATTTAAAAGATTGTAAAAGAGTCAAATTAGAAATCTGAGTTTCGGGTCTGGTTCATACAGTAAATATACTTAATATCACATATTATATCAGTAGGGTATGATCCATATATCAAATTTATCATTTTAAAACCAAACTATGCACCGTAGGGGTATTTTAGTAATTTCACAAGGGCTAAAAATGCCAAAACTGGAAATCTGAGTTTATATACTTATACTTACTGTTATTATATGAAAATATGCTAAACACATCAGTAGGTATAAGTTTTATATGTTTAAAACGAGTATAACGCTTACTATGCGCTAAAAATGCTGAAAATGCGATTTAAGGGCGTTTTCGGGTTTTCACAATAAATCTGAGATTTTTATATTTCCAGAATACTTAAAATAATTTATTTAACTTATAAAATCAGTAGAAAAAGGTTTCGGGTCAAAAGGATGTGTAAAACTCATTTTATGGCCTAAACGGTCAAAACCGACATCACCCGAAATAACTAGGCGATCTAGGATCCGTTCAGCCAAAAATTAATTAAGAATCATCAAAATTCCCAGAATATTATAATACATCAGTTGGTAAAAAGTTTTGCATCAAACCGTTGCCAGAAATAGGTTATACGTGAAAAGGACCGATTATGTAAATTTAAGATATAGTTTTACGCTAATGGCCATAACTCAAGATCTGGACCACCAACTGATCCGAAATTTTCGGTGCAAGTTTATATATTAAAAATAAAGATTTCTACTCTTTCACTTTTCCAAAAATCACGTTTTATATCAAAAAGGGCAAGATAGTCAACTTTATGCATAAATCGGAAACATGCATTCGAATAGGCTAAGCATAGACTCAATCAAAGAAAATTCCAGAAAGTTTAACTAAAATAAAAATAGTCAAAAATACTTTCCAATACAGATCTCGAACATGTATGTACGAATCCGAATCGATAGCCTACGAAATAATCGTTTTACAAGACTTTCGGTTCCGATTCGTGGCTATACTATAGATTGTCGAGTTGATGATGATTAAAACACATTCTTATATATATTACAAGTTACTTTTAATGATCAATCAGGTTGCATGTCATCTATATCATTAATCATGTCATTTTTCACAAAAATCGCTTCTGTTGACTTTTTAGAAATAGGTTTGACTCGACATTAAGCATGCATGTAGTGGGAATCAGTTAGTAACCTTTAGAGGGTTTGTTTCCCACATAAATACCAATCTATAACAAGTTTCAATTCGAGAAATTACTGAAAGAAATCCGTTTAATCAGAAAGTCAAAGGTTATGAACACCCAGTTTGACTTTTAGCAATAATCACTATAAAAACGGATTAAGGAACGAATTGAAGGCTTACAATGGTCCTAAAGATGTTTAGTGGACACTAGAAGTCGGCATTGATGATCAGATTTCCTCCAGAAAGCTTGCTTGAAAGTTCTTGGTAGAGAGCTTCTTGTTCTTCAATTGCAAATGATCAAAAATGAGGTGATGATCTGATTTAAACCAGAATTTTCGAGGTTCCTGTAGTAGTAGGCATGCAAGGCATGTTATTGGTGCATTTGGAGGCGAAACCAGCTGTTAGGCACCCAAAATCGGACTCAAATAACCCAATTTTGAAGTTTCTGTCGCTGGGCAACCCACGCGGCCCGCTTGGGCTTTCCCAGGCGGGTCGCCTGACCCCTGGTTCAGCCAAACAACTTTTAAACATTGACAGAAATGACCCCTGAACTTGTACGCGATGTTTCGGCTACTTTTCTCGACCCGTAAACCCCCAAACTTGGTTTTTAAGAACCTTAGGACTTTTACCAACATGGTA
Source organism: Helianthus annuus (assembly GCF_002127325.2). Lineage (NCBI taxonomy): Eukaryota > Viridiplantae > Streptophyta > Magnoliopsida > Asterales > Asteraceae > Helianthus > Helianthus annuus. The sequence continues at coordinate 165,571,868 of NC_035443.2, forward strand.
ATGCCCTCGGATAACTTTGCGCTCAACCGAAAAGCCCTGAAATTCGACGTTGACGCTTTTAGTCCCTTAAGTACGGTTTTGGCCATAACTTTCTCATACGTTGACGAAACTTCATGAAATTTTAACCACATATTCTAGTGAGTATATTTTAGCTATACAAAGCTTCGGGTCTGCCAAAAGTTCACTCAGAGGTATAAATTAAACATGTTGACACTTTTGGCCCCTATAGTTTGAAATACTTCACTTTTGTGCAATTTCCGCGTCGTATGATCCATGAACCATCCGTTTAAGGTTATAAACATTATGTAGGGTTATCATAGAGCCTATTTATCCATTGTTGACACTTTGGACCCTTACGTTCCATAGTTTTCACTGTTTGTCACTTTTAGTCCCTCTAAAGTATGTTTTCACATAACGGAACCTTATGACACGTGTCAAGACATTATTGGACGAAATTTTTCGAGGTGTTACAAGGAGATCACCCAGGATGCCAAGGTCTCTGCCGCAATAGCTATGTATAAGATACAACTGCAGATGGCCGCGGAGGCTCAGGATCCTTCCTTTGATAAAAGCTCATGGGACGTAGAGGGTTGGAAGGCAAGATTGGCAGAGCTGGAGGATGAGGACGAAGCTGAGGAGATCCCAATGCTGGAAGGTGGTGAGGCTGGCAAGGATCAGGGTGGAGATGGAGCAGCAAAGGTTTGAGCTGCAGGATTGGGCGATGATGGATATTTCGAGACTAGGCCGGAGCCCAATTTTTTAAGTTTGGTAGTGGTTTTTTTTTTTTGTGGTTGTGATGTTTTGAAACAGTTTATGGTCTGTAACTTAAACAATAGTTTTTAGGGTTAAGGATCATGGATCCTTTGAACAATAGGTAAGATTGCAAATGGTGGAGGGATCCTCTGTTTGGGGGATGAAGCCTTTGTGATCCTGCCGCTTTTAATTTCCTGCACCTGCTATGACCGCATAGACAATGGACACCCTTTGCCAACCCATGTGGACGGGCCACGTTTTGCTGGTAGAAACGTGGGTTGGCAATTTTGACAACTTTTTTGAAAGGGTTAAAGATCCTTTGCTAATAAAATAACTTTAATCTTTCTGGCTTACCTTGTTTCGTTATCCTTTATTTATCCTCTTGTTGTCCAATTATTTTAGAAATATATTTGTTAGAATAACAGAAGTTGAGCAAATCATGTTTAATAAATTTAGGATATGATCCTAGATCAAATATCCTATCATTGAAATTTTTCAAAGCAATTTATTTCAAGGATCATAGGTTTAGTTGTCGAAGTGTAAGGGTTGTTTAGAATAATGAGTATAATCAAAATAGTCAAGGATCATACCTGAGGATCCAAGTTAGGATCCTAACCTTTAATCAAGATAACCGTAGATGGGATTTTAATGGATAATAAGGATTAAGGATCCTTATTTGTTTAACTTCGAAAACCTGAAAAAATGGAATATAACTTGGGACTAAGCCAATGTAAAAGATAAATTAGTAGCTGGGGACATGCCCAAAGATAACTGGGGACAAGCCCAAAGGATCACTGGGGACAAGCCCAAAGGATAATTGGGGACAAGCCCAAGGATCGTATGTAAACTGGAGTATGGCCCTTACTGGCGACTATCCAAGCTTGGTGACATGAAAATGTCAAAACCTTAGTGTTTTGGTCAAAAATCACACAAGGATAATGCAACCAAACTCTAAGTAAATGGGGAATGATGCTTGGTTAATTGAAAAAGTAAAGGATCACTTCAGTACGAAATATGCAAAGACACAATGATTTATGCGAGGAAAAAGCCCTTGATCAATGTATGATCTCCGGCATAAAAAACCTCGGGTGATGGCAACTACCGATCACCAACTTCAATATATCAAAATATGGTTACAACTTTGGATGATAATGAGCTGAGTACAAGGATCACTATCGTAGTGTGTGTCTAAGCGTGTGAGAATTGTGTTGTGTGTTCTTCCGAATGGGGAAGAGTGTTATATATACAAGTGTAGGTGACCTATTTTAGGTAAAAAGACTAATAATCAGCTCATTACCCCTTTAGAAATAAAAGTAAATCTAGCCTAAATTGTTGCCCTTAAATCATGCCAAGTTTCCATATCCTTTGCAACGTTTATCTCCGATTAAGCACATGCTATAATTGTAAAGACGCGTCCTTTGATTGTGATGCTAAGAGCGGATCCTGCTAGATGTTCCTGCAAAAATAACATTTAATTCAATGAAGGTAACTGTTAGCATGAGGATCCTATAATAGTCCATGATCCTGATCCTGAAGTCCTGCTGAGGATCACTATCTGCTAAAGAAACAAGGATCACTGGTTAGGATCACATGTAAGGATCATATATCATAAAAATCCAGCCCTAACAATTGCCCCCAAAATATAAGGAGTTTATTGTAAATTAACGAGTTATATTTTGCTTTGATCTTATCTGCAACGGGCGACTCGGATAACTAGCCGTTATAACCGGACTAGCCGTTGCAACCTTTACGTCATTGAAGTGACATCCCTGCAAATCATGATTATAAATAGGAGATAGGGTTAGGATCAATCTGCATTTAAATTCAAGATATTCTCCCTTTATAATCTCTACCGAAGATCGATCAGGTATTCTCTTCTCTTCTCTTTCTTCCTTTGCTCTGTTTTTCTGCTCCCTGTTTTTATTCTGCCATGAGTATGTTGCTCCGAAATTCCCCTCACAAGGATCACAAGAAGAGCAGTCCCCTGAAAAGCCAAGGGATCATAAAAGACTCTCCTACTGAGAGGTGCTGCTTCACCGATGCTCATGTTGATAGGATCCGTCACTGTTTTCCGGCGGATGCTATCTTCAAGTCATTCACTTCCACCGCTTTAAGCGATTTTGTTTCCGACACCTGGGTGGCCTTTCCTGCAACTCCGTTTACCATAGGATATTCATATCCTTTTCCAGCTTTCACCCAATCCTTCTTCTCCTTGACCGGCATATCTTATATCCAAGCCATGCCGATGATCTGGAGGGTTTTATATACCTTCGAGAGGATCATCGAGCAGGAGGGGATTGACCTAGGGATGGTAGAGCTGGCTGAGCTTTATGATCTTACCACGTTTGGTTCCTATCGATACTTGCTGAAACGGAAATCCGGGGAGGATCATCCTGTTTTTAAGGTTACCAAAAATGACACAAACTGGAAGCGACGTTTCTTCTTTGTTAGGAGGGATACCATCCCTAATGGGAAGGATCTGCCCAAGGAGTGGGCCACTCATGGTAGGATAGAGGATCCTGGAAGGATCACTATCAGACTTGTCTCTTATGGTGAGGATCACTAATGTCTTCCTTGTCTTTTGTGCAGCTATATCCGTTGCTCATCTCAAGTTAACCCCTGCTGCAAGAGAGAGATTTTTAGCTTTCAAAAAGCTTGATCCTGAGACCAGAAGTTTTCAAGTCACCATCCAAGATTCACAAGAAGTATCCTCCGCATCTGCCACAATGTCAAGTAAGTATCCTTATCAAAAAGTAAGTTCCATGTAAGACTGTTAAATTAGTTGGGAAGCTTATCTTGTTTTGATTGTGTAGGCGCTGGGAAATCCGCTAAGTCTGCCAAGTCTGCCTCCAAGTTCGGGATTGATGATCTTGCAAATGTCAAGTCTTCAAGGAAGAAGACTTCTGCTGCCAGTCCCTCTGCTTCGGCCCCTAAAGCACCTGTTAGGGGTAAGGGAAAGAAGAGAAAGACTTCTGAGGATCTCCAAGGATTTCCCCTGCTCCGCCAGCAGTTTCTTGATTATGTTAATGAAGTAAGGATCATTGCCCCTGTTGGCTATCCTACTTGAGTATCCTGTCTGTGTATTCTGTTTCTTTGAGGATCACCTGGTCCTGATCTTACCTTTTTCCCTTTTTGCAGAAACTTGCTGAAGTAGAGACCTACCTTGGCCATGTCGAGGATCAGGAAAGCCAAATCGCCGACCTTCAACAAATGGGCGTGTTGAAGGATCTTAAGATAGCTGATCTTGAGAAGGAGCTCCGGGCTACAAAGGATGAGGCTGCTCAAATGCTGATCAACATGGATGGCGAAAAGCAGGAGATCACCCAGGATGCCAAGGTCTCTGCCGCAATTGCTATGTATAAGATACAATTGCAGATGGCTGCGGAGGCTCAGGATCCTGCCTTCGACAAGAGCTCATGGGATGTGGAGGGTTGGAAGGCAAGGCTGGCGGAATTGGAGGACGATGATGAAGCTGAGGATATCCCTATGCTTGAAGGTGGTGATGCTGGCATGGATCAGGGTGGAGAAGCTGGTGGTGATGGAGCAGCGAAGGTTTATGCTGCTGGATTGGGCGATGATGGATATTTCGAGACTAGGCCGGAGCCCAATTTTTTAGGTTTGGTAGTGGTTTTTTGTGGTTGTTGGTGTTTGAAACAATGATGGTTTGTAACTTTGAACAATAGTTTTTAGGGTTAAGGATCCTGGATCCTTTGAACAATAGGTAGGATCGCAAATGGTGGAGGGATCCTCTGTTTGGGGGATGAAGCCTTTGTGATCCTGCCGCCTTTAATTTCCTGCACCTGTTAAGACCGCATAGACAATGGACACCCTTTGCCAACCCATGTGGACGGGCCACGTTTTGCTAGTAGAAACGTGGGTTGGCAATTTTGACAACTTTTTGAAAGGGTTTAAGATCCTTTTGTTAATAATATAACTTTAATCTTTCTGGCTTATCTCGTGTTGTTATCCTTTATTTATCCTCTTTATTTTCTAGTTGTTTTAGAAATATATTTGTTAGAGTAACAAGAGTTGAGCAAACCATGTTTAATAAATTTAGGATATGATCCCAGATCAAATATCCTGACACTGAAGATTTTTGAAGCAATCAATTTCAAGGATCATAGGTTTAGTTGTCAAAGTGTAAGGGTTGTTCAGTATAATCAAGATAGTCAAGGATCATACTTGAGGATCCAAGTTAGGATCCTAACCTTTAATCAAGATAACCGTAGATGAGATTTTAATGGATAATAAGGATTAAGGATCCTTATGTGTTTAACTTTGAAAACCTGAAAAATGAAACATAACTTGGGACTAAGCCAATGTAAAAGATAAGTTAGTAGCTGGGGACATGCCCAAAGGGTAACTGGGAATGATCCCAAAGGATCACTGGGGACAAGCCCAAAGGATAACTGGGGACAAGCCCAAAGGATAACTGGGGACAAGCCCAAAGGATCGTATGTAAACTGGAGTATGGCCCCTACTGGCGACTATCCAAACTTAGTGACATGAAAATGTCAAAACCTTAGCTAACGTGAAAACGTTAGAAACCTTAGGAACGGATGTATGGTACGTCTACCATTATACGTAGGATCCTGGGTATAGCCAGTACGATGAGGTTGTCAGCCCCGGAAGTGGGTACTGGTCCCAAAGACGTGAACTATATCAGGATCATCGTGCGCTGCTGGCGGAAACTGGGGATAATCCCAAGGATAACTGGGGTTGAACCCAAGGATCTGCGTTGCTTTTGAAGATCTCTGACGATATGCTGAAGATACCTGAACTATCATAACTCAAATGTTTCGTGAGAAGAGGATGAAGGATACAGGATCCTTATCCTTTGGTAAAAAGTAAGGAAATGTAATAGTTTTAAGATAAGGACATTACCAGAGTAAGGATCACTGACATCACCGGGATCCTTCGAGGATACTTCAATGTAAGGACCATATGCTTGAAGGATCATGTTCACATAAAGTATTTCTTTAAGTGAACAGCATTCCAGGCTCTTGGTAACAAATTTCCTTCCATGGTTAGCAATCTGTATGCCCCCTTTCCTGCTTCTGCTTCAATCAAGTAAGGGCCTTCCCACTTTGGTGCTAACTTCCCGTCAGCAGGATTGATAGTGTTTTGGAATGCTTTTCTCAACACCATATCTCCGACTTGGAACTTCCTTATCCTAACATTTTTGTTGTAAGCACCAGCCATTCTTTGTTGGTAGCTTGCCATCCTTATCCTAGCCAGATCCCTGATTTCCTCAATAGTATCCAAATCCTGAGCTAGGATTGTAGCATTCTCTTCAGGATCACGAGCACTTGTTCTAGCAGTTGGGACCACCATCTCTGTTGGGATCACTGCTTCTGCCCCAAATACTAATGAGAAAGGTGTTTGACCAGTGGCATTCTTGGGAGTTGTCCTATCAGCCCATAGCACATAAGGTAACTCCTCTGCCCATTTTCCCTTCTTGGATCCTAGCTTCTTCTTCAGATTGTTGATGATGATCTTGTTGGATGATTCTGCTTGACCATTGGCTTGTGGATGAACTGGTGTTGATGTTATCATCTTAATTCCCCAACTGTCACAAAAGTTAGTGGTTCTGCTTCCAATGAATTGGGAACCATTATCACATACAATTTCAGAGGGAATGCCAAATCTAGTTATAATGTTTCTTTTGATAAAGGATATAACTTCCTTTTCTCTGACTTGAGCAAAAGCTTCAGCTTCTATCCACTTAGAGAAGTAGTCAGTCATGGCAAGCATAAATACTTTTCCACCAGGTGCTTTAGGGAGCTTGCCAACTATATCCATCCCCCATCTCATGAATGGCCAAGAGGATGGTATAGGATGTAGCAATTCGGCTGGCTGATGGAGGATATTGCTGTGTCTTTGACAAGGATCACACTTTTTAGCATATTCTACAGCATCCCTTTTCATAGTTGGCCAGTAGTATCCTGTTCTAAGGATCCTTGAGAATAATGCTCTGCCCCCAGTGTGGTTTCCACAATCTCCTTCATGGAAGTCTCTCAACACTTCTTCAATTTCAGGATCCTCGATACATCTCAAATATGGTCCTGCAAGAGATCGCTTATATAATACATTTTTCAAAATTGTGAATTGAGATACCTTAATCCTGAAAGCTCTAGGATTTTCTCCCATCGGAATCTCCCCGTGTTGCAAGTATCTCATGATTGGTGAGATCCATGATCCTGAATAAGATTGAGCTTCTTCACTAGGGATCATTGCAGTATCCTCTTCTATTTCCATGGCCACCTGATTTTCAATAGCAGGAGCCAGGATATGGATGATAGGGATACTTATATCTTCTGGAATCTTCAAGGATGATCCTAGGTTGGCCAATGCATCAGCTTCTGTGTTCTCCTCCCTTGGTACCTGTGTTAAGCTGAAAGAGACAAAAGAGAGTGCCAATTCCTTGACTATCTCTAAATATTTGGTTAGTTTTTCACCTTTAACAGCATAGGATCCATTAAAGTGATTGGTGATCAATAATGAGTCTACATATACTTTAAGATACTTCACCCCCATATCCTTAGCAATTTGTAAGCCAGCAATTAAGGCTTCATATTCAGCCTCATTGTTAGTTGCTTGGAACTCACAGGCTATGGAGTGGGGTATTATGTCCCCCTGTGGCGATTTTAGTAGTATGCCGAGTCCTGTGCCCTTGACATTTGAGGATCCGTCGGTGTGTAGTATCCAAGGATCCTTGGTCTCATCCAGCTGTTGGACTTCCAATTCTGCTTCCTTTTGTAGATCACTACTGAAATCAGCCACAAAGTCAGCTAGTGCTTGGGATTTGATTGCTGTTCTAGGCTCGTATCTTATATCATGGGCACTAAGCTTTACTGCCCACTTAGCCATTCTTCCGAACATCTCTGGTTTCCTGAGGACATTCTTGATTGGAAAATTAGTTCTAACAACAATAGTATGGGTTTCAAAATAATGCCTTAACTTAGTTGATGCCATGATTAATGCAAGAATAAGTTTTTCGAGGTGTGAGTACCTGGATTCGGCATCAAGTAAACTCTTACTTACATAGTAGATAGGATATTGTGTACCTTCGTGATCCTTAACAAGGACAGCACTTACAGCGGTTGAGGATACCGCCAGATATAAGGATAACACATCTCCTTTTTCGGGTTTTGTTAATGCTGGTGCTGAGGACATATATTCTTTAAGGGCTTGTAAAGCATTCTCATGTTTCTCAGTCCATTCAAACTTCTTGTTCTTCCTTAGGATATCGTAAAATTCTTTACATTTTTCTGAGGATTTTGATATGAACCTGTTTAAAGCTGCTATCCTGCCTGTTAGCCTTTGCACATCCTTAGCATTGGCAGGGGATTTGATATTCACCAGTGCTTTAATTTGCTCCGGACTTGCTTCAATGCCCCTCTGAGTTACCATATATCCTAGGAATTTTCCTGCCTTAACACCAAAGTGGCATTTTGAAGGATTAAGCTTCATGTTATAATTATCAAGGATATCAAATGCTTCTTCCAAATCCCTTAGGTGATCCTCAGCTTTCTTTGATTTGACTACCATATCATCTATGTATACTTCCATAGTTTGTCCAATTTGATCTTTGAACATCATATTCACCAGCCTTTGATACGTTGCACCTGCATTTCTTAATCCAAAAGGCATGGCAATATAACAATACAAACCGGTTGGGGTCATAAAGGCTGTATCCTCTTGGTCAGATGGTTCCATCTGAATTTGTTGGAATCCAGATGATGCATCCATAAAGGTCAACAGTTCATGCCCCGCTGTTGCATCCACCATGGAGTCAATGTGGGGTAATGGGAAAGGATCCTTGGGACATGCCTTATTCAGATCAGTGAAATCGACACATACCCTCCACTTTCCGTTTTTCTTTTGGACAACGACCACATTGGCTAACCATTTTGGATATTTTACCTCTCTGATCATACCTGCTCGAAGTAGTCTCTCTACTTCTTCTTGGATAATGGCATTCCTTTCTGGTGCAAACTTCCTCCTTTTTTGATGGATTGGTTTGATAGACCTGTCAATGCCAAGTTTATGAGTTATGATATCCTTAGATATACCTGTCATATCTTCGTGCTTCCATGCAAAGGTAGACTTTCTTCTTTTGAGGAAGGATATGATGTCTTCTTTCATCTTGCCAAGGATCCCTGATCCAATATAGATTTTTGATTCAGGATCACTAGGATCCAAGAGGATTTCGTCCACATCTTGATCCCTTGCCTCCAAGACATTCCTCGGAGGATACTGTAATTGCTATTGCTCCTTTGGCTTTGAGGTTGGCTTCATGGATGAGGTATAACAATCCTTAGCCTCCTGCTGATCACTGTCGATCTTGCTTATCCCCCATGGGCTAGGGAGTTTCACACATTGCTGATCAACGGAAAAACAGTATTCTGAGATTGGAGGATAATCTTCATCATCCTCTTCCTGGTCAACAGCATGCACATTCTGGTTATCGTTTCTATGGTAGGATTTGAACTTATTGCTCTTGAAGGAGGATCCATGCTTCTCCTGTTTTGAGGATCCTATTTGTCTCTCCTGGATCCTCTTGTCATCCTCTAGCCGGATGAACCTGAGTGCTCGAGTTCTTACTTCATCTAGATTCCTGCATGGTGTCATTACAAGATCATCATAGAATAATGAATCCTTAAGCAGTCCCATTTTGAAGGCTTCAACAGCCGTAGCCATATCCAAGTTGGGAATGTCCAAGGATTCCTTACTAAATTTAGTTATATAATCCCTTAATGATTCATTATGATTCTGAGTTATCCTGTATAAATCACTAGTTAATCTTTCAAATTTTCTACTGCAAGAGAATTGGTTATTGAATAAATTAACTAAATTAGCAAATGAAGTAATAGAGTAGGGGGGAAGACTTAGCAGCCACTTAAGAGCTGATCCAGTAAGAGTGGATCCAAATCCTTTACATAGGCATGCTTCCTTCAACTTTTCTGGGATAGGATTGATCTCCATCCTTTCCCTGTATTGTGCTATGTGCTCCTCTGGATCCGTTGTACCATCATACAGCTTCATAGTAGGGATATGGAACCTTTTGGGTACCTCTGCATCACAAATTGGTGGTGCAAAGCGAGATACCTTGTGGCTTCCATCTGCAATCTCTGGGATAGGCTTGACTACCCCTGGAACACTTGAGATCATATCCTTTAGCTTCTGCAACTCCCTGGCCATAACATGATTGGTACCTGTATCCTGCATGAATCCATGGTTAGTGGTAGGATAATTATTTAAAGTGTTACCTCCCATTGGGTTCAAGTTAGGGAATCCATATTGCTGGGATTCTGGAACAACGGAGGGACCAGTGGAAGCAATGGTCTGCATTGGAATGAAGTCCCCTTGATGGACATCTAGACTTCCTGTTTGCAAACTTTTTAGGGATCCTGGCATCTGGAAGGATCCTGGTGTCTGGGATGATCCTGGAACGAAGGAGGATCCTTGAACCTGGGATGAGCCTGGAACAAAGGAGGATCCTTGGCCCTGGAATGATCCTGGAACAAAGTAGGATCCTTGAAACTGCTGTGCCCCCGGATAGGCTCCCGGATTCATGAAGGATCCCAAATGCTGGGGGTAGGATCCTGCTGGCTGGAAGTGTGAGCCTAATGCCTGAGTCATTGCTGTCGATCCGTGGTGCAATCCTCTTGATTCTCCCATGATTTGCACGTCTGGAATTCCCGATGGCTGAGAAGTAATCATTGGAGTATCAAAGCTCAAGGATTTAGGCATCAGTGGAGAATGATCCTCTGCCGCTTTCTTTTGTCTTTTGAGATCTCCAATTTCCCTGAGGATCCTTTCGTTAGTTTCATCCTGCCGCTGCATACGATCCTTCATCTGCAAAATCAAAGTAAATACATCACTAGTACTGGGAATATAAGAATTCATAGCAGAAGGAGATGGAGTTTTAGAATTAGTAGGAGTTTGTCTCTTCTCAGCATTCTTCTGGGATCCTGCCGGTGGTGGAGGCAGAATGTTCTGGGACGAGGTGACTGCAGACATTGCCGTGGACATGTTTTTCAATGATGAAGCCATGTAATTCTATGAAATGATTTCGAACAAAAGGTTTTCTTATGAATGAAGCACCAATTGCCCCACGGTGGGCGCCAAACTGTTTTGGTCAAAAATCACACAAGGATAATGTAACCAAACTTTATGTAAATGGGGTATGATGCTTGGTTGATTATAAAAGTAAAGGATCACTTTCGTGATAGAGATGCAAAGACACAATGATTTATACGAGGAAAAAGCCCTTGATCAATATATGATCTCCGGCATAAAAAACCTCGGGTGATGGCAACTACCGATCACCAAACTTCAATATAAGAACAAAATGGTTACAACTTCAGATGATAATGAGCTGAGTACAAGGATCACTATTGTTTCGAGTGTCTAAGTGTGTGAGAGTTGCGTTGTATGTCGTGTGTTCTTCCAAATGAGGAAGAGTGGTATTTATACAAGTGTAGGTGACCTATTTTAGGTAAAAAGACTAATAATCAGCTCATTACCCCTTTAGAAATAAAAGATAATCTAGCCTAAATTGCCGCCCTTAAATCAAGCTAAGTTTCCATATCCTGTGCAACGTCTATCTCCGATTAAGCTCATGCCATAATTGTGAAGACGCGTCCCTTGATTATGATGCTAAGAGCGTATCCTGCTAGATGTTCCTGCAAAATAACATTGTTTCAAACGAAGGTAACTGTTAGCATGAGGATCCTTTGATGGTCCATGATCCTGATCCTGAAGTCCTGCTGAGGATCACTGTCTGCCAAAGAAACAAGGATCACTGGTTAGGATCACATGTAAGGATCACGTATAAGGATCACGTATGATAAAAATCCAGCCCTAACACCACAGATGTCTGATCCTCCGGAAATAAAGTTGATCACTTGTGCATTTGCCGGAGGGGCTGGAGCCTTTTCAGGGATCCTTTCAGGATCCTGAGTCCTTTGCTTTTTTCTTCCCAACAATTCTTTCAAATGTCCCTTGCTTAGCAGATATCCAATTTCTTTTCTTAATGCTATGCATTCTTCAGTTAGATGCCCGAAATCCTCGTGGTATGCACACCACTTTGACTTGTCTTTAGTCCCGGATGGTTTGTCATTCTTTCTGGGCCATCTGGCTTTTTCTCCTAGATTCTGCATTGCAAGGATTAGTTCGTGATTGTCAACAGAAAAACAATATTCAGAAATCGGAGGATAATCCTCATCATCCTCTTCTTGGTCAACAGCATGCACGTTCTGGTTGTCATTTCTATGGTAGGATTAGAATTTATTGCTCCTGAAGGAGGATCCTTGCTTCTCCTGTTTTGAGGATCCTACTTGTCTCTCCTGGATCCTCTTGTCATCCTCTAGCCGGATGAACCTGAGTGCCCGAGTTCTTACTTCATCTAAGTTCCTGCACGGTGTCATAACAAGATCATCATAGAACAATGAATCCTTAAGCAGCCCCATTTTGAAGGCCTCAACAGCCGTGGCCATATCCAAGTTGGGAATGTCCAAGGATTCTTTACTGAATTTAGTTATATAATCCCTTAATGACTCATTATGACCTTGAGTTATCCTATATAAATCACTAGTTAATCTTTCAAATTTCCTACTACAAGAGAATTGGTTATTGAATAAATTAACTAAATTAGCAAATAAAGTGATAGAGTAAGGGGGAAGACTTAGCAGCCATTTAAGAGCTGATCCAGTAAGAGTGGATCCAAATCCTTTACATAGGCATGCTTCTTTTAACTTTTCTGGGATTGGATTGATCTCCATCCTCTCCCTGTATTGTGTTATGTGCTCCTCAGGATCCGTTGTACCATCGTACAGCTTCATAGCAGGGATATGGAACCTTTTGGGTACCTCTGCATCACAAATTGGTGGTGCAAAACGAGACACCTTATGGCTTCCATCTGCAATCTCCGGGATAGGCTTGACTACCCCTGGAACACTTGAGATCATATCCTTCAGCTTCTGTAACTCCCTGGCCATAGCATGATTGATACCTGTATCCTGCACGAATCCATGGTTAGTGGTAAGATAATTATTTAAGGTGTTACCTCCCATCGGGTTCAAGTTAGGAACATTGGGTGTGAATCCATATTGCTGGGATTCTGGGATAACGGATGGACCAGTGGAAGCAATGGTCTGCATTGGAATAAAATCTCCTTGATGGACATCTAGGCTTCCTGTTTGCAAACTCTTTAGGGATCCTGGCATCTGGAAGGATCCTGGTATCTGAGACGATCCTGGAACGAAGGAGGATCCTTGAACCTGGGATGATCCTGGAACAAAGGAGGATCCTTGAACCTGGGACGATCCTGAAACAGAGGAGGATCCTTGAACCTGGGATGATCCTGGGACAAAGGAGGATCCTAAGCTCATGAAGGATCCCAAATGCTGGGCGTAGGATCCCGCCGGTTGGGAATATGATCCTGATGCCTGTGTCATTGTTGCTGGGTTGAAATGCACTCCTCTTGATCCACCCATATATTGTATGTCTGGGACCTCTGTTGGCTGAGAAGTAATCATTGGAGTATCAAAATTCAAAGATTTGGGCATTAGTGGGGAATGATCCTCTGCCGTTTTCTTTTGCCTTTTGAGATCTCCGATTTCTCTGAGGATCCTGTCATTAGTTTCATCCTGCTGCTGCATACGATCCCTCATCTGCAAAATCAAAGTAAATATATCACTAGTACTGGGAACAGAAGAAGTTAGAGCAGAAGATGATGGTTTAGAGGAGATAGAAGTTGGTCTCTTCTCAGCATTTTTCTGAGATCCAGCTGGTGGTGGAGGCAAAGGTGGAATGCCAGTAGATGCATTGACTGCCGACATTGCTGTGGATGTATTCTTCAATGATGAAGCCATGTAACTCTTTGAAATGATTTCGAACAGAAAGTTTTCTTATGAATGAAGCACCAATTGCCCCACGGTGGGCGCCAAACTGTTTTGGTCAAAAATCACACAAGGATAATGCAACCAAACTTTAAGTAAACGGGGAATGATGCTTGGTTTGTTGAAAAAGTAAAGGATCACTTTGGTAAAAAATATGCAAGTGACACAAGGATTTATACGAGGAAAAAGCCCTTGATCAATGAATGATCTCCAGCATAAAAAACCTCGGGTGATGGCAACTACCGATCACCAACTTCAATATATCAAAATATGGTTACAACTTCGGGTGATAATGAGCTGAGTACAAGGATCACTATCGTAATGTGTGTCTAAGCGTGTGAGAACTGTGTTGTGTGTCTTCCGAATGGGGAAGAGTGTTATATATACAAGTGTGAGTGGCCTATTTTAGGTAAAAAGACTAATAATCAGCTCATTACCCCTTTAGAAATAAAAGTAAATCTAGCCTAAATTATCGCCCTTAAATCATGCCAAGTTTCCATATCCTTCACAACGTTCATCTCTGATTAAGCATATGCCAAAGTTGTAAAGACGCGTCCCTTGATTGTGATGCTAAGAGCGGATCCTGCTAGATATTCCTGCAAAATGACATTAAGTTCAATGAAAGCAACTGTTAGCCTGAGGATCCTATAATGGTCCGTGATCCTGATCATGGAACTCTGCTGAGGATCACTATCTGCCAAAGAAACAAGGATCACTGGTTAGGATCACATGTAAGGATCATGTATTATAAAAATCCAGCCCTAACACTAATATATAGTAATAATGATAATAATAATATATAGTAATAATAGTAATAATATATAGTAATGTGTAAATATTCATTAGTAATTTTGAAATATGATTAATAATTCTTTTGCATATATTTATTCATAATTTAATTTGAAAATATATAAAACAATATAAAGTTCTAAATCTTGGGAGAAAGTGAAGTATAGTGTTGTTTGGTACATATACATAATTATATGACCTAATAAATTGGTGAATATTATAACAACTTATATGTTTGTGATTTACGAACCTAATATATATACACATGAGATATAACATGCAAATATATTTCAATACATAACAAATTATGTTACTTACCAAAATAAATGAATGAAAGTTTGGTACATTTGTGCATGAAGAGACACCCTGGATTTCATGAACTTAGTTAAACACATGTATATAGAAAATAATCACTTTTATGATATATGAAAATAATCATTTTGACGATGCATATGCATGAGTTTCTTCTGGCACATATAAATTAATGATGGCATGATATAACATGGTATGTGAATTTATACATATAGAGCTATATGACATCCGTAAAATAAACTAGTGTATCTTTTTTTTTTATCTTCACGTATCATCATTATTGTTTTGAAGTATTAAAGGATGTGGATAAATGCACCTTCATTTTTACTGTTTATATCTTTCTTTCTAAAAATATCATTTTATAATTTTTTAAATTTCACCCTTTTTCCTTTTATATATTATTGTTTTGTTCCATATTGATAATCATCTTTTTGAAAAAGATGACGAACACCTTTAATGAATTTGTTAGAGGAATTTTGCAGATGAGAGACATTTTCCAAATCAAAAGAGTATAGTTAATCTTTTAGTTAGAATACATGTCAAGAACACTCAAACAATTAGAACTATGATAAAAATCAAAGTTGAAAAAAATTGTTTATTCAAGCTCTATCTTAATCTCCTTTTTACAATCAGTGCAAGTTTTTTTTCTTTAGTATTCACATGTATATCTAAATAATCAAATTATGTTAAGTAGATAAACCCCTAGAAAAAATAGGGATATTTCTTAATACAAATTTTCAAAAAATTGAAAATACAAGGGTTAATTGTATTTATTTACAAACTTCAGAGGGGAGTACAACCAGTAAAATTAAAAAAAAATGAGAGTGCATTTAACAACACCCGTATTAAAACACGACCGACTTTTTAAGTAAATAAATTAAATACAAAGCATCACCAATTAAAAGATACGCGACGAAACATTTCGTAAAAATAGTTGCTTAAATTTATATATTTAAATGTGGTTTTGTTAATAGACAAATATGATGTATAGACGTAAGATAATTTCACGCATTTTATTACTATAAAACTATACAAGATTTTACTAGACAACTACAATTTATTGTTTTGTGATTTCCTCTCTCTATAGATAGAGAATATTATTGTTATTAATAATACAAAGTTATAACAAATAGAAACATGTAGGGCTGTAAATGAACCGAACCGAACAAACACGAACAAATATGTTTACAAACGGTTCATGAACACTTATCGAACGAGATTTTATGTCTGTGTTCGTTCATTAAGGAAATGAGCGTGTTCGCAAACAGTTCACAAACACAAATAAATTTGACGAACGCGACGAAGGATAAAGATAGATGGCCCAGAGAGTAGAACTCGAACTTGAATCCCTTATTGTGGAACGGAGGTTGATCGTATTCGCCGATGTAAATAATGAGAAATGAAAGGGAAATGATGAATAAACAAGGTGAAAGTGGGTTTCCTAGTTTAATTGTTAGGAATTAAATAAAAGTTTAATAATATAAAAAGTACAAAAAAAACCTAAGAAAGTACAAAGATCTTCAATTAAAACACAAACATACGAATATAAACGAATGCAAATCAATGAATGTTCACGAACACCTTACCGAACGTTCATGAACACCTTACCGAACGTTCACGAACACAATTGATAGGGTTTGTTTAGAGAAAAACTAGGAGAGGGGGAATAAACTGATTCTCTGGATAATCTTCCAGGAGTCGAACCACTGGATTAAATAAAAACCAATATGCAAAGTTCACCAAACAACCCACAAAAAGCCATAATAGTCCCTGGCCCAATTTAACAATAAAAAACAAATGCAAAAACTACTAATAAACGTATCAAGACTCCCTCCTTAGCCACTTTTGTCCTCAAGAATGAGCTCGGTGAAGTCCGGAAAACGCAGCTTCAATTCATCTAAAAACTCCCACGTAGCGTCTTGAGTGGTTTGATCCTTCCAATGTACGAGCACTTTCATAACCGCCCGGTTACCTCTTTTTACCAATCATCTATCTAGCACTGCCAACGGTTGAAGGTTAAACCGAGCTTCCACCGGTAAAGGAACAATCTTCTCTGGAGGTCCGCACGGCCCCTTGAGCAAGGACACATGAAAGACCGAGTGAATATGAGCCTCTTCCGGTAAATCGAGTTTATATGCTACTGCTCCCACTTTTTCTACGATAAAAAATGTCCCGAAATACTTGGGAGTGAGTTTCGAGTGTTTGTGTACCCGTAACGAATTCTGCATGTAAGGCTGGAGTTTGAAATACACCCACTGACCCGGTTCAAACTCTATTTCCGAACGACGCTTGTCCGCTTGTTGCTTTATACGATTCTGCGCTTTCAGAAGTGACTGTCTTAGCACCCGAATAGCTGCCTCTCTGTTTCGCATAACTTCATCCACCTCGTTGTCAGCCGCATCTTTCGGAATATAGGGTATGTGTAGCGGAGGACGATACCCGTATAGGGCCTCAAAAGAAGTTCGTCCCAATGAAGAATGGAACGTGGTATTATACCACCATTCGGCCATCGCTACCCATTTGACCCATGTGTGTGGGCGTTCCATAACCATGCACCTTAAATACCCCTCTAAACACCGGTTTACCACCTCGGTTTGGCCGTCAGTTTGCGGGTGGTATGCCGTTGACAACTTAGCATCGATCCCTTGAAGGTGTAAAAACTCCGTCCAAAATGAACTCAAAAAGATCGGGTCACGGTCTGAAACGATGGAACTTGGGCAGCCGTGCAACCTGTGCACTGTGACAACCCTCGTAATTCCATGTATTCCGTACAATTTATTAATGATAATTAAAGTTCTTGACGACTGTGTGGAATTACTTAACTGCTCTCTGATTATTATGTTATTACTTACATGTACTTGTTAACATACTAGTGGTGTATAGAAAAAAATTACTAAATAGTCCGTTATGCTTTCCTGAGTGTTGAAAATTAAAAACGTTACAAAAATATACATGTATGACACTTTACGGATTAATTAAGCACTTTAACGAAACAGTGTCAAACCGAACAACCGGACTTTACCCGGAAAATAAAAATATAGCCAAACGCATTGTTTCTACTTTTCTGAGCTAGTTAGGATTCCCGAACACCCTAACACACCTTATATTACATAACACACCTTAATAAACTAACTAGACATTTGAAACATAACTAACAAGTAACTAGATCATTGAAAACCAACCCATACCCCCCCCTCATTCGAACTGGTTATGGATATGGGGGACATCCCCACATTTCTTTTGATTATTTAAATGGTACATGTTGGAACATATGGAACACATTACATATTGGACATTAGGGAAAGTGGTTTATAAATAGATCTCTAAGTCTTGGACCTTCATTTCACCAACTCACCACAACAATAAAACTCTCTCCTCTTCCCTTCCATCACTCACGACAGCCACCTCCTCCACCATCAACTTCCATTCTAGCCATTCCTCATAACAAAGGTGCTACGGGTCATACAACGAAGCTTGGTGCTCTCGGAAGTTGAAGGAACTTCCCCATTCGCTATTAACCACCACATTTCTTCACTCGAACTTCCCTAGTCTCGAACTAGTGGTAAGAACTTAGATCCGTTCATTTTTCATGTTATTAGAGTGGTTAATAGTTGTTTGATGATGAAAATCCATGAACACTAAAGAACCATGAACAAAGTCTTGCATATAAACTAACTTGTAATGAAATATTGATGAAACATAATGAAGTGATGATAAACTGAAGTTGTCTTGATTATGTTACTGATTACTTGCTGATCTACTTGTAATATTGATGTTTGATGTCGTTGTGATCACTAAACATGTTAACGGAATCAATCGAACACAAGTTAAAAAGATAAAAGCTGAAACAGTAGGCTGTTTGGTTTATACAGCCAACTTCAGTTGGCTGTAACCAGACCGTAACTTAACGAAAAATGTATTTCTAGATATATGTAATATGAAATACGGTTCTAATGGCACTGGAATCGTAATTTTTGGACTTTGTTTACTATTTTTAAAGTGTTATTTTGTAACAGCAGCTAGAGCTGCATTTTTACTGCTGAAAATATGCATTCTGATGTGTGTAAAATGCAACATATAAAATACATCAAATAAGGCATAAAACTAACCCTTTTTAAGTACTAATGTTGGAAAAAGAGTGCTTTTGTCTTCCTTTTGTATTTTCAGGATTAAATGAGCTCAAATTCACAAAAGAAGCAAAAAGACAGCTAAATCTAACATTAATACAAGAAAAGGAACACAAGTGGATTGCCCGACCCCTCAACGGAATCCTCCCAAGCAAAATAGAGAAGACAGAAGACTGAACACGCCCCGTGCTCAGCCAGCACGGGGCCGTGCCCAAGAAGCAGCAGAAATGACAAACCTATAGATGCTTCTATTGCCCACCACGGGGCCGTGTCCAGCAGACACGGGGGCGTGGCAAAAGTACAGCAGGCGCATTAATTGTAATTGCGAATTACAATTAATGAAGAGAGAGTGTCAGACAGGCACGGGGGCGTGTCCAGCGGACACGGGGCCGTGCCCAGCCTTCTGTTCAGCCTATAAATAGGAGTGCTTGGTTTCATTGCAACTCATCCCTTGGCACACCACCTCTCTCACACTTCATCCACCACCCACCACCACCATAACACCATCATCCACCACCATCATCCATTGTCCATCATAGAGTGTGTGAGTAGTCTCGGGATCCAAGATTGATCGTAAGAGTTCTTGACAATCAAGGCCATGTTTGCCTAAGTCTCTTACATCACTTGGTGAAGACAAGTGTTTAGTATAATACTTTTTATTTTTAATCTTTTGCACTTTTTATTTGGTTTTGTATTAATGACTTTAATAACTAGTTGCTTATGTTGAAGGTGATATTTCCTTATCGTTTGTCCGTGGTGTCTTGGTATTATTTTACTGTCTATATAAAATAAAAGATTTTCACCATTCATATCTCCACGGTCTATATGGAGGTATGTTGGCTACCTGGTCGGGGGTTAAGGGAACGGTTTGGTAAGGGTCTTGCCCTTGTTCAGCGTTTAGAGGTCCTGCAAGGGACCTGGGTCAAATTTAGTAGGATCTCCTTCAATGCCCATAGGTATTGGATGGCGGGGATCCAAACTCTTTGACCCCATCATAAGTTAACTACTATTAATACTATAACCCGGCTATTTAGGACTGTATCCCTGCTGACTCAGACTACTTAGTCGAGGGTAACGTCACCGCCAAAAGCGGGGCCTACCATAATTTGCATTAATAACTTAATTCATTATCTTCCAATAATCCAACCCTTTAGGATTGTATCCTTGCTGACTCAAACTACTGGGTTGAGGGTAACGTCGCCTTCAAACAAGATAACTAAGATAATCTCTTAAACAAGTGCAAAAGTGCGAAAATAATCAAAGGTTATAGTAATACACGAGTCGGATCCAAGTGATTCATCTTGTCTATCTGTTTTTATTTTATTTTTATTTTTCAGCATTTAGTTAGTTTTTATTTTCTTAGTTTAAAAACCTTTTCTAACTTTTTGATTTGATTAGACGTTGAGGATAAACCGGTACTAAAAGCTCTTGTGTCCTTGGACGACCTCGGTATCTTACCAACACTATACTACAACCACGATGGGTGCACTTGCCCATATGTGTGTTTAGTGTTAGTGAATATCGTGTTTTATAAATTTAAAACTTGGCTAAAAGTGTAAAAAGGGCTTAAAATATACATCAAAAATATATTACACTACACGCACATCAAGTTTTTGGCGCCGTTACCAGGGACACAAGGATTTTAAGAAAGCTTAAAATCAACGGCCTAATCAGTTTTTCAAAACCTTTTTAAAACGCGCGCACATTTTTCTGCATTTTAGTTTAGTTTGCATTTACAGTAGCCTAAACACGGGGCCGTGCTCACTGAACACGCCCCCATGCTGCATATTTTTAGTTAGATACCCAGATACAGAGTCTGAACACGGGGCCGTGCTCACTGAACACGCCCCCGTGCTCAATGTGACCAGTGACTTTAATTAAAACGCCTAGATACAGATTCTGAACACGGGGCCGTGTTCACCAGACACGGGGCCGTGTCCAGCCTCTGTTTCCGTCTTTATTTTTGTTTTCTGGTCCCGAGACTCAGTTGTGGTCTGCTGAGTGATTCTTATGGATCAATACTCAGGAGGTTACAACTACACCTATGAGGAGGATGATTATATGAGAAACTATTGCACTAATTGTGGAAACCCGCACTCGGTACGATATTGTAACTTGTTTCAACCATCCACTTCATACAACCATTATGAGGAGCCCGAGTACGAGCCATCAACTTCATACACATCCTATGAAGACCAAAGGTATGAACCTCCTCCCTCATACTCATATTTTTTATGAACCAAGGTATGAGCCTTCATACTCATACTTTGAAGAGTCAAGATATGAGCCTCCACCTTCATACTCTTATTATGAGGAACCATGGCGTGAACAACCCACCTCATATGAGTGCTATGAAGAACAAAGTTTCGACCCTTATCCATCATATACTTACAATGAAGAACAATGGTGTGAACCATCTACTTCATATGAGTACTATGAGGAACCAAGGATCGAACAACCGGATTCAAGCTTTGAGGATCCCAATTCTTTCTCTCTCACCGAAGTGACCAATAGGATATTAGAACACATTAAAACTATCGAACGTTGCATAAAAGAATCTCGCGCAAGGGAAGAGGAATCCCGCGCAAGAGAAGAGTTAAATTGTAATAATAACGTAGAGATAGTTGAAAATGTAAAAATGGAAGAACAAGAAAGTGAAAAACCGACACATGAGTTAAAACGAAAGGGGCGAGGTCGATAACGTTAAATTACAAGAAGAGTCTAATTTAGAAGAAATTAATCTCTTGTCACCTACTTTCGAAAATCATTGTTTAGTAACCCCTCATGCCAAGTTTTTAAAAGAGCTAAACACTAATACTAAAATTGAAGAAATGGTAAGTGTTAAGTTAACTAATGATCAAACCTCGCTAATAAAAGAAGATCCTTTTGAAATTAACATTACACCGGTTCCATGTTTCTTTCAAAATTCCTTTATTAGTAATATCACCATTGATAAAGATCTTTGTGTTAACATAATGCCCAACTATATTTTTGAAAAATTAAGTATTAGTGATTTTTCTCCACTTCAAATACCCATTTTTCTATCCGATCGAAAGGTAATAAAATCAATCGGTGTGGTTGAGGATGTCTTGGTTCAAACAAATCAAATGGTTATTCCAACCGACTTTGTCATCCTCGATGACGCTCCTCTAGTCTTAGGAAAACCTTTTGTGAAAACTCATGAAGCTTTGAAAAACCGGAAATTTAACAACCTACCTCTTCAATTAGGGGCATCCAAAAGGAGCATAGATCTTGAGCGTTCAATGAAATATCCTTTTGGCAATAATGACCCCCTAATTGAAGATGAAGATGAGCCACCCGATACAACTGAAGAAGATGACCACTTTGTTGAAGAAGAGGTCGCCATAGAACAAACCTTTAAGGTTCTTGATCTAGATGAGCCACAAAATAAGGTGTCTCCTAAAGACCCACCTATTGAGCTCAAAGAACTTCCTAAAGGTTTGGAATATGCTTTTCTAGACAAAGATGGTAATTTACCTGTAATTATTTCATCTAATTAATTAAATAGCATAGAAAAAGAGAAACTAGTTAATCTTCTAAAAAAACACAAAAATGCGATCGCTTGGAAGCTTGTAGATATTAAAGGAATAAGTCCTTCCATGTGCACGCACAAAATTTTAATGAATGATGATTACAAAACAGTAATTCAACCACAACGAGAGTAAATCCTAATGTACAAGAAGTGGTAAAAAATGAAGTCATCAAGCTACATGACGCCGGACTAATCTATCCTATCTCCGATAGTCCATGGGTGAGTCCTGTCCAAGTAGTCCCAAAGAAAGAAGGTATGACGGTAATAACTAATGAAAAAAATGAATTAATACCAACAAGAACCGTCACAGGATGGAGAGTTTGTATAGACTATAGACGATTAAATGAAGCAACAAGGAAAGACCACTTTCCTTTGCCCTTCATTGATCAAACGTTAGAACGACTATCCGGTCATAAATTTATTGTTTCTTAGATGGTTTTTCAGGTTACTTTCAAATACCGATAGCACCTGAAGACCAAGAGAAAACAACTTTCACATGCCCCTACGGAACTTTTGCCTATCGACGCATGCCATTCGGTCTATGTAATGCACCTGCAACATTCCAACGTTGTATGGTAGCCATTTTCCATGATATGATAGAAAAGAAAATGGAAGTCTTCATGGACGACTTTTCTATCTTTGGAGACTCATATGACCAATACCTCGATAACCTTGAACGAATGCTATCCCGATGTGAGGAAACTAACCTCGCCCTTAACTGGGAAAAATGCCATTTCATGGTAACAGAGGGAATAGTACTCGGTCACAAAATCTCAAGCGAAGGTATGGAAGTTGATTGAGCAAAAATAGAAACTATTTCTCGATTGCCTCCACCAACCTCCGTTAGAGCAATCAGAAGTTTCTTAGGGCATGCCGGATTTTATAGAAGGTTTATCTAGGACTTTTCAAAAATTTCAAGACCTCTAACAAAATTACTTGAAAAAGATGCACCTTTCATCTTTGACAAGGAATGCAATCAAGCATTCCTAACCCTCAAGGAAATGCTAGTCAATGCACCTATCATGATAGCACCAGATTGGAAATTTCCTTTCGAAATCATGTGTGATGCAAGTGACTTTGCCGTTGGAGCAGTTTTGGGACAAAGAAAAGAGAAGCATTTCCACCCAATTTATTATGCTAGTAAAACGCTTAACGATGCACAAGAAAATTACACAACTACAGAAAAAGAATTGCTAGCTGTGGTGTTCGCTTTTGATAAATTCCGTTCTTACCTTGTTCTTTCAAAAACTGTAGTCTATACAGATCATGCAGCTATCAGATACCTCTTCAAGAAATAAGACGCAAAACCCCGTTTGATCAGATGGATTCTACTCCTCCAAGAGTTCGACATTGAAATCAAAGATAAAATAGGAGCAGAAAACACTGCTGCAGATCATCTTTCACGCCTAGAAGACCCAGCTTTGGAGGCAACCAGGGACGAGCAGATAAACGAAAAATTTCCCACAGAGTCCTTGGAAATGATGGAGAGTAGACAAGAACCATGGTATGCCAACTATGCTAATTATTTAGCTAGTGGTGTAGTCACCAAAGGATGGCCGCATCACCAAAGAAAGAAATTCTTTGCTGATGTAAAGCATTACTTTTGGGAAGACCCTTATCTTTTCAAAATGTGTGCCGACCAACTCATCCGAAGGTGCGTCCATGGTAATGAAGCACAAAGAATTCTCCGTCATTGTCATGAAGGTCCATATGGAGGACATCATGGTGCCGCTAGTACCGCACGAAAGGTATTTGATTCAGGATTTTATTGGCCAACCATTTACAAGGATGCACAAAATCTTGTAAAGACATGTGATGCTTGCCAAAGATCAGGTAATATTTCTTCCAAAAACGAAATGCCTCAAAACGGCATTCTCGTTTGTGAAATTTTTGATGTGTGGGGACTCGATTTTATGGGACCTTTCCCACCGTCAAAAGGAAACAAATATATACTTGTGGCAGTAGATTACTTGTCTAAATGGGCAGAGGCCGAAGCTCTTCCAACAAACGACGGAAGAGTAGTGGTAAAATTTCTGAAAAAATTATTCTCTCGTTTTGGAACACCAAAAGCTTTGATAAGTGATAGAGGTACCCATTTTTGCAATCATCAACTCGAAAAAATATTAACAAGGTATGGGGTCTATCACCGGGTCTCAACAGCATATCACCCTCAAACAAATGGGCAAGCCGAAGTGACTAACCGAGGTTTAAAACGAATACTTGAAAAAACCGTAGGTTTAAATAAAAAGGAATGGGCTGATAAATTAGATGATGCTTTATGGGCTTTTCGAACTGCTTATAAAACCACTATAGGCACAACCCCATATAAGCTCGTCTATGGAAAAAGTTGTCACTTACCAGTAGAAATAGCTCACAGAGCCTACTGGGCAACAAAAAACGTAAACCTAGACTTAGAAACTGCAGGTAAAAATCGATTCTGTCAAATGAATGAATTAGACGAATTAAGGAACTACGCATACTCTAACTCCGAAATTTATAAGGAAAGAATGAAAGATTTACATGATAAATATATTAAGTCTAATGAATTTCGGGTAGGAGATCAAGTTCTGTTGTTTAATTCACGACTTCGATTATTTCCGGGTAAACTAAAATCTAGGTGGTCAGGACCTTTTTCCGTCACCCATGTTTTTCCTCATGGTGCAGTAGAAATTAAAGCTCGAAATGGTATACCATTTAAAGTCAAGGGCCAACGGCTAAAAATCTATCGAGGATCCATTGAGGATGAAGAGGAGGAGATCTCACTTCAAACGGTTGACGAATGAAAAGAATCCACATCATACCCGACATGTTACGAACAAGCGAGTATACATAAAAAAAACCGGTAAGTCTTCTAACCATTTTTTGGAAAAATACGGGCCTACACACGAGCACAAAAAAAATTTAAAACTTTTGCTCAGCACGAGGCCGTGTCCGCTGGACACGGGGCCGTGTCGAGGCAACTGTCGGGATAAAACCCTCTTTTCATAACAGTTACCTCATTCCACACGCCCCGTTTTGCCGAAAACGCTCTGGTTCAAGGCGATTTTCCGCAGATTTTCGACGTTACCTCCACGTTTAACAACATCAAGGTATGATTCTATCATCATTAGTAGTTAGATTAGTTACTTGCATGTAGTTAAACATCAAAAATTTGGGAAAAATCTAGGGTTCTTCAAGTTCATCCGGATCGAACTTCAAATTTTTGATGAAATCTGTTAGTATTAGTTTAGATTAGTATTATGGAAAGTAAATACACTTGTATTGTTGATAGATTTGTCCGATTTCTCACAAAAACCTCAAACCCTTGTTTTTGAACCGAAAAAGATGAAATTGGAAGGGTAAACGGGTTATTTTGGGAAAAACGGCACTTGGGGTTTCATTTTCGGGGGAAACCGCACATACTTGGCCAAAAATTTTCAGATTTTCGGTACCGGGACAAAAATGAAGTTTTTGGGTTACAGACGTCTGGACACGGGCCGTGCCCGCTGAACACGGGGCCGTGTCCAGCCCGCTGATTGCAGTTTCCTTAAAAATCTCATTGTTTCGTGCTAACTTTTGGTGTATTCTTTCAGATGGCAAAGCTCACAAGGTTCAATGCAAGTGAGCTCGATGCTAGGGCAAGATACGAAATACTTCAAACAAGACCCGATGAGTACCCTAGGCGAGCATGCACGGACCTGTTAACCTTGGTAAACCAGCTGGACCGATTCAACAACATCGTTACGGGACCACTAGCAGTTGCATTGAACACTCGGCTTCGGTCGGTGCATCAATGCACCATGGAGTTCTACAGTACTTTCACCTTCACTTCAAGGTGTGACCCGTTCGACAATGAAGGGGTTGCATTTCGGTGTGGCGGGACAAAATACTCGATCTCTATGGCACAGTTTGGAGCTATAATAGGACTGTACGGGGAAGAGGAATCGGGAAACGAGGAAAATACCGGGGGATTACGAGACTTGGATGAAAATGAACGTCAAGCCGCATGGGCTCAAATCGGTGAAGGAATCTACAACCCTAGCAGCACTAAGAGTACTAAGCTGAGAGATCCGCTCTATCGCTACATTCACAGGCTCCTCACATACTCTCTTAACCAACGTCACGACAGTAGTGGCGTTGTAGGGTTGAAAGATTTGGTTGTCCTTCACTGTATCCACAACCGGAAGCCTCTCGATGTTCCATATCTCCTGTTACGAAACATGCATCTCAACCGCCTTGCTCGCGCTCCAACACCTATCTTCTTTGGAGGGTGGGTGTACCGTCTTTTCAAGCATTTCACGCGAATTCCGAGGTCCTTTGAAAGAAGCCCATGGTCGGGACGAGTTGACTACCACATTTGCCGAGCCATGAACTTACTTTATGAGGCGGAAGACGGGTCGGTGAGCTTCCAAAGGACGCAAGGCTATGCATGGAACCCACAGGAGGCCTTAGTTCTTCACGCACCACCTCCCCACTACCAGTATCAACCCCATGGTGATCCGGGTCAATCCCCCTCACAAGGAGGCGGTTTTCCTAACTTTCAAAGCTTACATGATCTTTTGCAGAAAAACCTCATGTGTACCAGGAACACCTACAACCTCGCCAACAACACATACCACCGGGGTGGAGCTGTTGAACGCAACATCAACGATATACAAGACGATATCAGCAGCATCCGAGAGTATATGGCAGGGCATGGGGATGGAGGTGATGATAGCGATGAAGACATGGATTAGGGGGTTTGAAGGAGCAGGAGCGGGTTGACGGCGAGCCCACAGGTTTAAGTCCCTTTATCTATCAAACAGTTTGTGGCCTGCGTGCCAAGTGTTGAACAATTTACTTTCCTTGACTACTTTTATTTTCCGTTTTATTTTTCTTTTACTTTATGCTTGAGACAATTAACTATGGTACTGTAGGATGTTTGTGTTGCTTGGTGTGGTATTAAGTGATGAAACAGGTACAAACCAAGGCTTGGAGTGCTAAGCCTTAGCACTTATAAGGCCAGGATGGAAAAACCGGGGGAAGAAACCTGTTTTTCAGGCTTACAGACTGTCCACACGGGGACGTGTCCAGCCAACACGCCCCCGTGCTCACCTCCCAGACCTGCTATTTGGTTACTGTCCTACAGATTTTTGTCAGACAAGGGGCCGTGCCTAACCAACACGCCCCCGTGTCCGCCTTCTGTAAGTTTTCGTTACTGGCAGTTCACCACGGGGTCGTGTCCAGCGGACACGGGGCCGTGTCTAGACTGCCAGTAACATAGATTTTTGCTTTTAACACCATATTACACATCTAATCAACTTAAAAATTTATTTTTGGGACACATTGAGGACAATGTGTAATTTAAGTGTGGGGAGGAAGCTAAAACCTTGAAATTTTGCAAGTCCTAATAACAAGCCTTACACAAAACTCCATTGGAACCGCTAAACACCCCAATTTTTTTTCAAAAATTTTCATTTTTTTTACTTGTCTAAAGTTTAAGTTAGGAATCCTAAGATTAATAAGGTTATATTTTTACAAATTTACAACCGAGAGCGTCGTGATAACAAGAACCAACATAAGAAAATTATGAAAAGGCATGACAAGCTTAGTTAAAATTTGATTATATATAGTTGATCACATAGAAAAACCCATTCCCACAAAAAGTGAGTTTTGAGCCTTTATTGAGCATACAAATTTACATCTTTAGACTAAATGCTCATTTTTCGTTTCTTGTGTGAATAGCCGCTTGGTTCTTACGACTCTAGAACTTGCCACGACGATTCATTCCCGGTCCTTACCAACTTAAACCCAAGTAAGTAAATGATGGAGGCATTATGACTAACCATTTTACTAACCATTTTTCTTTCTACACCATTATTTTTCAATTTTTTTTACCACCTACCCAAAATCCCCTAGTTAACCCCTTTGAGCCTAAACCTTTCATTTCTTTACCCTAAAACCCTTTTACCCACCAAAAACCCTTTTTATTTTTACCCTTTATTTTAGTAACAAGCTCGGTTTTTCGTGTGACTAAAAAAAATGATGATGTAGTTTGAAATAAACAAACAAAGCTCTTAAAACAAAAAGCTTGTTTGAAGAAATACTTCACAAAAAAAAAGTCACTAAAACAAAATGTTTTACGAAAACCGACGCTTTTTACGCTTTTCGCCCTTTTCTACTAACCACTAACCCATTCACCCACCTTTAGCCCAAGCCTTTACCCAAAAAGTCCTCTTGATATTTACAAAGATAACAAGTTAAAAATGAGGAGGATTGATTGCTTGGCAAGCTTATGGTAGGAATAAGTTCCATGCCGCTCTCGAGTGATTCACTAAAAATACACCTTCGGCCGAGTGTGAGTGATTTCTCCCGTGAGGTATGTGAACTTGTATATAAATGGAATTTTAAATAAAGCATGTTATGCCCAAATAAGTAATTTATCCTATGAAATGTTCTAAATAAATCATAACGAATAGGATTGTAAATAAATAAAAATAAAACCCAAAAAAATCTTGGATTCCCGACACTCTATAACAAGCCAAAACCTTCTCTTCTACCCATTCCATTTGGGAGTGTAAGCCACATATTAAAGAGTTTTGCTTGAGGACAAGCAAAAGTTCAAGTGTGGGGGTATTTGATGTGTGTAAAATGCAACATATAAAATACATCAAATAAGGCATAAAACTAACCCTTTTTAAGTACTAATGTTGGAAAAAGAGTGCTTTTGTCTTCCTTTTGTATTTTCAGGATTAAATGAGCTCAAATTCACAAAAGAAGCAAAAAGACAGCTAAATCTAACATAGATACAAGAAAAAGAACACAAGTGGATTGCCCGACCCCTCCACGGCATCCTCCTAAACAAAATAGAGAAGACAGAAGACTGAACACGCCCCGTGCTCAGCCAGCACGGGGCCGTGCCCAAGAAGCAGCATAAAAGACAAACCTATAGAAGTTTCTATTGCCCACCACGGGGCCGTGTCTAGCAGACACGGGGGCGTGGCGAAAGTACAGCAGGCGCATTAATTGTAATTGCGAATTACAATTAATGAAGAGAGAGAGTGTCAGATAGGCACGGGGGCGTGTCCAGCGGACACGGGGCCGTGCCCAGCCTTCTGTCCAGCCTATAAATAGGAGTGCTTGGTTTCATTGCAACTCGTCCCTTGACACACCACCTCTCTCACACTTCATCCACCACCCACCACCACCATAACACCATCATCCACCACTATCATCCATTGTCCATCATAGAGTGTGTGAGTCGTCTCGGGATCCAAGATTGTTCGTAAGAGTTCTTGACAATCAAGGCCATGTTTGCCTAAGTCTCTTACATCACTTGGTGAAGACAAGTGTTTAGTATAATACTTTTTATTTTTAATCTTTTGCACTTTTTATTTGGTTTTGTATTAATGACTTTAATAACTAGTTTCTTATGTTGAATGTGATCTTTCCTTATCGTTTGTCCGTGGTGTCTTGGCATTATTTTACTGTCTATATAAAATAAAAGATTTTCACCATTCATATCTCCACGGTCTATATGGAGGTATGTTGGCTACCTGGTCGGGGGTTAAGGGAACGGTTTGGTAAAGGTCTTGCCCTTGTTCAGCGTTTAGAGGTCCTGCAAGGGACCTGGGTCAAATTTAGTAGGATCTCCTTCAATGCCCATAGGTATTGGATGGCGGGGATCCAAACTCTTTGACCCCCTCATAAGTTAACTACTATTAATACTATAACCCGGCTATTTAGGACTGTATCCCTGCTGACTCAGACTACTTAGTCGAGGGTAACGTCACCGCCAAAAGCGGGGCCTACCATAATTTGCATTAATAACTTAATTCATTATCTTCCAATAATCCAACCCTTTAGGATTGTATCCTTGCTGACTCAAACTACTGGGTTGAGGGTAACATCGCCTTCAAAAGAGGGGCCTACTACAATAACTAAGATAATCTATTAAACAAGTGCAAAAGTGCGAAAATAATCAAAGGTTATACTAATACACGAGTCGGATCCAAGTGATTCATCTTGTCTATAAGTTTTTATTTTATTTTTATTTTTCAGCATTTAGTTAGTTTTTATTTTCTTAGTTTAAAAACCTTTTCTAACTTTTTGATTTGATTAGACGTTGAGGATAAACCGGTACTAAAAGCTCTTGTGTCCTTGGACGACCTCGGTATCTTACCAACACTATACTACGTCCACGATGGGTGCACTTGCCCATATGTGTGTTTAGTGTTAGTAAATATCGTGTTTTATAAATTTAAAACTTGGCTAAAAGTGTAAAAAGGGCTTAAAATATACATCAAAAATATATTACACTACACGCACATCAATTCTGTTTTCTGTCATAACTTGAGTTCTATGTAAAGTTGGATCATGAAATTGGTACTGTAGATGGACACTGATGTCATAGTAATTGTCCCACTGGAATTTCGTCAATCCAACTTACAATGAATTTTTAATGAATTATTCCGTGGACTGCAGTCAGAAAAAGATAAATCTGAGTGCAATCCGGAAAATGATTTTTAATAAAATATTGGTAATGAATCGGATCTTGAGATTTTTACACAATAATATATGGATCGTTTAGCACCTTCTATAAAAAGTTGGGAATTTTTGAAATAAGATAACTATTTTATTAAAATCCATGAAAACAGCCTTGTTTTTGAATAAAAAGTTGAAACGACATAGGTAGTGATATGGGTGTATAAATGTCGAGTATGTTATCTGTGAATGATCTAACTTGTTATGTGTCAATAAAAGTGTTATGTTCAATATCGTATGTTTATTTGTGAACGGGAATAGATGGGGAGTTATACGGGCATAAACCGTTAAAGTAATGCTTGTTATGTGATAGATACGTGTAGGAACTTTGTGCTCTATTTGAAAACCACTAAATGACTAACTGGTAATTATATTAGGACGCGATTGACCGACGTTGACTGTTAGCTATATTTGAGAATCTAACCGAGCAAACCGAGGTGAGTTCACACACTTTCTAAGGCATGGGATTCCCGGTGGTTGGGAATGGGTTAAAGAATTTAAAACGGGATCTACATATCCTCCTTGGGTAGGATATGTACGGCCATCCTCCTTGGGTAGGATGCCAATATTATTCCTGCGTATTCTCCTTGGGTAGAACTACGTACGTTCGTCCTCCTTGAGTAGGACAACAACCTTAAAACTTACTAGACAAAACTCTATCATGAGTCCCTCATTTTATATCGACTTAATCACCGAGGCCAATGGCGAGCGGGTCATTAGTTAATAGCACTATTAGGTTTAACAAACCTCACACCATGCCAGTCAGATGGGCGTGTACTAATGGACTATGGCAAACCATCAGTGAGGATAGACACTGATGTAGGGCACAACTTACTTGCGTAGTAGTCGATATCATACGTTCTAGTGGTTCACATGGGGAAGCCCCCACTAATCATGGATATGGTTTGGGTAATAAAGAATGAACTGGTTAATCTTACTTTCAACTACGGGGTAACCCCCATGGCAATTACGCCAACGAAAGACAAACCACGTTTTCAGAAACAACTTAAAACTAAACAACCAAACGTGAACTCACTCAACTTTGTTGTTGACTCGTTGTTACATGCCTAATAGGTCGCTAAATGCTTGGAGCTTGCACGAGGAAGGAGTCGTTGTGGTGTACGGACTGTTATGTTCCGTGCTTAATAATTTAAATCCTTATGAACTTATTAAACTTACGTTTTGAACTTTAACTTATAAACTATGGACTTATGTTTTTGGATTTACGTTTATGCTTCCGCTGTTTAAACTAAACTTAGTTAACTAGCTTTGGTCATCAATCGTATTGTGGTTGATTTCATTACTTAATTACATTGTTCAATATGATTGGTGGCTCGATCCTGGTCACGTCACGCCTCCAAGCGGTGGTACTCCGCATGGTGGATTTTGGGGGTGTGACATACACGTTATCTATGAAAACTTGGGCGACATCCTTGGCCGAAAAGGGGTGACCTAACAACATAAAATGCCCGTACTTCGTGAGGCGATCCACCACCACCAAGATGGTGTCTTTATTCTTGACTCTTGGCAAACCGCCAATAAAGTCCATCGATATATCGGTAAAGATCATCTCCGGTATCGGTAACGGTTGCATCAACCCCGGCGAGGCCACATTCTCGCTTTTTGCCCGCATGCATATATCACATTTACGCACTACTCGTCGCACTACCTTGTTTATACCTTTCCAAAAGAACAGTCCCTTCACCCGTTGCACCGTGGCTCTCACTCCCGAATGCGCCCTTACTGGCGAGTCATGACATATTTTTACCATTTCTTCACGTAGGCCAGTATCGTTACCCACTACCATCCGGTTTTCCCGCGTCAACCATTTCCCATTCCAGTTGTATTTGGAGTGGTCTTCCCCGGTCGTGACTTTACTTATCAACTGTTGCAAATTGATGTCATTCTTTTGGCTCTCTATTACCCTGTCCAACAGAAGCGACTCTAATTGCGACACCGCTGTAGCAAATAATTCCGATCCTTGCACTCGTGACAGCGCATCTGCTACCACGTTTTCTCGCCCCTTTTTGTACTCAATGCAATAATCGTACCCCATGAGTTTCACTAGCCATTTGTGTTGTAAAGGGGTGGTCACCTTTTGAGTAAGCAAGTGTTTTAGACTCTTTTGATCCGTGCGAATGACAAACGGACCCGTAATAAGGTAATAATGCCACTATTTCACTGCCAACATAATAGCTAATAGCTCTTTCTCGTATACAGATAACGCATTCTGCCTCGGCGACAGAGCTCGGGACAAAAAAGAAACCGGGTGTCGGTCTTGCATCAAAACCGCACCTATTCCCCCTACCGATGCATCGGTTTCAATCAGAAATTGCTTGGTGGGATCGGTAGCGTTAGAACCGGTGCTGAAGTGAGTGCACTCTTAAGACTATCGAAGGCATTTTGTGCTTCCGTTCCCCACTTAAACGCGTATTTTTTCAATAAATCCGTGAGTGGTCGGGCGATCATTCCAAAGGAGCGTATAAACCGCCGGTAGTACCGGCTAAACCCAAAAAACCTCAGAGCTGTTTGACTGTATTCGGTATCGGCCATTGTTGCACAGCTTCAATTTTTTTCGAGTCTGTGCTCACTCCCTCCTTCGCTATAACGTGGCCGAGGTATTCAATTGCTCGGCCCCCAAATACACACTTTGATTCCTTAGCAAACAACTTGTTAGCTTGCATCACCGTAAGGACCCGTTCCAGATGCTGACGGTGGTCTTCCTCGCTCCGGCTAGATACGAGAATATCATCAAAAAAACCAATACCCCCTTCCTAAGCATGGGCTTAAATATATGGTTTATAAGGGCTTGAAACGTGGCGGGGGCGTTGGTCAGGCCAAAGGGCATAACAAGGAATTCATAATGCCCCTCGTGAGTGCGAAACGCTGTTTTGGGTACATCTTCGGTTGCCATCCTCACTTGGTGATACCCGGATCGCAGATCCAGCTTAGAAAAAAAAGTCGCTCCTGCCAACTCATCTAACAATTCATCGATAAGTGGAATCGGAAATTTATCTTTTACCGTAGCTTCGTTGAGTCGCCTATAATCCATACACATTCGCCATTGGCCATCTTTTTTCTTTACGAGAACTACCGGGGCCGCGAAAGAGCTTTGGCTGTTCTAAATGACCCCTGAATCTAACAGTTCACGGGTGGTTTTCTCAATCACATCTTTTTGAACCGCTGGGTACCGATAAGGACGTATACTAATGGGCGTAGTACCTTCCTTCAACACGATCTTGTGGTCAAACTGGCGCTGAGGCGGTAGACCCGTGGGTACCTGAAAAACCTGTGGGAATTGCGCAACCAACTCTTTCCACCGGTTGGCTCCTTTCTGTTCACTCGGGACATTTACCACTCGGGAATGGTAGTTGTCACCGTGTTCTCCGTTGGTTAGATGTAAGCTAAATAATTATAAGTCTCCTGCCCTAGCATGTTTGTCCACCTTCTCAAGGGAGCATACAGCAAACAAATTATTTTGCAAACCTTTTAGCTCATAACTCTTACCTGCTAATTCAAACTTCATCGTCATTTTTTGGAAGTTCCACAAAATATCGTTCAACGGTAGGAGCCATTGCACCCCTAAGATCATATCATAGCTTTCGAGGGGCAACAGTAGTACTTCAGTTGTGAACCAATTCCCCTGCATGTTCCATTGGAAGTTTCGGCACACTTGGGTACTAGTGAGTTTCTTTCCATCCGCCACCCCTACGGTCACCGGTGATATAGTCAGCGTTTCACATTGTAACTTCCTTGCCAATCTGTCCTTAAGGAAGTTATGTGTCGATCCCGAGTCGATAAGTATGTGCAGTTGACGGGTCCCCATCGATCCGCTCACCCGCATAGTCGAGTAAGACGGGATACCCGTTAAAGCATGGATAGAGATCTGATGTTCAGCTTCATCCTCTTTGTCAGATCCCACCTCTTCCACTGATACTTCCTCATCATCGTCGGTTTCGATGATATAAAGTTGCTTACGAGGTTTTGCGCATGTATGCCCGGGTACAAATTTTTCGGTGCACCAAAATCACTCGCCCTTTGCCCTTTTTTGTTCCAACTCTTTACTGGTGAGGCGACGGTGACTGTTTGCCGGTTTGGTCGTGAGGTTTGTGGCTCGGTTGGGGGTGGGTAGGAGAGGTAGTTTAGCGGCATATGTGGGCTGCATAATTTTTGTGTTGCTGCTCCTTGGAGCTCCCCCGTTCCACTTCCCTCCAGCAAACTTCTCTTCCCAGGTCTCGTTATTTAGGGCTTGGGTCTTGGCCAACCCATACGCCTCATGCAACGTACGTGGCTTAAACATCTTAACTGGTCCTCTAATGTCCGGTTTGAGGGCCTTAATGTAAAGACTCACTGCTTGGGGTTCACTCAATGATACCTTGTTTAATAAGGAGTCGAAGGCATTGTTTAGCTCCTGTAGCGAACCGGTTTGGGTTAGGGACGCCATTTCTTCCAGCGGGTCCTCAAACAACGCATCAGAAAAACGCGCTGAAATAGACCTGACATAATCATCCCACGGGACTTCTGCAACAGTAGCATTCCGTGTTTCATGAAGGCCCGGTGCCATTGGAGTGCGTCACCCTCCAAGTGAACCGCCGCACACCGAAGTTTGATCTCATCTGGGGTCTTATCCATTTTCGAAAAAGTGCTCGCAGCGATAGATCCAACCCTCCACATCGACGCCCGAGAATTTAGGAAACTCAATCTTACCGATCCGAAAGGGTTTAGTACCTCGTGTCTCTACATCACCACCAGAGAAGGAACCGAAGGAACTGCCTGAGGACTGAATGGTTTTATCGCAAACCTCCTTCAGGATCTCATCTTGTTGCTTGGACGACTGCTCCTGCTGCTTCATGAGGGCTGATAAAGCGGCTTGGATGTCGTTGATGGCCTTGTCGTGGGACTTGAGGGTGTTGTTGTCACACCCCGATTTCTACGTGTATCACCGGTGGGCCCGGTGGGGGATTACCGTGACGTAGTTGGCAACAATATAGTCAAACCACACAATATATAAATGCACAGCGGAAGCATAAAGATAAATATATTTCAACCTTTGAATGTAATATCAAAGTATCACAATTGTCGAAATATAATCCACAGAGGATCAAAAAAAAAATATAAGTATTGTTCAACAGACGTAGGCATCTTAAGCTTGCGAGACTCTTTATTGATGCTAAGGAGAAATATCCAGCCAATTACGCTTAGAACCTGCATTTAATCTTTTTGGGGAAAATACGTCAGTTTACACTGGTAAATACATTCAACCGACACTTTTTGTAAAAGGTTTAATAAAAATTGATTTGAATGCACAAGGCACAAACTCTTTATAACTTGGGAGAATTATTTAAATTTATAATCTTGTGAACGAATTACATGTTCCTTATGCGTTCAGTAGCCCGGACGTACCGGGTTAAAGATCAATAGACACACCACATCAACTATTTATGCACTGACGAGTGTACGCCTACACTCCGCGCTTAGGTCGTGGCCATTTCGTAAAATGCTGCCAGGGATATCCGGGACATGGTCATTAACCCCCCAAAGGCGTTTAAGTAAACAAGACTGTTTAAACGAGCCGATCAAATTATTCAATTAACCACCAAACGATGGAAGATTTGATGCCCGTCAAGCGGTATTTTATATACCGTAACCCAAGCCCGTATAACGGAAAATAAGTTAAAAGTATTTACCTGAGCAAGTAATAATCCTTTATAAACAAATGCAAGTTTCTTTTACTGGTCTCCTATTCTGGAACGAAGGTTTAAACAACCTATTAGAATCCTAACGGGTCTTTAATGTAGCCTTAGCTAGACCGGTTGGTTTCGAAGGATAATTACGGCTTAATGGCGTCGAAATCTAGGTTTTCCGATCAGTTTATAAAGTCCAAAATACTCTATTTATTATTTAAAACCAGTAGCAACTGGAATCGGGTCAAAAGACCTTGTAGAACTCAAGTTATGCTCGAAAAGGGTATATTCGGTATTTACCGAACCGGTGCCATAACCGCAGGTTATGAGCAGGTTAAAAATAATTAAAAATCTTTAAAAATTCCAAAATATTATTTTACATCAGTGTGTAAAAGGTTTGGCATCGAAATCTAGGTTTAGATAGGCGTTATGCTAATTGCGCCATTTAATTACTAAAGTTTTCGTAAATGCGCTATTTAACATAACTCCCGTTCTAGACCTCGGATTGACGTGAAATTTTAGGGACATGCTTAGAAATCAGTAACTAAGATTATTGTCCTTTCATATGTCCAAAATTCTCGTTTTAAAGTGAAAAGGGCGTTACGGTCAACTTTTAAGCATTTAACGGAAATGTGTTAAAGACTTGGACAAACAACGAACCGGTCACAGAGGGTTATCCCATCATGTAACCTTCCTAAGAGAGTCCTAAGGCATATCTAAATCATACCATAACGGGTCAGAACTGAAGTCAAAGCAAAAGTCAAAGTTTTGCGACTTTCGGCTCCGAACCGGGTCAAAACAGTAAATGGTCGGATCAAACAAGCTTAGACTAGTTAATATACTTATTATCATGTTTTATGAGTGTTAAAACAGGTTACACACCATCTACATTACTGATTATGCATAAAATCGCAAAATAGCATTATGTTGACTTTTTCTAAGCATGTTTGACTCGACATTCGGACTAGTTAGAGTGGGAATCAGAGGGTGCCCTTTTAGGGGTTTAATGCCCACATGATTACCAACATATAACTACTTTTGATTCGACAAACCACTGGACCATTTGTGATTTATCATCAAGTCAACCGTTAATTACGACGGATTGACTTTTAGGCTATAACTAAGCAAAAACTAAGCCACAAAGGGTTAGGCATACTTACAGAAGCTTGGTGCATGACCAGAGATGTTAGAAGAATGCTCTTGAGCTCCAGAAGTGGTCAAGAAAGCAGGTTTAAGGTGTATTTCAATTGTGTGCACCACATTGCCTTTTATAGTGAATTTTGGGGCATAAGATCATCACAACTAAGTCTATAATTGCTTATGGATGATCAGCAGTTGTCCCTGAGTGCTAGGGGACCCATGCTGCCATAATTGCTCCCAAGGTCGGTTAAAAGATCAAACATTGAATCTGTGTGAGTTTTCTGCTTCTGGGGACTTGACGCGGCCTGCATTAAGGTTCAGGCTGGGCTCACGCGCGCCGCCTGAATCCTTATGTCAGGAACCGTATCTTCATATGGCTCGCGGCCCGCCTGAACTTCCTTGTTTCTCTAATGCGGGCCGCCTGAGGCCTGAAATTCAAGATTTTCAAATCTTTTGCCATTATTAGCCTGACCTTTCGGCTTCGAAGGGGTAACTTTGCGATTTCGGCCTCGATTATTTACGAATAAGGGCCTCGTGTCTTTTACCCGTGCCGTTAAGTCCCTGGTTAGTTTAATTACTATCCGAAAAGCCTTATCTTTCATTGTTGACGCTTCTAACCCCTTGCATACGGAAGTGATCATAACTTTCTCGTTTTAAAACGGAACTTCGCGAAATTTATATTGTATATTCTAGTGAGCGTAATTTACTGTTACAAAGCCTCGGGTATGTTAAAGGGTCACTCAGAGGTATAATTTAAACATGTTGACACAATTAACCCCTGTAGTTTGTAATCTCTCACTTTCTTCCCGTATTTCGTTCCGTACGATCCATGATTTATCCGTCTGAAGGTACGAGCATCATTTAGGGTTACTGTACAATGTATTTATCCCTCGTTGACATTTTTAACCCTCGAATTTACATACTTTCCATGTTTGTCAACTTTAGTCCTTTATTCAGTATTTAATACCACGTGTAAACTCAAGACACGTGTCAATACTTTATTGGACGCAAAATTTCGAGGTGTTACATCCTCACCCCCTTAAAAGAAATCTCGACCTCGAGATTTATTGGAATAGATGAGGGTACTTTTCCTTCATCGTGGACTCTACCTCCCACGTGTACTCGGGACCTCTACGGGCATCCCATTTCACCTTCACAATTGGTATATACTTCCTGCGAAGTTTCTTAACCTGTCGATCCTCGATCGACACAGGTTTCTCAACGAATTTTAAGCTCTCGTCGATGTGTACATCTGTATGCGGTATAACCAGTGATTCGTCAGCGAAACACTTTTTCAGGTTACAGATGTGGAACACATTGTGGATACCACTGAGCTCTTCCGGTAAGTTTAATTTGTAGGCAACCGATCCGACATGTTCGATTACCTCGAAAGGTCCAATATATCTCGGGCTTAATTTGCCTTTCTTACCGAATCGCATCACCCCCTTCCAGGGTGATACCTTTAGTAGTACTTTGTCGCCTACTTCGAAATTGAAAGGCTTACGCTTCAAATCTGCGTAGCTTTTCTGGCTGTCTCGGTCAGCTTTCAATCGATCGCGAATTTGGACAATCTTGTCCATTGTTTCAAATATTATATCAGGTCCTGTCATTTAGACATCTCCAACCTCTGCCCAACAAACGGGCGTTCTACATTTTCTACCATATAGAGCTTCAAAAGGTGCAGCCTTAATGCTCGTATGGTAGCTGTTGTTATAGGAGAATTTGACTAATGGTAGGTGGTTATCCTAACTGCCACCTAGGTCTATTGCACATGCACGGAGCATGTCTTCCAGTGGTTGGATTGTACGCTCACTCTGTCCATCTGTCTGAGGGTGGTAAGCCGTACTGAAGTTTAGCTGCGTGCCCAAGGATTGCTGGAAGCTTTTCCAAAAGTATGACGTGTACCTGGTATCTCTATCAGAGATAATAGACACAGGCACGCCATGCAGGGCTACAATCTTGTCTACAAACAACTGGGCTAATACATCGGAGCTATGAGTCTCCTTTATGGGTAGGAAATGTGCTGACTTGGTCAGTCTATCAACTATCACCCATATTGTATCGTTTCCCTTCTTTGTCTTTGGTAACTTGGTGATGAAATCCATCGTTACCATCTCCCACTTCCATTCGGGAAGTTTAGGCTGTTGTAGCAAGCCTGACGGCTTTTGATGTTCAGCTTTTACTTGCGTACAAGTCAAGCACTTTGCTACATAGGTGGCTATAGACTTCTTCAAGCCTATCCACCAAAAATTTGCCTTCAAATCCTGGTACATTTTATCAGCACCAGGATGAACGGAATATCGGGAACTATGGGTTTCCTGGAGAATAACGTCACGAAGACCTCCATAAACAGGAACCCATATCCTTCCATTCAAACTCAGAATTCCGTCTTTGCTAGAAGATAACTGCTCTTCAGTTACCCCTAGCTTTTCGTTTGGATAGTTAGCTTCTAACACAGCTTCTTTCTGTGCAGCTAACAATCGTTCATTCAGACTATTCTTTATTTCAATACTCTTGGCATTGATTCTTATCGGTTTCGCTCTCTCTTTCCTGCTCAAGGCATCTGCGACTACATTGGCCTTGCCTGGATGGTATCTTATTTCACAGTCATAGTCATTCAGAGTTTCCATCCAACGTCGCTGCCTCATATTCAGATCTTTCTGATTGAACAGATGCTGAAGGCTTTTGTGATCAGAATAGATCACAAATTTAATGCCATACAGGTAATGCCTCCATAGTTTTAGTGCAAATACAACGGCACCCAACTCCAGGTCGTGGGTGGTGTAGTTCTTTTCATGCACTTTCAATTGTCGCGAAGCATAGGCAATCACCTTGCCCCTCTGCATAAGCACACAACCCATTCCGGTGTGCGATGCATCACAATATACGACGAATTCTTCCATTCCGTCTGGCAATGTCAATACTGGAGCATTGCTCAGCTTTTGTTTGAGGATATCAAAAGCTTCTTGCTGCTTAGGGCCCCAATCAAACTTTATTTTCTTTCTAGTTAAAGAAGTTAGGGGTGCAGCAATTCTCGAAAAGTTTTCGATGAAGCGTCTGTAGTATCCTGCTAGACCTAGGAAATTGCGAATTTCCGTAGGTGTCTTCGGCTCCTGCCAGTTCATGACGGCTTCAACTTTAGCGGGATCCACCTGGATACCACTCTCACTGACTACATGTCCAAGGAACTGGACCTCTCGTAGCCAAAAGTCACATTTAGAGAACTTGGCATAAAGCTTTTCTTGATGAAGTAGTTTAAGGATACATCGAAGATGCTTTTCGTGGTCAGCTTGACTCCTCGAGTAGATAAGGATGTCATCGATGAAGACAATGACAAATTTATCCAAATAAGGCTTGCAAACGTGATTCATGAGATCCATGAATGCGGCAGGTGCATTGGTGAGCCCAAAAGGCATCACTGGGAACTCGAAGTGACCATATCGAGTCCTAAATGCAGTTTTATGCACGTCTTCGTCCTTGACCTTCAATTGATGGTACCCTGACCTTAGGTCAATCTTGGAGAAGTAGCTCGCTCCTTGCAATTGATCGAACAGGTCGTCGATCCTGGGCAAAGGATACCTATTCTTGATCGTCACTTTGTTCAGCTCACGGTAATCGATGCACAAACGCATCGAACCATCTTTCTTCTTGACGAACAGGATTGGCGCTCCCCAAGGAGATGAACTTGGTCTAACAAAACCCTTGGCTGGCAGATCATCTAACTGCGTCCTCAATTCCTTCATTTTCGTGGGTGCCAATCTATAAGGCGCTCTTGCGATAGGTGCGGCTCCTGGGATGATGTCTATACTGAATTCCACTTGTCTGTCTGGTGGCAAACCAGGCAGTTCTTCTGGGAAAACTTTAGGATAGTCGGAGATGACTGGAATGTCTTCAATTCTAGGTTTCTCCTCACCGATGGTTATCTGTGCCATATAAATGACACATCCTTTCTTCAAACATCTGGATGCCTTTAGCATAGATACATGAGCGGGCAATCCATGTTGAGTATCTCCTTGGATGGTAAGTGGTTCTCCAGACGGAGTCTTGATTACCACTTGTTTCTGGTTGCACACGATTTGGGCTTGGTTATGCGGTAACCAATCCATACCCAATACTACGTCGAAACCAGCGAGTTTAAAGGGTAACAGAGATAAAGGAAATGAGTGATTCCTAATGGATATAACACATCCATCTAAAACAGTTGAAACTGTCCCCATAGTCCCATCAACTAGTTCTACTTCGTATTTTACATTCAAGTTTTTAACAGGCAATTTTAATAATTCGCAGAACTTATCATCCACAAAGGATTTATCTGCTCCGGAATCAAATAAGACTCTCGCGAAAACATCATTGATAAGGAACGTACCGGTTATGACATTGTCGTTCTGGATAGCCTCTTTAACATCCATCTGAAAGACCCTCGCATTGGTCTTCTTCCCATCTTCAGCCCTTTTAACATTCTTCGGGCAGTTCGTCTTGATATGCCCCTTCTCATTGCAACTGTAACAAGTTGCATCCTTGAGTTTCTTGCACTCAAGAGTCCTATGCTCCGAGGACTTGCATATCCCACATGGCTTCGGTGGGGATTTCTTTTCGAACCTGCACCTTCCAAAGTGGTGCTTCAGGCAAACCTTGCACAAAGGCTTGTCGCCTGACTGTCGGTCATTTCTCTTGTTCTCTGACCCCCTCTTGTGGTCACGATTGCCTCGATGCTTCTTGCTGGATCTACGTGAATCATCATCCTCACGTTTCTCTTCTCACTATCAGCATTCCTCAACGACCTCTGCCTCACTGCATCAAGCGTGAGAGACAGAGATATATCTGCCACGGATCTGAAGGTAGCAGGCCTAGAAGCCTTTACGCTAGCTTTTATTTCTGGTGCCAAACCCCCAATGAAGCGCGCAATCCGTTTGGGTTCCGGTGTTACAAGATACGGAACCAATCTTGACAGAGTGTTGAAAGTCGTGAGATATGCCTGGCAATCCAGGTTCTTCATGACTAATGATAAGAAATCGGACTCTATCTTCTCAACCTTGTGCTGAGGGCAGTAATTTTCTTTGATGAGAGCCATAAATTCCTCCCATGTCATGCTATACAACACAGCCTTCCCAGAGGCTTGAACCAGAGATCTCCACCACGCTAGGGCTTCACCCTTGAACGACTGCGAAACAAACTTCACCAAGTCTCTCTCTGCACAACCACTGATGTCCACCACAGTGTCCATCTCGTCTAACCAGGTCATACAATCCACTGCGCCCTTTTCCCCAGTGAAATCTTGGGGTTTGCAAGATACGAAATATTTATACGTGCAACCCCTGGCGCGAGGTGTATCATCGACCACTTTCTTCTTAGGGTGGACGCTATTCTCATTGGATGAGTGTCCATCGTCGTCCTTCTTTGTCTTAGACGGAGTCGAGGGTGGTTTGCTGTGAGATTTAGAGTGGGTTTTTGGCTTTGAGTATGGTGTAGTTAGGGTTCTGCTTCGGGACTCGGTGTACTCTTCGTACTGCCGATCCAAGGCTGCCTTAACAGCGCCGTCGACTAGAGCTTTCAATTCCGCGCCCGTTATATGAATCTGGACGTTATCATTTTCATCTTCTTTTGAATGACTATTCACTTCATTTGGATCAGCCATTGTAACTTGAATCTGCTACAGAAGATAATGACAAAGTTTTATTTAGGAGTTTATTATGGAATTGTCTTTTATGGCAATTCATTAACCATGGTAAACATAGACCATCTCTGGTTAATTTGTTACTCACTTTTATTTAGGATTTGATTATAACTTATCCTAATTACAAACAATATTGTTAGTGGCACAAAAGCCTAGTCACAAGGACGTTTTTATAATATAAGCCGGGATTACAGAGAATCAAGGCATGAAGGTTTGAACCGTAGTCCTTTTACCTTTTCGGACAGGGAGTCATAGACTACAACTGCCTTTTGTCTTATATGACAATAAGTACGGCCCGTAGGCACTACATCACTAATGGATGTTTAATAAGTTTGGCCCGTAGGCACTACATCGTTAATGGATGTTTAATAAGGATCATCTTTATTGACGACTTAACCCATGATTTATAAATCATTAATTTGGGCTTTGGAATCCTTAGAAGGACTCTCATATCAGGATGACGCGTGCGATTTTAACGAATCACATCTGTCAAGAACGTTAACATGTTTACAGAGGTTAACAGGAAATCTGAATCTTTTAATCAGGTCTTACCATCTTGGCCGGGTCTTAATAACGACACCAGGCTAGGTTTCACCATTAAGATTCTTTATTTAGGCAGATTAATTTTAAAAAGAAGGAATGATTTTTGATTTATTTCATATAATAATGTATATAATAACAAAAATGAAATTTATAACTTAACATTCCATTAATCATAATAATGATTACACTCTGCCCTAAGCGGGACTTTTAAATAGATAAAATACCTACGCAGAGGTTTACCGAAAACAAGTCCACGCAGGGACCAAATACAAAGATAGATGTCCGCGCAGGGACTAAAAGATATGTCCACGCAGGGACTGAAATGTAATTGTCCACGCAGGGACTAAACACGATAAATGTCCACACAGGGACTAAATTGTAATAGTAAATATAACAATACATAAGGAGACTAATGATCTCGTTTCTTCCTCCCCTTCAGTAGGTTTGCTAGGCCCTTGAGGAATCCACAATTACTCTTACGTTCTTGTTCGAAGTCTCGTTCCACTTGGTTTAGACAGTGGAGGATTTCTTCTTGCTCCGGTGGAGAAAAACGTGGCTGCAGCGACGGTTGCTGAACCGGAGGTCTAGGAGGTGCTGGATACCCATGAGCTGAGTAATCTAGTCTCCAAGAGGTTCCATGGAGGGCATTGTAATTAGCCGCTACCACGTATGGATCGGCATCATAGTTATAATTATAGTGCGTGTGAGTCGGCTGCTCAAACGGGTTGTACGCGGTGGAACCGCCGTATGCTGGTATTGGATTCTCATAGCCGAAAGGTGGCGGAGGTGGTGCAACTGGTGCAGAATTCACCTCTGCAGGGTGACCCGAAGGTTCCCCTAATTGTGGTTCTTCAGGCACCGACGGAAAGTGACTCGCACTCGAGTGGCGAGGGGTGCTGAAATGGAATTCCCCTCCTCAGGTG
This sequence comes from Helianthus annuus, assembly GCF_002127325.2. Classification (NCBI taxonomy): domain Eukaryota; kingdom Viridiplantae; phylum Streptophyta; class Magnoliopsida; order Asterales; family Asteraceae; genus Helianthus; species Helianthus annuus. Next base: position 165,616,776 of record NC_035443.2, read on the forward strand.
GACATCCGCGCGCCTGATCTTCTACGCCTTGGCGGATCTGGAGGTGCTTGCTGAACTGGTGGCGGAGGAGGCGGTGGCGTAACTGCCACGAACCGCGAATCCTCAGAAGGATCTTGCTGCTACTGTTGGTCATGAGGCGAGAAATGATGAGAAGGTGTGAAGTACCAATCACATTGTTCAAACCTCGTCTGATAACTGTCGGGACCTTGATAGGGTGTCCCATGAAAGGATGACCCATCAGAGATCTCGATTGGATGGTTGGGAGTACCTCTTGCAGGTTCTATGGGATCCGTGTCCTCGTCCATATTTACCGCATTATCTTCGGAGAAATGGTCTTCAGGTCCTAAAGGGTTATAACCTATTGGCTCTTGGACATAATCAGCCAGGTTAAATCGGCCTTGAAAGAAAGGAGTAGGATCGCCATAGGAACGGTTCGAAGCAGATCGCTGGAGAGGTATAAACGAAGGTTGAGGGTTACTGGGATCGTTCTCCGAATTTGGTCCAAAAGAGTGACGGTATGAAGGTGTCGAACTGTGCGAGGTAGAATGTCTTGCAGGTTCAAAGAGGTTTCTTCTACGTCTCTAAGGTTCTTCACTCCTTGTACTGGAAGGAGCTCGCATGTTCGAAGGTCCGGCCTCGTGATCATTGTGGGTAGTGATCGACCCTTTGCCTCTTCCTCCTCTTCTAATTGCTGGTGGCATATTTCCTGCTTAACAAATTTTTAAATCACAATAAAAATAAAAGGCAAACTGGAATAACAATTTCAAATTTGTCCTATGTTCTTGTCTAGACTCAAGTATGTGCAATTGTGTCATTGAGATTAAACACTTAAGGATAGTGTTTAATTCACTCAACGTTGGCTCTGATACCAACCTGTCACACCCCGATTTCCACGTGTATCACCGGTGGGCCCGGTGGGGGATTACCGTGACGTAGTTGGCAACAATATAGTCAAACCACACAATATATAAATGCACAGCGGAAGCATAAAGATAAATATATTTCAACCTTTGAATGTAATATCAAAGTATCACAATTGTCGAAATATAATCCACAGAGGATCAAAAAAAAATATAAGTATTGTTCAACAGACGTAGGCATCTTAAGCTTGCGAGACTCTTTATTGATGCTAAGGAGAAATATCGAGCCAATTACGCTTAGAACCTGCATTTAATCTTTTTGGGGAAAATACGTCAGTTTACACTGGTAAATACATTCAACCGACACTTTTTGTAAAAGGTTTAATAAAAATTGATTTGAATGCACAAGGCACAAACTCTTTATAACTTGGGAGAATTATTTAAATTTATAATCTTGTGAACGAATTACATGTTCCTTATGCGTTCAGTAGCCCGGACGTACCGGGTTAAAGATCAATAGACACACCACATCAACTATTTATGCACTGACGAGTGTACGCCTACACTCCGCGCTTAGGTCGTGGCCATTTCGTAAAATGCTGCCAGGGATATCCGGGACATGGTCATTAACCCCCCAAAGGCGTTTAAGTAAACAAGACTGTTTAAACGAGCCGATCAAATTATTCAATTAACCACCAAACGATGGAAGATTTGATGCCCGTCAAGCGGTATTTTATATACCGTAACCCAAGCCCGTATAACGGAAAATAAGTTAAAAGTATTTACCTGAGCAAGTAATAATCCTTTATAAACAAATGCAAGTTTCTTTTACTGGTCTCCTATTCTGGAACGAAGGTTTAAACAACCTATTAGAATCCTAACGGGTCTTTAATGTAGCCTTAGCTAGACCGGTTGGTTTCGAAGGATAATTACGGCTTAATGGCGTGAAAGGCGAAAACCGGGAATGGAATGTGATTCGGACCCAAAAAGTTCGAAGACTTGTTTTATATGGGTAATATAATCACACTCTGGGTTTTGAGGTCAAAACAATAAGGTTTGACCCGTTTCGGCTAGTTTATATAAACTAGTTACATAAGCCGAACCGTGCGCGCATAAGGCGTAACGGGTAACCGTAAGAGTCCTACACAAGTTTCCTAAGCCAATATGCTTTAAAGAGGTTGTGGTATCAGTAGGATACCTTCCGTAATTCCCGTAACGAGTTTTAATCCAATATGTGCCCCGTAGGGGTATTTCGGTCATTTTAAAGATCATAAAAGAGGTTTCTGAGTTCTACAGGAAATCTGAGTTTTCCGATCAGTTTATAAAGTCCAAAATACTCTATTTATTATTTAAAATCAGTAGCAACTGGAATCGGGTCAAAAGACCTTGTAGAACTCAAGTTATGATCGAAAAGGGTATATTCGGTATTTACCGAACCGGTGCCATAACCGCAGGTTATGAGCAGGTTAAAAATAATTAAAAATCTTTAAAAATTCCAAAATATTATTTTACATCAGTGTGTAAAAGGTTTGGCGTCGAAATCTAGGTTTAGATAGGCGTTATGCTAATTGCGCCATTTAATTACTAAAGTTTTGGTAAATGCGCTATTTAACATAACTCCCGTTCTAGACCTCGGATTGACGTGAAATTTTAGGGACATGCTTAGAAATCAGTAACTAAGATTATTGTCCTTTCATATGTCCAAAATTCTCATTTTAAAGTGAAAAGGGCGTTACGGTCAACTTTTAAGCATTTAACGGAAATGTGTTAAAGACTTGGACAAACAACGAACCGGTCACAGAGGGTTAACCCATCATGTAACCTGGTCCTAAGAGAGTCCTAAGGCATATCTAAATCGTACCATAACGGGTCAGAACTGAAGTCAAAGCAAAAGTCAAAGTTTTGCGACTTTCGGCTCCGAACCGGGTCAAAACAATAAATGGTCGGATCAAGCAAGCTTAGACTAGTTAATATACTTATTATCATGTTTTATGAGTGTTAAAACAGGTTACACACCATCTACATTACTGATTATGCATAAAATCGCAAAATAGCATTTTGTTGACTTTTTCTAAGCAAGTTTGACTCGACATTCGGACTAGTTAGAGTGGGAATCAGAGGGTGCCCTTTTAGGGGTTTAATGCCCACATGATTACCAACATATAACTAATTTTGATTCGACAAACCACTGGACCATTTGTGATTTATCGCCAAGTCAACCGTTAATTACGACGGATTGACTTTTAGGATATAACTAAGCAAAACCTAAGCCACAAAGGGTTAGGCATACTTACAGAAGCTTGGTGCACGACCAGAGATGTTAGAAGAATGCTCTTGAGCTCCAGAAGTGGTCAAGAAAGCAGGTTTGAGGTGTGTTTCAATTGTGTGCACCACATTGCCTTTTATAGTGAATTTTGGGGCATAAGATCATCACAACTAAGTCTATAATTGCTTATGGATGATCAGCAGATGTCCCTGAGTTCTAGGGGACATGTAGGGGGGCGCCCATGCCGCCATAATTGCTCCCAAGGTCGGTTAAAAGATCAAACATTGAATCTGTGTGAGTTTGCTGCTTCTGGGGACTTGACGCGGCCCGCATTAAGGTTCAGGCTGGGCTCACGCGGGCCGCCTGAATCCTTATGTCAGGAACCGTATCTTCATATGGCTCGCGGCCCGCCTGAACTTCCTTGTTTCTCTAATGCGGGCCGCCTGAGGCCTGAAATTCAAGATTTTCAAATCTTTTGCCATTATTAGCCTGACCTTTCGGTTTCGAAGGAGTAACTTTGCGATTTGGGCCTCGATTATTTACGAATAAGGGCCTCGTGACTTTTACCCGCGCCGTTAAGTCCCTGGTTAGTTTAATTACTATCCGAAAAGCCTTATCTTTCATTGTTGACGCTTCTAACCCCTTGCATACGGAAGTGATCATAACTTTCTCGTTTTAAAACGGAACTTCGCGAAATTTATATTGTATATTCTAGTGAGCGTAATTTACTGTTACAAAGCCTCGGGTATGTTAAAGGGTCACTCAGAGGTATAATTTAAACATGTTGACACAATTAACCCCTGTAGTTTGTAATCTCTCACTTTCTTCCGTATTTCGTTCCGTACGATCCATGATTTATCCGTCTGAAGGTACGAGCATCATTTAGGGTTACTGTACAATGTATTTATCCCTCGTTGACATTTTTAACCCTCGAATTTACATACTTTCCATGTTTGTCAACTTTAGTCCTTTATTCAGTATTTAATACCACGTGTAAACTCAAGACACGTGTCAATACTTTATTGGACGCAAAATTTCGAGGTGTTACACTTGTCTATCTCCTGGTTGCGAGTGTTGGTCATGGCGGCGAGGAGTTTCGATGAGAGATCGGAACGGCTCGGATACCCTTGATAGGGTTTGTTTAGAGAAAAACTAGGAGAGGGGGAATAAACTGATTCTCTGGATAATCTTCCAGGAATCGAACCACTGGATTAAATAAAAACCAATATGCAAAGTTCACCAAACAAACCACAAAAATAACAAAAAGCCATAATGGTCCCTGTCCCAGTTTAACAATAAAAAACAAATGCAAAAACTACTAATAAACGTATCAACAATCGAACGAACGAGACCTCTGTTCATGTTCGTTCATTTAACTAATCGAACGGAATTTCTTGTTCATGTTTGTTCGTTTATTAAACGAACGGACATAAAGAAACTTCCCGCCGAACGGTTCATGAACTGTTCGTTTAACGTTCGGTTCGTTTACAACCCTTGAAACATGAAAAGCCGATGATATTAGAGCATGAACATGATCGTTTGTGAGGAGTACACAACCAGCCAACTAGGACTCGCAGATGCAGAATCCATAGATATTATCTACGTCTGTGGGTCATTTTTGGTTTTAACATTTTGACACGAACATTCACAAACCAGTCAAGGTACTGAGCCTCTCTAGAAAAACTTATTTTCATTTAAGTTATAAACCTCAAACATATAAATATGTATACACTTTAAAGGGTAAATTACACTTTTCGTCCTTTATGTTTGTATCAAATTGCCATGGATACCCTTTATCTTCAATAATTACAGCCGCAGTCCTTTATTTGGAACTCATTACATCTTTCATCCTTTGACACTAACTAGATTAAAATTATAAGTTAAGTATGGCATGTGCACCTCATGTGAGGGTATTTATGTCTTTTCACATCTTGTTTCTTCCCCTTTATGAAACCTCTCTCTCTCTCAAATTCATGTGGCGGACAACAAAACCCATAACTTCTTCGCCAAAGATGGATCTGGATTAAAACTGTTGAAAGAAATTGATCGAAAAACGTGAATTAGAGCGAAAGAGACGGAGGATGTGGTGGTGAGATGACCGGAGAATTGATGAACGGTGGTTTGACGGTCGGTCGTCAGATCGTGAATCCTCTAATGCGTAATGTCGTTGTTTGTAACGTTGTAGCCATGAAATTTCCTCTGTTTTTAGAGTGAAACGAAGCGAATTAAAGGAGAATTTTTAAAGTAATGAGTTTTAGGGTTTCGAGAAGTGATTTGATTATATTGTGGATTTCAAAAGAAGATGGATTATTCCCGATCTTAAACTACAATCACGACTCACAAGGTTAGAAGTGGAATTTTTCTAGATTAAAAAGTTTCGGGTGGTGATTTTTAAGTTACTGAAGATCATTGTTCCAGGTTGTAGGTGGGTGGTATGGCTTGTTGGTGCTAAGAAAGAAAGAAGATGGGTGGGCGATTCAGATTTGGAGGCCCATATAGTTGGGGTGGTGCATTGAAATCGGTGGTGGGGGCTTGAGTGGTGGTCGTAGAGTGGTTGGGGAACCTTCTCAAGGCATCTGTAACATAGAATGATATAGTTGGTTTTAGGGCTTTTTAGAGAGAGAGAGAGAGAGAGAGAGAGAGGGCTTGTTGGAGAAGAAGGACTAGAGTGAGATAGAGGTTTTTTTGGAGAAGAAAGACCTTAGAGTGATTGGTCTGTGTGTTTTGTTTGCAAATACAAGTAAAAGTTACATTTTTCATCTTTTATACTAGTAAAATTACTAAGTTACCCTCATGTGCAAGTCATATGACTGGATTTAACTAAAAATTTTAACTAGGTTAGAGTCAAAGGACCAAAGATGTAATGAGTTTGTCAAATAAAGGATTGTGACTGTAATTATTGAAGTTGAAGGCTATCCATTGCAATTCGATACAAACATAAAGGACGAAAAGTGTAATTTACCCCACTTTAAAATTATCATAAAAATATTTTATAAATCTATAAACTTGTTAATTTAAAAATATATTTAGTTTTACAATGTATTAATTAAGTTTTATAAAATAAACTAATTAGGTTAGGATTGTAATAGCATTTGGGAATTTATATACTTTCTAAACTATTAAACTTATTCAATTAAGAATTTTATTAAAGAAAAGGCAAGAATATGTGTTAGAATGAATGGAATACATGCTAGTTGTAATATTTAAGGTGATATTAGCTTTTTTTTAAGGTTTTGAAACCATAAAGTGGAGATGGTCTTGTATCCATATTAATACATCCTTGCTCCTCCTTTCAACACACTCCCTCTCTTTCTCTCATCTAATTTTCTGGGTGCCCCAAAATAAGATCAAAACACATCTCAAATTTCTGCATGAAATCATGAATTTTCAAGAAACTCATGGCATTAAATCTGCATGTGATCAAGGACATGATTCAAGTTCTTCCCAAACTGAAGAAGTTACATTCTCCATTCAAATGGTTGGTGTTCATTTATTTCACCTTTTGTCTTATTATTATTAATATTTTGTTTTCATTTTTTCTCTTCCATTTTAATCTGCTTTTGATTTGGTTGAAAATTGTCAATGGGTCATTCTTAGTTAGTTACTTTCAAATTTTATTACTAAAGTTATGATGTTTTTTTATGTTTAGGTGTTGGGATAAGTTAATGATCAGGAGAAAATCATTTTATGAATCTTTTTGATCTTAAAAACCAAAGTTCTAACTATTGAAACAGTTTGTACTCCAGAAATATAATTTGAACCTAGTTTTGCATTTGATCTTGTTTTATTCACAATATTTTTATTACAAATAAAGATAAGGGTATTTTAGTAAAACATAGTAAAATGTTGTAGGAATAAATTTGAGCTATATATATTTTTCTGTTATCATATGAATATGAACTGTAATTGTTTGTATTGTTTTCAACTTTGATTTTGGAATAATTTTATGTAAATTCAGAAGAACAAACTTTGATCCTTTCACACCACCAAAGTCCAAAACTACTTCGTGCACGTATGCCATACTGATATTGAATCATCTGGTGTGTAAGTTTTACACACCAGATGACCCTCGGAAACCACACGAGAGAAGATGAGGGCCAACCCGTTACACCTTTTTGCCGCAGTCTGCAAAAGTGGTTTCTTATTTTATATTTATAAACTCTCTTAATAAATTTGATTTTTTAAGCATATAGCTTCTGTTTCAAGATTTGTACTTTCTTGGGAGGCATATGTTCACAGGAACAAAGTAACATTGCTTTCATATTATATAACCTTGTTTAATCAAAGCCATATGATTACAACTTTTAAGGGCTAGTTAAAATCTCAATTCATTAATGTTCCATAAATTAGAGGCATAGGTTGTGAGACTATAAATTCTGAACAAAAAGGCGCTTGTGATTCGACACTTTGTGGCTTATATAAGAAGCATCACATAACCTTCAAGATGCTTTTGTTAGTGAAGAATGATTTTGTTGCATTTTTTTTGGTCAAAATTTCTTAATTGTGCTAATGAATTTTTAACTACTTGTCCTTGATGTGAAAAAGCGTAAGGTTCGTTCGTTTACACCATTTTTATCTGTTTCCATGGGTCCCACAATGATATCTCTGGGATATAAATGGGACCCATAAAATGAAAACGGATGGTGAAAACATGTTTAAAAAAGGCGACAACTTTATTCTCTCATAGCTTATAATATTTCAAGATACTTGAAACCAGTTGTTCATTTTAAATTGCATCAAGTGTTCAATCAAAATCTTTAAAGATCTTTGTTTTCTTGTTTGTCTTCTTCAGGATGAATTTGTTCAAATAAAAAGGCCTCCAGCGCCTCCACCACCGCCTCGGTTTCACAAGAAAGTGAATGTGGCAGCATCGCCTGAAAGTTGTTCGTCAAGAAACGTATCTTTAAAGAAAAAACTTTTGCCAAAACTGAGTTTTAAGAGCCGAAATACTATTTCCGATGTAATAATACCAGCAGCCTCTCGTTTCTTACCACGAGAGAGACCGTCTATTACAAGATCATGGTCACTTACAAAAATATTTACAAAGATTACAACACCGTCTCGACTTTTTAGCCCGCCTGGACATTCGGACATGGAGCCCGGATTGAGAAGATCAGGCGGTTCGCTTGATTTGCATGTGAGTTGATTGAATTTTGAACCGTTACTCCCATGTTTTTGCTATACAGGTCCAGTGGGTTGGGAAAGAGATGAAAATGAGTTCGGGTTAAAACAAGTCATTTTTTAGTATGAGCCGAAATAGGCCTGTCTAGTGGGTTGACCCACAAAACACTTGTTTGTCCACTTTTCAATTAATAACTAGCTAATGCATTAGGGTTTTTTAAAGTAACGGTATTGTTCTTAAAATAAAAAAAAAATAAAAAAAGGTTTAGGATGCTAAAAGAATTAAAATTGGACTTTGGACGACTTTTAGCCCGTTTAATATGCTTTAGTTTCTCATGAAATGAAAATTTTATATGTTTGACTGTTCGTAGACTGAAGTCCACGATGATATGCGTCGATCTCAATCTGTCCCCATCCTCACTGAAAACACACGTATGAAGAGAACGGATTCTTTTTTCCGTCTGATCCCGTCAAGGGTGAAAGATATTGATGTCGTGATACCAACCCGTATTCCTACTGACGATGATGGTAATGCGCTTATTTCTAATGATCTAGACGAAAGGGATGTTGCTATTATTCCTACTTTACCTTTTTAAGAGAACAAAAAGAACAAAATAAATCATTCATTTTTTTAATTTTAAATTTTTTTGAAAAACAAGAAAATGGTTAGAATACATTGTTTATTCATCTTTCGTGAGATTCAAAATAAAATATTAACAAATGAAATAACTTACACATGTGTAGTTTATATTTTATTATTATCCACAGATGTGTAGGTAAACGTTTAAAAATAAAAAATAAAACCATATGGACAAATTAGTTTAATGACTTTATATGAAATAACATAAAAATTTGTATGTAATAAACAAAAATAGCGATTCAGGTTTGTTCTTTTTGTTCTCGCAATAACTTAGTGTTCTGTAATGAACCTCACCATACCAAAATAACCACCCCGCCTCTCCTCTGACGATACATGATGAACCGTTTGATTTCTATGAAGCTAATGGTGACGATATACCAGAAGAAGATGTTGTTTGTAGGATATGTTATGTTGAATTATGTGAAGGTGGAGAAACCTTAAAGATGGAATGTAGTTGCAAAGGTGAACTTGCATTAGCCCATAAAGAATGTGCTATAAAATGGTTTAGCATAAAAGGTAACAAAACATGTGATGTGTGCCATCAAGATGTTCAAAATCTGCCTGTTACACTTTTAAGAGTTCAAAAACGTGTTAGCAACCGCGAGGATGTTGCAACTGCAGCCCATGACCACCATATTGAAGTCAATGCATACAGGCAAGTTTCTAACTTTTTTTTTCAAGTTTGAGTTTGTATTTAGAATCTAATATTAGTTTTTTTTTTAAAAATTTTGGCAGTGATATCTATAGGGTGTGGCAAGAAATGCCGCTTCTAGTTACTGTTAGCGCGATTGCATACTTTTGCTTTCTTGAACAGCTTTTGGTAAATATTTGTGTGGATCTTTAATGGATGTGTTTAGGAGAATGAAAATAATGAAAATTCGTTCGTTTGAACGAATTTGGTTCCTAAACACACCATTTTTTCGTTAGATTTATCTTGATTTTGTTGTGATAAGCTGTGTTCTTGTGTAGTTTAGGAAGATGGGTTTAGGTTCAATTGCTCTATCTCTTCCATTTTCATGTGTGCTAGGAGTTCTCTCATCCATGACATCTTCTGTAATGGGTAAGCTTTCTACTTCACCAAAAAAAATCTCACATAGCACGGGCTTCATTTGTGAGCCCGTTGTTGATTTGCGGAATCGGATTGCCCCAAAACTTTTTCAAAACTAATGCACATTTTTGCCTTTTAAGTAGTACAAAATAACTTGATATAAGGGTTTATATCAAGTTCTCTTACCTAATATGACATTTTTCTTGATTCCTTTTGTTTTTTGGGTTTTCATTTAAGATAAATAACTTATAATACTTAATATAAAGATGAATATTCATTTTTGTTTAGGTTTTTTTTTCTTTTTAGTCTGCATTTAAATATAAAGTTAGCAACTCCTACTTATATTCTTTTAAGAAAATAAATGATGTTTACTAGTAATAAAAATTGTTTTAAAAAGTGTAATAGTCTTAGAAAAAGAACTCTAATGCTTCACAACTAAATATTGTGGCTTAATGGGATCACAAGATGATAGCGGGCCCTTATTTATTCATGTCACATCCAAATATTGGTTAAGTGAATCTATATAAAACGAAACGAGTTATGTCACATCCAAATATTGGTTAAGTGAATCTATATAAAACGAAACGAGTTATTAACTTTTCAAATAATGACTTACCGTGCTCTTATCTTATGTACAGTTAAAAGAAGATTTGTCTGGTTATACGCATCGATCCAGTTCTCCTTAGTAGTTGTTTTCGCACATCTTTTTTACATGGTGGTAAGGCGAATCGTTATATTTATGTTGGCATTTTGTGAAATGACTTGTAAAACTATTTAACGATAAGCCTTAACATTATATTTGTATCACATATATGGACATACTCATTACGTGTGACAAATGACGTGTAGGTTGATGTTCACCCAATTTTATCGATTTTTCTGGCAATGCTTGTGGGTTGCGGGGTTGCTGTATGTGGTAAGTCAATTGTTATGGAAGTATTGAGGTTAAAAAGACGGTGGTGTAACAGATCAAATCAACAACGTGATTCTCCGGTTGTTGAAATCGCACCAGCATCATTGTCACTATCAGTATCACTAGCATTCAACACTCCGCTGCCATTCTAACCGTCCTATATACCTTTTTCATATCTATTAAAATGTTACCAATAAGATGTATTTTATTTTAGATTATAAAGTTTTACAATGTTATTAATAAGGGTAACTGACATTCATGTTACTTGTTTAAAAAATAATATTTTCACTGTTATAATGTTGTGTTAAAATATATTTATTCTAGAGTTAACTGTCATTTTCGTCCTGTGGTTTGTTTATTTTTGTCATTTCAGAATAATTTTCAAAAAGACACCAATGTCATCCCTGACATACTGGAAACGTGTCACTTCAGTCCAAAAATTAAAACTCAGTTAAGTCAAACAGGTTAAATGAATGGTATTATTATCAATTCATGAAATAAGGTCAAAATAAAATATATATGAATTGACAATAATATCATTCATTTAACCAAGGTTGGAGAACTCGCTAGTCGGCCGGTGAGGTGGGGACTAGTGACTACTCGGGATTACTCAGGATTACTCGGGATTAATCGGATCGGAAATTATATATGTAAATTTTATTATTTTTATAAATATGTATATATATACTCACACATCCATATTAATATAATACTTAAAAAGGTGAAAGTAGTTCAAAATACAAACTAAAATTAGATATAAGTCATAACATAACAAGTCTTAATACTTAAAATTTAAACATTAACAAATAGCTCAAATGTAATCGTCATCCCTGTAGTGTTCAATGATTTCAACACCATCCGACTCGTATTCAATCTTCTCGTCTACTTCATCCTCTTTCTCCGACTCAAATTCTTCGTCATATTAGGGTAAGGGATAAGGAAAATTGGCTAAAGTTGTAATCTTGGGCCTGTTTTGTAAAGATTTGTTGGTGCAGTTTTTGTGTCCGATGTTATTTGAATAGTTTAGTTTGTATTTTATGCTGATTATGTAATAGTTAGTAAAACGGTCAAACAAATGTGTATTGACCCGCTCGTTTGAAGTGGTCAAACGAGAGGGTTATAGGTTTGACCGTGTGTGTGTGCAAGTGAAGTGGGTGTGACTATAAATACCACCCTTTGTCTTTCATGTGCCCCAGAGAGAGTTAGAGAGTGTGGGTGAGCTCATTTGAGAGTTCCCAGTGAGTTCTATTGTGTGGGGGAGAGATCACCACTTGGTCTCTCCCCGGATGTATACTCCTTTGGTATTAGTTCGGTTAGCTTGTAATCGGGCCGATCTGTAATGTTATACTACCAATTAATACAAAGAAGTTGTGTTTATCCATCTCTAATCTCTCCCGTCTTGAACTAATCTCACACTAATCACGGTTTCGGTCACGAAACACGGTCCTACAATTGATATCGGAGCATAGATGTTTCATAGAATGTGATAAGAAAATACAAAAGATAACTATCCACCCCGGGTGAGCTCCCCCGGGGTGGTGGCTCACAAATGCACAGACAACCGGGAGGACTGTGAGAGAGTTTTAGTGTGTGTGAACCGTATATTGTGTAATCTTGTACCTGGACTCTTCTCATATATACAAGTGTGTGTTAAACATTGAATCTCTGTGTCTTGTATTTTGTGTTCTCGGTCTCGGTTTGCTTTCCCGGTTGGATTCCGCACAACCAGGTTTGTTCGTATACAAGGATTAGGCGACTAGATCCTCCGCTAGTTGGACCTACAAGTGGTATCAGAGCCTTGGCTCTCTTCCTTGTTAAAACCGAGTGTTTTTCGAGTGTTTGAAGTTCATAATTTCTGTAAAAAATATGTTTATAACTTCGAAAATCTTGGTATTTTGCTGTTAGTTCTCACAAAAACCTTGTTAGTTTTTGTTTTTACATGTTAAGAAAAGGTTTTTCTTTGCACTTTAGTGCAAAATCATTGATCGGAAATTTTTTCCATTGGCCGGAATCATCATATATTTCACCGGAGTTCATGGTGTTCTTCTTATGTTCATCAATTTCTTCATATATTCTATTCTGGGTTTTGAAATTAAATTTGCTTTGTTTGATGTTTGTGAATTATTGAAGTAGATTAAAATATGTTTGTTTGAAAAAGGTGTCCATTGTGAATGATGGGTTGTTGATTTTCGTAGTCTTTCAGTATGGGTGTTTAGGGTGTAAGGGGCACTCTCCTAAGAGGGGAGTCCCCTTCTTACGCATAACCAATCCTCGTGTGCCACGTTAACTCCCTTCTTAAACTCCCCTAACACCCTAAATTGATGGCGGCACTCCCCTCTTAGGTGACTTGGTTTTTATTAAAAAAAAAATGTTTTGATTGGTCCACTCATCCTCTCTCCTCCCTCTCTCCTCCCCCTCTCTTCGGTGAAGCCCCACCGCTTTCCTCCCTCTCTCTACCTCACCGCCTTGATGGCGGCGTCTCCCCTAATCGGCAAGAGAGGTCCCCGAAGGAAGTCCCCGCAGGTGCCCCACACCCTTAGGGATGGTTAAAGGTAAGTTGAAGTTTGAAATAATTCACCAACTTGTGTCAGAGAGATAAAGAAAAGACTAAGATTGTGTTTCAAAATATCTTACCAACTTTGCACATTAGTCAACGAAACTCCATTTTTTCCTCAAAATTTATTTGGGCTTTGTTCAAAATAAAAAAAAAAAAAAAAAAAAAAAAAAAAAAAAACTAAGGCTGGCAACTCACGAAACATTAGTCTTTGTTTAGTATGACTATATTTCATTTGGAGACATGGTCATTATTGGGCTCGTGAAAGTATTATTTGTGGGTTTATAATTGAAATTTATTCGTTGGGCCTTTTCAATTATTGGGTCATCCAATCTTTCGTGAACAAAAATTATTTTTCGTGAACATCTAAGTTTTCACAGAAGATTTACAAATCACACCAATCCTGTTAATTTGGCATTTCAAGCATTTGTTTTTATACCACAACCAAAATATAAGTACTAGTCCATGGGATTGGAGCACGGACCCAAGACCAGGTCAAGATCAGACATCCGCAGCCGTTTGGTTAAGGAACGTTATGCCACAACAATCTATTAGTGCAAGTCAATGGGCATGCGTGACGAACCAGAATCAAAGCATTCAGAATCTGTTGTTAAGTGAGAGTGAAACGGATAGCAACAATCGCCCGCCAAAGCTGAATCATATGAACGACTATCCGTCTTGGAAAGGTCATTTCCACACTTATGTTCTAGGGCAAAACACCGAGTTATGGACGTGTTTTACTACGCCATTCAATGAAGCTCTCGAAGTAGTAGTTTCCAATCCAGTTACCTTGGCGGAATTGGCCGAAGGTGATAAGAAGGCTTATGATCTTGAGAAGAAGGCCTTCGTTATCCTTACACAAGCGCTTCATAAGGATATTAATCATCAATTCGCTTATTGCACCTCTACAAAGAATTTGTGGGACATCTTGGTAACCAGAGGAGAAGGAAATGCAGCAACAAGAAAGGTTCAACACGATCTGTTAAAGAAAGAGTTTGAAGGGTTTTTGTTCATGGAGAATGAAACACTTAGCGAGATGACTACTCGGTACTATCATTTGATTAGTAAGATGTACTCATACAAGGTCAACGCATCACAACAAGATATGGTTATGCGTTTTGCTGAGGCTTTACCTCCTAAGTGGAATCAATTCATTGAGTTGCTGAAGCACACTGGTGTTTTAAATGAGAGTAGCATTTATGAATTCGTTCAGAAGCTAGAGAACAAAGATAAAGAAGAAATCTGAAAAGCCAAACGGATTCCAGTGTCCAATACAAGCTCGTTTCCCTTTCCCCAGTCAGCTCCTCCTCCGGTTTTCGATCCAAGAGCCTATCTTCCGCCAGCGCATGTTATTGCTCAAGCTCACGCTTTTTCAAAACCTCAATTCGACGCGAGTACCTGGCTACCAAAACCCGAACCTCAACCTCAAGTTTCCACAACACAACCTCAACTCGATCCAAGTGCCTATTTTCCTAAACCTACTGTCGATTGTGGTCCGGCCATACAGTTGGGAAACGGTGATCAAACAAGAACTGCGTTTTATGCTGAAATTGTCAAGAATGTCAATGATGGTGAATCTTCAGGAAATGATGACAGTTCAGGATATAGTGGCAGTACTTATGAAGATGGCTCAGGTCTGAGTGATTACAGTTCAGAATCGGACGTGAATGAGGGAATGGATTCTGAAGCTGATAGTTTGTCGAATGATGCTAAGGAGATGAAATGTCAAAAATCTGACTTGATCAAGAAAGCTGCTGCATCGAATGACATGGAGAAGTTTTTATCTGAAGATGGATCTTTCTCTTGCCAGAATGACAATATGGATAATGTCGCAGCTTCTACAACTCAGGTAAAATCTGAAACTCCTAGCATATGTAGTGATTGTGCTGATATGAAACATGAATGTGCTAAATTAAAACATGAATCTGAAACGATTCATAGTCACAATCAGAGTTTAGTTATTGAACTGTCAAAATGCAAAGAGGTAAACATGGCTTTAGCTCGAAATGAAAAAGATCTCAAATCAGTAATCGAAACTTTAAAGAAGAGCGTTTCTGAATTAACAAAACTGTTTTCAACAAACAAATTGGTATTAATAACTACATTAATATCATTGAGGAAACAAAGAAGGAGCTAGCCGTGGCAAAGTATGAGCATGATGCGAATTGGAGAGTTACTCAAACTCCCGATATGTGCTTGATCACATCATAAACGTTCAAAAGCTGAAAGGGAATATGAAAGGCGTTGGGTACAAGTTGTGTCCGCCCCCTTTGAGACACAACTATACCAGAATGCCTGATGAAGAGGAAATGCCTCGTTTTGAACCAAGTGTGCCTCTCGATTATGAGGAAGTTACTATAGGATTAGGGTTCAAATCGGACAGTTCCTCGAGTACCTCATCTGGAGAAACAGAAACTTCAACGTCTACGAATCAAAGTGCTCCAATTATTGAGGACTATGATTCGTCTGATGATGAATCAGATGTGAGTGACCAGGATGAATCACTTGATAAGATGAAAGGAGTAGAAATTCCAATTGAGAATCATATTCTTTGTGATCCTTCTACTCCTGTTGTGCAATCTGTTGCCAAACATGTGATAGATCCTGTCAAGGAAGTGAAGGAATCTGTGTCTGCCGTTAAGAGTAATAATGTGTTGTATACTTTGGTTGGTGATGCTAAAATTTATTCGGACAAAGATTTTCCAATTAAAAATGTCAATCCATCCTTGATTGATAAAGTTTTTGAAGATACTACCAGTAAGTTTTTGGGAAAAGCGATCCCAAGAGTTTCTGTAACTCAGTGTGATCCTATTCCAAAAGCTGAAATTAGAAGACAATTTGGAAATCAAAGATTACCGACAAAGCAACAACCTATCACTTTTAAAGGTAAACAAAAGGAACAACGAGCTCAAAAACCCAAAGCTTCACAACCGATAGTGGAAACAAAGGGAGCTCGTTACAAGAAAAAGGTTCAGAAGATCAACTTCGTGAAATCAAGAGGGACTGATAAAATTGAAACTTTCGAAAACAAATCCAACACGGATTTTGTTAAACAAGTTAAAATTTTGAAAAGAAACAGTCAAAACAATTACACACAACACACAAACGGTTGTGATGTAGGACCAAGTACCTCAAGATCACGAAGTTCATCATCAAGCTCTTACAGTTATGATACTCTGAGGTTTGTTGAGCGGAGATCATGCTTTGAATGCGGTGAGAATGGACACATTGTTAGAAACTGTCCATATCTCACAAAAGGAAAGGCAAAAGTTGATGCCCCCCGTGGTAACAGTTACTATAAAAGATCTGTTTCACCAAAACAAGACCCTCGTCTTGTTAAATAATGAGAAGTGAGACAGAGAAGGAAACAACGAAAAGAAGTTGAAAAGGCGTTAAAACCGGAGATTGTCCAAACAAAATCTGTTAAATCGGATGTTAAACATGAAAAACATAAACAAATTTGGAAACCAAAAACGGGAACTGTTTCAGGGGGAGCTCAATCAATTCCGAATCATCAGGAAATCGAAGTCACAATCCTCGATGATGACGGACGACCCAAGTCTATGAAGGCTTAGGTCCCCCTCTCCAACTAATCTCTGAATGAGTGTGCAGGATGTTCCAGGAGGAACAATTGATAGTCTTAGGATTGTTGATAGTGGAGCGTCCATGCACAAGATCGGCGACATGAGGCTCCGAAACATTGTTACATCTAGGAGTTGTTGCCTTTAATGGAGAGAGAAAAAGAAGAATATGATGGTGAAAGAATGTCTGATGAAAGAAATTGAAAGCTTCAACGAAAAGAAAATCATTACAAAGTTTGATTGATAAAGGCTTTGATCGGGTCCCCAGGATAGATTCAATCAAAATGTACGCACCTGCAGCACGTCTGAAGTTCAAAATCAACAAGATGAACGTGCAGTGTACATTTCTTCGCGGTGTGATTGAAGAAAATGTGTTTGTTGAACAAACCAACCGGGTGTGCGGATGCCTTGGCGTGGATTGAACAACCGCATGCTACTTCTCAAAGAGAAAGACAAAGACCTTCGCTGGTGCAATGTAGAAGACCAGCCGGACCCAGAGGTTTATGATCTTGTTGCTGTGAAGAGTTTTCTCGGATTAATTTAAGTAGCTACAAACATCGAATTTGAAGTCCACACCGGGTGGATATCCAGTTTGGGAGAGCGCTCAGATTCCTGGCAATGCATGAAGCAATTGCAGGATACGGTTTTGAATTTCTAATCTCTCCTATACTTGTCGATATTTAAGCTGCTTTATGAATTATTATCATCTCATACAGCACTCTTTGACCTGACACGTTGAACTCGAATATCTCCTCACACGTGATTGTTTCAATATGAAACTCGTCAAGGTTGTCATGGTCCACACCGATTACCAATGTGCCAACTGATTTTTCCAAAATTCGATAAATCAATTCTGATTAAAATTAATTTTGGTAAACGGCATTAAGGTAAAACATGAGTTAATCCGACATCGGGAAATCCTTTTTGTAAATACCTTTGTGTTTTTTAAATTTATCATAGTTTGTTGATTTTAGGGGGGGGGGGTAAATCCAAAATTTGAAAATTCAAAAACATCGAAAAATTTCATAACGCAAAAACAATAAAAAAAACTAAAATGAGTTTCCTGGCGAGAAAAAGAGAAAATGATAGTGAATCAGTGGTCTGTCGAAACCTCTTCGAACTGAACTTAAAATGAAAAACGATAAGCAGCTCTATATAAGATGTATCGGTAGGCTCACAATCATTTTAAAGTGTGCAGGGGATATAAACTTAAATCGACTGAAGACCAGGTGGGAACCGCTCATTGGCATATGGTCTTGGTACTGAAATTTCGTTTGAGAGATTGTCGAGGTTCTGAGATATTCGGTCTTTATGCTGTCTTATCATCTGGGTATCATGGTTATATCTTTTACCGAAAAATAACGGAGATGAAGTCTAGATCTTCCATGATACTTTCTATACATACGTGTACATATTGCATTCGACCTAAATAAGTGATCAACAATCACATGTCCAAACAAAATAAGTGATAAAATATCACATTTATCTGGGAGTCAAGTTCGTCTCTTTGCTGTACGTTGTACTGACCTGTTCACGGACTTGCTCCTGTGCCCTCATGCATATGAAAATCAAGTTCCTCATCAATAAGTGATTCTATCACATAGGGCTTGTTTTCAATCAAAAATTAGTGAGTTTCTCACATTTTTTATAGGTTCAAACAGATGATAAGCGGTATACTCACCAGTAAGATGAACTTTCGTGCATACCTTGATACGGGAATGTGTCATGTGTGGATGAACACCGGTCGGTAAGTATAATTCATACCTTAACGTATCCCCTAAACATGATTACATCTGATAAGTTGAGCTATGTGGACAACAATACCGATAATCTTTATAGGATGCTTATTTAAATGTTAACTAATTGAACAACAAGAGCGTTTTGGCGTGACCATACACTGATATGATTCTTTTACCCTCGAAACTCGCAAAAAGATTGTCTGTAAATATTTATTTACTTTTCTTCGTTTCTATATCTCTGTATATATTTATTTATTGCTTTCCATCTTTACATTTGATAAGTGAAAAATACCAAAAAGATTTTAGGTGTGTTTTAATCTAAATTTTATAAAAGCCAAAAAGATTTTGCTTCTAATTAATTTTGATTGACCGATGTTGGAACTCGTGTCTATCCTACCCAAAAACCTGATTGTAAGCCGGAAAACAATTGCATCTTCATAAATGTTCGAAGTTAACAAGTTTTAAAAGTTTGAATTAAAACTAAACATTTTCTAAACTTTCAAACTGTTGTCGGTTGGTTGTTTGATTGAGAGTTGGTCTCATATGTGTCGTTTGATTAATTTGACTATATTCCAAGCGGTTGTTCTCATTACGTTTTTAGCTCTGTTGCGTGTGCAGATGTTGCATTCGAACCAGCTAAAAGTGAAGAGAACGTGTCAGATGACAAGCCGTAAAGTGAAGACACGACATTGATGCAATCAGAAGATCATGATCGAGTTGCAGCTGATCACTCATCAACACCAAAAGTATTGAAGATCAAAAGATTCACGAGCATCATTCAAGGGGGAGTTTGTTGATACACTCCCTGATTGTGCCACATGAAGACCTTTTAAAGATCCGACAATGTGAAGATCGAACCATCACGAGTAGCGTCCAAGGGGGAGTTTGTTGGTACACTTCGTGTGGACGTGACTCGGTTCGGTTCGACTCGGTTAGGTTCGGCTCAAGCCCGACGTCACGACATTCCTCCGTCGTGCGCCCCAGAGTTCGACATGCGAAGCACGGAGAGCCGCGAACCAATTCCCGCCGACACATCACCATGACATCATCATGATGATGTCATGATGATGTCACATGTTTGACTAATCTTTACAATCTGAATTCTAAGAATTCATGCAATGCAAAGATTGAATGGTTGTTGGGCCTGTATACGTATTGGTTTGGGCTTTTTAAACCAACGAAGACTTGATCCAATGCATGCTGTTGACGAAACTTCACTCTGATCCCCTACATGACGAAAGACATGCAGCCTGATGACGAAACTCCTGCTCAAGCTATGCATGACGAAAGTCCCCTTGTTTCGTCACTCTTGGTGTTTCGCCATGAGTGTTTCGTCGACTTGAGCATGTTTCGTCGACCTGCTCATGTTTCGTCGACCTGGTCCTTTATATAACCAGCACTGAAGACAGAAGACTGAGCAGAACACAGACAACCGAGAGGACTGTGAGAGAGTTTTAGTGTGTGTGAACCGTATATTGTGTAATCTTGTACCTGAACTCTTCTCATATATACAAGTGTGTGTTAAACATTGAATCTCTGTGTCTTGTATTTTCTGTTCTCGATCTCGGTGTGCTTTCCCGGTTGGATTCCGCACAACCGGGTTTGTTCGTATACAAGGATTAGGCGATTAGATCCTCCGCTAGTTGGACCTACAGGATTTCAAATGGGCCGACTAGGGCGGGTTGGACCGGCTTTGACCGACTAGCGATTTTTTGACTGATTAATGAAAAATTACTCAGTAGGAGGCCGACTAGCGACTAGTCGGCGATTAATCGCCGAGTAATCGCGATTTTTGCAACACTGCATTTAACATGTCTGACTTAACTGGGTTTTAAGTTTTGGACTGAAGTAGCACGTTTCCAGTATGTCAGGGAGGAAACTGGTGCATTTTTGAAAATAGGTTTGAAATGACAAAAGTGAACAAACCACATAGATGAAAATTACAGTCAACTCTTTATTCTATTATGTGTTAATTTTTAATATGTATACTCTTATTTTTTGTTCATAATATGTTATGTTGTAAAATATGGTGTTTTGGATATGGAATTAGTAACTAAATCTTGAGTAGAAGGAAAATACCTAGTTATCTTAAACCACAACTATAATAGCAACTAGTAGTACCCTTAATAGTTCAACATTCTTATATTACTATACAAACACACAAGTTCTCAAAATACATCATTAAAATCAAGGTGTATTAGGTTGTCCCGTGTAAACGTGATCGATGAAAAGTACTTCTCGTAACATGCCATATCAGTAATCTTTTACTGATAAGCTTATAACCAACCGGCTTTAGGAAACCGGAGCCTTTCCTTGTCATTTACGTTGTAATGATCATTCAGCAGGAAACATACATCACTCACACCACGTCACCACTAGTTAAATTGAATTAGTATACACCGGTCACCACCCAAAGGATAACTTACACATATAATCCTTTACTTCATCACTGTACAAACAGAACAACTATTAACATGTAATCTAACATAATCATGGTTGTACCAATTTACAGTGTAACTTGGTTTAGTCATATCACGCTTAAAACCACATATTAACTAAGTAGTCAATAGCGGTGCTATAGCGGTTAGCGGACCTCAGGGTGTGTAGCGGTCCAAATAGCGGTGGCCTATAGCGGTTCCGCTATTAGCGGCGCTAAATACCGCTATTTGGAAACCTGTATAGCGGTTATAGCTTCAACTCATTAAAAACCCAAGTCGAAGAGTGTACTGCTTGGTCCTTAGTTGCTAGGTAATAATAGAGAAGAAATGGTGGCTAATCGAAGTTGCTGAATCGAACCTTACCTTCCCTGCTGTAACCGGAATAGAGCATCCATCATCATCGTCGTCTAAAGAATGTGTATCTGGGAACACTGTGAATGTGGATGCGACCGTTCCTCTTGAAGCAGTGAAGAAGAAGAGATGGGGAGTGGGAAAACGGCGTATGATGAAAGTGAGGATGTTTAGGGTTATTTAAGTTTGGGTATTTTAACATATAACCTCCTCCATCTTCATTAGTTTATATTTAGTCCTCATACTTGTGAATTTATATATATTTTTTCAGAGATATATTTATATATATAAAAATAAATAAATTATGCATGGTATAAAAATTACCGCTATACCACCGCTATAAACTATATATCATATAGCGGACTTTGACCGCTATCCATTATTTTTCCGCATTAACTGCATAGCATATTAATAACACACATTCTAATGTATGTTTTCACCTTAGCAATATCAATTAGTTTTCTTCAACAATTGTAACACAGTTTCCACACTTGAAATGCTATCATAACTCATGGATATAGTATATCTGTGTATGACCCCCTTTAAACTTTAAAAACATGGCTTCATAGCATGGATTTCTTAATCAATTATTTCCTAAAGCATTTTTTCATTTCGCTTAGAGCGTCCGATCCAAGACTCCAAAAACACCTTCGTGTCATCCTAGCCAATCATATCTCTCCTCCTCTCACATGACCCTTTTTGAGCGTTTTTACACAAGACGTTCATCCTTCATCTCTCCTGAGACGCTCAAAGCCGACGCTCTTATCATTTTCCAAATACTTGCTCTTCCACATTATACGCACTATCTTGTAAACCCATGACCATCTCAAATTAGTATCCCCATATTTTAAGTATGACATATATTCCCAATAACAATATTTAGGAAGTTTTGATTAAAAACTAAAAACTTAAAATGTAGCAATCTTCAAAGATGATTCATTGCACATTTCCACAGATACATTTCAATCCGTTCGGCACATATCAGTTTTCATGAGTTTTACTACCTTGATATATTTTCAAATTAACCATACATATATAACTATTATTTGTATATATTGATGATTATAAAAATCACATAAGTTAAATATCCCTTAAAGTTAATTACATGATCATATATTATTATATTTTTCTCTTAAGTCAAAAAACACACAAAAAAAGTCTTAACAAAAGCACCATGTCTATGTACAGATTGACTGTGGATCAACAACGATTGTCGTATAACTGCAAAAGTTTAGTTTATACATTAAGTTCCATCATGGGAGGCTTTGATGGTGTGCGGGGAGGACCTCCGCACAAGGCCCACGATTTCAAGAGGCATGCGATTTAAAAAAAAAATCCGATACATATATGTTATTTTTTTTAAATAGAAAACACATACCACTTTCAATATATGCCCATTTACAAATCATTTTTTATGGTTTAGAATTTAGCCCACTTGGAATTAGGTTTATTAAGCCCAATGCTAATTTGATCTTTTTTAAATAATAACAAAACATAACATAAGGGCACATTTTTTCAATCTCGAACAGGGTATGTGAATTTTCAGAGACGCCTCTGAGTTCCATGGTCAATGCTACATCCGAGCCGAGTCATCCATCGACCATTTATAGTCAAAACAAATTACGAGTCCTTCACAAAATAGCGAGTCAACGGTCAATGTCATGGTTCGGCCTTGGAACTACCGTCGAGCCCCTTGAGGCCTTGACTGTTTTTTAAGATCAAAGTCAACCGCAACATCATTTCAACACGAATGAAAATACAAATACATGGAGTCGTTGATGTGAAATACGAAATAAATTAACTTAGAATGAAACAATTGATAACCAACTGATCAAATTTTATCATCACCAAACAATGATGTATGAGCACTATCTCTAACAAACAACTCGGATGAGCAGAAAGCCAGAAAACTGTAATATGCAGGTGAACCTGATTGTATGAACTCAATCCTTAACTGTATGATAATTGATAAGATAATTTGCATGTGTTCCAGGTGAAATTCAAAACTCGAAAACTATCTCTTAACTAACAACTTCAATCAGCAGGAAACTGTAATTTGCTGGTAAAATTGATACTATGAATTGATAAATTGAATCATTAATCATCTAATTGTATGATAATTGATAAGATACTTTTAATCTGTAGATCTAGATCTCAATGTAGAAATGTTTTGCAGGTAAAATTCAATCAAATTCGAAACTCCGAAATTCAAAAACTCTCTTTAAGTAAGAACTCCGATCAGCAGGTGAAATTGATTATATATATAGAATGAATTGAATATATAACTGTATAGTAATTGATATGATACTTTGAATCTATAGATCTAGATCTAAACATAGAAACACATTCCACATAAAACTCAATCAAAATTCAAAATCCGAAAACTCGAAAACTTATCTAGAAAAACTCCAATCGAGCCGCCTGACTGTACTGTGCTCTCCGAATATTCCGTTGCCGCTTCCGGTACAAAACTCCTCCGAAAACAACAACACACGCAGCAGCGATCAATCCAAACGCCACACCTACCTTCTTCCCCGCACTCATTCCTCCGTCCGACGATTCCGTCCGTTCTTCACTCTTCACTTCAGCAGTGACGTCACTAGCCGCTGCCGGTTCCGGTGCAGATTTCGCTACAAATTCCGGTGATGTAGCCGGAGAAGACGACGGAGATTCATCCGGTGACGAAGAATGATCCAGATCTGAAGGCGGAGGAGCAGGCGGAGATCCGATGGGAGACGAATGAAATGACGGTGACGGAGAAGAAGACGGAGGTGAAAAATGCTCCAGATCTGACGGCGGAGGAGCAGGCGGAGATCCAATCGGAGACGGATGAGATGACGAGAGTGAGACTGAGTCGTCGGAACCTGATTGCGGTGACGGTGAGGGCGGAAGTGTGACGGAAAGGGTGAGAGTGAGGAGGAGTGTGAAGGAGAAGAAGTGAAGGAGTGTGTTGGTCGCCATTGTTTGGTCTGGTGAAGATGAAATGGAGGTTATGGAAGATATTTGTAGATGTGTGAGTGAGTGTAAAGGGATTGTAGAAAGGTGGAATGTAAAGATATTTGTAGAGACTGATTCGACGTCGGTTATGGGAGTAGCGTAAAGATGACAGAATCTCCGGCCGTGACAGGCTAACTATTTTTGTTTCTTGTTTTTTATTATGATTTATACTATGGGGTATGGGGCTTGGGTTGGAGCGTGGGTTGGGGGAAAACGCTGGGCTTGGGTTGAGGGAAAACGCCCAAGCCATCACCCCGGGTGGGCTTGGGTTGGGGCGTGGTCCTTGGGGTTTGGGTTTCAAGACGGGCGTGGGGCGGTCTTGACATCCTAGCCGGCGGCCTCCTATTCGCTGACCCCGCCGTGTCATGGCTAACCGGGTGGCGGCGGCGAACATTGAATTTCTAGGCAAGGAGCGAAAGGCGTTCGACAAGATCGCCCTTTTTAAAATTTACCTAACGCTCTAAGTTTTTTATTTTGTAATTTTTAGGTATTATGTAATTTTTAGGATTATGTAATTTTTAAAAATCTAATGAAATTTTAGGTTTTTTTATAAATGTTGTGTGAATTTTATACATTTTTTGTAATTTTTTTAAAAATCTGCCAAGCGGTGCACCCAACCCAAGCCCAACCCACGCCCCGTCATACCCCATGGACACGTCACTAGCCAGTGGGGGGGTGGGGGGGGGGGCTCCAATTCCAGGTGTCAACTCATGCCCCAACCCAAGCCCCACCATACCCCACGGTCTTAGAACCAAAACCGTAGATCAGTTTCAACCTGAACTGGACTGTCGGTTTGTAGACTGGTTAGTGTTTTTGGTGTTTGAAACCGGTTAAAAAAAATTGGTTTAAACTGGGTTCTTTGGCCTAAACAAGTAGTATCAGGTGGGGTTTTCATAGTATAAAAATGGTTAAGCGAACTGTTTTTTTAAAAACCGGTTGTTTTTCCAAAAATACTTGTACGGTTAAAAACCGGACCTTTTTTTTAAACCCGATTTGTACACCTCCAGAGGTGTGGATGTTGGTTTGTTTTTTGGAGGTGCCAACTTCTATACAATTGATATATATATATATACAAACTTATGGTAAAATGAAAATTTATACGAGTTGTGATAACTTAAAGAACTTAGCTTTACAAAGGCTTTTTCAAAAAAAAAAATTTTTACCAAAAATCCTAAAAAATATCAACCCCAACCCCAACCCCCCCCCCCCCCACAAAAAAAAAAAAAAAAAAAAAAAAAACTCTACTTATCCTAGCTATCTAGGTTCATTGTGTTTTTGAATAACTTGACAATGATCTTCGTATACCCGTTGAGTTTTTCAAAAAGAATTTTTTTTCTTATTGTTCTATGTTTTCTACTAATTGTCCTTAATTAATTATGGTATGAATCTTACTTACTCTTCAAAAACTAATATAATTTTTTTAAATATATAAAAACATATAAAAATAAATATTCATTTCCATATGATATTTAGATTAACGAATTAGTGGTAGAAACACAGAAAAAAAAAGAGAAAGAAAATAATTTCGGGCATATTATCGATTAAACATGTATATGTTTTTGGGTAATTAGATTGGGTAAACATGTCACTTAATCACATACCCATCCTATGTGCAGTCGCATACCCGAATACCAGTCCTTATATCCGTTTCAAATGTTTTCAGATGTCGAATTTACCCGCCGAGTTCAGGTTTAATTGACATCCCTAAGAAAGGAACCTTATGTGACACCCGAACAAAAAAAATGCAGAGATGGGACATCAGTGACATCACCACACAATATTGTTTTTGTTAAAAAATGGTGAGATCAATTTAACAACGAAATTGAGAAAGATGCAATAAACTAAGGTTGAATGCAGTAAATAAATATGAACACAAGCAATTTGTTACGGGGAAAAGCCCTTGATATCTGCAACAGATGATCGCCAATACAAAAACCCCGAGAGCTGGCAACTACCTAGCTCCAATCTATTACGAACTTGGAAGAAATTACAATGGTGAGCTTTGATCGATCGAATTCTACGTGTTACAGAGCTCGTTACGAGTACACTGAGTGTTTAGTGTCTGTCAAAAGTTCTGTGCCTAATACGATCTGATCAAGCTATTATAGTAAACAAATATAAAAAAAAAAATCCTAATTAGAAGTCCGATTTTCCCGGGATCCTGAGAGGACTAGGCAAGTGACCGTTGCAGGTTCTTCCACCTTTTTCCACACATTTTCCCAACTTCTTTCACGACATATTCGAAAGTCTCCATCTTCAAGCTGTTGTTTTGAAATATTTTGCGAATATTTCCTGAGCGGGACAAGATAAACATTAGTAATACCAGCGTTCAGGATCCTTAGCCATTTCATGATATCAGAGTATCCATTAGGATCCTATATTGTATGAGTTATGACTTCAGGAATATAGCATAACAATTTTGCCCCGAAGTCAGATTCAACCATTGATTTTATAAATTACTTTTAACTGAATTAAACTAATTGAAAAATTATGAAACACTTAAAAATCGATTTAATTGGTTTAGGTTTCATCAAGCTATGGTCTTCACAAAATCAGTGTTGGTTTTATGATCCACTTAAGTCTCCTAGAAATATTAAGCCGGCTTTGCTTACATATTCAGATTTATAGAAATTCTATTTTATGTTATTGTTGGTTTAAGTAAGGATTTCTTCTTTTCTAGATACCATCTATGGATTTTGTCTCTATTTTCATACTTGGCTAGTTGGCTCTTATTTTGTCTCTGTTTTCATTGTTGGCTCTTTTTTTCTATCATTTTGTTTATTTTATTTGTTGGCTTTTATTTTTATACCATGGGGTATGGTGGGGCGGAGGTTGGGGGCATGAGTTGACATGTGGAGTTCGAGCCCTCCACCGGTGAGTGACGTGTCCATGGGGTATGGCGGGGCGTGGGTGAATCGCGTGGCTTGGCAGTTTATTAAAAAAAAAATACAAAAAGTTAAAAAATACACACAACATTAAAAAAAAGCCTAAAATTTTATTAAATTCTTAAAAATTACATAAAAAACCTAAAAACGATTACAAAAAAAAAAAAAAACCTAGAAACGATTACAAAATAAAAAAAAAACCTAGAGCGTTAGGTAAATTTCAAAAAGCGCGAGCTTGTCGAACGGCTTTCGCTCCTTGCCCCGAAACTCAATGTTCGCCACCGCCACCTGGTCCTCGTGGCTTAACTCACCGGTCGGAACGGCTTCGTAGTAGCCTTTGAAACGATCAAGCTTCGGACGTAGCTCGCGTCATTTATGTTGGCACGCGTTTAGGTTGTGACGGTCGTGTCCGACGTTATGTCGGTAGCTTGCAAAGGCTTCCGACCAATATCGGTGTTGACCGGGTTGTCGCCCCTTCATTGCGTCAACGACGCTCGTGACGAGAGCTAGCTCTTCTTCGTGTGTCCAAGAGGCCATAGATCAAGTGGGTTGGGGTAGCGGGTTCGATCAAGTGGGTCTTGGTTGGGGTAGCGGTGGACAGCCAACAAGATTGTTTGGGTTGGGGTAGCCGGTGAGGTTGGAGTTATATTTATAGTGATGTTGACTGTTGGGTTGGGTTGACCGCTTGTGTAACACCTCGAAATTTTACGTCCTATAATGTATTGACACGTGTCATAAGTTTACACGTGGTTATAGATACTAAATAAGGACTAAAGTTGACAAACATAGAAAGTATGTGAATCCGAGGGTTTAAAATGTCAACGAGGGATAAATATACTGTACAGTAACCCTAAATGGTGCTCGTACCTTCAAACGAATGAATCATGGATCATACGGAACGAAATGTGGAAGAAAGTGAGGAATTACAAACTACAGGGGACAAATGTGTCAACATGTTTAAGTTATACCTCTGAGTGACCTTTTAGCAAACCCAAGACTTTGTAACGGTAATTTATGCTCACTAGAATACATGACAAAAATTTCGCAAGGTTCCGTTTTAAAACGAGAAAGTTATGATAGAATTCGTATGTGAGGGGTTAAAAGCGTCAACTTTGAAGTTAGGACTTTTCAGGTAATAATAAGTTAACCGAGGATTTAACAGCGAGGGTAAAAGTCGTGAGGCCCTTATTCGTAAATTATCGAGGCCTAAAACGCAAAGTTACCCATTCGAATCGCCAAAGGCCAGCAGTAATAATTGAAAAGATTTGAAAAATCTTACTTTTTGGTCTCAGGCGGGCCGCGTGAAAGTATCAAAGGGCTTTACGCGGGCCGCTTTGACAGTAGAAGATATGGGCTCTGACAGTGAGATTGAAGCGGGCCGCGTAAAGGTAGCATGGTCTTGGACGCGGGCCGCGTCAGCCTCTCAGATGCAGAAAAGTCGGACAGAAGCACTGTTTGCTGTTTTAACCGACTTATTGAGCAATAATGAGAGCATGGGCGCCCCCTAAACGTCCCCTAGCACTCAGGGACACATGTTGATGATCTAAGAACACTTGTAGCACTTGTTGTCAAAGATCTAAAGGCTAATGAACACTATAAAAGGCCACTTTGTAACAACAAGTTCTTCACACCTTCAATCTGCTTCTTGATCACTTCTGGAGCTCAAGAACTCTCACTACTCATCCCTGGTCATGCATAGGACTCTTGTAAGTGTGCTCCACCCTTTCTTGGTTAAGTTTTACTTAGTTATAGCTTAAAAGTCAATCCGTCGTAATTAACGATTGACTTAGCGGTTAATCACAAATGGTCCAGTGATTAGCCGAATCAAAGGTAGTTATATGTTGGTAATCATGTGGGCTTTAAACCCCTAAAAGGGCACCCTCTGATTCCCACTCTAACTAGTCCAAATGTCGAGACAAACTTGCTTAGAAAAAGTCAACAGAATGCTAACTTTCGATTTTATGCATAATCAGTAATGTAGATGGCGTGTAACCTGTTTTGACACTTATAAAACATGATAATAAGTATTATAATTGGTCTAAGCTTGTTCGATCCGACCATTTACTGTTTTGACCCGGTTCGGAACCGAAAGTCGCAAAACTTTGACTTTTGCTTTGACTTCAGTTCTGACCCGTTATGGTATGATTTAGATATGCCTTAGGACTCTCTTAGGACCAGGTTACATGATGGTATAACCCTCTGTGACCGGTTCATTGTTTGTCCGAGTCTTTTGCACATTTCCGTTAAATGCTTAAAAGTTGACCATAACGCCCTTTTAACTTTAAAACGAGAATTTTGGACATGTGAAAGGACGATAACCTTAGTTACTGATTTCTAAGCATGTCCCTAAAATTTCACGTCAATCCGAGGTCTAGAATAGGAGTTATGCTAAATAGCGCAATTACGGAAACTTTAGTAATTAAACGGCGCATTTAGCGTAAAGCCTATCTAAACCCAAATTTCGACACCAAACCTTTTACACACTAATGTAAAATAATATTTTGGGATTTTTGAAGATTTTTAATTATTTTTAACCTGCTCATAACCTACGGTTATGGCATTGATTCGGTAAATACCGAATATACCCTTTTCGAACATAAAATGAGTTCTACAAGGTATTTTGACCCGAATCCAGTTGCTACTGATTTTAAATAATAAATAGAGTATTTTGGACTTTATAAACTGTTCGGAAAACTCAGATTTCCTGAAGAACTCGGAAACCTCTTTTATAATCTTTAAAAGGACCGAAATACCCCTACTGGGCGTATACTGGATTTAAACTTGTTATGGGCATAATGGAAGGTATCCTACTGATACCACAACCTCTTTAGGGCATATTAACTTAGGAAACCTGTATAGGACTCTTACGGTTACCCGTTACGCCTTTTGCGCGCACGATTCGGTTTATGTAACTAGTTTACATAAACTAGCCGAAACGGGTCAAACCTTATTGTTTTTACTTCAAAATCCAGAGTGTGGTTATTATACCCATATAAAACAAGTCTTCAAACTTGTTGGGTCCAAACCACATTCCATTCCCGGTTTTCGCCTTTCACGCGATTAAACCGTAATTATCCTTTGAAACTGACCGGTCTAAGCTAAGGCTAAATTAAAGACCCGTTAGGGTTCTAATAGGTTGTTATAAACCTTCGTTCCAGAATAGGAGATCAGTAAAAGATACTTGCATTTGTTTATTGAGATTAATACTTGCTCAGGTAAATACTTTTAACTTATTTTCCGTTATACGGGCTTAGGTTACGGTATATAAAAATACCGCTTGGTCGGGCAATTGACCCTAACTCATTAGTAGTTGGGTATTATCAATATGACCCGTTTAAAAATTTGTTTTTTTTGGCTTTACGCCTTTGGGAGATTAATGACCATTTCCCGGATATCCTTGGCATCATTTTACGAAATGGCCACGACCTCGACACGCGGGTGTAGGCGTACACCCGACAATGTGTCTATATTTATAAAGGTATAACCATTGGTTTTCACGCCACGGCTTTATGCTTTGTGGCGTGTCTATTAACCTTAAACCCGGCACGACCCGGGCGACCGAACGCATAGTGAACATGTAATTCTTTTACAAGATTTATTTGATAAATTATCCCAAGTTATAAAGAGTTTGTGCCTTGTGCATTCAAATCAATTTTATTAAGCCCTTTTACAAAAGTGTCGGTTGAATATATTTACCAGTGTAAACTGACGTATTTCCCCAAAAAGATTAAATGCAGGTTCTACACGAAATAGGCTGGCCACTCCTTACCATCGTTAGAGTCTCGCAAGCTTGGGATGCCACTATCTGTTGAACAATATTTCTATTTTTATTTTGATCCCCTGTGGATTATTTCGACTAATTGTGATACTTGGATATTACATTGAATGGTTGAAATATATCTATCTTTATGCTTCCGCTGTGCACTTAAATATTATGTGGTTTGACTATATTGTTGCCAACTACGTCACGGTAATCCCTCACCGGGCCCACCGGTGAAACGCGTGGAAATCGGGGTGTGACAGCTTGGCTTGGCCAAACGATTACATTTTAAATTTTAAATGCCCCGCTATGACATGGCCAACAAGCGAATAGGAGCCGGCCCATAGGATCGCTAGCCCGCCCCACGCCCGGCTTTAAACTCTCGCCCCTTGGGCCACGCCCCAACACAAGCCCACCCGGGGTGGTGGCTTGGGCGTTTTCAGCCAACCCACGCCCCAACCCATGCCCCATACCCCACAGTCTTATCTATAATTAGTATTTAGGATTCGTGCTTTGCAGTGGGACCGTTAAACCGAATAAAGAGTAAGCTTGCGAAAACGTTGAACGACGGACGTGCGTTACGATATGTGTTAACTCATAAAAATTAGACCAAAATGTAAAACATAGAAAAGAATAACTAAGTCGGCTTAGGACCCGCGAGTTCTAACATGACCGTTAAAGCATCAAAAAATAGACGTAAAAATGTTGAACCACACATGCACGTTGCAGCATGTTTACTCGCAAGATTTAGACAGAAATGTAAAACGACAAATTTGTAAAAGATGAAAATTAAAGAGGTTAAAAAATAAAATCTAAAGGGGTTGATGTGTATAAAAGTGAAAGTTGAAGGGTCAAATAAGAAAATGAATAGTAAAAATCAATAACAACCTATTTTTTTTCTAAATTAAGGATGGATAATTAGCTAGCGGGATTCCTCCGAGCTTCGCGACGGGAATTCAATCGGTATAAAATTAGTTGGTTACCGTATTGGAATTCAGTCGGTATTAGTTTGGTTTGTTACAGTACTGGCATCCGCTATGGCAATCAAAAGAGAAATTAAAACTTGTCAGAATTCAGTATAGCAATCAAAAGAGAAAATCTAAATACGATACTTTTACCAACCAAAAAATAAAACCCAAAAAAATAGAGTCATAATACCACCGAAACGATATGAACACATGTTCGGTTCGATGCGGCCAAAAAATAAAAATGTTTGTTTCGGGTTGGCTAATGCGCAATAAACAAAAAACAAACCTTCATTTTTAATAGTAATAAACATTTATAAGAAATAAAATATAATTTTTTTTCACATAAGATTACATTTTTTAAAAATTTATAAACAAATAATAAATAACCATCCTTTTCAAAGTTTTAACGGTTTATGAATTTGGTATGTTTTGTTATCATAAATTTTGTTAGTAATATGAAGTGTTTTCTGGTAAGAGGCTGGATCTTGTTTCTAGTGGTGTAAGGTTTTTTTGTTTAACAACTTCTAATGTTTTTGACACTTTCTAAATGACTTAAGGATTATAACTATGATGGTTATTCACAAAAGGTTTGTTGATTAACATGTCCAGGTATGTAATTTGTTTGATGTGTTTGGTAATACAACTGAGAGGGGCGTTAAAAATATACTATATAATATCAGTTTTATACCAGAAACATATTAATGATATTAATACTATTTGTTCTTTATTTTGTATGTTCACTGGGCTTGCTGGATTTATGCACAAGTGGTGTGGGCATACTAAAATAAAGAAGTTGGGCTGATCTTTGTTGCTGGGCTTTAAGGAGTTGCTATGCTTTAAGGGGCTAGATTAAAGGCGGGTCAAGTGTAGGTCAAAGTAGAGGTGCATAAAATAACCACTTAATTAAACGTAATCGGTTTTAACCGAAACCGATTAATAACCATTTAGGAATAACCAGTTAGTGGTTATTTTTAACCGTAGGTTAGTAACCGGTTATAACTATTTAGTATAGGAACTCATTATTAACTGGTTTTTTAACCGATAGACCGGTTAACCGAAAAAAAAAAACCGAAAAATTCAAAAATAAGGCAAAATAACCGAAAATAACCGAAAATAACCGGTTAATTAACCGAACCAGTTAAAATAAATAACCAGACCGGTTAAAGTAATAACTAGTTAAAGTAATAATCAACCACCACAAGTGGCCTAGTGGTGGAGTGACTTGGGTTCTCCAATGGAGACCCAAGTTCAATTCCCATTAGTGCCACTTTGGTGGCCACCGACACCCGCTTTAAAGTCGGACCGAGGACACTCGAGGTCTCGGGTTCGAAACATGTTTCTTACCCCTCTTTGATGGCTATGGGTATTTGCCGCCAGGGATCCTTGTCGGGTGGTGAACTGGGAAGGGAGATCCCTTCCGCGGTCAGGGGTACCGTGCAACTACCCTTTAGTTAAAGTAATAATCGGTTAACACATTAACCAGTTAAAGTCAGAAAGTCAAATTAACCAGCATAATCGGTTAACTGAACTGGTTATTAAAATTAACCGGTTTATGCACCTCTAGGTCAAAGTGTGCTGATGGTTCAAAGCCGGATCACTATATAAAGAGACTAATGACACCTCACAAAAAAAAAAATACATTAGATATTTGTTCACCTACACTTTGTGTTTCTTTAAAAGTCTCTAAATAGAATTTAAGGTCTAGGGTTTCTTGTACATTAAACTCGTTAGATTCTTGTAAATTGATTTTCAGATTATCATATTGAGAAACTGATCCGTAGAGAGTTCGTAAAGTTCCGAAGTGTTGTATTGTTTGCGAATTTATTCTGGTTTAATCAAGTTTCGAGAGTTTTTCTGATTATTTTGATACCAAATTTGAAAAGTTAAAAGAGTTTTCTCTTGAGATAATTAAGGAGATGCATTTGTAGGAGCTCTTCAACTTCATATAGTAAAGAATCATATCAAAAAAAATGAGGGAACATTTGATGCTCAAAGGTGAGCAAAACCCGTCGTTTTTACAAAGAGTTTTTGTGTCCGTTAGGGTATTATGTAAAAGCTTATCCATTATAAAATTAAAAATAATGTGTGTTCAAATCATTACAAGTACAAGGTTAGATGGTATTTTAAATATAAAAAAATGTTGTTAAAAAGGGATTATGTAGAGTTTTTCTGTAATGTTTTAAAAGAGTAAAGAATTTAGCCTAATACTATGGGCCCTCAAAAGCTATTGGCTTTTAAAAAGTTTCTTGAAGTAAATTGAAACTAGTTTGATAAAGTTGTTTTGGTGCAAATTGTGCCAATAACAAAGATGTTCTCGAGTGTACATTTGAATAAGTTATTCTTTCTCATTTATGTGGTTCAGTGATCATAAATATCTTTAGATTCTTTATTAAGGGAATGTTGATTTTCTTGATAGATCATAAGCTTTAATGCCAAGTTCATGGACTTGTTGGATGGATTAATGGAAGATTTGGGACGCTTACGATTCATCATTTGGCGGGCTACTCTAACTGGATTGAAATAAGTATGGGTCTAAGGTTTAAGTATAGACCAAACAACGTTTGCAGTAGAACGAAGACTTTAACATCATCAGATAGTAATTCCTAGTGCGTAATTAGTCATTGAATTTTCGTTTATTTGACTAAATCAAACAACTAATTGAAGGAATGAAGGGACATTAGTATGTCATCCAAATTTAGCTACCTAGAACAATACTAAGATTGATAGTATGATTACAATGAAGATCACTAATCAAAACCTCTAAGACTAAAGGGTATAGAGAGCTTCATCCCCATGAGGATGGGCCGCCACATAGGCGTTACATCACCATCTCATAGATGATGGACCTCCTTCACTTTTGAGGGGGGTGGAGGATGGGGCTACCCCACATATTTTCTTATTGTTTAATTTATTTATTTGTTTAACTTTTATTGTTTAATGTTTAATGTTTAATTTTTATTGTTTAACTTTTTTATTTGTTTAACTTTATAAAAACAATTCAAAATTTAAATATAAATAACACATAAAAGAAGATAATAAAATCCATTACATAACATAAATAAAAATTACATAACCAAAAAAAATACATTACCTAACATTTATAAAAAAAAGACAACATTTAAAAATTTAAAAAAATTACACTACTCGTCTTCGTCTCGGTCACCGTCCCCGACATTTACGTTGTTCCATATATGTTCTACCAAATCGTGTTGAAGGTTTGTGATGTATTGCAAAATACATACTTTTATCGTGTATAGTTTGTACGTTTTATCGTTATTTTTTAGCTTAGTTTAGTTTAGAATTACGTGCTATTGATCTACATTGCGTTTTCCAGGTCTTGATACATAAAATGCTAAAATTGGAGCAAAACCGAGCTAAAGTGTCAAATGTCAAGTTCCGGAATCAATGTATAAAAGTGTTAGAATAATTTTGAAGTTTTTGGAAGTTGGAGTTGAGCTTAGAGGGAAACATTCTGTGAAAAAAGCTCAGTCGCGTAGCGCTAAGGTGAAAACATGCTCAGTCGCGCTACGCGACTCAGGTAGCGTTGACTTTGCTGACTTTTGGGGATCTCGCGTAGCGCTAGCAAGAAGGGGAGACCAGTCGCGCTACGCGACTGGTATGAATGACGCGCCTGATTTGTGGATCGATTAGGGTTTGCTATAAAACCAAGAATTATAATCAAAAACCCTAACGGACGAATTATAAAAGTTTTGGAGCTTTCGGAGAGCAACTTTGGAGCTATTTCGGAGCTTTTGAAGGCAAGGAATCATCGGTACGGGTTGAGAGTGAAGAATCGAAGATCAATCGGGTTTTCCAGTCCCTTGTTTGTCGATTACTTGTTTGATACTTGTTATGATGAATTCTTTATTCAATTACTTTGATTTGATTTCACAATTTAAGATGCTTGGCTAAACTGTTATAACTACCTAGACGAGGTGAATGTTTGATATAAGTTTGGATTTTTAATGGTTTATTATTGTTCGCTTATGGATTGATTTCTGAAAGTAAATTGTTCTAGATTTTCTGATTTGGTGCTTATGCATACTTGACAATTGTTTTATAACTGCTTGTTACTTCATATGATCCTTGGTGACGGTCTTTATCACGTAATAGGGTTATATTAGGGTTCTTGATTTAGGTGAGTGTCTATATCACGTTATAGATCATTAATCCTTTAGGGTGAAAACGCGTAAGTAACCTTAGAAGTAATATTTGGTAATTTAATAAAATCAAGTGTTCTGCTTAACTTGTCGCTGAGAGGCTCGAGTTAGTTATTAGGTCGCAGTGTAATATATATCTAAGATAGGTTTTGAGAGAAGTCGATCTTATTTCCCTAATTGCATTTGTGTCTAGTAAACCAAGTTAGAGCCTAGAATTGCCTTAGATTATCGCGCTGAGAGGTAGATAGTCATATTAGGGAACTTTTGGAATCGTTAGAGGACTGAGAGGAAGTCTAACAGTCGGTAATCACAACAGCCTTGTAGGATTTCCTGGGTTTCTTCCTGAGAAGGGTCGGGAAGTCTTAGCATTGAAATACCTTAAGGTTTAGTATCTTACGATCCCGGCTCCATACAACTTTAATACCATTAGAAGTCCATTCCTAGTCAAACTGGATTTGAGTCTAGGTAGTCTTTAATCTCATCTGAATACAAACTTCGTTCTTCGTTCGTGTCTTAGTTCTAATTTCATTATTTTAGTAGTTAATATAGATTTCCATAGTTTTCAGTAATCCCCCCCCCCAAAACAATTAAACAAGTTAGTCGTGTCCGTCATTGTCTTATCAGAGTCTAGTTTACGTAATACATAGAGTCATTGGGTTCGATACTCGGACTTGCTAGGTTATACTACATTGATCGGTACACTTGCCGGTTGTGTGGCTTAGGTTTAGAGAGTCTTAGTTATAAATTTAAAGCTTGCGTGTCTAGTTTAGAGAGTCTAATTTAGTTGATATTTTATAGTTCGTTTTGCACACATCAAGTTTTTGGCGCCATTGCCGGGGACTCTTGGTAATTGCGTTCATTTACTTTGATAGATTTTCTTGACAAATACGTGCTACGTGTTTACTTTGTTTTTGTGTCTTTTTCTTTTCATCTTGAGTCGTAGTAATTTAGTTTGCTTTTCTTGTGTGCAGGTTTTTGCTAGTAGTGGATGCCACATCTACGCTCGCACGGACCACCACCACCACCAGTTAAGCAATCGTCGTCTGAAGCTAGTACATCATCATCATCTTTCCCACTCCTCATAGAATTCCCAATTCCCGTTCCACCACCTTCACCAAACAAAACACCCAAGAACACCCCACCCGATAGTCCCACCTTTAGTTCCTCTAGTGAACCAGAGAATTTCGAACACATGGCCAACGCTAGGCAAACCGTCCATCAGCAGGCCACCCAGAATTTCACCGGCCTTGCTTCACCCATCACCGTCCCACCCATAGTCAACGACCACTCATGGCAGATTCCATCTTATGCCATGCAGGCCATAACCAATAGTATCCAATTCCATGGCCGAGACGATGAGGATGCCCCGGCCCACATCAACCGTTTCTCTAGGATGCTAGCGACCTTTAGCCTTCAAGGTGCACCAAACGATGCTACCTACCTACAACTGTTCCCGTTCTCATTAGCCGGTCGTGCAGCTACTTGGTTGGATTCTCAACCAGCCGGTACTTTTACCACATGGGCGGGGCTTCGTCAAGCCTTTCTGAACAAGTACTTCCCGCCCGCAAAAGCTTCACGACTCAGAGACGAGATCCACTCTTTCCGCATGGGGCCCGACGAGCCTTACTACCTTGCTTGGGAAAGGTTTCAAAACCTTTGTGCTCGTTGCTCCCAACACGGTCTTTCCGATTGGGCCTTATGTGAGAAGTTCTACAATGGACTCACCCAAGAAACTAGGGATAGGTTTGATACGAATGCAGGGGGGCATATGATGGGTATTCTTACAGTTCCTGAGTGCTTAGAGAGGTTCGAGGCATTTGCTCAGTCTCAATCTCAGTCACGTTCCGATCAGAGGTATCAAGGTGGTAATTCTAATACCACTACCAGCACACCCGCCCAAGGGGTGAACCACGTCACCGTGGATCCTGGTCCAGCCTCTTTCTTGCAAAACATGAGTAAGCAACTCAACGAAATTCAAGCTAAGATAGATAAATGTGAGTTTTGCCGAGGTGGACACGATACGAATGCGTGTCCTTTGCTAGTTGGTGAGGAACAGTGTGATTACCTAGGAGGAGGGTTCGGTAGAGGCCAATTTAGCGGTTCAGGTCCCACTAATCCCTTGGGGTCGGGTTGGAGAAATAATAATAATAACTTCAATAATAATATACTTTTCGTCCAAATGGACCCCCTGGCTTTCAAATGGCTCAAAACCCTAATAGGGGCCAAAATTCACTATTTGGTGAGGGTTCAAGTGGGCAGTTCAACAAAGGGTTCAATGGGCAGGTCAAAGATGGGGGGTCAAATAACCAGGGTCAAACAGGTCAAGGTTCAAGTTATGACCTAGGAGGTAGTCTAGAATGAATGGAGTCCATGATGAGTCAACTAATTGTTAGAGACCAAACTACCCAAAAGACCTTAAGTGAACATGACCTTTTGCTTAAAAATCATCAAGCCTCATTCCAAGACCTTTCAAGAGTTGTAGGGGATATATCTAGGAAGCTAGAAGAGAGGTTGCC
Organism: Helianthus annuus; assembly: GCF_002127325.2. Lineage (NCBI taxonomy): Eukaryota > Viridiplantae > Streptophyta > Magnoliopsida > Asterales > Asteraceae > Helianthus > Helianthus annuus. Next base: position 165,655,573 of record NC_035443.2, read on the forward strand.
CGGTCAGTTCGTGGGTAATACAAAACCTAACCCTAATGCCCAAGCCAAAGCCATTACCACCCGTAGTGGCAAGACCTTAGAGAACCCGAGAGTTGTTGAGGAGAAGGTAGTTGATGAAGATGGAGATATTGTGGATGAAGAGATCCAAATGGAAGCACCCGGTAAAGTGCAATCTAGGTTAACCCCAGCAAGTACCGCACAAACCGGGGGGCTTCCAAGTGAGAAGAGTTTAGGTAAGAAACCCACGCAAGTCGTTCCACCACCCACTGTTGATCTTTCCCGTGCTCCTTTCCCATCTCGTCTTAGAAACCAAACCTATTCTAAAGAGTACGGGAAGTTCTTAGAGATCTTCAAGCAGCTTAGGATAAACCTTCCTTTCATAGAAGCCCTTCAAACAATGCCTAAATATGCCAAATTTTTAAAGGACCTTCTAAAACGTAAGGATAGGTTAGGAGAGGTTTCAAACATCCCCCTTAGTGGAGGATGTTCAGCTGTAGTGTTGAACAAGGTTCCGGAAAAGTTGACGGATCCGGGTCTTTTCACCATCCCGTGCTTGTTTGGGAGTGATACCGAGTGTAGGGCCCTAGCCGATTTAGGAGCAAGTATTAACTTAATGCCATATTCCTTGTATGAGAGGCTAGGTCTAGGAGAGTTGTCACCTACACGTATGTCTTTGTCTCTTGCCGATAGGTCAGTGAAGTATCCACGTGGTATCATCGAAAACCTCTTAGTTAAAGTGGATAAATTCGTCTTTCCCGTAGACTTTGTAGTTCTTGATATGGAAGCTGACGAAAAGGTTCCCATCATTCTAGGTCGCCCATTCTTGTGTACCGCCAAGGCCATCATTGATGTCTTCGACGGGAAAATTACACTTCAAGTCGGTGAGGAAAAAGTGACTTTCGAGATTGCCCGTTCCATGGCACACCCTAGTGGGTCCGATGATTTTAGTAGTCCTTGTCATTCGGTCTACTTCATAGACTCATTCTTATCGTGTGTTGACCATTGCTTTGACTACATTAGTGGGGTCGATTTAGTCGAGAGTAGGATAGACGAGGTAGTTGAGAAGGTAGAAGAGGTTGTGAATGAGAGTGAGAAGGTAGAAGAGAACGAGTGGATTCCCAAAGTGTTAGAATTGAGTGAAGTGAGAGATGAGAGTGAAAGTACACCCGTAGAGAGCCCCGCCCCACTAGAACTTAAGGTCCTCCCGTCCCATTTAGAGTACGCTTTCTTGGGTGAGGGGTCCGATTTTCCGGTAATTATTTCGTCCGAGTTAGAGGGGGGAGAGAAGGATAAGTTGTTAGATGTGTTGAAAGAGAATAGGGAAGCAATTGCATGGCGACTTTCGGATATCAAGGGCATAAGCCCCGCCTATTGTACCCACCGGATACTTATGGAAGAGGAATATAAGCCGGTGGTGCAACCTCAAAGGCGATTGAATCCGAACATGCAAGAGGTGGTTAAGAAAGAAGTGCTTAAATTGCTAGATGCCGGGGTGATCTACCCTATTTCTGATTCACCATGGGTGAGCCCGACCCAAGTCGTCCCAAAGAAGGGTGGGATGACGGTGATCATGAATGAAAAGAATGAGTTAATCCCTTCCCGTATCGTTACCGGTTGGCGCGTATGCATAGACTACCGAAAGTTGAACGACGCCACCCGGAAAGACCATTTTCCCCTACCTTTCATTGACCAAATGTTGGAGCGTTTAGCGGGACAACAATACTATTGTTTTCTCGATGGATTTTCGGGTTATTTTCAGATCCCAATCGCTCCCGAGGATCAAGATAAAACGACGTTCACATGCCCTTACGGCACTTATGCGTATCGTCGCATGCCTTTCGGGTTATGCAACGCTCCGGCTACTTTCCAAAGGTGCATGGTTGCTATATTCCAAGACATGCTTGAGACTTCTATGGAGGTCTTCATGGATGACTTCTCGGTTTATGGTACCAATTTCGATCATTGTCTTTCTAATCTCGATAGGATGCTTAAGAGGTGCATAGAAACGAATCTCATGTTGAATTGGGAGAAATGTCACTTCATGGTGACGGAGGGAATAGTGTTAGGACATAAGGTGTCGAGAGAGGGGATAGAGGTGGATAGGGCCAAGATAGATACCATAAGTAGATTGCCACCACCTACTAGTGTCAAGTCCGTGAGAAGTTTTCTAGGTCATGCAGGTTTTTATAGGCGTTTCATCAAAGATTTCTCAAAAATCACACGCCCCATGACCCGACTTTTGGAGAAAGATGTGCCTTTCGTCTTTGACGAAGAGTGCATCAAGGCGTTTGATTTCTTGAAAGAAAAACTCGTGAGTGCCCCGATACTCGTTTCGCCTAACTGGAGCTTGCCTTTCGAGCTCATGTGTGATGCAAGCGATTATGCCGTAGGAGCGGTCTTAGGTCAAAGAATCGATAAACACTTTCATCCAATTTACTACGCGAGCAAAACTCTCAGTGATGCTCAAGAGAATTATACCACCACTGAAAAGAAACTCTTAGCCGTAGTGTTTGCGTTTGACAAGTTTCGTTCTTATCTCGTGCTTTCCAAAACTACCGTATTCACCGATCATGCCGCTTTGCGTTTTCTGTTCCAAAAGAAAGATGCAAAGCCACGTCTTATTCGATGGATTCTTTTGCTCTCCGAATTTGACATTGAAATCAAAGATAAAAAGGGAGCGGAAAACGTGGCCGCCGATCATTTGTCACGTTTAGAGGATCCAATGAGAGAGGAAGTGCGTGAGGAGTCTATAGGAGATACTTTTCCTCACGAGACCATAGATTTCGTTAGTGCCGAGGAAGAAGGTTTGCCATGGTTCTCGGATTTGGCGAACTATTTAGCAACCGGAGATATTGTGAGGGGTTTGTCGTTTCAACAAAAGAAGAAACTTCTTAGAGATGCTAGGAAGTATATTTGGGACGACCCGTTTTTGTTTAGGATAGGAGGAGATAGAGTCCTTCGTCGGTGTGTTTCGAGAGAGGATGGTCTAAATATTATTAGTCACGTGCATGAAGGGTTAACGGGAGGCCATCACGGAGCGAATGTGACAGCACAAAAAGTTTTTGATAGTGGTTTTTATTGGCCGTCAATAGTGAAAGATGCCGTAGAGTTTGTTAGGACTTGCGATCGTTGCCAACGCACCGGCAACATCTCATCCAAGGATGAAATGCCTCAAAACCCTATTCAGGTTCTTGAAGTATTCGACGTATGGGGCATTGATTTCATGGGACCTTTTCCTTCATCGAGTGGGAATAGGTACATCCTCGTGGCCATTGATTACGTTTCAAAGTGGGTGGAAGCTCAAGCTTTACCTACCAATGATGCCCGAGTGGTGGTGAGATTCCTTAAAAAGCTTTTCACGCGTTTCGGAGTTCCTAAAGCCATAATAAGTGACCGTGGTACACACTTTTGCAATTCTGCCATGGAAAAGGCACTTGCACACTACGGTGTCACTCATCGCCTTTCAACCGCTTATCACCCTCAAACTAGTGGTCAAGTTGAGAATGCTAACCGAGGAGTGAAGAGAATCTTAGAGAAAACGGTAGGAAAAAGCAGAAAGGATTGGTCGGAAAAGCTCGATGATGCTTTGTGGGCTTTCCGTACCGCCTACAAAACACCGTTAGGTACAACGCCTTTCATGATTGTGTATGGCAAAGCTTGCCATCTTCCGGTAGAATTAGAGCATAGAGCATTGTGGGCTTTGAAAACTGTGAACATTGATCTTAAGGAAGCTGCAAGGAGGAGATTCTTTCAAATACATGAATTGGAAGCTTTACGAGATGCAGCATATGAAAGATCTTGGAGTATAAAGGAGAAAACAAAGGCATTGCATGATAGGAGATTGCGAAGGTTGAAAGAGTTCAAGGTAGGTGATAAAGTGCTTTTGTTTAATTCAAGGTTGAAATTGATAGCCGGAAAGTTGAAATCAAGATGGAGTGGGCCGTATGTGGTGAAAGAAGTGTTTCCGTACGGCACGGTTGAGCTTTACGATGAAGTAGATAAGGGAGTTTGGAAGGTGAACGGCCATCGCTTGAAACATTACTTGGGAGGTCCAATTGATTCTACCGAAGAGGAAGAAATTCCTCTAGAGGACCCACCCACCTTCGCCGAACAGTAATTGCGTAAGGCTTCGTTTGTAGAGTTTGTACCGTTTGTAAATTGCGTTATTTCTTGTGTTTTTCGTAGTTTTTGTGTTTGCGTCTTGTGTGTTTTTGAGAAATTTTGCAGGAAACGTACCTTGAGGAGCTGGAAATTTGAAGAAAACGCGGCTTCAGGTAAGTCCCATACTTAGAAAATATTTTGGGATGATTTGGGAATGGGTTGTTAAAACATCAAAATTTTTCTAAGGCAAGAAAGTGGAAATTTCACGTAACATTCTGTGAAAAATCGCCAGTAGCGTAGCGCGACGCATACACTCAATCACTCGCGCTACGCGAGACCTATGGGGTTCACTAACCAGTTTTGAACCTTTGACCCTTTTGGACCTTTGAACCTTTCAACTTGACCTCTTCACTCGCGTAGCGCCAAGCCTTAACCATTATCACTCGCACTACGCGAGTGACATAATCAATCAGAAAAAAGATTAAACCCTAATTTTTATCCCCAAATTCAAAAACACAATACCAACTCATCTTTCTCAGCCGATCACCCACCACCATACCTCCGCCGATAACCACCATCATCTCCGCCACCAATCACCGTCAATCACCACCCATCACAACACCAACCCTCCACTATCATCTCCGGCCATCTCCATTCACCCACCACTTTCACCATAACCAATATCTACCCTCTGCACCACTCCCTACCACCATACACACCGTCCGATACCTTCTACACCACCGGAATCCACCACACCACTTCCACCTTTCTCCGCCGATAACCACCATCAATCATCACCTCCCACCATTTTCAACCTCAACCTCTGACCATCTTCCACCACTGCCGGTTACCACTTACACCTCTGCCACTGTTCATTGTCACCACCGTACCGGACCATCGTTGGGATCCTTATCGTGTTCTCGGTTTTGAGTCGTCAAAAAGGTATGACTTCTGTTCTTATTTCTCGATTGTCTAATAGTCGGGTTAGAGTCGGGTCAGTCATCGAGTCCATTATCTGTGTTAGTTCTGTCTCTTGTGTTAGAGTCGAGTCTGTATGTTTACATGTTTAAGTGTAATTCAGTTACATGTCGGATATCGAGTCAATCAGTACTAATATCTTATGTGGAAACGACTGGCACTTTGACAGTCTCACATATCAGCTAAGTCGTTTCCCTTTTTGTTGTTGTTGTTTTTATTTTTTATTTTATTTTCGTCGTTAGTTCGTTTTTAGTTTAGTAGTTTAGGTTTTTTAGTATTTAGGTTTATCGAGTCGTATTTCCATTCTTGCATTAGGGACAATGCAATTTTCAAGTGTGGGGATGGGATACATGTAAATAATCGAGTTTTTTATTGAAAAATACAAAAAAATTACAAAATTGAAAAAAAAATTAAAAAATCAGAAAATGTCTTTCGAATAAAAAAAGAAGTTTGCAATTAAAGCGGAAAATGATAGAAAAGGTGTTTTATTGCTTGGATTGAATAATAATAATATGAGATGATAATAAATCGAACTTGCGTCTAGTTAGGGATATGTGGATAGGCCCGGGTTTGGTTTTAAGTCCCTTTGATCTAATATACCTTAAATTGTCGGTCCGCTAGTGGGTTTTCGCCTGGGAAATACGTGAAATTAAAACTGTCGATAATAGTATAAGGGGCACCGTTATAAGTTAAAACTGTTAGAGTTTGTGATCATGCGAGAAAAAAAAAAGAATAAAGGTGAGCTAGAAACTAAATGAAAGTAACACAGGCCTATGTATTCCGAGTTGGGGATAGCGACTCTACAGCCGGTTTGCCTCTGGGATGTGTGAAATCGATTTGCCGAATAAAAGTACCGAAGCCTATGTAATCTGTGATTGGGGATAGCGACTCTACAGTCGGAATACCGCTGGGTTAAGGGAAAGCATCGTCTAGTCTCACGAATTCGAGAAAAAAAAAAGAAAAAGCAAGCAAGAAAAAAGAAAGAAAAAAAATGGAAAAAGGAAAAAAATAGAGTTGATTGTTTACTCTCGTGGTTTTGATATAAAACGGTTAGGAATTGATCCAGTGATCATTCTTTTAGTCCTATAAGCTTGGGGTGGGAGTAGATGGATCGTAAATTCTAGTGTGAAGCCCTAGGTGGATTGACCGCACTTAAATTAAATTCACATGATAAGGGCTTAGGATTAGATTCGGGTTTAAAAAGGATCAGTATATTCGCAATCGCAGCTAATGCAAGTCTTGGTTTTAATAAAATATAAATAAATTTTTAATCCAAGTAATGAATTATCTCTGATTCCGTTGCATAATTCTTTTTCGGGGACGAAAAAAGAGTAAGTGTGGGGATATTTGATGTATTGCAAAATACATACTTTTATCGTGTATAGTTTGTACGTTTTATCGTTATTTTTTAGCTTAGTTTAGTTTAGAATTACGTGCTATTGATCTACATTGCGTTTTCCAGGTCTTGATACATAAAATGCTAAAATTGGAGCAAAACCGAGCTAAAGTGTCAAATGTCAAGTTCCGGAATCAATGTATAAAAGTGTTAGAATAATTTTGAAGTTTTTGGAAGTTGGAGCTGAGCTTAGAGGGAAACATTCTGTGAAAAAAGCTCAGTCGCGTAGCGCTAAGGTGAAAACATGCTCAGTCGCGCTACGCGACTGAGGTAGCGTTGACTTTGCTGACTTTTGGGGATCTCGCGTAGCGCTAGCAAGAAGGGGAGACCAGTCGCGCTACGCGACTGGTATGAATGACGCTCCTGATTTGTGGATCGATTAGGGTTTGCTATAAAACCAAGAATTATAATCAAAAACCCTAACGGACGAATTATAAAAGTTTTGGAGCTTTCGGAGAGCAACTTTGGAGCTATTTCGGAGCTTTTGAAGGCAAGGAATCATCGGTACGGGTTGAGAGTGAAGAATCGAAGATCAATCGGGTTTTCCAGTCCCTTGTTTGTCGATTACTTGTTTGATATTTGTTATGATGAATTCTTTATTCAATTACTTTGATTTGATTTCACAATTTAAGATGCTTGGCTAAACTGTTATAACTACCTAGACTAGATGAATGTTTGATATAAGTTTGGATTTTTAATGGTTTATTATTGTTCGCTTATGGATTGATTTCTGAAAGTAAATTGTTCTAGATTTTCTGATTTGGTGCTTATGCATACTTGACAATTGTTTTATAACTGCTTGTTACTTCATATGATCCTTGGTGACGGTCTTTATCACGTAATAGGGTTATATTAGGGTTCTTGATTTAGGTGAGTGTCTATATCACGTTATAGATCATTAATCCTTTAGGGTGAAAACGCGTAAGTAACCTTAGAAGTAATATTTGGTAATTTAATAAAATCAAGTGTTCTGCTTAACTTGTCGCTGAGAGGCTCGAGTTAGTTATTAGGTCGCAGTGTAATATATATCTAAGATAGGTTTTGAGAGAAGTCGATCTTATTTCCCTAATTGCATTTGTGTCTAGTAAACCAAGTTAGAACCTAGAATTGCCTTAGATTATCGCGCTGAGAGGTGGATAGTCATATTAGGGAACTTTTGGAATCGTTAGAGGACTGAGAGGAAGTCTAACAGTCGGTAATCACAACAGCCTTGTAGGATTTCCTGGGTTTCTTCCTGAGAAGGGTCGGGAAGTCTTAGCATTGAAATACCTTAAGGTTTAGTATCTTACGATCCCGGCTCCATACAACTTTAATACCATTAGAAGTCCATTCCTAGTCAAACTGGATTTGAGTCTAGGTAGTCTTTAATCTCATCTGAATACAAACTTCGTTCTTCGTTCGTGTCTTAGTTCTAATTTCATTATTTTAGTAGTTAATATAGATTTCCATAGTTTTCAGTAACCCCCCCCCCAAAACAATTAAACAAGTTAGTCGTGTCCGTCATTGTCTTATCAGAGTCTAGTTTACGTAATACATAGAGTCATTGGGTTCGATACTCGGACTTGCTAGGTTATACTACATTGATCGGTACACTTGCCGGTTGTGTGGTTTAGGTTTAGAGAGTCTTAGTTATAAATTTAAAGCTTGCGTGTCTAGTTTAGAGAGTCTAATTTAGTTGATATTTTATAGTTCATTTTGCACACATCAGTTTGCATGCGTGTAGTCGTTGGTTAGCGCGAACGAGTTTAAATCTTGTTGCGTCGGATCTACCGGGACAGTATTCCCGTAAGATGCATTCTCATCATACTCACAAATCGCCCGACCTTCGTCTTCAATAATCATGTTATGGAGCAAAATGCAAGCGTACATACAAAGGCGCAACCTCTTCGGTGTGAAAACACGTGCCGGTTATTGAATGATGGCCCATTTTTTTGTAAAACACCAAAACAACGTTCGATGTCTTTTCTTGCAGCTTCTTGACGCTTGGCGAATTTTTTCCTTTTTTCGTCCTCGGGAAATGAAATAGTCTTTACAATTGTAGACCAAGACGGATATATTCCGTCAGCAAGATAATACCCGCGTATATACTCAACCCCTGAAACTGTAAAACGGGTGTCCGGACCGGTTCCATTAACGACATCGCTAAAGATCGTCGATTGGTATAGCACGTTGAGTGAACCAGGGAGCCCAAAGAAAGAATGCCAGATCCACAAATCTTGTGACGCCACTGCCTCAAGTGTTATGGTTGGATGGCCGTGATCACCTCGCGTGTATTGGCCTCGCCACGCAGTCGGGCAGTTATGCCACTCCCAATGCATACAATAAATGCTACCAAGCATTCCCGGAAACCCGTGCCTTGCTTCATGAGCTTGGTACAATTGTTGAACATCATACGCGTTTGGTTTCCGCAAATATTGTTTGTTATACAGTTTCACCACATTATGGCAAAACCGATACAAACATTCCCGCGAAGTTCTTGCCGACATCTGTAAGTACTCGTCCAAAACGTCGGCCACTGTCCCGTACGCCAGTTGGCGAACGACCGCAGTACACTTTTGTAACGTGGTGAACCCTTCATAATTCCGAGCATCGGGTCGTTGCGTGAAAAACGGGTCTAGCCCCGCCAAATCATCAGCAATCTGTGTGAATAATCGGCGACTCATTCGGAACATTCGTTTAAAAATGTCGGCATTGTAAAGGGGTGCATCCGAAAAATAATCGTTCACCAATTTCTCGTGCGCTCTTGTCGTAAAAAATATATAAATACGAGGAAATATATAAAATTTATTAATGACAAACCTTGGCGATCTCTGTTAATCCGTATTCGTCTGGTAATAACGTTTTCAGACGAGCCATCTTCATCTTCCTCTTCTTCTTCCTCCTCTAAAAGAATCTGCGCCGCCTTTACCACAGCGTTTGCGAAAAACATCTCCTCTTCGTCAGAAGAAGACGAGCACCACCAAGAATTAGATGCCATTGTGGATGAAATATTGAGGAAATGGTATAACAATGGAAGAAGAATGGGTATATATTTAAAGTGAAAAAAGTTTTTTTTTTTAATAATTCTAGCCGTTACAATGGCTGTTTGTTTGAAAATGGGCCCGTCGACTTCGTCTGTGGGGAGCCGGATACGCCGGGACGGGAAAAGGGGCGGTGTGGGGGACCGGCGCCACGCCTCGCCGGGCCTAAGCCGGCCCCCGTACCACATAGTCTAACCACACATGTAGGATGTGTTTTTCAAAAGGCTTGCATGTAGTAGGTTAGCCTTTTTAGTAAGCATGTGTGTATAAAGTCTTTTGTGATTAGGTAAACCCCATTTCTTTAAAAAAAAAAACAAATTATTACTATTTGATGAATTCATCATCATATCATCCCTATCCATAACTCACCTAAACATAGACAAAAAAAATGTGTTTGTAGTTGTTCTGTCATGTCATGATAAGATATGTGATGTATAATAATAAGGGGTGTGACATGTGGTGGTTATAGTTCTAAATGTATCATTTAGTTTGACATTTTTAATATAATAACAAAGGATAAGATAAAGAGAGTTTTACAACTACTAATTTTCGTTCAATTTTTTAAAACATTGGTAGTAGCACACTCATCTACATTCTACACACGAAATAAATTGACAAAACATTGTTCATTGATGTTATTTTAGAAACATTTATGCTCTTAAATTTCTTTTAACAAACCTTTTGATCTTGAAATAATTAGATCAAGAAATCAAATTTAAGAAAAATAAATAATAATAACACTTGCACTTCACAAATTAAACAATACATAAAAAAGATAGAAAAAGAAATCACAATTACATGACACACTTTTTTCAAAGATATCTACAAGGCAATAAATGCCATTGATCAACATCTTCCAAGCTTATGCATTGCTTCTGAATGAACCAAGTGCCTTGATTGCGCCGGCTCTAAGCACAAACTGGTGGTAGACCGCAGCGGCAAAGGCTCCGATGAATGGTCCGACCCAGAATATCCACTGCAATAGTTATATCAAATCATTAGAATAAACAAAAATATCGAGCGAAAATGTATAGGATAAAGAAAAACGCATACTTGATCATCCCAAGCCTTTTCGTTGTTGTAAATGACGGCGGCGCCAAAACTTCTGGCCGGGTTGATGCCGGTGCCGGTGATCGGGATGGTGGCCAAGTGCACCATGAATACGGCAAAGCCTATAGGCAATGGTGCCAATACCTACATATTTTCACATTTGTAAATTAGAAAATTAGTATATGAGTTTTGATGAAATATAAAGAGATAGAGAGAGACTAACAAACTTTCTTATGCAGGTTTATAAGAAAAATTCAGGGGTATTTGGATCTAGGGGTATCATAATTTTTGCTTAGGGGTGGATATCTGATACATAAAACGAAAGATATTATAAAATATATTTTTATATAATGTGGTTTTGGTAACCCGTCGGTAATGACTGACGGATACATTTTTTAATTTTTTTTTTTTTTTTTGTCATCTTGAGTCAGTTTTCTAGTAGTGAAAAATAGTCATGAGTGCTTACAGGAACATGGGAGTCTCGTGCACTTCTCTTAGGGTCAGTGGCGGAGAACACGGTGTAAACAAGAACAAAGGTACCGATGATCTCAGCACCGAGTCCGGTCCCCTTGTTGTAACCATCGGCTAACTCGTTGGCACCACCACCGTATCGGTTGTAGTACGAGCTTTGGAAAGCCTTCACCAAACCTACACCACAAATGGCACCCAAACATTGCGCGACCATGTAGCCAACCGCCCTGACCAACGACACTTTTCTCGCCAAAAACAGCCCGAATGTCACGGCCGGGTTAATGTGTCCTCCTGGCGCATTTTAGCAAACCCCAGTTAGTTTCACCTTTTTTAAAACAAATTAAAAACAAAAAAAACTTGACACATAAATTAAAAATATTAAAAAGTTCTGATTCTACCACTTACCAGAAATACCAGCGGTGCAGTAAACAAGAATGAAGATCATGCCACCAAAGGCCCAAGCGATGCCGAGGATGCCAACGCCGCCGCACTGATCGAGGTCCAACTTCGGATCGGTCTGGCTTTTGTAGCCAATGACGGTCAAAACGGTGACGTAGAGGAAGAGGAGAGTGGCGACGAATTCGGCTATAAGTGCACGGTAGAATGACCACTTGGTGAGCTCTTCGGCGTCGAATAACGGGGCCGGAGGCGGGTCATGGTAGTCCTTGGCAGCGTATTCACTGCTGCCACCATGGTGCTCCGTTACTTCTATGTCTTTAGTCATGGCTGGTTTTATGAGTCGAGTGTGGTGTTTGTGTTGTGATGGTGGCTATTTATGGAGGAAAAAATTGTAAAGCACAATGATTAAGACTCCATTATTGCAAGCTTAAACATATGTTTTGTCATTATTAAAACTAGGTTTTAAACCCCGCGCGCTTTGCGGCGCGCAATCGATCCATGTTCAAAACTCAATAAGAAACCTTCTCGAATGATGAGCTACCGGAAAAGTCTTCTTAGGTATGAATAATTTGGTTTGTTATCAAACCGCAATGATTGACGATCGTGATTTCTGTTTAGACAAGACTTGCAGTGAACTTCTTTTATAATAAAGATGTCATTCAACTTCCAAAGTTTGTACATGCAATTTGATGCAGGAATGTCAAAAAAACTAACAGATAAAGCAAAAAAAAGTCTTCTGTTTACACAATCCAGAATAAGCATATTACATATAGCATCCTAAAAGGTGTATATATAGTCTGAAGCTAAAGCTCTCCTTAAGCCACCTTTCAATTCTCTCTTAAGCAATGGAAAATGATCTGAAGGAACTACAACTCCTCCCCATACCATGCACCACACCCTCCTATTCACGTACCTTACCATGGTCATCGGACCTCATGACTTCCAATCAGACTGCATTATCATTATCTTAATTGGACTTGTCACTTCGGATACGATTCCTTAATACTTCAATGCAAATTAGTACAGCGATAACACAATCAGAATTCCTACACTATTAAACAAAATAACATCATGACACAAATATATGGAAACTATGTTAAGTTTTCCGGGCCCCAATCAATGCGATTTAAAGAAGTTACAGGTACTTTTATAAACAGAAGTAATAAATTAATCAAGTAATACCTAACAGTTTTGTTAATAAATCCTAGTATTTATGTGCTTTTGAACTACTTAACTGTATTAGTGAGTAAAATACTGCCAAATCTTTCGCATAACAGGTAAAAGTAAAACTGAAGGCCTGACAACCAAATCATCAGTAACGCTATCGGCTTAAGGCTTTTAATGTTTATACATTTTACTGAAAAGAAAAACGGTTGCCAATTCAGAAAGTTTTAGCTGTATCATTCTTGATATTAGGCTAAGGGGTATGGGGGTCATTGTTGGGTCATTATTTGCCACATAGGACCATTATTCATGCGCTACACCACTCCCTCATTAAATCATGGTGATTCGCCAGCATTAAACCACGACAACCGCAACCCTCCCATTTGATAATTTTAAGACAAAAATAAATTAAAAAAAATAAAGAGGATAGTGATTTAACACCTATGTAAAGGGTAATGGTGGTCATGAGGAACATAACCATACCCTATAGCCTTATCAGTCAAATATCAGAGATAAAAAAGAGACTCGACTGTCTCTGGCATGAATATGTTCCACGATGTACCCACGATCATGTCCTACAAAATTATTGGTAACACTAAGATATAAGAAAGAAAAAGGGAAAAAAACTGCCAAAAAGAAAATATTGAACAATCCCTTGGTTTTAGCAAGGGCGAGGCGCTATGAGGAGTTTAGGCCCTGAAAGCCGAGGCATAAGACAAGAGCTTCACGTACGCGAAACGTTGCTCTATGTACAACCAAAAGTTGCATCTCTCATCTCTTATGTATGTCAACCTTTTTATCAAGTAACCATTCAAAATCTCTTCACCCGTTTGGTTGTTTTTACATATCAGCCTTCTACGGGCCCTAAATTCGACGTAATGTGTATGAAGCGCCATCTCAAGGCCCTGAGGCGTCTCCTGACCACCTCACACCTCTGGTGTAAATGATTTTTTTATAACCAAGGACAATCCTTAAAAGAACTTGTTTTTATTATTAATGGTGAAGAATTAACACAATACCTCTTGTGTCAAATTTTAAAAATTTGCTGGAATCATCAGGACCATAACCATATGACCCTAATGCTATCATTAACTTTCTAATTATCTATTGATGATTTGGTATCCAACATTACCTTAAGTAAAAGATGACGTGCAGTCTTGCGGACCAAGCTCAATAGACCTTTCCTTAATGTATCCCACATCTCTCTGTTTTAATTAGAAAGCAAAAGATAAGGTAATTAAAACACATAAACTGTATAGCGGTTGTTAACTTTAGTTGACAGCTTCAATCAAACGAAAAAATTAGGGTAAATAAAAAGGGGACTATAAAATTGCCTATGAAATTGAAGAAGCTTACGATCATTAGAGTATAATGAAACTGCGTGCAAAGCTCTCCTAATCGTCTCCATTGTGTTTGAATCTGTAGTATAAAAATCGAAGAAATCAATCTTGAATCGACGTATCCCTCTCATATTCTCTGCTCCTCTTTCCTGTACTTCAATTTCAACGAAGGTAGATACAGCGATTTAGGATTCTTTAGTTACTATATGATCCGATCTACAGGAAAATAGAGACATGCAGGTGATAAGAGCTTACCGGACTCTCGCCGGAACACCGATTCAAGTCTCTGAGGCTGCGGTTGTTCAAGATCACCCTCAAGTCTCCCATTCTGTCTCTAGATCAACCGATGAGAGTCACCGGCACCCGTCAAAAGTAAACTTTCAATATGAACACATCTGGTTTGTTTAGACGTGTGTTCGAAGGCTCAGATATACTACCTCATTGTGGCTGCAAATCATCGGATTGCCACGCCAAAACAACGAAAATAGAGGATTTTCTTATATCATCACCGCCCATTTAATTTTCTATCTGTTACAATTTGCACCAAAAAAGTCAACAACTACATACACAAACTAAAACATGTTAAATTGTTTATTTCAATATAACCCATAAAAAAACCCAAAAGTCCCTATAACAGAAAGGAACAAAATTGATAGAAACAAACAAACCCAAATCAATCTATTAAGAGTAGCACCGAAAGCAACATCATCAACAGTAAAATTCAAATATGAACACATCTGATTTGGTTAGATGTGTTTCGTAGGCTCAAATACACTACCTCATTGTGGCTGCAAATCATCAAATTGCCAAGCCAAAACAACCAAGATAGTTGAATTTTTTACATCATCATGGCCTATTTAATTTTCTCTCTGGTACAATGTTCATGTTCCTCATGTTCTCAAAGTACAGCTAGCAACAAAAACCCACATAAAACAAAATCCATACCTTTCACGCGCCCACGCTAAGGCAAAATCAACATCCGATTTACAGTCATTATATGAATTCATCACAGCTCAGATACGAAAAGATCATGATCATCCTTTAACCTGCTCAGTGGCGCTATGGTTGCAACCGGAGTTGCCATACCAAGTAGCAAGCCACCATCATCGTTGGGTAGGCAAAAGGCCGAGACCTCGCAAGAATCCCAGTTGCCGTCGCCTAAAACATCAACAAAGATTTTATGTTTAAACTCGTCGCCGCCAAGACTGTCGGAATCCGCCGGTGGTGACCCTCTGGTTACTACCCTTCTCTCTTCGTAAAAAAAAGGGTAAGATTTAAAGCCAAAGACAGGCGTCTCAAGGGAGATGACCGCCCAAATAGTTCAATCGGAACAAACCAAGACCAAAACCACTGCTCATTTCCATTGCTCTATTAATTGAGTAGTATAGTATATAAAATATTACTGAACTTCATTTTATATCTAAACAGTCTCTAGTCTCTGTGTCATGAACCCTAGAATTTTCAATAATTGCGGTAAAAAATTACCCCCAAATTGAAAATTCAGTGCCCATGCAAAACAAACCCAAAGATTTCACCTACGAAAAAAGAAAATCCCAACAAACCCAATTTCTAGTTTGCAAGATCAAGAAACCCCAAAATTGCAGATTTTGTGATTTTCTCACATGAATACAGATAGAAGAAAGTGAATGTGAACGAACCAGACGGTTGAGTAGCAGCGGTTCTCTGGTAGTGGGTGGTTGGTCGTCGGCAAACAGGCAAAGAAGAGACATGTCTTCTGTTCAATAGCCTGGATATGAACCATCCCATCGTACAATCTTTCAGGCAGGTTCCAAGAAACCCACAAAACAGAGACACCGGACGGTGTCCGTCGTGGTGGTGTGACGGTGGTGGCCCTCCGGTCACCGCCCTTGTCTCTCCCTTTTCTTCCTTTCTCTCACTTCTCTTATGAGGTTGAAAAAAGAGTTGAAAAGTGAAGATACGTGTCTCAAAGGGGGATGACCGTCCAAATAGATAAATCAGAAGAAACCACGATAAAAATTACTGTTCATTCCCTTTACTTATTATTAGTTATTAATTAGACTATAGTTTTTGCATCCTTATTATTTTTTCTTCACGATACCTTGTAGTGGTGTATAAAACGTCTTTTTTTTTTTTTTTTACTAATTCTTACTCTTTGAAAGATAAGACTTGAAAAATAGGTATTTGAACATTGAATAAAAAGGAAGTGTTTATTTCAGAATTAGAGGGGGGAATTTTGACCCAAAACCTTTCTAGTGGTTCAGTTTGAGTTGCTTTAAAATTATATGAGTTGGTTTAGATATAATATTTTAACTAAATGGGTCACTTGAAATTCCATCTTGTTATTTTCGGGTCAAAACGGATCGACAACATTAAAGAAAAGGGTTGATGTGGGTTAGTGTCTTAAATAAACGGGGCAGGTTTCGGATCAGAATGGGTTCAGTTCAAATTGAGTTTCGGGCCGAGACGGTTTCGGCATGACGCAGGCTTTGGATCGGAAAGGGGTCGGTTCGGGTCGGGTTTCGGGCCGATACGGTTTTCTGCACGGGACGGGTTTTGGGCCGACACGAGTTTCCGCACGAGACGAGGGTCGGGACGCGTTTCGTACCGTTTCGACCAGTACCGTTTCGACCCGTACCGTTTCGAATCAAACCGTTTCGACCAGTATCGTTTCGACCCGTACCGTTTCAACCAGTACCGTTTCGACCCATACCGTTTTAAACAGTACCGTTTGGGTGACCTACTTGAAAGGCTTTGGGAATTCTATTCTTACAGAACACCCTTTGGGTGACTTTCAGAACATTTGACCAAATTTTAGAAATTGCAAACGCAATGGAATTGGATTTTCAGAATCGGGTTGAGGAAAAGATTGGATTTTCCTGCTAATATGTATAATCTGTTACCAACAGTTACGTTTATACTTAGTTATCTCACAGAAACTTACCACTAATACATGCAGACCTGTTTTAAGGTTAATAGAGATGGGGATACATTAAGGTTGTGTTTTTTTGGACAAAGTAGGTACATTATTCTAAGGTTACCAACCCGGACCTGTTTTTACCCGACAAAATTGCCCCTTGATGTACAATTACCTAAAAAAACATTTTTAACTGACCCCACCCGAAACCCGTTTCGACCCAAACTCGTTTTGACCCATGATCCGACCTAACCCGACCCGTTTGCCAGGTTAGAATCAATATTATGTTTCGCGATAGGTGTATAGATACGTATGTATATAACGCTTTAATGAAAATGGTAAAATCAAAAAGTTTGTTTATTTCTTCGTCACTATTTTTTCTTTAATTTTCTATTTTCTCTTCTAATTTTTAACATATAGATGTGTGTACATATGCATATAGTGTATTTGCGTATATGCATTTAGACAAAATGCTATAAATACGTACTTTCTTAAAATAAATCTTAAGCATATTGAACTCTATATTAGTCCATTCATATAAGGCTATGGGGTGTGGGGGTCATGGATTGGAACATTATTTCTACATAGGATCATTAGTTAAATGGTATACCACCGCCCTCCTTGATTGATGGTGGTTCCTATGGATTAAACCACGATTGCCACGACCCTCCCATTTGAAAATTTTAAGACAAAAATAAATTAAAAAAATAAAGGGGATAATGGTTTGGGTCATGACCACACTCTTAGGGTAGTGGTTTTAAATGGTGAATTAAAGATGGATGACATGGTGCCTATATAGAGGATCATGGTGGTCATAAGGGTCATGACCACACCCTATAGCCTAATAAGTTTTAACGTAGGTTTCGCGTTTCTTTAACATATTATTTGTTCTAAAATAAATTATCTTTAAATAAGAAATAAAAAAAGTTACATTGTGACATTACTTTACTATATGATAATTTACAAACTGAATGAACAGTATTTATTTTTTAATTATTTATTTATTATGTGATTTTTTTTATATTGAGCAATACCTTATATTCATTTATTAGACTATGAGTTATAGGGCGAGAGTTGAGGTGTGGTTTGGGTACAAATGCCCAAGTCTCCACCCCAGGTGGGTTTGAGTTTCGGCGTGGCCCCTTGGGCGGGAGTTTCAGCCCGGGCGTTGGGCATGCCTAGCGGTCCTCCGTGGCTGGCTCTCATTGGCTGGGTTGGCTAGGCCATAGCGGCTAGGTTTAAATTTTAAAAAATAACCGTTTGGCTTGGCGGGAGTTTCAGCCCGGGCGTTGGGCATGCCTAGCGGTCCTCCGTGGCCGGCTCTCATTGGCTGGGTTGGCTAGGCCATAGCGGCTAGGTTTAAATTTTAAAAAATAACCGTTTGGCCAAGCCAAACGGTTCACCCAAGTCACTATAAAACCCCCCAACCCCACCGCCTGTCCACATCGCCACCTGGGGCTGTTCACGAGCCGAGCCGAGCCGAGCGGACCTTTGCTCGTGCTTGGCTCGTTTACAAACCGAACCGAGCAGAGCGGCTCATTTATAACCGAGCCTCAAATCAAGCGAGCGTTTTTCGAGCAATAAATATTCCGAGCGAGCGTCGAGCGAAATTCAAGCAATTTGGACAACCATGTTGCCCGATTTAAATTTGCTGAGAGAGATAGTGGCAATGTTTGGTCTCAAGTTTTTATGTCTTTAAAAACATGCACATTTCATGGTATAATATTTTTCTTATGAATACAATGTTGTGGCCGACGAGGAGATAATCATACTGAACGTACAATTACGTTGAGAGTAGGAGATGATTGACTTAGGGTAACGACATGAAACATTGAGGCGATAAGCAGCCTGTCGTTTATCGGTTTAGGGTTTAACTTTTAGATTTGATATTAATTTTTTTATTGGCGTGTTTGGTCTAGTAGGTATAGATGTAGTTGTAAATTTGTATATAGTGAACCAAAATCTAATATAGTGGTATATATAGAACTACAAATTTAAATTACATTAAGTATATCTGTATGTGTAATGTGTGTGTATATATAGGTGTGTGTATATATATGTATAATTTATATTTGTGTATGTGTATGTGTATGTGTATGTGTATGTGCATACTAATTAAAAATAATAATTCGAGCCGAACCGAGCCGAGCGGACCTTTGCTCATGCTTGGCTCATTTACAAACCGAACCGAGCGGAGCGACTCGTTTACAACCGAGCGTCAAATCGAACGGGCATTTTCCGAGCAATTTCCGAACGAGCGTCGAGCGAGCGACGAGCAGCGAGCGATTTGAACGGCCCTATCGCCACCCCAACCCTTCACTCCATCTACCCGAACCCGCTACCCACATTTGATACCGGCACAACGCGATGAAGTGCCGCCAACCCGGTGAGACCCGTTACTGGCCGGAAGCTTTCGCTAGCTACCGGCACAACGTGGGGAACGACTGGCACAATTTAAACGCGTGCAAACACAAGTGGCGTGAGCTACGACCGAAGCTCGACCGTTTTAAAGACTACTACGATAGCGTCCCGGGTGGTGATATAAGTCCCGAAAAGCGGGTGGCGGTGGCCAATATCGAGTTCCGGGGCAAGGAGCGGAAGCCGTTTGACAAGCTCGCCTTGTTCGAAATCTACCTAACGCTTTAGGCTTTTTTTTCTTAACCGACCCAACACGTCACTCACCAGCGGGGAGGCTCGAAGTCCACGTGTCAACCCATGCCCCAAACATGAATCCTGTAATTTTTACGGTTATTAAGTGGTGAAACAAGAGTTAGGGTCTACGTTCAGTCTTTGCAAGAAGTGAAACAGTTAAAACAAGAGTTGCAGGATGATGTCGATCGAAAACACCAATGTCTTTCGCGCAACGCGCGTCATTGAAAAAACTAGTTACTGTTAATTTACAACCTTGTTCCGCACCCGTCTATGTAGTTCTGTTAATATCTTTTTACCAAATTTTGTTATATTCCAAAAGAAATTTTTTTAATGAATCATAGATTGTCTAAAAAGTCTTCATCAAATACAACATAATACTATACACAATGCATAATTGCAATTATTTTACGTTTAAGTTTTATTAAAATTGAATTTGAAGTTAGAAAGAAAAACACAACCCACCTAACGCTTTCGATTTTGTATATCTTGGTTAAGTTAAAATAACTTGGACCACAAATATAGAAACAAGAACCATTACTCAAACACCTATTTGTGTTAACGAGCACATGGATGAAGTGATGAACTAAGTGATGATATGCAATTTCAAGAAAATGTTCCTTATAAATGATGTCCATCTATGTTTCTTTAGCTTTAGATTCTCCTATGTTTGTCTTTATACATCATAATATATCTAATTTTTATATTTATTATATGGTAGTTCTAAATTCGTTAAAAAAATTAGAGTAAAGTTCTTTTTGAGTCCCTGTGGTTTGTGCATTTTAACCATTTGAATCCACAAACCAAACTTGTCTTGATTTGAGTCCCTGTGGTTTCTAATTTTAACCATTTGAATCCAAAACGTAAACAACATTCAAATTAGAAACATTTGGTTTTTGGATTCAAATGGTTGAAATTAGAGACCACGGAGACTCAAATGGTTAAAATTAGAGAGCACATGGACTCAAATCAAGACAAGTTTTGTTTTTGGATTCAAATGGTTAAAATACACAAACCACAGGGACTCAAAAAGGACTTTACTCAAAAAATTATAGTTATAAAATAAGTGAAAACTATGTATCGTACTCACTTTATATTCATGAATAATCTGATAAGTTCGTTCGAAGTATAGCTAGGAATCTAACCTCGGATCCGTAAGATACACGAAAAAATGTTGTGAATCCTTAAGTGAATCATCAGAATTTTTCTTCGTATGTATGGACTAGTCGAAAAAACACATGAAATTGTTCCATATATCAGATAACCATGCCTCTGTTAGGCGTGTGGAATGGCCGAGAGGGGACCTTATTGGATATATAATCTAAGCTGAGAGGAGAGTTACGGGAACAGCCGTCAGATGGAAAACGACTTTCACGTTCGGTTCAGAGAGCACTTTTTTCGTTGAGAATTCCTTGTTCCCTCTCCATAGACCAGCGGCGAATTCAAAACTTGTGGGGCACTATCTATTCCATCTCTCAAAACCCGAAGAAAACCCATTCGAATTTGACATTTGCTATGCAATGTATTTCTTATTTGTTATACGTACTGATGAAACACAGGTTAACACTGAGGTCAATCTGCGGGATTGTCTCTTCTGTGGGTTCAATCTCTTTCTCTACTCGTGAAAGGGCTACGATCCTGCAAAATAGCAACACCGTTAGTCTCGTTAAGAGGGGAATATGGGGGTTTCCCTCTTAACCAGGCTCCGGCGTGAGAATAAGTACTGTCCTGAGAGGAATAAAACAGTGTGTTTGAGTGTGAGAGTATGAAGGATAAGATGATGCATCCTGAATGATGAAGGGTCCTATTTATAGCCGGATACTGGAAAGAGGAGTAGCAGCGTTGCTAGCTGTTACAGGGCGCCAGCTATCCGACCAAGGGGAATATCCTTTTGGTCTCCTCTTCCGTTGTCAGGGTAGTGGTACACGTGGCGCGCTTGTATTTGCTTATGTTAGGAACGTCGTACTGCTGATGTCGGTCTTCTCCTTGATTTGTTACAGGCCTACGTGGCGCTTGATGAATGGTGACACGTTTTGTCCTTTTGGTCGGAAGGAGCATCTTTGGTGCCACCTTGCCGTATTCCAGAAGCTTCTAGAAGCTTCTGGATTCGCTTGCTGAAGTGTGTGCCATGTAGGATGTAAAAGTGGTGTGGTCCTCGCCACGTAGGTAAGGATTTGGGACCATACCTCTTCAAGTCCCCCCAGTCCAGTGTGCCTTCTAGTTGAGTTGATTGTCTAGGAGGGATTCTGGACTTTTTAAGTAGGTGATTTTTGTTTGATGTTTGTTGCTTCTTTTGCGGGGTTGACCCGATTGGGCGCATGGCGTATGGTTTGTTGGTACCTTGCAAAGTTGAGCCAACTGGACGCATGGCGCATGGTTTGTTGGTGCCTTGCAAAGTTGAGCCAACTGGACGCATGGCGCCTGGTTTGTTGGTACCTTGCAAAGTTGAGCCAACTGGACGCATGGCGCATGGTTTGTTGGTAACTCTACAAAGTTGATCCAACTTGACGCATGGCGTATGTTTGTTGGTACCTTGCAAAGTTGAGCCAACTGGACGCATGGAGCATGGTTTGTTGGTACCTTGCAAAGTTGAGCCAACTGGACGCATGGCGCATGGTTTGTTGGTAACTTTTGAAGTTGAGCCGACCGGACGCACGTCGCATGGCGTGTTGGTGTTTTCTTCCTTAGGAAGTTTCTTGACTTGGATAAAGGCAACTGATGTGACTGTCTAGTGTCCCTCTCTTATCGGAGGTGAACAGTCACCTTTTCAGTGGTGTCAGTTGCTTTTTTCCACGTTGTCAGGTGTGTGCCGCCCACGCTCTGAAAATAGAGGTGACGGTTTCTCTCTCATCTGACGTGTCTTGTCCCCTTTGGATGACTTTCTGCATTCCTGACGACCACTACCTCTCGCATTAAATGCGATGGGTATAAATATAAGGCGGTTTTCTCCACTCCTTTCACTTTTCAAAGTTTGAAGTTCAATTTTCTCTCATATTTCTTCAACTTTTCTCCTTCTTTTAAAGTTTGTTCCTATTATCACTCTCATCTTGCTTCGATATGTCTGGAGCGAATCCTTCATCGAAGAAAAAGAGAAACAAGGGTAGGAATCCTCCTGGTCCTGATCAGGCGATTATAGGATGGAAAGAGGAGGAGTTCCAAAATTTAGTGAGAGATATGGGTTTCCTTCCTGAATGGGGTGCCCAGTTTCCGAACCCCAATTCCACTGCTTTAGATGCACCTCCGGGGTACATTACGTTGTATGCAGCCTTCTTCCGGGAGGGAAATTTTAGGCTTCCGATGATGAAATTTACCGCTGCAATTTTGACGAACTATGGTTTGCATATTTCTCAAATCAATGCTCTGGGGCTTCCCCGAGTTACTCATTTTGAGTTTATTTGTAGGGCCTGCCGTATTGAACCTACATTTGAAATGTTCAACGTGTTTTATATTGTGACTTATACCGGTGGTTTTTATTCTTTCAATTCTTGGACCCGTGATGTTGTCCCTTGTAGCTCTAATCCTCCGAAGAGCCTGCATGACTGGAAACAACAAAATTTCTATATTCGGTGAGGTGTATCCCTGTGGACATGCATTACAAGGTTGTTAGTGAGGGAATCCCTAAGGTGAATGTGACAGTGGGTTTTGCTCAGCAAGCATGGTACAAAAAAGTTGACGGAGAAAGCGACTTCTATTTCTCAGCTTGAGGAGATGGCTCTGGTGGGTGCTGGCATGAGTTTGTTGTGGGTCCCAAAGAACCCTTTTGGTGTCCCCGTATATGGTTATCAGGGCAAACGTAAGTGTTGTTGATTGTTTGTTTGACTTTCCTTTTTGTTTTTTGTTGTTCTTACTCATATTTTTGTGTCTTCGCAGTTGGGTATAGCTTGTTGAACGTCCTTGATCCGAAGGCTGGTGGTGCTATGGTTGAAGCAATTCAGAAGGATGGAAAATCTACGTGGTTGGATTAGATCCGCAATCGTTTCTCGCATCCGACCAGTGAGAGTTTCACTGCTTATGGCAATACCGTTTTAGGTGAAGACGTTGAAGATGTTGTTGATGGTATTTCTGACTCTACTCGGGAGGAAGTTATAATCCTTTCGAGTGAGGGTTCCGACAGATTTGTTGAAGGCCTAACCCCTCGTTCCGCGCGTGCAGGTCTGGCGCAAGGGGCTGTTAACGAGCCTGTTAATGATGATGTCGAAGTTCCGGTCGAGACTGCCGATCAGTTGGAAACGAGGAAGAGAGCAAAAACTGACAAGCTAGAGAGGAAGGAGAAGAGGGCTGAGGAAAAAGCCACTGAGACTCCTCGTAAGCGACCCTCTACCCTACCCTTCCTATCCTAGATTACGTTGTCGTTTCTGATACATTGTCTGGTTTATGGGCCGGTGAGAAACATCGTGGATCTGATCCTGATGATAGTGCTACTCTGACGGAAATAATGAGGAAGAAAGCTCTCGAAAATAAAAAACGTAAGCTTGATGAGCAGGCCGCTGCTATGCTTGCCACGAACAAGGCTAGACTCCAGAAGGAAACTCCTCCTGCACCTTCAGAATCTGACATTGACATGGGTATATTTAGTGGTGATCGTGGTAATCTCTTGGAGGAAATATATGTTGCTTCTGCTCCTACAGGTAAAGCCTTTGTAATTGTAGGCTTTGTCATCTGGTTTTTGGGTCGTTTTTTGAGTGTTATGGTTGTTTTCTGGCAGGTGTCAAGTCAGGCAAAGGATCGCGCAGGATTGATATTTCACAAATCACTCCTCCTACCTCTCCACCATCTAGGACAATTGATTTGTCTCCTCCTCATGATGATCTGGGTGAGAAGAAGAAAGAGGATGATGTTAATGTTGAGCATGTGGGTGAAGGTGGTGGTGATGGCGCTGGTGGTGATGATGGAGATGGTAAAGGCAAGGGTGTGGACACCGAAATGGAGTCCAGCGAAACCACCCCGCATCAGACCGTTTATACCAAGCGTCCGTCGGGCGGTGGCGGTGGTGCTACTTCAGGTGTGGCTCGTAGTCCACAGTTTGAGAACATTCGTGCTGATTCCTGGGATACCCACAACCCAGCCTGTGATGATTTGCCACATGCTCCTCGCTGGAATCTAACTCAGGGTTCCCGGATGAATGATCTTGGTAACTATCATGACTTCTTCTCTTTGTCCCTCCCCCCTGCTGAGAGGATGTTCCAGAAAAGATGCAATTGGTTTAACTTATTGGATGATCATGTTCGTGCTGGAGTTAATTATTTTGCTACTTCTCAAGAGATTGTTCGCGAGTGGAGACTGATGGGGGAGGAGACGGTTGAGTTTGAAAATGAGAAGAGGGCGTTTGCTGAAGAGAAGGAAAAATTTAATGCTGAGAAGAAAGGTTTGCAGTGGAGGGTTTCAGATGCTGAACGAAAGCTTGCGCAAGAGAAACAAGTCAACGTCCAAAAGCAAAAAAGATTGGGAGGTTGCTTGTGAACGTACTAATGCGGAGATGCAATCTCAGCGTGATGCTATTGTCCGGTTATCTGGTGAGAAGAAAGAAATTAGTGAGGAAGCCCGACAAGCGTGCGTCGCGTTTGAGAAAAAGGAGAAAGAGTATGTTTAGCGTATAGCTAAGTTGGAAAAAACTTACTAAGTAGAAGGTTTCCGAATGTGAGGTTGCTGAACGTCTTCTTGAAGAGAAGGTTTCTGAGTGCAAGGCCTCTGAACTCCTGGTTGAGGAGGTTTCTGCTGATTGCAAGTGGTTGCTTTCACGCGCGGTGCCCTTGGTAACTTCCTTTGTTTATTTTGCTTTCGGTTTGTTGTAATTTCTCTTCTTATGTTGCTGTGTATGTCGTTGCAGATTGTTGATCGTATAGTTAAATCTCATGAGCTTGCTAGCTACATGTTTGAGTTGGGTCAAGCGGGGTATAATAGTGGTCGGAAAGATGGTTATAGTGAGGGTAAAGCTTCAGCTGTCAATAATGAGAAAGAGTATCACTTCGAGCTCTACAAAGAGGATTGTGGTGGTAAGTATGCCGCGAAACGCCAGGAGTTTGCGTCCTTGGAGTTTGCTGTTGTTAAGGCTGCCCAAAAGTTATCCAGGAAAGCTGATGGTGTTGCCTTGTTGAAGAGGGCTCTTGGGGATGAAGATCGCGCGGCTGGGGGCGCTGGTACTAGTCATCCTGAATGAAGAAATTTGGCCTGCATGCCGCGTATGGGCTTTGATAGCCTTGTAACCAACTTGACAATGTCTCATGAACAATTTTCAACTTTATTTTTATGCACAAGTTATTTGTGTTTGCCTGTAAACACTTAGCTATGCATGGCATCCTTTATGTTAATATATAGCTCTGGTTTTTTGCATGTGAATTTGGTTATCGTCGTAATATGTGCATGTGTACTTACTTTGATTAGGTGTCACGAATGAATGATGGCGCTGACAGGTTGTGTTGTGTTAGTTACAACGTTTATTCTGTCGTTTATGTGCGCAGGTTTGGTCGTGAGTACGAAGTGATCGAGTTACAGGTTATTGTGTGGACCCAGCTGTGTTCATCTTTGGGGGTCTTACAATGTTTATTTACCATGTTATCGATGCTTTCGTGTTTATGTGGGCACGAAGTTTTGGTTTGGTGTTTTGTAGGATTTGGTTGTGTTTTTGACCCGGCTGTGCACTTGTTTGTGACAAACCTTGGAGGTCTACAATGTTTCCTAAGGTCGAGCCATTGATTTTTTCGTGTATGCCCAAAGTAAGATATGCAGTTGCGACAGAAAAATTCACATGAGATAGGGATAGCCAAACACTTCTTGTATTATTATTGATTGTGTTGGCGACTCGGCCGTTTTGATTACATAAGAAACTTCGATTGTTTACATATAACACTTTCTTAGTTGTTGCGCGTTCCAAGTTCGTGGAACCTCTCTGTTGTCTATGGTGCGCAGCTTGTATGCTCGTTTTCCGAGTACTGCATCTACAACATATGGTCCTTCCCACTTGGGAGCTAATTTTCCGGGCTTTTCGGCATTGGATGCCTCATTGTCTCTCAGGACGTAGTCTCCCGGGTTGAAGGTGCAGATTCGGACATTGGAGTTGTAATACTTCTCTAGCTTTGTTTTGTACTTTGCTTCGTTGATTGCCGACATCTCTCTCCTTTCTTCTAGGAGATCCAGGTCTATCCTCCTTTCTTCTTCGTTGTTGACTGCGTTCATGGAAAGCATTCTTAGTGACGGCAATCCGATCTCCGCTGGTATTACTGCCTCGGACCCATAAACTAAGCTAAACGGTGTCTCTCCGTTGCTTGTTTTCGGCATCGTCCTATGGGCCCATAATATGTTGGGTAGCTCATCGACCCAGCCTCTTCTTTTTTCTCCCAGTCGTGCTTTGATACCGTCGACGATGCTCTTGTTAACGGCTTCCACTTGACCATTCCCCTGCGGGTGTGCGACCGAGGAGAAGGTATGCTCAATGTGTAGCTCTTTGAACCATCGTTGAAGATCTTCTGCAGCGAAATTCGTCCCATTGTCGGTGACAATTCTTAATGGTAGCCCGAAGCGGCATATAATCTGCTCCCATATGAACCTTCTAACGATGGTGGATGTGGTTGACGCGAGTGCTTTTGCTTCGACCCATTTTGTGAAGTAGTCGACTGCAACTATTATGAATTTGACTGCGCCTGGGGCTTCTGGGAAGGGGCCAACCATATCTATCCCCCACTGTTGAAAAGGCCATGCCGTTGTTACTGGGACAAGTTCGTTTTTGGGGCGCATTGTTTTCGGTGCGTGCCTTTGGCAGCCGCTGCATTTTCTCAAAATTTTTACCGCATCTAGGTCCATTCTGGGCCAGTAGTACCCGGCGTTCATCACTTTCGCTACCACCATTCTTGGTCCGGCATGTATGCCGCAGATTCCCTCATGTACTTCTCTGATCAAGTAGCTCGCGTCTTCTGGATCAACACATCTCAATAGTGGCCCGAGGTATGATTTTCGGTATAGAATTCCATCAGCTATCTGGCTGTCGCGACCTCCGACCCACCCTGGACGGAGTCGGGGTCCGCGAGCAGATTTCAGTGTGGTACCCGTGGTATCTAATGGCAGCGGAAGTCTTTTATTACAGGATCTTTTAACCGTAAAAATATGCTCGTTTTAATATATTACACAAAGTTTTTAGGGATAAAATCCCATCATTTACAATCAGTTGATTTCACACAGAAATCATTATTTTCCAAAACATGTTTTATTTATTTATTCACAATGAGCCACTTCTCTGAGCTTGTAGTGCTTTACTGCACTTTTACTGGATCACACAGATCACCTGAAACATGTTTGAAAAAGGTTTTGTTAGCGGGGAAATACTGAGTGAATCATTCTGTTTTCTAAAACGACCCGTTAGTTATAAATCACAGTATTAAGAGCGATTACAATGTTTCTATCAACCAATTATCAAGAATGGGTATTTGTCACTCGACCGGATCTGTGACTGTGGTCATATCACTATTGGGTCCCGTCGCCCCAATAATGACGGTTTACTCACACAGAGTAATAATCACTCACATAGAGTAATACTCACTCACATAGAGTGATAAAAATAGTAATGTGCACAATACCCCAGATACCAGCTGTAATTTGGTGATTACAAAGACTTAATTCCTGTAATTATAACCTTTGAAAATAATTTGAGGTA
Organism: Helianthus annuus; assembly: GCF_002127325.2. Classification (NCBI taxonomy): domain Eukaryota; kingdom Viridiplantae; phylum Streptophyta; class Magnoliopsida; order Asterales; family Asteraceae; genus Helianthus; species Helianthus annuus. The sequence goes on from NC_035443.2 coordinate 165,683,681, forward strand.
TTGTAATACTTACTCACAAACTGTGAGAAAATAGTTTAAAAAGAAGAATGACTCACATTGCAGATTAACGAGCAAATAGATAATGCCTACTGATTAGCCTTGATTAAACCTAATTTAACATAATGCACACACACAGGTTAGTAACTAATACAGCAATTACGTCAATTCACGAGATTAAACCTTCACAACGATTAATCAGTGCAATACTCGATAATTCAATCGGATTCACAACGAATAACAGAGCATAATCCGAATTCGAACAGCACTCTAATATTCAAGTCGAAATCACGACGAATAATCAAAGTACAAGCTCAATTGAGCAGCACCTGGACTATCGTTGGATAGTTATAATCGATCGGATGTTGAATCGTAATAGCGATCGAGTTATTACCCTGATTGCGGCAGCGATTCGAGATCTGTGTGTGTTTGTGTAGTATATTGCTGATAACTCAGCGCGTATTTTGACGTTTTACGTCGTTTCAACTCTCAAATTCAAGTCCCAGACACTAGGGGTGTTCAAAAGTATCCGTGTCCAAAAATCCGATCCGAAATATCCGATATCCGAATCCGAAATATCCGAAAAATCGGATATCCGAAATTTCGGATATCCGAAATTCGGATATCCGAATTTTTCGGATTCGGATTCGGATAGTGATTTTCAAAATTTTCGGATATTTCGGATATCCGAAATATCCGAAAATTTAATTTTCATTTTTTTCGGATATCCGAATATCCGAAGTATCCGAACATATCCGAAATATCCGAAAAATATCCGAAAATATCCGAAAAATATCCGAAATATCCGAAAAATATCCGAAATATCCGAAAAATATCCGAAAACTTATATTCGGATATCCGAAAATATCCAAAATATCCGTTTCCGAATATGAAAAAAATAATAAAAAAATAAAAATTAAATAAAAAGTTGGATTTTCGGATATCCGATTCACTATCCGAATCCGTATCCGAAATTTCGGATATCCGAATTTCGGATATCCGAAATTTCGGATACGGATTCGGATAGTGAAATCTGGTATCCGAAAATTTCGGATATCCGAAATTCGGATATCCGAATTTTCGGATATCCGGTTTTGAACACCCCTACCAGACACCCCTATTTATATACGAAATTTGACCCCCGTCGCGTAGCGCGAGGGGTACCCCCATGGGCGTCGCGCTACGCGAGGGGTCACCCTACTTCATAGGGTAGCCCTTCGTGCATGTAGGCTGGATGAGTCGACAGTTTCTTAAAATTCGATTTTGACAGATAGTTATTAAGATAATCGTTGGCTAGGGTTTATCCCCCCCTGAGTTTTAGGGGCCCTGATCCTGATTCTGATTGTTCTGGAAATTTTAGGGTTAGTGCAGAATTACTTGGGTTTCTTAATTAGGGTTTCCTTAATAGCTAATTACCATCCTAATTATGGATTTTAGTGACAGTTGTTACATCCTCCCCACCTTAAGAAAAATCTCGTCCTCGAGATTTATTGGAATAAATGAGGATATTTGCGCTTCATTTCTGATTCCAGCTCCCAAGTGTATTCTGGTCCTCTTCTTGAATTCCATTTGACTTTGACCAACACCAGTCGTTTGTGTTTGAGAAACTTGACTTTTCTATCTTCGATCTGTAGTGGTTTCTCTATAAACTTTAATTTTTCGTTCACCTCTACATCTTGAAGAGGTACTACCAGGGATTCGTCTGATAGACATTTCTTGAGATTGGATACATGAAATACATCATGTACTCCAGCTAGTTTTTCTGGTAGCTGTAAGCGGTAAGCAACAGGTCCTATTCGTTGGCTTATTGGAAATGGTCCTACGTATCTGGGACTCAACTTTCCTTTCTTACCGAATCGTACTACTCCTTTCCAAGGAGAAACTTTTAAAAGTACCTTATCTCCTACTTGGAATTCAAGCGGCTTGCGACGATTGTCTGCATAGCTTTTCTGACGATCTCGAGCTGTTTTCAGTCTTTCCTTGATCTGAGTTATCTTGTCAGTAGTTTCTTGTACAATCTCAGGACCTAATAATTGACTTTCTCCGATTTCTGCCCAACATACTGGAGTTCTGCACTTACGTCCGTACAGTGCTTCGAATGGTGCAGCTTCGATACTTGAATGATAACTATTGTTATAGGAGAATTCAATTAATGGCAAATGGCTATCCCAATTACCACCAAAGTCAATTACACATGCTCGGAGCATGTCTTCTAGCGTTTGTATTGTCCTTTCACTCTGTCCGTCTGTTTGTGGATGATAAGCAGTACTTAGATTTAGTCGAGTTCCCATTGCTTTCTGAAAACTTTTCCAGAAATGAGATGTAAAACGACTATCTCTATCCGATACAATGGAGAGCGGGACTCCATGTAGGGATACTACCTCGTCCACGTAGAGTTGTGCTAACCTTTCCATGCTAAAGGTTTCTTTCATTGGTAGGAAATGAGCTGACTTGGTTAATCGGTCTACGATTACCCAAATCGCATCATTACCCCTTTTGGTTTTGGGTAACTTTGTAACAAAGTCCATTGTTATGAGTTCCCATTTCCATACAGGCATTTCTAACTGTTGTAGTAGTCCTGAAGGTTTCTGGTGTTCAGCTTTAACTTGTGAACAAGTTAAGCACTTGGATACGTAGTCGGCTATATCCTTTTTCATTCCTATCCACCAGAAATTATTCCTTAAATCTTGGTACATCTTATTGTTTCCTGGATGCATAGTATACCTAGATTTATGAGCTTCTTCTAAAATCTTATTTCTTAACTCTCCTTGCTTAGGTACCCAAATTCGTTTCTTATGGAATTTCCAAATTCCATCATTTCCTTGTTCTAATTCTTTTAGGTAACCTTTCATTCCTTCAGCATCGTCTTGGATTGCTGTTTTCTGAACTTCTTTAATTTGTGCCATTAAATCTACTTGTAGATTTAACCTCAGAGCACGGACTCGTTTCTGTTTCTCATGGTACTTATGACTTAAGGCATCTGCAACTACATTTGCCTTTCCTTCGTGATATTGGATATCATAGTCGTAATCACTTAGCATCTCCATCCATCTTCTTTGCCTCATGTTTAATTCTTTTTGCCCAAATATATATCTTAAACTTTTATGATCTGTATAAACAGTAAACTTATTTCCATACAGATAATGTCTCCATATCTTAAGGGCAAAAATTATGGCTCCTAATTCTAGATCATGAGTCGTATAATTTTCTTCGTGCTTTTTCAATTGTCTAGAAGCATACGCAATTACCTTCTTGCGTTGCATTAACACACATCCATAGCCTAATTTTGAAGCATCACAATATACTTCAAAATCTTCTGTTCCTTCGGGTAAAGCTAAGATTGGTGCATTCGTCAACCTATGCTTTAAAATCTTAAAGGCTTCTTCTTGTCTAGGTCCCCATTCAAACTTAGCAGCTTTACAGGTTAACTTAGTTAATGGTACGGCTATCTTAGAAAAATTTTTGATAAATCGTCTATAGTATCCAGCTAAGCCTAGAAAACTTCTTATCTCCATTGCTGTTTGTGGGACTTTCCATTTTGTAATTGCTTCTATCTTAGCAGGATCTACATGGACACCTTTGTGATTTACCACATGACCTAAGAATTGTACTTCTTGTAGCCAAAATTCACATTTTGAGAATTTGGCATAAAGCCTTTCTTTTCTTAACAAAGTTAAGAGTGCATGTAAGTGTTCACAATGTTCTTTTTGGCTTTTGGAATAAATAAGTTTATCGTCGATGAAAACGATCACAAATTTATCCAAGTATGGTTTACAGATTCGATTCATCATGTCCATGAATGCTGCTGGGGCATTTGTTAATCCAAAGGGCATGACTGTAAACTCATAATGACCATACCTAGTTCTGAAGGCAGTTTTAGGTATGTCTTCTTCTTGTACCTTCAACTGGTGATATCCAGATCTTAAATCTATCTTAGAGAAATACCTAGCTCCTTGCAATTGATCAAAAAGATCATCAATCCTAGGTAGTGGGTATCGATTCTTAATTGTAACCTTATTCAATTCTCTATAATCGATATACATTCTCATCGATCCATCTTTCTTCTTCACAAACAGTACCGGTGCACCCCAAGGGGATGAACTCGGTTGTATGAATCCTTTGCTTAATAATTCATCTAATTGCTTTTTCAATTCTAGCATTTCGGTAGGTGCTAATCTATATGGTGCTTTGGCTATTGGTGCAGTACCTGGAATTAAATGAATTCTAAATTCTACTTCTCTATCAGGTGGTAATCCAGGTAATTCTTCTGGAAAAACGTCTGGGTATTCTGAGACTACGGGAATGTCCTGGAGTTTCTTATCTTTAGTGTTAATGATTGCGGAAATCATATACACCATTTCCTGTTTTCTCGAATAACTAGCCAATTTTATTACTGATATGAATTTCAATGGCTTTCGAGGTTTATTTCCAGTAATTAAAATTACTTCTCCTGTAGGGGTTTGAATTTCTACTGCATTTTTATCACACAGGATTCGTGCATGGTTGGCTACTAACCAATCCATTCCTAATACTACATCGAATCCGGCTAAATTCATTGGTACCAGATTTGCAGAAAACTTATGGCCTAATAGTTCTACTTTTCCTCCTTGCCAGATTTTATCTATGTTCACAGAATTTCCTTCTGCGGTTTCAACTGTGAAAATTTGCTTAAGAGTGGTTAAAGGTAACTTAAGATCTTGACAAAATGAAGTATTAATAAAACTTTGGTTCGCACCAGAGTCAAATAATACTTTTGCAAATACGTCATGTACTAGGAACGTACCGGCTATCACATCTGGAATGAGTTCGGCCTCTTGAGTGGTTAGCTGGAATGCACGCGCATTTCTCTTGGTTGCTCCTTCAGCTGGTTTGGTTTGGTTGGCTATAGGTTTAGCTAACTTAGGACATTCAAATTGAAAGTGTCCCCTTTCTCTGCAATTGTAACAAACTCTTGTTTTCTTTCTGCAGTCTTCTTCCCGATGTCCTTTCATTTTGCAAAAATTGCAAACCATGTTGCATTGTCCATAATGCTTCTTTTTGCAATTTCTGCAGAAAGGAGGTGATGAGAATTGCCCTGTTCCTCTTTTCTTGGTATTACCCGCACGAAACCCCTGGGTAATCTTCTGAGCTATTTCCTTCTTACGATCTTCCTCTCTTGTGCGTACCAACTCATCCGTCAGGGTATTAGCTAATTCTACCGCATCGTCAATGGTACGAGGTCTCGCAGCTTTAACGATGTTTCGGATTTCACTAATTAACCCCCAGATGTAACGAGAAATAAGTACCGGTTCTGGCGAAGCCAGTGATGGCACTACCCTTGCGTATTCAAAGAATGTCGAAGTATAGCCCCGACAATCTACTCCTGTCATACGGTGACTAAGAAATTTTTTTGCCATCTGTTCCTTCTCGTATTCGGGACAGAATTTTCTTTCTACCAAACTCTTAAATTCTTCCCAACCTATGGCGTAGGCTATCCTTCTTCCTTTTGCCTGGAGGACCGTGTTCCACCATTCGAGTGCCCCTTCTTTGAACAGGTTTGATGCATACATCACCTGGTCTCCTTCGGCACATTTGCTTATTGCAATTACTGCTTCGATTTTTTCTAACCAACGCAGTGTTGCAGTTGCCCCTTCGTTACCTGCAAATTCAGCGGGTTTGCAAGCAAGAAATTCTTTGTAAGTGCAACCAGGCGTTGCAGCTTTCATTCTTTTAGGGAGTGGGGCCTGCTGCGGATCATGATCGTCATGATTGCCGCCTCCATTTATGCTATTACTGTCGTTATCGTCTGAAATACGTTTACTAGGAATTAATTGTGGTTCGGCTGGTTTTTGAACAGCAGCTACAATTTCTGGAATAGCATGAGCTATCCCTTGGGCGATAAAGTGCTCGATATCTTGTCGAGTTATATATTGATCTTCCTGTTCTTGCTCAGATTGATTTACTTCATTAATTGGTTCATTGTTAGCGTTTTCCATCTGCTAATTTAGTAGGAATTTATTAGTGTCTAGCTTATCAATGACAAAATTCACATAGATAAACACATAGATTATCACAATATACCAGTATAACCAAAATTGTCGATTTTCTCGACTTTTACTTTGTTGGTACACCGTATTTTACAGAGTTTTATTGCCCATTTTACAGAATTTTAAGTTACTATTATACAATACGGCTTTCTGTGGTTTAACTGACGGTTCTAGTAACGATGCTCCCTCTCATCGTACTTCCAAGTTAGATGCTCTCCCATTTCCCTGATCCTATTACCTGTACCTATCAGTTCTTCACCGAACTGACGGAGTTCAGCTAGGTTTTCATTACTCATGGGAGGATTTGGGAGTGGTTCTGGGTCAAATTGTGGAAGAAAACTATAAGGACTATTGACTATGTTTTGGAATTGCCAGTCGTTTGTCCACCATTCTTCCAGTTCCCCTAGTGGTTGGGTATGGATTAAAGGTTCGGGAATAGTCGGTGTTATGTTTAAAGGAAATTGGACTGTAGCCGGGTAAGGATACAAATTAGTGCGGATTGGGCTTATGACCTCACAATTTCCTAATAGACGGTCTATTTCGTCTTGAAACGTAAGTTCTTCTGGCTGTTTAGAACTTTCGCCAACCTCTATTCCCTTTTGTTTCAGATCTATTCCTATTTCCTTTTCGGGTGGTTTCGAACTTTCTCCAGTTTCTATTTCCTTTCCCTTGATCATACTCACAGGATTTTCTATTTTAGGGAGTCTCCTAGTGGCAGGTTTCCTACGGCGTACTTTCCTCCACCCTACGTATCTTCTCTTCTTTTTCGGTTTAGCTTTTTCCAACGGTGGAGTTTGGAATTCCACAGGTTCTTCTATGTCAGCAATGTAACCAGTAAAGTCGTGAGAGACTTCGATAGGCACTGGATATAAGTTGAGATTTTGGAATGCTTCCGACATCTCATTCATGCTGCATAGCATATATGCAAAATGCAATGTTAAAACTTTGGAACAAAGTTTAACAAATAAACACTGAAGTTTTATTGCATACCAATTTATACAAAGGATAACAGAAATAAACACACTAGGACTTTATTTATTTACTGGATTGTGATTTCTCTTACTAGGCCCAACTTATCAGATATTTAGAGATTTGTGTTTTCTGCTATAGTAGCTAGCATATAGAGATTTGCCCATTTCTTGTCTATTTTATCTTCCCAAGGTGCACTATTACCCAATTCTTGAACTTCTGGGTTAAACCTAACTCTCTTGGTTCGGGGTTTCTTTTTCTCCTGACTCTTTTTAAGTATCGAATCCCTTTTCTCTGGGGAAAGAGGATTTTCATAATTTGCCTTACGGACAAAGATTCCTTCTTCTAAATTTACTGGGTTTTTAGAAGAAGATGCAACATCTAGTTTGTGGTAGATGGCAGACAGCTTTTGTTTACCCATACTGTAACTATCAAATAATCAGTTAATAAAACAAATAATCACAGAATGATAACTAGTAGAATTAAGTATTTTGTCCAATACTTAATTCCGTAATAGGCTTAAATCAGTGGCTCGATCAGTGGCTCAATTTAATTATTAGCTCTGATACCACCTTCTGTCGCGACCTCCGACCCACCCTGGACGGAGTCGGGGTCCGCGAGCAGATTTCAGTGTGGTACCCGTGGTATCTAATGGCAGCGGAAGTCTTTTATTACAGGATCTTTTAACCGTAAAAATATGCTCGTTTTAATATATTACACAAAGTTTTTAGGGATAAAATCCCATCATTTACAATCAGTTGATTTCACACAGAAATCTTTATTTTCCAAAACATGTTTTATTTATTTATTCACAGTGAGCCACTTCTCTGAGCTTGTAGTGCTTTACTGCACTTTTACTGGATCACACAGATCACCTGAAACATGTTTGAAAAAGGTTTTGTCAGCGGGGAAATACTGAGTGAATCATTCTGTTTTCTAAAACGACCCGTTAGTTATAAATCACAGTATTAAGAGCGATTACAATGTTTCTATCAACCAATTATCAAGAATGGGTATTTGTCACTCGACCGGATCAGTGACTGTGGTCATATCACTATTGGGTCCCGTCGCCCCAATAATGACGGTTTACTCACACAGAGTAATAATCACTCACATAGAGTAATACTCACTCACATAGAGTGATAAAAATAGTAATGTGCACAATACCCCACATACCAGCTGTAATTTGGTGATTACAAAGACTTAATCCCTGTAATTATAACCTTTGAAAATAATTTGAGGTATTGTAATACTTACTCACAAACTGTGAGAAAATAGTTTAAAAAGAAGAATGACTCACATTGCAGATTAACGAGCAAATAGATAATGCCTACTGATTAGCCTTGATTAAACCTAATTTAACATAATGCACACACACAGGTTAGTAACTAATACAGCAATTACGTCAATTCACGAGATTAAACCTTCACAACGATTAATCAGTGCAATACTCGATAATTCAATCGGATTCACAACGAATAACAGAGCATAGTCCGAATTCGAACAGCACTCTAATATTCAAGTCGAAATCACGACGAATAATCAAAGTACAAGCTCAATTGAGCAGCACCTGGACTATCGTTGGATAGTTATAATCGATCGGATGTTGAATCGTAATAGCGATCGAGTTATTACCCTGATTGCGGCAGCGATTCGAGATCTGTGTGTGTTTGTGTAGTATATAGCTGATAACTCAGCGTGTATTTTGACGTTTTACGTCGTTTCAACTCTCAAATTCAAGTCCCAGACACCCCTATTTATATACGAAATTTGACCCCCGTCGCGTAGCGCGAGGGGTACCCCCATGGGCGTCGCGCTACGCGAGGGGTCACCCTACTTCATAGGGTAGCCCTTCGTGCATGTAGGCTGGATGAGTCGACAGTTTCTTAAAATTCGATTTTGACAGATAGTTATTAAGATAATCGTTGGCTAGGGTTTATCCCCCCCTGAGTTTTAGGGGCCCTGATCCTGATTCTGATTGTTCTGGAAATTTTAGGGTTAGTGCAGAATTACTTGGGTTTCTTAATTAGGGTTTCCTTAATAGCTAATTACCATCCTAATTATGGATTTTAGTGACAGTTGTTACACTGGCAGTCCTCGACTTTGTACTGAACTTTTCTTGCCTCAGCTCTGTTTTCCGGTAATATCCCTGATTGGAGGTACATGATTATCGGAGTCATCCATGACGTTGTTCCCGTCTGAATGACGCTTACTTCTCTTAATGGTACCGATGGTTTGCTCAACACTTCTATGCGCACATCTTTGGCTAGGTGCTGGAAACTTGTGGATGCGAGTTTACACAGCGCGTCTGCTGGTTTATTCTCGCTCCTGTTGATGTGGTGTACTTTGTAGGAGTAGAAGTTTTGCAGCAGTGTCTTTGCCTTGTTTAAGTAGAGTGCCATCACGTCTCATTTGGCATCGTACTGCCCAATGATCTGTCCGGCTACTAACATTGAGTCTACGTACGCCTCAATGTGTCTGACACCCATCTTGATTGCCAATCTTAAACCTGCAAGGAAGGCTTCGTATTCGGCTTCGTTATTCGTGCTTTTGAAGTCTAGCCTGATGGCGTACACGAACTCATGTTTGTCAGGGCTTACCAGCCTAAGCCTTGCGCCTGCGCCGTCTTCATTAGATGCGCCGTTTGTGTATATTAGCCATGGTTCTTCTGTTTGTTGTCTTTCAGCTTTCTCCATTGCTTTACACTCCCGATCTTTGTCATCAGGCACTTCTGTCATGAAATCAGCCAGCACCTGGCCCTTGATTGCTGGTCTTGGCCTGAAAACCACATTATGGCCTTCCAGTTCTATTGCCCACTTTGCTAATCTTCCAGAAATTTCTGGCCTTGCAAGGATATTGCCGATGTTGTAATTTGTTAATACGTGGATGACGTGGTTGGCAAAGTACCTGCGTAGCCGTCTTGATGCATGGATTAATGCTAGTACGAGTTTTTCCACTATGGCGTATCGAGTTTCTGGGTCAGTCAGAGTGCGAGACACATAGTAGACCGGTGTTTGGATGCCTTGGCGATCGACGAGTAAAACTGCTCCGACTGCTCTGTCGGATGCTGACAAATATAATACCAAGGGTTCTCCTTTGACTGGTGCAGTCAATGTTGGCAATCTGATGATACAATCTTTCATCTCGCGGAATGCGCCCTCGGCTTCCGGAGTCCACTGAAATTGGCTTTTCTTCATGCAGTTGCGGAGTGTCTTGATAAACGGAAAGGATTTAGCTGCATGATTGGCTAGGAAGCGGTTAAGTGCTGCCAACCGTCCTGCCAATTTTTGCATCTCTTTGATAGTTAATGGTGAGGGCATTCTCTCGATTGCTTGTACCTTTTCAGGATTTACTTTAAAACCATCTTTCGTGACAATGAAACCCAGGAACTTTCCTTCTTCTATGCCGAAAGAACATTTCACTGGGTTTAGCTTGATGCTTACACCGCGCAGTGTGTCGAATGTCTTCTGAATATTCACCAGCATCGTACTTTCTTCTTTGCTCATGATAACGAAGTCATCCATATACACTTCGATGTATATGCCGATGGCATCACTGAACGTTTCATTCATCAATCTCTGATAGGTCGCTCCTGCATTCTTTAGGCCGAAAGGCATTTTAGTGTAGCAGTACAGTCCTGTCGGCGTGCGGAATGCGGTTTTGTCTTCATCTTGGACGGCCATCTGAACCTGGTGGTACCCCTTGTAACAGTCAAGGAAGCACTTCCATCTGAATGTTGCTAGCGAATCAATCTTTTCCTCGATATCTGGTAAGGCGTAACAGTCACGTGGGCATGCCTTTTTCAGATCCTTGTAATCTACGCACATTCTCCAGCTACCATTCTGTTTCTGTACCATTACAGGGCTCGCCACCCAGGTTTGGTATCGGACTTCTCTAATGATGCCGGCATTCAACAGCTCCATGACTTGCTCTTGCATAGCATCGTGTTTTATGTCTCCCAAGTGGCGTTTGGCATGTACCACCGGCTTTGCATTTTCTGAGACATTTGATCGATGTTCTGCTATATGTCGTGGAACACCCACCATGTCAGCTGGTGTCCAGGCAAACACATCCATGTTTTCAAACAACAACTTTTTTAGCGTCGCGCGCGTGAGTTCGAACATTGCAAGGCCCAAGGTAACTGTTTGTTCTGGGTATGCGCTGTTTAACACCCATTTTTCTGCTTCCGCGCGTGGTGCTGGTTTGCTTGCCTTTGTTGGTCGGACTTCATCTGTTGCTAGGACTTCTTTGCTTGCGTATATTATTGCTACCCCTGTTTCTGTTGGGAATCCCATAGTTGAATGTGGTCCGGAGCAAATCATACTAAAATCTCCTTGAGACTGTCTTCCCAGGAGGATATCGTGTCTTGAATGTGTGGGCAATACCATGAACGTGACTTCTTCTGTTCTTGAATTTCTTCCGTCTGAGAGTAGCACCGGGAATGATATCTGGCCGAGAGGAAAGACGGCTTCATTGCAAAAACCAGTTAGTGGGTAGTCGACTGGTTCCAAGCGCGCATTGTCCTCTTGGTCGAATTGATTAAAACATTGCTCATATATGATGTCCGCGGTGCTTCCTGGATCGATAAAAATGTAGTCGGTTTGGTAGTGACCGATTACTCCAGATATGACTATGGGTCTTCTTTCTCTTGGACCTCCTCTTACAACCGGGAAAACAAGTTGTCTCTCGCACCATGAGTCATCTTGTGTGCGCTTGTTATAATTTTTTCTTGGCCTTCGCGGACCCCCTTGAACCATGTGGGTTTCTAATTTCCGGAGTTTTTTGTTGTCTGGCCCTTCTTCTCTTCTTTGAATATGGCGGTAGTCGCGCTTTCCGCCTTTGATCAGATGGTTGAGCTTTCTATCTCTCAAGGCCCTTTCTATTTCTTGCTTTAAGCTGAAGCAGTCTTCAGTTAAGTGGCATGTGTCTTTATGGAATTCACAGAAAGATTTGGGTCTTGACCCCTCTTGTTTCGCATTTGTAGGGGTAGTTTAAACTGGTGGTTTTCGGTGGACAAGACCTTGGAGGGGGTCTTTGTTAGGGGTGTCCACTGTTTTTCTCTGTTTTCTCTTTTCACTTCTTTTCGATGGGATATCTGATTGATTGTATGGCGCGCGCCCTCTTTTGTTGGGCTTCTTTCTCTGTGACCGGATGCTTTCCATGGTTGGCCTCTGCCCTTCTTGTTATGCCGGTCGTTATGGTTGTATCCGTGCTGACGGTTGTCGTCACTGGTCAACTGTTTGTCAGTTTGCGCAATGGTTTTTGCTGCCTCAATGAAGGTTTCCCAATCTTTGGGTCCTCCGTCTCTTCCCTTTAGTCGCTTGATTAGATCGTCACATTTTACTGCCCTCATGAAATGCGCGCGCATCATCTTCTCACCTACATCTCCAATTTCCAGACATTCTTTGTTGTATCTGGTAATGAAGTCTTCCACGCTTTCATGGTCTTTTCGCCATATATTCAGACAATCAGCCAGATCTCTAGTGTGCCTGCACTGCTGAGAAAAGTGCGCGAGGAACTTGTCTCGAAAGTCGATCCATGATTTGATCTTTCCTACTGGTAGGCTGTCGAACCAAACGCGCGCTGCGCCGACGAATGTTTGAGCGAAGAGAAGGCACCAAGTTGGTAAATTCCATCCACCTGTTGCTCCCGCGCCGTTAAAAACTTGGAGATGATCATCTGGGTCTGTCAAGACGTTGTATTTGCCCACGTTGTGTGGCAGTTTCGTTTTGTCAATAGCGGCTGTGGCAATCTCTCTGATGAATTTTGAATTTTCAGCCATGTCGTCTGGACGATAGCTCAAGGTGTAATCATGCTATGCTTTTGGGTTGTAACCTGCGCGCTTGTGAGGTTTGTATGCTTCATGCTCTGGCGGCAACCTGCTAAACACTTTGCTTTCTTTATATGTCTCGTCGTCTTCCTCTTTGTAATTATCAAGCTCGTCGTTTATGTTGCGCGGGCCTAGACGACTTCGTATTGGTTTCCTTGGTGGGTGGGAATACTGCACATAGTTGTTTTCCGTTTCGCCGTAAGTGTCGCGCGTGTCATGCACGCTTGGTTTTCTGATGTTTGGCACAGGTCCTTTCTCTGTACGTAAGTTCCATGCATTGGTCTGCTGAGTTGTGTGTGTACTCCGAGACCTTTGCGGTGGAGTAACGAATGCGGACTGGTTGGCTTGTGCTTGAAGCAAAGCTTGTTGTGCGCTAAGTTATGTGTAAACAAGATTTATAGACGCCATTTGTTCGGCATACCAGGAAGCCAGAGTTTTTCCTTCGGGTAGCCCTAAAAGTGCGGAGAAGTTCAGTTGTGCTTGTTCCGATGGAGCTGAGGGGCCAGGTCCATGGCTTGGTGTTTGCACTGGTGGGGGTGTTTGTTGGACTACCCCAGATGAAGGTTGGAAAGTGGCTCCATTTGTAGTTTGAGTGATAATCCTAGGTGGAGGTTGGAAAGTAGGTACAGTTGTGGTTTGGCTAACAACCCTGGATGCACTTCCAAAGATGTTAGGAAAATCGTTGTTTATTTGCCCTTCTTGGATGATTCCATTCCTTTGGCCCTTTTGGACGTGCGCGGTGTCCGAAATGAGCTCAAAAGAAGAAACTTCTCCATCCACCTGGTGAGAAGGGTTTGTTTCTGCCATCTCAAAGAGTTTTTCGAAGAGAAAAGAGATGAGGGTGGTTTTGCAATAATGCGGTGGGCGCCAATGATGAAACACAGGTTAACACTGAGGTCAATCTGCGGGATTGTCTCTTTTGTGGGTTCAATCTCTTTCTCTACTCGTGAAAGGGCTATGATCCTGCAAAACAGCAACACCGTTAGTCTCGTTAAGAGGGGAATATGGGGGTTTCCCTCTTAACCAGGTTCCGGCGTGAGAATAAGTACTGTCTTGAGAGGAATAAAACAGTGTGTGTTGAGTGTGAGAATATGAAGAATAAGATGATGCAACCTAAATGAAGAAGGGTCCTATTTATTGTTGTTAATATCTTGTTTCTATCATTGCAAAACTTCATACTCTTAACAAGGTACTGAACCCCAAAAATCCCTTTTAGTATCAAGCCCATGTGTTGTTTTACTTATGTAACTAAGTTGAGTAAAGAAAAATGGATGATTTAAAAATGAAAAGACACGGTGGTAATTAAAGTTAAAGAAATGGTATTTCAAAGAGTAAATATTAAAATCTAAATTTTAAAGAGAGAAATTATAATATTTTTTTTAAAGTAATGATAAATTATAATATGAAATGTGTAATCATAGTCTTATATCACTAATGCACCCCTAATGATTGGACAGTTGATTAATGAGTTTTGACAGATGGAATTATCTGGAAAGACACACCCAACTCAAATATGATGTCTTCAACAACATAAATAAGTTTTTAAAGTTATCTAAAATAAATCATGATTTTAAGCATTAATTTATATGGGTATAGAGGATATTTGGGTATATGCCTTTGTACTTATTGTTTCAACATCAAAGTATTATTAAAAATTATTATCATTATTATTTATTATTTACTTTTTGTTACTATTATTATTATTATTATTATTATTATTATTATTATTATTATTATTATTATTATTAGGGTAAAAATAATCCAATTAAGTTAACTAATTATGATTTTAAATTTTTTATAGATAAAAACTAATTATTAAAATTAACATACAAAATCATTTGTAGAGTAATTCTACAAGATTAAAATTACCCTACAAGAACATTTTACAAAATTACTCTACAAGATGAAAAATTACCCTACAAGATCACTTGTCGAGTAATTTTAATAATTACTCTACGAGTAAATAATTGAAAAATGTTACCGCATTTTTTTTCATTCCTTTCGTACGTTTTGTACGATAAGCCACTTTGTACGTGAACTTTACTCCAGTGTTATAAGCTTCTGAATTTAGTTTATTAAAACATGATTCAAGAATATGATTATAAACTAAGTTATCCTAAAAAGGGGATATTGCTATTATATTATGATCGCATATAAATTACAAAATTTGAATTGACTTTCTGTACATTCAGATTATATTAGTACTTTAAAATAAATTAATGTAGTGAAGCTCATTAACATACATAAATACTAAATACATATATAGTTTGGTTCTGAGTTAAATGCCCGGATAGTACCTGTGGTTTAGTCTTTTTCACCTGTAGTTCCTAACTTTCTAAAATTAACTTTGTAGTCCCCAACTTTTAAATTTTCGTTCCCGGATAGTCTCTGGCACAGATGAAAGTTAGTTTTTGGTGTTAAGTGGATGTGAAATTACTAAAATGCCCTTATAATTAAAAAACTTAAAAATTAAACATGCCCTTATATTAACCCACTTTCTCTCTTTAAACAAACTCACTTTCTCTCTCTACTGTATCTCTCTCTCGCTCGGTTGGAACATTGAGGAGGCGGCGGTGGAAGTTGACGGCGGAGGAGATGGACGGAGAGAGTTTGAGGACGGAGAAGTGCGGGAATAAAGAGTTTGAACAACGGTCGTGTTCTGACATTACTCCGGCGATGGTGCGGTTGTAGGCGACGTTGGTGTAACCGAGTTCAATTGCTTTAACGGCGAGTTTTAAGCGTGTGGATTTGTTGTTAGTAGAGGTTTGGTTTGGTGAATCGGTGTAGGGGATGTTGAGATCGAAAAACACCATTGTTGGTGGAGTTAGGGTTGCAGGTTTGAAGGTAGAGGGAAGAGATGATTGCAGATAATTAGGTTTTGAAGGTGGAGTGAAGAAGATGAAGTGGGTGGGTCTCACATAAATCTCTAAGTATT
Organism: Helianthus annuus; assembly: GCF_002127325.2. Taxonomy (NCBI): domain Eukaryota; kingdom Viridiplantae; phylum Streptophyta; class Magnoliopsida; order Asterales; family Asteraceae; genus Helianthus; species Helianthus annuus. The sequence continues at coordinate 165,699,438 of NC_035443.2, forward strand.
AAGCATATCTCTTTTAACTTTTTATTATTAATTTAATATTAAGGGTATTTTTGTAATTTCACATCCACTTACCCCAAAAACTAACCCCGATCCGCGTCAGAGACTATCCGGGAACGAAAATTAAAAAAGTTAGGGACTATAGAGGTAATTTTAGAAAGTTATGAACTAAAAGTGGGAAAAAAAAAAGCCAAACCACATAAACTATCCGAGCATTTAACTCTTTGGTTCCATTAAAAAAACATAGATAGATAACCATGAAAAGGTGAAGTTTATGGAACGTATTTGTATGAATTTATATATGCAAGATTTTGACACACATCTATGATAAAATGGGTCAAACACATCATATAATGCACAACCAACACTTATTACAAACTTGTATTTATATTCGCAATGTATAAATGAGTTAAACGTGCCGTGTATATACAGTCTTGCTATGATGAAATGAAAGATAATAAAAATCCTGATTTTATGCTATAATTTAAATAATAAAAATAAAGTATACAAAAGTTATTCTTTTAAGTTTATTAACTTATTGGAACTGAATTTAAAATAATAATAATAATAATAATAATAATAATAATAATAATAATAATAATAATAATAATAATAATAAAATAGATTAATTCTCTCTTTTGCCTTCTCATTGTCATTAGTAAAGTTTACTTAATTACAAAAACATCTTAACCAGTGAATTGGTTTCGTCATAGCTCAAATTATTTTGTACGCCTTTTAGGAAAAAAAAAATGTTTTATATTTTATCCGTTCCTTTATAAAGTTTTCTTTGTTGAATATTAAATGTGGAATGGTTTTTTAGGGTTATCTTTAAACTAAAATAATATGTTTTGTCATGTCATTATGAGCTTGCCAACGCAATGGTACCGACCATGGGAAATAAAAATGAAACCGCCGAGCTCAGTTGGGCCACATTTTAATGCTTATTTTTTTGTGTTATTATTAAATTTGATGATGTTAGTATTTTACATTTTAATTAATAAATGGTAACTATTTTGGCTTTTAAATTAAAAATTAGTGGTCATCTTTCATGCTGACTTTTAAGTTTTAAGTTACTGAGTTCGGTTAGTTAAAATTTGATGAAATTTAATAAAACTGAAACATAACTTTTTTTAGAAATACAATCTTAATTCAACCGTGGTAGCATGGAACTTAACTGAAAATGTGTAAGAAGAGCATTCTCATTGGAGTCTCTATATGGACATTCTATATTTCCTTAATAGCCCATTAAACTTTGCAGCCCATATATAATATTAGTAACTTGAAACTTTCCAGCTCATATAAAATACTAGTAGCAAAATCCGTATGCAAACACGGGTAGTTTTTACACCAATAATTACACCAATAAGATCAATATTTTCGTAACCTGCATAATATTTCACAAACATTTAACTAATCTGACTATTAATAATTAATCTCATATGTCAAAACCCCATGATTCATTTGTTTTGAATTGTAAATTTCAACTAGTTCTAAGAAACATTTATTAACTACATTTTTTCATTAGCATACATTTTTATTTATAACCCACAATATATAAGAACTCTTTAAAATAACATATTTTATATCTTTATCGATGCATTTATATTATAAAAAATATAGAATAAGGTTTACCTAATATGCACCGATCAATGTCCTAAAAAAATCCACCTGTCCCTTTACGCCAAATGAATATAATCGAAATGGGGTCACCACCTTGGATGACACCCCTCATCACTTGCTTGCAATCCAGTGCCCTACTGCAAGACAAAGTTGAGACCAAAAAGATCCAACACAAGGCCTTACAATATCAGATGTCTGATGGAATTCTGTATAAGAGATCTTTCATGGGTCCACTCTTGCGTTGAGTGGATTCTCAAGATGCCACCTACCTCATTCGTGAGATCCACGAAGGTATTTATGGCCTTCATGCGGGACCACGCATGGTGGTGGCAAAGTGATGAATATCGGACATTACTAGCCAGGGATGCATCTTGACGCCGTCAAGGAGATGCGCAAATGTGAATCTAGTCAGAGACATGCGCCCAAAGAACGAGTTGGTTCCTATTACCACAGCTTGTCGTTTCCAGCAATACGCCATCGATCCAGTGGACCTATTCCAAGAAGCCCAAGGCGCAGCAAAGTTCATCATCCTCGTTGTCGACTACTTTACCAAGTGGGTAGCCGTTGCGATCAAGAAGTTCATATAGGAGTATATCATTTGCCGATACGACCTCCCAATGAGCATCGTCACGCATAATGGCACCAACTTCACACACAAAGACTTGGAGAAGTGGTCAGCCGACTTAAACATCGAGCACATCTTCACATCCGTGGGCTCCCGCAAAGGAACAAACAGGTTGAGCGCGTCAACCGCAGTCTTGTCGATAGAATCTAAGCAAGGTGCGGGACCGAACGACGGGGGTAGGTCGATTAGTTTGATCGAATACATAGGGTGTTCTCAACCTATGTCAAAAAAAGATTATCAAGAACTAGAGAGTTTACTTTCTAATCATCATCACCATCATGATCACATCTCTAGTGGTTTCGATACTACAAGTTACATCGCAAGTAGTGGTTAAAATGGTAATGCTGAGGTTTCAATTCGGATGCCCGTGAAATTTACTCTATTATTACTTATGGAAAACCTAATTTGAATGAAAATATGAAAAAAATTTTCGCTTGGGTCAGTTTAACTAACAAGTGTTTTAAAACAATATATGGAGATGAAAGAACAATAGAGCTCGCACAGATAAAACATAGGTGACAACTTCAAAACTCTAGTAGATACATATCGATTATACACGGGTTGGACCAAAGGACCAATAATCAAACATACGTGTGCATGTTACGGTTAGGGATGAAAAAACGACTAATCAAGCCGAAACCAAAATAACGAACAAAATGAAACCAACGAGCCAACCCAAACTAATATCCAATGGCTTTTTTAATTGCAGTTCGATTTTGGTATGTACACCTGATTTTAAAACCACAACATAGAAAATGATCTTGTTAAAATGTTTGTTATTGGATCTATGGGCCAAATTCATTAAACTGAACCAAATGTTTTATGCTCAGATTCAATAATAAGTGGTTAACAAAAAGTTGTAATCATAGTTAATAGTTTGGGCCAGTTTTTTTGGTACAAACATTTCAAGCCCATTTTGTAAAACCAAAAACAGCATATGCTGGTTTTGGCTCGGATTGGGCTCAAAACCGACCCATGTATACACCTAGTGACTGTCCAAGTTCGGTCTTTCAGGTATGTGATCGAGAGACCAAAAACTACATTATTTTAAACAACTAGATGCAAAGGGGAGTCAATCGTGTCAAATTGGTAGGTTGACATTGGCCCGACCCAAACTCAATTAAATTCTCATAACACCAGCACGGCCATTTCAACCCATTCATCTAAATGCATCAACCGGGTTGACAGGTTAACAAGATGTACAAGTGTTGAATGGTTTCAAATAAGGATGTTAAGCATGGCGTAAAAGTATCGTCAACACAACCAATTTAATTAACCATGTTGAATAGGTCAAACCAAACACTATACGATAAGTCAAAACATAATTTAATTTTTGTATTCATGTGTTGGCCGTTAAAGAAATTTCCGGTCATGAAATAAAATGTTTCTACTATCACGTTATTGATACGTAGCCAACTGTTGATACACTTCAATCAACAACCGCAAAAGGTTGAGCTCAAATAAGTCAAACAGCTCATTAAGAAGCTTTAAATTATCAAATGTAAAGCACAAAATTGCAATGGGAGTCCAGATATTCAATATAACAAGATGCACAAAATAACCAAAAACCAGTGATCAGAATCTAACAACTAGATAATATAGACAGAACGAAACAACTAGAAATAAAAACCTTTTAAAAATACAGTTTCAAGTGCAGATTTGAAGCCAGGATTTATCAGGTTTCCAGGTAAATATGAATTTTCTGTATTAAAAAGTTGTCAACTTTTATGGTGATTTTAAACCAGTGACCTTATAAACTTTTTTCTATTTGATACATTTGACCCGTTAAAGACAAAACTGTTCATAAGTTATAAGTAAATGGTTAGCATCACCACCCCAAAAATGTTATAATAATTATCATATATGATACTCCATGCTGTATACATTAGGTGGTAGTTTTGCTGAGGGAAAGTCTTTACTAAATGCATATTGGTGGAAAGACACTGTGGGCCCTTGGGAAGAGAGGCCCGGGCATATGAACGATGTGTGGGCTTACTGGACCGATGATGGGCTTGGCTACTTCGAATTTCTCCAGGTGACATAAGTTTGACACTATGCATTTCTTGATATTTAAATTTCATACTTGTTTGAAATATCTGGTATTCTTACAGTTGGCAGAGGACTTAAATGCAACACCGATATGGGTATTCAACAGTGGTACTATGACATGTCAAAAATAGGTTCTATTAATCTTTTCTATATATAAATTCTGATCTTTAATGACGGTTCGTTTCAATATTTCAAAGGATTCAGCCAAGAACAAGCGGTCGATCCGCTCAACATTAAACCTTTGGTGCAGGCATGTTATTATCCTTTTCTTTCGTTATATTGTTAATACATGGATATTTTAGACGATGAGAGTTTTTTTTTATATATAATTTAGGATGCCCTTGACGGTATTGAATTTGCTAGAGGTGATCCAAATTCTACATGGGGGTCTCTTCGGGCTGATATGGGTCACCAGGAACCATTTAACTTGAAGCATGTTGCTATCGGGAATCAAGACTTTGGGCGACTGTCATTATGTTCCCTATAAAGAATATTACTAATTGACCCAAAATGACCCATTTATAAGTATATAGGTCAAAATTGTCACCTCTAGCTCTTTGTATCAATGATTATTTCACACTATATTTACAATCTTATTCTACATGTAACTTTATGCAGCCATTCAATACTTCTGGTGGAGATACCCATGGGCTTTTAACTGCTGGTACATATTCTCAAGTTACATCCAGTATTGTGATTTAGAATAACTGATATTATTTAGTTTTTATGTTGTAGCGAGCTGAAAACTAAGAGCTATGTATGGGAAGATGGATGATATTATCGACGTGATGAAGAAGTAAATGGTTGATTTGGTTAGGAACTGTAACCTATATATGTGTTTTGATGAAGAACACGTGCACAAATTTAGAAATATGTAATGTCGATTCAACAAACGCCGTTGCCAAAATTGATGCATCTAAAGTCGTTGCAAAGGTATAAGCGGAAGAGGTAATTGCTTCCATAAGTTTGTCTCTGATCAAGTTATAGATTGAATGTGTTTTTCTTTGATATCTACTTCGCTGCAAGTTCTCGGTTCTCTTTGTTCGCGGTCTCCTCCAATCAGTTGCAAAGGTAATTGCCTACTCCAATGTTGTTGTGAGCGAGTTATAGATTGATTATGTTCCTTTTCCTTTGATACTTGAAATTTTCGTTTTTGTGGTTATAAATTATTGTTTTTCTTTCTCGAGTGTATATAAATTTTTGCGTTTTTTTTTCAAAATTTAAGTGTTCGTGGAAAGCAATGGTCTAGAATAAAAGCTTATGAAATCAAGCCCATGTCAAGTCATTTTCTACTCTGGAGAGAAAAGTGTAGGTTGGTTGCAAATATATATTTGAATTTTTGTTTATTCAGAACTTTGATTAGATATGTATTTATTGTTCGTTATATTATATATGATGGTTAGGAAGAAGAGCTTCAGATGTAAAAAGTTACACTTATTATCTTCAAATTTTGGACAAATATTGAGAAGTTGAAAAGTCATATTTATAATTTAGTATAGGAGGGATTTGTTGTTCACATTTTAATTTGTTATTTTAATTTAAGTATCGATTATCTATATCTTTTATCTGACACGTGGCAAGCAATTAGTCAATGTTGTTTGAAGATTGTAAGCTTTTTTAATTTAATTCACATTGGATGACATTTAACCCTGAGATTTTAAACTCTTACAACATTTGCTGTAAAATATGATCCAAATGTACATCTATTAAAATATAATGGGTTGAATAACCACATCTATGATATATTTTAATGTGTATGGTACTCTTATCTTTATTTTAGATGCCATATAAATCCACCATGCAACTATTTACTCCGATCAAGTTAAAATGTCGTTTGCCCTCACAATTCATACATATCCTAAGCATCAAACCAAGCGAAGCATCACAGAAATGCAATATCCGCCTAAAATTTACCATTTGTATGTCACATTACATTTGAAGCTATGGTTGAAAGTGTTTGTATCTATATCCATATAGTTACACAAAGTTCATCTCAATGGCAGTAGATATTTATACGTTTATATTGAAAAATTCTTTCATTACAAAGTTCATCTCAATACCAGTAGATATTATATGTTTGTATTAAGCCACCCGCGAAACTCGCGGGATCTTAAACTAGTATTCAATATAACAAGATGCACAAAATAACCAAAAACCAGTGATCAGAATCTAACAACTAGATAATATAGACAGAACGAAACAACTAGAAATAAAAACCTTTTAAAAATACAGTTTCAATAATGGCAGCTATTAATCACCTTAACATTCCCCATCCTTTTGATGCAGGATCACATAATTCACCAACACGACTAGAATAAGTAAAAAAGACGTTTTACGGCTCTTAATCGTAATCTATTCCTATTATTAACCACATCTAACTGCACTGGAAAATTTAATCCTTATCACACTATTCACCAACACAATAAGATCAAGTAAAAAAGCCATGTATGTGATTCAAACTCAAAAACTAAACAATTTGACAAAAGGACCCAAAAATAATTCGTAAAGTAGATGATGTGAATATACAAGGCCAGGTTCAAAAATAGCTAATAGTCTCTTTCACATTCCTTATCATGTTGATATAATGAAGATGCAACGTCACATTATTCACCAACACATATTGCTAACAAGTAGCGAAAAACATGTATGTGATTAAAACTCAAAAGAATTTGAACAGTCTGAAAAAAAATATCCCCAAAATCATTCATAAAACTGTCAGAAAACTAGAAATTTTTTAAAAGCTCCATCTCGGGCATGGCGCCACATAGCGCCAGGGCACTGCCCCCCGAGCGCTATGGGTTGAATTTTTTTGATGGCCGTGATATGCATAGCGGCGCCATACATTGGTTTCTCTCTCTGTCAAATATATATATACACACATACCTGGTTTCTCGCTATATTGGGCTATAACCCCCCACTACATACTCAGGTCATGTAACCCCCCTTTCTTACACACTTGCCACATGTCATATCACCCCACATCTATGGGGGTTATTATGGGGCTTGACCATGTGCCCCTCAAAGCGTGCCTCTAGACGAAATGCCCAAAAACAAAACTGAGGCGCGCGCCCCAGGGGGGTTTCTATTGTGCGTGCGCCTGAAAGGGGCTTAGACACTAAACAGGCGGCGCCTTAGGTGCGCCTCAGGGGTTTCTGATATTTGTTTTTGATGTTTTTTGACTATTTGTGTCAATTTCAAGCAATTTATGTCTTTTTATGTGTGTTTTTGATGAATTTGATTATAAATTATAAATTTAGTTAGTATTATTATTTTTATAACCTTGGTTTTAAAATGCGCGCATTATGCGTGATGCGCCCGATGCACTGATGAGAGCGCATCGCAACAGCTGATGTGTGCGTTTAGGTGATGCGAGAATATTGCGCGCATTTCGCATAATGCGCTCTGATGCACGCAACATTGTTTCTTATGCTTTTTTTCCAGATTTTATGAACTGTGTTCGGTTTTTTCCATAAGTAACATCTTAGTATGCTTGATTTGAACCAAAAAACACAACTCTTATCTTCTAATTACGTCAGTTGTTTTACTTTAAGTATGTTTTTATAAGTTTTTATGTATAAATAATTTTTAACTATTTTTTTATAAAGAACGCATCACATACGTGACGCGCTCGCATCGCGCATCAGTTTTTTGGACTAAACGCATCGGAGCGCATCACGCAATTTAAAACCAAGTTTATAACATATATAAATTCTATATTTATTTTTCAAGGAAAACGCCTCGAAACTCGTTTCCGTTTTTTTAAACCTTGAGCTTGACCACTACACATGGTCTCAAAGCAAACAAAAACACAACAAACTTTTCAAATCACCTATCTCCACAGAATCCTACAAAATCTAGACTTCTCCATTCCATGCAATAAATTATGATCTCATAAACCCTAATGTTAGTCAATATATACACAGAGTAAAGCATTTATGAAAAAACATGTTATATCATAAAACTATCTAACATAACTAAATCAACTAAAAACAGATATATCAGTTAAACTCAACAATTGAATAAGCCAACAAATTATCCCCTAAATCACTCATTAAATCTGTCAACATGATAAACCTAGATGTTTATAAAATTCCAAATCAAATCAACTCATAATATAATAGTAAAATACATGATACGCATCACACTATTCCCAAACAAAATTAGATATCAGGTAATGAGACACATTTATAGAATATATGATATATTATAGGTCAAAATTTAAACAATCTGACAATTTATCCCCAAATTCATTCATAAAACGGTCAATATGATAAACCTAGAGATTCATAAATATCCAGATCAAAACCAAAACCAAAACAAACAATAACATAAAATAAAAAACTAACAAACCTTCATAACAATCTCCACTCAATCTTGAGGAATCTCAACATCTCCATCAGCAATCTCCTGCTGCAAATCCTTCGGATCCTTTCCATCAACAGTACATCCAACCGAAACACACGTTCCTAATATCTCCTTCACAGTCCCCTGCAACTCCTTCGCCATAGATCTAGCTCTCATAATCTTCGCAATCTCAATAACATCATCAAGCGAGATATTACCGCTGTGCTTGATGTTCTTCACCTTCTTCCGGTCACGCTCCGGCTCTTTTAGCGCTTTGATGACTAACGCCGCGGCGGACGGCACAACGGAGACCTTCGCCTGACGGTTTTGCACGGTGAGTTTAACGGTGACTCGGAGACCCTTCCAGTCCTTTGCGGTTTCTTTTGCGATGTCTTCTCCGATTTTTTTCGGTGAGAGACCGAGTGGACCGATTTTTGGAGCGAGTGAACTCGCCGCTCCGACTTCGCCGCCAGTCACGCGGACGTAGACGTCGACGACTTGTGACGGATCGAACTTCGGCGGCATTGTTGCAGAGACGGCGGTTAGGGTTAGGGTTTCGGTGAGAAAGACGAAGAGTGGATGTGAGTGTAAATTAAAAAGGTTGTTTTTGGGCTTTTTTTATTGGGCTTTTTGGACATGGTTTTGGGCTGGGTTAGGGTGTTTAATATAAACCGGGTTTTGTTTTACTCAAACGGGTTATGGTTTTCGGGCAGACTTGGTCAAAGCTGGGTTTTGAAGGGGGGAATGGTTGGGTTGGTTTTGGTTTGGGTTTGAAAGCGGGTTGTAACGGGCTTGGTTTGGTTTGATTTAATGTGTTTCAAATTATAGGTTGATAACTTGGTTACAACATGTCGGTTCATGTTGGTTCTAGCGCGGTTTCAATATTTTGTTCCTGGTTCCGGTTTCCGGTTTCCTAAGTGAACTGAAATGAAAAAAAAATGGAAGTAAGCTAGGGCTTTGAGGGTGGAACTGAAATGTCTTTTTTTGCGCTTTTTCATGTACCGGGATATATGGGCATACGTCTTGGCTTGGGCTAGAGTTAGGTTTTGTACATCTGATATTACCTTACTTTGGTTTTTTATTTTTTTTAGACGAGACCTTGGTCCATTTTATTTCTATAAACTAGTTTTTTGGCAAATTTATCGTGATTTGCTTTTCAATTTTATAAAATTGACTTAGTTGGGCTTTGTTATTAAGGCAGTTCATTTTTATCCAAAACCCGAAATCTAACCCGAATTTAAAGTCACCCGAACCCAAATTAGTGAATACCTGAAAAACCCGAACCCGAGAAACCCAAACCCAACCAACCTGAACTTTAAATGGTTCGGTTATCCGGTCACTTTTTTCCGGCCAAAAACCCGAACAACCCAACCCGAAACACGTAACCCGAAAAAACTCGAACATTTATTGTTTTTTTTCTTATAGAAGTGTTTTGGTTTGTTGGAGTCTTTAATATATGAAACATTAAGTTTTGGGACTTCTAAATATTATGATAGCATATCATCAACTAATGTTTGAACTATGATAATATTTTTAAAGTAGCAATATGAATTTTGATCATATTTTGTAAAAAAAAAAAAACATTTATTTTCATTCTACATCTAAACCTGAAAACCGAACAACCCGACCTGAAAAACCCGAACCCGAATAACCCAAACCCGAATAACCGAACTTTAAAAGGATTGGTTATCGGGTCAATTTTTTTTGGAATGACGACTTTCTTGTGCTTGGACACCGCACTCTCCAAATTGGAGAGTTCCGTTGCCCAACTCCAACCAGATTATGTTGTTTTAACTAGGCTCACGCTGGCTTCAGAGTTTGATTTGGGCGTTACCTTGGGTAACCATATTGCCGACTGCCACTTGACAAACGTTGTGCCACCACAATAGTTGAATACTCTCTGGCGTAACACACGATGGAACGAAAACCCGAGTGGACTTAGGATAGACCTGACACCTCTGCAAGAAGGATAAGCTTTATCCATCATTGTTTAATCCACCAAAGTGACACAAGTAAAAATTGAACTTGGGTCTTCAACAAAGAACCTAAACCTCCCTATCACTAGACCACAAATGAGGAATTCAATGGTCAATAGTAAGTAGAGGACCGTATCAACATTTATAGTTATACACTTATACCTACAAGTAACATATCACGCACTTTTAAGTCGGTATCGAAGAAAAAAGGGTCCGGTCCAAGAGAAAGTATATAAGGTAGTTGTTTTTTTTTTCTTCAAAGTATTTATAAAGATATAGCACCCAATAAAATAGCACTTTTTTCCTCCAAAGTATTTATAAAGATATAACACACAATAAAATAGCACTTTATGATTTTCTCTCTTTTTTTTTAACGGCCAATAAACTCAATTCCGAGTACTCTCGGGGCATCCATTGGACAAACGGAGTACTCCAAGAGTAACCCGAGTCCACCACCAATTCCGGGAAAAACCCGGTAACCCACCCGCCCGTAGGCACGACGGTGAAATTACCGGTAAAACCCGTTTGGCTCAAGGATCCAACCCAGGTTTCCCTGAGTCTCCTATCATTGCCCACCAATGCCCCACTCTGCACTAAGTGGAAGTCAAACCTGCATCTCTCAAGAGAAATACAAGCCCTCCACCACTTGATCTAGAGATCATTGGCCTTTATGATTTTCTCTACTTTTTATACATGTGTGTATCCTCATGTTGTTCAGGTATTGCTTGCTATCCTTTTCCTTGTCTCTCTGGCTCTATTATTTCAGTGTGAAAACAAAAGAAATGTAGTATATAAACTATATACAAATTTAAAATATTGATTTGTTTGAATTTAACAAATGTTATACAAACTAGACTGGCCGGATTGGTCATGGTAACGGTCTCACGGGCCAGAACGGATCATTTTAACGAGCTGTCTTTTTGTTCGTGTAAGGCATGTTATGATAAAAATGAATTCGGGTTAAATCACCTTGTTTTAAAATAATAATTTCAATTCATTTTCTTGAGCGGGGTTTTACCCAAAATGACAAATACAAAAAAAATTAACACCTATATGCGATGTCCCTAATATGCGACTTCCATTTGTTGAATGCCATGCCGATACATTCTCCCTATCATTGAAAATGCTCACCGATGCCCTTTTTTCAAAGATAAACACATACCAACTACACCTACTCGTAAATCTATACTACTTGAATACTCAGTGTTTAAGAGAGACACCAATACAAGATCTTAATACCATTAGATTACAAGTCCTTTTACAAAATGTCTTGTTTAAGAAGTGGTTATAGCATGAAGAGACATAAAGCATCACAAATTATTAAAGCAAAAGAAAAGTAAGCATACATTATCTTGCAAGAAAATCATTGATAGTTGACCTACCATTGAGAAATTGAGACCCAAATCCGACTCATACTAAAAAAGACCACAGATTTTGTCACCTATAGTTCAACATAGGGGCGCATCAAATAAGCGAATTAATCAAACTGTAACCGTATTAACTAACTTGACTGAACCGGATTAACTAAATTGAACAAATGAACAATTAACCGAAAGTTGTGGTTTGGTTTGTTGCATAATCAAATTAACCTACCTGAACCGATTACACACACGTGTAGTTATTTACAATGTGCTTTGTTCATTAGAAATGGATGTTTATATTGTTTCGGTGTTTGATTCTTGTTTTCACATCATATGTTTGGTTTGGTGTAAATAATACTTCTGGTTCAAGGCAAGGGCGGATCCACCTTTTGGTCAATGTGGGCAGTCGCACCCTTGAAAAAAGAAATTTAGTGCAAGTTTTAAGCAAAAACCTCGACCGCACCCCTTGAAGATATAGTTAAACACTTCACCCGCATCCCTGATAAATAATTAATGGATCCGCCACTTCAAGGATCAATTTTTGTTCTTACTTCATAATTGGGCTAAAAGAAAAGTAACATGTGTCTTATTTTGTTGCAGGAAAACATAGCTAATAAAAAAATGAGAAAAATGCCCGGATAGTCCCTGTGGTTTCGCATTTTTTCACCTATAGTCCCCAACTTTCTAAAACTACTTGAATAGTCCCCAAGTTTTCAATTTTTGTTCTCGGATAGTCCCTGGGTCTAACTTCAGTTACTTTTCTCTGTTAAGTGGTTGTTAAGAGGGTGTGAAATGACAAAAATACCCTTTCCTTAAAAGGCCAAACCACAGGGACTATCCGGGCACCTTCTACATTTTTAAAGAAAAACCCCACCACTCATCTTCTTCACCTCTCTCTCTAATCTTCACCTCCTTTTCCACTTCTTTCTCTGCACTTTCTTGAAGAAACCCTACCTCATAACCCTCTCCTCCCTCGTTCTTCAAACTCCGACGACTGGATTGGCTGCCAGTCGGCCTGTATCTCCGATGGGTTACCCACAACATCCCCAAATCCTCCTTCTTGTTGTACCGTTTCAACCACAACCAACTGATCTAGAGGATAATTGACAAAGAGAGTGAGATCGGGAGAAAGGAGAGAGCCGCCGCACGCGGCGGCGGCGTCGGCGATGTGGTTTCACAGCTGTGACGAAGAGAAGCAGGAGAGCTGCTGAAGATGATCAATGATGTTAATGGCGATTGACGGCGTTGAAGACGGAGGTGGTTGACGGAACCAGATTGATTCTATTGAATGTAGTTATGTAGGTGATAATTTGTTGCTTTATTGAGTTGTTGATGACTTTTTGTTTGTTCCGATCTGCGTACGGTGATCTGATCTGTTTTGTTTAGGTTAGATTGTTGATCGATGTCTGAAATTGTAGTTGATCGATGAGATTTTGGGATATAGATTTATGTGTCACTTAGATCGGATTGATTTTGGAATTGTTTTTAAATTGAAGCGATTTGATGTTAGTTTGATATGTTGATATTATGAAATAGTTGTTTTTAGACGGAGGTTAAACCCTAAATCTCTCTCATTTCTTAATTTCTCTTTAATTGATGTTTACGGATTGCTTTGATTGAATGTAGGTAGTGATTTGTTGCGATGAGTTGTTGATGAAGTTGTGTTTGCTGGTCTGAGTTAGGTTATTGTTAGGTTGTTCAGATTTGCCTACGATCCGGATCTGTTTCGGTTAGGTTAGATTGTTAATCGATGCGTAAAATTGTAGTTGTGGATGAGAATATGAGGTAGGTTGATATACGTCACTGAGGTTTTAGCTTAATATTTTGGTTTTTGCTCTGTGAGAAGGATTTATGTTGATTGCAATCGTTAATGGTGGTATTGTTACTAGTTGTTCTCATGTTAGGATTATTTGTGAGTAGATCTGTTTGTTTTTATATCATAGATCAGCTCAGTAGAGTGGTAAATATGGGTCAACGATGACAATCATTTGTCAAATTTAGTAAAAAAACTATCATCAGCAGATTCATATTTGATAATGCATGTGTAAACTTTAGTGTTTCAGTTGAACTTTTGTTGTGCTAATCTATCTATATAATTCAATATTTTTCAACAGATGGATGGGAGAACAGGTGGGTTAAATCTGACTGGAAGAAAGATGAGAACATGGCAGGTCGTTGGCGGTGACGGTGGAGGAGGGTGATGGTGGGTGGAGGTTGAAGATGAAGTGTGGTGGTGGGGTTTTTCTCTAAAAATGAAGAAGATGCTCGGATAGTCCCTGTGGTTTGGCCTTTTAAAGGAAAGGGTAAATTGGTCATTTCACACCCACTTAACAGAGAAAACAAACTGAAGTTAGACCCAGGGACTATCCGGGAACAAAAAATGAAAAGTTGGGGACTATTCAGGTAGTTTTAGAAAGTTGGGGACTATAGGTGAAAAAATGCGAAACCACAGGGACTATCCGGGCATTTTTCTCTAAAAAAATATTTAAACCATATAAAACTTGAAATTTTTATTGTTGGGGTTGAGTCCTTTATTTTCATTAAAATAGTATAATACTTGACCTTATTCTTTATAATATTCACGTGGGTTTGCTTTCTAGTAAAATTCTTAACAAAAGTTCAATAAAAAATAATTGGTCAATTTAAAAGTTTTGGTTTAGCGGTCAACCGACCGAACCGGTTAAAAAATATTGAGTAAATTACAAGTTTTGACTTTTATGTTTGTATCAAATTGCAGGCGGTGTCCTTTGCCTTTAAATTTGACCAGTTTTGTCCTTAACGTTTCAAAATCTTGCATGTTATGTTCTTTAACCCTAACTCAGTCAGATTTTTTTGTTAAATATGGTCATGTGACTTGCACATGATGGCATCTTTGTCATTTTATATTTCAGGGGCTATTTTGCATTGAATTATTATGGGTCCTAATATTAATACATGCTAAAATCTTATTTACACATGGTGTATACGGGTCGTATACAGTTATACGGCCTGTATATAATAAAATAAAACTAACAAAGTCTGTGCCTTCAGACTTTGTCAGTTTTTTTTCATTCCATACGGCCGTATAACTGTATACGGCCCGTATACACCATGTGTAAATAATTTGCCTGGTCGTATACAATGGATACGAATAATTTATACGGGCCGTGTACAGTTATACGGCCCGTATGAAAAGAAATTAGATTTTACCCAAAGTATTTAATGGATTTCAGGTGTCAATCACACGAGACATTTTACAGTCGTTAGGTGGTCAAAGCTTTTTAAAAGTAGAAAAAAATAAAACTTTAACAAGTAACAAAGACTGAAAAACAAAAAAAAAAAACGTGTCGTATGACTGTAATAAAAAGGAAGGGTGGGGCATTTGATGAGAGTTGTAAGGAGAAGCGTTTTAATCACTTGTTTTCAACGGGGATGTAATGCAATGATTACACAGGGTGATATGAACCCAAACCAACTGCTTTGTCTTGAGTCGTCGAGAAAACTTTTCCTCAGGGGAGGGTGAATAGTATGAGTCTGAGTCCATTATGGTTCGTGAATATTTCAAGGTCTTAAGTGATGGACAATTGGTTAAAAGATGTAGAAGATTTTGTTGGTTTGTTTCCAAGTAGGGTTTAGAATGTTTGAAGTATTCTTGGTTCAATACCAACTCTTCTGAAAGACAAGAATACAACATTCATGTATCACAAGGAATGACCGATCTAAGGCAGAGAACCTGATTTAGATACACAAATTCATCACCGGTTTCTACAGCACAAGCACATACACAGTTTGTTGGAAGAACCTTACACGTCTTCTGCTAGTTACTCTTTTCTTCGATTTCAACAAATCTTTCAAGGTCTTAAGTGATGGACAATTGGTTAAAAGATGTAGAAGAGTTTGTGTAGAGATCTTTACGTACAAATTTGCATCATCCTTACGGTTACAAATGAAGTATTAAAAGATGCTAGTTTCTTGACAATATGGTTTCTCGACAAATGAAGTATTATCTGTCATTGCTGCCTCTTCGGTTGGTAAAAGACATAGGATGGTTTCTAATACAGGCTCTTTTAGAGAAGCGTTGGGATTCAAGGGTTTATGAGTAAAAGATGTTAGTTTCTTGACAATATGGTTTCTCGACAAATGAAGTATTATCTGTCCTTGCTGCATCTTCTGTTGGTAAAAGACATAGGATGGTTTCTAATACAGGCTCTTTGTCATTTGTGGTTGATTTATAGCAGGAGGTTATGAAACGAATATATGTTTATGCGAATTCACAACATCCTTGCTTTATTCTCTTTAATCTATTAGAACGATCCTTGTTTTGTCACGTACATGCGTTTAATTCCCAACATCATCTGTTCATCATTGTTCTTGAAGATGATGATGAAGATGAAGAAACGAGGGTTTATTCTCATTAATCTATTAGAACGATCCTTGACTTGAATTTGTGGATTTCGATTGGATCAGAAAAACTTAACAAGAGAATCAACTAAAAAATACAATTGATTACTCGGTCGAATAACCGGTCCGTTAAAGTTGAGCTTCCTGATGCAACTTTCACAGTGGTACCAATGTCCTACTACTACAATCCTTCCAACGCCTGATTCCGATACAACCCTCGATGTTGATGAGTGAAAGAGTTAACATTCTCATTCAGATTCAGGAAGAAGATGTTGATGAGTGAAACAGTTAACATTCTGATTCAGATTCAGGAAGCAGATGTTTATGAGTGAAAGAGTTAACATTCTGACAATATGGTTTCTCGATAAATGAAGTATTATCTGTCCTTGCTGCCTCTTCGGTTGGTAAAAGGCATAGGATGGTTTCTAATACAGGCTCTTTTAGCGAAGCGTTGGGATTCAAGGGTTTATGAGTAAAAGATGGTAGTTTATTGACAGTATGGTTTCTCGACAAATGAAGTATTATATGTACTTCCTGCCTCTTCGGTTGCTTTATTCTCTTTAATCTATTAGAACGATCCTTGTTTTGTCACGTACATGCGTTTAATTCCCAACATCATCTGTTCATCATTGTTCTTGAAGATGAAGATGAAGATGAAGAAACGAGGGTTTCTTCTCATTAATCTATTAGAACGATCCTTGACTTGAATTTGTGGATTTCGGTTGGATCAGAAAAACTTAACAAGAGAATCAACTAAAAAAATACAATTGATTACTCGGTCGAATAACCGGTCCGTTAAAGTTGAGCTTCCTGGTGCAACTTTCACAGTGGTACCAATGTCCTACTACTACAATCCTTCCAACGCCTGATTCCGATACAACCCTCGATGTTGAAACCGGTTTTACCTCATGAAAAGGAAAGAGTTAACATTCTGATTCAGATTCAGGAAGCAGATGTTTATTAATGTTTGAGAAACTAACAAGGTAAACCTGAATTTTCAAAATTTTTTACCATGCGTATACGGGTCGTATACCGTTTATACGGCCGTATACGACTGGTAAAAAATATATTTACCGATCGTATACTATGTATACGATGATTGTATACGGGTCGTATATTGTTATACAGCCCGTATACTATGGGTAAAAAATGGTAAAAATTGGTTTATTCTCTTTAATCTATTAGAACAATCATTGTCTTGAGAACCTGATTCTGATTTAAACAATGGAATTTGTGGATCAACAGAAATAACTGAAAATAACTCGCCATTCTCTTGCATCTGTATACGTTGATTGTGGATTTAAGTTGCAAGAATTGTCTGTTGTAACACCCCGTGTTTTTCCCAAAGTCAAAGTCAAAGTCAAGAGTTGACTGTTATTGGAATTAAAGATCAATAAGGATTAATTTTATTTTAGTTTCATTTTGATTTTCATATTATTTGGAGTAAGTGTTGTATAATCAAACTAATCGGCCGATAATCGAACTGTGAATCAACGACCGACTGTGAATGATAGGAAGTAACAATGCAATAAAGCTAGTCAATCAATAATCAAGCTAATCAAATCAATCATCGAACTCAAGTGTGGATAATTTTAATGCTTTTATACGTGTGTGTGTGCCTTACGTGTTACTTGTGCATGTTACTTTTATGTTAAAAGGTGTGGTGAATCAATCAAATCAATCGAGACTCGAAGGATAATCAAACACAATCGAAACCGACTTGAAAATAGGTTGTAAGGATGCTTGTATGTCAGATATAGTAGTTGGGACTGAAAGTAATTTGAATAGAAACTCTATCCTACCCTACTCCTCAATACTATCGAAATCGAAATATCAAAAATCGTCGCGAAACACTGAAAACCAGGCAAGCCGATCGGACAGGGCAACCTGATCGAACAGGCTAGCCGATCGAACAGGCTGTTCGATCGGGCAGCCGCTCGATCAGGGATGCTGTTCGATCAGCTAACCCTTTCCACTTTTGGAAGCCTATAAATAGGGCTGTCCTTGTCAAGCTTTCCACTTTTGGAAAAGCTCTGACCGACCAGCCTTCTATCCTCGCCATTTCTCAGATTTCTCTCAAACCGGTAAGTATTTCGCTCTAATCCTTGTACGTTTTTGTTCATTAATCGATTCTCCATCTTTCTATCTTTCAAAACTTGGATTTCAACCGCGAAATCACCAAGATCTAGGTGTTCTTGGATGATGTCATCATGGTGTTCTTCAAGAACACTAAGTTTTGACATCATTCCACCATGAATAGCTTAGATCTAACCGATTTCCACATAAATAACCTAAAATCTACCAAAGATCTTAACATTTCACGGTGGAAAAGGATTGGAAGATGGGTTTTTATCTATCTTTCAACTCTTTTACACTCAAAACGGTGAAAACGAGACTTGAACCGATTTATAAATCAATCTAAACAAACACATGGTTCAAGATTCGGGTTCTACCGAGAGATATACCGATTTCGGGTTAAACGTTAAACTTAGGTTCCAAACCGTCTCTGACCGAGTTTGGGTGATTCCTGCTCGAGTCAGTGGGCTAAGTGGGGACTTCAGTTTTGTGGTTCAACTCGTGGTCAAACTATCTCCAAATCACACCAAGTAACGGGAATAACCAAGTGTTAAGAGATAGGCTAACCAGGTCAGAATGCTGGCCGAACGGTTAGGCTGTCCGATCGGACAGCCCAACCGATCGAGCAACACCAGCCGATCGACCGGGCTAACCGATCGACTAGCACTTAGACCCACCAACTCACAAAAGTGTGGTATTGACGAGGTACTGTTCGATCGACTACGCCACTCGATTGAACATTACTGCTCGAATCATGAGATACTATACTTCAACACTTAACCTTTTCGAAACATTGGAATGTCACCCGATCGAGCATGCCACCCGATCGAGTGACACTTTGCCAAACCTCAGCTGCTAACCGATCGGTTGGACCAACCGATCGAACAGACCGTTCGATCGGCCAACTTGAAAGGTAATGCTGCAAAAACCTCAAAAGTTCAAACCATCATACACAAACACATCCTTCACATCAAAGGAAGAAACAATCCACTTGAAAGAACCAGCCGATCGAGCCAGCCGGCCGATCGAACGGGACGTTCGAACGGACTTTAACCCAATCGAACAGCCCACTCGATCGAACAGCCGTCCGATCGAATGGTCTATCCGATCCAGTTTCCACTGTTCACTTTTTCCGCATTACTCATTGTATTGTTATCGAACTATTCAGGCTAACCTATTCCCAGTGCTCCTTTCAATTCACAACCAACCACTGTGAGTATACTCGATCCCTTTTTGCTTTCAGCACTTTTGGGTGTTACATACGTAATCTATCAAAATCACAAACGACACAACTATTTGAACGCTAACCTACTTGCATGTATTACTTGACTAAATGATTGCTGTTTATTATGTTTACACGTGGAGTGCTATCTGCCTGCTTTAGCAACATAGTACTATAGTTTGGACTCAGCACCCGTTCACACGGGGGTTGCTAAGGACAATTACTTGCATGGATTACAGTGGTAATCATGTATTGCGAACTGTCTCGGACAGTCAACTCGAAGTCGTTGGTATCGATGGTCCCATGTTGATAATTTACATGCATCGTTTGCCCTTGTGTACGTGCTTGGTTATGCGTAAACTTTTCGAACTTTATATGCTATATCAAACTTGTGTACTCACCTTTACATTATATGTATTGACTTTTATTTTAACGTATGTGACAGGTGTTTAAGCTACTAGCGTGCTAGGGAAGCGAGGCAATAATAAGCTTCTAGGAGCCTGTGACCTTAGGACAGTGTCCACATACCTGCTCCAGGGCCATAATTCTCTGTAGATCTTGTACTGGCACCTGTAGTCAGTAAGATCTACAGTTAGCCGTCTAGAAGTCTTAAAACAATATTTAATTCGGTCTGTAATAATTAAGAATTTGAGTTGTCGGAACAGTTCCCATATTGTTTAGTTGATTTCTATGATAACTTGTTATTATTTGGGACACGGTATGGGACGTGTTATATAACTGAATTGTATGATAGTTGTTATGGAAACTTCTGAACAATCTGTTCCGCTCAGTGCCGCGCCCCGATGATTCCGCCATCGGTTGGGGTGTGACATCTGTCGCATGGACTCAGACTCATACTACTAGCAGAACCCAACACGTCTTCTGTGATGATTCGAAACATTCCGAATCACTAGCAGAAGAACCCGACACGTCTTCTGTGATGATTCGAAACATTCTGAATCATGCCGTTTTTTCTCTTCCGGTTACCAGGCCTATCATCTCCGTCTACGTTTGGTTTCAGCTACTGGAGTGAAATATTTGTTGGAATTTGTGGACCAACTGAAATAACTGAATACAACCGGTCAAATCACACACTATATAAAGTGTAAAGTTATCGTGTGTTGTAGCTTGTAATAGATTAACTAGACCCCTATTCTATTCTTCATAGCCTTATTCCCACTCACAAGTTGTTGATACTGAGCTTCCTGATACATATCGTTCGTAAGAAACTTTTCGTGCACTGAACCTTCAGTTGTGTACTCTTCAATCTTCTTGAGTATTTTTCTAACTTTATGCTTGCATCCACCACAGTGAATATTAACTTTGAGTGAAAGAGTTTGGAAACTGAACGGTAAAAACGAAGTAACTGTTGGAATTTGTGGATTTCGGTTGGTTCAGAAACTTAACAAGAGAAGCAACTAAAAAAATACAATTGATATCTCTTCATGTTACGGAGAATGTTCTAGAAATTGAAGGAAAAGGAAAAGATTTGTTGAAATCAAATTCAACAGAGATAACTTAATACAATCGGTCAAATCACACACTATATAAAGATTACAGAGGTTTTTACCATATGTATACGGGCCGTATACGGTTTATACGGCCGTATACTCTCGGTAAAAAATTTTTTTACCGATCGTATACAATGTATACGAACGATATATACGGGTCGTATATTGTTACACGGCCCGTATACTATGGGTAAAAAATGGTAAAAATTGGTTTATTCTCTTTAATCTATTAGAACGATCCTTGTTTTGAGAACCTGATTCTGATTTAAACAATGGAATTTGTGGATCAACAGAAATAACTGAAAATAACTCGCCATTCTCTTGCACCTGTGTCCGTCACATGATAGAAGACGTGTCGGGTTCTGCTAGAAGAGTATAAGTATTCTTGGTTCAATACAAACTCTTCTGAATGACAAGAATACAACGTTCATGTATCACAAGGAATGACCGATCTAAGGCAGAGAACCTGATTTAGATACACAAATTCATCACCGGTTTCTACAGCACATACGCAATGAAGTATTAAAAGATGTTAGTTTCTTGACAGTATGGTTTCTCGACAAACGAAGTATTATCTGACATCATCTGTTCATCATTGTGTGAGACTAGCCAAACGAGGATGAAAGATACTCAAACCATTTGATCCCGTTGTTGCAAACTCCTTTAATGTGAGATTCTTCAAGTTTGCACATTTTGAGAAAATACCAATGTGTTTGTCAGCTTCGTCAACACACAAAGTGACATAATGACGTGGAAAAACAAGGACCAGATGTCGATTGTTGAAAGTTTGAACTGATTATTTGTTATCAGGTGAGTTCCAAGCATTTTATCGTGTGTTGTAATTTTAATGAAGCAATGAAGATTGAATATGCACTAGGGTTTTTTCTCTTCCGGTTACCAGGCCTATCATTTCCGTCTACATTTGGTTTCCTCAACGAAGAACCATCAGCCATTATCTGCCCTTTTTCCTTTGGTTTCTAGTTGATTTTGAGGGTGAGGGTTTTGCATTGATTCCTACGCTCCAATCATCTGCTTCCTGAATTGAATCTGAATCTGAATCTGAAAGTTAACTAGACCCCTCAAGTTGTCATTCGTAACAACTAAGCGTCTGGAGAAGAGTATGTTGATATAGGAGAGTTGAACCCGACACGTCTTCTGTGATGATTCGAAACATTCCGAATAACTAGCAGAACCCGATCCACTTACATTCGAATAACGCTGAGAATCCACAATGTCTGCTTGTTTTATTATCACAAAAGTACTGAACAACCGAGATAGACACAATAACAACGGTCTATTTGCTTCGTCCACTAGAACTATTTGTGTATGCATTCTTTTGGTAGTTAACAACGCTAATTAGAAAAAAAATCTGTAAAATTAATCATATCGATTGCTATAACAGGATGGATGTGACACACACAGATAGATAAGCTGTCACAGTTGTCAAGACTGTTTGTCGGGTTTCCAATGCTCACACAGGGTGATAAACAATGCTGATACGAACATATGTGTTTCGAAATAGGCTTTCTTCTTGGTTTAATGAAGTTACACGTAACATCTACTTATATTCAGATTTAAACAATGCCCGCCTCAACTGAGATAACGGACATCCATCAAGCTCAAAAAAAAAACTTGTGTTTCCCATAGTCACAAAAGATTGCGGTTTGTATTTCGCATAGCCAACGTTTCCGTAGTAAAAAACGGTTGCGGTTTGTATTTCGCATAGCCACCGTTTCCGTGGTAAAAAACGGTTGGGTTTGCACATTCAATCTTCAATACTTCATTAAAATACCACTAGTAGAAGAACCCGACACGTCTTCATGTTACGGAGAATGTTCTAGAAATTGAAGGAAAAGGAAAAGATTTGTTGAAATCGAATTTGACAACTATGACAGCTTATTAAAGGTAGCAATCACCTCCAATCATTTCCTGGTCAAATCACACACTATAAAGTTTAAAGTTATCGTGTGTTGTAGTTTGGAAAGATGACCGAACAGAGATCTGAATAACAAACTGTGGAGAACTTGTTTGTGTCGGGTTCTTCTGCTAGTTACTTGATCAACGGACTGATCGGTAACGTTACTCTACTTGTGCTCCGATTTAAGCGGCGTGTTCTGATCAACGTTGTTTAAAGGTGATGAACATGGTTTTCGTAACCGGTTCGGACCGGCTGGTTCAACCGGTCCAACCGGGGCTCGGTCCCTCAGCAAATATCACAAAAACATGTGTATTGTCACCAAAAGTCAAAACATGAACAGATCATAAGTATTGATGGTTAATTTCAACAACATTTGATGAAAATCTAACCTGATCCTTGACGATAACTTTTATACTATCATCGGATTCGGAGATAAGGGTTTTTCTTTGAGAGAGAATGGAACAGATTTGTGGTTTGATTTTATGAAAAAGATATGTAAGCACTAAGCTGAAAAGTTGAAGGGTTGTTGAAGTTTAAGGGTTGTTGAAGTTGAAGGGGTTTAAATATATTATATATATTGTGTCATCCGGTTTGTAAATCCGGTCCGACCGGTCAAACCGGTTCAACCAGTGAACCAGTAAGGCGTACGGTTCAATGTCTGATCCGGTCCTGAAAACCATGGTGATGAAGAGTTTAGAAACCCTAGAATGATGGTGCTTTTACGGGAAAAAAACGTGATAATTGAAACCCTAGAATGATGGTGGTTTTACGGGAAAAAACGTGATAATTGAAAAACATTAATCTATACGGCCCGTATACAGTTATACGGCCCGTATACATTTGGTAAACATCAAAAACCTCAGAAATAAATCCATTGAGCCGTATACTTTTTATAAATCGTATACACTTGTATACGGCTCGTATAACTATATACGGGCCGTATATAATAAATCAAAAAAAAACATTTTCTGCGCATTTTCCTTTTCAAAAACATTCTATACGGGCCGTATATTTTGTATACGGCCCGTATACACTAGGGATGTGAAAATAAAATCTAGGGGGTGTGGGAATAAGGGGCCATTATTATTCGAAAACTATTTGTAAAACTCTAAAAATAAAAAAAAAGAAATATAAGAACCCCACTTTATCTCTTCCTGTTCAATCATTAGCCAAAAACACAAAACTTATCAACTGATTTAGAGATCTACCTGTTCTTTGGTATAACTTAAAAGAATGAGCATTGAATTGGAGAGCTACATGCATCGGTCGGAACCCCTACCGGAACTTCGCCGGAGTTCACCGGAACCCTAGATTGCACTAGCAGTCATGAATGTAGCTTCCGGCGTTCTCCGATGACCTTCCCCTCCGGCAAAACTCTTACCCTCCAGCCACCACTCTGT
Organism: Helianthus annuus; assembly: GCF_002127325.2. Taxonomy (NCBI): domain Eukaryota; kingdom Viridiplantae; phylum Streptophyta; class Magnoliopsida; order Asterales; family Asteraceae; genus Helianthus; species Helianthus annuus. Next base: position 165,723,917 of record NC_035443.2, read on the forward strand.
TTATTTCCCCAAAATCATTACCTTTGTTCCTCTCCCCCACCCCCACACCCATTAGATCGACCTAATTAATTCACACCCTAAGCACAAATGCAGTGTTTGTGAATGGATTCGCGTGATTGCTAATGCTACCAAATTAAAGGGTTTGGAACCCAAATCAAACTGGGTAATATTAGAGTAACAAATAACCATACATTTGAACTACACTCTGAAATACACGAATTTAAATAAACCCAAGTGGAAAGAATTCCAAGATTTGAAGAAAACAACAATTTAGGAGGAGCCATCAGACAATTATGGGGTAAAATCTTATTTTTCTGTTAGCTCACGATTGGGACTTCATGTTTGATAGGGATGGCCGGCGATTCGATTTCCTTTCTCTGTTTATCTTGATATATTAGAGAGAGAAAAGAGGGAGATGGAGATTGGTTCAGATAAGAGAGATGAGAAAGAGAAGAGAGAGATGAGATGAGAAAGAGAAGAGAGAGATGCAGGTTAGGTTGTTCATATTAGAGAGAGAGAGAAAAATAGTTTTTATATTTCTTTTTTGTCTTTTTAATTTTGTAAAAATAGCCCCTGAATAATATTTCTTTACAAAATAGCCTCTAGGAATGTAAATGACAAGAATGCCCTTATATACAAGTCACATAACCATACTTAACCAAAAAATCTAACTGAGTTTGGGATAAAGGACATAACGTGTAGGATTTTGAAACGTTAAGGACAAAACTCGTCAAATTTAAAGGCAAAGGACACCGCCTGCAATTTGGTACAAACATAAAGGACAAAACTTGTAATTTACTCAAAAATATTTAGTCCATTCAAAAGTTTTTATTTGGCGTTTAACCAACATAATCAAATCAAACCTGCAATAACTGATTAATCTTAATCAGAATAACCGAAAACAGATTGCTTATAACTTTTTTGATAACCGAAGTGTGCGGTTATAGTTTCGGTTTTAGGTATTAAGCGAATCAAATCGATCCATACTCACCCCTAGTTCAAAATATTGATTAGTGAGTACCTTGCATTCGACTATAGAATAAATGGTAACGGACGTTACCTTTAAACAGTTCAAATCATAAAACTAAAATTCATGATGAAATTCTAAGGCATATATTATATTTTTTATGTTAGTCATAGATTTTCTTATATAATTAAATTCAAATTATGTCTAAGGCATATATTTTTTTGTTAGTCATAGATTTTCTTATATAATTACCTTGACGTTTTAGAATTACCAAAATAGTCATTCGGCGCCCACCAGCTTTCACATATCCCACGGTACTATATAATCAACCAGATAGGCATTGATCGATGGTACATTCATTTAACTTTCGTTGTTACAACTTGTAACTATTATATGAATGTTTTACGTGCAAACTATTAAACAATCTATTGTTTCCATATTATATACTGCAATTCAACCATACAGTTTCATATAGTATTTAGAAGCCGCGCTTTGTAGCAAGACCGTTAAACTAAACAAAAAGTAAATATAAAAACATTAAACCACACATGCGCATTTCGGCACGTTAACTTGTAAAAATTAAACCGAAAGTAAAACATAGAAAAGAATAACTACGTTAGCTATTAAACCACCCAAAAAATAAACGTAAAAATGTTGAACCGCACACACACATTGCAGTGTATTATATTAACTCATAAATTTTAGACCAAAACGTTGAACATAGGGCTGGCATAACGGGTCAACCGGATCTGTTAAGACACGAACACGACAAGACACGAACCCGAAACACGTAAACACGAACCCGACACGAAATCTTATCGTGTTAGATTTTCGAAACACAGACACGAACCTGTTAATAAACAAGTTACACGAAACGACCTCCTAAGACACGAAAAAATTACCAACGTATCATACAACCTGTTTAAGACACGAACACAACCTGTTTAAGACACGAACACAACTAAATTGGGGAAGTTGTGAACCGAATTGGGAATAGTGGTGTTTGTGAGAGAGATTTAAACATTAGGGTTTGGATTGTGAAAAAAGAACCGCGTATGTTTGTGAATAATTCATCCCAGGTTCCACGACTGATGACCCCATGTCCACACCCACATATAATATTTTTAAATTATTAACATGTACTTAACGGGTCTTAACAGGTTAACAAGTTTTAACCTGTTTAGACACGAAACTTGTTAAGGTCTTATCGTGTCGACCTATTTTAGACACAAAAACTGTTAAGGTCAAACACGAAACATGATAACTTTATGTAGCTCCATGTCGTGTTATCATGTTCGTGTCAACCCTAGTTAAACAACAAATTTGTAAAACATGAAAAACATAGGAGAATAAAGCGATAGATATTTGTAACTAATTTTAGAAGATGAAAAATAAAGGGACTAAAAGTAAGTAAGAGAAAATCGAATAGTGAGTGAGAAAAGTTGATAAATTATATAGGTAATTGTGTTTTTATTGTGTATATCGTGTATGTGGTTCGAGTGTATAGCATTAGTTGTATTGAATCCATTTCTTATGGTTATAAATAAAATTTATTACATTGTTTTGAGTTGATTAACCATTAGTTTTCTTCCAATACAATAAGCTATGTGGATTTTGACTACGATTAAACTAAAAAATATTGTGGATTTTGAATATGAAAAACTCAAAAATACGAATGATATATATAACAGCAAGATTATACACGTACAAGTAAAAATTGCTATGCCACAACGTATCTTTTAGCTTTTTAGGAGATTAGAAAATCATACGCAACAATAGTAGACACACGACCAATGAGTCACCCATTTTCTAACTAGATAAATAATTTATCATCTAGTATGGGTGTTCGTGGATTTGTCCAGTTTCTAGCTGAAACTAAACCAGATTCGAATTCAGTTTCAGCCGAATGTGTTTTTGTTTACTATCTTTTACCATTATTTGTTACTAATACTAGATTAAGCTTGTATAAGACCACCCATAGTGGTTGTAAATTTGGGCGTTTTTGGGGCTTAATCACGCCCAATATTGCCCTTTTGTCACTACGCATGGGCGTGATTGTTTTTTTTTTTTGGTTTGGGCGTTTTTTAAATCACGCTAAGAGGGGGAAGAATTGACCAATCAGATTTAAGCTTGCATTGTTTTGTCCAATAACATTTTTTAAATTGTTTTTTATTTTTTTTTTATTTGATTACAAACATAATGCCCCACAATCCCCATATCTTCACTACACCCATTTTAGAAATAGCCCAATAATGCCCAATTGCTAACTGAGCTGCCACATGTCGTAAAACGCCCAAAGGTGAATATTGTCTACTACGCATTGTCTAAATAAAATTAGGTTAAAATTGTAATTGAATTATTGATTCACTACTACAAAACAAATTTTTGCAGCGGTGGATTTGATTTGTAGAAGCGTTTTCCAAACGCTTCAAAAAGTGGTGCCTCAAAAAATAGGTTTTCTTTTGAAGCGTTTATAAAGACATTTTTAGCAGCGTTTAGGAAAAAATAAATTAAATAATAAATAGTTTTTAAAAGACATTTTTTACAGCGTTTTGAAAATAAGATAAAATAAATAATAAATATATTTGTAGCAGCGGTTTAGATAAATTTGGAGCCCTAAAATAAAAACAATAAAATAAATATATTATTTAGCAAAAAACCTGGAAATATATTTAAACCAATTGAGGAATACACCATTTACAATATTCTTTTGCTAGACAAATCTAGGGACACTTATTTAACAAACCTGGAACAACACCAAAGACCAATTCACAAATTTACAATATTCAAAAATTCAACACTGATTCATTATTTTCAAACCTGGAACATATATTCAAACCAAAATCAGAGACAAATTCACAAATTCAAAAGGAAACTCTAGATTGAATAACATTGATTTAACAAATCCAAACATAAATTTCTACGAGATATAAATCCATACTAAGAAAATAAAGAGTAATAACACCTAAATCTATTTAAAAGTATAGCTCCAATTTGGAAACATTTTCACAAAAAACCAAGGCATTATGATCCTTAGTAACTGGTCGATGTCCTTCTGTGTAGCAACTCTTGTTGTTTTCCAAATCAAAAAGAAACAAATAAATATAAGTTAGATCTAAACTATATACATATATAAACAATAAAAGACATGGTATATATAAAATACTTACGTTCGTGGGAAAATTTTCTTGGTATGTATAGACAAACTCCATCATATATCCCAACACCATGAATCCGCACTCCCATCCGCCATTTTGTTGTTTACACTACAATAAATTAACAATTAATTATGTAAAACTTAAGAAATTCAATTAACTAAAACATGCCTAAGTCATGTTATGTTTGATGTCATGCAAATCCTAGTAAACTTTTAACTGTGACCACCAACTAAGGATAAGACTAACAAACTGTAAATGATACTAGATGTTGATATAATTACTAGCCATGGAGGAGAGAATATAAAAAAATATAGACACGGGCTGGAGCATGCATGCACTTGGTTTATAAGATGCAATTGTAGAAAGTGTGAATGTCTAGAAATCGTTAGACCCACCTAAGAGCCGAACCATATGTACATTTAAACTGTTAGTTTCGGTTTTCGCGTTCTTCATAATTCAGTCCAGGTTTGGGACCGTTCCAGTTTGGTTCTAACTCAATGCTCAGCCTTAGTAAGTGTACACTCTGCTAAGGAAGCTGTTTTTTTCAATATAATAGTTGCGTTGATTGTTCAAAAAACAATTAACTATGACACAGAAATAACTAAGACATAGAAATGCATACCTCGACCATGCTCCATGTGAACTTTGTTCCCTTGAAAACATCTTCAATTACTTCCGAAGAAGATAACTGTTTTTGTCCTTGTTGCCCTTTAACGAATCCAAGATGAATACTTCTTTCTTTGTAGGAGAAATGATAAACAAGGACCAATGATCACTGAAAAAAGAAAGTTACAAAATAATTAAGTAAATTATAATTAATACGATAAAGGAAAGCTAATAACAATAGACTAATATGCAAAAAGAATATATATTACTTGGCTAAATATGGTGCAAGAAAGTATTGTTTGTCCATATGAAGCTCATATACACCAAGAATGTGACCTTTAACTTCTTCGGGATTACGTTGGCACATCTCACCGTTGATCGAGTTCGGACCGAAGAAAGCGCATGGGTTGCATCTTTCACCATCATTTGACATCGTATAAAACAACCTTAAATAAAAAAAAGTGTTCAGTTAACAAATTCAGTTATCTACAAATGAAATTGTACAAAATAGATAATTCAAAATAACTTACGCCGCAAACCAATGTATGATCGTGATATCAACCCAGCCGTTGGCGAATACTTGTAACAACGCCTCAATTTCAATGAAGTCTTTTAAGATGTAGGGATACATCCCGTCAGGGATAGAAAATTCGATTGGGACATGATTCAAATGATAATTACCAACATGCTTTTCTAATTCATTGACAATGCCTTGAACCCATGCAGGTCTTTCTTTTATTACATTCAAAGCATTCTTTATTTTTCGGGCTTGTTTTTCTTGATCAGATTCTTCATTTTGTGGTCGTAGAATTTGATTTACTATGGGTATCGCCCACTAAAATAACAAGAGACATGGTTATAACACACACAAAAATAATAAACAGTTGGTTTGAATACGGTGAAGTGATTAATTACCAGAGACTCGACAAAATCATCTGAATCGTCAAAATCAATTGCATCGATACGAACGGTGGACGGTCTTTGTTGTTGATCTTCATTGACTTCAGGCGATACGAACTAAAATAACAAACAATTTATTATAACATATAAAACAACTCAAACTAAAGGGTATAAATTACCTCACATATATAGACGAAAGTGTTTTTTTTTTTTTTTTTGGGGGGGGGGTAAAGATATAGACACATATATAGACTGAAGTGTTTTTTTTTTGGGTAAAGATATAGACTGAAGTATTCACTAAAGGGTATAAATTACCTTAGGTATATAGACTGAAGTGTTCGTTTCAATTTCACAAGCTGGGACCTTTCTCGAGACGCTATTTGATTTGTGTGGTGCCTCGCTGTTCAAAATCTACAATTAAACAAAAACAAAAATTTAAAACTAAACATGAAATTTACATAAATTACATCAGGGTGTTGTGAAACGGCAATTCAGAATATTAGAATATTGAGGACAAAATCAAGGATTGAAAGTCTATTTAAAGTTTAAACACCACATTTTAGTTTTCCTATTTGGATAGGTGGTGCTACAGAAAATATAAGTAAACATTAAGTAATATATATCATGGTCATCAAAGACGCTAGGCGCACTCAAGGCGCAAAGGCTGCGCCTGGGGCCTAGGCGCAAAGCGCCAAAAAAAGCGAGGGCCCGAGAAAAAAAAAAGCGCACTTAGAATATATTTTTTTAAATATATCATGTATTGAAAAATTATATTATCTTCAAATAAGTTAATCATAACTTGAATGTAATTAAAAAAATAATAAAGAAAAAACTTGATTAAATAATTTTGCCTATGAAGAATTTACTTTGAGCATTATGTTCATCCCCTAGAAATCATGTAACTGAACATTAATTAAATGCTTATAAAGAATTTAGCATTAAATAAATAAGAAAACTAGATTAATTATAAAGAAATTAGCATTAAAAACATAAAAAATCTGAATTAATTAATATGCATATGAAGATGAAAATTTTACGTTAACTTAATGTGGTCGCTGAAAAGAAAGTAATAAACTGAACATTTAATGACTATAAAGAATTTAGCATTAAATAAAAAAAAGCTGGATAATTATCATTAATTAAGCAGCGCCTTAAATACCTAGGAACTAAAGGCGCATTTAATGCGCTACGCTTGGAAATCGCGCCTAGGCGCAGAGAGCGCTCGCCTTTGATAACTGTGATACATATATATTTTTTAATAAACCAAATATACCTTTATAGCACTTCTTGGCCATTGGATAAAACCAGCAAGTGTGTCATCCATATGTTTAACTTCATCATCAGCAGTCTCTGAAGGGACATCCATGTCCTCATAACCTGGTAAGATGGTATCCACTTGTACTTTCACACAACCGTCTTTCATGTGTTTCGTATGTAAAGTCCTAATTCTAGTAGGATATGCCTGCCCCTTGGCTATCGTTATCTCTCTCGGCAAATCATCGACTGATAATAGATCACACTTACATATATCCTATAAAACCATATAACTCATTAGAATTATAAACTTTACTAAGATGTCATCCTCTTTACCCAAAATATAAATGTGTGTGTATGGAATTACATGAATATCTGGATAGTCCATATATGATCCACCCGGCACACAACTACGAAAACTCATGCTTGGGTCCACGCTTTGTCCATCCTGGTTCGCATTCACCATCTCATTACTTCTTGTTTGAGTGGTAGGCACATCATTCGGATTTGGTTGACTACCACATTTATACAATCCTCCATGAACTTTGGTTGAACCTATAAAGTAAATATTATAAAACACACATCTGAATATATATTTATACACACATAACAACCTCATTACCTATGACATATGAAACTGTCCGTGATTGGCCCCCGCGTTCAGGCCCAAAACATCTAGTTAATGGATCTTCCCGCCCTTGATAATACGTACCATCCGCTTTCATTTCACTCTCAGCATGGCCCTATAAAAATAAAAAATATAAATGCATAACATTCGACTAACTCTAATTTCTAAATATATGTGTGTGTGTGTAAAAAAATATAAATGTAAAACAGTCGACTAATTTACCAAAGCGTCGACTTTTGCTTGTATATCATTAACTTCATACAAGCCAGTTTGTTTGTTTCGACTTGCTCGGCCCGCAACCCACAATTGAGAACGTTGATGTTGTAACTTTTTAACAGAAGAATTTCTTTCCGAAAGTTGTTTCCATCTACCATCAAAGTTGTCCTTTAAACCCCTATATCCGGTGCGTCCGGTGCGGTGAAAGTTTTTGTTCTCTAGCGCACTTGCTCTTGCTTTGGCACTTTTTTCCTATGCATAAATCAACAAACAATTGTTAGTAGTTTCAAAAATATATAATAGCAGCAACAACAACAATAATAATAATAATTAACATACCAAAAATTTAGCCTTTCTCTTTGACGCAACAAACAGAGGCCATTTTGATCGATCGAGAAACTTATAATCGTCAAAAGGTTCTTCATTTTTCATTACGTATTTTCTATAAAGCTTACTTCTCCAGTTAGTACAATTTTTCTTAGCTTTTTTAAGGAAAACCTCCCTTGGCTCATCGTCGGGAATATTCCAGTAATCCTAATTATTTACAAAACAAAAGTTAAATACGATGATTAACAAATATCACATTTCTAAAATATTACATAATATCAAATACAATACCTTAGCATCCAACCAAAGATTTTCCCACCTTTGCCTGTCAAATTCTTTCGTAGGAATATGATACGGAAACCTTGCTCTTAATGTTAATCCTAACCACGAAGCAAATTTACTTTTTTGTTTACCCATCGCTATCATATCATCATCAAATTCAACGTGCAATTCGTCTTCTTTCAGTTTCTTTGAACAAGAAGCAACACCTCTTTTACCTCTACTTCTACCTCTGTTAGACATATCTTCAGTATACTATTAGCCAAAATAGATAATATAAGGATAGTTATTCAAACGTACAACGCAAATTGAGCCAAAAAACGAGACCTATCAAAATGAAAAAAGAGTCAACACTAATATTGCTATATCCAAATAACCTTCTCTGTACTACATTTTTTTATGTTGAAATATCAATATTGATGAATGTTAAAATTCAGGTTTAGTCTTAATAACACAGAACCTGAAAAATACCCTTATAAACCTTTAATTATAAGTTACTTGTAGTCAAGTTTACTGTTTTATGCTTTATCAAAGTCGTTTAAGCACAGCTTGTTTACGGATCGAAAGCAATATACATGCTTTTAAAGCATCCACACATATGGGACCACAATCATACTATATATATATATATATACACGTGCAATTCATACTAATTAAAAATAAAAAACCATATATGAGACTAGAATCATACATATACTTACAAAGTGCAATAGAATACAACCATTTAGAAATCAGAGACCGCATTCCAGAATCCATAATAACAATAGAGAAAAATCACATAAAGGGGCGATTGACAGTTAATTAAACCTAACTTAAATCATCATCAGTTTCAAACAAAATCACATAAAACATACTAAATATATAACAGAGGGTAGAATAACATCACCAATTTCAAGTAGATTTTGTGGATGAAATGTGTTCTTAGATGAAAATGCAGCTGTGATAGAAAAATCCTAACTGTGCTTTGTAACCAATTTGTGAAGCAATCACGTATTTAACTGAGATTTGGAGCAAAATCCGTGAAGAAACTGCAACCCTAACTGTGAACGAGCGGGAGATGAAAACTAATTGGCGCTAATTGGGAATCTAGGAAAATCTTTGACGGTTTAGAACATTGTGGGTTTTTCATAAAGCCATTAAAGCCTTCTATGAGTTTGATACACTAAATTTATAGTTTATAAAAAAGATATTAAATTAAAAGAATACATAACATAATATTTAATATATAAAATAATCGAATATGTTTGTTACCTATTAGATAGGAATGATTACCTATTAGATAGGAATGATGATGATACTTAATGAATCATGCAAAAGTTGCTTTGGAAATCGACGAGTATGGTGTAACTTTCAAAGATGGGGTTTTAAATTTGTCACTAAAAAGTCATATAATATTAGACTTGTATAGACAAAATAAGCTACTAATTTATATTCTCAAAAACCCCATACCAATTAAATTGCTTTGAACACAATTAGGGATGACAATTGAACTCGAACCCGACACACTTGGGATAGGTTTGGGGTCGGTTAATCGGGTTTGAGACGGGTTTGAACTAATTTTTATTTTTTTCGCGGGTTTGGGATTTGGTGCTATACAAGTTTACCCAACCCAATTACCCGATAAAGTAAACCCGTTTATCCGATTGTACACACGATATAATTTCTTTTATTTTTTTTAAATATGTACATATATAACACATCTTTTTTTCTATACACATAGGTATTTTGTTTCGTATACAATATAGTTATTTGATATATTTCTTTAGTGATAGTACTAAATGTAACTGATTAGTAGTTACCCGATGGGTTTTGGGTCGGGTATATCCAACGGGTAAACTTTTTAAAATCAATGGGTTACCCGAAACCCGCGGGTATATCCGATACCCGATGGGTATTTACCCGCTAGAAACCCCACAGATTTTGGCACAAGTTTAGGACAAGCTTATCTAATTGGGTTTTGAATTGGGATTACCTAAACTCGTCCCAAACCCGACCCATTACCATCCCTAAACACAACTGTCATTATTACTCTCTTTTATGTCAATTCAATTCTAATTTATACCTTTATTAAAAAAATAAACATGAAGATGAAGAGTTCCTACTCTGCATCCCAACATATGTTGAACAAAGCATTAAAGTAGTACTCAGTTTGCTTAAAGTTCAAATTACAAACTAAAAATTATATATAATTTTATCGTTCTACTTTAAATACACAAGTCCAACAATAGTTAAATATTTACATAAATCCATCTTATAAAGATAGCAAAATAACTCATACCTCTGTTTATATCTAAATTCTATAGACTAAGTTTTAATATATTACAATACTATAGAATAAATTCTAATATATAATTAGGTATATTTACAATAAAATCCATAAATTTGTTAAACAAGTTAAATATGATATAATGGTAGTCTAAACGGGTGATGGTGCTTTGGCTAGTGGTGATGGTGTGTCCCAACCGCGGTGGTGGCGATAGTTAGAAGGGCAGTGCTATGAGTGTAAACGAGCCAAGCTATTTGTGATTGATTTAAAAAAAAACTCAAAACAAGCCCGAAGCCAAACTTCACTTATTGAGGTTGAGCGGGTTTGCAAGCCCATACGAACGTATTACTTATACATTTGTAAAATAAATATTAAATTAAATATATATTTATCTAATAAAAACTTATTTAGTTTACTACATTGTGGATTAAAAACTTATTAAAATGATAGGGAGAAACGGTTGAGTAAAATAAATTTTAAATCAAATAGATATATGGAATATCATAAACTCAATCCAATGATTATCTATGTTTAAATTTTAAAATGATAATATTTGGAAGCGGATATAAATTATATATAGCCTTATTAACATCATAAATATATTCAGATAAACTAACACTTAAAAAATGGAGTTTACTAGATGACATATATGAAGGTTGAAAAACAAGCCAAAATTCATACGGAATCGAAATCAAGTATAATAAAATATTGAGTGCTGAGGCATAATTAATGAAATATCACCAAGTCAAACGAATTCGAAGAGCTAGAGCTATAATTTCCAATTATTCCTATAAAAAAGAAAACAATTATTAATAAATTGACAATTATAAAAAAATAGATTTGGAAAGAGTATATATATAGAGTATCAAACCTTTATCAATTAATTCAACACGGTACATCAAACATATATCCCATCGGTGTGGTCAGATCGTAAGTATGCACTGGTCTGATCATTTGCATCATTCCCTGGTTGAACATCGACAGAAAATGGTGGTAGGTCGTCAAACTGGTTGTATTCTTCCTCGTCGACGACATCATCAACACCAAGGATACGTCGTTTACCTTGCAATACAATGTGGTATCTTCGTTTGCTCAGGTCATTGACAAAGAACACCTGTGTGACTTGTTCTGCGAGGATGAATGGTTCGGATGCATATGAATTTGTTGCGAGGTCGACTTGTGTAAAACCATATTTGTCAACTATAACACCTGTATGGTTATTTACCCACTTACATTTGAACACAGGTATCTCGAAGGCATGGTAATTCAATTCCCAAATTTCTTGTATGACACCATAATAAGAATCCTTGGCAATTCTTATCCTTGTAGAATGATTATTCTTGTCAAACTCTGCCCTTGATGCTATCACTGTAACTCCACTATTCTGCATTGTACTTTTTTCATCTTGATCTTTTGTGTAAAACGTATAGCCATTAATGTCATACCCTTGATAAGTTGTTACTCTAACATCTGGACCCCGCCCCAACCTTTCTACGGTTTTATCAACATTTTTTTGGCCAGAAGATCTCATTACCTTAGTTTCAATCCAATCAGCAAACTCTTTGTTATGCTTCTTTTCATACCACATTTCGCTCTTACCCGGGTATGTTGACCGTAATGTTCCCTTGTGTTCGGTAATGTATGGAGCAATACAAGCCATGTGTTTCAGGACCTCAAAATGTGCAAGTTGTAAATCATCATGGTTTGGGAGGATTGTTTTCATACCAACACCTCCTTTCCCTGCAAGTCTACCCGAGTGACGAGATTGAGGAACACCAATACTTTTGACACCATCCAAATAACCTGTGAATAAACCAGTTATTACATTGTAAATTATAACTAATGAAACTTATATATTTTACTATAATATACTACAAATGTTATGAAATCAATACCTGTGCAAAACTCAGCCACCTCTTCAGAAGTATATCCTTCAACAATGCTACCCTCAGGTCGATTATGGTTTCGTACATAACCTTTTAAGAAACCCATATATCTTTCAAAAGGGTACATGTAGCGTAGAAATACAGGGCCACATGTCTGGATTTCTCCAACGATATGGATTACAAGGTGAACCATCACATCAAAAAAAGACGGAGGAAAGTACATCTCAAGTTCACAAAGCGTGATGATAATTTCTTTTTGCCACTCATTAAGTGACTCGGGCTCAATAACTTTTGAGTGTATCTTGTTAAAAAACAAACAAAGTTTTGTAATTGTATGTCGGAGGTAATCCGGTAACAATCCACGTACTGCAATTGGAATCATATGTGTCATCAAAACATGACAATCATGAGACTTCATACCAAGCAATTTTAAGTCTTTCATCGACACCAGCTTTTTAATGTTTGCAGAATAGCTGGATGGAACTTTAATATCTTGTAAACATTTACAAAACTTTGTTTTTTCATCTTTTGACATAGTATAGCACGCAGGTGGCAGATAAAATTTTCCTCCGGGTGTCGCGACAGGAGCAAGTTTTTTACGTATTCCCATTTCTTCCATGTCTTTACGGACATTAATCCCATCTTTAGTTTTCCCGGGTATGTTTAACAATAAGCCTATCAAGCTCTCACATACATTTTTCTCTATATGCATTACATCTAGACAATGTCGAACTTGTAAATTCTTCCAGTAAGGCAAATCCCAAAAGATTGACTTTTTTTTTCCAAATGGCTTCTTTCTCAACCCGATTTCTTTTTCCCAACACAACATTTAGTTTTTCAACTCGTGAAAATGCATTAAATCTTTTCCTCATTGAACGGTCCTCAACAGTTCCATCAAACTCCTCTTTTTTATTTCGATAACTATGACCTTGGGGAAGGAATCTTCGATGTCCCATGTATACAGTTTTTTTGCAATTATTTAACCACATAGAACTTGTATCATCTTCACAAATAGGACAAGCTGACTTACCTTTCGTCTTGTATCCTGACAAATTACCATATGCTGGAAAATCACTTATGGTGCAAAAAATCATGGCCCGCAATTTAAAATATTCTTTCTTATAAGCATCATATACTTCTACACCTGTATTCCATAGAGTTTTTAAGTCATCAATTAAAGGAGACAAATAAACATCAATGTTATTACCAGGTTGTTTCGGACCTTGAATCAACAAAGACATCATTATGTATTTTCGTTTCATGCATAACCACGGTGGAAGATTGTAGAAGAACTGGCCATGTACTATGACGACTGCTCATGTTTCCAAAAGGGTTGAACCCGTCTGAACTAAGTCCCAACCGTATGTTTCTTATCTCGTTACCAAACTCAGGAAACATGTTATCAATATTTCTCCATTGGGGTGAATCCGCTACATGTCTTAATTTTCCATCCTTTACACGACTATCTGAATGCCAACGCAATAACTTTGCTTCTTTCTCATCTGAAAATAACCGTTTCAGTCTAGGTATAATTGGGAGGTACCACAACAATTTAGCTGGTGGTCCATTTTTTGTCACATCATCGTTAACTTCATCTGTTTCAAATTTACGCTTATACCTTGACACACCACAATAAAAACATTTATGATCTTGCTTGAAATCCTTTACATACAACATACAGTCATTTGGACATGCATGTATTCTTTGAACTTCTAATCCCATCGGACACGTCATTTTTTTTGCTTGGTATAACGAAATTGGTAACTCATTACCTTTTGGAAGAATGTCATGTAAAAGCACTAATAGATCTGTAAAACTTTTATCACTCCATCCGTGTTTTGACTTTAAGTTAAACAACTTCAACACAACATCTACTTTACTAATCTCAGAACCGGTATATAATGGTTTTTCTGAATCATCAATTAGCTTCTTTAACTTTTCTTGATCGATATCATCAACATTAGTCTCTAAATCATTAAGCATTTCACTTAAATTGTCACTAGGGACATTTAAATTGTCACTGCGGACATTTAAATTGTCATTGTCATGATTGCCTAAACTAATTGACGACGTGCCATGTTCAACGCGTGATTCCCCATGCATTGACCAACAAGTGTATTTAGGCATAAAATCATCTTTCATCAAATGAAACTCTATATCTTTGACATCATCATATTGTTGGAAATTTTTACAAATCATACAAGGACACCAAATCTTTTGACTTCCAACATTCAATCTATTAGCTTCGGCAGCTTTAATAAAACTTTCTATGCCATCCATATATGCTGAGCTAGTACGTGCACTATCGTACATCCATTTTTTACGATCCATCTAAAAATTAAAATAAATAAATAAATGATATAAACGTGTGTGTGAAGAAAACGATAAATGAAATTAGTTGTATTTCAAGCTATCAATAAACAACGAAAATAAACGAAGTATTAACCATATATATAAAAAAATGTAATATAAAAAGAAACTTCTAACCTAAAAAGAATTAAATGGTGGTTTTTAATGACTTTCAACCTAATTAACTTTTGTGTCGCTCAAACTATAAATAAACTAAATAACTAATACGAAAATACATATAATCTATACTATCTAATAAAGCAAACCAATTAGAGACATGTCAACCATTAAGTTAATCTAGAGATTCGTTTTCCCGCCTAATTAATTAGTAAGTTATATAATTAATTTCCATACAAATTTTTTATTATGGAGGAAAAGTTGATAAAAAAACGTTATCTTAAAAGTATACAAACATTAAGGATTGTAATTGATATATATTGCACTAGAATTTCAAATAATTATCTATATGTAACTTGTAAATGAATAAAGAACTAATTTATTTATATAGCTTCATCCTACCAAATTTTAGATATCATTTATGAAACAATGTATTTATCCGAATTACATTATGTAGAATATTAATTTATAATATTATATTATATACACGTTTTATTTAACATGAATTTAATATATATATATATATATATATAATACAAAACTTTCATTATAATTAAAAGATAACACTAAAAAAGAATATACTCTTAAAATAATTCATTTATCATCTCAAAACAGAATGTAGACGGGCAACATCGCCACCCCTTTCTGAATTTGTCACATTAATATTCATTTTTAAATACATATCTTAACGACGGTATATGTTAACAAATTATATTGTATTTTATTTTATTAGTATAATAAATGGATTTATTCAACCTTGCAATGCATATATTTTTGAAAACATATTGTTTATTATTAATTATATAACATTATATTATCAACACGTGTAATACACGAGGTTGTAACCTAGTAAAATAATACAATCAAATTAGAACCTAAATTGTATGAGCATTTGGTATCGGGTACTGGTATTGAACTGTACCAGGTATATTTGGTAAGGGTTGAGAGGACATGAGGGGTAAAAATTAATACAAAATAAACACTTATTTAATTTTAATATATATATATTAATAAATATAAATATATAACAACGTAACCAAAATTTCTAACCTGTATCTACTTAAATGATGATGGTGAACCAAGTTTTTTTTTTTCCGGACGGCTCTTTCTGATGATATATTTGTATACAGTTGACGCGATATTGTATGCTATCAAGAAATACACGCCAATACATAAATGGATTAATTAATTAATGAATAACTATATATAAAAGCAAATATAATATAATTAAAATTTCCAAAGCTTCAATTGACGTGATGATTGAGGAAGAGTTAGGAATTCAATGTGACTGTTGTTGAGGAATTGCATAGGATGAAAGGTTGAAGATGACCAATTCTGTATTTTTTTTAGATTGATGAGTTATTTATATTGATAGGTATTGGAAACTGATAAGATTGATTTTACTTTTTAAAAATAAAAATTATACAAGAGGAAAATTATAATCAGACGAAAAAAAGGGTATTCTGGTATATCCCAAAAAGAAGGGTATTCTAGTATATCCATCCATGTTTCGAGATTTAATTTTGTTTAAATAAATTAAAGTCGGTATTTTTTGGATGTGTATGGTGATTATTAATAGGATTTCAAAAATTATTCAAATATCTTCGGGATTTAGGTAGTGTTTGGTATGCAATAATGAGAGGTGGAATGGAATGGATAATTACGAGGGAATGAAGAAAAGAGTGTTTGGTTGGTCAATGAAATGGAATCACCCATTCCAAAAGGCATTCCATTCCTTCAAAATCATTCATTTCACCCCTCATGTTTTTTCCATTCCATCCCCTCTTGCACCATTTATCAACACAACAATCCACCACCTTCGCCACAACCCACCACCACCTTCGCCACAACCCACCACCACCTACCACCACCGCCATCGTCGCCAACCGTCACCTGTCATCCGCTACCACCTCAACCCGACAGCCACCGTCACCGCCGCCACCCACTCGCCACCGTTATCACCCACAGTCGTGACCAACCGCCAACGCCACTCGCCGCCGCCCACCACCATTGTAGACGCCACCACCACCGTAGACGCCACCACCACCGCCACCGCCACCACCAACCGCCGCCGCCGCCACCTCTGCTACCACCCACCACCAACGGCCACCTTGCTGCCACCACCATTCGTCGTCACCGCCGCACCGCCACTCGCCGACACCACCACCACCCATCGCCGCCGCCGACACCCACCACTGCCACCTATAACCACCCACAATCACTACCACCGACCACCACCACCACCACTCACCGTTGTATTTATTACTCCGTTTTTCTTGTCTATCAAACAGTACACAATAATAATTCATTCCATTCACACATGGTAACCAAACAAAACATGGAATGCTAATGATCCATTGCATTCCCTCATCCATTCCATTACCTCGTTCATTCCATTCCTTCGTTCATTCCATTACCTCATACCAAACAGACCCTTAATATATAACAAAAGAAAGTAGGAATGTAGGATGCTCCAAATAAAAACAAAAGAAAGTGGGAACTCTTTTGTATAACCCTTTTGTTCATAATTGGTAAAAGTAAATAAATATATACTTAATATATTTCAGTTTTGATCAGAGTAGCGGCGCTAAAGCTAATTTTAGATTAAAATATTATTTTTCGTTTTAAACCAACGCTTCTAAACGTATTGCCTTTAAAATTTAGAAGTAAGCATTAACATAAAAAAAAAATATAAACCGCTTCTAAAAGGATATAGAAAAAATTAGCATTAGAGTGATTCTTTTTTGAAGCGCTTTATGATATACCGCTTCTAAAAAGAAAGTAGGAACGCTTCTAAAAACAACTTTTGTACTAGTGATTTATGCAAATAACAAAACTTAAATAACCATCATTTCTTATCCGGTCTTTTCACTTTGAATCGAATTCAGATTTTAAAACTTGAAAACCCAATTAAATTTCGATTTAAAGTTTAAACCAACCACTAAACAAAGTTTAAACCAACGATGAAAGTAATAGATGGCTAATAAAGTATCAGGATCAACATATGGACTTGACTTTGTTGTTTGTAGTTTTAGGGATTTTGATTTCTACTAATTATTACCACTTTCATCTTTTTGTAGTGTTGAAGGGGTATGGCCCCAAAAAAGCCGCGCAAACCTTCGTCAAGGCTGCGCAAAGGGCCATACTCCTTAGTCAGCATTTTCTCTTGCTAAGGCAATCTCGCGCGATTACCGCCATATCCGACGAAGAGGCGCGAGGGCCAATCAGAAGAGAACAATCACGATACTTAGCAATCTGATAAGAACCTTCAGTACCTGTAAGCCGCGCAACCCACAGAAAGGTTGCGGCGCGAGACCAGGGTAGGAAGGTACAAAGGGCACAAGTGGCAGAGAAAAGGAGCCAATGAACATCCAGCAGGCTCCGTTCAATCGTGCGCCACGATCGTCTGACGTACAGAGAACGAGAAGTACTTAAGGACGCCTACGTGGCACCAATCAGAGGACGGAGACATCTGTCCCACGATCCCCACTTGTCTGCTGATGGCAGAAGGACGACAGGGCCGACAACAATGACACGTGGCTCCAATCAGGGCGCGCCAGCGCTGGAGAACTTCTAGAAGCCACTAACGGTCGACACCAGTGAGACAAAGAGCATATCCATTGTGTCGTCGATTACCGGCCCAAGGCCATCAGCCCATATCCTCTTACACCTCTCCGGCTATAAATAGAGATCTCACTCCACAGGTTAAACATTCCATTCCCTCTACTCTCACTCTTAATACTTAATTATCCTCCCAAAGCAGTCGCTTATTCTCACGCCGGAGCCCGGTTAAGAGGGAAACCCCCACATTCCCCTCTTAACGAGTAACGGTGTTTTGTTTTGCAGGATTAGCGGTCCAAGAAGAAGCTCAGAAAAGTCATTAGAAGATTAACCATCATGATAGAAACATAAACCAAACTGATTATCCCCATAATTAGTTCCGTGTTTCTTCATTGGCGCCCACCGGTTTTTTCTACAACCATTTTCATCTTCTTTTTTATGAGTTTTCGACATCTTTCCTCCTTCGATCATGGCTGGTCAAGGAATCATTCCCGAGGTTGGTTTCGGAGCAAACTCTAACGGGGCGTTGGGCGAGGGAATCCAAAACATCCAAGCCCAACACATCGAAGAAATTGGTGAAATCACTCGACCCGTCGTCATTACCGGTATTATCGGCCATTATGAAACGGAATATGTCTTCATCGACCCAGGAAGTACAGCTGACATCATCTATGAGCAGTGTTTTAACCAGTTTGACGAAGACGACAAAGCGAGACTCGAGCCAGTTGATTATCCATTGTCCGGATTTTGCAATGAAATGGTTTTTCCACTAGGCCAAATTAGTTTCCCTGTCACGCTCTCTGACGGGAAACATTCAAGAACAACGAACGTAAACTTCATGGTAATGCCCGTCAAATCGAGGCATGATGTGTTGATTGGGAGAGAAGCCCAAGGCGAACTAAACATGGTGACTTCCACTCCCCACTTAGCAATAGGGTTCCCAACCAAGACGGGAGTGGCAATCATCTACGCCAAAAAAGAAGTAATGTCAACGGAAGAGTTGCGCCCAACAAAAGCGGCGAAGGTGTCAACAACTGAGCTAGAGAAGTGGGTGTTAAACCGCAAGTACCCAGAGCAAACGGTAACAATAGGCCACGCCATTTCATCAGATATCAGAACACACCTGAAGCAACTGCTGTTCAGGAATATGGATATATTCGCCTGGACCCCGGCAGACATGACCGGGGTCCCGCGCGATATTACGTAGCATTGCTTAAACACCTACCCCTCTGTTGAACCAAAAGTCCAAAGACGGCGCAGCTTAGGGGTAGACAAAACCAAAGCAATGAATGAGCAAGTATGTGAACTACTCAAAGCTGGAATCTTGCGAGAAGTACGTTATCAAAGTTGGGTCGCGAACCCAGTAATGGTGGAAAAGGCGAACGGAGGATGGCGAATGTGCGTTGACTATACTGATCTCAATAAGGCATGCCCTAAAGATTGTTACTCTCTGCCCGAGATCGACAAAAAAATAGACTCCCTCGCGCCATACAGATGGAAATGCTTCTTGGATTGTTACAAGGGGTACCATCAGGTCCAAATGAAGCTCGAAGATGAAGACAAGACAGCTTTTAGAACCGATCTCGGGATCTTTTGTTATACAAAGATGCCATTCGGTCTGAAAAATGCTGGCGCGACGTACCAACGCCTGATGGACAAGACTTTTGCGGGGGACATCGGGAAACAAATCGAAGTTTACATCGATGACCTGGTAGTAAAAAGTCCCGAAGAAGACCAAATGTTGAAGGAAATCGAGAAAACCTTTAACTCACTGAGAAGCGTGAACATGAAATTGAATCCAGCCAAGTGTTCGTTTGGTATGGAGGAAGGGAAATTCTTGGGCTTCATAGTCACCAATGGCGGATTTAAGGTGAATCCAGAAAAAGTCCAAGCAATAGAGCGCATGCCATCCCCCAAAACAATCAAGGAAATGCAAAGGCTAGCCGGCCGTCTGGCCGCGCTTAACCGTTTCCTGTCAAACCACGCCGCAAAGTCGTATCCTTTCATAACTACTTTGCGCAACTGTGTAAAGAAGCAGGAATTCAGATGAACGCTGATGTGTGGTAAAATACACATATTTGTGCTGTGTAAAATGTATAATTTCTGTATTTTATTTATTTTATTTAGTTTTTAGTATTATATTACATTATTTGATGTTTTGGCAGGTCCTGATGCAAA
Organism: Helianthus annuus; assembly: GCF_002127325.2. NCBI lineage: Eukaryota > Viridiplantae > Streptophyta > Magnoliopsida > Asterales > Asteraceae > Helianthus > Helianthus annuus. Next base: position 165,744,609 of record NC_035443.2, read on the forward strand.
TGGAACGAAAATGAGTAAAAAGAAAATAACCAGCCAGTTGGGTTGAGTAGGGCGCCAGTGACCGAAGAAAATTTACCGCTATTTTATGTGATTGGACCGAGCTCACTTATTTCTATATTATCAAAGTTGCAGCGCTGAATTGCGAATAAAGAAAAGTTATTTAAATATAACTAAAAAAAAGATGAGGGACCATTATCGTCTAAGCCTAAAAGCCATATTACAAGATTATAGTTCAGGCTCTTTTGCTGTTGACCGAGTATCTTTGGGTTGACCAAATAAAGAAAATAATACCCATTGTCACATTTACTTTGATTGGGCTAAGTTGATTATTTGCGAGACCCGACGAAATGTTAACTAGCTAAAGTTGGCCCACCATGAGTTAGACTGATCATAAGGGCCCACACAAATACATTCTTGGACGCAATATATTGTAAGGGGGGCGACACATCAGAGAGACAATTTTTCGTAGGCAGAGGAGGTTGACGGCAGAAACACAATAGCAAGCTGCGATCAAGAGGAAAGAAAGAAAAGAAAGGATTGGTTCGAGCTTCAAGCCGCAATCAAGTTTCAAGTTCGGGTTTGCAATTTATTATTTTTGGTTTTGTTAAACTTTGTGTTTTACAAAATTATAAACATGTTTTGCTACTCGATTCAGACTTGTTTCTTTTTCATGACTATGATTTTTGGCTAAACTTTTCATACTACTTAGGTTGAGATGAACTAGATGATTGTAATGCGTTTGTGACATGTTTTCGGTTATTTGATGTGATTTACATAACTTTTCTTTGATATTGATCTTGATATTGCATGTTGGTATGTTTTGGTTATTTTATTAGTCAATAAATTCAGCGGTTTAGGCACGAAGAAATTCCCCCTAGACTTAGCATTTAATTTAATTCGTTGATCTTAGGATTTTCGGGTTAGGTATTGTGTTGAGAAATTGACCAAGTTGACTAATAATTAAAATCACTATATTAAAACTTGCATCCTCATCTTGTGACTCGAAAGACGATTAGGGTGAGCTAGGTTATTAGCTAATTATTGGTGGGTAGATTGGGTGACCGATAGCTCGGGCTCGTTTAATGCATCGTAATTAAGGTTTCATAGGATTTCAATTATCAAAGTTGGGTTTGCTTTGCGATTTTGGGATCTTCTCTTAACATAACTGTCTCTGAGGTCAAAAAGATTCTATTTTCGTAGGATTTTGTATCGATAGCTCGAGCCGGTTCATTCTAGCACTTCACATTTAGTCTTGATCTTTCGTTTGATACATCTCTAGCGGGGGTTAATCGAGGGAAAAAGATATTTAACCATTGTCATTGTCAAATTAGCATTGCATGATTTTAGGGATTCGATACCTAGGTAGTTCTCTCTCATCACTGTCTGCTTCCCGTCACTTCACCACCTTGCTTGCTTTCTTTGTTCTTTTGTTTACTCACGTTAGTATAATTAGGAAAAAATCAAAATACAAATTAAAACCAGTTAAGTATTAGTTGAGTCAGAGTCTAGTTTAGCGTCGCTAGTGTCTCGTGGGTTCGATACTCGGACTTCATTAGGCTTTACTACGTACGATAGGTACACTTGCCTGTCAGTGGTCTAGCATTTAGAGAGTCTTAGTTTATAAATTTAAAACTAGGGTGTCTAGGTTTAGGTTAGTAGTTTTTACAGACCACATTTACCACATCAAGTTTTTGGCGCCGTTGCCGGGGACACTTAGGCGATTGCGTTATTAGCTTTGACTGATCTTATTTGTTTAATTGGTCTTATTTGTAGTTTGAGTCTCAGGGTTTGTGTCTAGTAGTAGTTTGTCTAGTCGTTTTTTTGTAAATATATTTTTATTAGTTATTTTTTTATATATTTTTTATCATGTGTTTTATCTGTGGAGGGCCTCATTACACCAAATATTGTCCAAACAAGTCGGGGTATTCCATAGATTTCGATGCTAACCCTCTTGTGCAGCCGCAACCATATCCTTCGCAGGGGTATTCCACATATCACTCTTCTAACTCATATTCACAGCCACAGTCATATCAGAATTCCTATCTTTCACCATATCAGAATTGCTATACTTCACCATATCAATCATGCAACAAAAACGAGTGCCCACCTTATTTTCAGACATTGGTGGAATCATGTCAAGTCATCGCTCAGTCGACAGCAGCACTAGAACAGATGTTGAGGGAAAGCAACAATCAACTCATGGATCCATTTTGTCAGGGTTGCGCTGGACCACACAAGTATGAAGATTGTCCGGTCGCTTTTCCAGGGGCGATGCCTTCAGATTCAAAGGAGACGGCATTGAAGGATACTGAGAGGACAAATGAAAATGATAAGGTAGAGCAGGAAGAACGAGAAGAGAATACGGGTAAGTTCATAATTGATTTCTCGTGTAGTAATGTAGAGATAGACGCGCAACTGGCTGCATATAAGAGATGGAAGGGAGAAGACTCAGAGGAAGACGAAGAAGAGTCGGTTGAGGAGATCATTCCAGACACGGAGATGAAAATGGACGACGAAGTCCCACATCCGGTTCCGAATGGCACTATACATGATTTAGGGAGTGACTCTGATGACGAGATAGACGAAGAAGAATGGGTGGCGTATCAGAGGTCGTTGGTGAAGAGAGAAATGATTGACGAGGAGTTGGATTTGGGAGATTCCTTAGGGTTTATGTTTGCTGAAGAGGTAGAAGATAAGGAATTAGAGAATGTCTTGTCTTGGGAGGACGAGTTTCGTGGGGAGTTAGAAAGTTTACCAGTTAAGTATTAGTTGAGTCAGAGTCTAGTTTAGCGTCGCTAGTGTCTCGTGGGTTCGATACTCGGACTTCATTAGGCTTTACTACGTACGATAGGTACACTTGCCTGTCAGTGGTCTAGCATTTAGAGAGTCTTAGTTTATAAATTTAAAACTAGGGTGTCTAGGTTTAGGTTAGTAGTTTTTACAGACCACATTTACCACATCAGACGCCTGAAGCAGAAAGCGCCTTTCAGCAAATGAAGGAATGTTTGATCGAACTCCCAACGTTAACCGCGCCGTTCGAAAAAGAGCCGCTCATCTTGTACTTGTCGTCATCAGACAAGGCAGTGGGTTCAGTGTTGCTTGTAGAAAAAAACGGGGTCCAGACTCCAATCTACTATATCAGCAGAATGCTCACAGATCCAGAAACAAGATACTCCACGATGGAGAAACTGGTACTAGCGCTGTTGCATGTCTCTAGGAGGCTGCGCCGATACTTCACAGGCCACGTTATAACCGTACTGACCAACTTTCATTGGGACGATATTGCAAAAACCGGAGACGTCCGGGCGATTGGCGAAGTGGGCAATCGAGCTGGGGGGGGGGGGGCACAACATTTTGTACAGGCCGCGCCCAGCCATCAAAGGTCAAGTCCTTGCAGACTTCATCACAGAAGTCCCAGCTGAGAAAATCAAAGATTGTGAAGTCGTTGAGGCTCCCATAAAAGATACATCAGATGAGCTGTGGTTCCTATACACAGATGGTGCCTCAAACGAGGATGGCTTAGGAGCCGGATTGCGCCTGATCAGTCCTGAAAAACACGAATTTACATACGCCATCAGGTTGGATTTTAAAAACACCAACAACGAAGCAGAATACGAGGCATTTCTAGCAGGCTTGCGCCTCGCTATTAAAATGGGAGCCAAGAATTTACAGGCGCACGTTGATTCACTCTTGATCGCCAGTCAGGTCAACGGATTCTACGATGCAAAGGGCGATGTCATGGCCCTGTATTTAGACCAAGCGAAAGAACTGCTTCAGAAATTCAAGACATACAGGGTGGTACACATAAATCGCTCTGAAAACAAACAAGCAGACGCTTTAAGCAAGCTCGCGTCAGCCTCCTTTCAGCATCTTGCAAAAGAAGTCAGAATTGAGGTGCTTAAAAATCCATCAGTCCTGCTGTGACAAGTGAATGTGATCGAAATGGGGCAACCATCCTGGATGACCCCTATAATCCGCTATCTACAGGAAGGGATACTCCCAGAAAATAAAGCAGAGGTAAGAAAAATCCAGCATAAAGCCCTGCACTACGAAATGAATGATGGTATCCTGTATCGAAGATCCTTCTTAGGTCCTTTGTTGCGCTACGTAGATCCCCAAGACGCAAATTACCTGATTCGAGAAATCCATGAAGGAATCTGCGGTATTCATGCGGGGCCGCGCATGGTAGTGGCGAAGATTATGAGCGCCGGGTATTATTGGCCAGGGATGCATGTCGATGCCCTGAAAGAGCTGCGCAAATGCGACTCCTGTTAGCGGCACTCTCCAAAGACCCTGCGCCCCAAAAATGATCTTATCCCAGTATCCACTGCTTGGCCTTTTCAACAATGGGGGATTGACATGGTGGGACCCTTCCCAGATGCCCCGGGATCCGTAAAGTTTATAATCGTGGCGGTCGATTATTTCACCAAGTGGGTGGAAGCCAAAGCCCTCGCATCAACCACTGCCATGATGGTGCGCAACTTTATCTGGGAGCACATCATCTGCAGATTTGGTCTCCCACTCAAGATCGTCACAGATAATGGTATCAATTTTGCCTCAGAAGACCTTAAAAAATGGATGAAGAAAATGAAGATAGAACATACCTTCTCATCTGTTGCACACTCCCAGGGCAACGGTCAAGTGGAAAGCGTGAACAAAAGCATCGTGGAGGGGATAAAAGCCCGACTGGGCACAAAGCGCAGAGGTTGGGTAGATGAGCTCCCAAGCATCCTATGGGCTCATCGAACCATGCCGAAGACAAGCACCGGCGAAACTCCTTTTAGCCTAGTATATGGCTCAGAAGCAGTTATCCCGGCAGAAGTTGGTCTCCCCTCACCACGATTGACAGCGGTCAATACGATCGATAACGAAGCAGAGCGCCGTCTCGACCTGGATCTCTTGGAAGAAAGACGCGAGATCGCGCGCATTAAAGAGGCGAAATACAAAACACAACTAGAGAGGTACTACAATGCGCAAGTCCGCATTTGTACCTTCAATCCAGGAGAATACGTCTTCCATGACAACGAAGCTTCGAACGCCGAACACCCTGGAAAGCTAGCACCCAAATGGGAAGGCCCATACTTAGTCCACGAGGTGCTAGGGAAAGGGGCGTACAAGTTACGAACGTTAGATGGTCATATCATTCCACGCACATGGAACGCGCAACAATTCAGCAATTGCTATATGTAATCACTTTAGGCTCACGAGCCAATCCTCTGTTGAGGGCCACTGATATTCGCTAATTTACACATATTTTAGTCCCTCGTTTTACCCCTATTTTATGCGTTTTCGGCCGTAAAACCGTCATTCGGATACTTAATTATCTACACTTTTGTTTACAGGCCTAAAACAGCATACCAGACAAGATGATAGCAAAAACGAGGACTTTCCGGACAAAACGACGAAGCTGCAAACCTTCTGTTAGAAAAACTGACCTGGGCGTGTGGCACGGTCGTGCGACCTGATGCACGACCGTGCATCTCCGATAAACCAAGAAAGGCCTGGCAGTGAACGAGGGTGCAACTCCGCGTGCAGGGCATTGGCCAACCCGGAAACGCACGGTCGTTCCAGATCTTGCACCCCGTGCGGATCCGATGATCAAGCCAACCTCGGAACTGAACGACCAGTGCGACCAGGCGTGCAACAACAACCCGGAAATGAACGACCGTGCCATATGGAGAACGGTCGTGCGATATCGAATCTGGTCAACGATCTGCTGATGTCATGCAGTATGGTGGACCACCACCAATAATTGCTTAAAGTGCACGGTCATGCCACAGGAAGAACGACCGTGCGACATCGAAAAAATATAAAAACAGAACAGAAACATTCTGTTAGTAACTCTGGAATTTTGGAGAGCTCCACAGGCGATTTTCAGGCTCTGGACGCATTAGCTTTAGCCCGGATTCAAGCCACATTGCCCGGTTTAGCTCGGTTACTATCCGGATTCTCATTCTTATGCTTGTTTATGGTTTGGTTTCTCAAATCTTTCCATAATTTTGTTATGTTTCAAGCATTTAGACTGATTATTATGTATTAATGTAAGCCTTTGGGCAAAAACACAACAATCCCTTGCTTGATTATAGCCATTAGTATGTTAATCTTTGTTTGTAATGACACTTGGAAGTATTTTCTATGATTATCTTTGATGATTAGTTCGCAACCTTGTTATTGATATTGATTTTTTGATTATAAGTAATTGTGTTGGATGATTGGTGCTTGGTTAGTTAAGATAGTTGAAAAATGAAGCTTAATTAATCATGTATTAGTAAACTTTTAATTTGGTTAACTAGTTTAACTTGGTTAAAATGTGGGCACCATGATACTAGAAATGGTTAGTGGTTTAATAAAATGTAATTATTGTTAATCAAGAAAGCTTGCCCTCACGGAAGGACTCTAACGGGTTAGATGGTGTTGTTATGAATTCTTGCCATGATTTGTTAGCTTAGTTAGTAGTTTCGGCCAAAATTGCTATCTTGGTGAATTTATGCGCAAGATTTGTAAAATGAACTCGGTTGTGATTTAATCTAGTTTATGCTTGTCTCGGTGGTTGCATTGTGTTTATCGGTGTTGCTTTCCTTGATTAAGTGAGGTTAGAAAACTCCTAACGGATGACTAACTTATTTTTAGGAGATTTTTGTAGACATTAATCAATTGCACGTTAAAGAACAATTTTAGGTGGTTAAAGTGTGTTTATCGTTTTAACTTTCTGAATGATTGTCATGTTAGGATTCCCGAAAGGGATACTAATCGTCTCAAAATGGAAAATTGACCGAATGCTTCTAGTGCCAAAACTGACTTAGATGACATGCTTTGGTTGTGTATTAAGCAAGGCTATTTATATATAATCTAATATGTTTTTATAAGTATTTGTTTATGCTTACTTTAGTTTAATTAACACCAAAACAACTTATGTTTTTACCGGTAATTTAGTGGCAAAGGTCTAGTATTATTTCTCCGCCCATTTCCGTGGATCGATACTTGGTTCTTACCGATACTTTACTACATATATGACGGGGTACACCTGCCTCTTTCGTGTGTGTTTTGATGTAAAAGTAATAATCACTTTTATAAATTTAAAACCAAATCGTGTGTAATTTCATTGTAAAAATATGTGTATATACGCACACGTCAAGTTTTTGGCGCCGTTGCCGGGGAATGTGGCGAGCTTTAGGAACGACCCGAGTCATTGTGTTATCGGTGTATATACTTGTTAATATTTGTGTATATTTTCGTGATTATTTATTTGTTGATTTATTTGTTAATATTTCTTGCTTTTAATTCAATTTATTCATTTTCGTGATTCTTTTGTACACTTGTAAACTTTTATTCTATTCATTTGTTCTAATCCGGATTTATTTATTCATTTATTCGTTGAATTTTCGGCTCTTAAAAATCGTTTTTAGACTAGACGATTCGATTATTTTCATTGCTTTAATTTTTATAAAAATTTCGGCCCATTTTCGGATTTTTATAAAATTTTCAGCCCATTCTTATAAATATTCTGTTTCTATTCAGCTAAAAAAAACAGCATTATTATATTAATAAAATATTCACTGTGTCAGTTTTTCGTTTGCAAGTTGATGTCCTCAACTCCCGCGCCCGCTATTGCTGAGCCTACTGACAAACCAACGCATAATCTTAGAAGAAGTAAGAGGCTGCGCGAAAGGTCACTTGTCATTGCACAACGCATTGCAAATGCAATCGACAAGCCGGTGATTATCGTTGAAGACGAAAGCTTAGGGGACGAGGAGAGAGTCGTCATGGCGGACGACGACCGACCTCTGAATGAAACAAATCAGCCCTGAAGGGCAGGCCTGGAGCCGAGTATCCTTCAACCTACTATAGATACTCCTACTTTTGAAATTAGACCTAGTATTATTAATATGGTGCAAAATTCTGTACAGTTTGACGGACGTGAGCATGAAGATCCTGGGAGGCATATCGCTGCTTTTCTTGCTGTCTGTTCGACATTTAGGATTACAGGTGTTTCGGAGGATGCGATTCGGTTGAGGTTGTTTCCGTTTTCGTTACGTGACAAAGCTAGAGCTTGGCTTATGTCACTTCCTGCCGGGTCCATCAGGACCTGGAATCAGTTGGCGGAACAGTTTATGCAGAAATATTTTCCGCCAGAGAAAAGGAACAAGCTACGGAACCGGATTGTTTTCTTTTGCCAGGACGAGGGCGAGTCGTTGCATGCGGCTTGGGAGAGATTCAAGGATTTGTTGATTGATGTGCCACATCATGGCTTCTCCAAGCGACAGCTGGTTTTGACTTTCTATCAGGGGCTCAGTTATAACACGCAGGAGCGATTAGACGTGAACGCGGGAGGCGATCTTGGAACTAAGATGCCGACTGAAGCGTATGATATTATAGAAAAAGCTGCGTTGAAATCCATCTCGCGTCGGGATGGAGATAGAGGTCGGGCATCATCATCCTCATCTCGCTCAGGAGTTCATGCTGTAGACGACTACATGGCCATTACTGCACAAATCTCGGCTCTTGCATCGAGATTCAACAGGTCCCAAATGATTGCGCATGCTGGCTCGGGATGTGACCAGTGCGGAGTGTCACACGAGCCTGGGGCATGTTTTCAGGGAGTCGTATATGAGGGCCACGAAGAAGTAGATTTCGTGAGTAATCAAGTGAGGCCGCAGAACAACCCGTACAGTAACACCTATAATCCCGGTTGGAGAAATCACCCAAATTTTGGGTGGCGAGCGAACACAGGAAATCAGAACCCATTGGGGTTCACTCAGCGTGCTCCAGCGCCTCAGCAGGGTCAACAGTACCAGCAGTACAACCAACCTTACCAGCAGCGTCCATATTCGTACCAGAATCAGGGTACTGGGAGTAGCTCCCAGCAGCAGGCCCCTCAGTCTAGTTCCAAGCTGGAGGATATGATGGCTCAACTTCTCTCTAGCTCCGAAAAACGATACCAACAAAGCGAAGATCGTTTTCTAGCTAACGAGGGAGAAATGAGGAGTCAGAAAGCCTCGATTCAGAATATTGAGAATCAGGTTGGTCAGCTGGCGCAGATGACGTCCAAAAGGCCCCCAGGCGGTCTTCCGGGTAATACAGAACCAAACCCGGGCGGGCATGTGAATGCGATCATGACCAGGAGTGGAAAAACTACCGGGCCCGTCATATCGGACTCAGCACCGGACGAGGTGCAAGCCAGGCTACGCCCAGCAAGTACAGCACAAGTCCAGGAGCCGGTCAAAGATTACACTCCACCAGTACCTTATCCAGGCAGGCTGAAGAAACAGAAGAACGAAGAGCAATACGGTAAGTTCCTTGAGTTGTTTAAGCAACTACACATTAATATACCGTTTGTTGAAGCCTTGGCCCAGATGCCAAAGTATGCGAAATTCCTAAAGGATATCCTCTCGAATAAACAGAAGCTCGGGGATATATCATGTGTGGTGATGAATGAAACTTGTTCCGCCGTTCTGCAAAACCGTCTGCCCACGAAAATGGGAGATCCTGGTAGTTTTACGCTCCCGTGTTTGATTGGAAACATGTCTGTTAGCCATGCATTGGCTGACTTGGGAGCGAGTATCAACCTTATGCCGTATAAGGTTTTTACAAAGCTGGATCTGGGTGAGCCGTCACCCACTAGGATGAGCATTCGGTTGGCAGACTTTACCACGGAGCCAACTTTACCGCCAAGAAGGTGTTGGATTCCGGGTTTTATTGGCCGACTATATTTCGTGATGCGCAGAGTTGGGTTAGAGCGTGCGATGCTTGCCAGAGAGCGACAAATATATCGACACGTGATGAAATGCCTCAGAACTGGATTCAGGTTTGTGAAGTCTTTGATATCTGAGGGATAGACTTCATGGGACCATTTCCCCCCTCACGAGGTAATAAGTACATCCTGGTCGCAGTTGACTATGTATCGAAGTGGGCGGAGGCACAGGCCTTACCCACCAATGATGCCAGGGTGGTCGTGAGATTTTTGAAAAGCTTATTTGCCCGGTTCGGCGCTCCGAAAGCTCTTATCAGTGACAGAGGGACGCATTTTTGCAATACTCAGCTCGAGAGAGCTTTGTCCCGTTACGGTGTGCATCACCGTCTATCCACGCCCTATCATCCACAGACAAGCGGGCAGGTGGAAGTCACGAACCGGGGGCTGAAAAGAATCCTTGAGCGGTCAGTAGGTGCAAACCGCAAGGATTGGTCGGATAAGCTTGATGAAGCGTTGTGGGCTTTCCGTACGGCTTACAAGACGCCTATTGGGACTACTCCCTTTAGGCTTGTTTACGGAAAGGCATGCCATTTACCGGTTGAGTTGGAGCATAAAGCGATGTGGGCTCTAAAAACAGCAAATTTGGACCTAAAAGCCGGAGGTGAAGCCCGGTTTCTCCAGATTCATGAATTGGAAGAGTTGCGACAACGCGCTTATGAAAGCTCTGTGTTGTACAAGGAGCGCACGAAGAGATTGCACGATAAACGCTTGAAGGACCACAAAGAATTCCAAGCGGGCGATCTTGTTCTTCTTTACAACTCGCGGTTGCGCTTATTTCCCGGAAAGCTTCATTCACGTTGGACAGGCCCATACACAGTTAAAGAGGTATTTCCGTATGGGACTGTTGCAATAAAGAACGCGGACGGCGTTATTTTCAAAGTAAATGGGCATCGCTTGAAGTTGTATGTTGCCGGGCCGACAGAGTCGATGGTGGAGGTCATTGAGCTCCAAACCCCGCACACATCATAAGTGTGGGGAGGAGAGAGTCTACGCTGCTGACTCGCGGATCAAAAATGTAGCAGGAGCGTCTTTGACGCTATAAGGGTAAAATCGTCCTTTTTATGTTTTTGTAGTTTTAGCGTAATTTAGGTTAGTTAGGTAGTTTCCGTTAGTTTGTTTTAGTTTCGTACGTGCCGAGCGAAGGTTCTATGTTGCAATATTGTTAAAACAGTTGGCGTGTTGAAAAAATGGCGAAAAACGGCCAAAACAGTTGCTGGAAATGGCTTCTGTGGAAAAATTCTGATCTGCAGCTGTTGCACGGTCGTTCCTCGAGTCGCACGACCGTGCGTTTCCGAGGGCCGGCACGGTGGATCGCACCCTCGGTGCATCTCCGATAACAGTTGCTAGGGTTTGGGCGATGTCGGTGACGCACGACCGTGCAATACGGAGAACGACCGTGCGTCAGGCTGAGGGCAGTTTTGTCATTTGGCACTATAAATACCCTCATCTGCAGCCCCCATTCACAATTCGCGAAACCCTACCAGCACCAGGCTGTTCCAGAGCGATACTTCATCAAATCGCACGATTTTTCGCACAATCTCACACCCTTCTTCGCACGGTACGTTCCTAGTTGTAGATTTCTTGTTTCCTTGCTTTCTAGGTTAGATTTCCTCCGATTCTTCAAGGGATTTATTAGGGTTCTCTTCATAAACAAATCGAAACCCTAACCCTTGTTTGAATCTTGTTTATCGTGAACACCCAGTTAAGTTTCCGACCCCTGTTTGTACAAAAAAGTTGTTGATTTTGAGAAAATCAGGCTATTCGAAGTTCAGGGGTTCGAAATCTGCAGGTCACTTGTCGCACGGACGTTCCTTGGATGGAACGGTCGTGCCATTCCGGGTGATTCACGATGTCAGCTTGTTGTTCGGAATTGCACGATAGTGCCGTTGATCGCACGCTGTGCAGTTCCGACATCTCTGGGCAGATGGTGCTTGTCATCGGCGACGCACGACCGTGCGTCTCGTCGCACGACCGTGCCATATTCCCAGATCAGAATTCACAGCTTCTTCATAATTGGCTGCTCGGCTGTTTTTTATTCAAATTTTTCCTGTTTCCATCTCTCTAATGTTATTTCTCATACAGATGGACCATCCTTTCCTTCAATTCGACCCCAACAATGAGCGAGAGGCTTTGTGCATCCCGAAACGAGACGCATTATGCGCACGGCGGGGGCAGTTCGGAGTCCCTCGATGGTTGGATTGGGAAGTTATGCAGGAACTCAATCAGTATGACAGACTAGACAACATGATGAGTCGCCCACTTACAAATCTGGTCGGTTGCAACCGACCCGTTTACCTGGAGCTGACCATAGAGTTCTTCGCATCTTATGCCTATGAAAAGCCGGTTGCTCATCGAAGATCCAAATTCCGCTACAAGTAGCGGGTAGCTTTCAGGTTATGTGGTCGATGGCATAGGTGGTCGGTTGGACGTTTGGGTAGAAGGCTCGGGATTTATACTAGGGAAGACATGGATGATCCCAATGTCTTCACAGATCAGTTCACCTTCCCTTCTGATGTAGCACGGGATGCATTTTGGGCTGCAAATGCCGTTGGGGACCCCTACAACCCGAGGATGTCGAAGGCCTCGCGACTCAGAGACCCTCTGGTGCGAGTGATGCACCATGTGTTTAGCCATACGATATGTGGTCGCATGGACAGTCTTGGTAACTGTCCAACACCAGATTTGATCTTTCTATATGCGTTGGTGGAGAAAGCACCTATCAACCTAGCCGCGCGAATGGCTGAATACTTCGTCAAGTGCTCGGGGCGGACTCCGAGCAGTCAGATACATGGCGGTCAGTATGTAACCGAAATAGCGTACAACGAACGCTATATGACTGAGGAGGTGCTTCAGGGTCTCACTCTGATAACCGAGGGGGTTCATGTCGACATTAGGTCACTAAAGGCCATGGGGGTGATTGTAGAGCTAGATAGGGGGGATAGGTTGAGGGGGCTCAACAACGAGGTCTGGGACCCGTTACCCCCACTTCCAGCAGACGAAGAGGATGTAGAGATGCAGGAGCAGCACGCAGTTCAGCAGCACGGACCGCACACACCACCACCCCAGACACCGCCACATGAGCCGCAGCACTATGATTACCACCAGCATCAGGATTGGCCAGAGTTTTACCAGCAGTTCCAGCAGATGCGAGTGACGCAGGAGCAGCATGGTACTTACATTGACCAGATTAGATCGAGCCAGGACGAGATTCGGGCCACTCAGGATCAGCTCAGCGCCGCTCAGGACCAGCTTAGGCGTAGCCAGGAGAGCTTATACCAGGGGGTGAGTGCCGGATTTTCATACTTGTTCGGGGAGATGCATCATGCATACCCCGACTACTTTCAGCACCCTCCACAGTTCTCACCGTGGAACCCCCTGGTTATGGCGATGCGGGTCCGTCCTTTACTAGAGACGATGATGGTGATGACGCTTAGGAGCGGTGGAATGATAGTTGGTGGTTGCTTTTAGTATTTCAATACTTTGTTTTGGGTGTTTATTTTTTACTGTTATTTCAAAACACCCCGGTTATGTATGCTTTATTTTTCAGACTCTGTACTTTAGTTTTTATGTTATGTCTTTGTTGGGATTGCTAGTATTTATATTTATGTATATTATGGTTGATTTGTGATTTTTTCTGTTTCTGTTCTATTTTGGTGCACATGTGACATACTTGCAGGTTTTGGGCTATTGGATTTTGGACCGGAGCACGTGACAGATACAGCTTCGGAAGTCTCGTTGCATCAACATCATCTTGAGGGGAGTATTGTTATCCTTTTCTCTATATTTCGGGTCTCGCATTGGGGACAATGCGAAGTTCAAGTGTGGGGAGGGGGTTAACTTTGTTAACTTTGTTTGTCCTCATTTATATAAAAAAAATCAGAAAATCAGAAAAATCATTCAAAAATACCTGTATTTTGTATATATTTTAGTAAATAAACCGGTTGGTTGTGTTTTAGAAAGCTTCGGACTTGATAAAAACTCGACAAGCAAAATATTTTTGAAAAAGGAAACCGGAAAGCGTGACAAACAAAGAAAGACTTACATGATAGTTTTCACACTTTTACCCATTCCATCCCTTACGTGAGCATATTTGAGCCTATTGTTATATATTTGTTCATTTTGGATATAGGAGTGAGCCGGATGTTATGTGTAATTTAGAACTTGTCACTAGTATGCTTGTTAAGACCATGAACTTGTGGATTTGTGTAAAAGTGATAGAGGCACTTAGATTACCCCTTTGTTGTAAACCTTGTTCTTTGTGTTGTGCTTCCCGTTCACCTTATATTACCCTTTAGGATTAACCATGTCGAGCCTTCCCGTTTACCTTTGTTTACCCACATTATCGCCCACTTAGCCAAATTTAGCCTTTGTATGTTTTAAACCTTTTTAGTGTTGAAACTCGGACAAAATAATCGTTTAACTAGCGTTTGTTTCAGTTTATTGTATGTAATGTTAAAAAAACAGAAAATAAAACACCCTATAATAGGGTGAAGTTGATAAAAATCGAGCAATTTGGAATGCTTAAATGTTAAAATTTCGTTGATAAGCTCGATTGCGAAATAGTCGCCTTTTTAAGGCATTTATATGTATAGTTGTATATTTTGTTGCTAGTTAAACTCTACTACCGAGTTTTAACCATTTTCGCCACTTTATATGTCCACTTCCATACCCTTCGCCCAAGCCTAACGTTACAACCCGTAAAGACCTCTTGATTTACACTTGTTTGCATGTTAGTTGGTGGAGACGAGATCTTATGACAAGCTTATGATATTGCACATTTCATTGACGAGGCATTGAGTGTTTGCACATACACATTTTATGTATGTTTCATAAATAAAACCGAGTGTGTGTTTACATTGTGAGTCGTGTGAAGATTAACATGTTGAGTCAATTAAATGTGAAGTCACGTCTTTTTGGTTGTCGCTTTATAATTGCATATGCTTGTTGGGTTTGAGTCTTTTGATGTTGTATTTCGACAAACCGGCTAACCGTTTATAGTAGTTTTCAATAAAATAATGTGTAAATTATTGTTCTTGTTTGTTTCTGTCTTTTATTGCTTTTTAGTTCAGCTTGCTTGAGGACAAGCAAGGTTCAAGTGTGGGGAGATTTGATATTCGCTAATTTACACATATTTTAGTCCCCCGTTTTACCCCTATTTTATGCGTTTTCGGCCGTAAAACCGTCATTCGGATACTTAATTATCTACACTTTTGTTTACAGGCCTAAAACAGCATACCAGACAAGATGATAGCAAAAACGAGGACTTTCCGGACAAAACGACGAAGCTGCAAACCTTCTGTTAGAAAAACTGACCTGGGCGTGTGGCACGGTCGTGCGACCTGATGCACGACCGTGCATCTCCGATAAACCAAGAAAGGCCTGGCAGTGAACGAGGGTGCAACTCCGCGTGCAGGGCATTGAAGGCCAACCTGGAAACGCACGGTCGTTCCAGATCTTGCACCCCGTGCGGATCCGATGATCAAGCCAACCTCGGAACTGAACGACCAGTGCGACCAGGCGTGCAACAACAACCCGGAAATGAACGACCGTGCCATATGGAGAACGGTCGTGCGATATCGAATCTGGTCAACGATCTGCTGATGTCATGCAGTATGGTGGACCACCACCAATAATTGCTTAAAGTGCACGATCGTGCCACAGGAAGAACGAACGTGCGACATCGAAAAAATATAAAAACAGAACAGAAACATTCTGTTAGTAACTCTGGAATTTTGGAGAGCTCCACAGGCGATTTTCAGGCTCTGGAAGCATTAGCTTTAGCCCGGATTCAAGCCACATTGCCCGGTTTAGCTCGGTTACTATCCGGATTCTCATTCTTATGTTTGTTTATGGTTTGGTTTCTCAAATCTTTCCATAATTTTGTTATGTTTCAAGCATTTAGACTGATTATTATGTATTAATGTAAGCCTTTGGGCAAAAACACAACAATCCCTTGCTTGATTATAGCCATTAGTATGTTAATCTTTGTTTGTAATGACACTTGGAAGTATTTTCTTTGATTATCTTTGATGATTAGTTCGCAACCTTGTTATTGATATTGATTTCTTGATTATAAGTAATTGTGTTGGATGATTGGTGCTTGGTTAGTTAAGATAGTTGAAAAATGAAGCTTAATTAATCATGTATTAGTAAACTTTTAATTTGGTTAACTAGTTTAACTTGGTTAAAATGTGGGCACCATGATACTAGAAATGGTTAGTGGTTTAATAAAATGTAATTATTGTTAATCAAGAAAGCTTGCCCTCACGGAAGGACTCTAACGGGTTAGATGGTGTTGTTATGAATTCTTGCCATGATTTGTTAGCTTAGTTAGTAGTTTCGGCCAAAATTGCTATCTTGGTGAATTTATGCGCAAGATTTGTAAAATGAACTCGGTTGTGATTTAATCTAGTTTATGCTTGTCTCGGTGGTTGCATTGTGTTTATCGGTGTTGCTTTCCTTGATTAAGTGAGGTTAGAAAACTCCTAACGGATGACTAACTTATTTTTAGGAGATTTTAGTAGACATTAATCAATTGCACGTTAAAAAACAATTTTAGGTGGTTAAAGTGTGTTTATCGTTTTAACTTTCTGAATGATTGTCATGTTAGGATTCCCGAAAGGGATACTAATTGTCTCAAAATGGAAAATTGACCGAATGCTTCTAGTGCCAAAACTGACTTAGATGACATGCTTTGGTTGTGTATTAAGCAAGGCTATTTATATATAATCTAATATGTTTTTATAAGTATTTGTTTATGCTTACTTTAGTTTAATTAACACCAAAACAACTTATGTTTTTACCGGTAATTTAGTGGCAAAGGTCTAGTATTATTTCTCCGCCCATTTCCGTGGATCGATACTTGGTTCTTACCGATACTTTACTACATATATGACGGGGTACACTTGCCTCTTTCGTGTGTGTTTTGATGTAAAAGTAATAATCACTTTTATAAATTTAAAACCAAATCATGTGTAATTTCATTGTAAAAGTATGTGTATATACGCACACGTCAGCCACGCATCTATTTGCTTTCCTACGATTGGCTAAACGCTATATATGTTATTTACTCACAATGTATGGTTGGACTAAGCGCCTGTTTCCAAGTTAATGAAATCATACAAAATGTTTTCCTACTTCCATGTACTTCACAAGTTACAAATGCATGTTAAACTTCTGATTAGCACGAAAACACTTCAGTGAATTATCAATCCATGAAAGGCACTTACATTTATTCGCGCTAACTTAACCAAAGTTTCGAAAACCAGTGCAATTATTGTAACAAGAGAAAGCAAAGCAAACATAAACATCATATTCATAAAGCGCAACGTGCAAAAGTTACATAAACCTAACATCTATTAAATTCTATTAAAGCGTGACCGCGCAATCCTATACATCAAAAGAGCTAAACAAAACAAGGCACAAAGCCTTCAATCCCTATTCAGGTTGATCACCATCCCCGCCATCATCATTGCCTTCATCATTTCCTGCCAACTCCTCGTCAGATAATTCAACCGTTTGAGGTGGGTCAAGGATGGTCTTCAATCGATGACACCAGTCATCATGCTTCAGCGCTTCAGTAACCAAGTCCATCACTGGCAAAGACAAGTTATCATAACCATCTTCAGCGCGAGCCAGTTGAGCCTCAGCTTGATTAGTCACCGAACAGTGACTAGTGTCAAATTCCTAACCAAACATTTCTGAAGCATGACGCGCACATTCCAAGTAACCGCCCCGGTGACCAGCGGCGCGCGAAGCATCTATTAAAGCTGCAACGGCTGTATCCAGCTCCCCAGAATTCAAGACAGAGTTGGCCATCTACAATGAACAAAACACATAAGACAACAAGTCTTAACAAATTAAACCAAAGTCAGGGGAAATCTTACCAAAGCGACCCCTCGGCTGCGCATCCATTCAGCCTCAGCGACCAGAGTGTCCACAATACCTTGGGCCTCAGAATAATTATTCTGCGCCACATTAAGAGCAGTAGTACTAATGGCCCGCGCCTCCTCGGCCTTTTGCTTCGCTTCCTCAGCAGTGGCAGCCTTTGACTTTTCAGCTTTGAGATCAATCTCTAAGGACTCGCTCCTTTCAATCTGCTCATGAAGGCGACGCTTCAACTCATCGATTTCAACGTCCTTAGCTGATAAATCCCTATCCTTGCTCGAAAGTTGCGCCTTCAGCTCCGCCTATAGAAAACAAGACTTAGGAAGACTTTTTACAAACTAAAGGCTAGGCAGCAATAGACAGTTAACATACCTCGGCTTGTTCTTTCTCGGCTTGCGCATTCTCAACCTTCTTCTTAAAGTCCGCAACTTGACCTTCAAGTTCGGTGATCTTGGACCGAGCCGCATACATACGCTCATTGTCCTTGGTGCATATAGCTTTCCATTCAGCACGTTCCTTTGAAAGGAGTTCCTCAGCAGCACGAAGTTTGTTTTTAAGGCCTTCACGACCCCACTCCTCACCCTTTTTATCTGTTTCAAACTTCGCCCTCTCCTCTTCAAAGGCGGCCTTCGACCTCTCATAAGCTTTCACTTGCTTCAGCAACCGCTCGCGACAGTTCTCCCACTCATCCCTTTCCCTAACCATAGTTCGCCATTCGCGAACGATTTGATGGTTAGCAGCGCGAGTGTTGGCTTCACCAACAACATATGCATGATAAAGCGCGCTGTGGGTTCGCTCTCTTTGACGATTCACCTCACCAGGAGGGATAGAGTTGAGAAGCCAATCGCGGCAGGGAGCGAATTCTAGAAAAGTATCCTTCTGTTTAAGGCTCCATGGAGGCTGATGAAGCGCTTCACCTCGACTTTCTTCAGTGTAAGACTTATAATAAACATCTCCCAAAGTGTCCATCGGACCTATGGGAGAATGAAGCGATTCACCACGACTCCCCGCGCCAGCCTGGCCAGCAACAAAGCCAGCGCTTCCACCAGCAGCAGCAGTAGCCTGTTCCATAACCCCCGGACCAGTTTGGACATGCGCAGCAGCCGGCGAAGGCTCTACAGGTTTCCTCACCTCCGAGGTTTTCTCTGTCTCAGTAATGGGCTGCTCAGGCTCAGGGATAGGAGTGGCCCCCGACCCCTGCGCCGAATCAGTGGTAATGGGGGCAGTGACCTCAGGCCCCCTCGGCCTAGTAGGGGACTTCTCAACAATTTTCTCCTTGTCAACAACTCTCTCTCTCTCTCGCAACCTCCTTTTCCCGTAAAGGCTTCTCAGGCCCCTTTTGTTTCCCCTTGTCAGCAGACTGTGACGCAGGAAATGGTTTGATAGTGACCTTAGTAGTCCTGAGCTTTTTCTGCGCCGGCTCCAACGGCTCTTTGATCGTAACCTCCTTCTCGGGTTTCTTCTTTTCAGCTTCTGCAAAGACGGAGTATTAGAGTAGAAAATATTACAAGTACACGGAAACAACATACTAACCAGGAGAGAATCTGTAGAGGGAGCGCAAGTTGCTCTTCTTGCCAATCAAAGGGGCATCGCCAGGTTTTGGCAACACAACGGCCCCGAGCACAGCCTCCCGACTTCTTTTTCTTATCAACTGCACCGCAGGCTCTTCCTGCACTTCCTCCTCATCACCCCCCTCTTGCGCAGCAGAGGACGGGGTAGCCCCAGCATCCGGGTTACGGGAGCCCGCGCTCCCTGAACTTTTGGAGCCTCCTGCTCCGGTTCTTTTCTCTCCTATACGCGATAAACCCTCGAGTGAATCACTGATAATAACAAAGTCTTCAAGGTTACTTTGACGAAGGCGGAAAGTACCTTTGTCAGTAGCAGCTGCAGTTGCGCGACTACTTCCAGCTCCCTTGCTGATCACCTCAGGATCTAGCGTGATAACCTTCTTCTTTTTCCCAGGTTTCTTCTTCTTCTCTTCAGGGTCTATCCCCAAATCGCGCAGCACACCTGCAAAGATTTGAGACCATGGACTTAACTCTCCATTCGACGATCCCACGGACTCCTCGCTGGAAAGATAAACAACTTCTTTCCCAGCAGAAGTTACGGAGCGCAAGGGTCGAGGGTTAGGGATATGCGCACCTTCAGTTGCAGTAGGCGGCTCGGCGAAGGCATCAGCAACTGGGTACATGAAATTGCTCCTTATCTGCTCATACCAGCATTCCTCCCCATCCCGGAGTGGGCGCACGCCCATAGACCCACCAAACGTAGCGAAAGCAGCTTAATACAAGTGCGCCTCTACACATCAAATCGTATGAGTAAAATAGAGCACGAAGCATGAAATCAGGGAAATTAAGGAAATCACTGACCTTGATCACCAATCTTCAAGACAGGAACTTCCTCGCTATCAGGCGACCATCGGTCACTCATACGCGCCGCGACTAAGACATTTTCTCCAAATACCCGGTTAGGGGTTGGAGTTAGTTGCTGATACCACCTTTCAAGTTTAGGGATTGGCAGATCTTCTTTCAACACCGGCTCACTCCAGTCCCGGAAAGGCATGGCAATCGGGAGCACCTCCTCGCGAATAAAGAAAAATTTAGGTTTCCAATCATGGAAACTCTTCGGTGGGTTCAGCAGGATCTTCCTCGCAGCTCCACGGCTGGCAAAAGAGAAAAAACCGATAGTCCATTGAAGCTGATAAAATGCCCTGAACTTCTCAACAGTTGGCTCAATGCCATGGGCTCGACATAGGAACTCGAAATGTCGAACCCTAACCATCCCGGGAGGGCTCATCTGTGAAATATGAAAGTTGTAGAAGTGCAGAATGTTCCCCATGAAGTTCGTCGCCGGCAGCCGGAAATTCCCCTGAAGGAAGAAATCTTCAAATAATGTAATATAACCCGGCGGCACGTCGACGGCCGTTTGATTCTGGGCCGGATACCTTGCATCCCACTCCGGTGGAAACCGGAAACTCCTGACGATTTGCTCAAACAACCCTAAATCCCACCGGAGAACCGGGACTGGCCCCTCCTCTCCGGGATTACTTCAACATGTTCTTCTACCATCGGTTTTGTTGAAGAATCGTTGAATATTCAAGAAACTCAGGTATGAAGAACTTGAAGAACTGCTACACAGGCTTGAAGATTTGAAGAAGAGATGAAGATTAGAGAGAAACGAGTAAAAAGAGCATAAGATGAGTTCTTTCCTCTCACCTCTATCGAATATATATACCCATCGCATTTAATGCGATGGGTAAATGTGCCGCATCCGCCGTTCAGCCGACCAACAAGAAGATGTCACGTAATGCGTAAAAGCAGGGGTGACGGTTACCACGCGCGTGTGGACCTCACTCTCCTGACGAAAAGTGGAACCGTCACAGACGGCATGATGACATCCGTGCCAGGAGTCAACTCAAGCGTCACAATCAGAAACTTATCTCACCAAACCGTCAGAATTCAAATTTCGAGGAATTTCCCGCCCAAAACTCCCAACACTTAACAAAGAAGTTACCTAGAAGCGCGCAATGTACCTTGCACACAAGATACCCGCGCTGTAGCTTCCTCAATGGGCAACAATCACCTAACAGATAATGTAGTCGCGCCGTAATAATCGTCAACTCCTATGCGCGCGCGACTGCAAGGTCAAAACAAGCAACCTCTATACTTTTCTTTTTCTAAGTCCAGAGCTCCAACCACTTGACCTGCGCATGGTGCAGCACTGGAGTGGGGGGACTTGAAGGGGTATGGCCCCAAAAAAGTCGCGCAAACCTTCGTCAAGGCTGCGCAAAGGGCCATACTCCTTAGTCAGCATTTTCTCTTGCTAAGGCAATCTCGCGCGATTACCGCCACATCCCAAGAAGAGGCGCGAGGGCCAATCAGAAGAGAACAATCACGATACTTAGCAATCTGATAAGAACCTTCAGTACCTGTAAGCCGCGCAACCCACAGAAAGGTTGCGGCGCGAGACCAGGGTAGGAAGGTACAAAGGGCACAAGTGGCAGAGAAAAGGAGCCAATGAACATCCAGCAGGCTCTGTTCAATCGTGCGCCACGATCGTCTGACGTACAGAGAACGAGAAGTACTTAAGGACGCCTACGTGGCACCAATCAGAGAACGGAGACATCTGTCCCACGATCCCCACTTGTCTGCTGATGGCAGAAGGACGACAGGGCCGACAACAATGACACGTGGCTCCAATCAGGGCGCGCCAGCGCCGGAGAACTTCTAGAAGCCACTAACGGTCGACACCAGTGAGACAAAGAGCATATCCATTGTGTCGTCGATTACCGGCCCAAGGCCATCAGCCCATATCCTCTTACACCTCTCCGGCTATAAATAGAGACCTCACTCCACAGGTTAAACATTCCATTCCCTCTACTCTCACTCTTAATACTTAATTATCCTCCCAAAGCAGTCGCTTATTCTCACGCCGGAGCCCGGTTAAGAGGGAAACCCCCCACACTCCCCTCTTAACGAGTAACGGTGTTCTGTTTTGCAGGATTAATGGTCCAAGAAGAAGCTCAGAAAAGTCATTAGAAGATTAACCATCATGATAGAAACATAAACCAAACTGATTATCCCCATAATTAGTTCCGTGTTTCTTCAAGTGTTGAAGTTTCAAATGAGAAGATGTCGATTTATGATCTGCTGTTTTATTGGCCGCAATCTTATGATTAAATAGGTTATTATTTGTATTGTAGCTGAAAAAAATCGTTGTTTAATAAAATGTGGTATGTAAAATTTATAAAAACCACCTGTGTTTTTACACGAGTTTTACATCTAATATAGATTACGGTACATGGATAGTCCTTGCGGTTTTCTAAAATCTTGGATTTGGTTCCTAGTTTTCCAAAAGTACACGGATAGCCCCATGTGGTTTACACTTTGTAGCGTATTTAGTCCCTAACCAACAAATCTAAAGATTTCAAAAGGTTCAAGTGAGTGATTAAACGTGTTATAAAGTGCAAACCACAACTACCATTCATGTATTTTTGATAAAATTTAGGGATTAAATGTGTTATAAAGTGTAAATCACCAATGGTCCAATATCATCCGTATACTTTTAAAAAAGTCAAGAGCTATCCTTTTACTTTTAGAAAACTCAAGAACTATCCGTGTAGTTTATATTCTCAAATATATAATTTGGTTCGATTTTAGATGGTTTTAGACTGGGCTCGAGCTCGGCTCATCATGTTTTTATGAAGCTCGAGCTCGAGCTCGGCTCGGTTCGAGCCTACTTATTTGAGCTCGAGCTCGGCTCGCGAGTAAAACCCATAGCTCGAGCTCGGCTCGACTCGGCTCGAGCTATTTTAAGAATAACCTCAGACGAGCTAAAAACTCAGCTCGAGCTCGCTTCAATATCGCTTAAACGAGCCAAAGCTCGGCTCGAGCTCGGCTCACCAGTGTTATCATCATTATTCTTATATTATATATAAAATAAATAATTTTTTATTTGGGCTCGTTTAGGCTCGCGAGCCTAAACAAGCTTTGTATTTTAGGCTCGAGCTCGGGCTCGATAGCAAAACGAGCTCTATTTTAGGCTCGAGCTCGGGCTCCGGCTCGTTAAAGCTCGGCTCGTTCGAGCTTTTAACCGAGCCGATAACGAGTAGCTCTCGAGCCTCTGGGCTTGTTTACACCCACATATAATATTTTTTAAATTATTAACATGTACTTAACGGGTCTTAACAGGTTAACAAGTTTTAACCTGTTTAGACACGAAACCTGTTAAGGTCTTATCATGTCGACCTATTTTAGACACAAAAACTGTTAAGGTCAAACACGTAACATAATAACTTTATGTAGGTCCATGTCGTGTTATCATGTTCGTGTCAACCCTACTTAAATAACAAATTTGTAAAACATGAAAAACATAGGAGAATAAAGTGATAGATATTTGTAACTAATTTTAGAAGATGAAAAGTAAAGGGACTAAAAGTAAGTAAGAGAAAATCGAATAGTAATAATGTAAGGGGCTGTTTGGTAGCCTTTGAATGGTCATTAAGAGACTACCTCTTAATGGAACCATTAAGAATTTTACCAATGAGAATGTAGAAAAATGTGACATGTGATGATTTACCATTCAGAGGTTACCTCTTAACCATTCAGACTTGAGGTTACCTTTTATTCATTCAGAGGTTTTAAACCATTAAGAGGTAGCATCTGAATGGTCATTAAGAGGCTACCAAACAGCCCCTAAGAGTGAGAAAAGTTGATAAATTATATAGGTAATTGTGTTTTTCAGGGCCGGCTAAAAATTTTTTAATTTTTTCTAGGCCCAAAGCGGATAGTAAAATTTGAGCCCTTTTTGTAAACGAAAAAAATTGCTATGAATCTATTATTCATATATCATCTTTGTATACACATAATTATAGATCATAATGTAAGATTAAATATATTACGTATTAATATTTAATCTATAGCCATCATAATCATTTACATTATAGAGATCAAAATAAATTAGAACCTATTATTTAATTAGTTGGTAATTGTTGATGGACCATATTACCCTTAGTAACTAATTAGGTTTCCTCCTGGGTGCTTATATAAAGAGAGTTATGTGGAGGTTTAGGGGTTACTCAGTTACACAATTACACCACCCCATTAGCCATAACATCATCACGAAACCTCCTCTCCATAACCGATACCCTTTTCGGTTTCTAAGTCCCCATCATCAGTTAGCACCCTAAGGAGGAACCAGATCAAGATGACAGGCATGTCGAACTCCCTCACAGGATTCTCCTCTGCACTGTCTGCGGTGACAGGTATGATTTATATTGTTTTCTTCATGCACAAACAGAACTGAACCAACATGTGGTATCAGAGCATATGTTGATTAGTCGGTTCTGTTTTTGTATCCGAAATCTGGAATAAATCTGGAAAACAGAATTATAAAACCATAATATTTTTCGTCATCATCATCCGAAATATCATCTCGGATCTGAATTATATCATCTCGGATCTGAATCATGAATCATGGATCTCGGATGAATATGTTCATGAAGTTTTACTGTTCCGAAATCAATATGTTTAAATGTGTAATAATATTTCAGAGATTTCGGATGAATGTTTGAGTAATTTTTTATTTAGGGTTCGTAATGTTCTTAGTCAAAATTCGAATTTTCCTTTATGATTTGGAATGTGATTTGAATTGTTAAATGTTTCCCTAATTTTGATCTAATTTTGTCTATTAAGTTTTTTTCGAAATCTGTTAAAAGGATAAACAGATTATGTTTTCGAAATTTTATGATAAAATAGATCAATGTTATAATTGGAAACTATATCACAATTCTCAATTTTCGAATTTTCGGTTATGATATCACAATTAACAGCTGTAACAGGAAGTTTCAAGATCATCAGGTTGCGACTCGAGACCGTGGTTGCGACTCGCAACCATAACGTCATTACTCGAGACCGTAGTTGCGACTCGCAACCATAACATCATTACTCGAGACCGTAGTTGCGACTCGCAACCATAACGTCATTACGCGAGACCGTGGTTGCGACTCGATCCGCGCTAACGGGTGGTTTGCTATTAAATGATTGGTTTTTGTAATTATTTAGTTAATTAATAAGGATCAAATAATGTTTTACAAAACCAAAATGGCTTTACTTGAATGAGCTTCTGATGCATCATTTCTGGCCAAAGCTGACTTGATGCATCTACTTATCATCCAAGTATTACGAAAGCTATGTTGTGTGTGCATCATAAGCATGAATGTCTTAATTTCTGGCCAAAGCTGATCTAATTCATTCATAGATGGCATACTCAACAAGTGCATAACTAAAGTGTTTGTCTCAATTTCTGGCCAAAGCTGATTTGTTACAACCACTTTGCACATATGCTTAAATGATTACACTTCTGGCCAAAGCTGTTTTGTCTTCGTTTAAGTAGAACTTTAAGTAGTCTATTATTTTGATGTTAGTAATAGACATATCACAACCTCTTCACATAATGATCCTTATATTAATGATCCTCAATTAATTTTTTGTGATCATTTTGTCTGCCTTATTCTTAGTACCCATATTTTTACTCACTATAATTTTCTTCTATAAATCTATATCTCATCCACTCTAATTCCTAAGCCTAAAATGTTTTGCTTTATTTAAAGTTTCTATAAGAATTAGCTCTTAAATTAAATCCTTGATTATCTCTTAAGACACGATAACCTTATTGCTCTCTTCTGATAAGGCACTACGGAAGAAAAGTAGAGCATGATGATTAGGATAAATCGAACATGATGTCTCTTATGATAATCAAGAACTCTCTAATATAATTGCTATCACTAAAGTTATTCCAGATTATTTTTTTTCCTAAGACTAATCTATAATTGTGGAATAATTACAAGAACTCCTAAGGTGCATGTCTTCATTTAACTAATTATAAATTATATGGTTAAGTGGTATATGTGAATATATTATAATGTACAATACCATGACCCATAAAGTTAAGGGCTTACGCATGGAAATAAGTACATTTTCCAGTACATTACATATTAAGTTTTCATTTGTACAATTTGATGCATTATAAATCAGCTATAACACTCAAAAGTACCAAAGTATAACGAGTGTGTTGATAAGCAACATATGTACATAGAAATAAATGTTTGAAACTTGAAAATAAGATGTTATTCACTTTACAACCACTAAAACCTTAAGAGAGGATTGTTCTAAAGTCCATAGACAAATTACAAGTGCTAATCCCAACGTTAAGGTTCTTCAAGGGAAAATCTCACTGCATAATTATGTCATTAGACTAGGCATAAGCAACGTGACTATCCATTATTCTAAAGAACAGTTGGATAAATTGATTAGATAGTAACTTACTAATGATATTTAAGTCTGATAATTTTAATATTCCAACTAACACATGATTAGTTAACTCTAGTTCCATACGTTTCCTTACCAGAACTCGACAAATAACTAACATGAGAGTTAGTGACAAAATTAAATGTTAAGACTATAAGAACCATAATGAACAGTCTTCCAACAACGCTTTTCGATACCTTATATATTCTGATTAATCAGAATATAGTATCATAATTAAGCAATGTTATGAAGGATGTGAGGTTTGCATAGTCAACATAAAGTCACACTTATCTTAAATTCTCATCATATTTGTTCTAAATATCTGGATAGAAACATTACTGTGATGAAACTAGATGATACCTTACTTTTTCACAACTTTTGTCATCATGCAAATGAGAATTTGACAAAAGGAAAATGAGACTTATAAATTTCATCCATTAGAACCAAAATTCATGAGAAATCATAACATGGTTAATGAGGATGATTTTTTCATCTAATCTCATTTTCAGTGATTCTAAATCATGACGTTACAGCCCTAAATATTACTTGGCTTAAGGAATAAGTATGGGTCCATCATAAGTCATTCATTGACATTCGTGGAACTTATTCCAAATGGAATATTCAGACATAATTCATTTATCATTTGAAAGACTATCAACTTGTATCTAAATTTTGTCGCATATGGCCTACGGTCTTAGAAGAACTCTATTCATATATGTAGTCAATCATATTTCTATTAAATATGTCCTTAAAGTTTCTTATGATATCTGGACATTAAAGAAATCAAATAAAGTCTAACGTATATGTGATAGGTTCCCACGTCACGTAGCTCATTGAAACTTCTCTTGTAGCATTCTAGAGATATTAAAGATCAGTGGGAGCATTAAGTGTCTTAATAATAACTTGCAATAGTTGCAAGAGGTGGGGGATTGAAAATTTTTAAATTTACACCTCTTGTACAAGACATCGCTCCTTTACGACACTGTTCTATCAAACCTTATCTCCTTAAATCTAATGCTACTCTTACAAAAGTTTCATTGTTGCTTAATTGTGGGCGCACTTAGATTTCTTACCTAAACTAACATAATCCTCAACAAGAGAAACTACAACGACTAATGCCATTAATTTGTTTTCTCTATTAGAATTTGTTGGTCGTTAAGTATTGACCGTAAGCATGCTGAGTTCCTAAAGATTTCTAAGGTTAGTGGGAGCAGTCAAAGTCCTTATTATGACTTGCAAGGAATACAAGAGGCGGGGGGGGGGGGGGAAGAGTGTCATTAAATTCACTCCGAATTTAACTCCGATTACACCTCTTGTACACTATACTGCACCAACTCTTACAAACTTAGAATGAAAATGATAGCAACCTAACCAAGAGCTAATCCATAAAATTGAAACTTCTAATGAACCCAATAATCAACTCAGGAGGTCATCTAGGTTTAAAAGCCTACTAACTTTGATGATTACATAACCTCCCTAATTGAAGTTGAAATGGATTTTGGAAATGTTTACTGATCCTATCTCTTCAAATTAAGCCATTAGTGTAAACCAATCATTTGAATGGAATAAAACAGTTTTCTAGTAAAACTGACTTTGTGTGTTCTTATAACGTTTGGGATTTGATTAAGTTACCTAAGAGTGTTCATGACTAAACCAAATCCTAATATAAGCGTTAAGACACTCAAAAGCATGATTGATTGTCAAAGGTTGTACTCAGGAAGAGATAAGTTATTAAAGAATCTTTATTGCATATCTAACAAAAGATTTCTTTGAGGATCATCACTGTTCTAGTAGCTTATAATAGTTTTAAGCTACATTAGATGAACATTAAAACGATTTTCCCTAATAAATGGCTGACACATTTACATGTTCATTAGATAACAACCTAAAGTTTCAAACTGAAGGTTAAAGAACACTTTATTTGTAAGCCAATAATATCCATGTATGGGTTAATGCAAACATCATAATATTATGAAAAGCTAACGTAATTATTTTCATCAAGAATCAAGTGGATTAATGTACCTACCTCAAGATGAGTGGGAGCAACTAAAATAAACTTGTCTATATAGATGACATTCTTTGACAAGCATATGTTACATAAGTCAAAGCATTGTTAACACAAACTTTGATATCATAAAACTCAGAGATATCTCTTACGTGATTGATATCATAACATACTGAGATAGACCCAATGGGATATTAGTTTCGTTCCATAAGTTTAACATTAAATGGGTCCTTACATATGTAACAATCAATATTGCTCTCCTTTAGAGGATAATAGGATAAATGAGATTATTTATTTACGCTTCATTAATTAGAAGCCTTATGTAAGTTTAAGTCTATACTCGTTTAGATATTACTCATATTGCAACACACTAGATATGTCTAGATTAATGTGTAGCATCTAATGGAGTATTACAATATCTTTAAAAGAAACGAGAGACTACAATTTAAAGAAGAAGTGAGAATTAAAACCGGTTTATTACTCTAACTTTGAGATATTCAAAGATTATAAAATGCAGTTTCGGGTATATCTTTATGTCAGCAGACAAAACCTATTTCATGGAGGAGTCATAATGCACTGATATTAACAACCTAAGTTATAACGACATAACATGGTCACTAAATGTTGTTGGAAATTTAATCAGTGGACTCATAAGTTTATTAACTCCATATAATTAATGTCTTGAAGAATTAGTGTGATAAAGTCAGCTACCATAACTCCTTGAACAGTAACAGTTCAAGAGGTGCTGCATTAAGTTTCGATACGCAATTAATTATTCGTTTATGAACGAATTGAGGAAACTAAGTTTTGTATCGAATACATTCATGATATGCTTAAGGATCCTATAACTGAAGGGCTATTACCCATAAGTCTTATTAAGAGAGCTCATAGACGGGTATTAATTAATAGTCGTGCGCAATTGCATATCGTACTATGAATGACTAAGTATTAGTTAATTTTCCTCAAAGTTTGATTTTGTATGTCTGTTAGAATATGTTCAACCGGTATAATGGCATATAGACAAATAAAAGTTACAAATCAAACAAAGGGCTTACGCGTATTTTGATCATGATGATTAGGTTTTAAATTAAGGCTATAGTATGATTAATGGGGGTCCTGAGTCGCATAATGATTCAACGGCTGTATTTTTCTGCTATAGTACTTGTTTAAGGCTAAAATGAGTGTTAACTCCTGATCAGGCTTATCTAATACTCATAGTAAATGATTACTCGGCTAAGTGGGAGAATGTAAGATTAAATATATTACGTATTAATATTTAATCTATAGCCATCATAATCATTTACATTATAGAGATCAAAATAAATTTGAACCTATTATTTAATTAGTTGGTAATTGTTGATGGGCCATATTACCCTTAGTAACTAATTAGGTTTCCTCCTGGGTGCTTATATAAAGAGAGTTATGTGGAGGTTTAGGGGTTACTCAGTTACACAATTACACCGTTAGCACCCTAAGGAGGAACCAGATCAAGATGACAGGCATGTCGAACTCCCTCACAGGATTCTCCTCTGCACTGTCTGCGGTGACAGGTATGATTTATATTGTTTTCTTCATGCACAAACAGAACTGAACCAACACATAAACCTCAATGTTAACAATTTCAAAGCCAAAATTACCAAAATATAATATATTTTGAGGCCCTAGGAAAATGAAGGTCTAAAGCTCTTGCTTTATTTCACTCCCTCTTGAGCCAGCCCTGATGTTTTTATTGTGTATATTGTGTATGTGGTTCGAGTGTATAGCATTAGTTGTATTGAATCCATTTCTTATGGTTATAAATAAAATTTATTACATTGTTTTGAGTTGATTAACCATTAGTTTTCTTCCAATACAATAAGCTATGTGGATTTTGACTACGATTAAACTAAAAAATATTGTGGATTTTGAATATGAAAAACTCAAAAATACGAATGATAGATATGACAGCAAGATTATACACGTACAAGTGAAAATTGCTATGCCACAACGTATCTTTTAGCTTTTTAGGAGATTTGAAAATCATACGCAACAATAGTAGACACACGACCAATGAGTCACCCATTTTCTAACTAGATAAATAATGTATCATCTAGTATGGGTGTTCGCCGGTTTGTCCAGTTTCTAGCTGAAACTAAACCAGATTCGAATTCAGTTTCAGCCGAATGAGTTTTTGTTTAATATCTTTTACCATTATTTTTTACTAAATACTAGATTAAGCTTGTATAAGACCATCCGTAGTGGTTGTAAATTTGGGCGTTTTTGGGGCTTAATCACGCCTAATATTGCCCCTTTGCCACTACGCATGGGCAGTGGCGAAACTTGAAATTTTTTGCGGGGGGGTCGAAACCGTATATACCAAAAAATTTCTATAGAACCGGGGGGTCGAAAACATATATACCCAAAAATTTCTATCCGAAAACTACATATATAACACTACTGGCCGAAAAGTTCGGGGGGTCGGGCGCCCCTCCCGGCCCCTTCAAAGCATCGCCCCTGCGCATGGGCGTGATTGGGCTTTTTTGGTTTGGGCATTTTTTAAATCACGCCAAGAGGGGGAAGAATTGACCAATCAGATTTAAGCTTGCATTGTTTTGTCCAATAACATTTTTTGAATGTTTTTTATTTTATTTTATTTTATTACAAACATAATGCCCCACAATCCCATATCTTCACTACACCCATTTTAGAAAACGTCCAATAATGCCCCATTGCTGACTATGCTGCCACATGTCGCAAAACACCCAAAGGTGAATATTGCCCACTACGCATGTTCTAAATAAAATTAGGTTAAAATTGTAACTAATTTATTGATTTATGCAAATAACAAAACTTAAATAACCATCATTTCTTATCCGGTCTTTTCACTTTGAATCGAATTCAGATTTTAAAACTTGAAAACCCAATTAAATTTCGATTTAAAGTTTAAACCAACCACTAAACAAAGTTTAAACCAACGATAAAAGTGATAGATGGCTAATAAAGTATCAGGATCAACATATGGACTTGACTTTTTTGTTTGTAGTTTTAGGGATTTTGGTTTCTACTAATTATTACCACTTTCATCTTTTTGTAGTGTTGAAGTTTCAAATGAGAAGATATCGATTTATGATCTGCTGTTTTATTGGCCGCAATCTTATGATTAAATAGGTTATTATTTGTATTGTAGCTGAAAAAAAATCGTTGTTTAATAAAATGTGGTATGTAAAATTTATAAAAACCACCTGTGTTTTTACACGAGTTTTACAACTAATATAGATTACGGTACATGGATAGTCCTTGCGGTTTTCTAAAATCTTGGATTTGGTTCATAGTTTTCCAAAAGTACACGGATAGGCCTATATGGTTTGCACTTTGTAACGTATTTAGTCCCTAACCAACAAATCTAAAGATTTCAAAAGGTTCAAGTGAGTGATTAAATGTGTTATAAAGTGCAAACCACAACTACCATTCATGTACTTTTGATAAAATTTAGGGATTAAATGTGTTATAGTGTGTAAATCACCAATGGTCCAATACCATCCGTATACTTTTAAAAAAGTCAAGAGCTATCCTTTTACTTTTTAGAAAAAAAGAACTATCCGTGTAGTTTATAACTTTATATTCTCAAATATATAATTTGGTTCGATTTTAGATGGTTTTAGTTACATTCATATTTCATTATAATAATTTTATGTCATGTTTAGCGAGGACAATGGCAAAAAGGAAGGAGCCCAGTGCTGTCATGGACCATTCAAGGGCTCCACGTCACGTGCCCACTTACCTCATCACCAGACACGTGTCCTAACTGAGGACAACGTCAGCAGCCAACAGTATTCCCCCAGATCCCGACAAAATCTCATAATTCCCCTGTTTCTTGTCATCATCATCATCTCCACTCAAGTAAGAGAATATATTTCTAAACATAAATTAAAAAAAATAAAAACATTACATAATTTAAAAAAAATTAAATTAAAAAAATACAAGATTGTATAAAACTAAAAAACCTAGGAACTCCATTTTTTGCGCTCTTTTCTTTCATTTTTTAACGAAATGTGGTGGTTTTCTTCTGGATAGACATTAATGTCGGTCGTCATTATCTTCCATTTCTCTATTTGTGTCATCTCTCCTTTCGACCTAAGTCATTCGTCGACTTCATGTTTTCTCCGATCGATTGGGTGAAAGCATTAGGCGATTGTTTGAAACCCGAAAAAGAAAATTGAGATGACAACCAATTCAGATTGATTGTTGGACTGTAGCTGGGTGACGAGAATATGCTTGAGTTCGGGTTGTTTGGGTTGTATTTCCATGTCTTTATAAAAGTTGGAGAGTTTTTTATAAGAAAGTAAGAGGGACTTTGGTTGAGATTTTGTAAAAATAATATTTGATAAAGGTATTTATAGTGTAGAAATGTAATTTAATTTTTTTAATCTAGCCATAGCTATGATTTGAAAGGGGAGGGTCACATGCGACAATGGACCGATGAAAGCGACGAGACGGGCCTGGGGGCGGCGGTATGGACGATCTCCGATGAACCGTAACGGCCCGGTGCCATCCCACACCCACCAGCCTAAGATTTATACGGTTCGGTTTATAGTGTGAATTATCAAGTTTAATTGTTTAACTGTTTAAAGCTTGGAACTAATCATGTAACTCAACATAACTAAATTTAATTATTTCCATTTTTTTTCTTAGGATATTTATACAATAAGTTTATATATTTATTTTATAAAGTTTTATAATTTAAATAGTCATGAATTTTATAACTTTTGTCAATTTATACCGATATATGTTATAAATACAAGAGTAAACTGTCATTTTGGTCCCTGGGGTTTGGTCACTTTTGTCATTTTAGTCTAAAACTCAAACTTTTTTAATCTAGGTCCATATGGTTTCACTTTTATTGCCATTTTAATCCAAAAATCAAATAACTTATTATTTGGCTAATAAAATCTGATTATTTTGTCTTTTTCTTTAGATAGTCCATCTGAATTTATTATAACTTATTATTAATTAAAAACTATATTAAATATCCTGTAACCTCATTAATAGTCAAATTTATGTCATCTGACCCAAATTATATATCTTCCCCAAAGTTGTCTTCTTCCTCACACACACCACAAGTTTCCTTACCTCCAAAAATATCGGTCACCCAAAAGGTATAGAATCATACATACAAACCCATTATTGGTGGTATAACGCACTTGGACCCCCTTCTCTTTCCCTCCTCATCTCTCACAAAATCCCTTTGGGGGCGTTCTTTTCCACGTCTCTCATCCATCTCTCTCATCCATCTCTCTTTCACATCAATGACGTCTCTCTCTTTTGCACGTGAGTTCGAGAAAACCTAATATCAATGCGTTGTGGGTGCTCTAAGTATATCCATGGGATGCTTTATCCTTTCACAAAAATTGGGGATGGGGCATACATTGACGGATCATACACTCTTTACTCACTCATATTTTTTTGTAAAGACGTCAATTTCTAGCACAATCTCAAACATTACATGAAAGTAATAAGTTTTCGTGTATGTTCATATAAACCTTTTTTTTAAAGGTCAACCTGAACATGACCTATTTAATAAATGAATTAACTTGAATACCGCATGTATAATAAATGTGTTAAGTTGTTACTCGTTAAGCGTTGTCAAAAACAAAGAGAAGGATATTCAAAAAGTGTTGAAATTCAAAGTTGAATATTTGTTTTTATAAATATTCATGTATATAAAAACTGAGACCAGTTTTGGATTGAAGCTCTAACAGGTGGGTTGGCTCCTTTTTTTGACTTTTAAATGGGTTCTCTGGGCGATTTTGGAGACATAGGCGTTCTTGTGAAACCCTAGCTTTTTCTTGCCAATCCTGCTCACGATTGATCTTGCTTATCAGCTTAGGGTTTCTGATCGATCCTTAGCTGATTCATTCGCATTTGTGCTTCTGATTTTTGGCAATACATCTTCAGTATTTTTGAAGTTAGGGCTCTGATTTCGTTGTTCTGATTTTCGGCTATACATCTGATTCAACGGCGCTGTTCTTAGGCGTTAATAAGGTGATTTCAGATTTTGATATAAGGTTTTGGATTTCGTTATTTTCTGATTAGCAAAGGGGGTGCGGCTGGTTCCTTGTTGATTTATGGTTTCAGCAACTTTCTTTATCATTCAAACGTTAGCTTGACGGCTACTAGGGTTTGGCACGGTTTAATCGATTGCTTTCAGTGATTGCTTTCAGCCGTCATATCTTGAATTTCTGTTGACCGTCACTAGGGTTTTGATCATATGGTTGTTGATAAGGATGAACAAACTGAGGATAATTCAAACGTTTTTGCGAGAAAGATCCGAAGTATCGATGGGAAACCTTTTGAGCCAAGACAGAATTCACAGATTCCTACGGTTTCAGAAGTGGGTAATAAGAAGGTTCGGTTCATGTTACCGCTGAATGATACTGACTACATTCTTGGCTGTTCGGATTCACCAGATGAGGAGTATGCAATGGTTTTTGATAAGCGTAAGGTATCATTTGTGCTCCCGCTAAATGATGTCAGTCCTGCTCGTGTCCGAAAGCAGGAACAGGGTGATAATGCTCGAGTCCAACAACATTTGTATGCTGATGTGGTACTAAACAAACAGGGTGAGCAGAGTGGTCCTAAGCGGGTTGGTAATCCAAATCAGAATCAAAGTGAGGAGGAAAGTGCTAGGAAGACCAATGATGCGGCTAACCAAGTACCGAAAGTCAATTTTCGAAAGCTAATCTCAGATGCCTCATTGGATGGTGTGGATGTAGTGCTTCCGATTGACTATGTTCGCCAAGTTAACAACAGGTTAGCTAACACTCTTTATGGTTACTTCCTGGGGGATAGAATTGCATATCCGGTTGTTGAATACTTTGTGAGAACAAATTGGAAGAAACATGGTCTTCTGAAAACGATGATGAATTCAAATGGGTTCTTTTTCTTCAAGTTTGAAGATAGAAAGGGAATGGACGCTGTTCTTGAAGGGGGTCCTTGGATGATCCGTAACAAACCCTTGTTTCTCAACATTTGGTCCCCTACAAACACCCTTAAAAAAGAAGAGTTCAAAAAGGTTGCAGTTTGGGTGAAATTGCATGACGTCCCTCTAGTGGCTTTATTCTGACGAAGGGTTAAGCATGCTGGCTTCAAAAATTGGATCTCCTGTGCGGCTGGATTCGTATACTGTTGATATGTGTAATGAGGCTTGGGGACGGAGCAGCTATGCTAGGGCTCTCATTGAAATATCAGCTGATCAGGATTTGAAAGGCACTATAACCATGGCTATTCCTGAATTGGATGGAAACAAATATGTTACGGAGACTATTCGGGTGGAGTATGAATGGGAACCTCCGAGATGTGCTCATTGCTGTGTGTTTGGGCATGACTCTGAGGAATGCCCTACACGTATTGGCTCAACATCCAAACCTCCTATTAACAGGCCAATAGTAGACGAGGATGGTTTCACTGAAGTTCCGGTTAAGAAGAGTGCAAAGAAGAATGGCTTTCAAGTTAATAACCAGAAGCCTAAATTTGAATACAGACCGGTGGATAGGAAGAAAAAGGCCGTTACTTCTCAGCAGGTTTCTACTTCCCATAAAATCCAAACTCGTAATCCGTTTTCTGCACTCGAGTGTGTTGGGGGACGGGGTGTTTAAACTCAAGAGAGAAATAAAGGGGGTAGACAGATTCATGTGGATTTAGATGAGGACGGGGTTGAAGTTGTCTATGATGAAACCAATGATTCGGGTACATATCCTTCGTCTTCTAGAACAGGGGCAAGCACCTCTTCCACAAAGATCTCCAATGGTTAGTTTGTCTTTGGTTCGTCTAAAGGGGCTGCCATTTCGTGGCAACTTCATTTTCGATGATGGAGGTTGAAGATTTTGGTTATGTATTGTTTTGTCTGCTAGATATCTTTGTATGATATGTAGTAGGCTAGGTTTGATGTGATGTCATAGGTTCTTTTATGTTTGTTGGCTTACATATATGGGGCATGTCCTGTATATGAACTAGTGTGGAATTCATCCTCACTACTTGTACTTATTTGCGGTTTATAATAAATTCACCGGGGTAACCCTTTACCCAAAAAAATATTCATGTATATATTAGTTAATTTTAAAAAGTGAAATTAATTAACGTTTGTAATGGAGTTTGTTGGCTCATGTCTTTTTATTTTTTTCATGTTTTTATAATGGAGTTTGTTGGCTCATGTCTTTTTATTTTTTTCTCCATTTGGTGGTGTAACTTTACGTTTGTGGTGTGTCTAATGCTGGGTTAGCCACTTTGATTAATAAAATGGAGTTTATTGGCCGTTAAAAATATTTATTGTTTATACGTTATTATTCTACATACCGATTCTTCAATCTTTTTTCATTCGCTTCTTTTAATCACTAGCTAAATATATGAAAACAAGTTTGTTAACCGGAAATGAGAGAGAAATAAACAAAACATCTAAAACAGCATCAATTACAAAACTATTTTATTCGAGCCTTAGTAATTGTTGTTTAACTTGTCACTAATGCATTAGATGTTGCTCATATTCGCAATTGAACATTAAATTAGTCAAGCTAAAACCTACATATAAATAAATATACGTGTTGTATTCACGTTAAACAATTTAGCCCCCAACTCAAAACTCATAAACCCACCTGCCCAACACAATCACACTTTTATTATTAAAATATATAAACAAATAACTGAATAATCATGCCAGGGGCGGACCTAGAGTGATAGAAGGGGTAACCTCCATTGCCTCTTGACGCTCTAACGGTAGTGTAAATTTTGAAAAAGAATTAACGTTTTTTCGATTTTGTTACCCCTTTTAATTGAAACGTTACCTCTATATGGACTTTTTAGATCTTTCACTGATCCATGCCGTCCATGGCTTTATAGTCTAGTGGCATTTTGGGGGTGGGATAAGGCTTTGGGACCAACAGGTCCTAGGTTCGATTCCCACAAAGAGGGGGTTTTCCCACATTTATTGGGTTTCCTCCTGAATTAGTGTATAGGCATTATGCCTAGTGGAGATGGATATGATCGGGTGGTTCCGCTGGTGGCACGATGATACTCCAGTGGTCCGTCAGTGATCCAAATTTGCCGTTCAAAAAAAAACTGATCCATGCCAAATATTATTATTAAGATTCATAATTAAATATGATTGGAATGGAATGTTATCCCTTACTATCATAATTTCATTTCTCAATAACTACATCATGTTTGATATGATTAGAATAGAATGTTATCCCTTTGCAATCATAATTTCATTTCTCAATTATTACATCATGCCTAAATAATTGAGACACATGCAGACAAAAACTAATCTGTTTCAGGGTAGAAGACAAAACACTTTAGAGAGAGAGAAATATGTCTATAAAAACTTACAAAAGTAATCAATCAAGAGGAAACTCACACATTCACACCAAAAACTCACCTAATTCTCCCACCATAGAAAACTTCCGGTTGATCATTTCAATGGCAGCAGCAGCATCAACGACCTACTTCGGTAGAAAAAACCACCGCTACTTCTCCGGCGAAACCGATATCCCTACGCCAACGAATCTGACGTTCGAATTCAACGAATTCGACGTTTGGAACGTCGCATCGTCACCAGAATTTCACAAAACCGTATCCGCGTCTCGGATCTCCAACAAATCACCATCAACGGCGATCCAAAAAGCCGCGTTATCGTTGCCTGTTGATGTTCCTGACTGGTCGATGATACTGAAGAACGAGCTGATCAAGAACCGTACGACAGGTATTAGAGATACTAAAGTTAAATAAATATTAGTTTACAAATTATAAATTGTTATTTATGTTACTTTACCATCTCTAATAAATATCTATTTAACTTTAGTATCTCTAATATAGCAGGTATCGACGATGATGACCTTGATATAGATATGTACGGCGACGACGATAACTTAATTCCGCCACACGAGTATTTAGCGAGGGGAAGAACAATGTCGTTTTCCGTTCATGAAGGAATCGGAAGGACTTTAAAAGGAAGAGATCTAAGTAGAGTTCGTAACGCGGTATGGAAGCAGATTGGATTTGAAGATTGAAGGTTGAAACCGAAGATCACGGATGATAAATGATCCAAAATTTTGCCTGAGTTAACATTAGTATATTCGCTTTTCTTTTTATATATTGTTTTGTTTTGATTTGATATCATTTGTTCATCCATTTGATTGTTTAAGCGGATTAGTATGTAACTACGGTTGCAATTTGCAAAATTGAGAGTGAATAAGGAGTTTGTTTTGAATTTTTGATAATTTGATGTGGTTTTAGTCAATGTTTAAAATCCGGGTTTTTAATCATACCGGATTAGGCACAAAAATAGTTTAAACGGGTTGTATCGGACGGTTCAACCGGGTTGACCAGTTAACTGTATAATTCCATAAATTACAATAACAACTCAAAAATAATTCAAAACTGGATGAAGATGGAAATCTGAAACAAACGATGGAGTGATGGAAGTCTGGAACAAGTCGCGAATGATGAAGTGATGCAAGTTTTGAATTTTGATCAATGGAGATAAAATATTAAAAGTCGTTACGTTAAAGCTAAGAGTAAACATGGAGATGGGCTGATAAAAAGTAAAATCCTAATCTAAAAGCAGAGCTGAGCCGGTACAGGTATAAAGGTTCAAACCAGTATATCGGATTTTATCGATGTTGTTTCTCCTAAATACCGAAGTGTTTCGGACCGGTTTTTACGTCCGAAAACAATAGTACCAGTATAACCGTCCGGTATTTACCGGTTTTTAAAACATTGGTTTTAGTTCATGTTTCATTGTTTCAAGCCTTTCATTTTTGCTTTTGAGTTTTGATATTTGGGTGAACAATGAAAGATATTGTGAGAAACTTTCAAAACCCGCGTGTTGACCGTTGACCATTGACTAATTCTGTTTCAATTTGGGTGGGTGGCCTTCCTATTGGATATTTTAATTTTGAAGGTTTTTAAATTTAAATAAAAATAATATGAACAACTTGAACTGAATAAAATAGGATATTTTAATTTTGAAGATTTTTAAATCTAAATAAAAATAAAATGAACAACTTTAAATAAAATATAAATTTGACAGAGACATAATAAATTTATTATCATGATATATCCTTTCGTTTTATATGTATAAAGACTAAAGTTAAATAAAATATAAATATGAAAGGGACATAATAATTTATTTATTACCATGAAATGTCTTTTTCATTTGATGTAGTAATTTGATGTAATAGTTGTTGATTGTTTATTTATAATGAAGACATCATAGTTAAGGGATATATATATTAAAATATAGACGTACACAAATTATTTATTTAAACGTGAAAATATTTTAAATGCTAGATTATTTAAAGTTTTGAAGTTAATTATATTCTATGCTTATGTGGTTTGGAGAAACTTTTTGTTTCATTCTACAAACTTTCTTTTCACCAATAACCTCATGTGGATTTTTTTTTTTTTTTTTACAATTGTAGTCTTAAAGAAAAACACCGTGTGTTGATATATTAAAGGGACTTTTAGTGATGGAATTTACGACCAACAAATGGTTTCAAAATTAGCAAACAAATGAAACTACTAGCAAAATTACTTACCAAAAAGGAATAGGTCGTAGATGTTGGTAATATTAGTATTATCAAAGGGTATTTTAGGGTACTGGATTAACTTGTTAATCGAGATAATAACATCAGTGTTT
This sequence comes from Helianthus annuus, assembly GCF_002127325.2. Lineage (NCBI taxonomy): Eukaryota > Viridiplantae > Streptophyta > Magnoliopsida > Asterales > Asteraceae > Helianthus > Helianthus annuus. The sequence continues at coordinate 165,784,730 of NC_035443.2, forward strand.
AACCAAGTCAGGTGATGCGAGAGTGCGGACTCGTTTAACACGAATGTTGTTTGGGCCTACTTGCAAAATTAGTTACCAAAAAGGAATAGGTCGTAGATGTTGGTAATTTTAGTGTTATCGAAGGGTATTTTAGGGTATTGGATTAACTTGTCAATCGAGATAATAACATCGGTTTTTAACCGAGTCAGGTGATGCGAGAGTGCTGACTCGTTTAACACGAATGTTGTTTGGGCCTACTTGCAAAATTAGTTACCAAAAAGGAATAGGTCATAGACCTATCATGAATTCATTTATATCGAAAAAGATTGAAATAAAAGGTGATTGTAAAACTCTTTAAACGCGTTGCAAATCAATTGTTATCTACCGCATTGAACACTTCAATCAATGATGAAAGAGTGGTACCAACACCATCTGTTGATTGTCATGCTAATTAGGTACTTTTTATCGGTAACTAGACCTGTAAACGAACCGAATGTTCGTGAATTGTTCGGCGAAAAGTTTGTTTACTTAATAAACGAGGACATTGAACAAAGCTTATTGTTCGTTTAATTTGACGAATTAACGTGAACGTATGTTTTGTTAGTTCATTTATGTTCGTTTGAATTTTAATAAATACATAAGTATTTAAATATATAAACATAAAACAGACTTTCTATCTACTTATATAAATAATAAATATAACTAATTAGTAATTGGGCTTTATATTAATATAAACAAATAGTTCGTTTATGTTCATCTATTTAATAAACGAACGTTCGTGAATTGTTTAGCAGGGAGTTCGTTTATGTTCCGCACAAACGTGAATAAAATTTTTTGTTCATTTTATTTAAACGAATGATCGATCATGAACACAGGTTTTGTTCATTTATTTATGTTCGTGAAAGTCCGTTTATGTTCGCTTATATGTTTATTAGTACATAAGTAGTTAAATTTATGTAAATACATATAAACATAAAAGTGGCTTTATAACTATAAATATAACTAATTAGTAGATGAGCTTTCTAGTAACAATGATGGGTTTTCCGGTGGAACTTATCGTAATTAAACACTACTTTATATTTAAAAAAACTACTTTATGTTTGACCGTGTTCGTCTATGCTTATTCAGTTATGTTCGTTTATGTTATGTTTGTTTACGTTCATGAACTGTTCGTTTAGGTTTGTTAAATTATGTTAGTGAATTGTGTACTTAGGAACTCTGTGAAATTGTGTTGGTGAATTGTGTACTTAGGAACTCTGTGAGCAAGATGTTCAGTGGCTGGTGGAAGGGTAACTTTGCTTGTGAATTTACTTAAAAAATCATTATATCTATGGTAGCTAGATAAAGTATGGACTGAATAACACTGTTAGTTTGGTTAAGCTCACATATAGGCATACGTCTTCAAAAAAGTTATAAGGTCTTGTGCAACCAGTGGCGAAGCTTGAGATTTCCGACCGAGGGGTCAAAAACGTATATACCTAAAAAAAAATTATAAAACCGGGGGGTCGAAAACGTATATACCTAAAAAATTCTATACGAAAAGTAAATACCGGACACTACTGAACGAAAAAATTCAAATTGACAAACAAGAGTAACGTTAGAGATGACGACAAAAACATAATTTTGTCAAAGTACTTCAACAAGTTTTGATGAAACCAGTGGCGGATCCAGAAAGTTTGGTGAGGGGGTGCAACAAGGTGTTTGATCAATTATATATATATGGATTTAACTAGGCTGGGCTAAACGGGTGGGTCGGCTTCAATTGGGTCATGGGTCAAACCGGGTTCGGGTTGGAGGAGGCCATGTTTTGCACTCCACAAACCCATCAACGTATTTTGTCGTGAACCGAGCGAATTTCCTTTTTATTATATAAATAGAACATATTACGACAGTATTCGTTTTTAACTATATCGTAAAAGTGTTAAATTCATATTTTTAATCATATATTTACTATTTCCATATGTATTTAGAACTTTACTATATAAAACAGAATGATGATTATATATAAAACAATATAAATAAGCATGTATATCTAGTAAAAATAATATATACTACACTAAATGTATATACGACTTTAGGTTTATTGTAAAGTTTCTATCCAAATATAATTAGAATTTAGAAATAAACAGATCTTGAGTTAGTGTATATTATTATTATTATTATTATTATTATTATTATTATTATTATTATTATTATTATTATTACTATTACTACTACTACTACTACTATTATAAAATGATATAATGTCATCATACTTCTTAAATCTACACCTAATAAAACAAAAAAAAAAAGACAAAAAGACATTAGGCACCTCTCATTCTCTCATTTATCTTTCGGTTCACTCTTACTCAATCCTCTCATCTTCTTCAACCAGACAACCACACTCTTACTACCACACTCTTACTCAACCCAGAAAACAGAGCAACTCCTAAATTATCCAATATGTTTCTGATTTTAAATTTTATTTCTTCTCTATTTAAAAACTTCTTGTTGGCGGTCACTGATTTGTTTCAAAGAGTGCCTTCAGATTTTTTAAAGGGGCTTCTTACAATTTTTGTTTCAAACTTGTAGATTTTTATGTAGTAAAACCCAAAGTTGAGGGGGTGCATGTGCACCCCCTAAGCAAAGCATGCCTCCGCCCCTGGATGAAACACAATCATCTAACAAAAAACTCAACATTTCTAATGGTCATGAATTTCATTCTTTTATGGACAAAAAACCACAACACAGTTGAACTGAAATCGAAATTTTAAATAATTTATTACTCTAATTTTGATGTCTTAACACGAGTTCACTGAATCTGACCCTCACAAACCCAACACAGTTGAACTGAAACTCGAACGAAATAATCCAAGCACACAACCACATCTTCATTTCATCTTGCAAACCATATACATTAGAAATAGAAAATATTAAACTTTTCAAATCCAAAACATCTCTTGCAGATGCTACAAGAAATCGTCACTTTCTTGCAGTCAATGTATCTTTACTATGGGAGCTCAACAATCTTCGATCGTTTTCTTTTTTGACCGTTTTCAGAAATAGCATTTGTCGATTTACCACCTAGAGTTTGACCATTTGACTTCATACGAGAGCCGGACGCCTTGTTAGTTTCATCATTGCAACTGTCATCGTCAGAGCTATCTTCTGATTCAGATTCACTACTACTAGCATCAAGAGATATGATGGGTTGAGAACCTACAATGGCGGATTCAGCAGCAGCAACAGCCTCAGGGGTGTTTAGATCAGCAACACCGAGCATCAAATCCTGCAAGTCAGTTAACGAACATAGATACGATTAATAAAATACGCACTTCAAATTTCAAGTTTTGTTAAGAGGCGAGAAAATGGACGGGATAAAATCAGTACAAGAACATTTTTTTACGTGTTATCAATGAGCTAGATGGGTCGTTGACTAATGATTTTTTTACCAAGTGTGCTTGTAATTTAAACGAAAGATAGCTAAAAAAGGCTTACATACCATTTCAATATATTCTGATTCATCCCCTGTGAGTGCCTCAATATCAAGATTCTTGGAGTTCTGCACATAAAAGTGCCCTATTTGGTAAAGTGTCTATACTCGATTGAGCCTATTCACAGATGTCGAACAATTAACATAAGAATATTTGCGTACCATTGCCTCTTGCTGCAACTTCTTATTTGATTCTGCCATGACTCCTAAAAAGTCCTTCAATTTGCCCATAACTGAAGCAATGAAATTATATTAAAAAAACGTAAACAAATCAGTCCTTCAATCATATTATTATTATTATTATTATTATTATTATTATTATTATTATTATTATTATTATTATTATTATTATTATTATTATTATTATTATTATTATTACTATTACTACTACTACTACTACTACTATTATAAAATGATATAATGTCATCATACTTCTTAAATCTACACCTAATAAAACAAAAAAAAAAAGACAAAAAGACATTAGGCACCTCTCATTCTCTCATTTATCTTTCGGTTCACTCTTACTCAATCCTCTCATCTTCTTCAACCAGACAACCACACTCTTACTACCACACTCTTACTCAACCCAGAAAACAGAGCAACTCCTAAATTATCCAATATATTTCTGATTTTAAATTTTATTTATTCTCTATTTAAAAACTTAATTTTGGCGGTCACTGATTTGTTTCAAAGGGTGCCTTCAGATTTTTTAAAGGGGCTTCTTACAATTTTTGTTTCAAACTTGTAGATTTTTATGTAGTAAAACCCAAAGTTGAGGGGGTGCATATGCACCCCCTAAGCAAAGCATGCCTCCGCCCCTGATTGGGTAGGGTGAGGGTTTGAAATGGAGGAGGGTACGGAGTCTGGTGGTGGTGGTGGCTGGGGAGAGGAAGGTGGTGGTGGTTGGAGAGAAGGTGGAGGTGTGAGAGAGAGAGAAGCTGCCATGGGAGTGGCGTATGCAGGGCAGGGAGTGACAAAAGTCTGTTACGTCTAGTCTAGTAGAATAATATATACAGTATTTTTTTAGTAGAGTATATCAATGGAGTTTTTGAAGGGATGATGACGTGGAAAGCGATGGGTGGGGAGGCCACCTACTTACTCTTCGTTGACGGGCTGGTTTTGGGGGGCAGAGTTGGTTGTTTTTCGGCTTCGGGTTACGGGTAAAACACCAATAAATAAATATTGGTATCAATTTGCCTATTTTTCGGTATTGGTATCAGTTTGATACCAAACGGGTATTATGCTTCGGGAATGAAACTTACAGGCCCATCCCTCTAAAAAACTGGCTTTTTTTACTTAATCAAGAGTAATTTACAAAAATCGTCCTTTATGTTAACAAATTGCAAACTATATCATTTACTTTCAAAAAATAAAAATAAAAACGTACAATATGTTTGCAAAGCCTTGAAAGTTACGTCCTTTGAGTCTAACTTAGTTTTTATGGTTAAATCTGACCAAGTGGATCTCATGTGACGAAAAATTAGTTTTTTTACCCCTTTATTTATATTAAACATTTTTTATATAGACATTTTACCCATTTATTCAATTTTCTCTCTCTCTCTCTCTCTCTCTCTCTCTCTCTCTCACACACACACACACACACACTCACCACCACTACCACCCCCTGCCATCCCCGCCATCACCTAACCAGCATCACTTTCCACTATCAACCTCTCCCACCGCAACCACCATTCCAAGCATCACACCGTTGCCATCAGATTTAACCATAAAAACCGAAAACCCCTTATTCAAATCAAAAACCACAATTAAAACCTACTATGAAACCCCATATTTGAATTAAAAAACCCAAATCTGAAACCCCTCACCAAAGCCCTAGATTAGGTCATTACCAAAATTTCCTCCTTATGTTTTTTTATCTTTGCGACATGTCATTATCTTATTGCTTCTTATCCTTTCTACCTAAACTAAACTTCCTATTTGATCTTTTCCCATTTTTACCATTCAGTTGAATAATATTTTTAAAGGTTAATATCAAAGGCAAAACAACATAGTTTTTTTCTTTCTTTCTACGAAAAAGTTAGTTATCTAGGCGATTTTAACGTAATGACTTATTTAGATGATTTAGACTTAATATTTAGAGAAAAGTACACAAATGGTCTTGTGGTTTACTAAAATTTTAGATTTGGTTTTTAGTTTTCCAAAAGTGCGTAGGTGATCTCTATGGTTTGCAATTTGTAACGCGTGTAGTCCACAGCTTTTTCCAAAAGTACATGGATGGTCCTTGTGGTTTCCACTTTATAACGCATTTAGTCCTTAACTTGGACCTGCTAAGACCTCTAGATTTTTGGCTGAGGACTAAATACATTACAAAGTGCAAACCACAAGGACCATCCATGTACTTTTGAAAAGCTAGGGACGAAATCTAAAATTTTAGTAAACCACAATGACCAAATCTAAAATTTCCCCATTAAATTTTCCCTACCGGATGCTTTTAACTTTTGGCACCATTATCCCTAAATTTTCATTCGGTTGCCTTTGAGTCTGACGTGATTCTAACCCGAGTCAGGTATTGTATCAGTGTTATTTTGCATTTATGTATGAGTAAAAGTTGTTATACGTTAATTAGTTTTAAAGGATAAACTCGCACACTCGTTCTTGTATTATTGTTAAACTATGTTTAGTATTTTTAGTCGAATCCAATAAGTCTAGCGACTAATATTGTAAAGGTCAATTCAAAAGGTCAAGTTATATTAGGGTGAATTTGGGTTCGGTCCGGGTAAACCCAAAATATAAGATATTTCATATTCGACCGCTTAACTCAAAACTAACTCGGCCTGAAAGGATCAAGACCGACCCACCATATACCAGTCAGGTCGGGTGTAGGATTGTATTCGGTTTCAACCCGCTGCACACGCCTAGACGAGGCCCCATCTTACTGGGTAAACCCAGTTATCGATTCCATTCTGATTTTCAGTTCGGTTCTGATTCAGGTTCTCAATCCCTCCCTTAAAGAGTTGTGTATTATAACCCTATGAACCATAATCCAAAACAATTAAAAATGTAACAGATTTTGAAAGAACACATTTGCCGTTTGCTCGTTTCTTCTTTGCCCGTCTTATAAAACTCGAACGAAATAATCCAAGCACACAACCACATCTTCATTTCATCTTGCAAACCATATACATTAGAAATAGAAAATATTAAACTTTTCAAATCCAAAACATCTCTTGCAGATGCTACAAGAAATCGTCACTTTCTTGCAGTCAATGTATCTTTACTATGGGAGCTCAACAATCTTCGATCGTTTTCTTTTTTGACCATTTTCAGAAATAGCATTTGTCGATTTACCACCTAGAGTTTGACCGTTTGACTTCATACGAGAGTCGGACGCCTTGTTAGTTTCATCATTGCAGCTGTCATCGTCAGAGCTATCTTCTGATTCAGAATCACTGCTACTAGCATCAAGAGATATGATGGGTTGAGAACCGACAATGGCGGATTCAGCAGCAGCAACAGCCTCAGGGGTGTTTAGATCAGCAACACCGAGCATTAAATCCTGCAAGTCATTTAACGGAGACAGATACGATTAATAAAATACGCACTTCAAATTTCAAGTTTTTGTTAAGAGGCGAGAAAATGGACGGGTTAAAATCAGTACAAGAACATTTTTTTACGTGTTATCAATGAGCTAGATAATGATTTTGATCCAATAAAGAACCCAACTAGGTGGATCTGACCCTGACCCATGACCCAACTAACATCTATGGATGGATCATGACCCACATTGACCTGACAACTCACTCATTAGTTAATGTATAGTGTAAAATGTTGATTTCGCAATGAGGTGTCAATCACATTAGGTGGACATATAAAATGAAAAAGTGAATTAAAAGCATCAAATCTCCAAAGAAAAAAAAAAAGAAAACGCACTACCGTAAAATCTAGTATTTAAGGCCATGGGGTATGGGGCTTGGGTTGGGGGAAAACGCCCAAGGCACCACCCCGGGTGGGCTTGGGTTGGGGCGTGGCCCTTGGGGCTTGGGTTTCAAGCCGGGCGTGGGGCGGGGGAAGGGAGCTGACATGGCGGTTTGTGAATGGCCAAAAGAAAAGAGCCGTTGGCCAACGGCTATATTAAAAAAAAACATAATAATTTTTTCTTCCATTTTTTCACTATAAAACTCACATTTTTCTTCCATTTTTTACCACATTCAACCACATCTTCAATTCTCCTTCTACAAAACGAAAAAATGCATCCTTACAACCGTCCTTATGACCCGAGCAACCCGTATGGATTCCAAGAAAATAATCCTAGCCCACCACCCACTCGTCCAATAGCTCGTCCATTTTTCATACACTCTCCTTTTTCATCTATTGGTTCACATAAATGTGGATCAAGATCAAAGTAAAGCACTCTCTTAAAATCTAGTGTTTAAATAAATAAACCCAAATATTCAACCTTTTCATCTACTGGTTCACATACACGATAAATTCAGATCAAGACCACGCCCATTGATAGGCATATACCAAGAGCTTTGAGGTTCTAATACCATGAAATTCATAGAGCATAGAGTTATTATCTAATAATAAAAAAAAAAAACATCCTTACATAAGCTACCAAGTGGGTGTGAGATGAAGTGATAAAACTGACAAGATAAATATAATCTACTTACATATTAACATGATTCCTAAATCCTCACACCATTGTTGTTAAAAGCCATCGCCTCTTGCGCCTAGGCCCAATTTCCTAGCAAGGCGAGGCGATTGCGCCTTAAGTCAAGGCAATTGCGCTTTAATTCTCCAAGTGATGGTTAATGCGCATATTCCAGTGGAGTTTCTGGCCAAATTCTTTAAATTCTGGCAAGATTCCAAGTAGATTTCCTACTTTTATCTAATGGAAACTATTTTTCTACACTTATAACAATATAAAATGTTATATAATAGCTTTAGTTTTATTTTATATGAAGAATAGTATTAACTTTCTATTATATAAAAATATTTTAAGTTTTTTTGTTGTGCGCTTTTTTTTTCTCAGGTCCGCGCTTTTTTTGCACCTTTGCGCCTAGGCCACAGGCGAGACCTATGCGCCTAACGCCTTTAATAACTATGCCTCACACAACGAAACCATCATTCTTGAAATGATAGAATGAAAGATTAGTGTTAGCGATAATGAATGATTTTGGCCAAAAGTTCCAAAAACACAGATTTTGTGCAGCTTATTTTCACGCTTCTCAAAATTGATCTATATAAACTAGCATTTTTCGCATTCTTACAAGGAAGATGAAAATCAAGTTTAATAATTCAAAACTCCAATCACTAGATACCTTAGTGATTAACAAAGCATCTACTATAAGCAATAATCTACAACGTATTACGTAGTAATCAAATTTTCACAACAAAAATATATGAAACAAACTTAATTAAACTTTGTTCTTCAAGACTGAAGAGGATGTATGGTTTTTTTTACCAAGTGTGCCTATAATTTAAACGAAAGAAAGGTAAAAAAAACGCTTGCATACCATTTCAATATATTCTGATTCATCCCCTGTGAGTGCCTCAATATCAAGATTCTTGGAGTTCTGCACATAATAGCGCACAATTTGGTAAAATGTCTATACTCAATTGAGTCTATTCACAGATGTCGAACAATGAACAGGAGAATATTTGAATACCATTGCCTCTTGCTGCAACTTCTTATTTGATTCTGCCATGACTCCTAAAAAGTCCTTCAATTTGCCCATAACTGAAGCAATGAAATTATATTAAAAAAAACGTAAACATCTTGTTTGCTTTAAATGATTAACTAAACCTAGTGCACATGTTCACTTAAACAATGTAGCCCAGTGCACACATTTGTGTGCAGATGCTGATCAATCTGTTCTTTGTGTAAGTGTAAGTGAGTGTAATACAAATACCATATACAAGCATTAGTTTACGTCACAATAAAAGTAATTCCTCAAATTATTTAAAAAAAAAACTAAATATTATTTGGCTACACACTTTTATCTGCACATAGCTATCAACATTTCATCTTTATGTAAAATCTGAAAATCAGATTCAAGCAATAATCATGCAGCAAACTAAAAAAAATCAAAAATTACTTTATAACATAGTACAAACAAAAAGGCACCAATTCATCTTCATGGACAAGACAGAAATGAGCCAAGCCGCTCGTGAGCTACTCAAGTTCAGTCCTCTAAGAGCTCGAAGCTTAAACAATCCCAATCATAAAAATAAGCTTGTTTGATAAACAAACCCGAGCCCACGCTTCACTTAGCGAGCTCGAGCTGGCTCATGAGCCTAAACAAGACCAAGCATAATAATAATAATAATCTTGTTTAATAAACAAACTCGAGCTCAAGTTGGCTCAATATTTGATATGTATATAATAACTAAATAATGTATATATTGTTATATATAAAAACTAGTTATGAATATATATGAATTCATTAACAAACAATAAACTAGCCAAACCCGAGCCGAGCTTAAAAACTAAGCACACTAAGCCGAGCTCGGGCTCTCGTAAGTTAAACTACCAAAGCTCGAGTCTAATCAACCTTTAACTCTGCTAATTTACACACCTAATATACAAAGTAAAAACGAACCTAGGCTAGGAGGAGGAGGAGCGGTAATTGCAGGTTTAGTAACAGGAAGTGCATTAGCTTTACTTTTTGCAGCTTCGAACTTCTTCTTCAACAAGAGGTCACCGTCGTCGGCATCTGGTTTGCAAAGTAAAAGCGCTGATTCTGCAAATAAAGGTGCAGGTGGATAATAAGATATAATAGGAGGAGTTGATGTGTATGAGAAAGTGTACCTTTGGAGGAAGAAGTGTGAGTGGTGGTTTCGAGGTCGAGAAGAGCTTGACTGCTGCTGCGACCCATGGTTGATTCAGGAGGAGGAAAGTAAGAGCAGCGGCGGGTGGGAAGTGAGATTAGGGTTTAAGGAGTTTTAACGCAGGCAGGCAGGCAGGCAGTTAACAACCCAAAGAAGGGAAGCTACCACCGGTTCAGTCTGGATCTGCCCTAAATGCTTCAACGGGAGCTCTTGCTATAGTCCCTCAAGAACGAGACAAAATCCACTGTTTGTTTGGGCTGATACGTTGAACCGTGGGCTCGTTAACCTGAATGAATATAGCTGGATGTGAGTTGCTTTATTATTTATAATAATGGGTTATGGATCGGGTTGGCCATATATGCAGTTTTAGCAATAAAATAAAGCTTTTAAAATTGAATTTAATATATTGAATTTAATATATTGGTTATAGGCTGCGTTCGATCATATCGTTTGTGTTTGATAGTTTATTAGGGTTTCATTATGGTTTTAAATTCTTATAATTTTTTTTAATTCTTCAATTCCCACTAATAATAAAACATTTAATAAAGTATTGTGTAGGGTTCCAACCTTCGCAAATCGCAACCTTAAAAAAATTCTCATCGTCACCTATATTGTCGAGGGCCACCATCTTTGTAATGAAAATGCTGATTTTATTCGAAATTTAATATATGATCGTTCTTGTTTACGAAGGTTCGTTTGTGTTCGTTCGGGTCATTTGCAGCCCTAATAAGTTGCATAAAATTCAAAAAACTGGAAATGTTAACGGCCTGACCCGCCCATTTTATCTTATCTCATTCTTATGTCAAGTATATGCTACTAATGAATCTTTTTATACAACGACCAGCTAAAACAAACCCATTGTCGGATATTGGAGTAGACTTTGAAGCGCTGAACAGGAAGGATAAAAGAATGGAGAAACCAAGTGCAACCGCGGTTACGTCAACTACAACCATGGGTTCGGGTTCTGGAATCGGACGTGCGGGTGCAGGTGCACTCAGACCCCAACCGAACCCCATGATGGGTCCCAGCATGGCTGCACCAGGTTATGGAGGCATGAACCAGCCCATGGGCCAGTTCCAAATGCAACCACCGTCAGCAGGGTATCTACCGCCTGGAACTTACAATCCTATGATGGGTCGTGGCGGTGGTCAACAGCCGTATGGTGGTTATAGATAAATTGAAGAGGATCTTTTGAACCGGACGGGAGATTTATTGTGAGGGAAAGATGCAATCGTTTCGTTTGATGAAGAAGTTGTTCACGTTATGTATGATTGTATCGTGTAATATGCATATGGTTTTGATATGTTGTAGGTATTGTGAAGTTTGTATATGAAGAGGACATAACCAAACTCAGGTTGCCTCATAGAACGGTTTTTTGTCGTATACCGCTAAATCTATAGCTAAACTGAACCCCTTGGCTAAGTTAGACCTATTTTTATGCTTGTTGTGTCTGGTAGGTGAAGCGCCATAATGAGCCGACCCTTGACACAGGCTGGGCGTAATGAGTCGATTCTTGACACGTAGCAGGCTTCTATTAGTGGATTCCTGGTCAAGAGGGTGTGATCGAGCCTAGTTGGGTTCAAGTCCCACAAACGACAAGAATAAAAGAAATTTGTCGTACCCTGAATAAAGAACGAGCCAGATAGCAACGGCAACAAAGGCTACGAAATACATCCAATCAACCTGATGGTCAAAGTAAAAAAGTCAAAGTCAACATAATCGTATTATTATTTTTGAACGGCCAACGAATAAAAGCCCGGCTACCCGGGTAGCCCAATGACAAAAGGCGAGCCAATAGTCCCTCGATCGCAAACAGCATTGGGTAAACCAAGCCCACCATCTCCAGTTCCAGTGCAAACCCGCCAACCGAAGGTCCATTACAGTAAAACCCCGGTGCCATGGATTCAAACAAGTAACAATTGATAGGCATTCAATAAGTTATTCATGTGTATTGCTTAGCTATAGTTCCTTAAATTCATTGATAATAATGAAAATAAAATAAAAAGATGAAGCTATTGGTTCCAGATCAAATCTTCTTGATCACTGCATCATCCCCTTTGATATTGCCACTACTACTAGCTGCTAAATGTTTATTTGAACTCGGGTCTCCGGCTTCTTCGTCTAAATATCTGCTTAGATCTGCTGCTTCGTCTGCATGGTTTTCTTTATCGAACCTGCAGCAAGTCAAACGTCGCGAAAAAAGTCAAACATTGTAATTTCCACAATATAAAAACTGTTGTTTTTTTGTATCTTAAGATAGCAACGAAACTAAACGCGCACCCTGAATAAACAACGAGCCCGATAGCAACGGCAACAAAGGCTACAAAATACTGATGGTCAAAGTAAAAAAGTCAAAAGTCAAAGTCAACATAATCTTTTCTTCAGATAGTTGTTTCATTGATATATGTCTACAAACCTTTTCATGGTATGCGAAGATACGAATCAAGACCGACCACATGTCAGATGTCAGCAATGACAGACAGATTCAACATTGTTGCTCCACTCATCTACAATTGAAACAAGAAGAATAAACATGAGTATAAAGGGCAAAAATGTAATTATAACTTGAAAACTTTCCGAAAATATAAGCATTGCAATTTTATGCCATGGATCATCATACTCAGTAAATCCCAGCAATAGCACAGCTAAGGTAGGGTCTGAGAGGGTAAGATGTAGACAGCCTTACCTCTACCCCGTAGGAATAAAGAGGTTGCTTCCAATGAGACCCACGGCTCGATAGTAGTTTTGCATCAAGCCTTCGACATAAGGCACATAACACTCAACAACTAAGACAAAGGCCGATTAGTGCATGTACTCCTTTGTCTTTCAGCTATCAACGCCACCACATGATGCATGATTAACCATCCCCCTCTTTTAACGTTATTTTCACGAAATTAGTAGAATAATGTTAAAATTAGTGCACTTTCACTTTTGCCCCCCGAGCGCCCGCACATATATACACAATTTTATGCCGTTGATGGAGTGACAAAATTATTTCAGACATTATTTATTACCTTCAGCAAAACAGGAACGCCTGAGTAAAATAAAAACATTGCGGCTGCAAATCCCGTGTAAGGAAGCAACTACAAAGTCAAACAAATAAACATCTACGGTTAGAACTTGAAATAACGTTTTATAATAATATAAAGTCCAAATGCAGAAGGAAGCCACATTTATCTTTATGTTTCATGAAACATATTTGTAAGTAGGTTTCATGAATCATATTTGTAAGTATCTATATATATATATGTATGTGTTTATATATACATATCTATGTGTGTATAGAGAGAGATGGAGAGATTACTGATCCTGAAGACCAATGGATGGATTTGAGTTCCTCGCGCTCAAGTATGCTTCTATTGACATTGTTAAAAGAATACAAACGTGAAGCGAAACTCAAATGCCAGTTTCACTATGCCACTTTGCTTACTACGTATTATATATAAATATCGAATCATATAAATACATGCTACATAAGTACATATAAAGGTGTAAGAATGGATGAGTTTGGTTGTATAACGGGTCAAAATGGTTCATTTCTTAAACGACAAACGGGGAACCGTAAAAAATAATAAAATCTTAAAAAAAAAATTAAGGAACTCCATTGAAATTCTCCATAATGATGCATGCAAGGATACATTTGAATACCACTAAACATTGCCATAAGTTCAATCCTGTCAGCGGTTTTCACAAAGAACTCCTGCACAACCCCAAAAACAGTTATTAGTGCTCACAAAATTAGTGTTTTTATAAAGTTGTCTTTAGTCAATATATATACATACATACATAAAGATACACACACACACATGTATATGTTTTAATCAGCATATCGTACAGGTCAACTAACAGTCAAGAAAGTAGTGTGTCCGTTTGACCAAAAACAAAATGCTTACCTCGCTAACGTTGCTGACAGCATAAAGTGTGGCCCCCGCAACCACCAAAAAGTCCCCTTTAATAGGGTTGCTTCCGCTTTCTAAGAAGGTAACACATAAATATTAGAGAAAATGTCATTAACTGAATTACCGGTCGCACATGCAAATAGCTGACGTGGCTTCCAAATTGTACAAAACGGATGATGTGGCACTTGTAAGTCACACAATGGCGTCCACATCATCAGTTTTCTACAAACAGATGCCATGTCAGCATATGTACGGTTATACGGGTTGCAAGTCAATATAGAATGAATAAATTTTGTAAGAAGTGTATTATGATATATAGTAATATGACAATATACTCACGTGAGCATGAACATCGGAGAAAATAACGAGCACAAGACCAGCGATACAGATGGCAACACCTGCAATTTTCTTGTACCTGTATTTTGTCTTTAGAAAGAGCCACGTCAGCAGTATGACCGAGGGGATTCGAGCAGCATTATACTCGTTATTGATGTATACTGCTACGCCTTCACCACTGTTAATCAGAAGAAATAAAGGTCAAGTCAGCACATTCAACACTTATACACATTTGTTTATTTGATAATCTACAAATTGTTTTTTTTTTTTTTCTATTTATTCTTTACCAAGATAATTAGCCTCGACATCTACAAGCCCAAGAAGTAAATAATAATACCATTTGGCCTGCAAATGTTAACATGAAACAGAACAGAAATTCGTCAAACGGTTGCCACTGATGCAGATAATTGTCGAAATACATATTTAACACAATGAAAAAACCATAAGTAAATAACTAACCTTCAGCCCGCTTCTTCTGTATAATAATATTCCTCCGTAAACAATTGCCAACATCACGTAGTTAGCTAAAGATTGTGATGTAGGTGCATTGATCCCTACGTTACAAAATAAAAGTTAAATTAGAACGTATGTCATCGGATACTAAGCATTTTACATAACTGTTGTATGTATCATAGTTAAAGCAATATGTACATGTATTTATGCGGTTCTCACAGCATTGAACGATCCTCTATGTATATATACACAAAGATTCGATATAAAAACACGCACAAATGGTATGAATTAGAGAACAAAACACACCTTTCATTGATGAAACATTCATAAAATATGCATATCACACCAACCATGTAGGCTAAAAGACATAAAGCTTGTAGCTTTTTATGTATTTAAATCATCCTACTAGTTTTTTTTTTTTTTTTTTTGTGTTGCAAAACAAATGACTGTTGTTGCATAATTACAAAAATAAATCTTTTGTATTCACATATCTTCGGGGGCGTAGCTTTGTGGGGGTCAGGAGGGGCGCCCAACCCCCCGAACTTTTCGCTCAGCAGTGCGCGGTATGTAGTTTTCGTATAGAATTTTTTAGGTATATACGTTTTCGACCCCCCGATCGTAAATCTCAAGCTTCGCCACTGCATATCTTAATTTGTACAAAATAGCACATTCTAGTGTGTTTTTGGCATAAATTCCACCATAAAAATGGTTAATTTGATGTGAAAATTCAAGTATATTGGTTTACAAAAGTTGATTTGTCAAAAGTGAATCAAAGTATCAAACACCAAAGCACAACTCAGTGTAAATTAGTAAATTACAGCTTGCAGCATCAAATACATTCACTTTTCACATAATAGAATAAAGATTGAAAAAAACACATTATTGTACTCACTTCAAAGTTCAAACCACTAAAGATGATATTTTATGACACAACAAAAAACCACTTTTTGCATAATTCAATACTATTACTTTTATGAAAAAACAATCAATTAAACAAATCAGTCAGCTTCCAAAAAAAAACTCAAATTGGTCTATTATGAAAAAAGAAAAAAGAAAGAAAACAAATCACATGGAGCCCAGATAATGAAAATACAAACCTCTTCTAGCAAGCTCAGATCATGAAAATCCAGTTGATGTGATAAGAAGTGAAAGAATCTGTCCCAACACAAGACCAACCACTGTCTTGTTTGACACAATCTCCTTAAAACTAACCATGATTAGATTTAAAAAAAAAAAAAAAAAGAAAAATCTACCTTTTCAAGAATCAAGAAAACCCAATTCAAGAAACCTCAGTAACACACTAAAAACCCCAAATTGCACTTCTTTTGTAAATCTTTTTCAAGAATCACTCATACCCAGATGAGAATATGAATACCCAATTCAAGAAACCTCAAAAGCACACTAAAAAACCCAAACTTGCACTTTGTTTGTAAATCTTTTTCAAGAAATAACCAAACCCAGATGGGAATATGAATACCCAATTCAAGAAACCTCAATAACACACTAAAAAACCCAAAATTTCACTTTGTTTGTAAATCTTTTATTCAAGAATAACCAAACCCAGATGGGAATATGAATACCCAATTCAAGAAACCTCAATAACTAATTAAAAAACCCAAACTTGCGCTTTGTCTGTAAATCTTTTCAAGAAATACTCAAACCCAGATGAGAAAATGAAACACCCAATGTAAATTTGGGATCTTTTTTAAGCGGGTAGGTTTGGAAAAAGAATGGCAATTGTAATCATCGAAGAAAAATGATTGCTTTAGTGGCAAGTATGAGAGAGTTGATGTTAAATAGGAGGATGAATCAAGAATGAGAGAGTTGAAAATGAGAAAATATTATTATGAAATCAATGGCTGTAAATGAGTCAAAAGTGTTTAGGAGCCATTGGTAGAATAGAGGCGCAGAGATTGGGGACACACAATTTGGGTAATTTCACTTTTTATGTTTTATGCTATTTCTTTTTTATTCTTTAAGCATATGTGCTTACCTTTTAGACCTTTTTAGATTTCGGCTAAATTGAATATGGTATTAATTCAGGTTGAATTTTGTTAATATTATAAAACACTATCTCCGGCTAAAGTTCGCCCTGAGTTGCCCAGTCAGCCGTCACATCATATGCTCACAAATTCTTAAAAACTTCTCTTCGGCTAAAGTTCGCCCTGAGTTGCCCAGTCAACCGTCACATCATATGCTCACAAATTCTTAAAAACTTCACTTTCATCTCAAACCTTACAAAATCATTACATATTCCATACATCACAAATTTTTTACTTTTAGTTTAACTACTTAAATCATAAATATATATTTAAAATATTAATTTAGTTTAGAATTTATAACATTAAATTAATTTTTTGAACGGGCATAAAATTAAATTATTAAGTTAATCAGTTAATATATATATATATATATATATATGTGTGTGTCTGTGTATATATTGATTTTTTCTCTTCATCCATTTTACCCTCTCTTTCTCTCGTCATTTACCACCTGCGACTCTAAATTTCTTTTTCTCGCAAACTTCATCGGCATATAACAAATCAAAATCGGTAGAGTTGGATGAGATATTTTCTTTTTCACAAACATCTAGTGAAAACCTCTCGTTCCCTTCAATATTCGTCGGAGTTGGGCCCACCCCATGGTTTGGACTGAGGTAAAGTAAAGCCCTTCTCCACGGGCTTCTCTTATACGGACATAATCAGGCGCCGATCTCCAACGCCAAGAACATATCCAGCGTGGCACGGGCGGGATAAATATGTGCGCGTTGAAGACTGTCTAATATATAATATGAGATTAATGGGATGTTGAAATGAATAAAGATGTGAACTTTATTTCAAGAACACTTAGTTATTTTTAGTAAAACAATCTTAGTTAAGATTTTGCATTTGAGAAAGATATCTATTTCAATATGCACATATTTGAGAAAGATAACTATCTAAAGCACCTAATGTGGTCCTTACGGATCTCAAATGTTTATGGATGACCATAGACGTAGTGATGGACATGCAAACCATGCAATGAAATTAACTTGTACATTACGAAAAACTAAATTTTATTATGTAACATTTAAATGAAACTTATTATGTTTCTTTAGACATGCAAAACTAAATAGATTGTTATAATTAATAATGTCTCTATTAAGTATAAATAAGTGATGATAATAGGGAAAAAAGTCATTTGACATATTAGGCTGTTGGGTGTGGGGGATGGCCCAGGCCCGTCGCAGCTCGTCGGGATCGTCCACACCCTCTTCCCCAGGCTCGTCCTATAGGTTTCGTCGGCCTATTGCTGAAGGCGACGCTCCTCTCTCTTTCTTATCCAACAAACACATATACATACATACATACATCTTGTTTATATAACAAAAAGGTGATGGGGGTTATCACCCACACCTTAGGCTCATCACCCACACCTGATGATGTGACTGCTTACATGGAGGTCCATCACCAAGTGATGGACCACCTCCATACCCAATAGCCTTATCATCATTATCAACAATATTAAAGAACAACTTAGTGGTTAGTATAGCGTTTTATCACGTCACGCTACAGTAACTTTTTTTGTCCTTTTTTACTTTAACCCTTTCACTTTCATTTTTCACAATTAAACCTCTTTAACTTACTAAAAACTTTATGAAATGTCAGTTTGACACCCTCAAGTTTTAAGTGCTTATTTTTTTATATGTTCGTGTCGATATAAACTCAAGTTGTTTTACGCTTCGACGTAAATTATGTCGGGTCAAATACAGTGGCGGACCCATGAATTATTTGTTGGGGGTGCTGACGAGGGGTCAACCATGTTTTCAAGGGGTGTGGTCGGGTTTTTTGCCTAAAAAAATACACCAATTTTTTTTCAAGGGGTGCACCCGCCCACCCACCAAAACACTTGGGTCCGCCACTGGTCAAATATAATACATTTTCGTGCTCATTTTTATGTGCGTTTTCAGTTGGTGTACCTTTTGACGTAAATTTTGTTCGGAAACCGGTGCGGTCAAATACAATACCTTTTGATGATATAAATTTGAGTTATTTTACGTTTCGATGCCATGGGGGATAAAATTACTGGTTTAAAATAACACTCAAATCAGAGATAAAAGGATGGTGGCGGCAACGCATATGTGTCGACACGGGATTGATCTTGGACGTGAGTGTTGCCAGAGCTTGCCATGTGTTTTGAAGTAATTGGTTCATAATTTGAAAAGAAAATCAACATCAAATAGACAAATATTACTTTGGTCACTACTAGTCCAATTATTTTCTTCCCGGTAGGAAAATCTTGAATAAGAGATGTATTGTGATAGTGATTTAATAAGGTCCACTAATACAGGTCAGGAAAGATGATGCATGCATATGATCTTATGACATAAAAGATAATGTAAGCGTTAATTGTTTTAAGTTATATCATTAATTGTTTTAAGTTATATCATTAATGAATCCACCCCTAATGGAGCTTACCAAAATGTCAATGATCAAACCGTGGAGTCTTAGGTTTTACCTACATAGGCAACACTTTTTGCTTGGAAGTAACACCAAAGAAATCAAGGCGTTAGGTAGACAATGTGAGAGAGCTTCCTTGTTGATATTCGTTAGAAATTTGTCGTATGATAAGTAAATGTTTCATGTACGTATCTTCACCATCGTCGCCGCGTGTATAGAATTCAAGAAAGGGGCGATGTGATTTCTAGATTCCACCATTTTAGACCTTCCAACAATACACGAAAGGCGGTGCCAATGGTTAAGATGTTTAAATTACACAAGACTCCAATCAAGAGTTATCAAGTGTAATTGTAGATTTAAAAGTCCTTGGTCAAACTCATTAAGAATGAACTTTTGCTAATACATTCTTCAAATGCTAAAATGATGGAATAACATAAGGAATCAAATGTTGTGGCATCTCAAACAGTGTTTATCTTTCTGTCATAATAATTTGCAATAAATTCTTTGAATATTGTGTTTACTTGAAAAGGGAAGGAATAACATAAGGTGACAGACAATATATCCCTAATGGTGAGTGGGAACTAAATTAATTAATATAAAATAAAGGAATGTGATTTTACCGGAGAAAATTCCATTAAATCAGTAGTAAATTGATAAATAAATACCTTTCAAAAAAAAGGTAAATTGATAAATAAAAGACAGTAATTAGATGATTTATTTATAAACGAACCCTTGAAACCTCTACTAATGTTGATATAAACTACCAGTCTAAGTTCCATCATTTATTCTTTGAACAATCTTTCTAAATCATGATATCACTTTCAAATTAAAATATTTATTCAAATCGAAGTATTTCTACAAGTTATTCGAAATCTTAACTCAGAAATCAAGAACTAGCATGCGTCAGTGTCTAAGGGTGAAGGGATTAGAAGCCCGGACAAGAGGAAGAAGGGTTGCTGATGTGGCACCTCCGGTACCAACGAAAACACCACCCCAAGTGGTCTGTTACGAACTTACGATACAAATAGAATCAGTGGCGGACCTAGGAATTATTTTCTGATGGTGCGAACAAGGGGTCCAACCAAACTTTCAAAAAGTGCGATCGAGTTTTTTTGCCTATAAAATACACTACATTTTTCTAAGAGGACGCCCGGCCACTTGAGTCCGCCCCTGGATTGGATAGAATAGAATAGAAGGTGCCCCTTGAACCCCTCCAAAAATTAATGAAAAATCAAACTAACAATTGAAAACACAACACTCAACGGTGACTTGGTAAATGCTGTTAGTGATTTGACATATCAGCTTTATTTTTTCATCTTATATTATATTTCATACCTTATTTACTATTGAATCTTTATTTTGTTGTTCATACCGTATGTTACCTTTATATTATTCTAAAACTGTTATATCTATATAGTTATTTATTTCGTTATATTTTAAGACCAGTTTAATTCAATCGGTATGACTGCTAGAAAACTGGTAAAACAGTCAGTTTAATGATCGGTCTGGTTTTCAAAACATTTAACCATTTCGGCTCGGTTTCAATTTTCAAACATGTGAGGCTCATGCGGTCTGATCCAACCCACATCTCTTTACAAGAAAGAGACCAACTTAATTAACTAAGGGGTCCGTCCCTCTAGACTCCATCCCCACTTCTCTCCTGCTGCTACGTCAACTCTCGGTTGTTTTATTGATCGGTCCGGTTTCCAAAACATTAACCATACCGATCATGGTAGCTCTCACCCTCTCTTAATACTATGGTCGGAGAGTTTTCTTTGGCAGCTGGACACAGGAAAGGGTCAGGATGTAGACGCGATCCAAACTCGCAACAATCCTCAACCCAGATTTAGTTGTATCAACAAAAGTCAACATGGTCAAGTTCTAATAAAAGTCAACTATTTTAATTGCATTACCCACCAACAATGAAAGAGAGAACCAAATAAAGAATAATATGATATGCTTCTAAGCATTTGTGAACTCTCCTATGACATCAAAACTGGTACAAAAACATAAGTTTCTCAAATTTATTAAACAAGATACAACCCCTAACCTAACCTAACAAAACATTACATACAAAAATTTTAACTTGTTGACTGCTTCTTCAACCCTAACATCTTGTTAACGGCACCAACATACGCCCTAACACTGGAGATAACAATATCCATCGATGCACCCGTTCCACTGCCAACAAAACCCACAAACATATTCCTTCATACCGGGTACGCAAATACGTGTATATAGTATTAGTTGCTATCTAAACCTGAGTCTTGCGTCTTACCTATATGTCCGTGAGATACGTACCTGTACGTCTCCAAACTTCCAAACAACGGTGGGCTGGAAAACCTCATCGGATACCAGTGCTATTAAATCATCATCGGTAATAACCTTTTTCATTTCGGCAACCGATTTAAACCGCCAAAAGACATCATTAAGTTCCCTCCCATCAATGTCATAACCAAGCTGAACATAAAAAAATAGAAAATACGTTTAATGCATAATAATAATAAGGGCGTTGGCTATTTCATATTTACAGATCAATGAGTTCATAACTACACTCTTACCTCAAAAAGTTTAGCTTTCAAAGCATGCCGTCCACTGATCAAGAATAATTGAAAATCATTAGACTATTATTATATTTTAAAAAGTCTGTGAAAATATAATGAAAGGTAAACAATTATGTAAAATACCTGAGTTTTCCAAGTGTAAGACCAGATTCATTAGACCTTAAAAGCCCGATATCTTCAGGAGACATGATTTCATATGTATTTCTATTCTTTAGCATTCCGTCTTGATGGATTCCACTTTCATGAGCAAAAGCATTAGCACCGACAATAGCCTTGTGAGGCTGCACCTGCAGTCCACTGTACTCTTCCACCTAAATACAATATTTAAAGTAAACGAGACGTCAAATGTTAAAAATCATTTAGGAACCTATGAACCAGTAAGAGGTCTAACCGGGTAAGAGGCTGTGAATCAGTAAGTGCTTAGCCAGTAAGTGTGTTTGGCTAAAGCTTTGAATAACTACGCAAAAAGACTATTTTACCCCTCTGAACTATTTCGTGATGAATGAAATGTATTTGGTGGTTGGCAGGTGGCGGGTGGTGGAGGTAGTTGGCGGTGTTTGTCATGGGTGCTGGCGGTAGTGGGTGGTGGTGGCTGAAGTTTCAGGGTTAAGGAAGTTTATTAGGGCAAGGGTAAACCCGTCTCTTAACCATTCAGCATCATCTTATCACTTAATCATTAAGAGGTGTTATTTTTGTGAAACAAACACCCTTACCTCTTACTAGAGGTAGCCTCTTAATGGAATCATTAGATGCTACCAAACAACCCCTTGTTCTTTAAATAAAAATAAAAAACTTGGAGATATACCATCTTGCTAGCCATGACAATATGTCGTGTATCGATACCGGTGTACAGACCACCCAATAATTCTCCTTTGCACTTTAAAGCCATTACCACCTGGTTTAAATAATCGATCAATTAACAAAAGTGTTAAGATATTAATAAAACACTTGATGTACATGAAAGTGTTACACTTACCTCTTCTAAAGAAGCATTACCGGCTCTCTCTCCAATCCCGTTTCTAATTGTCTTGCACCATTATAAGCTCCCTAATATTCATGTAAATTAGGACACGAAAGTAATAAATAGTAAAAACGAAAAAAATAATATGTATGTAAACCGTAAACGTACCTCTAAAGTATTGGCAGTAGAAAGTCCTAGATCATTCTGGCAGTGGGTAGAAATGATGACATTCTCGATGATGCCCGGTGTATTGGCCTTTATGTCAGCAATGAGCTGCCCAAATTCACGAGGCCAGTTATAACCGACAGTATCGGGTATGTTAAGGGTGGTTGCACCCGCTTTGATAACCTCTCCCAAGATCTCGTATAAAAATTCCCTCTCTGATCTGTTAACGAACATAACACAAATCCGTATTTTATAAGAATGAGACAAAATAAGTAATCTTTATATACGTATTCTAACCAAGAAACTATAAACACCACTACAGGTTGCATCGCTGCAGTTGATGCACATGTCATCCAATCTGATGCAGTTAACCAATATTTAAACAAACTAAACTGTCGATTGCAATGGGTTTAAGTTTTTCAAACTTGATCATTGATTAAGCAAGGGGTTTGAGTGTTTAAACAAATTAGACCACGACTAAACAAATCTGACCAGATATGATGATAATGTCTTACAATTTAGTATTTCAAAGTTAAACAACTTATAATATCATCTATAAACAATTTCTTAGGGGTTGTTTGGCAACTTCTGAATGGTTAAGTGCTGAACCAGTCATTAAGTGCTGAACCAGTAAGAGGCCTGAACCATTAAGAGCCAGTATAATGCTTAACCCTTTAGAGGAACTAACCAATTCAGATTAGAGGTCTTAACCATTCAGACTCTGTATAATACTATACCATTCAGAGGCAAA
The DNA here is from genome assembly GCF_002127325.2 of Helianthus annuus. NCBI lineage: Eukaryota > Viridiplantae > Streptophyta > Magnoliopsida > Asterales > Asteraceae > Helianthus > Helianthus annuus. Next base: position 165,808,541 of record NC_035443.2, read on the forward strand.
TGTTTGAACCATTCAGACATCTACTCACGACACAAACAGTCTGAACCATTAAGTGTTGAACCAGTAAGTAAGAGGTCTGAACCATTAAGAGCCTCATTAAAAGGTAAACAAACAGCCCCTTGGTGTGTTTTTAATTACCAACGCCTCCCGTAATCACTTAATCATCTTTTAGGATCTTAATGCATCAGAGCACCACATGCTTTTCAAAACCAATCCCTAACCCTACTCCCCAACACACCATCCCCAATCCTAACCCCTAACCATAGTTGTTAATAGCGAATAGCGGTAAATAGCGATAGTGAGCGCTATTTGATGTTTAGCGATAACGTATTATATATTTTTTTAATACAGGGTTTTATTCACAAAGTTAAGGCTTTTTATGCAATTAGTGAAGATTATAACTGTTTGGTCGCTAAAAATGCTAAACATCAGATAGCGATTATCCAGCGCTACGTTATTTGCTATAGCGCTCGCTATTAACAACTACAACCCTAACCAAATCAATCCAAAAGAATTACAACCAAACCGAACAACCTCGTCCCAAATCATGGTAATCTCAAAAACAACACACGTTTTTTTAACGACAAACGAATAAAAGCCAGCTACCCATGGTAACCCAATGGCAAAAGGTGACCCCAAACGCCCACGATCGCAGACAAACCCGCCACCCGAAGGCCCAGTAAAACCCGGTTGGGATCGGATTCGAACCTACCCGAATTTTCACTAGCTATATATAGCTCATTGGCAAACAACACAACACATTCATCCATCAATCAAACTGTGCATGCAAACAACAACCATGAATTATATGAAACAACAATGTACCTTCCGGACACTAAACTCGACATCATCACACCCCAAACTTCTGGCATAAGCCACCATACTCCTGGCTTTCTCAACAACTTGTTCTTTACTCATCTTAAGCTTATACTTCATATGTATCTCACTAGTCGCAATAAACGTATGTATCCTCGGATACCTCGCGCCTCCCACGCCCGATCAATATCACTCTTATTGCATCTCGCAAGACCACATATCACCGGCACGTGACCATCCTCCCCCTCACGTGCCACATTATTATTATTACTGTTATTGCCGACGGCTTCTAGATCGGCTTCAGAGGAGGCTGGGAAGCCGGCTTCGATGACGTCGACGCCGAGCTTGGCCAGGTGTCGGGCGATGCGGAGCTTTTCGATGGTGGCGCCAGGGGATTGTTCGCCGTCGCGGAGGGTGGTGTCGAAGATGCGGATGTAGTTAGGGTTTGGGATGTGGTTTGGGGTGTAGTGAGGGCGGCGGGAGCAGAGGGTTGGGTAGGGTGAGGGTTTGAAATGGAGGAGGGTACGGAGTCTGGTGGTGGTGGTGGTTGGAGAGAAGGTGGAGGTGTGAGAGAGAGAAGCTGCCATGGGAGTGGCGGATGCAGGGCAGGGAGTGACAAAGTCTGTTACGTCTAGTCTAGTAGAATAATGTATACAGTATTTTTTTAGTAGAGTATATCAATGGAGTTTTTGAAGGGATGATGACGTGGAAAGCGATGGGTGGGGAGGCCACCTACTTACTCTTCGTTGACGGGCTGGTTTTGGGGGGCAGAGTTGGTTGTTTTTCGGCTTCGGCTTACGGGTAAAACACCAATAAATAAATATTGGTATCAATTTGCCTATTTTTCGGTATCGGATACCAAACGGGTATTATGCTTTGGGAATGAAACTTACAGGCCCATCCCTCTAAAAAACTCGCTTTTTTTACTTAATCAAGAGTAATTTACAAAAATCGTCCTTTATGTTAACAAATTGCAAACTATATCATTTACTTTCAAAAAAAAAAAAAAAAAACGTACAATATGTTTGCAAAGCCTTGAAAGTTACGTCCTTTGAGTCTAACTTAGTTTTTATGGTTAAATCTGACCAAGTGGATCTCATGTGACGAAAAATTAGTTTTTTTACCCCTTTATTTATATAAAACATTTTTTATATAGACATTTTACCCATTTATTCAATTTTCTCTCTCTCTCTCTCTCTCTCTCACCACCACTACCACCCCCTGCCATCCCCGCCATCACCTAACCAGCATCACTTTCCACTATCAACCTCTCCCACCGCAACCACCATTCCAAGCATCACACCGTTGCCATCAGATTTAACCATAAAAACCGAAAACCCCTTATTCAAATCAAAAACCACAATTAAAACCTACTATGAAACCCCATATTTGAATTAAAAAACCCAAATCTGAAACCCCTCACCAAAGCCCTAGATTAGGTCATTACCAAAATTTCCTCCTTATGTTTTTTTATCTTTGCGACATGTCATTATCTTATTGCTTCTTATCCTTTCTACCTAAACTAAACTTCCTATTTGATCTTTTCCCATTTTTACCATTCAGTTGAATAATATTTTTAAAGGTTAATATCAAAGACAAAACAACATAGTTTTTTTCTTTCTTTCTACGAAAAAGTTAGTTATCTAGGCGATTTTAACGTAATGACTTATTTAGATGATTTAGACTTAATATTTAGAGAAAAGTACACAAATGGTCTTGTGGTTTACTAAAATTTTAGATTTGGTTTTTAGTTTTCCAAAAGTGCGTAGGTGATCTCTATGGTTTGCAATTTGTAACGCGTGTAGTCCACAGCTTTTTCCAAAAGTACATGGATGGTCCTTGTGGTTTCCACTTTATAACGCATTTAGTCCTTAACTTGGATCTGCTAAGACCTCTAGATTTTTTGGCTCAGGACTAAATACATTACAAAGTGCAAACCACAAGGACCATCCATGTACTTTTGAAAAGCTAGGGACGAAATCTAAAATTTTAGTAAACCACAATGACCAAATCTAAAATTTCCCCATTAAATTATCCCTACCGGATGCTTTTAACTTTTGGCACCATTATCCCTAAATTTTCATTCGGTTGCCTTTGAGTCTGACGTGATTCTAACCCGAGTCGGGTATTGTATCAGTGTTATTTTGCATTTATGTATGAGTAAAAGTTGTTATACGTTAATTAGTTTTAAAGGATAAACTCGCACACTCGTTCTTGTATTATTGTTAAACTATGTTTAGTATTTTTAGTCGAATCCAATAAGTCTAGCGACTAATATTGTAAAGGTCAATTCAAAAGGTCAAGTTATATTAGGGTGAATTTGGGTTCGGTCCGGGTAAACCCAAAATATAAGATATTTCATATTCGACCGCTTAACTCAAAACTAACTCGGCCTGAAAGGATCAAGACCGACCCACCATATACCAGTCAGGTCGGGTGTGGGATTGTATTCGGTTTCAACCCGCTGCACATGCCTAGACGAGGCCCCATCTTACTGGGTAAACTCAGTTATCGATTCCATTCTGATTTTCAGTTCGGTTCTGATTCAGGTTCTCAATCCCTCCCTTAAAGAGTTGTGTATTATAACCCTATGAACCATAATCCAAAACAATTAAAAATGTATCAGATTTTGAAAGAACACATTTGCCGTTTGCTCGTTTCTTCTTTGTCCGTCTTATGAAACTCGAACGAAATAATCCAAGCACACAACCACATCTTCATTTCATCTTGCAAACCATATACATTAGAAATAGAAAATATTAAACTTTTCAAATCCAAAACATCTCTTGCAGATGCTACAAGAAATCGTCACTTTCTTGCAGTCAATGTATCTTTACTATGAGAGCTCAACAATCTTCGATCGTTTTCTTTTTTGACCATTTTCAGAAATAGCATTTGTCGATTTACCACCTAGAGTTTGACCATTTGACTTCATACGAGAGCCGGACGCCTTGTTAGTTTCATCATTGCAACTGTCATCGTCAGAGCTATCTTCTGATTCAGATTCACTACTACTAGCATCAAGAGATATGATGGGTTGAGAACCTACAATGGCGGATTCAGCAGCAGCAACAGCCTCAGGGGTGTTTAGATCAGCAACACCGAGCATCAAATCCTGCAAGTCAGTTAACGGACATAGATACGATTAATAAAAAACGCACTTCAAATTTCAAGTTTTGTTAAGAGGCGAGAAAATGGACGGGATAAAATCAGTACAAGAACATTTTTTTACGTGTTATCAATGAGCTAGATGGGTCGTTGGCTAATAATTTTTTTACCAAGTGTGCCTGTAATTTAAACGAAAGATAGCTAAAAAAGGCTTACATACCATTTCAATATATTCTGATTCATCCCATGTGAGTGCCTCAATATCAAGATTCTTGGAGTTCTGCACATAAAAGTGCCTTGTTTGGTAAAGTGTCTATACTCAATTGAGCCTATTCACAGATATCGAACAATTAACATAAGAATATTTGCGTACCATTGCCTCTTGCTGCAACTTATTATTTGATTCTGCCATGACTCCTAAAAAGTCCTTCAATTTGCCCATAACTGAAGCAATGAAATTATATTAAAAAAAACGTAAACATCTTGTTTGCTTTAAATGATTAACTAAACCTAGTGCACATGTTCACTTAAACAATGTAGCCCAGTGCACACATTTGTGTGCAGATGCTGATCAATCTGTTCTTTGTGTAAGTGTAAGTGAGTGTAATACAAATACCATATACAAGCATTAGTTTACGTCACAATAAAAGTAATTCCTCAAATTATTTAAAAAAAAAACTAAATATTATTTGGCTACACACTTTTATCTGCACATAGCTATCAACATTTCATCTTTATGTAAAATCTGAAAATCGGATTCAAGCAATAATCATGCAGCAAACTAAAAAAAATCAAAAATTACTTTATAACATAGTACAAACAAAAAGGCACCAATTCATCTTCATGGACAAGACAGAAATGAGCCAAGCCGCTCGTGAGCTACTCAAGTTCAGTTCTCTAAGAGCTCGAATCCGGCCAAGCTTAAACAATCCCAATCATAAAAATAAGCTTGTTTGATAAACAAACCCGAGCCCACGCTTCACTTAGCGAGCTCGAGCTGGCTCATGAGCCTAAACAAGACCAAGCATAATAATAATAATCTTGTTTAATAAACAAACTCGAGCTCAAGTTGGCTCAATATTTGATATGTATATAATAACTAAATAATGTATATATTGTTATATATAAAAACTAGTTATGAATATATATGGATTCATTAACAAACAATAAACTAGCCAAACCCGAGCCGAGCTTAAAAACTAAGCACACTAAGCCGAGCTCGGGCTCTCGTAAGTTATACTACCAAAGCTTGAGTCTAATCAACCTTTAACTCTGCTAATTTACACACCTATTCCTGAACCACAACAAATAATGTAACTAACAAAACAATTACACAGAAATCATCGTACATATACAAAGTAAAAACGAACCTAGGCTAGGAGGAGGAGCGGTAATTGCAGGTTTAATAACAGGAAGTGCATTAGCTTTACTTTTTGCAGCTTCGAACTTCTTCTTCAACAAGAGGTCACCGTCGTCGGCATCTGGTTTGCAAAGTAAAAGCGCTGATTCTGCAAATAAAGGTGCAGGTGGATAATAAGATATAATAGGAGGAGTTGATGTGTATGAGAAAGCGTACCTTTGGAGGAAGAAGTGTGAGTGGTGGTTTCGAGGTCGAGAAGAGCTTGACTGCTGCTACGACCCATGGTTGATTCAGGAGGAGGAAAGTAAGAGCAGCGGCCGGTGGGAAGTGAGATTAGGGTTTAAGGAGTTTTGACTTTGGAACCGGTCTTCTTATTGGCAGGAGGCAGTTAACAACCCAAAAATGCCCAAAGAAGGGAAGCTACGATAATATACATCGACCAAATCAACTTAATATAATAATCAAAATAAACATCTTTACACTCATGAAAATCCATTCATACCCAGATATAATAGAAAACTAATATTGGTTGGGGGAAAATTTGGTGTTCCTTGTGACTTAGGTTTGGCTCCCACTTTTTCCGTTATTTTTTGCGGCATCCAGGTGAAGGACGAATACGGGTGGCGCCGGTTCGTCTTGGATTGGAGACGAGATTTTACCGATTATTTCACTCTCATGCTTGTTCAAATAACATACATATTCTCTATTTGTTGATTCGTCTGAATTTAGATTCTACAAAGTGAGTCGGATGAAAAATCAGAATCAATGGAATTTAGACTCTACAGCTTCACTTCATTCCATAGACTCTTCATGATTCATCCAATTGTAGAGTCTAAATTTAAACACATTAACAAATATAGATTCTATGGTAGTATTTTCCTCTTTTATTTTTCTTCATGATTTCTAGACGAGCATACTTTAATTTGGTGTAATTTAAAAAAAAAAACATTGGTGTAATTTTCCCTTCTGGATGCTTTTAAATTTTGGCGCCATTATCCCTAAATTTTCATTCAGTTGCCTTTGATTCTGACCCGAGTCGGGTATTGTATCAGTGTTATTTTGCATTTATGTATGAGTAAAAGTTGTTATACATTAATTAGTTTTAAAGGATAAACTCGCACACTCGTTCTTGTATTATTGTTAAACTATGTTTAGTATTTTTAGTCGAATCCAATAAGTCTAGCGACTAATATTGTAAAGGTCAATTCAAAAGGTCAAGTTATATTAGGGTGAATTTGGGTTCGGTCCGGGTAAACCCAAAATATAAGATATTTCATATTCGACCGCTTAACTCAAAACTAACTCGGCCTGAAAGGATCAAGACTGACCCACCATATACCAGACAGGTCGTCGGTTTAGATTTTCCAGATATTTCAGGGTGTGGGATTGTATTCGGTTTCAACCCGCTGCACACGCCTAGACGAGGCCCCATTATTATTATTATTATTATTATTCTTATTATTATTATTATTCTTATTATTATTATTATTATTAGTATTATTATTAGTATTCTTATTATTATTGTTGTTATTATTATTGTTGTTATTATTATTGTTGTTATTATTATTATTATTATTATTATTATTATTATTATTATTATTATTATTACTAGTGTTTTTCAAAGACGTGCGTTGCGCGAAAGGCATTGGTGTTTTCGACCGACATCATTCTTCAAACGATTCGAGATAAACGATGCGTAACCAACCATATCCGGCATCGTTGAGTATATTAAAAATGGAGCAATTGGACGATTGGATGATGGGCTAGGTGTTTCTTGGAATGCCCACGGATTGTTCGTGTCTAAACCACGATTATGAGGATTCATTTTTCGTATTGTGGTTGGATGAGATTTTTTTTTTTTTAAATAAGATAGGGATGATTATAGAAGAGGTGAAGTAGTTGTGGTAAAAAAATAATAGAAGTATGAGTATTTATAGTGGAAAAATATTTTTTCTTAAACACATAGTCGTTGGCCAACGGCTAGCCGAACGATCCCGCCATGTCATCTTGATAGCCCCGCCCAACGCCCGTGCTAAAACCCCCGCCCAAGGGGACACGCCGAGCCCAACGATCCCGCCATGTCATCTTGATAGTCCCGCCCAACGCCTGTGCTAAAACCCCCGGCCAAGGGGCCACGCCGAAACCCCCCACCCGGAATGGTGACTTGAGCGTTTATACTCAACCCACGCCACAACCGTCACCCCATACCTTATATTCTAACATACCCTAGATGAACTACCACTTTCCTTTTTATTATATATAGATTGTTATTATTATTGTTGTTATTGTTGTTATTATTGTTATTGTTATTGTTATTGTTATTTTGTTGTTGTACTACTACTACTACTACTACTATTATAAAATGATATAATGTCATCATACTTCTTAAATCTACACCTAATAAAACAAAAAAAAAAAAGACAAAAAGACATTAGGCACCTCTCATTCTCTCATTTATCTTTCGGTTCACTCTTACTCAATCCTCTCATCTTCTTCAACCAGACAACTACACTCTTACTACCACACTCTTACTCAACCCAGAAAACAGAGCAACTCCTAAATTATCCAATATGTTTCTGATTTTAAATTTTATTTCTTCTCTATTTAAAAACTTCTTGTTGGCGGTCACTGATTTGTTTCAAAGGGTGCCTTCAGATTTTTTAAAGGGGCTTCTTACAATTTTTGTTTCAAACTTGTAGATTTTTATGTAGTAAAACCCAAAGTTGAGGGGGTGCATGTGCACCCCCTAAGCAAAGCATGCCTCCGCCCCTGGATGAAACACAATCATCTAACAAAAAACTCAACATTTCTAATGGTCATGAATTTCATTCTTTTATGGACAAAAAACCACAACACAGTTGAACTGAAATCGAAATTTTAAATAATTTATTACTCTAATTTTGATGTCTTAACACGAGTTCACTGAATCTGACCCTCACAAACCCGGTCAACGTTAGTCAAACCTACCGCCCATAACCACCTCTACAGACAGAACAACACAAACAACAGTAGTCCTGTAGCGATGTGTTGTGTTTGACGATGTTGACCTTTTTGTATGCTAATCGATGAACCCACGATATCAACATGAATCACCTAAAGAAAGACATACTAGACAATGTGTACTGGGTGTTATCATTGATGGACAATAACGGTATGACCGACAAAAAGTTGAGACGATCTACTAAGTTTTTTTCGAGTCATTAGTCGAATTTAGTAAGTCAAGTAGTGGTGTTACCGTTAGTTTATTGCCTGTTCATTGTAAGCCTTCAATTAATTTATAGGCACCAAAGGTTTAAATATTAGGATGTTTATAGGCACCAAAGGGTTAAATATTAATCATGGAACAAATATGAATTAGTCTCCTAAAGTCCGCAAATAATTCCTATTACTTTATATTTTTCTACCGGCCCTAAAGGGTACATATAGATATAGGTGGATAACAAGTATGCATAGTTGATTAAAGAAGATATGTAAACATATGGCTAAGATCAAATAAAAAGTTGATTTTGTTTAAGTAGGATGAGAAAGAATCTTAATCGTTCATTTTTCAAATCAATGGTTAAGATGAAAGTGTAGGAGAAAGGAGGAGTGCAAGGGTATGTTGATAAAATCCTATTTATGGACTTTCTCTCTCCACATGCAAGGTACATGCATATTTCACCCCCATTTTTTAAACGTTCATAACTTTTTTATACGACATTATTTTTTCATAAAAATTTCACCATAAAATCGAACGTCTTTTTATCTTTAATTTGAGTACCATATTGCTATATAAAATATGAAGACTAAAAAACCCACTAAAATGTGTTGTATTTTTATGTTGTATAACATTTTTTGTGCTGGATTTTTGTACAATAACAGATCATCACCAGAACTGCACATGCAAATCGGTGGCAGCTTTGAAAGAACAACATGAAATAGACACCCTTTGGTAATCTACATGGAGCTAATGATCAAGAAACTACTGGAAAGAGAAGGCTATATATTTGTTTCAACTATATATACATGTATCGCCGTTTTGTTAGTTTTGCAATATGCATGCATATGCATGTATGTATATATTATTCTTGCTCATACATCTCTTAAGAGTCATACGCCCTTTTACCCGCAAACGACCTGATGTAATTTTTTGTCCACTTAGAGAACGAAAAAACCAGAAGCATAATGTGTATTGAAACAATTTCGGGATCAAATTATTTGAATTATTTTACTCTTAATCAAACCATCAATATATGTAGTTTTGTGCTAATTTTTTTGTGCTGGATTTTTTTTCTTAATTTTTTGTGCTGAATTTTTTTGTACTACAATTTTTGCTGAATTTTTTCGTGTATATTTTTTGTACTAGATTTTTTTGTGCTATATTTTTTGTACTACATTTTTTTTGCTATATTTTTTTGTACTACATTTTTTGTGCTATATTTTTCGTACTAGATTTTTTGTGCTAGATTTTTTTGTACTAGATTTTTTTGTTGTATTTTTAAAAAACAAAATGGGTGGCACATGTCATTTTCACTCCTAATTATAAGGACCAAAATGCCCTTCATTGCTACTTATTAGGAGTGCCACATGTCATCGTCACAATCCTTCTTAGGCTACTTAGGCAAAATTCACTTTTTAGTGGATCCTTCCCCTGCAAACATATTAAAAAGATTATATATCATGCACATGTTTTTTTTAATTAAGCTAATAAATTGATAAATTGATAAATATGATGTAAGACAAATTTAAGCCTTGAAGATGTTTTTCATAAGCCCATTGACCAAAATGGCCCATATTGTTGACATGTATAAAATTAAACCATGAGTTTTGCTTTTGCTTATTTAGTTATTTAGGTGGATAATAAGTACGCATAATTGATTAAAGAAGATATGCAAACATATTCAAAAGATAACATTTTTAAAAGATTACATATTATGCACATGTTTTTTTTTATTATTAAGCTAATAAATTGATAAATACGATATACGACAAATTTAAGCCTTGAAGATGTTTTTCATAAGCCCATGGATTAAAAGGGCCCATGTTGTTGACATCAAAGTGTATAAAATTAAACCATGAGTTTTGCTTTTGCTTATTAGTTGTTGTACCACCAAAAATGGCACCCCTCTTCTAACTTTTTTTATTATAATTATTTTTTCAAACTACTATCAATTGCCTCTATCAAGTGGACTAACTCTACAATGACAGCTGTCTCGTAATTTTCTTTTAAAGACTATGTTTCTCCCAACGCCCCAACCATTGACCTTCTAACCATGTTTAACATTTTAAAAATAAAAATAAAACAAAACAAAAAACAAAGAACATGCTTTAATAAAACATATAATTAAATTTGGTGTTACTCAAGTGAAGAGACTAATGAAATAATCATGAACAAAGCCTAGTGTGTTTTTGGGTTTGAATATTTGAACCCAAAGGTTTCTTCACTATATATGTCTCATCTGTAACACCCCGTGTTTTTCCAAAAGTCAAAGTCAAAGTCAAGAGTTGACTGTTATTGGAATTGAAGATCAATAAAGATTAATTTCATTTTAGTTTCATTTTGATTTTCATATTATTTGGAGTAAGTGTTGTATAATCAAGCTAATCGGCCGATAATCGAACTGTGAATCAACGACCGACTGTGAATGATAGGAAGTAACAATGCAATAAAGCTAGTCAATCAATAATCAAGCTAATCAAATCAATCATCGAACTCAAGTGGGGATAATTTTAATGCTTTTATACGTGTGTGTGTGCCTTACGTGTTACTTGTGCATGCTTACTTTATGTTAAAGTGTGTGGTGAATCAATCAAAATCAATCAAGAATCGAAGGATAATCAAACTCAATCGAAACCGACTTTGAAAATAGGTTGTAAGGATGCTTGTATGTTAGATATAGTAGTTGGGACTGAAAGTAATTTGAATAGAAACTCTATCCTACTCTACTCCTCAACTATCGAACTCGAAATATCAAAAATCGGCGCGAAACACTCAAAACCAGGCAAGCCGATCGAACAGGGCAACCTGATCGAACAGGCTAGCCGATCGAACAGGCTGTTCGATCGGGCAGCCGCTCGATCAGGGATGCTGTTCGATCAGCCAACCCTTTCCACTTTTGGAAGCCTATAAATAGGGCTGTCCTTGTCAAGCTTTCCACTTTTGGAAAAGCTCTGACCGACCAGCCTCTTCTTCTCACTAAATCTCAGATTTCTCCCAAACCGGTAAGTATTTCGCTCTAATCCTTGTACGTTTTTGTTCATTAATCGATTCTCCATCTTTCTATCTTTCAAAATCTGAATTCCAACCGTGAAATCACCAAGATCTAGGTGTTCTTGGGTGATGTCATCATGGTGTTCTTCAAGAACACTAAGTTTGGCATCATTCCACCATGAATAACTTAGATCTAACCGATTTCCACATGAACAACCTAAAATCTACCAAAGATCTTAACATTTCACGGTGGAAAAGGATTGAAAGATGGGTTTTCATCTATCTTTCAACTCTTTTACACTCAAAACGGTGAAAACGGGACTTGAACCGATTTATAAATCAATCTAAACAAACACATGGTTCAAGACTCGGGTTCTACCGAGAGATATACCGATTTCGGGTTAAACGTTAAACTTAGGTTCCAAACCGTCTCTGACCGAGCTTGGGTGATTCCTGCTCGAGTCAGTAGACTAAGTAGGGACTTCAGCTTTGTGGTTCAACTCGTAGTCAAAATATCTCTAAAACATCAACAATTAACGGGAATAACCAAGTGTTAAGTGATAGGTTAACCGAATCGAGAAGCTGGCCGAACGGCTAGGCTGTTCGATCGAACAGCCCAACCGAACGACTACGCCAGCCGATCGGCTAGGCTAACCGATCGACTAGCACCTGGACCCACCAACTCACAAAAGTGTAGTATTGACGAGGTACTGTTCGATCGACTACGCCACTCGATTGAACATTACTGCTCGAATCATGAGATACTATACTTCAACACTTAACCTTTTCGAAACATTGGAATGTCACCCGATCGAGCATGCCACCCGATCGAGTGACACTTTGCCAACCCTCAGCTGCTAACCGATCGGTTGGGCTAACCGATCGAACAGCCCGTTCGATCGGCCAACTTGAAAGGTAATGCTGCAAGAACTTCAAAAGTTCAAACCATCATACACAAACACATCTTTCTCATCCAAGGAAGAAACAATCCACTTGAAGGAACCAGCCGATCGAGCCAGCCGGCCGATCGAATGGATGTTCGAACGGACTTTCAAACCAATCGAACAGCCCACTCGATCGAACTGCCGTCCGATCGAATGGCCTACTCGATCCAAGTACATTGTTTACTTTTTTCCGCGTTACTCATCGTTGTGTTATCGAACTATTCAGGCTAACCTATTCTCTGTGCTCCTTTCAATCCACAACCAACCACTGTGAGTATACTCGATCCCTTTTTGCTTTCAGCACTTTTGGGTGTTACATACGTAATCTATCAAATTCACAAACAACACAAACTATTTGAACGCTAACCTACTTGCATGTATTACTTGTCTAAATGATTGCTGTTTATTATGTTTACACGTGGAGTGCTATCTGCCTGCTTTAGCAACGTAGTACTATAGTTTGGACTCAGCACCCGTTCACACGGGGGTTGCTAAGGACAATTACTTGCATGGATTACAGTGGTAATCATGTATTGCGAACTGTCTCGGACAGTCAACTCGAAGTCGTTGGTATCGATGGTCCCATGTTGATAATTTACATGCATCGTTTGCCCTTGTGTACGTGCTTGGTTATGCGTAAACTTTTCGAACCTTATATGCTATATCAAACTTGTGTACTCACCTTTACATTATATGTATTGACTTTTATTTTAACGTATGTGACAGGTGTTTAAGCTACTAGCGTGCTAGGGAAGCGAGGCAATAATAAGCTTCTAGGAGCCTGTGACCTTAGGACAGTGTCCACATACCTGCTCCAGGGCCATAATTATCTGTGGATCTTGTACTGGCACCTGTAGTCAGTAAGATCTACAGTTAGCCGTCTAGAAGTCTTAAAACAATATTTAAATTCGGTCTGTAATAATTAAGAATCTGAGTTGTCGGAACAGTTCCCATATTGTTTAGTTGATTTCTATGATAACTTGTTATTATTTGGGACACGGTATGGGACGTGTTATATAACTGAATTGTATGATAGTTGTTGTGGAAACTTCTGAACAATCTGTTTCGCTCAGTGCCGCGCCCCGATGATTCCGCCATCGGTTGGGGTGTGACATCATCCATGGATGCTCCATTTTGTCTCATCTCTACCACCTTCCTGTGCGAATTCGAGTGCAAAGACGATATGAACGTTGGGCTTGCCGTCGGGCGGTATTCCGGGAATAGCCGCCCGGATCTGTACCGGACCCCACAAGCATTGCAAAGTGTTTTCGGGCCCATTGGGCCTTCCCTCCATTGTGGGGTCCTAGTTATCTCACAATGGGTGCATTTTTTGGTCTCATTAACATCATGTTGAGGTAAATTTCTATTTTTCTTCACATTTTGAAGTGGATTCAATAGGAGTGACTTTGACCATGGATTTGTAGTCAAACCTGACCATGACCGCTTGGTTCGAGTTCTAACGGGAATGGTTATTTCGGTTCCAAACAAGACGGTCTTACATGCTGAGCTCGAGATGCGGCGTTCTAGGACCGAGTCAGGGCTAGGCGCCTCGAAGGATTTTGGAACTCCGTACAACCTTTTATCTTGCGAAAAAGTCGGTTGTTGCGGTTTTACTCCAGATATTAAGGTTTCCTTTATTTGAAATGTTGGTTCATAAGTTCCAACATTCTGAAAAGTAAACTCCCAACAAACATGTAAAATATAAGAACAAGTATACTTGATATTCTTAAGAAAACTAGTGGCGTGCTTAATACATAACCAATTTTAAATCGATATAACCATATAAGCAATTTTATGTATTACGTAATATTGACCATATATAGTGGGAATGCAGGAGAGAAAAAGAGAGACGGTTATATGGTTACATAACCGCCTAATGTAGTTAACAGAATAAATACAAATAATTATGCGGTTCTTGAAGTTTACTATTTGAAATTTGTTCTGTATCAAACGACCCTCTAGAGAGTCAATGCAGAAAAAAAAAAGTGAAGGTAAGAACTTTTTTTTAATGGCAATATATCTACACATCGACTCATCGCACCTCCCTATTGGAGGCTCGATCCCACTAAGGCCAGACGATCATTCATTACAACAGCCTAACAGGGCCCACGCTGTCACAAAGAGTGACATGATGTTCAACTGGATAAACCCCCCCAAAGATTACCACCCCCCCCCCCCCCCAAAGACTACCAAACCAGTTGAGTGTCCCCACCCAAAGTGCAATAGGTGGGACTCGCTTCAGCGGTAAAACCAGGGTGCCTCAAGCATGTTACCATGACATCATTGGCGTAAAGGTAAGAACTAAATGGCAGTTAGAAAGTACTTACAGGGCCACAACATACTGTCAGAAAATCTATAGAGTTCAGAAAATCTATAGAGTCACCACATCCACCACTACTGCCGCCAACGATGCAATTCCCGACTGGCGGCAGCTTCTCCCGGAAGATCTCGGATGGGATAGGACCAAGTTTGGAAGCCCAATTCAGTAAGACCATCTCCATCCAAAGTCTCAACAGAATAGTCCAAAATATTATCAAGCAAGCCACCCAAATAATCATCATCATACAACCGATGGTTATAATCAATTGTTGCAGACATTCTCTTGTCCTGGATAACAATAAAACAAGATCAAAACTTTAAGCATTGTATGCTTTCTTTATGTTTGTGGGTCCAACACAAACCAATAACTAAACTTATATATCAAGAAAATGTCAGAAAAACATGCTGAGTTTTATGTTTTTTAATGTATGTCTTGTCATGGGTGAGGCAAAAATATCTTCAAAATAAATTAAAAAAATAACATACCCATATAGCATGTAGTAGTTACTTTAATTTGATTAGGGTCTAATGTGCGATAAATATTTTGACAAAAATCTAAACTTGAACCTAAACTAAATTTGAATTTGAGTAAGAGTAAGAGTAAGAGTAAGGTTATTGTACAAATGAGTCTTAACATACAAAATGCTCTTAACGTGAGAAATGAAGGAGGGATTATGTAATTTGTAAAGTAGTGTACAATCACGAAATTGAAGCATAAAGGACATCCGATGTTTCGTTAGTTAAAGTACAACGTCTGAAATTTTTCTAAAACTTAAAGGAAATAAAATGCAATTTACCAATTTTTAAATGGCAAACCAGGCTATTTAAAAAATGTCCCATTTCAAGAAAGTCACTTCAAATCACCCGAAAACCGATTCAATATCCCTCTTATAAAACTTCCTATACAATTTTTGAACGACAAACTTACCTACTTCTAATCTATTCATATTAACCACATACTCGAATTTACTTTAAAAAAATCCCATTTCAAGAATACCGCTTCAAATAAACTGAAAACCAATTCAATATCCCTCTTATAAACTAAACAAGCCATCATTGTGCGATGTAATTGTGAATGTCTAACCTAAAACCCTCTCTAGTCATCTCTTTAAATACATTCAGAGGGAAACCTTTATTAGTTAATAAGGGTAATACGGTTCATCGACAATTATCAACTAATATCATAATAAGGTATAATTATATTTTGATCTATAAATGATTATAATGGACTTATATTAAATATAATAAAAAATTTTAATCTTACAAATAAGGATAAGGTTTACTATGTGTATCAGTGTGTGTAAATATGAAGGTTTTGGGAGAATCAGTGTGTGTAGATACTACGGTTTTAGGAGAGAGGTTCACATGGTTTAATGGGTACAATTTTTTTTAAGTTCTTGTAAAAAGAGAAGATGTTCACATGGTTAATGGGTACAATTTTAAATTACCTGTAAAAAGTACATGTTAAAATATGATTTTTTTATGCAACATCTATTTTCATTATTAATTCATTTCGTGACACAATGGTGCGTGCTATGTGAAACGATTGATTAAATTTTCACTACACATGTTATTTGTGTATCACCTTTCCGTCATGTAGTATGATTGTTAAAGCGTGTGTTTTGCAATTTATCTTCAAGTCATTAGTAAAAATGCATCGTATATTCCCAACAATTTTTTATTTGTACTATTGGTACTTCTATTTAGTGCATGATGTTTACACACATCTACAAATTGATAATTATGGTACATATATAAAATTCTTTACAATAAGACCATGTGTAGTGGTAAGTTGGTATAATGCCCTCACCATGGGGCATTATTCGACGCGTGACATCCTAGTCAGCGTTGGAGCATTATAGTAAAAGTGGCGTAGTGGGAATAATGCCCAATAATCCCTTTTAGACGTTTTTTAAACAAAAAAAAAACTAACTATTTTCTTATTGGCCAAGTCCTAAACTGAACCACACAACTTTACCACCATTAGGCGTGTTTTTTAAAACGCCAAAGCAAATTTTTTTTTTCAAAAATAACCCCCCAAAACGCCTAGTGTAATGGTGTTGGGGGCGTTTTTTTTTTCAATTTTTTTCAAAAATAACGCCTCACTACGGATGGTCTAACAAGATCGATCACTATTTATGGTTTGTTCGTAAGGTCAATCATACTAGTGGTATTGTGCTACGCTATCAAAGAAAAAATCAAGATATTTTAAAAGCTATGTTACTAGTGGAAACTACTAGAGGGAAATTTCAAGATTTCAGAGAGAAAGTGGGTTTGAGCAACTTCTGGAGAAAATCCATTTGTTTTGTGCGAGACATGATATTCAAACTTTGGACATGGCTGAAAATTATATCAATGACACAGGTTACAGACCCAAAAGACAAAGGTACAATATCACCAATCAACATGTTGTCGATGTGGAAATTCAAGAATTTGGTGATCGCTTTACTGAAATTAACACGGAATTACTTCAAAACATGTCAGCTTTCATCCCATTTGACTCATTTTCTAAGTTTGAAGTGTGAGATTAAATATATAAATGTAATATTTAATCTTGTAGCCTATATAATCATTTATATTATATTAGATCAAAATATATTTAATAACCTATTAATAATTAGTTGGTAATTGTTAATGGACCATATTACCCTTATTAACTAATTAGGTTTCCTCTTGGGTGTATAAATAAGGGGCTTATTAAAGAGTTAAAGGGTTACACACATTACACAATCATAACCCTCATAACATCAATATATTCGTCTCTCTCTCCCATAACCGAAACCTCCCTACTTTCGGTTCTTCACCATCATTAACTTACACCCTAAGGAGGAACCAGATCATCCTGACAATCATGTCGAACTCAATGGCTGCATCTCTGACTGGATTCTCTGCTGGCCTGTCTGCTGTAACAGGTATTATTCATGTTTTCCATTATGTTTAAACAGAACTGAGCATATGTTGATAAATCAGTTTTGGTTTTGTATCCATTATTCTGGGATCAAAAATCTGGAAAACGAAAGTTTTTAAGTCATTAAAATCAAAACTGTTTCGAGTCCTAATGAGCCGAAATCCCTGTTTTCGGAAAATAAATTTTGATAATTTTGACTCGAAACTATAAACGGGATAATAATATACGAAATCTGTTAACTGGAATCATACAATTTAGATTTCGGAACCCAGAATTAGGTTTTTATTTTTTTAGGGTTCATCATAATGTTCTAAGAAAATTCGAAAATTCCATAAATTTTCGAATCTAATTTGGATTAGTGAGTGTTTCTAATGATTTTGATCTTAATTTTATCTATTAAATTTTCGAAAACTGTTAATGGATTTTCAGTTATTATTTTCGAAATCTTTTGATAAGATTAGATCAGAAATAAAATAGGAAACACTATCCCATAATCCCTCAAATTTCGATTTTCAGTTAATTATCACAATGAACAACATTAACAGTGGTTTCGAAATTATAATCGCACAAGTCCCTTAACATTCGCACAAGATCAGATCTCATAAAAAAAGGGGGGTCTGATCGCACAAGGGAAATCGCACAAGATGTGTGGATCGCACAAGGCATTACTGATCACACAAGTTATTGGGCCTTACTGATCGCACAAATTATTTGGGCCTCACTGATCGCATAAGTCATTATTGATCGCACAAGTCCTTACTGATCGCACAAGTCTTGGGCCTCACTAATCGCACAACACTTGGGCTTTACTGATCGCACAACACTTGGGCTTTATTGATCGCACAAGACTCGAAACCTCATTACTTTAACTGTTTAATATGAACTAACAGGTGGTTTGCTATTAAATACTTGGTTTTGTTAACACTTAATTAATTTATCAGAATCAGATAATTTTACAAAACCAAGAATAGCTTCACTTGAATGAGCTTCTGATGTATTAATTCTGGCCAAAGCTGATTTAATACATCTATTTATTGTTCAAGTATTATGAAAGCTATGTTGAGTATGCATTACAAACCTGAAATGTATTAATTCTGGCCAAAGCTGATTTAATTCATTTATGTTTAGCATGCTTAACAAGTGCATAACTAAAGTGATTGTCTCATTTCTGGCCAAAGCTGATTTGTCACAACTACTTTGCACACATACTTAAATGATTACACTTCTGGCCAAAGCTGATTTGTCTTCGTTTAAGTAGAATTTCAACTAAGTCTATTATTTTGATGTTAGTAATAGACATTATCACAGCTTCATAATTAAAAATGGTCGTTATTTATGCCTGCCTTAGTGTAACAAGCCCATTAGATCACATTAGGACTTCTTCTTCTGTATCATAACTTGCTCATTTTATTTCCACTATCAGCACCCAATTGCGGGATTCCACCTTTGACTGGTGATAACTTTGCTGAATGGAAGGATGCCCTCATGCTTACTCTAGGATTGCTAGACTTTGATTATGCTTTAAGAGAGAATAAGCCAGCGGACCTTACCGCTACAAGTACTGCTGCTGAGCAGATAGTCCATGATAAATGGACTAGGTGTAACTGCATGTCTCTCATGTTCATGAAGCAGTCCATTCATAACTCAATCAGAGGGGCCATTACTGATTCTGAAGATGCTAAAACCTATTTAGCTTCAGTGGAGAATCAATTCATGGAAACATCAAAGGCACACGCAAGCACTCTTATCCTCAAGCTGGTGACAACTAAATATGATGGGAGGAGCGGCATTCGCGAACACATCATGATGATGCATGACATGGCCAATAAGCTGAAGGGCCTATAGATGGCAATAAGTGATGGTTTTCTTGTTCACTTCATCATCACTTCGCTTCCTTCGTCCTATGAAGCATTCAAGATCAATTACAACACTCAGAAGGACAAATGGACGATGAGTGAGCTGATCGCTATGTGCGTGCAGGAGGAAGAGCGTATGAAGATGGATCGCACTACTGATGTTGCTAACTTCACCACCTCCAACTCAAAGAAGAGGAAGCACAATTATCAAAGAAAGGATGCTTCTAAGGTTCAAAAGCCAAATCCAAATCCTAATACAAGTGTACCTTCCAGCTCTAAGAACTCCTTAGGCAAACCCTATTGCAAGTTCTGTAAGAAAACAGGACATAAGCAAAAGGAATGCCCTGACTTCAAGGAGTGGCTGGCTAAGAAAGGTAACGATTTTTTCATGATACTTGAGTCCTTTAATTTAAATGTTCCTGCTAATTCTTGGTGGTTTGATTCCGGTTCTATGGTTCATGTTACCAATTCTCTTCAGGGATTCCTTACAATCCGGAAGCTGGGAAGAAACCAAAGAACACTTAAAGTTGGGGATGATCGGGAATTGGAAGTGAAGGCCATAGGAACATTACAATTATTTTTGAAAACTGGTATATGTATTAAACTTTATGATACCTTATATGTTCCTGAGGTAACTCGGAACCTTGTATCAGGACCAAAGTTAGACATGGACGGTTTTGTCGTTTCTCATGGTCATCGCAAACTTTCTATTCTCTATGATTCCGTTGTTTATGGTACTGGCATTCTGGATGGTGGTCTCTATAGATTAGAACTAGATGATAATTTTTCCAAATCTTTGTTGTCATATAATATTAATGAATCACTCACAAAGATGGAAAAGAAACAAATTCGAGACTTAGAGACTTCATCTATGTTGTGGCATCAACGTTTAGGCCACATCTCAAGAGAACGATTAAATCGTCTCGTAAAGGATGAAGTCTTACCTCCTCTCGATTTCACTGATTTTGGAACATGTGTCAAATGTCTTAAAGGTAAAATGACATCAACGAATAAGAAAGGTGCCACTAGGAGCTCTAATTTATTAGAACTCATTCACACTGACATTAGTGGTCCCTATCAAATCGCTGGCATCACAGGACATACTTCATTTATCACTTTCATTGATGATTATTCTCGTTACATGTACTTGTATCTTATAAAGGAAAAGTCTGAATCTCTTACAACTTTTAAAGATTATAAAGCTGAAGTTGAAAAGCAATTAGATCGTCAAATTAAAGTTGTGAGATCAGACAGAGGCGGTGAATATTATGGAAGACATACTGATGTGGGTCAAGCTCCTGGTCCATTTTATGAGTTTTGTAAGGGCCAGGGGATTGTAAACCAATACACCATGCCTGGTACACCTCAGCAGGATGGTGTCGCTGAACGAAGAAATCGTACCCTTATGAACATGGTGCGCAGTATGTTAGCCAACACTAATTTACCATTATTCCTCTGGACTGAAGCGTTAAAAGCAGCTGTTCATATACTCAATAGAGTTCCTTCTAAGTCTGTCCCTAAAACTCCTTATGAGCTTTGGACAGGAAGGAAACCGAGTCTTAAATATATGAAAGTATGGGGCTGCATTGCTGAAGCAAAATTATATAATCCTTTCCTAAGGAAACTTGACCCTAAAACAGTTACCTGTTTCTTTATTGGGTATCCTGATCATTCAAAGGGTTATCGTTTCTATTGTCCTTCCCATGTCACTCGTATTGTTGAAACCAAGCGTGCTGCGTTCCTGGAAGATTTCAAGGTCAGTGGGAGCAGTACCAACCCTTACGAAGAATTGCAAGAAGTACAAGACGCGGGGGGGGGGGAGACTCGTCGCTTACCATTACTCCGTTTACTCCTCTTGTACCCCATGCAACTGCACCTGAAGCCACTGCACAAACTCCATCTCCACAACCAGAACCCATTATACCTCATAACGAAGGCACATCAAACGCTCAAAACCAAGACAACGCTGAACCCGATAATCAACTCAGGAGGTCATCTAGGCAAAGAAGGCCTACTAATTGGGATGATTATGTTACCTACCTGACTGAAATGGATGCTGGAAAGCTCAATGATCCTATCTCTTATAATGAAGCCATTAGCAGTGATCAGTCTTCTGAATGGAACAAAGCAATGAATGATGAGCTTGAATCCATGAAGAAAAATGACGTTTGGGATTTGGTAGAATTACCCAATGGTGTTAAACCTGTAGGTTGTAAATGGGTGTTCAAAACAAAACTAGATCCGAATGGGAACGTTGAACGCTACCAAGCGAGATTGGTTGCAAAGGGCTACACTCAGAAAGAGGGAATTGATTATCAAGAGACGTTTTCTATTGTCTCTCGTAAAGATTCATTAAGGATCGTTATGGCCCTAGTAGCTCATTTTGATTTAGAGCTACATCAGATGGACGTCAAAACTGCTTTCCTTAACGGAGACTTAGACAAAGATGTTTACATGAAACAACCTGAAGGCTTTAAACCTGAAGGTCAGGAGCATCTAGTCTGTAAGTTGAAGAAATCCATTTATGGGTTAAAACAAGCATCACGTCAATGGTACCTCAAGTTTGATGAAGTCATGAAGAGGCAAGGCTTTATGAAGAATCAAGTGGACCAATGCACCTACCTCAAGATGAGTGGGAGTAATTTTACTATACTTGTCCTTTACGTAGATGATATTCTATTGGCAAGTAATGGTTTAGACATGTTGCATGAGTCGAAGCGATTACTCTCGCATAACTTCGACATGAAGGATCTCGGAGATGCTTCTTACGTCATTGGCATCGAAATTCACCGAGATAGACACAAAGAGATCTTAGGATTGTCTCAAAAGACTTACATAGATCGTGTCCTTACACGTTACAACATGCAACAGTGCAAACCCTCCGTCGCTCCAGTAGTTAAGGGAGATGTTTTCGGTTCATTCCAGTGTCCGACAACAGAGGTTGAAAAGGAGCAAATGAGCCAGATACCTTACGCGTCAGTAGTCGGGAGCCTGATGTATGCTCAAGTCTGTACTCGCCCAGATATCGCTTATATTGCTGGAATGCTAGGTCGTTATCAGACTAATCCTGGCCTAGATCACTGGAAAGCAGCTAAGAAGGTCCTTAGATATCTGCAAGGGACGAAAGACTATAAACTGACTTATAGAAGAAGTGATCACTTAGAAGTGGTAGGTTATTCTGATTCTGACTTTGCCAAATGCAAAGATGACAAGAAATCCACTTCGGGCTACATCTTTATGTTAGCAGGCGGACCTATCTCATGGAAGAGTCATAAACAACAGTTAACTACAACTTCCACAATGATGGCAGAATACATTGCTGTTTACAACGCAACCTGTCATGGAATGTTGCTTAGAAATCTGATCACTGGACTCAAAATCGTTAATTCCATTTCTAGACCATTGAAGCTTTACTGTGATAACTCAGCTGCCGTTAGTTTCTCGAACAGTAACAGTTCGACTGGAGCTGGTTTGTATCTTGATACAAAATACTTGTTCGTACGTGAACGAGTTGAGGAAAATAATCTTTGTATTGAGTATATTAGTACTAAAGATATGCTAGCGGATCCGATGACTAAAGGTCTCCCACCTAAAGTTTTCAAAGAACATGTATCGAATATGGGACTTACTAAAGACCTTATTTAATGGCATATTGTACTAGCTTATGTTTTAATTAATAAAATTTCCTTAGTTTGATTTTGTATGTCTCTAATATATGTTCTGCCGGTGTAATGACATATAGACAAATATAAATACAAATCAGACGCTAAAGGGCTTATATTTTGATCGTAACTATTAGGTTTTAAATTGAGGCTATAGTATGATTAATGGGGGTCCTGAGTCGAATGATGATTCAACGGCTGTATTTCTCTGCTATAGTTCTTGGTTTGAAGCTAAAATGAGTGTTAACTCCTGGCCAGGCTTACCTAATACTCATGATAAATGATTACTTGGCTAAGTGGGAGAATGTGAGATTAAATATATAAATGTAATATTTAATCTTGTAGCCTATATAATCATTTATATTATATTAGATCAAAATATATTTAATAACCTATTAATAATTAGTTGGTAATTGTTGATGGACCATATTACCCTTATTAACTAATTAGGTTTCCTCTTGGGTGTATAAATAAGGGGCTTATTAGAGAGTTAAAGGGTTACACACATTACACAATCATAACCCTCATAACATCAATATTTTCGTCTCTCTCTCCCATAACCGAAACCTCCCTACTTTCGGTTCTTCACCATCATTAACTTACACCCTAAGGAGGAACCAGATCAGATCATTCTGACAATCATGTCGAACTCAATGGCTGCATCTCTGACTGGATTCTCTGCTGGCCTGTCTGCTGTAACAGGTATTATTCATGTTTTCCATTATGTTTAAACAGAACTGATCCAACATGAAGCATCAAAGTTAATGAGATTGTGTGAGTTTTATCCGTATGATTTTGATAATGGGAAGAAAATTGTTCTTGCACATCAACTTGGCTTGTACATTGATAGCGTGCGAAAAGATAAAAGATTTGCTAACTTGAAGGGTATTACCGATCTTGCTAGAGTTATGGTGTAAACAAGGAATTAATTTTCATTTGGTGTAACAATTAATAAAGCTAACATTAGTTTTACATGTGGCAACCGCAACCATCGAGAGATGCTTTTTAGCAGTGAAGACAAATTTGCGCAATCGGATTGATGAAGATTATTTGAATGCTTGTGTAATTTGTAGTGTCGAAAAAGAAGCACTTGAAGGTGTTACGAATGAAGCTATGAATGACCATTTTCAAAATATGAAATCATATAGAGGACAATTGTATTTGTTTTATTATATTTATTGAAGTTTGTTGCTTTGATTTTTTATGAGGTTTATGTAATGTAATTCTTTTGATTCAAGCTATCTTAGATTGACCTTTCTGGTCTGGCCGATTTTGACTTGGCCCACTCTAGCCGGACTTTTTTTTGCACCCACTAACTAAAATTCCTGGATCTGCCACTGCTGACTAACATTAACATTTTCATTTCTAATAATATTGAATAGCACATGTTATACAAACAATTTAACTTTTGTTACATGTAACTTATGAATCTCCATGATGATGAGTTGTTGAGTTTTCCTGATCTAATTTGCCTTCTCACACATAAAAATTCTCTCAAATTCTTCTTGATAGAGTTGTTTGCTTCGTTTTTTCGAAAACCATTTCATGTCTTGTATCACATATAACAAACTTGATGTATGTGACATTCTTTTCGCTAATCGGACGTGGTCTTTAGAGTGTGTTAAGTGTTAAA
Source organism: Helianthus annuus (assembly GCF_002127325.2). NCBI lineage: Eukaryota > Viridiplantae > Streptophyta > Magnoliopsida > Asterales > Asteraceae > Helianthus > Helianthus annuus. The sequence continues at coordinate 165,833,337 of NC_035443.2, forward strand.
ATATCAGTGTCACCTTTGTGGCCGAATAGTACACTATATAATGCCTATGTATATATACACATACTATAAAAACATATATGCATATGAAGAGGATCTGAGCTTTAAACCACCTTTTCTACCAAGTGACAGGTTAATTAAACTAAAACATAGCAACAAAAACAAGTTATGGTTTAGCCTTTCCTGTCTCTCTAACGTAAACTGCATACGCGTTGGCAAGCCGATCTTGAAATAGGGCCCACTCACTTTTGCATCTATCTTTTACCTATGAAACGAACACAGATCTTTAGTATAATCATACAACATTGAGCGTATCCCTTGCCGGCTCAAGTTACATACGTACCTCTTGCCATCCATATTCCGCATTCGTTACTTGACCCTAAATCAAATACGCAAACCATGACGTTACAAGCCATTTTTTTCCAATGGTAATATATAAGCATGGAATCTAAAACCGGGACCTATCCATGTCCTTAGAAAAATGGACGGGTCAAGTAACATGTGTAACACATATAACTTTTTTGTATGGGGCGAAAGTTGAAACTGACCGGGTTGGGTTGGGTTGACATGAAATAATTTCTGTCCAGAATTTTATATTTTTATAATTATTTTAGTAAAAAATATTAATATTAACTAACTGATTAAGAGGTTTTACAAATTATGTATACAATTTGGAGAGTTTTGGCCTGTTTCCTCTTTACACAGTTTTTCATATTATTTTATCTGTTTGACCCGCTAGATATATTACATAACCCGAAGGCATGAAACTCACCAGTGAAGGAATGACTTGATGAACAATCCACTGTGAATCTACAACACCGATTTTCTCATGTGCGGGCTGTGAAAAAAAAAAAAAAAAAAAAAAAAAAAAAAAAAAAAAAAAAAACGCTATATTTCAAATACTTATCAGATTAAGATGTAATGCACTAACCTCATGATGCAAGACTACTGATAGGTTACATGGATGTTATAATATGTTTAGTTATAACCTATGAACAAATGAAACAATATTTGTATAATCAACTAAAAAGATTTGTTACATTATTATTTATTAAAGAAAAATAGCTCATCGGGGCGGAATCATACATTGAAAGGAAAGGTGGAAACAAGGTACAAACCTCGACGCATCTTCTAAGAGCAAAATCCAAACCCCATCCATGCACCAAATCATTCTCGACGTACACAAGAAACCCGAAATTAGGATTAATGTAAGTAAGTAAGTAACCAGTGGACAGGTGAATCGCACTAGACTAGAGGTGGTAAAATGAGCGGGTCAGGAAAGTTAACAAGTCAATACGTTTTTTTTTTACTACTGAAATAGGTCAGGTTGACCCACAATCTATTTTTATTATTAACGCGATTTAGGAGGTTGAAGGCATTAAAAATACACTTTGGGCAACTTTCAAACAGTTCGACCCATTAGACCGACTTCCTTTCTGGCTAACCTTTTTATGCTATGCTTTAGACCCGTTAAATCGACCCATTAACAAGTAAATTGCCACCTCTAAACTAGATTAAAAACACTGAAAAAATTATTAAAGGGTTCAGTTTAAACAAATTACGTATTTATCGTTGGACATTTAACAATAAATCCTTACCTGAATCAAATACCACACACACCGCCAAGCTTCCCGCGAAAACACAGGAGCCATAATCTCTACAAATCTGAAAAAAAAAAAAAAAAACAGCTTACTTGGCAATGGTACTAATTTCAACTGAGTAGCATTTTAATTACTAGTATTTAAAGGCTAAATAAATTCCGCATTTATACGCTGCACACGGAGGCAATCTGGGATCACTGCACCATCCTGGTTTCTCTTCTGTATCCCTGTTGATAGATCAAGACATATATCACTTACGTTCGTGACCGCATATATAAGTAGAGGTGTCAAAATGGGTGGGTTGAGTAACAGGTTGAAACGAATAATGTTTGTCTGGGATGGTCAACTTGACCCGAAACACCTTTTCCCCCTAAAAGAATAATCTTTAATAAATGATTAGTGTGACAACTATGGTTATTTATACACGGATAGTCCCTGTGGTTTACCAAATTTTGAATTTGATCCCTAGCTTTCCAAAAGTACACAGATGGCCCTTATGGTTTGCGCTTTGTAACGCATTTAGTCCTCAGCTTTTTCCAAAAGTACAAGGATGGTCCCGGTGGTTTGCACTTTGTAACGCATATAGTCCATAACTTGGACATGCTAAAACCTTTAGAGTTGTTGGTTGGGGACTAACTGCGTTACAAAGTGCAAAGTACAGGGACCATCCGTGTACTATCGGAAAGCTAGGGATCAAATCTAAAATTTTCATAAACCACAGGGACCATCCGTGTACTTTACTCTTGATATAACTATTTTGGGCAACTTCCGACCGCCTTGGCTTGTTTTCTAATTAGGTGATTGTTATAAATCTACACATTTGACCGTCTTAGATTAAATATAACCCGAATCCTCGAAAGTAAACGGGTCAAAACTTCCACATCAACATAAAATTTCTTCAAAAACACATCGTAGCAATATCACAATATTTATAAATTAAAGAGTTAATTACTGTTTTCGTCCCTGTGGACTGTGGTTTGTCAAAAATCACTATTTCAGTCCATTAGTTTAAAAACTGCGATTTCAGTCCCCGTGGTTTCACTTTCATAACCATTTCAGTCCACCTCGTAACCATTTCAGTCCCTGTACTAACATAATAAATGGATTGAAATGGTTATGAAAGTGGAACCACAGGGACTGAAATGGTTATGAAAGTGAAACCACAGGGACTGAAATCGCAATTTTTAAACTAATGACTAGAAATAGTGATTTTTGACAAACCACAGAGACGAAGACAGTAATTAACTCTTTATAAATTAAACTAAGAAAAACGAAATGAAAATGATAACATACTTGTGGACTTCTTTATCGCCTCTTCTCTTTGTCATTTCCCATGTTAATCCATTATCCGGTTCAAGGCCAGGCTGAGAAATCTCCAACCCATATTTCTTAACTACCTTCATATACCTGTAACGTCACCAACGATACAACTTAGAGTTCGCTATGAAGTTATAACGCATGATTCATTAACCAAAAATGAAAAAAAAATAACAACAAATAAAACTACATGTCCCCGTTGAAGTGTTTGACACCGAGATCTTCATCCCAAACGAAAATGTAATCATAAGCTGCCACAATATCCGGATGCAAAAACCTCTTTGCATACCACCTATACGAAACGTTAAAAAAGAAAAGAGAACATATCTATAACGATACAAACAAGACCGATATTAATATAGCTAGCTATATATAAACGAGATCTCCAAGCTGTTGACACTAAACGTGCACCAACAAAGTTTATCTAGTAAACATGCAAAAGTTATTACCTCAGACATACCATTTGGTTTGTCTCGTTACGCTGACGTGAATTGACTTCTTTGACCACTCATATCGATCCCATTCTGTTGTTCGACCATCATAGTGGAAAAGCAAGATTTGGAAGTCCGATGAAAACTAAAAGAATCACGAGTCATGACTACACCTCAGTATTCTCAAACTACCATCTTATCATTAAATCGTCACATGAACATAATAAGTGAACGTGTTGTAAAAAGAACCTTTTTTACTGCTGCGTCGATGTTGTCTCGTTGGTCCCAACCGACAGTGAAAGTTACCAAGTACTTTGGCTTCTTCTTTAGATCCTGAAAAGTAAACACAAATAAGTAAAAAGCAAGGTAAAACAATCCCAACAGCAAAAATGGTGAACAATCATATTTCGGTCAAATAATTTTTTATTTTTTTATGTATTTTTTTTGTTATTAGTATTTATAAATAATAATTTACATCGAGATAGTTGGTAAGTGAGGTGGACTGTCGCACAATCACACACTATGGTGAGTCATTTGACTAACAGAATTTTCCTAAACATATAACGGGTTAAACGGATGGTGTTAAGTGAGGTGGACTGTAATTGTTACAAAAGTGAAAGTACTGGTACTGTTTTGGCAATTTTTAAATTAATGGACTGTAACGGATATTTTCAACAAACCACCAGGACGAAAAACGTCATTAACTCCGTGCTTATATTAGTGCACTTTAACCACCAAAGTCACTCTTAAGTCTTAACCGTAGAATATATGGTTTCTTCGATAAACATCTCAAATGCATACCTCACTCGGTCTTCCCCATAATCTTCGCAAATATAAATCTGTTTCTGAAACTACAATTCCTGGAGGTAATGTTTCGGCACCACGCGGATTTGTTGGAACATAAATCTGGAACCATACAGTAATTAGACACAAAAAAAAAAAAAAAAAAAAAAAATCTTTTACTTCTTTATCAGACTGATTTTATAAACTAATATACCTGAGGTGTTACAGGTGTATTAACCAAACCGAGATTTTCAGGGAAGTTACGTTCGGAAGGCTTTGATTGATATTCGTTATTTGTATTTTCGGATGATGAATGAATGCTTGAAGGTAAGTCAATCTGCAAGACATCAAGTTAAATCAAATGGATATTGTGCAATGCAAGAATATCTAATATCTGGAAGTAACTCTACCATAGTTGTTAGTGGCGAATAGCGACAAGTAGCGAATAGCGGTAAATAGCGAGCAACTATTTTATAAACAGCGATACACTAGAAAAGAAAGTTTAAAATTTTTTTTATATGTATATTATATAAAAGTACCCTGGTATATGCTATTTTACATGTATATTTAACAAAAACCTAAAATCCAAGTATTTTATAGCTATTTATATTTAAAAAACTACAAAAATAAATAAAATATCGCTATCTATCGCTACAACTCTAATAACGAGCCTAGACCTATACGCTACGTAGCACGCTATAGCGATCGCTACGCTGGCTATTGACAACTATGAACTCTACCTTGGTAAGAGCAACATAAGGAAAATTAATCCCGATTAGGTATCCAACGATTATTCCCGCAGTTGCAGATATAATAAGTCTTGCACCGTCGCTTTGCTTCTTCTTCTTCACATGTCCACTATATGAAAAAAGAAAAAAGAAGTAGATACTTAACATAGTATGATCCAATATACAGAAAAAACCCAATAAGATTTGATCATATACTAACCCTCGATGCGTGTTTTTCATTGTGCGAAAGAAATCCCAACCAATTTCAAAGGCGTAAACAGTTGCATGAACAAGTTTTGATGAACATACAGCAGGAACCACCAGGATATATGGATGTGAAACTTACCTGAAAAAAACATGGTTAGGTAAGAATCAAATGTTAAAAGACAAGTAGTGTATAACATAAACTGAATGTTTCTTCTTAAGGTGCAAAATATCTATTGAATACAAGTTACAACAGTCAGGAATTTGGATGTTAAGGAAAGAGGTAAACAAATTAAATAAAACATTACATGGACTCATAGTTAGGCACACATGTGCAACAACAATATTAGCTCATATAAGCCATATAACAACACAACTAGATTTACTAGATACATTAAGATTGGTTTGTTTATGTATACAGGTTAATAGGTCTGTAAATGAACCGAATGTTCCGTGAACCGTTTGTGAACTGTTATTTATTTAATGAATGAACGAACATGAACAGAAGTTTTGTTCATTTACCTAAACAAACAAACCTAAACTCCCGTTCGTTTTACTTAAGTTTGTGGATGTTTGTTTACGTTCGTTTCTAAAAAAACATTTATTTATTTGTTACTAATATTATTTTAAAACCTACTTGCTTGATATTTTAGAACTTTGTTTAGCCATGCCCATTGTTAAAAATCATTCATTTATGTTCTGTTATGTTTGTTCATTTATATCTTTTTAAGTTCGTTCGTTTGTATCCAGTTATGTTCGCTCATTTATGCTTGTTTACGTTCGTGTGAACCGTTCATGAACATGGGCGAAGCTTTTAAGGGGTGGGAGGGGGCGGCCAACCTCCCGAACTTTTCGCTCAGTAGTGGAGAGTATGTAGTTTTCGTATAGAAATTTTTTGGTATATACGTTTTGGACCCCCAGTTTTATAGAATTTTTTAAGTCCGGTGACTTCCACCCCCGGTCGGAAATCTCAAGCTTCGCCACTGTTCGTTCATCCTTTTACAAACGGAAACGAACACATACATATTTAATTTCATATGAAATGCTCACAAGTAACATGCATTTTTTCATGTGATATTATAAAAATGTTTGATGCCAAATTCATGAAATTTAATCGAAATTTTAATTAGGTCAGAAGATGCTTACGTGATGATATGGAGAAATGACGTCGTCTTGTTGAGGTATGTACGAGTATGAATTTAGGAAAATTGCAGGCAGGTATTATTATGGATTCAGCTTCAAAATGTATCATGATTTGCATTGATCGCCAATATTTTTGGTAATGGCTATTCTGATTTTCATGATCATTATGTTCATGCTGATTCGAATTATACTTTTTCTATTTTGATAATAATAATTAGTTAAATTTTGTGCATGTTGTGGAATGAGTACGATACCAGCACACGATGATATAACCAGTAGTGATACGGATATTGTTCGGATGATATATGTTCTCGACGTCACGAATTGGTATGGCATGCAATCGTTATATAACTTACGAGTTACGATTCCAAAAGATGCTCTATTGTGTGAATACAACTTTATTTTCAAATAAATTTATATCTAAAACTATAAAAACGAATATTGATACTTCGAAAGGTGTTGGTTCGGTTCGTCATGGTAAATGAAAAAAATTAATTATATTTGGCCAATTCAATTTTGGAAAAAAAAAATACTTTATTGAAACAAAAATAATAAGCACGTCGTAACGTCATATTCGAAAATTTATAAAAAATTACATTATATTATTATACAAAAAAAATATAATTGCTTTGATAACACGTAGATTTATGATTCGATTACTTGTACATTAGTTTCAAAAACAATTTATATATAGACGTAAACAAAAACAAACATGTCACAATGACATAAAAGAAAGGGTAAAGACATGACTTTAGAAAAGAAAAAAAAAAAAGCGAGCTACCTATAATAACATTTACCTCTGTAGTTCGACTACTTGTAAATTACTACCCACAACTCGATTTAAAAAAAGGGGAATGAAGATAAAAATAGGTACATCGCACCGGCATATGCTCAGAATTTAATAAAACATCGAAACTTATAAAAGAAAAAAACGTGCTAAAAATTAGTTAGAACAATAAAAATATTTAAACGAAAAAAATAAACTTAGGCTTCGCAGGGGATTACACCCCTATTGGTAAATAATTTTATAATATATGTGGGATAATAAAAGGTGTGAATTCGGTTGGTACACTATTACAAAACATATTTTTAGACGGGGTGATATGGATTTTAAGACGGTTAAAGCACACCGGTTTAAAATCAAGTCTTATTAGACGGTGTTCCATTTTAACACCGGCTTAAACTTGAACACCGTCTAATGCTTGATATTGTAATAGTGGTAGTAGTTTGGTTCGGTTTGTTGTGATACCAATGTTCGCTATAACAACCAAAAGAGAAAACAAAAAAAAAGTCATGTACATATGTTAAAAAAAACATAAAAAAAACGAATACGGTACCGATGTTGTTCATACAAAATTTGTTTTGTTAGTCAACGTACCGACACCCGTATAGCCTACGATACCAAAACAAAACTCTAACTTGAATGCAATTCCTTTGTTAACAAAATTTATACTGCGATGTAAAAAAAAATAACACAACCTCATACTCATGTTTGTTATAAAAGAATAAGAAGTGAAATCAATACATTAAAGAAGTATATTATTATAAAATAAACTTACTGTTGATAACCAAGTCGAGCCAGTTCGGTTTAAAATCAAGCCAAACTCAAGCTTAGATTTTCAGCTCGATTTCAAATTCGAGTCGAGCTGAGCCAGCTCAATTTATAATCAAGCCAAGCCTGAACTTACCCTAACTCAGCTCGAAACATAAACAGCCCTAGTTTAAACCGTTCTTTATACATATATGTATGTAACCAAACATAAATAAATAATATCAAATAAATAACAGACCGTTTTTGGTGTTTGTTTATTAAAATAACAATATAATAATACACAAAAATCTTGTTCATGATTTCAAAATGTTCCTCCGTATACTCTTCTCCGCAACACATTATTTTATTTTATTCAACATATACAAACACCAGGGAATAGTGTTTCCCTGCCATTGGTCGAAATGGACGGTCGCCCCTCATCTTTTGGACCAACTATTTTATTATTTTATATCCACTTTAAAATTTCGGTTTTGCCTCCAGTTTAAAATTACATTTTTCTCCCAACTAAAAAATATAATAACCCTTTTGCCCGCAGCTCAAACTTACGATTTTTCCATCGGTTAAAAAAATACGATTTTACCCTCAGCTTTTTATTATATACCCGCTTTAAAATTACGGTTTTGCCCCCAATTTAAATTTACGTCTTCACCCCAAGTTCAAAATAAAATTATACTTTTGCCCCCAGCTCAAAATTACGATTTTTCTCCCGGTTCAAAATTACGATTTCACCCTCAGTTTAAAATTTCTTTTTTGCCCCTAGCTAAAAATAAAATTATGGTTTTCCCCTACCTCAAAATTACAATTTTTCCCTCGATTCAAAATTATGATTTTCCCCCATAAATTACTTGTTGGAGGCCGAAAATACGATTTCGCCCTCGGTAAAAAAAATTATGCTTTTACCCTCAGCCAAAATTACGTTTTCGCCCCGGTTCAAAATAAAATTTTGTTTTTCCCCCGACTCAAATTACGATTTTACACCATTTTATTATTTTATACTCACTTTTAAATTACGGTTTTTGCCCCAGTTTAAAATTACATCTTTGCCCTCAGTTCAAAATAAAATTATGCTTTTGCCCCCAGCTAAAATTTACGATTTTCTCCTCGGTTCAAAATTACGATATCACCCTCGATTCAAAATTACGTTTTTTTGCCCCCAGTGCAAAATAAAAATATGGTTTTCTGCTAGCTAAAAATTAGGATTTTACCCTCAGGAAAAAAATTTGATTTTTCCCCCAAGTAAATATAAAAATATGACTTTGCCCTCAGCTAAAAATCGTACCAAGGAGCTGCCTAACACTCTTTTTACTTTTTCTTTCTAGCAAAACTATGATACTGTTTTCTTAATTGGTTAAGAATTATTCGGTCATCGCCCCGCAACGCGGGCGGGGCAACACCTAGTTAAGCTACATATAAACACACCAAATTTATTTATTTTATATTTTTTTTGTTTAAAAAATGAGATATAAATAATTTTCACGTTCAAATGTTACAATTTAAATAAAAATAACGGTCAACCGACTAAAGAAGTCTTGGCTGCAAGATGGGTGAGAGCCCGTTTATGGTAAACAACACGTAACTTTTTGTACTTCTGAACAAATGTCGCAAGATCAATCTCTTTATCAAGAAGCTGCTGGTGGAGCGTTTCAGATTCTTCATCGGTTTTATTCATCGACTCTGAACAAAACATAGGATTTGTTAATAATAGTTACCTAATTTCGACCTATATGGGTTGTTATAAAAGAGCATGTTTACCTTGTAGCTTGTGAAGCAAGGAACCAGAGGAGTAAGATTTAAGGATCTTGGCTTTTCGCTTGGTGAGATCGTTCAGCTTTTCTTGAGCGGATGCTAGCTCGCTTGTTCTTATGATCATGCACTGTACCACAAGAATCAGCCAAAAGCTTGAGTTTGTTTTGAGGTTATAGCTCTACAGCTTTTACGGTTAATCTAAAGCAATCACCAATTATATATTTAGAGGCCAGTTATTGTACAAATTGCCTTAACGTACACTGCGTAGGGGTGCAAACGAGCCGAGCCCGAGCTCGACCAGGCTCGAGCTCGTTTAACATATGAAAGCTCGAGCTCGAGCTTTATTTCTGAAGCTCGAGCTTGGCTCGAAGGCAATTTTTCAAGCTCAAGCTCGGCTCGGGCTCGACTCATTTAGTATTTTTTAATTAATTTATATTAATTATAATTATTATTATACATATAATTTAGTTATTTTTTATATTTATATAAATGGTAATTATTATCATATAAATATATGTTTAATATATTAATAAAAAAATATATAAATAGAAAGCTCGATTAGGCTCGCGAGCCGGGTCGAGCTCGATAAGCGAAGCTCGGGCTCGGGCTCGGGCTCGTTTACTAAACGAGCTTGTTTTTAGGCTCGGGCTTGAGCTCGAGCTCGTTTAAGCTCGGCTCGTTTGCACCCTTAGCTGCGTACGAGATGCAGTATCAGCATGCGATTATTTTTTTTGAACATGTGATTTTGGTTTTTTTCAGCATATATGCAATTTTTTTTAACATGCGATATTTTTTTTAACATGCGATCTTTGGTTTTTTTCAACATGTGAGATTTCCTTTCTGGGGTTATAACATGCGAACTTGCCATAGCATACGCTTCGTACGTTAAGGCATTTTGTACGATACACTTTTTCTATATATTTATATCATTATTATCACATCTGTGATGGTACATTTGGCGGTCGTTATAAATTTGACTACATGAAATCTCACCTGGTTTCTCAATTCGGTGATCTGGGGTTCTTTTTCCAAGTTAGCCCCTGCATAAACAAACATATAATAAAAACCCATATTTACTCATCCCAGAAAATATACATATGAGTAAAGTACACGGATGGTCTCTGTGGTTTACCAGGATTTTGGATTTGGTCTCCAGCTTTTCAAAAGTGGACAGATGGTACCCATGGTTTTGCACTTTGGAACACGTTTAGTCCCTAGCTAACAAATCTAAAGGTTTCAACAGGTTCAAGAGAGGGACTAAATGCGTTACAAAGTTCAAACCACAGGGACCATCCATGTACTTTTAGGAAAAGGTGGGGACTAAATGTGTTACAAAATGCAAACTACAGGGACCATCCATGTACTTTTAGGAAAAGGTGGGGACTAAATGCGTTACAAAATGCAAACTACAGGGACCATCCATGTACTTTTTTGGAAAGCTAGAGACCAAATCCAAAATTTCAGTAAACCATAGAGACTATCCATGTACTTTAAGGCAAAGTTAGGGACTAAATGCATTACAAAATGCCAACTACAAGGACCATCCGTGTACTTTTGAAAAGCTAGGGACCAAATCCAAAATTTTGGTAAACCACTGGACCATCCGTGTACTTACACTATTCCTAATTTTGTGACCGACAACTGTCTCATAAATAATTAACAATTTAACACATTAGTTATAACCACAACAATATTATCATGCCAATAATCGAAAACTTCAAAAAAAACAATATTGACCATTTGAGTCATTTGAGTATTTGAACCCTCGGAGATAAAAGTATAAAACCGAACCCAAATCTACCCATTCGTAAGTGAACGATAAAACGCTCAAATCATCACCTCTAGCGTCTATTACAACTAACTTTGCATTTCACTTTCCCTTTTTACCCCTTGTTAAGTTGTTTCCAACTTTTTCAGGTGAAGTAGAAAACGGATACACATACAAAAAGTTTACACGTGAACGGAGAAACTTACTAGCAAGCTGCAGAGTTTCATTCCTAAGTTCATCTCTTACCTGATTTACAAAAAAAAAAAAAATACAAATGTATAAATATAAAAATAAACAGCTAAAGATTAAATAAAAAATGCTGAACAATTAGTTTGGTGCTTACACTGTTCTGAGTTCTTACTGGATCAATTGAAAGCAAGAATTGTCGATAGGCCTCCGGGTCTGATAAAAGCTTCCGTAGCTCATCAACACTAAATCAATCAAATAATGCAAGATACAATGAATACATAAAAATAAACCTTTGGACGAAAGTCGAAAAACTGGCCAAACCTCGGGGACAAATATATAATTTTACTCTAAAAAGATAAAATATTTAACAAACATGGTCTGATTGATAGAAAGTGTACCTTTTATCTTTTAGATATACAATGATGCCAGCAGCCTCTGTGGGAGAAACGTGAGGCCGTTCTCCAACCCTTTGCGTGTAAGTGCTAGCGTTGGTGCTATTAGGCGTACCGGGGCGGGATGAACTCGGTGAACTAACACATGGAGGATACCATGAGTTTGTAGTAACTTCCTGTGGCCTCGGATCACCTTGCTCTTGAGAACACCTGAAAGTTAACAGCAATTAATACTTTAATGTTGCAAAGCCGGAAGTACCGTTAAGTTAACGAAGAATACTATATGTAGTTCATCTATTAAACATAGGTTGTGTACCAATAGGGTTACATTAGGTCTCTACATATTGTGTATGTTTAACTTTTTTGTTTCTTCTGATACTGTTTGTTTGTCTATTGTTTCTTGTGGAGCCGTGGGCAGTGGCGAAGCTTGAGATTTCCGATCGGGGGGTCGAAAACGTATATACCTAAAAAATTTTATACGAAAACTACATACCGAACACTACTGAGCGAAAAGTTCGGAGGGTCGGGCGCCCCTCCTGACCCCCACAAAGCTACGCCCCTGGCCGTGGGTCTCACTAGAAGCAGCCTCTCTATCCTATGCTAGTTAATATCCGCTGTCGGTGACATATCAGTTATTGGTCCCTGGTGAGATATCGGTGCGAAATATCGGTACCGATATTATCGGCAATATTGACCGATATATCACTAATTCTCCCGATATCAGTACTTTTCTTATTAGTTCTACCATTCGTCCTTCTCCTTATTGCTGCTATTAGTGTTTTAAGTCTTAATCAGTTCCTACTTGCAAACGGTTAATTTGTTGATGGTAGGGGAGTATACAATATTGTTAGTGTTAAATTGCTATATATATATATAAATTCGCATGATATTAAGATTACCGATATCCCACCGCGATTATCGATGTCTTAAATATCGGTCCTTGATCGATATCCGATTTTTTTACCGCATTAACTGCTTTGATGATAAATTGATAACTACATATAGGTACAAAACTAGCCTAATATTAGGTAATGTTCATTTCACATAATGAAATGAAATGAAATCCAGATGGAATTGTAACGCAGATTCCATTCCTTATGTTGTTCGTTTCAACAAGGAATTGAATCTAAATCCCTTGAACACAATACGCGATTTCATGTCAAGGTAGTTATGCCATTTTACATATTTCACATTTCAATTTCATCGACAATTATGCCAACCAAACACATTACAGGATTTCAAATGAATTCTTTAAAATCCAATGCAATTTCAATTTCCACTTCTATTATATTCCACGAAACGAACACTACCTTATGGTCGACATACAAATGTAATGACATAAATGCAATGAAGCATAATTTTAACAACTTTTTTTTTGAAAGGAATAATTTTAACAACTTAATATCATTCAAATTCAACTTGAAAAGCAATTACAATCAACAAAAGTAATAAATTATCAAATAAAGTAACATGACTAAATTAAAACAAATCTAACCAAGAGATCAATGAAACTTGTCAACTAAACGAACCTGAACACAGAAACCCTAAATTTATCATTCGTGTAAACGCATAAACCCTAATTTAACTTTAACCACGCAGAAACCCTAAATTGAATTGTAAGAAAGAATAATAAGACATGAAATGGGTTACCAGAACTTGAACATATTTGTCACAGGCTGTTGATTGGTTGTGATGGTGAATCGATCGAATGAATAGATGGTCCGATACGATGAGATGCAATGGTAGTGACGGAGGGAGATAGTGGGGTTACCGGAAACGTGTGCTCCGATACTACCCCCGATTTGATTATTATGTACACGAAGGAAGAAGTGCAATGTGAAAATAAAAACTGTTTTTGTTGAACTCGTGGTTTTATTATTTAATAAAAAAAAAAAGGTAATTCGCAACGCCACTTTGCTATAGCAACTAACTTTATATCGTTACTAGGTTATAACCCCGTATATTACACGGGTTAAATAAATGAATTTTATATACCAAATAATAAAATATTATTTTTTTAAAAGACTTCTTTATTGCATGAGTTAAAAAAATGTAATTTTATATATTATATAATAAAATAAGTTATATGTATAAGAACCATATGTATTGTACGGGTTGAATAAATGTAATTATATACCAAATAATAAAAAAAAATATATATTTAAAACCATTGTATTACACGGGTTGAATAAATGTAACATTGTTTACCAAATAATAAAAAAAATATTATATTTTTAAAAACCCCCGTGTATTACATAGGTTGAATAAATATGATTTTATATACCAAATAATAAAAAAATATATTTAAAAAAACTAATGGATTTTTTTATATTTAAAGTAGGATAAGATTGAATATTAATCTGAACTAACAGATTTTTTTATATTTAAAGTAGGACAAGACTGAATATTAATCTTTATTTATTTAGTTCAAATAAGATTGAAAAATCATATGATTGAATAGGTGGGAGGTTGTATTATGATAAATCGGTTAACCGTACTGAATGATAAAGATAATAGTGATTGTTGAACAAATTAATTAATCGAATTTAACAGAAACATTTGTGATGTTAGGCGGATTTTTTTTAATTGTTTGAAAGTTAATATCAACTTTGGAATTCGTATGAATTCTTATTAGATTTGATTAAATATTATTGATAATAAAAATTTAGTAAAGCTCTTTCTTAAGAAACCTGTTTTGGGAAATTTGTCATTCTCTCATTTAATTGATTAAAATTATTAATAATAATACTAAAAATAATAATATTTAATCTAAATTAATACAATTTATTATTATTAATAATATTTCATCAAATCTAAAATCTAATCTAATACAAATTTTTAGAGTAAATTCCTTTTTGAGTCCCTGTGGTTTGTGTATTTTAACCATTTGAATCCAAAAACCAAACTTGTCTTGATTTGTGTCCATTTGATTTCTAATTTTAACCATTTGAATCCAAAACGTAAACAACATTCAAATTAGAAATATTTGGTTTTTGAATTCAAATGGTTAAAATTAGAGACCACAGGGACTCACATGGTTAAAATTAGAGAGCACAGGGACTCAAATCAAGACAAGTTTGTTTTTTGGATTCAAATGGTTAAGATACATAAACCACAAGGACTCAAAAAGGACTTACTCTAAAAATTTGTATTTGATTAGATTTTAGATTTGATTAAATGTTATTAATAATAATATTTTTTATTAATTTAGATTAAATATTATTATTTTTAGTATTATTAATAATTTTGATCAATTAAATGAGAGAATGACAAGTGTCCCAAAACAGGTTTCTTTTATTATATAGTATAGATGTCGATAAAGCATAGAAACGCATATGGGGTGTTTGGGTTAGCTTATTTTAGAGCAGCTTATGACTTATTAACTTATAAAAGTTAATAAGTTGTTTTTTGATTGTGTGGGTTAACTTATTTTAGAGGATTGTGTGTGTGTGAGAGAGAAGTCATTTTTGAGAAGTCAGAATTTCTGACTTCTCACTTATGACTTATATAAGTTAATAAGTCATTTTGAGAAGGAATGCCAAACACCCACATGGTATCGATACTAATATTGTTCAAACAATATGGGGGCAGGGTACCTCACGGTAAAGAAATTAAACAACTATATATAACTTGTTCGGATAAGTGAAAAACAAAATATACTTAAAAGTAATTATAAAAATAAAGAATTCTAATAACAAAATAACAAATGAAAACATCTATGATAATGTAATATAATAAAGAAGAACTAAAAGTTGAAAAAATGAACGTAATTATTAGATATTAGTAAAACTAAAAGTTAAATAAAAGAAAAAAATATTAATAAAAAGTAATTTTATTATAGAAGTTTTAAAATAGTTTGGAGGCCGATGGAGCTTAAAATTGCTTGGAGGCCGATGGTGTCACACCATGCCCTTGCGGAAGCGTGGTTAATTTGGTGTAACTTCTTAATACCATAGCTTAATCATAACAAAGCTATATAAATTAAAAATATGCAAGATCATCCATTAAAATAAAAATATCCAAACATTTTCTTAACGGGATAACACCCTAACAACCATAAACTTGTTCAAACATTACAAACCCAAACATAACATAAACATGGTTTTAAGGACTGTGACTTGTCCAGGAAAGAGTCACATTCCCCAAACCCTGGATGACCTCGGTGACTAATGCAGCGGAAAACATGCCATACCGTGCCAGATCTTTAATTCCCTGAAATACATGTAAGTTGAAAAATCAACAATAATGTTGAGCGAGTTCATGCGAAAGTGAGTAAATAAACCATTGTATTTATCAAAAACCCTGGTATGTAGCAAATAAGGAAAAAGAGATCACCAATGGTTTGCAAGGCCATTGATATGTGTGAAATGCAAGTAGGAAGGCTCAAACCTAGCAAATTTATGCGTCGGGAACAAAGTCATCCCAAGGTCCGTTATGCTGGACCTGGGACTGGGCTCGCTACACCCAAATAGATCTACCGCTCCTGCCCCTCGGTCCTACCCTGAGGATTAATGACCTCAAGTTTCCGTCTACCCATTCACATGATCTAAAAGTAACCCTCCTTACGCTAACCATACCATGTATAAAGTAATCATAACCATTGTAACATGTATTTCACCCCCGCAGTTTAGAAAACTGAAAACAGTTAAGAGAAAAGGGGGACATGAACTCACAGTCAGTGCGTCGCTATACCAAGTACTCCGAATCTCAGGCAGCTGTGCAACGACCTACATGTGCTAATTCTATTAGACGGATGGCCGTGCCTTAGCTTTATAGTTTAGGTTTTGGGAAACGGTTAGACAACCGTTCCTTGTATATACTTGGTATTTAGTTTCCTTCCCAAGGATGGGGGATTTAATACATGTGTATTTGTATCATCTCATTAAGTCCCACTTAATATATTTTTACTTCTCATTCCAAAATATAAATATTTTTCTCAAAAATATTATATTTTCTCTTCACTTAATACTTTCCAAAATAATACGTTGACAAAATACGCGTTTATGAATATTTCCGTATAAAGCGTAAGTTACGTTTTAACGGTTAAGTGGTAATAATAATTACCGGTGTAACTTATATGTTCGTCGTGTAAGCGTTTGTATTATTTTGGGTTCGTCAACGTTTGTAAATATTATTTTTACTCTAAAAATAATATTTATATATTTTCACAAAATAATCATAAACAGTGTGGTGAAAAATATATTTATCGAATAAATATTTATCACGTTTAGTTTTTGTGAAAATCCCACCTCCGATTATTATTTAATAAATAAAGTCATGGCGAAATATATTTTGAAAACATCTCAAAAATAGTTTAACACTTGTAAATAATTCTAAGTGTTAGATTTTAGAAAAATTTCGCCAGAGTTTCCCCTGTAACTGGAGGTGGCCACGCTTTCAAGCGTATCATTTTCTTTTACAAAATCACTTCAACAATTTCTTGATTCAATCAAACAATTTCCGACACATCAAACTAATTTCAACACATCAAACTTGCTGACTAGTATGTAAATCGTATTATTACATGAACTTGTAGTTTTTCCGAAAACTATTGTGTAGATCTCCTTATATTTGGTGGATCTATGTGTAAAATAGTTTAATCTTGTAAAAACCCCGTTTTTAGAATAAATCATTCTTTACAACTTCCCGACAACTTTTATAAAAATTGTTACTTTGTCGGATCTTTCGTTTCATAAGTGTTTATACACTTGTAGTTTGTAAAAATCATATTTGTTAGTGTGTCATACGACTTTTATAAAACATGATTTTCTCGACACTTGGTCTTACAAAAATACCACTTGCAGATCCGTAGATCCGCTAGTTTTAAATACTATTTTACAAGTCAAAATACTTTTACACAAGTTCATGTCTTTCGTGTGGTAGAGTTTCACCTTTTAACCCTTGTACCGATAGAAACAAGCTTATGTCAAGATCTATGATTGTAACACCTCGAAAAATTTCGTCCAATAATGTCTTGACACGTGTCATAAGGTTCCGTTATGCGAAAACATACTTTAGAGGGACTAAAAGTGACAAACAGTGAAAACTATGGAACGTAAGGGTCCAAAGTGTCAACAATGGATAAATAGGCTCTATGATAACCCCACATAATGTTTATAACCTTAAACGGATGGTTCATGGATCATACGACGCGGAAATTGCACAAAAGTGAAGTATTTCAAACTATAGGGGCCAAAAGTGTCAACATGTTTAATTTATACCTCTGAGTGAACTTTTGGCAGACCCGAAGGTTTGTATAGCTAAAATATACTCACTAGAATATGTGGTAAAAATTTCATGAAGTTTCGTCAACGTATGAGAAAGTTATGGCCAAAACCGTACTTGAAGGACTAAAAGCGTCAACGTCGAATTTCAGGGCTTTTCGGTTGAGCGCAAAATGTTCCGAGGACATTTCCATGTTGGTAAAAGTCCTAAGGTTCTTAAAAACCAAGTTTGGGGGTTTACGGGTCAAATTAAGCAGCCGAAACATCGCACGCAAGCTCAGGGACCATTTCTGCCAAGAATGAAACTTGTTTGGCTGAACCAGGGGTCAGGCGACCCGCCTGGTAAAGCCCAAGCGGGCCGCGTGGGTCTGCCAGCGACAGAAATCGTATTTGGGGCTGATTTGGGTCCGATTTTGGGTTGTAAACAGCTGGTCTTGCCTCCAAATGCTCCAATCAAGTGCCATGCATGGCTACTACAACAGTAACCTACTTCAAATGCTCTGGATCCTCCTTTAAATCAGATTATCATCTCATTTCTTGGACATTTTCATTGTGAACAAGAGCTCTCAAGACTTGCAAAGGTTCTCAAGACTTCCTGGAGCTAATCTGATCATCAAGGCCGATTTCTAGTGTTCACTAATCACCTATAGGACCTTTGTAAGCTTTCAATTCGTTCTCTAATCCGTTATTACTTTGATTATTGCTAAAAGTCAAACTGGTTGTTCATAAGCTTTGACTTTCTGATTAAACGGATTTCTTTCAGTCATTTCTCGAATTGAAACCTGTTATAGATTGGTATTTATGTGGGAAACAAACCCTCTAAAGGGCACTATCTGAATCCCACTATATGCATGCTAATTGTCGAGTCAAACATGTTTCTAAAAAGTCAACAGAATTGATTTTCGCAAAAATAAGCTTGAATGTTAATATATTAGACATGCAATCTGATTGATCATTATAAATAACTTGTAACACATATAAGAATGTGTTTTAATCATCATCAACTCGACAATCTATAGTATAGCCACGAATCGGAACCGAAAGTCTTGTAAAACGATTATTTCGTAGACTATCGATTCGGATTCGTACATGCATGTTCGAGATCTGTATTGGAAAGTATTTTTGACTATTTTTATTTTAGTTAAACTTTCTGGAATTTTCTTTGATTAAGTCTATGCTTAGCCTATTCGAATGCATGTTTCCGATTTATGCATAAAGTTGACTATTTTGCCCTTTTTGATATAAAACGTGATTTTTGGAAAAGTGAAAGGATAGAAATCTTTATTTCTAATATATAAACTTGCACCGAAAATTTCGGATCAGTTGGTGGTCCAGATTGTGAGTTATGGCCATTAGCGTAAAACTATATTATAAATTTACATAAACGGTCCTTTTCGCGTAGAACCCGTTTCTGGCCACATTTTGATACGAAACTTTTTACCAACTGATGTATTATAATATTCTGGGAATTTTGATGATTTTTAATTAATTTTTGGCTGAACGGATCCTAGATCGCCTAGTTATTTCGGGTTATGTCGGTTTTGACCGTTTTAGCCATAAAATGAGTTTTACACATTCTTTTGACCCGAAACCTTTTTCTACTGATTTTATATGACGAATAAATTATTTTAAGTATTCTGGAAATATAAAAATCTCAGATTTAAATTGAAAACCCGAAAACGCCCTTAAATCGCATATTTAGCGTTTTAAGCGCATAGTGAGCGTTATACTTGTTTTAAACATATAAGACCTATACCTACTGATGTGTTTAGCTTATTTTCATATAAAAATAGTAAGTATAAGTATATGAACTCAGATTTCCAGTTTTGGCATTTTTAGCCCTTGTGAAATTACTAAATTGCCCCTACGGTGCATAGTTTGGTTTTAAACGATAAAGTTGATATATGGGTCATACCCTACTGATATAATATGTTATATTAAGTATATTTACTGTATAAACCAGACCCGAAACTCAGATTTCTAATTTTACCCTTTTATTATCTTTTAAATGACCAAAATGCCCTTCTAAGGCATAAATTGGGTTTAAAATTATTCCGGGCAATATAGAACATAACTTACTGATATAATATCATATTTTAAGCATATTATCTCAGGGAACTTGCATTTGAATCATTTGGTCTACCCGTATCGCCCTTTTTGCGTTCGGTTCGGTTTACGTAACTAGTTTGCGTAAATTGACCGAAACGGGTCAAACGATATCATTTTTATTTCAAAATCCAGAATGTATTTAGTATACCCATATTATACAAGTATTCAAACTTGTCGGGTCTAAATCACATTCTATCCGGTCTTTCGCTTAATCGTGCGTAAACCGTATCATTCCTAAAACTAACCGGTCAAAGCTTAAGCTTAAATAAAAGGCCGTTAGGAATCTAATAGGTTAATTATAAACCTTTGTTCCAGATTAGGAGGCCCGGTAAAAGCTACCAACACTTATCATTTGTGACTTATACTTGCTCAGGTAAATACATTTTGACTTATTTTCCCTATACGGGCTTGGGGTACGGTATTTAAAATACCGCTTGATCGGGCGCACAAGTCCTGCGCCTTATAGGTGTACAGTCTTGAATAGCTTGTGCGACTTCGTTTAAACAGTTTTGTCTTACTTAAAGGCTTTGGGGGGTTATTGACCATGTCCCGGATATCCTTGGCATTTTCTTACGAGATGGCCACGTCCAGAGCACGGGGTGTAGGCGTACACCCGACGTGTATAACTCTTTAATGTGGTGTGTCATTTAATCTCTAGCCCGGACAGCAGATCCCGGGCCACCAGAGATATAAGTGCATGTAATTCGTTCACAAGTTTATATTATATAATTATCCCAAGTTAATAAAAATATTTATGCCTTGTGCATTTAAATCAATTTTCAATCATTTTCAAAATGAGTCAGTCGATTTGTATTTACCAGTGTAAACTGACGTATTTTTCCCAAAAGGTTAAGTGCAGGTACTACACGAAAATAGGCTGACTGTTTCCTAAGAGCGTCCACTATAGTCTCGCAAGCTCGGACGACACATATCTGTTGAACTATTTTATCTTATTTTATTTGATCCGCCTGTGGATCCATTTCAACTACTGTGATAATTATTATTGCACTTTATTTAAAGTTGAAATGTTTCTATTCTGCTTCCGCTGTGCATTATTATATTGTGTTGATTGTCTATGACGATGCCAACTACGTCACCGTACCCCACACCGGGCCCACCGGTGACACGTGGAAATCGGGGTGTGACAGGTTGGTATCAGAGCCAACGCTGAGTGAATTAAACACTACCCTAATGTGGTTAATCTCAGTTACACAATTGCACATTCCTCGATTTTCGAGTCTAGACAAAGAACTTAGGAAATGTTCAACTTTTCGTTTAATTTATGTTTATTATTTTGCTTTGTCTTATATATTTGTTGTGCAACTTGTTTGACTTTTGACAGGATCACTATGCCGCCACGAATGAGAGGTCGAGGAGGATTTGCTACGTCTCACGACCATGAGGCAGGGCCCTCACATAGGCGAGCACCATCCGCCACGCACAACACAGCCGCCAACGACCTTTGGAGGTCTTTCGCCGAGCCTGCTAGACACTCGGTATCCGCCAGCACTTCACCGTCATTACCCCACTCGTTTGGGCCCCACTCGGAGAATGGGCCCCATGGTTCGCATGGATCCTACATACCTTTGCATCAGTCACCGCACCAGTATCCAGCGCCAGTCTACCAGGGTTTATATAACCCTGATGCTTTTGTGGATGAGCCAGTGGGTCATAACCCACTTGGACCGGAGGACAACTTTTCTGGTGGTCACGAGATGGACGTCGACGAGGATACGGACCCCTCGCTACCACCATCAGGTACGCCTAACCATCCGATTGAGATATCGGATGGGTCGCCATTTAGGGGATCACCCTACAATGGTGGGGACAGCTTTCAGGAGAGGTTTAAGCAGCATGATTGGTATTACACCCCCAGCCACAACTCTCCGATGCTCCAGTCTCACCAGGTTTCACCGGTGCACTCGCAGCACCACTCACAGCAGCAGCTTCAGCAGCAGCCACCTCTACCGCAGGACCTATCTGAGGCCCTGTGGCGTGACGTGATCACTCCTTCACCACCGCCGCCACCAGTTTTACCTCCTCCGCCTCAGAGGCCTAGGAGGAATGCGCGCATGTCTACGCGCGGAGGGATTCGCATAGGCACCCCTCCACATGTTGGTAGCAGCCGCTACACGTCTCTTCCCGGGGAATCCGAGACAGGGGAGTCTCAGCATCCCGTATCAGAGGTTACTTCTGTACCGATCCCGCCTCTGCCGCCGCAGAACTATGGAGAGCCGATTCCGGCTTATGCTAGTGCCGCTCAGTTTAACCCGTTCGAGCACGTTTTCCCTCAGGGTTATGATTACACAGGAGACCCTTATTGGCAAGCTGTGAACTACAGCTCACTCCCACCCAGTGGTCCGTTGGGAGACACTTGGGCTGCTGGGCAGTCTACCTTTGGTTACCCTCCGGGTTACCAGCAGCCACCGCAGCCGCAGCCTTACCAGCCGCCGCAGCCGCAGCAGTACCAGCCACCGCCACCGGCACCTATGATGTCGCCGCCGCAGGTTCAGGAAATCCTGCATGGGATTGATAGCATGCGACGTAAGTTTCAATACGAGATGCGAGCTGATCGCCGTCGCACCAGTGGCATGTTCAAGAAGGTATTTGACCTGCTCAAGGGTAAGAGCAAGAGGGATCATTGAATCCTTCGATTATTGTCTCATTTACTCATGTCCCTGCGTGGACATCTATCCTTGTACTCTACCCCTGTGTGGGTATATCTATCTTATTCTACCCCTGCGTGGGTATGCTGTTATCCTGTTAACCCCTGCGTGGGTTTGTTTTATTTAGTTATTGTTGTTATTTGTTTAGCCCCTGCGCGGGTATGTTATTCATGTTATTTCAAAGTCCCGTTTAGGGCAAAATATGTACTAGTACTTTGTTTGAAATTTGAAATAGTTAATTTGAATTTCTCATTTTATTTATATGCATGAATATAATATTAAAATAATGGAAAATATCAATTTTTATTTGATTTGCCATTTTATAAGAATCTTAGTAAGGTATAACCTAGCTTGAATGCCTTATTAACAGGCCTGGCCCTGATGGTAAAACCTGGTTGAAAGGATTCAACTCCCTGTTAACATCTGAAAACATGTTAACATTCCTGGCCAAGCGTGATCGGTAGAATCACACAAGCCACCCTTTTTAATAAATTATCTACAGATTCTATCTGTATACAAGTCTATTAATGACTTGATACCTTCGGGTTATGACTATGTCATATAGTGGCAGTTGTGGTTTATGACTCCCTGCCTAGTAAAGAAATATCTACAGATTTTATCTGTACACAAGTCTATTAATGACTTGATACCTTCGGGTTATGACTATGTCATATAGTGGCAGTTGTGGTTTATAACTCCCTGCCAAGAAATAAATTATCTACAGATTTTATCTGTATACAAGTCTATTAATGGCTTGATACCTACGGGTTATAACTATGTTATATAATGACAGTTGTGGTTTATGACTCTCTGTCTAGTAAAGGATTATTTGTTTAATTATACAATTTATAGTCCTATAAAAATCTAAATTTATAATTTAGTAATTGTCCATGTGACTAGGCCTATGGTGCCAATATATATATTTTCATTCCTTGATTGCTAATAAGAGCCTGAATGAAACTTATTAAATTAACTGCTAAGGTTCTTGATACCATGGTTAATAAATCGTCTAGAACGATAATACTGTTAGGTTCTAAATTAGACCTTGTCCTTTATTGTAGCTTAAAGCTACAATGGCCAAGTCGGAGGAGACCAACAGTCATTCTGGGGAACACTCAGATAATGCAAAGATTCACGTTACCGGTGCAGAGTTGCAAGCACTGATAGATAACGCTGTTGCCAAAGCTATGGATAGGCAATTCAGGGAATCTAGTGGTACTCGGAGTAGGACCCGAACAGAAACGCACGCAAAGCCCAAGACTCATTCTGAGGCTCATAGTAAGCCGCCATCTAAAAAGAGTGAGCCGAAGAAAGCTGAGGATGATAATCATTCCTCCAACCACAGCAGCGTCCCAAAGCAGGAGATTAAGCTGAAACATGACACGTACAGCAGGTCCTGTACGTACAAGTATTTTGTATCTTGCAAGCCCAGAGATTTCACTGGGGAAAAGGGAGCCGTCGATTGTATGACGTGGATTGATGAGATGGATACTGTGGTTGATATCAGCGGGTGTGCTGATAGGGACGTCGTGAAGTACGTGTCCCAGTCATTTAAGGGAGATGCGTTAGCATGGTGGAAGTCACTCCTACAAGCTGCCGGTAAGGCCACACTGTACGGTTTGTCATGGGAACAGTTTGTGGCCCTGATTAAAGAGAACTTCCGTCCGCAGCACGAGGTCGAGCGAATTGAATCGGATTTTGTATCCTTAGTTATGAAGAACCTCGATTGTCAAGCGTATCTTACTACGTTCAACACGTTGTCTCGTTTAGTGCCTTACTTGGTGACCCCGGAGCCGCGTAGGATTGCTCGATTTATTGGGGGTCTGGCACCGGAGATAAAGGCTAGTGTCAAAGCTTCAAGACCTACTACATTTAGATCCGTAGCAGATCTATCCCTCTCCCTCACTCAAGACGTGGTAAGATTGAGAGCTATGAAGAGCTCTGAGGAGAACAAACGGAAACGTGAGGATGACACCTCACGAAGGTCTGAGAAGCGACATAGAGGGAACAACGACCACAGGAAAGGGTCGGGGTCTAGGAAAAGTGATCATCAGTCGGGTGAGAAACCCAGATGCAAGATCTGCAGGAGACACCACTTTGGGAGGTGTCGATTAGAAACGAAATCCCAGTCTTCAGAGAAACGATGTGGAATCTGCAAGTCCACAGATCACAAAGCTGTGGATTGCAAGAAAATGAAGGATGCAACCTGTTTTGGTTGCAACGAGAAAGGGCATATTCGGCCCAACTGCCCAAAGTTTGCAAAGAAGGCCGAGGAAGGGAAGAAGACTAATGCGAGAGTCTTCAGAATGGACGCAAAGGAAGCAGTCCTTGACGACAACGTCATTACCGGTACGTTTCTTGTAAATGATGTTTTTGCTAGAGTCTTGTTTGATTCAGGAGCCGATAAGTCGTTTGTAGATGATAAGTTTTGTAAACTGTTGAACCTTCCTGTTAAAACCTTAAGTGTGAAATATGAGGTGGAATTAGCCGATGGAACCTTAGAAACCGCCTCAACTATTCTAGATGGATGTGTTATATCCATTAGGAATCATTCTTTCCCGTTATCCTTGCTTCCCTTTAAGTTAGCTGGATTCGACATAGTAATAGGCATGGATTGGTTGTCGAGTAACCAAGCCCAGATTCTGTGCAGTAGAAAGCAAGTAATAGTTAAGACTCCGTCTGGTGAGTCACTTACTATTCAAGGAGATACCCAGCATGGATTGGCGGAGCAAGTGTCCATGCTCAAGGCATCCAGGTGCATGCAGAAAGGATGTGTCATTTATATGGCACAAGTTACCATAGATGAGCCGAAGCCGAAGATTGAGGATATCCCTGTTATCTCGGAATATCCTGAAGTGTTTCCTGAAGAACTACCCGGTTTGCCACCGGATAGGCAAGTAGAGTTTCGGATAGATATCATTCCAGGCGCTGCACCTGTAGCAAGAGCACCATACAGATTGGCACCAACGGAGATGAAGGAGTTGAGGACGCAGTTAGATGAGCTTTTAGCTAAAGGTTTTGTTAGACCTAGCTCGTCTCCTTGGGGAGCGCCAATCTTGTTCGTTAAAAAGAAGGATGGGTCGATGCGTCTATGCATCGATTATCGTGAGCTTAACAAGGTCACTATCAAGAATAGATATCCGTTACCCAGGATCGACGATCTGTTCGATCAGTTGCAAGGAGCAAGTTACTTCTCCAAGATTGACCTGAGGTCAGGTTATCATCAGTTGAAGGTCAAGGATGAAGACGTACACAAGACCGCGTTTAGGACTCGTTATGGACATTACGAGTTCCTAGTGATGCCGTTTGGGCTCACTAACGCACCAGCCGCGTTCATGGATCTCATGAATCGCGTCTGCAAACCCTATTTAGATAAGTTCGTTATCGTCTTTATTGACGACATCCTTATCTATTCGAAGAGCCAAGCTGATCATGAGAAACACCTTCGTTGTATTCTCAAACTTCTGCATCAAGAGAAGCTTTATGCCAAATTCTCGAAGTGTGAATTTTGGCTTCGAGAAGTCTAATTCCTTGGACATGTTGTAAGCGAGCGTGGTATCCAAGTAGATCCCGCTAAAGTCGAAGCAGTCATGAACTGGCAGGAGCCGAAGACTCCAACTGAGATTCGCAGTTTCCTCGGATTGGCAGGATATTATAGGCGATTTATCGAGAACTTTTCGAGAATTGCTGCGCCCCTAACTTCGTTGACTCGTAAGAAGATTAAGTTTGATTGGGGCCCTAAGCAGCAGGAATCCTTCGACATTTTGAAGAAGAAGTTGAGCAATGCGCCAGTGTTGACATTGCCTGATGGAATAGAGGAATTTGTGGTGTATTGTGATGCATCACATACTGGCATGGGCTGCGTACTCATGCAGAAAGGCAAAGTCATTGCCTATGCTTCTCGCCAGCTAAAGGTGCACGAGAAGAACTACACCACCCACGATTTGGAATTGGGTGCAGTTGTATTTGCTTTGAAGTTAGGGAGACATTACTTGTATGGAACCAAGTGTATAATATATTCAGACCACAAGAGTCTTCAGCATCTGTTCAATCAGAAGGAATTGAACATGCGTCAAAGGCGATGGATGGAAACTTTAAATGATTATGACTGTGAGATACGATACCATCCAGGCAAGGCAAATGTGGTTGCCGACGCCTTAAGCAGAAAAGAAAGGGTGAAGCCGATCAGAATCAATGCCAAGCGCATTGAAATAAGGAATAATTTGAATGAAAGGGTGTTAGCTGCACAGAAGGAAGCTGTGCTGGAAGCTAACTATCCTGCAGAAAAGTTGGGAGTAACTGAGGAGCAGTTATCCCACGACAAAGATGGAATGCTACGACTAAACGGACGAATATGGGTTCCAGTTTATGGAGGACTTCGGGATGTTATCCTCCAGGAAGCCCACAGCTCTAAATATTCCGTTCATCCTAGAGCAGATAAGATGTACCAGGATTTGAAATCAAACTACTGGTGGATTGGTTTGAAAAAGTCCGTGGCCGAGTATGTGGCCAAATGTTTGACTTGTGCGCAAGTCAAGGCTGAGCATCAGAAGCCGTCAGGTTTGCTTCAGCAACCTGAAATTCCCAAGTGGAAATGGAAAATGGTGACAATGGATTTCATCACCAAGTTACCAAAGACGAAAAAGGGAAATGATACCATATGGGTCATAGTAGACAGACTGACTAAGTCAGCTCATTTTCTACCCATTAAAGAGACGTATAGCTCAGATATGTTAGCTCAATTATACGTCGATAAGATAGTAGCACTACATGGTATACCTATATCTATTATCTCTGATAGAGATACTAGATATACGTCACATTTTTGGAAGAGTTTCCAACAGTCGTTGGGCACTCGTTTGAATTTTAGTACAGCTTACCATCCTCAGACTGATGGTCAGAGCGAGCGTACTATTCAAACTTTAGAAGACATGCTTCGAGCATGTGCGATCGACTTGGGTGGTAGTTGGGATAAGAACCTACCACTTATTGAATTCTCCTACAACAATAGCTACCATTCCAGCATAAAGGCTGCGCCTTTTGAGGCCCTATACGGTAGAAAGTGTAGATCGCCCATTTGTTGGGCAGAAGTTGGAGATGTCCAGTTGTCTGGACCAGATATCGTCTTTGAGACGACAGACAAGATCGTTCAGATCCGTGATCGTTTGAAAGCTGCCAGGGATAGGCAGAAAAGTTATGCGGATCCTAAGCGCAAGGATTTTCACTTCGATGTGGGTGAAAAAGTGTTGCTTAAGGTATCACCTTGGAAAGGTGTAATGCGATTTGGAAAGAAAGGCAAGCTAAGCCCAAGATACATAGGACCTTTCGAGATAATCGAACGTGTCGGGGCAGTCGCTTATAAGTTAAACTTGCCTGAAGAGCTTAGTGCTATTCATAATGTGTTCCATATCTATAATTTGAAGAAGTGTTTCGCTGACGATTCACTGGTTATACCGCACACAGATATACACATAGACGAAAGTCTAAAATTTGTGGAAAAACCTTTGTCGATTGAGGATCGACAGGTAAAGAAGCTTCGAAGGAAGCAGGTGCCTATTGTCAAGGTCAAATGGGATGCCCGTAGAGGTCCCGAATACACGTGGGAAGTGGAATCCACGATGAAAGAAAAATATCCCCATTTGTTTGATTAAATCTCGGGGTCGAGATTTCTTTTAAGGGGGTGAGGATGTAACACCTCGAAAAATTTCGTCCAATAATGTCTTGACACGTGTCATAAGGTTCCGTTATGCGAAAACATACTTTAGAGGGACTAAAAGTGACAAACAGTGAAAACTATGGAACGTAAGGGTCCAAAGTGTCAACAATGGATAAATAGGCTCTATGATAACCCCACATAATGTTTATAACCTTAAACGGATGGTTCATGGATCATACGACGCGGAAATTGCACAAAAGTGAAGTATTTCAAACTATAGGGGCCAAAAGTGTCAACATGTTTAATTTATACCTCTGAGTGAACTTTTGGCAGACCCTAAGGTTTGTATAGCTAAAATATACTCACTAGAATATGTGGTAAAAATTTCATGAAGTTTCGTCAACGTATGAGAAAGTTATGGCCAAAACCGTACTTGAAGGACTAAAAGCGTCAACGTCGAATTTCAGGGCTTTTCGGTTGAGCGCAAAATGTTCCGAGGACATTTCCATGTTGGTAAAAGTCCTAAGGTTCTTAAAAACCAAGTTTGGGGGTTTACGGGTCAAATTAAGCAGCCGAAACATCGCACGCAAGCTCAGGGACCATTTCTGCCAAGAATGAAACTTGTTTGGCTGAACCAGGGGTCAGGCGACCCGCCTGGTAAAGCCCAAGCGGGCCGCGTGGGTCTGCCAGCGACAGAAATCGTATTTGGGGCTGATTTGGGTCCGATTTTGGGTTGTAAACAGCTGGTCTTGCCTCCAAATGCTCCAATCAAGTGCCATGCATGGCTACTACAACAGTAACCTACTTCAAATGCTCTGGATCCTCCTTTAAATCAGATTATCATCTCATTTCTTGGACATTTTCATTGTGAACAAGAGCTCTCAAGACTTGCAAAGGTTCTCAAGACTTCCTGGAGCTAATCTGATCATCAAGGCCGATTTCTAGTGTTCACTAATCACCTATAGGACCTTTGTAAGCTTTCAATTCGTTCTCTAATCCGTTATTACTTTGATTATTGCTAAAAGTCAAACTGGTTGTTCATAAGCTTTGACTTTCTGATTAAACGGATTTCTTTCAGTCATTTCTCGAATTGAAACCTGTTATAGATTGGTATTTATGTGGGAAACAAACCCTCTAAAGGGCACTATCTGAATCCCACTATATGCATGCTAATTGTCGAGTCAAACATGTTTCTAAAAAGTCAACAGAATTGATTTTCGCAAAAATAAGCTTGAATGTTAATATATTAGACATGCAATCTGATTGATCATTATAAATAACTTGTAACACATATAAGAATGTGTTTTAATCATCATCAACTCGACAATCTATAGTATAGCCACGAATCGGAACCGAAAGTCTTGTAAAACGATTATTTCGTAGACTATCGATTCGGATTCGTACATGCATGTTCGAGATCTGTATTGGAAAGTATTTTTGACTATTTTTATTTTAGTTAAACTTTCTGGAATTTTCTTTGATTAAGTCTATGCTTAGCCTATTCGAATGCATGTTTCCGATTTATGCATAAAGTTGACTATTTTGCCCTTTTTGATATAAAACGTGATTTTTGGAAAAGTGAAAGGATAGAAATCTTTATTTCTAATATATAAACTTGCACCGAAAATTTCGGATCAGTTGGTGGTCCAGATTGTGAGTTATGGCCATTAGCGTAAAACTATATTATAAATTTACATAAACGGTCCTTTTCGCGTAGAACCCGTTTCTGGCCACATTTTGATACGAAACTTTTTACCAACTGATGTATTATAATATTCTGGGAATTTTGATGATTTTTAATTAATTTTTGGCTGAACGGATCCTAGATCGCCTAGTTATTTCGGGTTATGTCGGTTTTGACCGTTTTAGCCATAAAATGAGTTTTACACATTCTTTTGACCCGAAACCTTTTTCTACTGATTTTATATGACGAATAAATTATTTTAAGTATTCTGGAAATATAAAAATCTCAGATTTAAATTGAAAACCCGAAAACGCCCTTAAATCGCATATTTAGCGTTTTAAGCGCATAGTGAGCGTTATACTTGTTTTAAACATATAAGACCTATACCTACTGATGTGTTTAGCTTATTTTCATATAAAAATAGTAAGTATAAGTATATGAACTCAGATTTCCAGTTTTGGCATTTTTAGCCCTTGTGAAATTACTAAATTGCCCCTACGGTGCATAGTTTGGTTTTAAACGATAAAGTTGATATATGGGTCATACCCTACTGATATAATATGTTATATTAAGTATATTTACTGTATAAACCAGACCCGAAACTCAGATTTCTAATTTTACCCTTTTATTATCTTTTAAATGACCAAAATGCCCTTCTAAGGCATAAATTGGGTTTAAAATTATTCCGGGCAATATAGAACATAACTTACTGATATAATATCATATTTTAAGCATATTATCTCAGGGAACTTGCATTTGAATCATTTGGTCTACCCGTATCGCCCTTTTTGCGTTCGGTTCGGTTTACGTAACTAGTTTGCGTAAATTGACCGAAACGGGTCAAACGATATCATTTTTATTTCAAAATCCAGAATGTATTTAGTATACCCATATTATACAAGTATTCAAACTTGTCGGGTCTAAATCACATTCTATCCGGTCTTTCGCTTAATCGTGCGTAAACCGTATCATTCCTAAAACTAACCGGTCAAAGCTTAAGCTTAAATAAAAGGCCGTTAGGAATCTAATAGGTTAATTATAAACCTTTGTTCCAGATTAGGAGGCCCGGTAAAAGCTACCAACACTTATCATTTGTGACTTATACTTGCTCAGGTAAATACATTTTGACTTATTTTCCCTATACGGGCTTGGGGTACGGTATTTAAAATACCGCTTGATCGGGCGCACAAGTCCTGCGCCTTATAGGTGTACAGTCTTGAATAGCTTGTGCGACTTCGTTTAAACAGTTTTGTCTTACTTAAAGGCTTTGGGGGGTTATTGACCATGTCCCGGATATCCTTGGCATTTTCTTACGAGATGGCCACGTCCAGAGCACGGGGTGTAGGCGTACACCCGACGTGTATAACTCTTTAATGTGGTGTGTCATTTAATCTCTAGCCCGGACAGCAGATCCCGGGCCACCAGAGATATAAGTGCATGTAATTCGTTCACAAGTTTATATTATATAATTATCCCAAGTTAATAAAAATATTTATGCCTTGTGCATTTAAATCAATTTTCAATCATTTTCAAAATGAGTCAGTCGATTTGTATTTACCAGTGTAAACTGACGTATTTTTCCCAAAAGGTTAAGTGCAGGTACTACACGAAAATAGGCTGGCTGTTTCCTAAGAGCGTCCACTATAGTCTCGCAAGCTCGGACGACACATATCTGTTGAACTATTTTATCTTATTTTATTTGATCCGCCTGTGGATCCATTTCAACTACTGTGATAATTATTATTGCACTTTATTTAAAGTTGAAATGTTTCTATTCTGCTTCCGCTGTGCATTATTATATTGTGTTGATTGTCTATGACGATGCCAACTACGTCACTGTACCCCACACCGGGCCCACCGGTGACACGTGGAAATCGGGGTGTGACAATGATCTTAACAAAGTCGGGTTAAACGATGATCAGAGCCACCACAACGTAGATCGGGCCTCAATAATCAACATTATCAAACACTACAACTTTTACACAAGTCATGATCTTTTATCCAACAAAATTCAAGTTTTAGTGAACTTTAAAGATTCAAAAGGTGGGTTTCCGCATTTTAACCGTTATAAATCATATTAACCACTTTAGATATGTTCGAGAGTGAGTTTTAAACATTATACCTCTAGCTCGGGGCTAGGGAAGATTCTAGGCGAAAATGAGGTGGGTAAAAGCTAAGTAATGAGGTCCTTCCACTTCCGCTTGCTCCAAAGCTCCTAATACGTGTCCCGTAAGGCTTGTAGATACTTGGAATGTATGAACGAGATCGAACAAATGATGGATGGGGGTGGGGGGTCTTCGGCCGAGAGTTGGGAGGAGAGGAGAGAGTGGAGTGTGTTGGTGATTAAGTGTGAGAAATCTCTAAGGTTAAGGTGGGGTATTTATAGAGAAAGTTATGATCATCGTCCAACGGATCTTATGTCTTCAAGATATTAGACATAAATAATATAATAATCAAAAGTGTACTCCTTGGTCTCCTCTAGTTTGGCCGATTTCCAATGGGGGGGGGGTATCCAGTTCGTTTTCAATCATATAGTTGGAGTTCAGTTACATCAAATAGGTTACTTTAGGGTTTAACTCCGTTAGTTGAGTGTTGCGCTTTAATTGCGGGTGTTAGGGTAATCAGGGACCCTAACTGGCTCAGAAAAAAGGCTAATAATATTTCTGGTAGTATTTTTATGTTCCGGGTATAGTCCGGTTGTTCGGTTGGATAGTAATCCGTTAAAGTGCTTAAGTAAGCTTTAAAGAGTCGTAAATGATATTTTTAGTGACACATCTTATTCTGCAAAGTGTCAGGAATAATTCCTCATATTTTGGCACTTTATTAGTTAGCTAGAAGCTAGTATGTTGATAAAAGTGCTGTGTTTTGTGCTTAGAGTACGTTTTAGGCACATCCAATCATTATATCTTATTCCTAGAGACGCAGTTCTACAACCCTTGTATCCCTACACACACTATGGGTGTAGTAACATATTTCTGGCTCATACAGGCCCTTAGAGGCAGTGTCTGCCTGATGCTGGCTTTATCAGCATGTTCAATAGGTTATCCGTTCAAATGCTACTGTGCTTTTAGTGCATCATGTTTGTCACTAAAGTTCAGTACGTAAATAATGTAGTGACGGAAATCAAAGTATGATGCAGATATGTACAAGTATCAACAGTCAAGTAGCAGTTCGTCAGTATTTTCAGTTAAGCACATTAATTAAGCAACAATTAATAGTTAATTAAGTCGTACGGATACCTGGTTTAGTGAGGGTTGTCACAGATGGAGTTTAAAAGATTAATTCTGATTGATCTCTAGCATTTGAAGTCTACAATTGAGAAAAAAAAAGGTATAAACATGTTTAAAAACTAAATATAAAAAAATAATTATAAAGGTAAAAAATGGTTGGTCCAAATGAACCAATTAGGCCAAAGAGCTGTATAACCCCTTATAAAATATTTGTTATATAATTATATAATATAATCTATATCTATACTATATAATAAAAGAAACCAAGTTTGGGACACTTGTCATCATATTAGGCCATGTATCTTTCGGATAATTATTATTTAGTTTAATTAATCTTTTCTAATTAATTATAGATAACTCTCCTATTAAATATTATTTAGTTTAATCTCTTATAGATAATTATTATTTAGTTTAATCTATTATAGATAATTATTATTTAGTTTAATTTTAATTTAATCTCTTCTAGAAAAAAAATCATAATTATTTATTAACGAAACATATTTTTTTTAATAAATTATCTAACCATAAATTTTAAAATTCGTTTGATGAAAAGGGAACATACTCAAATATCTTATTTATTTATTATGGGGATTTTAATTATTGTCTAGAGTTAATTACATAGTTAGTCTCTGTGGTTTGCACAAAATAACATACTTAGATACTAATAGTTTAAAATCACCTTCTAGGGTATTAACTTTTCATTTTGTAAACGCTTGGAGGTATTAACTTATAGGGTATTAACATAGTTAGTCCCTATGGTTTGCACAAAATAACATACTTAGGTACTAATAGAATGTGATTTTAAACCTACAAATAACGTTAATACCTCCAAACGTTACAAAATGAAAAGTTAATACCCTAGAATGTGATTTTAAACTATTACTACCTAAGTATGTTAATTTGTGCAAACCAACGGGACTAACTATGTAATTAACTCTTATTGTCTATTAGTTTATCTTAAGAAATTTATACATGGTTAGGTTCAATATTTGTTTTGTCATATTATTATTATTAAATTAAATATATAATTTGATTGTTCGTACTTAGGTCCTTAATTTGTTTGTCATATTATTATAACTAAATATATAACTTGATTGTTATTACTAACCACCTATAGTGTTCGTTTATTTTTGAAAAATTAGAGATTAAATTCAAAATTTTGATAAATCACAGGGATATCCATATACTTTACTCAACATATTATTTTCATAATTTGTTATCAAACTTTAAATATATATATACATATATAACAAAATGTTGCAATACATCGCTAAAATCA
This sequence comes from Helianthus annuus, assembly GCF_002127325.2. NCBI lineage: Eukaryota > Viridiplantae > Streptophyta > Magnoliopsida > Asterales > Asteraceae > Helianthus > Helianthus annuus. The sequence goes on from NC_035443.2 coordinate 165,868,036, forward strand.
AGCTAAAAATCTAACAATTATGTAAATATTTTTTGGATTCAAGTTATTTTCGGTAATGTGCGAATTATGATTGTAACTTTTTATTTCTCATTAAATATAATGTAATACGTAAATACAATAATAAGTATTATATAATATATTTATTTTTGTATCATTTTCAAAGATTACATATTTCTTTGATGAATTTTATAATAATAACATACATCATTTTATATTAACTCATTTATGTCAATTTGGTATATAAACGTCTCCATCTTTGGTTTGCATTTACAAGAAATATTTATTATATAGTTTAGATTGTTCAACCCGTGTAACACACGGGGAACTAACCTAGTATAATATAATATAATATATTGTGTTAATTTCGGGTTGAACGCAAACTTGTTTGGGTCGGGATGAATTTACTGGTTGATGTATTTTACCCATTTTTTATTTATTTTCTTATTGTATGTTTAATGTTATAAAATAATTTGGTTGTGTGTTTTATACCACAATCTAAAACTTAAGATAGAAACTGATATGTGATTTTATAATTACAGTGTAATTGGTTTGTAAGCCTTTGTATTTTTTTTTAATTTTTTATTTTGTAAAAATGTAAACTTAGGTATTAAAACAAAAACATTTGGGTTAAACAAGTCAGTTCGTGTCAATCCAAAAACATTTGTTTCGTTTTTGGGTTGGTATGCGTGACATGATTTCCGGGTCTGTGTCGGGTTAGACCAGTCAACCCACGAACATGCAACTTTTTAAACTTAGGGGGTTTTAGGATTGAGTTTAAAAATGACTTATTAATGGAGCCAATAAGTCAATAAGTAATTTAGAAAAACCTTAAATCCTATCGTTTGAAAATGAGTTATTTGCATTTTTAAAAAGTTAATAAGTCAATAAGTCATTTCTAAACTTTTTTTTTGAACGGCCAACAAACTCAATCCCGAGCACTCTCGGGGCACCCACTGGACAAACGGAGTACTCCGAGAGTAACCCGAGTCCACCACCAATTCCGGGGAAAACCCGGTAACCCACCCGCCCGTAGACACGACGGTGAAATTACCGGTAAAACCCGTTTGGCTCAAGGATCCAACCCAGGTTTCCCTGGGTCTCCTATCATTGCCCACCAATGCCTCACTCTGCACCAAGTGGGAGTCGAACCTGCATCTCTTAAGAGAAATGCAAGCCCTCCACCACTTGATCTAGAGATCATTGGCTCTAAACTTAATCCCAAAAATCCTCTTAGATCTCAAATGTGTAACTAGTGTTGGACCATATGGATTATTTGTGTAATTAACTTTTTTTAAATTATGGCAACTAGACAAATTATACACATACATAATTTAAGGGGCGAATTACGAATTATATTTTTCATATGTTATGTTTGGTTATTTTCTTCTTTAAAAATAGATATAAAGTTCACACTCATAACTTAACAATAACACGTGTTAACATTTTTCAAATGAAAGTCATGTCGCATGACTTCCACATGAACCCTCATGTCCGTATTTCATGTTCGTTGCATATTTATATAAAAAAGTTTAGCGTCAAATTTCTTTAACTCTGTCATCTGTGAGACTTGAACCTAAAACCTTTAAACAATGCGCGTCCTCATATAATAAGTAGGTAAAATATTCCAAAATTGTTTTTGACATAAATTGAATATCGGGATTTTTATAGAGCTCTAGTTGTCGATTGCTTGGTGGGGGGGGGGGGGAGGACCTACTAATGCGCGTTCCCGTGGTCATAATTATGGGGGTGTTTGGTGTTGCGTTTTCAAAATAAATTATGCGTTTTTAAAATAGATTTTGCGTTTTCAAAATTGCGTTTTGAAAAAGCATGTAGGTACATGCTTCTCAAAACTGTGTTTTGGAGGCAGATAATCACTTTAATGGATTGATAACTTTAATGCTTGTAGCATAAACAATTTTAATTGTAAGGATGTGTGGTATGGAATAGAGCCTTTAAGGGATTTATTACGCCACATCATCAACACGTAAGCAATGACGTCCCCCTTTAACAACCAAGAAATGAGACAAAGCTCTGCAATGATCAATGCGCCCCCCCCCCCATATTATGATTTAATATTGCCTTGGCCCAAAAAAAATTCCTTGTTATTGTGCTGGCAATAAGGCAATGGCGCCCCCACAATGACGCCCAGTCAAAGGGGATGGGGCGCTATTTGGTGTTATTGTGCTGAGGTGGAGAGGACACTACCCCATACCACCTAGCCTACCATTTTTTTGTTTTGTAATCAATGAAATTTTGAAATTGATGGACTTAGGGGTTTGCAAACTGTCACACCCTGTCTTTTGCGGAAGCGTATGATGTGTGACAGGTTTAATATCATTGCATTCAATCATAATAAACACTACATGATAAAAACCGATGTTCATCCATTCATAAAATTTAAGTATTACAAACACCAGTTATTTAAGTTTTAAAACACAACCTTCGACTAGGTTACAGACCAACAAAGTGGATGACATCTAAACTTGAAATTTACTTCTAGAAACAACACCCGCGCCCAAGATCCAGCCTTTTACCTGAAATACATGTAAATTTTGGAAAACATCAACAAAAGTTGAGCGAGTTCATGTGTTTTCTTGTAACATCCGTCTAATTCGGACCTCCAAAATCTGACCCGGATTTGTAAAATCGGACCCTTACCAATAAAATAAAAATAAGGATTTTTAATATATTTTTTTGATTAATCGTCATGTATCGCGTTGGATTAAAACCGAATGAAAAACGTTAACTTTATAAAGAAACTTAGTTAGTTTGGTTAGATTTATATAAGGGAAGCTTTAACGAAGTTAGATTGGTTAGTTAAATAAAGTTACAAGTTAAGGGGTTGTTTTTGTAATTTATGCAAACTATAAAAGTGAAACAAATCAACTAACCAGATTAGTAAACCCAGTTAACTCAGTTCGTTATCTTTATAGGGACTTAACTAACTAGGTTAGCAAACTCAGTTAGTTATTTGTTTAAGAACTTAGTTAACTAGGTTAGGTTCATCGCTAGTGTTATATAATATCTACACTAACTAGGTTAGTGTAATAAGTTAATGGACTTAGCAGATTGCATCAACTTGAGGGACCAAAGTGTCATTACGGAAACTTATTTAATAGCTAATATTAAAATTTACATGTAGGGAACGGGACTCGAACCAGGAACCCCTCAAAGAACATATACGCGGTTAACCACTGGTCCACCCCTGTATTTGTGTCAATAATAGATGTTGTTTGGTATTTAACCTGATAGTGAACTGGTTTCCATCTCCTCCCTAAAACACGATTCAGACATTATCCATTCAAATTCCGAACTAATCTCTTAGTATAGGTAACGATTTGACTTCGAATTTAACTCATTAAAATCGTATTGATGAAGATTAATGTTTGCTGCCTATTAGTCATTCCGAAACACCTTGAAACCGACCTTTTGAAATACGAATTCAATCACCATTAAAGTATATTTAGCACTTGATGAACATCAAATGGGTTTTTAACCAGATCGTAAAATTTGGCGAGAAAACTTGTACCACATGAAAGCTCTGACAAAACCATGCAAAACCCCACTGAAATTTCTTCATATCATCAACCACATCTCGTGAATTTAATCGAAGAACATTCTAGGGCTTGTAACTTGTGCCGATGATATCTCCTTCAATTCTCAACCTTTTTAGGTGATTCCAAAGCCCAACTTGCTTAAATTTCCGTGCTCTACAAAAGCCCTCTATCAATTTCAGTGATAGAAGGTTAATTTATCTGAATTTAATTTTAGTTGAAATTAGGGTTCTTCATGCATAGAAATTGGGGCTTTTTGATTTAGACTTGTGTTTTGATCAAATTGAAAGTATAATGCTGTTATATATCATATTAGCATGTTATATGTAAATTTTGAGAATTTTTTGATATCAATAGGAATTTTGATGAATTATTTATGTTTTAACCACTAGATAAATCAAATAAAAATACAAGATAACTGTAAATAAATTCAATAGATGTTTTATTGATTATTTCAGATTATATAAACACTAGGTAATTTTTATAGAACTTTCCTTAATTTTTTTTGGGGGAATTTTTAGATCTAATTTGCATCATATATGTTTATATATTTTATTCCTTTAAAAATATATGCAAGATTATCATAAATAATTTTTATAAATAATCTTACTAATTTTTACAGAGTATATGATGGTTAAAGTTATTATAGATTTTCTATATTTTTTTTTATTTATTAATGATTATAAAACTAAAGAATTGGTGGAATTGTTTAGACAAATAAATCCCATTACAAAATTATTATTTTAAAATAAAATTGGGGATTAATATTGAATTGAATCTATATAATTTTTAGATGAGTTTGATGGACTTATTTAATCATTTGGCATTATCAAATATCTAAAACCATTAAAATAGCAATTATATGATTTTTGCCATATTGATAAATTCCAAAACATATATAATTATTGTTTTGGTTATTTCTTTGTTCAACGAATACAATTTTATATATTTCCAAGTCCCCAAATAAAAGAACCCAATTTCCTAAAATCAATAGGTTATCCTTTCGTATAGAATTTCATCTATTTGCATTGCGATTATTATTTTGATATAAATCGTTCCTTTTTGTGCGGTGCATTCTCATGGATTAACTCTTCGCAACCTGTGAGTAATTTCTTCCATTTCCCCTTTTTAATCTTTTACAAATTTTGGGGTGCATCACGTTACACTTTTCGATTTACTTAACATGCTATGATCAAGTGTTATTATGTGAACGTCTTATGTGTATTCTATTATTCTATATGCTATCTGATGTCAAGTCTATTGCATGCTATTATTCTAGTGGATCCACACGGATGACTAGGTTCCCCACGGCCATGGGTTGTAGCCTAGTATTGCCAACAGTATTAGACTCGCTCCTCGGGGCTTGAGCCTAATGCACGCTATTATCAGGAGTCTATTTATTTCGGTTGTTTGTGTTGTTATTGGTGGTGTCTTCTTGTTTGGTAAATTTGGATTTATGGATATGTTTACTATGTTGATGATATGAGACCATTTACACACTAACCTTGAGGTGCATGTTAAAAATATTTTTTTTAAAAATAAATAAATATAAAACTGTTTTCTATAAAACGGAGGAAATTATCACCAACTTATTTGTTGACCCAAAAATATATTTTTCTAACGTGGTGCATGTTTTTCAAAGTTGATGATCAAGTGATGTGGACACGTAGCATGGGCCTTAGGAAAATAAATTGAAATCTTGATATGTTTGTTTTGAACAATGTATGAACAATTTTGATTATTATATGATATGTGACTATTTAAATGGATATGCTTTAACTATTGAAACAATAATTAGTTGTCATGAGCTATGAGCTATGGGCAATCATCATGCCCCGTACCTTTCCGCTGCGGGTCGGGGTGTGACATTTGTGTGAGTACTTGTAATCTTGTAAACCTTTGAGAGACTCCTTTGAAAACAGGTATGAAAAGCGTGTATGAACATACCAAATAAATGTTTTACAAGGACATTAAGGCATGTGAGGACATAGGGAGCACTCGTAATGAGTAAGTTTATACCCTTGTTGATTTTCCCTTGACTATGTCGATTTCCCTCGACTATGTTAATTTACCTTGACTATGTCAATTTCCCTTGACTATGTCGATTTACCTCGACTATGTCGATTTCCCTCGACTGGGACACCGAAGCACTCAAGTGATCACATGAGGATCATGAGTGGGGCTCGGTCATACCCGTTAAATATAACCTTTGTCCCTAATTAAGAGTTAATGGCATTTCAATATTAAGTCTATGCTCACATGATCTAATAGTGCATTTCATAGGCATTTCAAACCGTTTAAGCATTCGTAACATGTAATCCACCCCCGAGAGTTATAAAACCAAAAACAGTTAAGAGAAAAGGGGGAGCATGAACTCACCGTTTTGCGTCTTCGGTACTCGTAACTCAACGCTTGTCAGCAAACACGACTACCTACAATGTACTATGGTCTATTAGACAAAAGGGTCGTGCCTTGCCTTAGTATTTACGTTTTTAAGTTACGTTTCTTTTAATATTATCCCAAGTTATAATTACTTGTTAAAATAATAATTATTTTAACTTTGAATTATATTTAATTTTGGAATAATTGTTAAGCAATATTTTGTATCAATACTTCTCAAGTATTTATATTCACATTTCCTTCCTAAGGATGGGAGTATTTCATACATGTATTTTCGTATTCTTGTATTTGTAATCCCAAAATAATATATTTTCAAGTCCCACTCTAGAAATATATATAACTTATTTTGTCCAAAAATAATGTTATATATTTTCCCAAAAATCATATATCTTCTAAGCATTCTAAGAAAATATATTTTCACTTCCAAAAATAATATAGTTTCTCTTTGTTGAAAATATGATATACTTTGTAATAATAACGAAAATCATATTTTCATTTCTTGTTTCCAAAATAATATTTACCAAAAACATATTTATAACGGTATTTTCCGGAATATTTTGTAAGTTACTTTCTTGCGTTCGGTTTCACAATATTAAGTGTGTAACTTATATATTTATTCCTTGTGATTTTTTGTATTATTTTGGATTGTAAATCATTGGTATTTTGTTAAGTTATATTACTTTAAATCCTAAAATAATATAACTATTACACCAAGTATACAAATAATCACACACAATGTGTTATTAATGTAAATATATATATTCTAAATACATATTTATCCATTTTTATTTATAAAAACCAATCTCCAATACTTGTATTTTTGTAGCAAAGTCTATGGCAAAGTTTATATTAAAAACCATAGTTAAACACACTTGTAAATATTTGTTTAGAAAATATTTTTCTAAGTGTTTGTATTTTTTGAAAATTTTACCATAGTTTCCCCTAAAAATGGAGGTGTCCATGCTATTAAAGCATATCATTTTCTTTTCAAAAATCATCATAAACAATCAACAATAAATTTATACTTACCAAGTGCTAAAACAAAGCTATCTACATAATGATCATGAACTTGAGTTTTCAAAAAAACTTGTAGTAACTTGGTAGTATGTTTAGTGGACTTAGTTACCCTTTAAAGTGTGTTTATTTCCTTAAAAATCTCATTCTTGAAAGATTTGAGTGTTTACAACTTGTTAGATGATTTTTCCAAAAAATCATTCTTTTGAATTTTTCTTGTAAACAAAGTGTTCTCATACTTGTTTCAACACTAGAAACATGATTAGTTCTTTTTAAAACAACGTTCATGTAAATCTTTGTGATTTAGCTTGGTTTCTTTGGAAAACTATTTTAGAAATTATCCATTCACAAGACTTGTATTTTGTTTAAATCATCATCACATGAAAACAACTTTTATTATTCAAGTTCATGTAAACATAAGGCATGATGATCTTGGTCTTTCACAAGATCATCACATTAACTTACTAGATCATGTGTTTAATCACAATCTAGTAGGTTCCATATGATGTCTAACATCACTAACACTAATAATCAATCAACAAGAAGCAAATAAACACAAATCAACAAGTATTCATATGTTTATAAGCTTATGTTAGAGATTCATGAATATGTCTTTTAGTGTTTATCAAGATTAACAATGTATATCATCTTTTAACCAACAATATATGAAGTAACAAAAAGTTGTGAGGGCCTTACTACTAGCACAAGGCTAGGGAAGAACACTTGATGTTGTAGATGACAAAAGTGTTGGATAAAAGCACTAGAGTGAGGTCCTTCAATCTCCAAGGCCTCCAAGCTTCCTAACTTAGCTTCTTACACCTTAGAGAGCCCTTAGAATGCTTGGAAATGGAATGAAAATGGAGATGGTGTGAGAGGTAAGTGTGGTCATGAGTTTTGGGAGTGTAGGAGGAGGAGTTTTGTTGAAGAAGATGAATGGGGTTATGGATCTACTTATAACCTCTAACTTCCTTTAACCAAAGGTTCTAGTGTTCCATAAGTACAAGGCACAATCTTTATCAAATCTTAGGAAGATTAGGGAAGATCATGCAAGATCTTGGGAGAGTATGGTGGGGTCACTTGTGACCGTCCACTTATATATGGGGGGTCTAAGTGTAAATTCCAACCATCTAGTTAAATTAAGGTCCAAATCCAAGTATTAGTTATAAGTGTTAGTTACTTGATATTTTTAGTGCGTGTTAGGGTGTTCGGGGATCATAACTAGCTCAGAAATAATAAAACAGTGCTTCTAGTATAATTTTGGTGTTTTGGGTAATGTCTGGTTGTTCGGTTAGATACCGGTTCGTTAAAGTGTCAAACTATTCCGTTTAGTGTTCTTTAAGTATTCTTTTTGTGAAACTTTTGATTCCCGATACTTAGGAAAGCATTCAGGACCATTTAGTCATACTTTTGCATGAAACTAGCTTATTATAAAGCTGATTTTTGCTGAATTTTGGTTATTTTCTGCAGAATTCTGCACTTTATGTGGGTTTTAGGCACTTTCCGGCACTTTATCTTTCACCTAGAAAAGCAGTTTTGTGGTCCTTACTTCCCTACACACTATACTAGTGTAATATGTAGTCTTTGGCTCATACTGGGCCTCAAAACACTGTCTGTCTATGTACTGAACTTCGTCAGCATTTTAGTTTGTCTGATAATGGTGCTAATTCTGTTCTGTGCATTATTAGAACTATATCGTGTTGCATGTAGTAAGTCTTGCAACATGAAATGCCATTGTATGTATATAACAGTAATCAGAAATTCATTTGTCTTGTAAACTAGATCATGCACAGTTATTAAAGCACAGATTACTGTTCAATTAGTGTACGGAATGTACGGAAAAGTGACAGTTGTCACACAAACGAGACGAAATACTCAAGCTTCGCTCGAAACGAACCTAAGCTTTGCTTATCGAGCTCGAGCTGGCTCATAAGCTTAAACAAACCCACTATCGTTATACTTTTTAATTAATATATATTAAATATTTATTCAAATAATAATAATGACTATTTACAAAATTACGAAAATAACTTAATTATATATAAAATAATAACAATTATAATTTAATCTGATGTGATGCGAGGGTGTATGATTTTTAATATATTTTAAGCACTTTTTACTCGTTTATCAAGCTTTAAATTTATAAAACACGATATAACATTATCACTCTCTACAGCACACTAGGGAAAATGCACCCATCATTGGCGTAGTATAGTGATGGTAAGATACCGAGGTCGTCCAAAGATACAAGAGCTTTTGATACCGGAATATCATCAACGTCTAATCTAACCAAATTTTGAGAAAAGATTTTTAGTAAAGTAAATAAAGAAACTAAAATAAATAAAAGAAACAAGTAGACAAGATAGAATCACTTGGTTCCGACTCATCTTTTACGTATCCTTTGATGGATTCCTGCACTTTGGGTTTTTTAAGAGATTATCTTGATTATAATGGCATGTCCCTCTTTTGGAGGCAACGCTACCATCGACCATATTGGTCTGAGTCAACAAGGATACGGTCCCGCAAGGCCGGAATATTGAAAAATAATTAAGTAAGTTATTAAAGCAAAATGTGGCATATCCCTCTTTTGGAGGCAACGCTACCGTCGGCATATTGGTCTGAGCCAGTTTAAAATTTTAATAGTTGTTTATTTATAAAGGATTCAAGCCGTTCTTACTTTCCCTGATCTGATACTATCCGCCTCAAAGAAAGTCCTAATAAGCTTGAATCAAGTCCTCGCAGGATCTATACACCGAACGAGGCAATAACTCTACCCACACCACCCTTCTAACCCCTTTCCAGGCAGTTAACGTGCTTTATATAGACCGTAAAGACATGAATGAGTGAATCAACAAAACATGAAGAGATGATTGAATAAAGTTTACTTTCAATATAAAAACTAGCAATTAGAGTCATTAATACAAACCCAATTAAAAAGTTAACCAAAGCTTGGAAATCAAAAGTAATACATAAAAGACTTGTCTTCACCAAGTGATGTAAGAGATTAGCCAATCATGGCCTTTGTTTGACAAACTCTTATGATCAATCTTGGATCCCGAGACTACTACACACTCTAAAGATGGATGATGATGATGGTGGAATGGTGGCAGGTGTGAGAGAAGTGGTTTGCCAAAAGATGGATTGCAATTGAATCAAGCACCCCTACTTATAGTTGGAAACAGACAATTTACACGACCCCGTCCCCCTTCTTCTCTATCTTCATTTAATGAGTTGTGTCAGTCCGTATGCTTATACGACCTCGTGTGTCAACGGTACGACCCCGTGGCCCTTGTACTTGCTGTACTATCAAGATTTTGCATATCTGGGAGTTGACCACGGCCCGTATCCATGGGACACGACCCCGTATCTCTTTTCTGCTTCTATTTGTCTTTTTCTTTATGAAATCTGGAATGGGCCACGACCCCATGCCTTGGTGGCACGGTCCCGTGTTTATCTTCTGATTTGTTGTTTTTTTGTCTTGGGATGAAGCTCGGAGGGTCGGTATGATGTATCAACTCCTCTAATTTTGTATTTATGTTGGTTTTTGCTGTTAATTTGTTCCTTTTGTACATTTAAGCTCTTTTAATCCTGAAAATCAAAAGTATACAAAGAAACACACTTTTTTCAACGTTAGTACTAAAAATGATTGATTTTATACCTTATTTGATATAGTTTATATGTTGCATTTGGTGCATAAAAAAATTCAAATAATTAATAAATTATAAACGAGCTGGGCTTGCGCTTTAGAAACAACGCTCGAGTCGAATCGAGCCGAGCTAGAGCTTTCATACATTAAACAAGTTCAAGCTCCGACCTAGTCGAGCTCGGGCTCGGCTCGTTTGCAAGGATGGTGTAATTGTTTCGCGTGTTAATTATACTAGCAAGATGCTCGCGTGACGTGTCGGGAGCGACACATCGCATTGTGATACTCGTTTATTGTAGTTTTCTTAATCATGTAATATTTATTGTAGCATCATTATAATAGATATACATCAAAAGCGAAGTAATTGGATAATTCATTTCATTGTGATGTGCACGGTTCGGTCGGTTCAATTATTATCCTCAATCGAAGCCAAAACCAAAGTCATCAGTTAGTCTATTTTATTAACCAATCGTATTTTCGGTTAATCACCTTAGTTTTTTAGGGTAAATTAACAGTTTTTGGTTTGGCCCATCTAATTTGAGTTAATAGCAAAAGCCAAACTTTAGCTAAAACTTTTGCTTAGAAATATATGAAATTGAGGTATAAATACATGAAATGATAGTATAAATATATGCAATGGAGATATAAAATATGAAATATATTAATTGAAGGTATAATAACTAGAAATATATGAAAAAAATATGGTTCGCTTCAGCTAATTTTGGTTAAACGAGAGTACAAAAAATTTATGACCGGTTTTTGGTTAATTTGGTTTCAGTTAATTCAGTTTTTAGTTGATTTCGGTTCGGTTTCGTCTTTTTACGGTTTGGTTTAGGTTAATGATTTAGTTATTGTTCACTGATAACCGATAGGTGCGTGCGCGATGCGGCGGGAAACAAAGACATTGCCACGGTGTGCATTGTTTGGTTGATTAGATTATTATTCTCAACCAAAATCGAGGCATCAATTAGTCTATTTTATTAAACAATCCGTTTTCAGTTAATCGGTTTGGTTTATTCAGTTAAATTGAAAGTTTTTGGTTTGATTCATTTAATTTCGGTTAACAGCCAAAACCAAATTTGGGCTAAAACGTTTTATTTTAAATACATGAAATTTAGGTGTGATACATGAAATAGATGTATATGTACTTAAAATGAAGGTATAAAGGCATAAAATGGGGGTATAAATATGAAATACATGAATCGAAGGTATAAAAACTAGAAATATATGAAAATATAAATGGTTCGATTCAGTTAATTTTGGTTAAATGAGGGTACAAAAAACCGATAACCATTTTTGGTTAATCGGGTTTCGGTTAATCAGCTTTCAGTTAATTCAGTTTTTGGTTCGGTTTCGGTTAATGGTTTAGTTATTACTCACATTTAGACACTGTTAATCACATAACATATCGGTTTTTTAATTATAAAAACTATAGCAATACTATACTCAAAATTAAAGTGAATAAAATACTCACTTATATGGTGCAATTTAAAAAAATTATATACATTAATGTACCAAAAAGCTTTGATCGTTTAAAAATCATGGAAGGGGGTGGGGGAAGTTAGTTTTTTTGTAAGGGGATAAAGTGTAACTACTAACTAATTGTCTATAATTTTGTTAAAGATGAGAGATTAAAGTGTAATCTAGATGATATGATTAATTGACGGTATTTAATCACTTGACATTCTCTAGCTATTGAACATTCTGATATAATCTCTAAGTACGTTGGATTTTAATTACTTGTACACTAACGCATCATCTACATGTACATTTTAATCCACAAGTCAATACTGACCAAGACAACTATTGAAACGTCAACAAAAATGAGTAGGTCATCGCGGTACTTTTGAATTTTTTTTAAAACATTATAGTTTATAAAATATGACAAGAATACGTAAAAGAATTATAAGTTTGTTGTGGAGCGGGGAAATGTAATTAATTACTCATAATTATGTTAGAACTAAGGGATTCAAGTGTAATAAGATGGGAAACTAAAATATAACTATTGTTTAAAAGACCAATTTACCCTCGTTTTAGGGGTGTATTTATAAATTAAGAGGGAAAAGTTCTTATTTTTTTGGTATCTTAAAATGTCTCTAATTCACGCATTATAATATAGTATAGATCAGGGGCGGACCTACCGATAATCTTGGGTGGGCGGCCGCACCTCTTGAAAAAAATAGTGTATATTTAAGGGAAAAAACACGACCGCGCCCCTTGAAAATATAGCTGAACGTCACTCTCATTCGCATTCCCAACAAATAATTCATGGGTCCCTCAGAAATTACAGATGTGAGAAATGTGGTTTTAAAATGAAACCTAACTATTCATGTTTGATATAATGGTTTCTGTTTGATGTCCACATTGAAATGAAACTGGAATGCAATATCCAACACGTACCATAAACAAAACTAATTTGACATATGCAAGTTTCATAAATTAAGCAAGTTCAATCCCATTAAACAAGTAACAGTAGGCATCATACATATGTTTTGTCCCTAAACATTTGATGGACCTTTCCTTTGTAAGTCCTCGAATTGTAACTTGACTTCTTGCACTTGGAACAGGTAACAACTTTTCATTTTCTTTAAAATTTATTTTACATTTCATCTTTCACTTCAACTTGATTCTTCAAGTGATGTATAATGTAATGGTGAGGTCAGAGTTGTAGGATACTCAGATCAGGCTACATATATTTGCCATTATAAACACGTTCGTTTGCTTAATGAACGAACACGAACAAGAAATCTTGTTCGGTAAGTGTTCATGAATAGACTCATTCCTTAACGAACGTACACGAACAAGGCCTCGTTCGTGTTTGTTCGGTTCGTTTACAGCCCTACGTATAATATTGTGTTTAACTTACTTTTTATATAATTTTCTTAAAATCACTTGATAATCTAACGGTTAGCAACCACGAGGACTCAGGAGGTCAGATTTTGACTTTAGGGACTAAACATGTGTTTTCAGGAAAACCACAAAAACGCAAATTGCATTTAACTCTATTTTATAACACCAGGCTTGGTTGTGCGGGTTTTATTCTATATACAATTATATTTAAGACCTGATAAAAAATAACGTTTAAAAAAATATTCTCTAATTAGTAACTCATGAATATAAACAGTTGCAGCTAAAAGAACCTGCCAAAGGTAATTATATAAAATAACATAATCATTGAGATTTTTAATAAAAGTATGTACTTTTTATTTGATATGATTTTATGTCGTCTCTTTTTTTGACCATTAAAGTGATCCTCATGGGAAAAGGACAACAAACGACGCTTAGTGGATTCACATTGTAACATGTCTACATCATATGAATCGATGTCGTTACTTAATAATGGCCCGACCAATATGTTACAAAAACTACATGGGATGCTTTATAAAAGTGCATATGTAACAAATATATCATGTAAAATGTATAGAAAAGATTCTTATATTAGTTTCGTATATTGTGTAGACAAAAGATCAAATACATATCATACAAAACGTACGAATATGGTGAAAAGGTAAAAAAAACACGGTGACATTTATTTACTCGTAGAGTAATTATCAAAATTACCTTACAAATGATCTTGTAGGGTAATTTTGTAAAATGTTCTTTTAGGGTAATTTTGATCTTGTAGGGTAATTTGTAAAATGTTCTTGTAGGTATGGATGACAATGGGTCGGGTTTGGGACGGGTTTAGGTAATCCCAAACCCAAACCCGATTAGATAAGCTTGTCCCAAACCCGTCCCGAAACCCGTCGGGTTTCTAGCGGGTAAATACCCATCGGGTATCGGGTATACCCGCGGGTTTCGGGTAAACCCGTTAATTTAAAAAGATTACTCGTTGGGTATACTCATCTCAAAACTCATTGGGTATCTATCGGGTAACTACTAACCGGTTACATTTTGTATTGTTATTATAAAAATATATATCAAATAACTACAATGTATACGGAATAGAATACCTATATGTATAAAAAATGGATGTGTCATATATATACATATTAATAATATAAAAGAAATTATATCGGGTATACAATCGGGTAATTGGGTCGGGTAAACGGGTATATCACTAAATCCCAAATCCATCCCAAACCCGCGAAAAAATAAAAACTATTCCCAAACCCGATTAACCGACCCCAAACCCGTCCCAAATGTGTCGGGTTTCGGGTTTACCCATCGGGTTCGGGTTTGATTGCTATCCCTACTTGTAGGGTAATTTTGTAGAGTATCATAATTACTCTATAAGTATAACAAAATTACTCTGTAAGTTTCAAAATTACCATACATGAACATTTTACAAAATTACCCTACAAGTGTAATCTTGTAGAGTATCATAATTACTCTACAAGTGTATCAAAATTACTCTGCAAGTTTCAAAATTATCCTACAAGAACATTTTACAAAATTACCCTACAAGATCAAAATTACCCTACAAGAACATTTTATAAAATTACCCTACAAGAACATTTTACAAAATTACCCTACAAGATCATTTGTAGAGTAATTTTGATAATTACCCTACAAGCAAATAATTACAAAAATGTCATCGCGTTTTTTTTTCAAGTCTTTCGTACGTTTTGTATCATAAGACTGTTTGTACATGAACTTAACTCATATTATGTAACTATTGAAATATATATTATCTATCTAACACTGTTTTTATTGTAATTATCAATCAATATAAAAAACCTACATGGTTTTTCATCATTTTAAGTTAAAATATTGGCTAGCTTTTGCTTTTCTTATCTTGAAATTGTCGTATTGAAATATTGCAAACCAAACAGTGTATTTTATCCTCTCATGAAAAACAATAACATGTTTCAAACAATTTGCATACGAAATAACTCTTATTTGTACATAAATATATTCATACCCAATAAATTAAATCATAGTTAAAAACAAAATTGGTGTAAACATTTACTTATTTAGATGGTCGTCTGGTCTATAAAGCTTTATCCAACGGTTGTTTAGAGGTTGAACTGGTCTTGCATTTGCCTCAGCGTTCTATAAAAACGTAGGCCAAAACTAATACATAAATAATGTCATAAAGTTATGTTGAATATATAACCAAATTTAAATTAATGCCATATAATATAGAAACTTACATCATGGACAACTTCACGTATTGCATGCAATTGTTCTCGAGTAACCGTTCTTATCTGACATGTTTCAAAACAGTAAAACATCGAAAAGAATAACTCATTCATATATACGAGAGTGTTAATATAATACAACTTTTAAATTAAAAGTAATAAAATATGATGACAATTTTTGTGTCCATTTTGATATTGGTGTACGAATATATCATGAAATTTACAATCATTTACAATAAAATAAAATAGGTACATAAAGTAAGCATCTGATTAGAGAATCACGTGTTAATAGAAAGAAGTAAATGTGGTCAACTTTGTAAATTTCAAAAAATATGCTTAAACCATCGGTAATGGTTGATGTCGGACTATTTTGTTAAATCGTTATGTCACAAATTAACTAAATTCTCGTGTAACAGTATGTTGTGTGTTAACTAACACCCAACATCATTAACTAAAAAAAAAGAAAATGAAGGCGGTATGTGATTAGTTCCCACATCCATAGGCAACACCATCCTCCCCAACTTCTTTCATTAACATCGCCAATGTGTTAACGAAATTCCCATTAACTAACCCCGTTAACGAAAAGGCACGGTGTTCCGCCTGTTAACAGGTGACGTGACTCCGTTAACAACTTTTTATTTAACCCACAACACATAGTCTTATATACGTATAATTGAAGCAAAAAGTTATTCATTATTGTGATTTTATAGTAATTAAGTTGCTTATGGCATATGATAAAATTGTATTTAAACTAGTATAAAGTGGAATAGTTAAATTAATTATTAGCTCATACCTTTTTAACAATTGTCCATATAACATTTTGGTGGCACGGGGGAGTAGTAAGTGACCCAATATATCGATAGTATTTTCTGCTACCAATTTTTATATCTCGTGGATTGATTATCCCGACGTTCATTTCAACCCCTTCTGTGGATGCCAACGCTTTAAAATATGGTTCCATCTGATCACATATCAAATACATAAACATGGAGATTGTCATTTCAAATAAACATATCGTGTGTAAATTTGAGGGGAAAAATTAAAATGATTGGTATCAATTCGTGTTAAAAAAACACTTGTTGGTAGGATGAAAATAGGATGGGTATTGGTAACTTCAGTGCCATGCTCAATTGATTATAAAACTATGTCCCAATACATGGATGGTATGTCTCGGGTAATTATCATGTGCATATCGAGTACACCCATTAGTGTGTTAAAATTACCCGTTAGGATGCCCAAATACATTAGAGTTAAAAATGCAAAAAATCATTGAATTAGTAGATTATGAATTACCAAGAACAAATAGAAATAAAAATAAAAAGAAAATGTTTGCGGGTCTGCTAATAGGTATGTATGTTTTGGGTAATCGGGTGGGAAATCACTTAATACCATACCCATAAAAACTTTTAAAACTAGTTCCATCACGAATACCTATTCTATTACCCGTCCCGAAATTTTTGAATTTCAGATTTATCCGTTAGATTCGGGTTCTTTTACCATACCTACCTGACAGCTAATATATGTTGCAAAATGGTCTATTTTTTTTTGAACAACAAATTTCTTTACTCTTGTCTTCTGTGGGACTCGAACCCAAGACCTCTCCCTCATAAGGTGTTTAAAGGCATTGCCTTTGTCAATAGACCACCACCCCAATTGGTACAAAATGTTCTAATTAACCAATCCAATAAAAAATATAAGTATAAGATCACACTACTAATAATCAAAATAAAAGTTTATGCTATATATACATACCAATGATAAAAGTGAATCAGGGCGACCAATTTTGTACATGATTCCAACCACTGCAATTTTTCCATCCGTACTTTGATGAACCAAATGCAACTCAAGATTGTATCTTCGACCATTAACGGTATGTTCGGTTGGAGTGTGCCAGTGAAGCTGGTTAAGCCGATAATCAGTTCCATTTATGCGAATATGTCCTGCTCCCTCGATCCATTTCAACTATAGTTACGCATACAAATAATCATTAGAATAAGAAATTACATGTATATGTCAACATATAATAGACATTTATATAACTTGTACTTACCATCATATCATGTCCGCGATTAATAAGAGTCGAGTTTGCTGGTTTATAATCTCTATCAAGCCTTCCAAGATTGGAAGTTGTTTGAACGCGTTTATGTGTGAGATCAATGGGAGATTGCAAGTCTCCCTGATTACACATGTTCCACTCGGGGTGGATCTCTCCCCAGTGATCTGGCCCGAGTGGACTGTTCACATCGTATGTGAACTCATGTTCATCATCTGCACCACCATTTACAACATATTTTATTTTAGTAACACAACATATGTATAGAACTAAGTTTAAGCATTATATGCACTCACCAACTTCCTGAGATGTAACAGAAGGTACACACAAAATGATGAAAATTAGAGATATCAAGATTGAAGAAAATTGTATGCTTTTATTTTCCATGTCTTTGTATTTTCATGTCACTTTTTTAGCATATGGGTGTCTATATATAGAGAGAGGATGAGAGAGAGAGAGAGAGAAAGAGAGGAAAATGGTCAAGAGGAATGGTAGGTATGAATGTGGAAGAAATGGCAATTTGATATTGACTAAAAACCATGTTAAAATAGCATTAAAAATGCTTTCGGCAGGTGAAATTTGAAGTTTTGGAACATCAATAGTCAAATTGACATAGGTTGATTTCACACAAGAATTTCTTTTACTTCTTTATATAGAAAGCTTCTATTTTGTTTTATTTTCCATTGTTGGAATATGTACGCGGACCATGATATTCACACATCCTTGGCTTATTTCCACACCCTCCTTATGTGCTGCTCTTTAGCCAAAGAGCAGCATATAGGTCCGGCCGAAAGACAAAGACTTAAGGGTGTCAGTCTTTGTTTCGTTGAACTCGTACCTATATGTTGATTGGTGAGGGGTGTTCAAAAGCAAATATGGGAATGGCTCCCTTCACTTGTCATTCCTAAAATTGATCATTACAAGTTACGATCCAATTACCATCGAGCGTACATACACATGAAATAACTAGATTAGGATTAAGATAAACATATTTGGTTAGAGAGCAATGGTAAAAAGAATCCCTTTGTCCGGTTTTGACCACCTCCGCTCTTTACGTCAGCGTCATATCACTTTACCTTCATCCGTCAACCTAATTCACCACCATATATGGTGTGGACCATGATCCTACTATCATCCACTATCCCCTCACCAATCAAAATCCCCTAATTAATTGAAAGAGGGTCTTTTTACCATTGCTCTCTAACCAAATATGTTTATCTTAATCCTAATCTAATTATTTCATGTGTATGTACGCTCAATGGTAATTGAATCGTAACTTGTAATGATCAATTTTAGGAATGACAATTGAAGGGAGCCATTCCCAAAATCAATAACCATTAAACTATGGTAACATTATACATCTTAAAACAAAAGGTCGGTGGCTTTGTCACCAACCAAAACTCCCCCAAACCTTCAAGATAGGACCAAAACACCCCTAAACTTTTAACATACGACCAACACACCCTCAGACTTTTACAACTACACCTTATCATGTTTAAGTAAGTTACACATTCACTTCTAACTTTTGTTAATCGACAACTTTGACCCTCCAAACTTTTCTACATAATAAATTGACACTTCCTTTTTTCTAAATTACTTTTATGACTTTACATAGTAACGTGCAACACAATAATATATTATTTTAATCTAGGGAATATGTCACAGAATAGTAACCAATTTTCAAAGTGTTCTAATTAGGTCACTCGTATCGTTTTTGTCCCAATTAGATAACTTAACATTCAAATCGAGTCATGTCATTTTTTCTATGTGTCAAGAAAAAAATGAAGAATTAGATGTTTGGTCGGATTATTTTAATATATAAAGTTATATTTATTAAAAATAAAAACACTTTAATTACATTAAAATTAAAAAAAAAATTACAACTCACGTCATCACTCGAAGTTAGCATCAAATAAAAGGGAAAAAGAAACAAAAATCCACATCACCATGGTTAATTATGAAATGGATGAAAAAATTCTTAATTTTAATGAAAAAAATGAATGTTGAGTGACCTGATTGGAACACTTTTGAAACATGAGTGACCTAATTAGAACACTTTTAAAACTTGATTACTATTCTACAAAGTTACCCCAATCTAGGGCTAACCACGTCAATGCCTAAATTAGTTTTACAACTTTACACTGTTATCTAAATTACTTTTACGATTTTACACCGCAATGACCGAGACATACTATTTTTTCTCTATGTAAAATGACGTTTCACGAACGAACGTGTCTAACAAAGGTAAAAACGCGTAGCGTCGTGTGCAGACACCACACGTTAATGCCATCATCGTACACCGTAACCGCAATGCTTATATAAATAAGTTACACTAAATTAGATCATATACATCAAAAACACGCGTTTTCATATGATTAACGCGTCACATAATGTACCGTCAGCACGTAATGTGCCGTCAGCTATAAACAACCAAGCTATAAACAACCAAGACGTAGCCGGTGTAACAGTCTAGTTTTGCGATAATCACAAACTTTACGTCGTATTCTTAGTTCTTCCATCTTTCTCTAATAAACCCCAAAACCCTAACTACCTACCTTTTTCCAGTCCACAACCAAACCTCTCATCATCTTCAATGGCGTCTGCTAATTCAATATCCACACCTTCATTTCTCCATCCACTTAAGCAGGTAAACTACACATCACTTCAATCACTAATCCGTACATCCATTATATTATTAATCATGTATTTTAATTATAATTTGTGTGTTTTTGCCTTTAGGGCAACTTGATTGATGCTAGTAGGAAAATATTGATCAGTTGCAGTATTAATTCATTAATTGTTTTATTTGGTGATGATTTATGTGTTGTTAGGGCAACTTGAATGGTGCTAGTAGAAAAATTGATCAGTTGCAGATTGCTCAGAAGATGAGGCAATCGAACCGGCGGTTTGCGATACGTGCAAACGCTAAGGATATTGCGTTTGATCAGCGGTCGAGAGCGGCTATGCAGGCTGGGATTGATAAACTTGCTGATGTTGTTGGACTTACTCTTGGTCCTAGAGGTATATTGTTTTGGTTTTCTGTTTTTGGTTGTTAGGTAGGTTGTTGGTTTGAATTAGTGTTTAATGATTGATAGTTTCATATGGAGGCAGTATCGGTAGTTTAGTGATTATATCTCACTTAGGGGCTTTTTGTTTACCTCTTAATGAAGCTATTAATGGTTCAGACCTCTTATTGGTTCAACACTTAATGGTTCAGACTGTTTGTTTCGCGAGCAAATGTCTGAATGGTTCAGACATTTACCTCTGAATGGTTAAGCATTATACAGAGTCTGAATGGTTTAGCATTATACAGAGTCTGAATGGTTAAGACCTCTAATCTGAATTGGTCAGACATTTGCCTCTGAATGGTTAACCATTATACCGGCTCTTAATGGTTCAGACCTCTTAGACCTCTTACTGGTTCAACACTTAATGGTTTAGACCTCTTATTGGTTCAGCACTTACCCATTCAGAAGTTGCCAAACAGCCCCTTAGTGTGACCTAAAATTGATAATCGGTCAAAGGAAGTAAAAAATGGTCACAATATTTTAAGTATTTGAAAAATGATATATAAACTTTTGTATATCATCATCATCATACTCAGTAAATTCCACCAATCGCAAAGCTAAAGTACGGTCTGAGGAGGGTAAGATGTAGACAGCCTTACTTCTACCCCGTAGGAATAGAGAGGCTGCTTCCAGTGAGACCTCTAACTCGATAGTAGTTTTGCATCAAGCCTTGGATATAAGGCACATAACACTCAGCAATTGGGACAAAGGCCGATTAGTGCATGTACCCCCTTGTCTTTCGGCTATCAACACCACCACATGATGCATGATTATCCGTCCTCTGCTTTTAACGTTATTTTCACGAAATTAGTAAAATAACGTTAAAATTAGTGCACTTTCACTTTTGCCCCTGAGGGCCCACACATATATACACTATATATGCGCATACCACAAGCGGGGCGTATATAAACTTTTGTATATATATACGTTTAAAAATTTACATATAAAATTCCAATCCTGTTAATCCCAAATAATCACTAGTTGGTACGGCACCGCCCGACTAGCGCCGGGCGATCATTGCAAAAATAAATCACAACAAGATTAAGCTTGTTATCCAAACTGATTAACATTGGTCAAAATGAAACACAATAAGAACTGTGGTTAGTTTGTTAGGGCAGAACCAATCATTCTGTTTGAAAACTAATTGGAACTGTGTGATTTTGAGCACCATTACCAGGTTTACGAAATAGGCCTGTAAAGGAAATGAACGAACATGGATGAGGATTGTTTGTGTTCGTTTATTTAGGTTTAGAAAAGGAACGAGCACGGAGGTTTAGACGGACGGATTTTCTTGTTCATGTTTGTTTGTTAAGAAAATGAATGCATTCGTTAATATTATAAATGAAGGTGAATGAACGAGCATAAACACACGTAAATGAATGCAAATGAACACAAACGAAGGAAATGAACATATATTTTTTTTTTCGTATGTTAGCCGATTACCCAAGGCTTGGTTTTAATATCTAACTGGGATGATGGGCTGATAAATGATGGACCAATTAGTATTACTAATAACTCATAAGTAAATTTAACCGAATAAACGTGTAAACGAATTAACAAACATAAACAAATGAAATAAAACAAAAAACATAACATAACGCTCAGGAACGGAAATGAACGCACGGGGCATGTGTTCATGTTCGTTCATTTGATATAATGAGCAAGTTTATTTGTTCATGTTCGTTTGTTTATCGAAGTAGAGAATTTAAACAAACTTCCCACCGAACGCTCGTTATAGACTTAATTTGAAATTTTGAATTGGTCAGGAAGGAATGTTGTCTTGGATGAATACGGTTCCCGAAGGTGGTTAACGATGGAGTAACAATCGCCAGAGCTATTGAACTACCCGATGCCATGGAAAATGCCGGTGCTGCTCTTATCAGAGAGGTTTACGATCTTTTACTCTTTCGATAGTTGAAACCTGTCGCTACTAACACTTCTCATGGTTAACAATGGTGGATGAAATTACACAGGTTGCAAGTAGAACCAACGACTCCGCTGGTGACGGTACAACCACCGCATCCGTTCTTGCCCGCGAGATTATCAAACTCGGTCTCTTAAGTGTCACCTCTGGTGCTAACCCAGTGGCATTGAAGAAAGGTATCGACAAGACGGTATTGGGTCTAGTCGAGGAGCTGGAGAAGAGAGCCCGACCCGTCAAAGGCCGTGATGATATCAAAGGTGACACGATTTCTTTACTCGGTTTTGCGATACATTTTCTCATATTCTGATTGCAAAATTGCATTCTTGAATTCTGTTTAAAGCCATTGCTTCAATCTCTGCTGGAAATGATGATGTCATCGGAACCATGATTGCTGATGCTATCGACAAGGTCGGACCAGACGGTGTGTTATCGATCGAGTCATCATCGTCTTTTGAGACGACTGTTGATGTTGAAGAAGGGATGGAGGTTTGTAATTTTGTATAACTAATTAACCGCTTCTTTCTGTTTACTTGACTGTAAAATGTCATTTTCGTCCATGAGGTTTGGTCAGTTTTGCGACTTTCGTCCAAAGATTTGTTTTCCTGCATCTGGGTCCTAAAGGTTTGAAATCTTGTCATTTTTCATCCGGCTCGTGAACTTCATCCGTTTTTCTTCGTTAAGTCAGGGGTATTTTCGTATATAAAGTGAAAAAGAACAAATTGCCCTTTAAGGTAACAAAAAAGATGGAAATACCCCTGACTTAACGAAGAAAAATGGATGGAGTTAACGAGCCGGATGAAAATGACAAGATTTCAAACCTTTTGGATCCAGATGCAGAAAAACAAACCTTTGGACGAAAGTCGCAAAACTGGCCAAACCTCAAGGACGAAAATGGCATTTTTTTGATAATTTCTTGATTGGATTTTGCAGATTGATAGAGGATACGTCTCACCGCAATTTGTGACCAACCCCGAGAAACTACTGGTTGAATTCGAGAACGCGAGGGTTCTAGTTACAGACCAGAAAATATCTTCAATAAAGGATATAATTTCTTTATTGGAACAAACCGCTCAATTGAGAGCACCTTTGCTGATTATTGCGGAGGACATTACCGGTGAGGCGTTGGCTACTCTTGTTGTGAACAAGCTTCGAGGTATTATTAACGTTGCCGCCATTAAAGCACCTGGTTTCGGTGAGAGGCGAAAGGCTTTGCTTCAAGATATTGCCATCGTGACAGGTACATCTGTTTATTTTTTTCAAGGAAATATTTTAGGCCTGTAAACGAACCTAACGTTCATGAACTGTTCGTGAACTTGTTCGTCGGGAAGTTCGTTTATTTAATAATCGAACAAACATGACCACAGTTTTTTGTTCATTTAATTAACGAACGGACATGAACACACGTTTTGTTCGTTCATTTATGTTCGTGAACGTCTGTTTATGTTCGTTTTTTGGTGTTCATTTATGTTTGTTTATTTACATTTGTTTATGTTTGTTCGTTCGTGTTTGTTTCAATTCAAATACATAAGTAGTTGTTTTTGTATAAATATTAAATATAAAATATAAAAGGAGCTTTCTAACTACTTATATAAACATAACTAATTGGTAATTGAGCTTTCTAGTAATAAAAATGGGGTTTCCAATGGAATTTATCGTAATTAATCACTAATTTATCTAAAAAATTGCTTTATGTACGTTTATATTTAGTTTATAATTAATGTTCTTTATTGTTAAATTATTTTTGCTTATGTTCGTTTACGTTCGTGAACTGTTCGTTAGGTTTTAAATGAACAAACATAAACGAGCACGAACATGCCCATTTTCTTAATAAACGAACATGAATAAAAAAATATGTTCGATTATATGTTCGTGTTCGATTAAAGTTAAATGAACGAACACAAACAGGCCTTTGTTCGTGTTCGTTCGGTTCAATTACAGACCTATTTTTTTATTAATTTTCTGCTGTTATGATAGGAGCCGAGTATCTAGCCAGTGATATGGGTCTGCGGGTTGAAAACGCCACCGTGGAGCAGCTCGGTACCGCAAGGAAGATCACCGTCAGCAAAGATTCCACAACCATCATCGCTGACTCAGCAACAAAGGACGAGATACAATCGCGGATTGCACAGATAAAAAAGGAGTTATCCGAGACAGATTCGGTGTACGACACTGAGAAGCTAGCGGAAAGAATCGCGAAACTATCAGGCGGGATTGCTGTTATAAAGGTGGGCGCTGCAACCGAAACTGAGTTAGAAGACCGTAAGCTACGTATTGAAGATGCTAAAAACGCAACGTTTGCTGCTATAGAAGAAGGTATAGTTCCTGGCGGTGGTGCTGCGTTTGTTCATCTGTCAATGCTCGTTCCGGCTATTAAGGATAAGCTTGAGGATGCTGACGAGAGGTTAGGTGCTGATATCATTCAAAAGGCAAGTCATGCACCATAATTGTTTATAGAGTAAAATGTCATTTTCGTCCCTGAGATTTGGCCAGTTTTGCGACTGTCGTCCAAAGGTTTGTTTTTCCGCATCTGGATCCAAAAGGTTTGAAATCTTGCCCTTTTCATCCGGCTCGTTAACTCCATCCATTTTCCCATTAAGTCAAGTCAGGGGTATTTCTGTCTCTTTTGTTAAATTAAGAGCAATTCGGTCTTTTTCACTTTATGTTTATTTAACATAATGTACAAATATTCAAAATACCCTTAACAGAAAAAAAGACGACAATACCCCTGACTTAATGTAGAAAAAATGGATGGAGTGAACGAGCCGGATGAAAATGACAAGATTTCAAACCTTTTGGATTCAGATGCGGAAAAAGAAACCTTTGGACGAAAGTCGCAAAACTGGCCAAACCTGAGGGACGAAAATGATATTTTACTTGGTTTTTTCGGTGTGGTACTTTGGTCAGCCAGTTGATTCAGTTTTTTTACAGGCACTGGTGGCACCGGCGTCTCTAATAGCTCAAAATGCGGGAGTTGAAGGTGAAGTGGTGGTCGAGAAGGTGAAGGAGAGTGAGTGGGACATGGGTTATAATGCAATGACCGACACATATGAGAATTTGGTGGAGTCTGGAGTGATTGATCCCGCGAAGGTGACTCGATGCGGTTTGCAAAACGCGGCTTCGGTTGCGGGAATGGTTCTAACCACACAGGCCATTGTGGTTGAAAAGGCTAAACCTAAGGCACGTGTAGGTGGTGCACCACAAGGTC
Source organism: Helianthus annuus (assembly GCF_002127325.2). Classification (NCBI taxonomy): domain Eukaryota; kingdom Viridiplantae; phylum Streptophyta; class Magnoliopsida; order Asterales; family Asteraceae; genus Helianthus; species Helianthus annuus. The sequence continues at coordinate 165,893,978 of NC_035443.2, forward strand.
TAACTGTATGATTCGAGTAAACTTGGGTGATATTGGGCCAAACAGGTTCCATTTTTTGTTTACCCAAATTGTGGAGACCCGACCCAAGTACCCGATAGCGTTCACACTTCCAACGCTTTTTTCATAATAAAGTTTTCATTAAAGGGTACTAGTTCAAGATTCGAAAAAACAAATGGCAATGATTATCGATTCGAATTTTGTGTTTCTTGTTATTAAGAATAACTATAAAAGAGGTAATAATTTTGATCTTAAAACGGATCAAGCGGGTTGAAATTTGCTCAACCCTTTTAAAGCCTGTCGCGGTTCTGATCCTCTATAGCCGCGTTTTAGCTTAAAAAAACAAGACAACGATGCAAAAACCGTGTTTTAGAGTCGTCCATTCAAATGGGTTGCAGTTAAACCAGTGGTTGGATGAACACCGAATCTAGTAACCGGCTTACAAACGAGTAATCTCTAAATCCAGCGTATTCAGGATCAAGATGTAGAGGGTTTGCATCGAAACTTACCTTAGTGATTACAACGGAGTGTCCAAGTCAATGACAACGGCATTTATAAAAACTTGTAATAAACGGATGCATATACTCTCATCCTAAAAACCGCGCGTCAGTTTGTGGATTCTTCGTACGCTCCGTACAATGATAAAACAAAGAAAAACTAGCTCATCTACAATAAGAATTTTCATAATTTTCATTTACAATAAGAATTACTTTATATAACATTTTAATAAAACTAAGTTTCATATTCTGACTCCAAGACCTTATAGATTTGTAGCGATCAGTGGGGGTGATATAGATCATATAAGAACTCCCACGACCCGAAACATTGTTATGGCTCATCTCTTAAGAAATTATATGATAGAATTTTCATGAGTCTCAACGAATATTTCATTCTGAAAGCGATTTCAACGCTACTAAGAAAGATCTATACCTATAGAATTGTAAAACCTATATGGAAAGATTAAACATGGAAATGAGATGTATGGTGAGGTTTCCATGACTCAAACGATCCTATCATCGTGCTTCTGGGTAAAACTCCCATCTCGTTAAGGAATTGGTAAGCATCATTACATGCTCGAGTTGGGATGTCATGTGAATGACTCGTACGATTTCAAGTTGAGTTTGTTCTAGTAACTTAATAAAATTTTAATTGCTTATAAGTTATTATAACTATAAATTATATCAAAATCATAAAATATGATATGCATTCAAATTAAGGGTTTTTAAGCTCGAATTTAACTCGTTTTAATTTTACATAACAAATTCTTAAAAAGTGTATTGATGGCTTTAATATTTAAATAAAAATAACTTAGCATTTTGAAAGTGACAGAATATAATAAACCTTTCAACAAAAAATCATAAAAGTAATATCTACCTCAGTTCTCAAGATTCCATATTCGAATAAAAACTGTAATATCTACCAATGTAAAGGGGAACAATTAAATAAAAGAGAAAATTCGATGCTATGAGTGGTCCAAACATGTCAATTTTTCGACTTGTGTAGTCACAATCGTCACCTTTTGGTTAATTATTTTTTCGTAAATAACCTAGCAATTTTTATATTATTTTTCCTTTGGCTAATAACATTATTTTATAAATTACTAGGTTTTTACCCGGGATTGCTTACCGGGCTCGGGAAACTTAGTTATATTAATTACTATTTGTTACTAATACGACCACATTACATCAACCATCTCATTAGATTCAACAAAAATTGTCTTCAAATCACCGGATTAGATCATGAACGTATATTAGAGGTCAAACACAAGTACAACAGGACCACATGAATAATATCATTTCCACTTTTACTTCAATGCACTTACATGTTAGGTTGATTTGGGATTTTGTAAAAATGTTTGTTTTTGTACTTCTTTACAAAACAAGATGTTGACCAAAATTCAAACAGATGTTGACCAAAAGTAAATCAAATGTTGAACATAAACACTGAATCTATAACAATAGACACTGACTATATTCAAACTACTGATACATAAACACTGATTCTTCATTCCACTATTGTAATCTAAGCACTGATGTTGAGCATCAGTGCTATCTTCAAAGGGTGATCAGACCTTAATGGACAATGCTTTGATCTTCAACAATGCTTGGATCCCATCAGTAGTTTGAGCTTCAATTTTTATGCTTCATCAGTGCTTGGATTCCAATGTATGTTGAAGCTTTGCTGAGCTGCCATCTTCAAGTGCCATTATCTTGATAGCCTCTTTAAAATATACAGCTTCTTACTCTTTCTCTACTGCATCAGTCAGCTTTTGCCTCTTTCTTTGGTTTAACATAATGACAGAGGTATCTGATGATGTGAACAGTGGTACAGAATTGTGGACCTGCTTCTTTGACATGTCAACAGTTTTGTAATCAGGCTTCTTTGGAAGGCTAGGATCTGTTTCTCTCCTTTTTCTCAGGCTTTCATAAGCTTCATCAGTGTACTGCTTTGTCCATTTTGCTATGGGCTTGGCAGTTCCAACCTTTGCATCAACCAACTCTTGTTTCTTTCTTTTGTACTCCAAGGTAAGATCATCAATAGCCTTTTTGTATTTACGCCAGTTTGGTGCTGACCTTTTCATGCTTGGATCTCTTTTTACTCTTTCAATTCTATTGAGTTCCGTCTTGAGACCAACAAGTGGCCAATCTTGGAATTGTTCTTCCTTGGCAGGGTAGAACTTCTCACTCATGATTAGTGCCAGAAAGTCTTTTCTCAGATCTTTTTACAGGCCAGGTTCTGGTGGTAAATTTGACATTTCTTTACTCAAATCTCTAGCATAGTCTTCCACGAGCTTGACTTTGGTGAGTAAAAACTGATAATGACTTGAAACCACATTGTCATTTTCTCCTTGGCATTCCAGCCTAGCTCTTATTTCAGCTTGTCTAGCTTTTAGTTTTAGATATCCATCCATATGTTTTCTGGATTTCTAAAACCAAGTAGAGAAGGGAATTTCCTTTTTGAAGGATCATCCACTGTGTAGAACTGCCTCATTTCATTCTTTACTGCATGGAGTTCCAGTGGATAACTGGCAGCTGCTGGGGTAGTATCTGCAGAGTCATATCCTTGAAGAGCTATTGGATCTTTGATTGGATTGACCAATTTTGTTGGAACGAAAGATTCAGGTTTTGTGATTTTGTAAGGTACAGATGAAACAGGATCAGGTGCTGGTATGTCATAATCATGCACTTGAAACTTTTTTCTTCTAGTATACACATTTTCAGGAGGAGGTGTTTCTGTTTGAGGTTTTGGAGCAAAAAGAATTATGGCTTCGGAAGGATTGTTAGAAGTGGTAGGTAATTGACTAACAGTTGTCGAAACAACTGGTGTCTCAACCACTGTTGTCACTACAACTGTTGATGTATCAACAGTTGTCTTTTGCTTTAAGGCAGGTGGTGAGTTTTGTGATGATGGTTTTGTTTGTGGTGTTTGAGTAGTGATGGTGTGTGTCTGACTAACAGATGTTGAAACAACTGGTGTTTCAACCACTGTTGCCATTACCACAGATGATGTGTCAACTGTTGTCTTCTGCCTTTTGGCAAGTGGTATTGGTGATGGTGAAGTGATTTTTGGTAATGGTGATAAGGCAGTGGATGTAGTGTGTGTTGAAGTGGTAGTGGTCGCAGTTGTTTGGATAACAGATGTTGAAACCACTGAAGTAGCAACAACTATTGATACAACAGGTGTTTTAACATCTGTTGGTTTGGAAGATTGATGTGTGGAGCTTTTGGAAGGTTTGGGAGTTTGTTTTGTGGATTTGGGAGGTGTGGTTTTGGGTTGTATGACTTTTCTAGTAGACTTTCTTATGGGCTGAGGATTTTCTTGATCCTTTGTCTTAGAAATACCATGTTCATTCATCTCCATAAAAACTCTCTTCTCATGTTCAAACCTTCCTTTATCCTTTGCCTCCATATCCTTTTTCACCCTTGCTTTTGCATCAGGAATGGCATTTAAGGTTACATCAACCTTTTTGGAACCATCTGGCAAAGGGATGTGTGCAAGCATACTTGAATTATCTGGGGCAATGTACACACCATCTTCATATCCCTTTTTCTTCAACTGCCTCATTTTCTCCGCCTTTTTGGCATCATTTGGTGGTGGGTTGTCCACAAAGATGATAGAGGGAGGAGTAGTGCCAGTGGTGTTCAGCAAGTGAGCCTTCATGGCTTTTATATCTGCCTGGGTGTCTTTGAACCTGGCTTCCATGATATTTCTGATCTTTTGAAGCTGAATTTCATGTTGCTGATCAGCATTTGCTCGTTGTGGGTGAAGCAGAGGTTGAAATAATGCCCAAAGGTCAGTGGGAGCAGGTGGTGCCTGTTGTGTTTGTAACAACTGTTGGAGTATGGTTTTGATTTCTGCAACAGATGTATCCAGTTTGTTAACCCTCTCCGTCAATTCTCGGTAAATTAAACCATCACCCAATTTAATGGGATCAATATGATTTCCCACCAGAGGTGGTTGTAACAGTGGTTGACTGAGGGAGACTTTCCCAAAAGTCATCCCCTGATGCCCCTTTTTCTTGGAACTGGGGACTTCTTTCCTCAGCAGAGGTTACCAATCTAACCTCACCAGTCAATACAGGATACACACCAGTGTTTAGAAAGGTTCCCATAGAAGAAATTGCCTTCAAGGAAGTCTGATTAATGAAACTACTGTCCAAGTGTAAACCAGTGGGTTCAACACTTGTAGTAGCTGCTTCACTTGAACTACTGACAGGAAGTACTTGTACATCCTGCAGTGTAACCTCCTCAGGTGTTGTTGGTGGGTTAGCAATGATAGGGATCTCAGACTCAGTCACTTTCTGTGGCATGCTCTCAGTGATAGGTGGTTGAGAGGAACTGATTGCTATCTGAGTTATATCAAGTGCATCCAACAAAAGTTTTGTTTGTGGTGGAATTGTGGTAGTGAGTATGGGAGTGGAAAGAGAATTTGACCCGAGGATGATGGATTCAAGTGAGTCCAGAGCAAAATAATTTGATGTCCCTATTCTTACAACCTGTTCTTTTTGAAAAGAAGCAGGAGGAGTTTGAGGCTCAGGTTGAGATATTTCTACCATCTGCTGTGAGGAAGTAGCGGCAGTGGTTTCTGGTGACTTTTGTGTTTTCACTGGCAGTTGCTCTGGGATCTCATCTTCCAGAGTTGCCTTCGTTTTAGGTTTGAGGGGCTTTTGTGTTTTCTTTTGTCTTGGTCTTTTGGTGGATTTAGGTGTGGGTTTCACAGCAGTTGTTTTGCTGCTGTGATCACCTTGAGCAGTGGGCTCAGCAGCAAGTGCCTGAGGAGCAGTGGTAGCTGCTAAAGTCGGCTCAGGAGCCTCTGCTTGTGTTTTTGACACTTTTGATAGCCTTGTAAATGTTTCAGGTGTAAGGCCATTTATTTGAAAAGGTTCACCTTAGATGAGTACATGAGCATCATCCTTTCCAAATTTCTTTTGAAAATAAAAGCTTAGGAACCTTGGAAATAGTAAAAATGATTTTCTATTAACATTTTTTACCAAGTCATCAAAGATCTCCTATGAATAGTTAAGGTTTTCCCCATGCAAGATAGCATATGCCAGGTAATGGAATTTCATTGAAAACAGTGGTCTTGTTAGAAACACAAATTAAGAGGGTATGACACAAAAACCTTGGGGCAGGGAGAAAACTGCCTTTTTGCAAAGTGTCTTTTTTCATTTGCTTTGCATACTCTCTTTCTTAAAAATCTGTTTGATACTCTATTTTAGGGAAAGAAGTTTTACCTTGAAGATCATTGAGTTCAAACACTTCAGAGATGGTTTGTGGTGTGATTTTAACATCAACACCCTTTATCGAGGAATTGATGGCTATGGGTGTTTCATCTTGAGATTCAATTTTTGCATTTTTCCAAAATTCCCTATGGGTTGCCAAGTAAATCGGAGCATCAGAAGTCAACAAAGTTTTGTACTTTGAAGACGAAAGGGCATTTATGACGGAATTGAACGTTTCAGTGTTACTTGGTTTTGTCAACAGACCCAAGTAGTTATGGGGAGCTTTGTAACGAATTTCTATCGCCTTTTGACTGGATTTCCTTTTAACTGATGAAGACCGTGATTTTTCGATTTGAGGAAGAAGGACGATGAGGAATTTTGAGAGAAATGGAGGATAACTGCTTTGAAAAAGGAATTTTGAATTCGATTCGACAGTTAAAACCCTGTTTGGGGGTTTTGATCAGGGTTTTATAGGGGAAAAAGTGAATGCTGACGTGGCAGTGGTTACAAAAGATCTGACGGCTATGAACTGTCCACGAGCCAACCCCTGATGAGTAATGCAACACAATTGTTTTATGAAGCCACTGATGGAATAATATCAGTGGTTGCAATGATTACATTGAAAACAGTGGGAGACTTTAAGTTATCAGTGGATAGCCTGAAAACATTTTAATGCTTATAATTCATGAAAAATTTTCATTTTAACTATTTTTAAGATGCATGTTGAGATTATTAAAATAAAGTATTACATATAATCAGTTAGCATGCTGGGGTGATGTGATAAATACCGTTACATATAAACATCTCAGTGATATGAAATCTAACAATCTAACAGAGTATAAAACACTGATGTGATAAATACTGTTACATATAAAAACTGTTAACATAAACAAAGGTAGAATATCTACTGTTGATGCTGAACAACTTTTGTTGTTGGGCAGTTGTTCGTCTTTGAGTTTGTATAGGGTTTATCTCGAGAGATAAATTATATGAACCACTGCTACACTAAACACTGTTACATAAGAAACACTGATACATAAATACTAAAGTTGAATCCGCTGTAGTTGCTGAAGCACTGCTGCTACTGAGCAGTGGCTTTCCTTTCGTTGATCAGCCTTTAGGTACGTAAGTGCTTGTCTTTAACAGGGCTTTGTCCTCAACAGTGGATCGCCCTCATCACTCTTTAAGTAGATCAGTCTTTATAAGGAGCAGTGGGGTGATGTGATAAATACCGTTACATATATACATCTCAGTGATATGAAATCTAACAATCTAACATAGTATAAAACACTGATGTGATAAATACTGTTACATATAAATATTGTTAACATAAACAAAGGTAGAATATCTGTTGTTGATGCTGAACCACTGTTGTTGTTGGGCAGTTGTTCGTCTTTGATTGTCTCGAGAGATAAAATATAGCGAACCACTGCTACACTAAACATTGTTACAAAAGAAACACTGATACATAAATACTAAAGTTGAATCCGCTGTAGATGCTGAAGCACTGCTGCTACTGAGCAGTGGTTTTCCTTTCGTTGATGAGGCTTTACGTACATAAGTGCTTGTCTTTAACATGGCTTTGTCTTCAACAGTGATTCGGCCTCAACAGTCTTTAAGAACATCAGTCTTTATAAGGAGCAGTGGTTAATTATAACAGTCCTTAGCATGATCAGCTATTATAACCACAACATAACCCTCTGAGAGGAAGCAAGTGTCCGTCTATTCATTTGAGAGGACTCATTGACACTATCAAACCTCTGTTGACTTACCAAACAGATGTTCAGATACAATTCAACATCAACATAATCTAAATCTTTCTCAAACACTAAATAATAAGTAAAAATAAAACACAACATAGATTCATAAAATTAAATTTATTCATTTATTCATGACCTTAAAACTAAAAGTCCAATAATTACATGATATAAGTTCAAATCTAAGAATAACAGCAAGAATTAAGAAACTTTAGTTTCAACTCCATCGATTGCTGAACCTCTCGATGTATGTCCTTCAACATCGCCATGAACTGCACGTCTCTATCACCTCACTCTATATTACTGACAACACAAATAAGAAACAAACCTAAAATGCAAAGGTCTCTTCTCAACTGTTGTAGCACATCTGAGTTTTCACGATATTGCACGAATCTATCCATACTTTCTATAAAAGAAGAAATCCCAATGACAAACCTGACGCAAGAAATCCCAATCCAAACAACGCAACTTTTCACGATGTTGCAACAATGATACTGCAACATCGATATTGAAAGGTTGATGTGTGATGGGAAGCTTCATTGAAACTACGATGTTGGAACAATGATACTGGAACGATAACATGTAAACATAATCAACAAACATTCGAACAAAGAAGTGTAATCAGAGATTAGCGGCTGAATCACGAGAAAGATGCATTTGAGAGAGCGAGATTTGAATGTGATAGCAGATAATTATATCTTATTTATAGGATTAAAATACACGGTTTGAATTTTGAATGTGGGAACTGATAATTATATCTTATTTATTGTGAACTGATGTTTATTGGGAATCGATAGTAGTGTATATCCTTATATCTTGCTTTATTAAACTATTAAATATTAAATATTAGAATTGATATGCAAAGTAGGAAAAAAAAGAGAGAGAAGGTCAATTTTAAATTACCATTTTGCATATTTTGAATTTCAAAATTACTGATATTATCAGTAATTACTGATCTGATTTGAAAGCAGTTGTCATGATGACTTTTCTAATTTTTATTTTAACTTTAATTAAGAGATAATAACCGTCAGTTTGAAATTCACATTTTGCATATTTTAAATGTCCAAATCTCAAGAAATTAGCATTAATTACTGATTTGATCTGCAACAAATAGTCAGAAAGTTTTTTTTTTATTTTTTAATTTAACTTTAAATGTATGATGAAAACAATGTTGGAGGAAATCTTACCTCATTGGAATGTAACGATTAGCTAAAATGGTAATTTCATTGTAATTATAGTTTTTATTTGATAATTTCAATCTATCACTAACTCAATAGATGTCAACAATAAAAAAGTGAGCAGTGGCTGTTTTTTCAGAAAACCGCTGATGGTCAATATCAACAGATGTTAACAATAAAAAGTGAGCAGTGGCTATGTTTTCCTATCAGTGGATACCCAACAATTGTTTAAACACTGATGTTTGGTTAGTCAGTGGTTAACACAAAGATTGAAGAAACATATGTTTTAGGTCAAACACATGTTTAAGTAAAAATATCTGATATAGAAGGCGAAACATCTGTTTCAGGTCAAACATCTGTTTGAGTAAAAATATCTGATATAGAAGGTGAAACATTTGTTTAAGGCAAAACATATGTTTAAGGTCAAACATTTGTTTATGGGTAAACAGCTGCTTAAGACCAAACCTCTGATATAAAAGGCCAAACATCTGTTAAAGGACAAACATCTGTTTAACCCTGAACAGATGTTTAAGTTAATAAGATGTACTGTCTTCTCACACTGTTTTCCTCTTAAAAACACTGTTCAACCTAACATGGGTTTCCATTAACTATTGACCAAAATGCAAACAGATGTTAAAACCACTATTTGTTATTGTACTTCTTTACAAAATTACATAGAATTCAAGAAAACAAAACAATGACTTAAAGAACTATAATTTAACACATAATCTAATCGGGCAAAGCAATCTATTATAGAACAATTCCCTGGTTTTTACAACATGAAACACAACATCATCATCTGCAATAATCAGATGATATTAAATATACATAATAATACCTATTCAGCTTAAAATGACAACGAAATTTAAAACCTAAGAACAACACCAAGAAATTAACGAACCTAACAGCAAAAATTTAGTGCTTTTAGCTCAAAATTTAGTGCTTTTAGCTTTAAACTCCATCAATGTATATCTCCGACAATCGCCATGAACTCCACGGAAGTACTCAATGCATCAACATCAGGATTTATAGAAACATGATCTCTCGTGAACAGACCAAGATGCAGTACATGAAAACACTTCTACAGCTGTTGAAGAGTAGCCCTGTCCTCATATACTTAATCCTTAACTTTGTTCATAAAGAGTTGCTTTAAACCAAACTTTATGTTTCTTTTAATAAAAAAAAGGCAGGAAAGACCATTGCTCTAGTAAGATAAAATCTTATCTCACAATAGTAGCAGATCCTTTCTTACGTTTAGTAGGAACTATTGTGGGTTCTACATCATCATCATCTTCCGCCCAAGTCAATTATAATCATCATTTAGTCATAAGCAAAAATTATTTTAACTGTAAATTTAATAATCTTTCTTTACAAACCTATAATAACCCGTAACAGATTGTATGAATAATAATCAACTGTGATTAGACTGAAATATAAAGCGAGAATTAGAGTATATCACTTCAAAATTAAAAACTCAAAATTTTCAAAATTGGAGTAGCAAAAAACACATACTTTAAACGATGTTGGAACAATGATACTGGAAACAACCGTAGAACAATCATCATCATCATTTGCACCAGATCATTAACAATCATCATTTAGTCATAACTCAGATAACAAAACTTTAGTAAAAATCAAAAACAAAAACACATACCATGATCATGGCATACCACATATCACCAAAAATTAACCAAACAATCGGAAGATTCAAATGTCAAGCAAATGAAACCCTAATTTCATAAAGAATAATCGGTCAACATATTCACAGATCAATAATCAACAGATGTTGTACTCATATCATAATCGTTATAAAATCAACACAGATCTATAAAAATACAAATCAAACCTCAAGATAAAAGAATCTTGTAAGAGAAACACCGCAGAACCATTAGCCGGCGCCCCATCTCTTGATCTAACTCTCGAATGAAACCCTAGCAATGGTTAGATGAAAATACCCAAAACACAAAGGATTAGTATAAATAAGAGGAAATCATGAAAGTTTTTCAATAAAAAAAAGAAGAACAAACCTTTTGAATGAAGATAATCGATGAACAAAAGAAGATTTTATGGTGGCGTCTGGAAGAAGATTAGGGTTTGGATGGAGTTTGAATCGCCTGAATATAGAGAGAGAAGGAACCCTAGGCGTTTCTAAACAAAGATGAGAAGAAAGATTATAAAAGGAAAAGGGGATGGCACTGTTGGGCGGGAAAAGAAGCCCTAATTTACTGACACGTGGCCCAAATAACTTTCATTTATTATATAGAGTTAATTGCCAAAATCGTCCCTGAGGTTTGGGCACATTTTCCATTTTCATCCAAAATGACACGTTTGTACCATTTTGCCCCTCACTTTTGTAACTTTTTGCCATTTTCATCCAAACTATTAACTTAGTTTATTTTTTTGTTAAGTTGAATGATATTTATATGAAACTGACAAATATAAACCACAGGGACGATTTTGGCAATTTACTCAAACTATTTTTAATTTCTTTTATTTAATTAATTTTGTCACATATATAACAAAAAAAATATACATGCAATTTTTTATGAGAAAAAAATAATAGTTTTGTCACATATTTTTTTTGTTAAGTTGAATGATATTTGGATGAAACTGGCAAATATAAACCACAGGGACGATTTTGGCAATTTACTCAAACTATTTTTAATTTCTTTTATTTAATTAATTTTGACACATATATAACAAAAAAAAATATACATGCAATTTTTATGAGAAAAAAATAATAGTTTTGTCACATATTTTTTTTATAAATTTTCATCCAACCACTAACTAAGTTAATTTTTTTTTTATTAAGGCGAAAGATGTTTTAAATTTTATAAATTAATACAGAAATTAATTTCCAATTTCTTTATATAAATCAATTTTATTAAGAGAAAAAACTGGTATATACTTTTCAATATTTTCTCTCTTAAACTTTTAATAAATATATGCAGTTTGAAATATAAGAAGAAACATAAATCATACATTTTCTATTAGTTTTTTTAGTTCTTATCCGAAGAAAAAGAAATCATACATTTTCAGTTAGTTTTTAGTTCTTAACTATTTTTAGTTTTTAGTTTATTTTTATGTAAATGTATTATTTTGCTTGTAACATATTCTATTAATGGGTGTATTTTGGTCAAGGAAATGTAATAAATCGTCACGCTAGCTGGTTTTTCTTTGTAGTGAGCTTTATGTTATAACTCAAGCATTATGTAACTAAAGGTTGTGGGATGATACAATCAAACTTTGTGAATTTAGTTCAAACGTCTAATATTGTCATTAGGAAAAAAACAAATTGGGTAATTTTAACAAACATTTTCATAATTCAGGTAAAAAAACAAAAGAATTTGTAACAGACATGTAAACCTTAAAGTTAATTTATTATAATTTAAGAACTAAAAAACTAAAAAAAATATATATAAGAACTAAAAAAGTGTAAAAACATTTTTTTTGCTTAAATTTCGAATTATATAATTATATTAAAAATTTAAGCACTATAAAATATTGGGACGTATATAAGTATATAACTAAATATTTATAAAAGTTTTTGACAGAATTTTATAAAGGTTGAAAGTTGACAACTGTTTGAATAAAATAATGTTATCAATGAATAAAAAGTGAACAGCTTTGCGTAATTTGAGTTTGGGCTATGGTACTCCCAAATCTTTCAGAAATCATCACTAAGGATAACAAATCAAATAACTTTTATAAAAAATTTCATAAAACTCAGGTAATAAAAAAATGCAATAGAATATGTTACAAGCAAAATAATACATTTACATAAAAATATACTAAAAACTAAAAATAGATAAGAACTAAAGAAACTAACTAAAACTGTATGATTTCTTTTTCTTCGGATAAGAACGAAAAAAACTAATAGAAAATGTATGATTTATTTTTCTTCTTATATTTCAAACTGCATATATTTATTAAAAGTTTAAGAGCGAAAATATTGAAAAGTATATATATCAGTTTTTTTCTCTTAATAAATCTGATTTATAGAAAGAAATTGAAAATTAATTTTAAATTGCATGTATATTTTTTTTTGTTATATATGTGACAAAATTAATTAAATGAAAGAAATTAAAAATAGTTTGAGTATATTGTCAAAATCGTCCCTATGGTTTATATTTGCCTGTTTCATCCAAATATCGTTCAACTTAATAGAAAAAATAAACTAAGTTAGTGGTTTGGATGAAAATGGCAAAAATTTACAAATGTGAGGGGCAAAATGGTATAAAAGTGTCATTTTGGACGAAAATGACAAATGTGCCCAAACCTCAGGGGCAATTTTGGCAATTAACTCTATTATATAATAGATATGTAAGAAGTGATTAAAACAAAAATGGAATAAAGTCACAGCTAGAAATTACAAACGGTCCGTTTGAAATAATCGAACGTGAATAACTTTTGTTAAGTGGTCGTAATAAATATTATAAAGAACTTCAAAGAATAAAATTGTATTAGACGTCATTCTTAGTTAAACTTAGAAAATTAGTGTTTTTCGAAGCGTATTTGGCTTAGCTAATATGTTATTTGAAACGAGATCAAACTGGTTAGTTAGACTAGTCGAACTGGGAACACCCAACATAACCGGTCGAAATGAGTACTTTTGAACCGTTGTACTCAAGCTGACCGGTTAAACTACAAGCCATGATTGGTGGGTGGATCGGATGTTAAAAAGATTTTTTTTCCTCAAAAATTTTAAGCCAAGACGTATTAGTAGCTAGAACCATATTTCGTAGATAAGCTTCAATGCATCTGTTCACTGCCTCAGTCTGTCCATCAGACTGAGGATGATATGCTGTGGACATTGCAAGTTGAATGCCCTGCATCTTAGTAAAAGCTTTCCAGAAATTGCTTAAAATAAAGGATTCCTGTAAGATACAATGGTCTGAGGCCGCCCATGAAGCTTAAAGATATGATCAAGGAATAATTGGGCAACTGTTTCTGCAATATAGGGATGGCCTAATGGAATAAAATGACCATATTTAATGAGACGATCAATGACAACTAGAATAATGTCCTTAGCCTGAACTTTAGGGAAGCCACAAACAAAATCCATTGAAATGTCAGAAAAAAATGTATTTAGGGACTGGTAAAGGCTGTAGCAACCAGGATAAGCCACAATCTCTGACTTAGTCCTCTGGCAAATCTCACAAGCTGCCTCATATATTTTGTCTCACATGTTTATTCAACGCTTTCCACTTGAAAACACTTTTGATCCGTTGACAAGTAGCATGAACACCCGAGTGACCCCCCATAGCAGAACCATGACACATTTTAATAATGTCACATTGTAATTCCTATTATTTCCCCACCGACACTTTACCATTCTTTGTAAGTAATGTACCATCCCATTTATATGGTAACAACGACTCACCAGCTTGTAATTTTTGAAGCTTCTGATATAAAGTAGGATCCGTGTGCCAAGATTTTTTTATTCTGTCAAGTAATGAAAGATCCAAAGTAGACATTGAGATGGTAAAGAGTGTAGGACCTTGAAATCTGGATAATGCATTGCCACCTTATTTTATGCCCCCTTTTTATAAACTATTTCATGATCAAAACCCATCAATTTGGATAACCACACATGCTGTAAAAGGGTTGTTAACTTCTGCTCCAAAAGATGCTTTAAACTCTTCTGGTCCGTTTTAATAACGAAGTGTCCAATGCTGCCAATGTTTTATAGCAAAAATGATGGCTAGTAACTCCTTCTCATAGACTGAATAAGGTTGTGTAAGAACTGCCAAAAATGTCCCTAAACGACCCGTAAGTGAAAACCCGGACCCTTGAAATCCTAACGTACATGAAAAAACCAAGAAAACAAGAAAATTGATCTTCAGGCGGCCCGCGTAAGGGTTGAGCATAGCCTTACGCGGGCCGCGTCAACATGAAGTTTGACCGGATAAGCATCCGGGACCACGTGTTGACCAGATGGCGACCCTACTCGTGACACATATGCCCTACACGTAGACTAGGTGGCCACGCGGGCCGCGTAAGAGTTAAGAAGGGGTTTACGCGGGCCACGTAAAACCCAAATTCACGCTATAAATAGCCAGTGCATGGGACTTTCATTCTGTTGTCGAAAACTTTTCACAAAAACGAAGATAGAGTGCTTAAAGCTATAATTTCACATAGAGAGGTGCTGCCACGATACCGGGTATTAACTCGATCGCTATTACGATTCAATGTCCGATCGATTGGAACTATCCGATGGATGTTTAAGTGCTGCCCACATTAGGGTTATACTTTGTCATTCGTCTTGCATTCGATGGATGTTTAAGTATCGCACTTTGTCATTCGTCGTGAGGGTTTGTATCTCGTGAGTTATTGTAAATGTTGTATTAGTTACTAACCTAGTTCGTGTGCATTGTTGTTTAAACTAGGTTATCAGGCTTATCAGTAGGCTAAACTCTGCCCGTTTAAACTTGCAATGTGAGTCATTCTCTTTTTATCAAAAATGTTTTACAATACGCCAAATTCTTTTCAAAGTTATAATTACAGGGATTAAGTCGTGGTTATCTTGAATCACTGGCTAGTGGAGTATTGTGCACATTACTAATTTCTCACAGTTAGGCTAATCAATCCTAACAGTGATAATCATCACTACTTGGGTGAAAGGACCCAATAGTGGTATGACCATCGTCACACGGCTGTGACACGGCGCCAGATAAAAATAAGATAAAGGCCATTGTAATCGCTCTTATGCTGTAATTAATAGCTACGTGTCATTTTATTTAAAATTAAATGATTCACCAGTATTTCCCCGCTGACAAAATATTTTTAAAACATGTTTCAGGCGACCTCCTGTGAATCAAGGAAAAAGTGCTACGGAGCACTAATCAAGCTTGAAGTGGTGGCTCAGTTATATAAATAAACATGTTTTGTAAATCAGGGAATTTCCCCGGAAAATTCCTCTAATGTAAATTACGGGGTTCATCCCAAGTGATGAAATAAAATAATCGGCCATTTTCAAGTTTAAAGATCCTGTTAAAATATTCCGCTGCTAAATCAAATAATAAATACCACGGGTTTTCTGCCCCGCGGCCCCTGGACCGGGTAAAACTGGGACGGGGACCGTGACAGGCTGTTCCCTGGGTGAAAGGCTTTGCTGATAAAAGCAAGAGGGTGAGACTCTTGCATCACAATTGCTCCAATGCCCTTTGATGAAGCATCAGTTTCTAGAATGAATGACTTGGAGAAATTTGGTAAAGCTAGGACAGGAGGAGAACATAGGGCTTCTTTAAGCACTTTGAAAGATTGAACTGCATCATCGTTCCTTAAGAAAAAACTATCCTTCTTCAGCAGATTAGTGAGAGGTTTGGCTAATACACCGTAGGATTTAATGATCTTCTGTAGTAACCAGATAATCCATCCTGGAAACCCTCTTAGTTGTTTGATATTTGTAGGAACATGCCACTCTTGAATTGCCACAATCTTCTTAGGATCAAGTGCCACTCCTTCTTTAGTTATTATATGTCCCAAATATTCCACAGAACATCCTCCAAAAGAACACTTACTCTTCTTTTCATATAACTGATTCTGTCTCAACAATTCCAACACCTCTTTTAAATGAATAACATGCTGATCTAAGGTCTTACTAAAGACTAATATATCATCAAAGAACACAAGCACTGACTTCCTCAATAGGGGTTTAAAAGTGTGATTCATTATGGCTTGGAATGTAGCATGTGCATTTGTCAGCTCAAAGAGCATGACTAAGAACTCAAAATGGCCTTCATGAGTCCTGAAGGCTGTTTAATGAATATCATCAGGATGCATTCTTATTTTGGTAGCCAGACCTAAGATCTAATTTATAAAAGATAGAAGCACCTTCCAACTCATCTAGTAGTTCTTCGATTAAGGGAATAGGGTAACCATTCTTAATAGTAGTCTCATTCAGCCTTCTGTAATCAATGCACATCCTCCAACTTCCATCTTTTTTCTTAACTAATACCACAGGAGCTCCAAATGGACTTGTATTACCCCTAATCATTCCAGTGTCCATTAATTCCTTGGTCATTGCTTCTATAACATCCATTTGGGCCATTAGATATCTATAAGGCTTAAGGCTTATTACCACATATTCATCTTTGAGTAGAATCTTATGATCATAAGGCCTTAAAGATGGTAATGAAGAGGGTACCCAGAATACAACAGGAAAAGAATCCAATAAAGTGTCAATGGCTTTATGGTTTCCTTTGTTACAAATCACAATTTTGTGTTGAAACTGGCCCTCATCACCTTCCATCTTTAAACTGAATAATTGACTTTGCACCACTTGCTCCTCTTGACTAAGAATATCATTCATTGTTTTCATAGAACACATTGTCACTTTATTAGTATAATTGCCCTTGAGTTGGTAGACTTCATTCTCCACTTTAAATTGCATAGTAAGCTCTTTGAAGTTCCAAACAATATCACCTAATGGAAGCAACCATTGAATGCCCAAATCCATATCATAACTATCCAATGGTATTACTAATACATTAGCCTTGAACCATAATCCCTGCATCTGCCATGCCATTGGAAATCATGGCATATCTTGTCACAAATCAAGGGAATTCCATTAGAAACTCCCACCTTCATCGGTCTAATATCTTTCAAGGAATAATTGAGTTTCTTTGCTAACTTTTCATTCAGAAATTTATGAGTTGACCCAGAGTCAACCAGAGAGTCTGTAACAGTTTAGTACCAATGTTTCCTACAACTTGCATGGTCGAAAAAAGAGGGAACCCCAGTTAATGCATGAATAAAAATAAGAGTTAATGCATGAATAAAAATAAGAGGATCAGTAACTGTGGTATCAATTATTGTCTCTTCATCTACAGTAACATGTATATCTTCCTCATCCTCTCCCATTAATTCAATGAAACACAATTGTTTATTAGGACACTTATGGGTAGAGGTAAATTTGTCATTACACCAGAAACATTCTCCCTTAGATCTTTTAGCAGCCATTTCTTTGCTAGATAAGGATTTAGTATTTGTAAGCTTCTGATGTATAGGAGGTGAAGGTCATAAAGGTCATAAAGGTAAACGTGAAGTGTTTGCAGGACGTTTTAGTGATGAAACAGGTGTAGGATTCTGAATAGAAGTAGAACTAGAAACTGGATTTGGAGGATAATACTTCCCAGTGTGATGTGAATGATATCTAGGTTTTCTTGATAAAGTGTAATTGGCCACATCTTGTTTCTTGGCAAGCTTATAAGCTTCTTTCACTGATTTAGGTTCAAACATTCTAACTGGGCATCCTAACTCCGGTTTTAACCCATTCAAGAATATGCTTATAGCATATTCTTCAAAAATATTCACTCTCAGTAGATTTTCATCAAATTTTGCACAATAATCCTCCAATGTCCCATATTGAATAGTAGATGTTAACATACCCATAGCATCATTAAACAAGGTAGTGGAAAATCTATCTATAATATTTCTTGAATATTCAGACCATGTTACCTCAGCAATAGGTTTGATCAGTGTTTTCAAAAAAGTTGAATGCCATTTCATAGCTTTCCCCTCCAAATTGATGGCCGCAAATCGCACTTTAAAATTTTCTAGTGTATCGTCTACATCAAAGAAATGCTCTCATTTACATATCCATTCTTCAACATCAGATCCACTGAACTTCGGATATTCTATCTTTCCCAGTCGAAATAGTCGATCAATCTTTGAATTGCTCATGATTTCCTGATGAGAAGATGAAGTATCATGTTGATCACTGTGACAACAGTCAAATTTGCATGCATCCGTACAATTATTAAACAACGATTAGTGCTTAATAACTGTGCTGAATTACAATTAATTACTTGAATCACTTTTCTGACTATTGCCATATACATACATGTGCATCATATATTGCAAATGACATATCATTACTGCATGCAAACTTTGTTAATTCGAATGATGCACGAAGCACTGGCAGCACAATTGTCAAACCAATCAGAAAAATGTTGACGGAGTTCAGTAAATAGATAGACAATGTATTGTGACACAGAACAAGCCAGAAACCAAGTATTACACTAGTATAGTGTGTAGGAAAGTAAGGATCACAAAACTGCCTTCCTAGTGATAGTTTAAGGGCCGGAAAGTGCCTAAAACTCACATAAACTGCAAAATTCTGCAGAAAATCAGCAAAATCAGCATTTAAACACACTAATATCATGGAGAAATATGGTTAAATGGTCCTGAATGCTTTCCTAAGTGTTGGGAATCAAAACTGTCACAAAAGATAACATGAAGCACACTAAACTGCGTAATTTAAAACCTTAACAAACCGATAACCAACCAAACAACCGGACACTACCCGAAGCACCAAATTTTCACTAGAAGCATTGATTTAACATTACCAAGCTAGTTATGGTCCCCGAACATCATAACACACTATATAAATATCTAATAACTAAATCCCTAACTAGACACTTGATTTCTAACTATGAACTAACCATTTAGTTGAAACCTAGCCTATACCCCCCCCCCCCCCACACCTAGCTTACGACCCAACAAGGATCCCACCATAGAGATTTTATTTTGATTAAATATTAGATCATGTTGGTTCTTTTTGGACACTAAAACCATTGGAAAATCTTGAGAAGTTGGATTTATAAGTAAACCACTAGTATCATAACCATCATTCATCAACATCACACAACACACACACTTCTCTTCTCCTCCCTTCACCTCATGACCGAGAATAACCACCCACACACCACCATCATTCAATCATCTTCATCCAATTCTACATATACTCAAGGGTGTTAGAAGGTGCACAAGGAAGCTTGGAGCTTTCGGAAGTTGAAGAACCTTCACCATTTGCTTTTATCCACTTATTTTCTTCTCTTGATCATCCCTAGCCTTGAGCTAGTGGTAAGAACATCATACACTCCATTTTACATCTTGTTTAAGTGGTTAAAAGGTGATACATGTTGTTAATCATAAAGAACACTAAGAAACTTGAACATGAAACATGAACATAAGCTTAATATCTTAAGAAATCATGTTGTTTAGTGTTGAATGTGCTACTTGATGATTGATTGTTTATGTTAATGATGTAGATCATCATATGATCTTGCTAGATGATGATTAAAAACATAATCTAGCAAGATGAGAGGATGAAAATGTTAGAGATCAATGGATCATCCTCACATAAGTCATGAACTTGAAAGAATAATTGGTTTTCTTGTTAAGTGATGATTAAAGTAAGATGTAAGTCTTGTAAATCTAAGATTACAAGAATGATTTTTCAAGAAATCAAGTTAAAAATACAAAATTTACTTAATCTTGGTTCTTAAAGAAATCAACCATGTTTTTAGAGGATAAACAAGTGTAGAAACACATATGTAACAAGAAAAATCCAAGAAGAACCATTTTTAGAAAATGTGATTATAAGTTGCAAAGAACTAACTTCTTTAAAAATGATGTTTTAAATAAAACAACCACACTTTAAAGGGTAACTAAGCTTACTAAACACACTAGTAAGTTACTACAAATTTTTGTAAATTTTCAAGTTCATGAAGTAGTAGTTATTTTCAAAATTGGTAACAAGCTAGTAACATCAATCCAATCATCCTCGTGCATTAAACTACCCACACACTTCCTAATCTCTTTTTCACAACCAGAATCCTTTAATAGCAAGTTAGAAAATGCTTTTTGAACTTAATAGCCGATTCTAACATTAGATACGTGGAGTTCCATCTAGTCTTAACATCCAAACACACCAAACTCTTGCTTTCTATTTTCTCTTCTTCAACACAAACTAGAAATTTTTGAAGTCTATTATACCAAAGCACGAATTTTCTTGATCGGTAAACTTAAAGTAGTAAGCCCATATTTATCAACTAGGTTTAAAATATGAGTTGCACATCTCATATGCAAAAACTCCCCCTTCAAGACACCACATTCCCAATGATTAAAAACTTTTTGTAAATGTTGAATAGCTATATCATTGGAGCTAGCATTATCTACTGTCACAGTCAAAACATTATTCAAACCCCATTCAGTCAAACATCTTTCAACTGCTCTCCCTATTAAAACTCCCGAATGACCAACAATTGGACAACAATTTATAATTCTCTTATGTAAATTCCAATCGTCATCTATGAAATGGGCAGTCAAACACATATAAGATAAATTTTGCCCCGAAGTCCAAGTATCGATGGTTAAACACACTCTAGTTGACATATTGTTAAAAATATTTACTAGCCGCCTTCTTTCCTCAATAAAGTACCCATAACAATCTCTCGTTGCAGTAGCACGTGAAGGTACAATAAAATGAGGATTAATAACCTTACAAAATTCCCGAAAACCCACCCGCTCAACAAAAGAAAATGGCAATTCATCAACAATCAACATTTTTACTAAAGCTTTCCTAATCACTTCTTGATTGAACTCCCACAATTTAGGAACTGTTACGGTTTCAACGGAACCTTCATCACTAACATGTGTGTTAGACTCAAGATCAAGTAGCTTTTGTTTTTTATCTATATTTGGCGGATAATCTTTGCAAACATTAATGTGATTTCTTAGGTGAGTAGTACCTCCTTTTGACGAACAACCAATTAGTTTATGACGATAAATACACTCCGCCTTGTCGGGGACATCAGAATCAGTATAATGTTGCCACCATGAAGGAGTATCACTTACAGCCGTGGGTGGACATGGGGGTTTTCCATCCAATATCTTTTTTTTTTGGTTTTTGTTTCTTCTTTGAAACCACCTCATTTTCAGAAACTAACTCACCATCTGAATTAGTTTCATTAAGATTCTCCATCGGAATAGGTAACTGTACAAGAAAACACATAACAATTCACCAATCAAATCTAGAACAAAAAAAATCAGTAGATCTAATACATTAATGAAAACTAACATCCAATATCTAAAGTCTAAATTGATGAATAACAATTTAAATTGTTAAAGCTATTACCTTTTGAAGATCCGACGAAGATGTGAACTAAAAAAGCAAACAATATCCAAGTATCTACAAATCGATTACCATGTAGCGGTTAGATACACATCTCAAACGATCTAGTATATTATATATATACATCTCAAAACATCCGAAAGTTAACGGTTAGATACATGATTTATAGATGAGAAAGTCGAACCTTTTGTCACCGGAGACACCGAGACAAATGACGACGGAGAGGACGCCGGATCGGAGAGGGTTGATGTCGCAGGGAAGAGGGAGCGGCGCTGAATTTGAGATCCAAAGAGAAACCCAAGTTTTTCTAAGTGTGAATGCGCGTGGTGTGGTGTAATTGTTTTGTTATTGAGTTTTTGAAGTGTTATTTACAAACTGAACAAAAAAAATCATGATATATATTTTATTATTTTTTAAGTATGATATATTAAAAATATCTATTTTATTGTTTTTTATGATTTCGGATTCGGATAATCCGAATATCCGAAAATCTGTAAAACTAACACCCGAATCCGAACCCGAATTTTCGGATTATCTGATTTTCGGATATCCGAAATTTCGGATATTTCGGATACGGGTTTTCGGATATTTCGGATTCGGATTTTTTTTTTGAACACCCCTACGTGTTATTGACGTCCTTTTGAATCATTTCTGTTGACATGAAGTCTTTTGCCTTTCATGGGGAGTAACTAAAAGTTGTAGGCAATTCTTTTGTTTTTAAATGTGATCATGGGTTAGTTTTTATTAAAGTTTGAAAGTGTAATTTTAGCTAATATTCTACTTCTTGTGGCTATATCATATGCTAGGAGAAAAAAGAGTACAAAGACACGCCAGTATATCAAATGACTATATAAAGAAAAATTCAAAATGCTATGAACAATAAACACGTTATAATCAAACATGGATTGAGGCAGTCCACAATAGAAGACATTGTTTCAAACGCTCCCCATCTGTTCTTCTATGAAACCATTTCCATCAAATGTTTTATAAAAAACAAATAGTCTCCAACTGATCCTTGATTTCAGCTCTCAGATGATATAACTGTAAATGGCATGTCCCTTCGAAGACACCTGTTGACTAGAGAGTAGTTAGGAACCATCCTGAAAAAGGTTGATCTTCAGACATTGTGTCCACTGATTTCTTAACATTAGAATTTCTACTTCTTTTTGTGTAGAGGAATCTTGAAGACTTCTCCTGTTGCAAAGTAAACTCTATCTCCTTCCTAGTTGGTACTTCTTTACATTGGCATCTCTATTATAAGTTCATGTCCATGCATTGTAATTTTTTATTTGAAGGCTTTATAAACTTATCATTGCTACCAAGATTTGTCGCTTTTGATCTCTTCATTGATCTTGTTACACAGTAAGTTTATTTATTAATACTAGTAGGTGTGTCCCCAATAGTATTCTTCTATTAGATACCTCACAGCTTATCGACTATCAGCATGTTCTTTGGTAGTTACTCTCAAATCATTAAGTTCTTTTTTAACCTGAATATATGGCACAAGTTAGCCCATTATGGTTAAAAGTTAAAACTAACCAAAAGACTTAAAAAAGAGTATGTTATCAAACTAATGAACTCGAACTCACTTCAACAAGTCGAACTTTGCTTGATGTATCTGTTTCCTTCTCTAAAGCATGGAGCTCAACCTCCAACTGCATCCGTTTCCTTTCAAGATTATCGATTTCTTCAGATTCCAATAAGTGTATGTATATTAATAATTTTACCACTGCGTTCCCATCATAAACCAAATTATTATAAGTAATCATCGTAAATACTCATAAATAATAATGTAAAAAAGAAATAAAATAGATAAGGAAGGATACATGACAATTTAATTTTACCATACCTGACAGCCAGAGTGGTTTCCCTATGAACAATGAACATGTTATGATCCGACACAGATAGACCGAGAGAGATCATAATGTTATTCGTGTCCATTGAAATCAGCGACTTATTAATGCAATCGGCTGAGAATTGAAGAACAAAAACGAAAACTTTTATCAAACTCGAGGCAGCGGCGGTCGTGATATTTTAGCTGAAAACGCAGGGATTAAACCCTGATCCAAAATTTGCATTATAACCCCTATATTTTAGTTGTTTCATATAAAACTCAACTACATATATAGTCAGTGATTCTTTAGGTCTGAATAATAAAAGAATGTCAAAATTTGAGTCAACATTACAATGATAAAAACAACAACATCAATAATAATAATAATAATAATAATAATAATAATAATAATAATAATAATAATAATAATAATAATAATAATACCCCCACTCGGTATAATTTATAAACAAAATTATATAAATTGTCCTATTTAAACATTCAATAACAATAGTCCCTCAACTAAGGATATTTAGTTTATTTCTAAATTTTTTCCATTTGTAAGATACAATTTCAGTTTTTGTATTTGCATATATGTGTATCTTGGATTACAATCTATGATAAGGTGATCGCCGCCAAACTTTAAAAAAAAATGAAACTAAACATTGTATATACCGAGTATGGGTCAAGTCTTCAACCAAAATTTGCATTACCTAAATCGAGTCGATGGTGATTAATTAAAAGAAATTTCAAAGTTATTTATCTAGCTATTGAGTGGAACTTTAATGTCTTCGATCACCCACTTGCATGAAGCAAAGTTCTATCAACATAACCATAGAGAGATTATTGATAGATTAGATAGATTTTTCGTGAAGTTGTGAGAATGGATATAGCTATTATCTGGATATTATATATACCAACAACTTAATGAGCAAATGATGAAATGATGAGTGATGATTAAAATTCCATACAAAATATTGACATATATTTTTAAATTTGTTAATACAATATGTATTCATTGCTGAGTGTTAGGTCCCTTGTGTCCAAGGCTTAATGCAAAAGTACTATCAAGCCGGGGGGGGGGGGGGTCTCATTAGAAGCAGCTTCTCTATTCCTACGGGGTAGAGATAAAGCTGTCTACCTCTTATCTCCTCAAACCCTACCTTACCTTTGCTATTGATGGGATTTACCGAATATGCATCTATTTGGGATACTTTGAAATTTTGCCACCAAGGGGTTCACTAAATTGATGTTAAAACTATTAGTAATAAAAGTTTGATTTAATAGTTTACCTCTATATTAGATAATTTACTTGATACTAATTGTATATTAACGAGTTCATTTGAAAAAAAAAAATGTTCAAATCGTTTAGAAAATCTTGTTCATTTGGAAAAAAAATAATTCTTGATTGCTAGAACAAGTTTACGCAAACACACAATATCGTTTGAAATATGTAAATCACACACTAAACACATGAACTTGCTCAACTTTTGTTGATGTTTTCAAACTACATGTATTTCAGGAAATTAAGTATGGATCTGGCGGGCGTTGAAGTTTACAAGTCATGTCTTTAATAAAAGATGTAATCCGGTGTCGTATTAGGGGTGAGCAAAAATAGGGTCGGACCGAAAATAACCGAGAACCGACCCTATAAAAAAACGAACCCGACCCGAGATATAGCATATAGGGTATTAGTCGGTTCCAATATATATTATAAATCGGGTATCGGGTCGGTTCCGGTCCAAAAAAAGGAAAACCCGAGTTCAAGTTATCTGGACCAATTTATCATAAAGAATAGGAAATACAAATGGGCTTTGGCCTGTTAGTGATTCGTTTTATTCAGTCTTCCAGCAACATAATACCTAATTTACATAAACGTTATCATCAATCCTCATACAGTCATACGAAATCATCACTTTCTGGTACAAAAAATTCATTCATTTTTTCTTTTGTTCTTCGTTCTTCAGTTGACGGTTGCTCCACCCTTGTTAAGGTACATGCTGTTATTCTAAAACAATACACAGAAAACATGTGATGATTTTGAGAACATGTGATAATAAAGTTTCGCGTTTTAACGAACTAAATAGACAGAAAACATGTGATGATTTTGAGAACATGTTATTCTAAAACAATAGACAGAAAACATGTGATAATAAAGTTTCGCGTTAACGAACTTAATTTTATGTCGTTTTGTTGTTGTTTATCCGCAGATGCTTCGAAACAGAACTAATGCGAATACCAATGTTTGGGATGATTTTGAGAAGTTTTCTGATGGTGACGGGATTCGGGAATGCTAAAGCAAGATGCAAGCACTGCGGTTCGGTTGTCAATGCAGACACGGTTAAAAACGGAAAAGCGACTTTGATTAGACATCTTCAAAAATGTGTGATGAACATGGAAAAGAAACTATAATTTTAGGGTTTATGTTCTGTTTAATTATGGTTTTTTTTGTTATTTTCGACTTCTTGATGTCATTGTTTTAGTTTGAACTTGGTATTGAATTCTATAATATTGCATTGAATGTTGTTTTCTCTTACGGTTGTGTTGGTGCACTTGTGTCTGTACTTTGTCTGTATTCGGTCTGTATGTAAACGATGTCCTTGGTAGTCTGTAAGTTGACCAAGTCAACCATCCTCCGGATTGACTTGGCCAACAGTTAGAATATGTTTGTTGTTTGTCTGTCTCGAAGGATAAGAGATCGAAGGATGATGTAGATCCTTCGATCTCCTCGAAAGATATGCTTCGATATGTTTCGAATGATGGACCTCGAAAGGTCACCTTTCGAGGTACCTGCTGATCCTTCGAAAGCCATGTATTCGATAGATGATCCTTCGGACCATCTGTCGGATCCTTCGGACCAGACATCAGATGCTGGGTATATATATCCATGCAGTGTGTTGAGGACAGATAGATGCACACAGACAAGAGATAGAGAGTTGAGAGCATTCTGTCCGAAACACACACACACACTTTGAGAGTTTGCAAGTTAGATTTGTAAACATTGTGCTTGTAACCGAAACCTTCATACGTATTAATACATTGGTGTTAATCGGTGAACCTTGTGTGTTTGTTTCTTTACTTGTTTCATCCCGGTTTGCTTACTAGCTTGGATTCCGCACTCGCTAGTGGGTTTGTATAACAAGGTTTAGGTTCGTCATCCTCCGTGAAAGGGACCTACAAGTGGTATCAGAGCCGTGGCTCTTTACCTTGTTTAAAACCGGGTTTGTTCAAGTTCTTGGTGTGTTTGGACACTAGGTTTAGCACCCGTTTTGGTGGTTTTTCTTGCATCTCTAAACTGAAAAACGGTTTCTAAACCTTCGGGAGTGTTCAAGGTTGGGTTGGGTAACTTGAAAACTTGTTTTTAAGTAATTTGGTATTTTCCGGCGAAAATTCCGGTCATATCTCCGGTAACTGGTTCTGGATAAGGTGTTCCATTTTTGGAATATTTTATTTCAAAATCAGAGTTGGTGGGAAAAGGTGAGGTCTGACCATTCCTTTTGCCGAAAGTTGACTTCACCAACCCATCACCTTTTCACCAACCTGTCCCATCGTGTCAGTGTGTCAGAAGCTTCCGAAAGATATCCTTCGATTTCGAAAGATCATCTTTCGATCAGAGACAGCTCGACAGATTAGCATCTTTCGAGTAGTCTTTCGAAGTCTAAGTATTATCTTTCGTTTCTGGTATCGTTTCGAAAGTTAGTTGTCCGAAAGATAAGGATTCATATCGAAAGATAAGTATCTTTCATTGTGAATCTTTCGAGATCAGTATTCGAGAGATAAAGATCTTTCGAATTGTGAATCTTTCGTGATAATTGCTCGAAAGATAAGGATCTTTCATTGTGAATCTTTCGAAGACTTTTCTCGAAACTCAACAGTAATCTTTCGATCACTGTTGATCCTTCGAACAAGTCTCAATCTTTCGAACAAGTCAGTATCTTTCAATTCTTGTCTGTTTAAACTTAACAGTTTGTGTTTGTGAAGGTTCTCAATTATTATTTCATCAAAATGAGCTGTACAAGTCCTTGGGATTGGAGTTTGGACTCACAATCTAATAGTCAAGAACTAACATCTGCTGCAGCTTGGGCAAAGAGTATGTTTCCTCCTGCATCAATCAGTCCAAGTCAATGGGCTTTGGTATCCAATCAAAGTCAGAGCATTCAAAACCTTTTGATCAGTGAAAGCGAAACGGGCAGTAACAATCGTCCACCAAAGCTAAATCATATGAATGAATTTCCATCATGGAAAAACCGCTTTCACACGTATGTCCAAGGGCAAAGCACCGATCTTTGGACGTGTTTCATCAATGCATTCAATGAAAATCTGGAGACTGCTGCGTCCACTTCTGAGGGTTATGCCAATATGCTTGAAAATGACAAGAAGGCTTATGAATTGGAGAAAAAGGCCTTTGCCACACTTACTCAAGCACTCAACAAAGACATCTACCATCAGTTCTCATATTGCAAGACCACGAAAACATTGTGGGATGCCTTAGTTGCTAGAGGAGAAGGCAATGCAGCTGCTCGAAAGTCTCGGCATGATTTGTTGAAGAAAGAGTTTGAATCTTTTCAGTTTTTGGAAAACGAGACTCTGAATGATATGACCACACGTTTCTATCATTTGATTAGTGAAATGTGTGCTTATGGAGTTGTCTCTACTCAACAAGACATGGTGAGTAGGTTTGCTGACGCCTTGCCTCCAAAGTGGAGCTCTTTCATTGAGCTGTTGAAGCATACTGGAACTCTAGATCAAGTCAACATCTATGAGTTCATTCAGAAACTGGAACACAAAAATGATGAAGAAATCAGGAAAGCCAAGAGAGCTCCCGCCCCTCAAAATACAGAAATGTATCTTCCGGGTTTCGATGCTCTAGCAAGAGCAGCTGCAGCCCAGCAACCTAAACTGCAGACTGCATTTGTCTCCAACACAAGTTCCTTTCCATTTCCTCAGTCAACAGCTGCTCCACCACAACCTCAATTTGATCCGAGGTCTTACATTCCTGTCCCAACACAGCCACAACCACAACCTCAACAACAACAACAACAGCAAGCTCATTATGCAAGCAATCCTAAACCTCAACCCCAAAATCCTAACACAATCCAAGTCGACAACTCAAATCTTTCACACCTTAGCATTGAAGTTGCTAAGGAGCATATGGAAATTATCAACACCATGGTCAGTGCTTACTGTGGTTTGGTAGCAGGTCAGCTTGGAAACATCAATATGACCAATGAAGACTACCAACAGATCGACAAGGAAGAAATGGAGTTGATGGATATTAAGTGGGCTTTTGCAAGTGCGGTTAGAAGGGCCAAAGACTTCATGGCTCGTACTGGTAGAACTTCGTTAGAAGGAAAGAAAGATACGAAGTATGGGTTCGATATCAATGCCGTTACATGCTTCAACTGTGGTAATAAAGGGCACTTCAAACGTGAGTGCACTCTACCAACAAAACACGGCAATCACAACCCTTTCAGAAACCAGACGAATGTGAATGCCCAACAAGAAAACCGTGAACGGGGGATGGTGGCAGTGAATAACAATCAGGGACAGCCTGGAACTACAAATCCCAATCGGGCTTTGGCTGTTCAAGCTGATGAGGGATGTGACTGGTCAGTGCAGTTTGGTGAAGGTGATCAGGGAAGTGGAACAGCTCTTTATGCAAAGATCATTGAGCATGTTCATAAAGAAGAGTCTTCTGGAAGTGATGATAGTTCTGGTTATTCTGGAAGCTCAGATGAAGAAGGCTCTGTTTCTGGGGATAATCACTCAGAGCCTGATGAGAAGCAGGAAGGAGATGATGATATTCAGGATCTACTGAATGAAGCTGATGAGCTTAAATGTCAGAAATCAATTCTGATTAGGAAGGCTGCTACTGCATCAAAGGAAATGGAGAAGCTATTTTCTGAAGATGGAGCTTTTTCTTTTCAAACTGCCTTTATGGCAAACGGTTCAGCCTCTTCTAGTCAGGTAAATTCTGAACCTCCTGCTCCTAGTGTGTGTAAATCATGTGCTGATATGAAGCTTGAATCAGAAAAGCTTCATAGTCATAATCAGAATTTGGTTATTGAACTGTCGAAATGCAAAGAGGCGAACATGGCTTTAACTCGGAATGAAAAAGAATTTAAATCTGTAATAGAAACATTAAAGAAGAATGTGTCCAAGGTTAACAAAGTAGTTTACCACAAGCAAGTGAGTATAAATGAATATATTAACATTGTGGAAGAAACTAAAAAGCTATTAGCCATTGCCCAATGCGAGCATGATGCGATCAAACAGAAATTGGATAGTTATTCTAACTCCCAATTTGTGCTTGATCACATCATCGAGGTTCAACAACCGAAAGGAAATCAGAAAGGCATAGGGTATAAGAAATGTCCGCCCCCTTTGATGAACAATTATACCAAGATGCCTGATGAGGAGGAAATGCCACGGTATGAACCCAGTGTGCCTCTAGATGTTGAGGAATTTGCTGCTGGCCTAGGGTTCAAACCGGACAATTCTTCAAACACGTCTTCTGAGCAACCGGAAACTTCATCATCCGTGAAGCAAAGTCCTCCAATTATCGAGGACTATGAGACATCGGATGATGAGTCAGAAGTGGATGTAGGTGAACAGAACAAATCACTTAACAAAATGAAAGGAGTAGTTATTCCACGAGAGAATCACATTCTTTGTGATCCTGATACTCCTGATGTTCCATCTGTTAAGAAGCAAGTGATTGATTCTGTCAAAGTTGATGAGACATGTGTGTCTACTGTTAAAAGCAGTAATGTGTTGTATACACTGGTTGGAGATAATAAAATCTACTCAGATCAAGTTTTTCCAATTAAAAATGTAAATCAATCTTTGATTGATAAAGTCTTTGAAGACAACACAAACAAGTTTTTGGGAAAAACACTTCCGGGAATTGTTGTAACACAATGTGATCCAATTCCTAAGGCTGAGATTAGAAAACAGTTTGGTAATCAAAAATCTCCAACCACTCAACAACCTACTGCTTCTAAGGGTAAACAACAACAACGAGCTCCAAAGCCAAAGGCTAAGGTTGAATCAAAAGGAGCTCGTTACAAGAAGAAAGCAAAAGATGTTAAATTTGTAGCATCAAAAGGTACAGATAAAATTGAGACTTTTGAAAACAAATCAAACACTGATTTTGTACAACAAGTCAAGATTTTGAAACGTAACAGTGATAACAATTACACCCAACACACAAACGGGTGTGATGAAAGAGCAAGTACCTCAGGTTCTACAGGTTCAACATCTGCTAGTCGATCAAGTTCTCCTAAGTCTGTTGAAAGGAGAACTTGTTTCAAATGTGGAGAAATTGGGCACATCATCAGAAACTGCCCAAATGCTCCAAAGAAGAAATTTGTTGAGAAAGCTCCACCTGAAACAGCTCACCCTCAACGTCGGTCAGTTTCACCTAAACATGATAAACGAACTGTAAAAGAACAAGAAACTAAACAACGACGTAAGAACATAAAAACTGTTGAAAAAGCTTTAAAATCTGAAGTTAAAACAGTTCAAAAGGAACCAAGAGTGTCACAACCTGTAAAACCAGAATCTTCAAAAACTGGTAGGCAAAAACGAACTTGGTTACCTAAGTCGGGTGACAATTCAGGGGGAGCAATTATTCTTGAAAACCATCAAGAGATTGATATCACGTTTCGTGATGCTCAGGGACGACCCAAGACCACTAAGGCTTGGGTCCCCATTCTCAACTGATGTGTTTAAATGACATGTGCAGGATGTTCTAGGAGGAACTATTAATAGTCATTGGATTGTTGATAGTGGAGCATCCAGGCACATGACTGGCGACTTACGGCTCCTATACGACGTGAGAAATATTAGAGGAGGGTATGTTGCTTTTGCGGGTGACAAAGGCGGTTTTATCACTGGAGAGGGAAGTATCTCCAACGGCATCGTGTGCTTTGATAAGATCAATTATGTGAAGCAAATTGATCACAATCTTCTCAGTGTGTCGCAAATCTGCGATAAGAAATTCACCGTGCATTTCGATGATGCCGGCTGCTATGTGCTGAAACCTGGATTCAAAATTCCACAAGAATGGATTCTCTTATCGGCTCCGAGAGTTAATGATCTTTATATTCTCGACATGAGCCAAGCGATTACAACATCTGCACAAGTCACTTGCTTTGTCTCAAAAGCCACGGAAAAGGAGTCTATATCTTGGCACAGAAGAATGGGACACATTCACTTGAGAAAGATGAACCATTTGGTGAAAAATAATCTTGTGAATGGTGTGCCTGTGAGAAGTTTTCATCTACAAGATATCTGTGTCTCGTGCCAAAAAGGGAAGCAAACAAAGAAGTCTCACCCTTTGAAGAAAATCAACACTGTCAGCATGCCTCTCGAACGTCTTCATATGGACCTGTTTGGACCTATGAAGCACAAGACAACGTTCGGTGATGCCTATTGTCTAGTTGTTACTGATGATTACTCTAGATTTTCTTGGGTATCCTTCATGGCACACAAGAGTCAAACTCCTGGCATCCTCAAGGATCTTCTTACAATGTTGGAGAATCTCTATTCGTTGAAAGTAAAGAGGATCCGAAGCGACAATGGAACCGAATTCAAGAATCAAGTTATGGATGAGTTTTGTACTTCTAAAGGCATTCTTCATGAGTACAGTTCTCGTTATACTCCACAACAAAATGGTGTCGCGGAGAGGAAGAATCGAACGATTATAGAAACTGCAAGAACAATGTTAGTAGAGTCGGAACTCCCTATTCAATTCTGGGGGGAGGCTGTATCGGCTGCATGCTACACGTTAAACAGAGTTCTTACAGTAAAGAGACATGGCAAAACTTGCTTCGAACTCCTTCAGAAAAGGAAACCGGATCTTTCTTACCTTGAACCGTTTGGTGCTCCTTGTACTATGATTGAGCCGGATGGAAAGTTTGGAGCTAAAGCTATCGAGGGTTTCTTCCTTGGATATGCTACTCTGAATTTTCGTATTTGGAATCTTGCTACCAAAAAGATTGAGCTTTGGAGCGAAGTTAGAGTTCAAAGGTACACGAGTCCTGTTAGGGCTCCGGGTGATCCGTGGATGTTCGACTATGATGGACTATTTGACTCCTTCAATCTGCCAACCTTTGACGAAGAATCAGCAGCGGCTAGGATGTTGTTGGAAAGTGACAACGCTGCTGTCTCGCCTTTGGTTAGACCTATTGTTGTTGACCCTCAAGCTTCTTCATCTGTCAACAATATGGTTCAAAATGAGGTTTATGAAGATGCTGCTGATTATAATGATTCTTCTGAAGATGATGAATATCATGATGCAGCTGAAGGATCTTCGGCTCCAGCTGCTCCTGTTCAAGGTGCCTCTGGTGATACACCTCATACGCAGAATATAGATACTGCTGAAGGGAATGCATCCACCTCTACCCACATTCCTGGTGTGGAGTTGGTTGTTGATCTTAATCTTACCAACTTGGGTATCAATGCTCGTGTGGCAGATAATCCTGAAATGAGGATTCACGATACCCATCCCCAGCAGAACATAATAGGAGATGTCCATCGCGGTGTGCAGACGCGTAATCAGCTGAGAAACAACCGGAATGCTGGTTTGTATTCAGCTATAAGAGAATCTGGTCAACAGAATGACTGGTCCTTCACGTGTTACGTGTCACAGGAAGAACCAAAGTCGTGGAAAGAAGCATTGAAAGACAGTGCTTGGGTTGAAGCCATGCAGGAAGAATTACAACAATTTCACAAGCTTGGTGTTTGGAAGCTTGTTGAAAAGCCTGAGAACTACAAGAAGATTGGCACTCGATGGGTCTTCAAATGCAAGAAAGACGACCGTGGAGTGGTTATTCGGAACAAAGCTCGTTTAGTCGTTCAAGGTTTTCGTCAGATTGAAGGGATCGACTACAACGAAGTGTATGCACCTGTTGCACGTCTCGAAGCAATTCGAATCTTTCTAGCCTATGCGTCCTTCAAAGGATTCAAGGTTTATCAGATGGACGTCAAAAGTGCATTTCTACATGGTGTGGTTGAAGAAGAGGTATATGTCGAACAACCTCCAGGTTTTGAAGATCCTGTCCATCCTGATCGGGTTTGGTTGCTCAACAAAGCTCTCTATGGTCTTCATCAAGCGCCACGAGCTTGGTATGCAACCTTATCTACTTATCTGCTGGAGAATGGTTTTCGAAGAGGTCTTATCGATTGTACTCTCTTCATCAAAGAACAAGATGGAGATCTTCTTCTGGTTCAGGTATATGTTGATGATATTATTTTTGGTTCTACTAATGATGCTTTGTGTAGGAATTTCGAGCGCATCATGCAGGATAAGTTCGAGATGAGTGCTATGGGGGAAATGAATTTCTTCTTGGGCCTACAAGTGCAACAAACGGAGTCTGGGATATTCATCCATCAGACTAAATATGTTGGTGACATCTTGAGCCGGTTCCAGATGTCCGATGCAACGCCCATTGGTACCCCACTGCCAACTAATCACGGAATTACTCCAGACTTGAAGGGTGAACCTGTTAGCCCTTCATACTACCGCGCAATGATCGGATCCCTTATGTACCTCACAGCATCAAGGCCAGATATAATGTATCCAACTTGCCTGCTAGCCAGATATCAAGTTAACCCGAAGGCCTCACATCTTGCAGCTGTAAAAAGGATTTTTCGTTATTTGAAGGCGTACCCCGACACCGGTCTATGGTACCCTAGGGATAATAACTTTGACTTAGTCGCATTCAGTGATTCTGATTTTGGCGGATGCAAAATCGACGGCAAATCCACAACGGCTGGATGTCAGTTTTTAGGAAATCGCCTAGTCACATGGCAGTGCAACAAGCAGACATGCGTCGCTACATCAACATGCGAAGCTGAATACATTGCTGCCTCAAGTTGTTGCTCACAAGTTCTTTGGATCCAACAACAATTGCGGGACTATGGTTTTGAATTCCTAACTACTCCTATTTACGTTGATAATTCTGCTGCTTTAGATATCACTAAAAATCCTGTGCAGCATTCAAAGACCAAACACATCGAAATCAAATATCACTTCATACGTGATTGCTTTGAGAAAAGGCTAATCGATGTTGTTAAGGTCCACACCGATGACCAACGTGCCGACTTATTTACCAAAGCTTTTGACAAATCTAGATTTGACTTCTTATTATTGGTAAACGGCATTAAGGTCAAGCAAGAGTAAACCAACATCGGAAAATCATTTTTGTAAATATCTTTGTGTGTTTTTAAATTTATCTTAGTTTATTGATTTTAGGGGGAGTAAATCCAAAAATCTGAAAATCCAAAAACATCGAAAAATTTCAAAAACACAAAAACAATAGAAAAACAAAAATGAGTTTCCTGGCGAGCAAAAGAGAAAATGATAGTACATCAGTGGTCTATCCAAGCCTCTTTAAACCTTAAATGAAAAACGATAAGCAGCTCTATATAAGATGTATCGGTAGGCTCACAATCATTTTAAAGTGTGCAGGGGATATAAATCTTAAATCGACTGAAGACCAGGTGGGAACCATTCATTGGCATATGGTCTTAGTACCAAAATTTCGTTTGATAGATTGCCGAGGTTCTGAGATATTCGGTCTTTATGCTGCTTATCATCTGGGTATCATGGTTGTATCTTTTACCGAAAAATAACGGGGACGCAAGTCTAGATCTTCCATGATACTATACATACGTGTACATATTACATACTGCATTCGACCTCAATAAGTGATAAACAATCACATGTCCATAATCAAATAAGTGATAAAATATCACATTTATCCGGGTGTCAAGTTCGTCTCTCTGCTGTACGGAAGTACTGACCTGTTCACGGACTTGCACCTGTGCCCTCATGCATATGAAAATCAAGTTCCTCATCAATAAGTGATTATATCACATAGGGCTTGTTTTCAAATCAAAATAAGTGAGTATCTCACAGCTTATACGGTCAAACAGATGATAATCGGTATACTCACCGGTAAGATGAATTCTCGTGCATACCTTGATACGGGAATGTGTCGTGATGTGGATGAACACCGGTCGGTAAGTATAAATCATACCTTAACGTATCCCCTCGCCATGATTACATCTGATAAGTTGAGCTTAAGTGGACAACAATACCGATAATTGTTATAGGATGCTTATCTTAATGTTAACTAACTGAACAACAAGAGTGTTTTGGCATGACCGTACACTGATATGATTCTCTTACCCTCGAAACTCGCAAAAAGAATGTCTGTATATATTTATTTGCTGCTTAACCTTTATTGTCTTCTTTTAAACAGTTTCGTCGTTTGGTGCATATCAGCACGACATTAGCGGTGATGTCGTTTGATAACACTCAAAGGATTTTAAATTGTTGTCTTTTAATTTCAAAAATACCAAAAAGATTTTAGGCGTGTTTTAATATAAACTTTATAAAAGCCAAAAAGATTTTATTTCTACTTTATTTTCGATCGTACGATGTTGGAGCTCGAGTCTTCGTTACCTGAAACCTGAACGAAAACCGAATTGACTAAATCTTCATAAACGGTCGAAATTTGCATGTTTTGAAAGTTAAAGGCTAAAATTGACAAATTTATTAAACTTTCAAACTGTCGGACGGTGTTTGATTGTGACATGGTCATCTGTGTGTCATTTGTTTATGTTTACTATATTCCAAGCAGTTGTTCTCATTACGCGTTTAGATTTCTTGCATGTGCAGATTCTAAAGGCTAGGAGAACATGGTCGATGACAAGCTTTGGAATGAAGACACGACGTGAAGGCGCTCAAAAGATGAAGATGATCGAGTTGCCGCTGGCCATCATCAACACCACAAGGATCTCAATTCATAAAGATCAAGTTATTCACGAGCATAACTCAAGGGGGAGCTTATGTTAAGGGGGAGTTTGTCAACACACTTCTTACATGATACGAGTAGTTTGTTGATACACTCTCTGCTTTCACGACGTGAAGACTTTGAAGATCCTCCGACATTGAAGACTTGAAAGGACATCAGAGTTTTGAGAACTCGAAGACCAAGGACCATCGAAGTTCGAGACGAGTCTACAACTATAGAAGATAAAGACAAAGCTACAGCCAAGGGGGAGTTTGTTGGTGCACTTGTGTCTGTACTTTGTCTGTATTCGGTCTGTATGTAAACGATGTCCTTGGTAGTCTGTAAGTTGACCAAGTCAACCATCCTCCGGATTGACTTGGCCAACAGTTAGAATATGTTTGTTGTTTGTCTGTCTCGAAGGATAAGAGATCGAAGGATGATGTAGATCCTTCGATCTCCTCGAAAGATATGCTTCGATATGTTTCGAATGATGGACCTCGAAAGGTCACCTTTCGAGGTACCTGCTGATCCTTCGAAAGCCATGTATTCGATAGATGATCCTTCGGACCATCTGTCGGATCCTTCGGACCAGACATCAGATGCTGGGTATATATATCCATGCAGTGTGTTGAGGACAGATAGATGCACACAGACAAGAGATAGAGAGTTGAGAGCATTCTGTCCGAAACACACACACACACTTTGAGAGTTTGCAAGTTAGATTTGTAAACATTGTGCTTGTAACCGAAACCTTCATACGTATTAATACATTGGTGTTAATCGGTGAACCTTGTGTGTTTGTTTCTTTACTTGTTTCATCCCGGTTTGCTTACTAGCTTGGATTCCGCACTCGCTAGTGGGTTTGTATAACAAGGTTTAGGTTCGTCATCCTCCGTGAAAGGGACCTACAGGTTGTTATACGAAGTATAAGTACTATACCATAACATAAAGAACCAAGAATGATTTGATTTAGCGCATCGCAATGCGTACGGTGTTAATAAAAGATCAACCTACACAGGAACAACAACTGAATTTGTATTTTATACTTATCTATTAAAAACACAAGATTAGTTAGTTATACAATATTGAGTTTGTATTTTATGCTTATCTAATAATTCACGTACATCCAACTCAAGTTAGTTTTCAAATTATAATTATCCTGTAATATGTATGTATTTATTCTATTCTAATATTCGTATTATTCTATATTCTGGAGTGAAGATTTTATTTTTAACAAAATAATATCTTTTTTAAGCCTAATATCTATTAAAAACAAACACTAAGATTAGTTTATACTTATCTAATATTCGTATTATTCTATATTCTGGAGTCAAGATTTTATTTTTAACAAAATAATATCTTTTTTAAAAACAATTCCCTGCGTATTCTATATTCTGGAGTCAAGATTTATATTCGTATTGTACAGAACCTAAGGTTGACAGCGAGTATAACAATTCCCTGCATCTCGAACCTACAGATTGACAGCAACAGAAGTCGTCCAGCCGAGCCGTAAGGTACGAAAAACAGTTTCATTCATCTTCTTCAATTACTAACAGTTTCATTCGGTTTGTTTGTACGGTTATTAGCATTGAACTGAACATGATCGTTCAAACAGAACCAAGTTCACAGCCAAACAGGCTGATGAATTGAATGATGAATTTCCTTTTTGTAATTATAGTATAAACCAAGTTCGTTCGCCAAAACAGAACCAAGTTCACAGCCGACCAGGCTAATGAATAGAATGATGAATTTCGTTTTTTTAATTAAAGTATAAACCAAGTTCGTTCGCCAAAACAGAACCAAGTTCACAGCCGACCAGGCTGATGAATAGAATGATGAATTTCGTTTTTTTAACTAAAGTATAAACCAAGTTCGTTCGCCAAAACAGAACCAAGTTCATAGCCGAACAGGCTGATGAATTGAATGATGAATTTCGTTTTTTTAATTAAAGTATAAACCAAGTTCGTTCGCCAAAACAGAACCAAGTTCGTTCGCCAAAACAGAACCAAGTTCACAGCCGACCAGGCTGATGAATAGAATGATGAATTTCGTTTTTTTTAATTAAAGTATAAACCAAGTTCGTTCGCCAAAACAGAACCAAGTTCATAGCCGAACAGGTTGATGAATTGAATGATGAACAACATTCCTTTCCTATGTTCATTCGCCAAAACAGAACCCGTTTGACCCATTACCAATGAACCTTGTGTTAAGTGCAGTGTCTTGTCATTATTTAACAGGCTGATGATTGTATGTTTTATGACAAATTGTAGATGGATTCATCAAATGTCGACATCGAGAATGTATCAAGCGACGATTCTCACGTGGACGGAAGAGGAAAGAGGAAGTCACAAAATGTCGAAAAACAAACCGAAAAAAAAAGAAAATGAAAACCACAACAACGAAGAAAACGACAGCTTCTAAAACATCGGGAAAATCTACTGTTTGGATTGATTTTGAGAAGTATAAAGATGAGGACGGAAACCAACAAGCAAGATGCAAGCATTGCTCGAAAGATTTGGCTGCGGACCCGTACAAAAATGGCACATCGGCGTTGAGTAAACACAGTAGGAGATGTGAAAAGCATCCCGACCGATTAAAAAACCAAAGCAATATTTTCTTGAAAAAAGGCAATGATGGCGAGGGCGGTAGTGGTGAGGTAAAGGCATGGAAGTATTGTGCGAAAGCGAGTAGAAGAGCCATTGCAGAGATGGTGTTAATAGATGAGGTCCCATTTTCAACCGTTGAGCATCAGGGATTTAGAAGGGTTATAGAAAGTTTTAATCCGACTTTTAAGATGCCAAGCAGGTTTACGATTGCGAGGGATATTGGGGAGATATTTTTAGAGGAAAAGGGGAAGTTGACGTCATTTTTTGCAAAGAATAGCACACGGGTGTGTCTAACCACAGACACGTGGACTTCAAGTCAGCGGGTTAACTATATGTGTGTTACAGCTCATTTTATAGATGACAACTGGGTGTTACACAAAAGGATCATCAACTTCAAGCAAATATTCAGCCACAAGGGAGACGAGATAGGTAGGTCCATTATACAATGTTTAAAAGAATGGGATATTGAAAATGTGCTGACCATTACATTAGATAATGCGTCAGCTAATGATGTTGCCATACAGTTTCTAAAAAGTAGGTTAAACAACCTCTTGTTCGAAGGGAGATACTTGCACATCCGATGTATGGCACACATAATCAATTTGATTGTGAAAGACGGCTTACGTGATGGGTCAACATGCATAGATCGTATCAGAGATGCAATTCGCTATATTAGATTGTCTCCTCAGCGAATAGACACTTTTAAAAAATGTGTTAAGGCAGAAAAGATCGAAAGCAAAGCATTCATAGGTATAGATGTGACTACAAGATGGAACTCGACTTGGGAGATGTTAGAAAAGGCAGAAAAATTTGAGAAGGCGTTTAACAGATATGATCTGGATGACCCAAATTATAAAACTGATATGGGTGATGATGCTCCTAGAGTTAGTGACTGGAACTACGCGAGACAATTGGCAAGTGTGTTAGAATTGTTTCAGCGTAAAACTGCCAACGCTTCTGCTACAAAAACAGTTACCGTTGATTTATTTTTTAACGAGGTTATGGATATAGACAGGCATTTAAGAAATATGAAACACGGATCTGACTTGGAAGGTAGACTTATGGGTGCTAAGATGCACCTGAAGTTCGACAAGTACTGGAGAAATCTACCGACTGGCAGATCATTTAATTACATTCTGTATTTTGCTGCAATTTTAGATCCGAGGTTAAAGGTTCGTGTTATTGAGTTTGGATTTGAGAGAATTTTCAGGGCTGAAAAAAAAAAGACGATGAGACAGAAGATAATTTGAAGAAACGAGTTAAAATTGTAGTTAATAGTATAAAGGATGAATTGAAGCTTTTGTATGAGCATTATGCATCAAGCAGTGAAAAACAAGCTTCAGATAAAGTTTCACCAAGTCAGGAACTTTGAACCATCATCACAGGGAGAGAGTGATTTTTTTTACAGAATTTAAAGCGGGTGGCGGTTCTACATCTTATAACACCAAGTCAGAACTTGATAGGTACCTAGACGACGGAGAGGAGGACCATTACAAGGGATTTGATATTCTGGGTTGGTGGAAGGCTGCATCTTCAAAATACCCTGTATTAGCGAAAATGGCGAAAGGTATGTTTACTAATTAGTAGTTTATTTTTATTACTTATAATAATACGATAGTGTTAATTAGATTTTCTTCCTATCACTATAGACATATTGGCTATCCCGGTATCCAGTGTTGTTTCTGAGGTGGCGTTTAGTACAGGCGGAAGAGTTGTCTATCGAACTTCTTTATCAACTCCGATTGTCGAGGCATTGATATGTACAGAGGATTGGATTCGTGCATCAATTAAAAAGAAAATCTACATCGAAGATTCGACAGAGTTCGATGACATTGGAAAAGGTAATTTTGACATACAGCGAAATACATCCTTGTTTGTTGTTTACGTTGTAATTATCATTATATTTTTTTCATGTAGAAATTTATGATAAAGTTGAACCGGATCACATGAACATCGATGTCGATTAACGGATAGCTGGAGATGGATACGGAAAACCGAGAAAGGACTTAAAGTAGTATCGGTTTCAGTTTGTTTGCTTTGGATTTGTTGGATTTCATTTGGATTTCGTACATTTTTTTGGGATTATGTTTGAAGTTCTTAATACTTTTTGAATTTTTGGATGTTTAAGTTATGAATTTTGGGTTACAAGGTTTATTTATTCTATCTTTAGCAAGGAAATTCATCAAAAACAGCTTTTCGTATCATGTTTTCAGCAAATTTTTCACTCGGACATTATATCGAACACTTGGTGTGCATACGTATTAATAAGGTTTAATAGACCTTAGATTGAAGCATAAACACCCCCATCTACTATCAAGCATCAAATAATTGCAAATTCCTATCAATTTTTCAGTAATTAAAACAAACATGTTATACTAGATGATCAAGAAATTAACATTTGATTGAAATAGACAGTAGGATTGAAATGTTTAAAACCTGAAATCAAAGTGAATGCTCGTGATTCTTAAACTCTTCATTGTCGAACACCTTGTACTGTTGCTGACTTGCTGCTGAATTCAATTGGAATATTGGATTGTTTTCGGGTCGGTCTTCAACCCTAGAACCGATATAACCGACGACGAAGAGAACCGGAATCGATACCTATAAATAGGGTTCTATGTCGGGTAGCTTATTATTGCTTTTTCGGTTACCGGGTCGGGTCGGTCATTTCTCGGGTCGGGTCGGTTCTAGTACTTTGCTCACCCCTATGTCGTATGGTTTGGAATATGTACCCTATCCTGGATAGGATACATATTTTAAAGCCTAGCTTTCATTAGTGTCTTTTATCGAGTCCTTATAGAATTCTAAAACAATTTAAATGGTCTGTACCTTGGATTTGAAGTTTATGTTTGGATTCTAAAACAATGTTGTTGTAATGTTTTAAAACTTATCTGTGGATGAACAACTTGGTTTTATCATATAGTTGTTTGTTATGGTTGAATGCAATGATATTAAGCAAGTCACACATAATCACGCTTCCGCAAAAGTCAGGGTGTGACAATCACCACCCAAACTTGTTTGATTGTTGGATAACTTTTCCAGAATCTGCCTTATATCCGTGAATGATTGTTCTGCTTTTTCAACAAACGTTTCAAACTTCAACAACGAAGTTGCATGATCCTTAAGTGATTTCTCTAATTCCGATTGATTTCGAGTCGTTGTCATGATCGACAGAAATGATAAGAAGGAATCGATCCAACAAGATCAATTTCAAGAGAATCAGATACAG
This sequence comes from Helianthus annuus, assembly GCF_002127325.2. NCBI lineage: Eukaryota > Viridiplantae > Streptophyta > Magnoliopsida > Asterales > Asteraceae > Helianthus > Helianthus annuus. The sequence goes on from NC_035443.2 coordinate 165,936,026, forward strand.
ATTAGAACAAAAATTGATCGAACAAAGATCAATTTCGGAGGAATTGAAACAAATTGAACGAATCAATGCTCAATTTGGATTGGAATTGAAACGGATTAATCGAATTAGCACACAGAACTTTCAAGGATTCGGTAGCTCTGATACCAATTGATGCGTGTGAAATTGGGGAAGAAGAACAGAAGAGAATTAGCTCAACCAAATCGTAATCGTTATTACCAACTAGTCGGTTATTTAACAAAATCAAATGACAATCCCTAACAAACAACTACCAACTTACAATTAGAACCTTATACTCATACAAATTTACAATCTAATCCCTTTGACCTATTAACTTGTAACATATCAACAGTGGGTTGGCCAAAATTTCAAAAAAAAATAAGTGTTATATAATAAGGGTCTCGAGGGGCACAACCTCTCAAACAAAACCATAAACAAACGATATATCATGGAAGGCTTGAGGGGTATCATTAGGCTGAAAATCATTAGTAATCAGTAAACAAGAACATACATGAAGTAGAACTTCATATAGAGTTTTTAGTACTATCTATGATCGTGAAGTGTCATGATCATACATATTTTTTAATATTATTTAAAGGATAAACTGATATTTTTTCTACAAATATTAGCAAAAGATAACAATAACAACGATAATAGCTAATAAGACAAATAGTTTTATTAAATTATAAACCTAAACCATACTAGAAACAAACGATGTGAAATCATAAAATTTCAAAAAAAAAAAAATCCATCCATCTATCCGATTGTATATATAAAATAGACTTAAAACCCGATACAAATATTATCTTATCCGAAAACACTAAGAATATTATCTTATCCGAAAACACTAAGAATATATCTTGAACGTTGATTAATTGAATCAATGGCTAAGATTGGTTACACGTCATCTTAACAAATACTATATTCCTTAATAAGAAAATATGGGTATTATAGTCATTTAGTAATTTTCCATTATAACGAATTCTACCAGGTTTTTAAAACTAAAATAGCTTTTATATACTTTATTATTTCGTAATAAAAGTTATATCGTAAAAGCAAACATTTTTTTATCTTTAACATGATATGAGTATAATGTTGTTATACTTTTTTTATAAAAATTTGACATCTTTTAAAAAGTTACCAAAAAGTGATTTATAACTATGCTACTTATGTTGTAATGTACTGTTATGAAAAATGTCTTGTGCTGGTTTATAAATTTGTATATGTGTTGTTAATTTTATATGTAATTGTTATGTGCTACTATTCTTTTTTTTTTGTGCTGATATTAAAGTCTTGTTTTGAGGTTAACTTGTTCTATGCTATTTATGTAATTGGAATGTCCTCTGATTGATCTACAAAATTCAACATGTATAATAAAATATACAAAAAATAACCTCACAACTACTAGTTCTGACTGTTTATATACTAAATATAATTTGTGTGTGATCCTGAACCTATATTTTTGTTACTGTGAAAAGTAAAACAAAAAGTTGCACATCAATTTATGGTGCACAAGTACATCATGATTTTGTATTATTTAACTATTTTTTTCAATGCTACTTTCGTTAAAATGACTAGCAAGATGTTAGAAACACAATATTACAATCGAAATACAAAGGATCTCTACACCAATCATTCCATACAATATATGTAAGCGATGATCAATTTTTTCATCCAAAGATACCCTAACGCTTTGATGTCCTTGATTTTTTTTGCAATGCTAGCCGATTTGGATGAAAAGTGATTAGTTGCAAAACACATCTTACTTTCCTTGTATTTTGTATATGTTTTTGATAATTTTCGGGTCGTTTTTGGTTATTTATAGCTTGTACTAAGTGGATTATTGTTTTGTTGGTGTTCGTATGCAAAAGGAGTGGAAATCGAGTCAAAATCATGAAGAAAGGGGCACCCGAGGAAAAAACTGAGCAAAACATTACGGCAGGAAAGAGTCTGAACTTCAAACGACCATATATTAAGCTAGAAAATGAGTCACAGGGCGTATGATATACGCATTTGGGGTAGCTCGATGAGACGAAACGTGCAGGATTTGGAAACATTAAGGACAAAACTTATCAATTTTAAAGGTAAAGGACAGCGCCTGAAATTTGGGACAAACATGAAGAACAAAACTTGTAATTTACTCTAAGATACATTTTGCCCCAAAGTCCAAGTATCGGTGGTTAAAGACACTCTAGTTGACATATTCTTAAAAATATTTACTAACCGCCTTCTTTCCTCAATAAAGTACCCATAACAATCTCTCGTTGCAGTAGCACGTGAAGGTACAATAAAATGAGGATTAATAATCTTACAAAATTCCCAAAAACCCACCCGCTCAACAAAAGAAAATGGCAATTCATCAACAATCAACATTTTTACTAAAGCTTTCCTAATCACTTCTTGATTGAACTCCCACAACTTAGGAACTGTTACGGTTTCAACGGAACCATCATCACTAACATGTGTTTTAGACTCAAGATCAAGTAGCTTTTGTTTTTTATCTATATTTGGCGGATAATCTTTGCAAGCATTAATGTGATTTCTTAGGTGAGTAGTACCTCCTTTTGACGAACAACCAATTAGTTTATGACGATAAATACACTCCGCCTAGTCAGGGACATCAGAATCAGTATAATATAATGCTGCCACCATGAAGATCTTTTTTTCAACAAACGGACTGAAGGAGTATCACTTACAGCCGTGGGTGGACATGGGGTTTTCCATCCAATATCTTTTTTTTTTTGGTTTTTGTTTCTTCTTTGAAACCACCTCATTTTCATAAACTAACTCACAATCTGAATTAGTTTCATTAAGATTCTCCATTGAAATAGGTAACTGTACAAGAAAACACATAACAATTCACCAATCAAATCTGGAACAAAAAAACCAGTAGATCTAATACATTAATGAAAACTAACATCCAATATCTAAAGTCTAAATTGATGAATAACAATTTAAATTGTTAAAGCTATTACCTTTTGAAGATCTGACGAAGATGTGAACTCAAAAAGCAAACAATATTCAAGTATCTACAAATCGATTACCATGTAGAGGTTAGATACACATCTCAAACGATCTAGTATATTATATATATACATCTCAAAACATCCGAAAGTTAACGGTTAGATACAGGATTTATAGATGAGAAAGTCGAACCTTTTGTCAGCGGAGACACCGAGACAGATGACGACAGAGAGGGTGCCAGATCGGAGAGGGTCGATGTCGCAGGGAAGAGGGAGCGGCACTGAAGTTTGAGATCCAAAGAGAAACCCTAGTTTTTCTAAGTGTGAATGCGCGTGGTGTGGTGTAATTGTTTTGTTATTGAGTTTTTGAAGTGTTATTTACTTACTGAATAAAAAAAATCGTGATATATAGTATGATATATTAAAATATATCTATTTTATTATTTTTTAAGATTTCGGATTCGGATAATCCGAATATCTGAAAATCTGTAAAACTAACATCCGAATCTGAACCCGAATTTTCGGATATCCGAAATTTCGGATATTTCGGTTTCGGATTCGGATTTTTTTGAACACCCCTACATGTTATTGACGTCCTTTTAAATCATTTCTGTTGACATGAAGTCTTTTACCTTTCATGGGAGTAACTAAAAGTTGTAGTCAATTCTTTTGTTTTTAAATGTGATCTTGGGTTAGTTTTTATTAAAGTTTGAAAGTGTAATTTTAGCTAATATTCTACTTCTTGTGGGTATATCATATGCTAGGAGAAAAAAGAGTACAAAGACACGCCAGTATATCAAATGACTATATAAAGAAAAATTCAAAACGCTATGAACAATAAACACGTTATAATCAAACATGGATTGAGGCAGTCCACAGTAGAAGACATTGTTTCAAACGCTCCCCATCTGTTCTTCTATGAAACCATTTCCATCAAATGTTTTATAAAAAAACAAGTAGTCTCCAAGTGATCCTTGATTTCAGCTCTCAGATGATATAACTGTAAATGGCATGTCCCTTCGAAGACACCTGTTGACTAGAGAGTAGTTAGGAACCATCCTGAAAAAGGTTGATCTTCAGACATTGTGTCCACTGATTTCTTAACATTAGAATTTCTACTTCTTTTTGTGTAGAGGAATCTTGAAGACTTCTCCTGTTGCAAAGTAAACTCTATCTCCTTCCTAGTTGGTACTTCTTTACATTGGCATCTCTATTATAAGTTCATGTCCATGCATTGTAATTTTTTATTTGAAGGCTTTATAAACTTATCATTGCTACCAAGATTTGTCGCTTTTGATCTCTTCATTGATCTTGTTACACAGTAAGTTTATTTATTAATACTAGTAGGTGTGTCCCCAATAGTATTCTTCTATTAGATACCTCACAGCTTATCGACTATCAGCATGTTCTTTGGTAGTTACTCTCAAATCATTAAGTTCTTTTTTAACCTGAATATATGGCACAAGTTAGCCCATTATGGTTAAAAGTTAAAACTAACCAAAAGACTTAAAAAAGAGTATGTTATCAAACTAATGAACTCGAACTCACTTCAACAAGTCGAACTTTGCTTGATGTATCTGTTTCCTTCTCTAAAGCATGGAGCTCAACCTCCAACTGCATCCGTTTCCTTTCAAGATTATCGATTTCTTCAGATTCCAATAAGTGTATGTATATTAATAATTTTACCACTGCGTTCCCATCATAAACCAAATTATTATAAGTAATCATCGTAAATACTCATAAATAATAATGTAAAAAAGAAATAAAATAGATAAGGAAGGATACATGACAATTTAATTTTACCATACCTGACAGCCAGAGTGGTTTCCCTATGAACAATGAACATGTTATGATCCGACACAGATAGACCGAGAGAGATCATAATGTTATTCGTGTCCATTGAAATCACCGACTTATTAATGCAATCGGCTGAGAATTGAAGAACAAAAACGAAAACTTTTATCAAACTCGAGGCAGCGGCGGTCGTGATATTTTTTTTTTTTTCAACGGCGGCCTTGATTTAGGTTAAACGTCGTATATATAGCTGAAAACGCAGGGATTAAACCCTAATCCAAAATTTGCATTATAACCCCTAAATTTTAGTTGTTTCGTATGGGTGCTGCTAAATGCACCCCCTATTTTTTTATTTTTACTGATTATATGATTATACCTTCCCCTTTAACTTTTAAACTAAATACAAATAAACCTTTTATTTTGTTTTCTTACATTTGTTTTAAGTTTGAAAAGATATCTGTTAGTGATTAAATATCATAATGAACTCTTTATTTATAGGATTTAAAAAAAAATGAATTTCTCAACACAAAATTGTCATCACCATTCATACTTATATCAACATTGTTTGTAGCAAATGTGTTGATCTGAGTGTGGTAGTGTATTGAAGTATGGACCTTTTACTTATTTTCTTTTTAATATGTTTATGGTTTGCATTGTAGATTGCAAGTTTTAAAGATGAAAAAGATAAAATTCCTGAGAGTTTACTATCAGGAACTTTTGCTGATTTACCTGCACCTGAAACCAAATGGGAAGAGATGGCACCGGCACCTGAGCCACGCCTTGACGGTGCTTCGATACAAATCAATGAACTCTTTTATGTGTTTTCGGGATATAGAAACCTTGACCATGTAAGAATCACTCTTTGTTTCATGGAAAACTGCATAAATTCTATACAGAACCTTTATTTTGGTAATTTTTGGTAATTATATATATCTATGGAACCCATTAAGTCTAACCACCATCCAAGTCAATATCCACCGTCGGATCATGTTGAAATGAAATCTTAGCCGTTTAAACTCCAAAAAATAACCGCTTTTGGGGCGGTTCCAAGAGGTTATGGTTGGTTTTTGTAGATGGCGGTTACCTCCACCTTTTGCTGCCCACTATCTCCACAACTCAACCATCTAAAATGTCACATTTAACCGTATAAACTCATCTACTTTTAATTTTGTCCGGCTAAACTAAGAAAAAAACTGCTTTCTTGGCAGTTTAGGGAGGTTACACACTACCTCTCCAAAATTGAGGAAGTTATGAATGGTTTCAAGGTTGATTTCTCCCACGTCCCCTCCCCACGTTTCCTGTAACTTCCATATACCCTTCCTTTTAATAGGGATCTCAGACCTGCATTTTTGCCCCATACACAAATACATGTATATTAGAGAGATTAGGATGCAGAGAAATGCAATGGAGACGATGGAGATTAATATCGACAGAAGCCCATTCGGATTTTATGTTCTAGAAATACAAACAAGGTACAGTAATTTGTTTCTCATTTTTTCATGTTTAACTGTTTGATGCTCTACTCTTCACAGTGACGACTTCCCTAAGTTGTCGTTCATCATTTTTCTGCCACTTTGTCGGTCGGCATTCTGGTGTGCGATCTAGAGGTTTCATTTTTCGATTTTGTCCATGATTTTGGTGCAGCAGGCTTAAAGCAATTTTCATGTTGCGATTTTCGCCTTTGGTTATTAAGGTACGGCTTCGTTTAAGCGAGTTGAGGAGGAACTGCCAAAAAAGATCGCCCGCTTTTGAGGTTTCCTTTTTCTCCCCTTTAGATGATTAATTCATCCTTCTTTGCTCAAAATATTACTTTTATACAATTCCGACTATAAAGTAGGCATTACATATGAAAGAGGTATGATGTTTATGGTACCTAAATTTGGTTCTTGGTGGTTTTTACTTATACATCTTATTTTTGAGTTTGAGTTTAGAACTAGATGTTCAACTGTTTCTCATCATACTTTTTTTTAACTCATGGTTTTCATAGTATAGTTATAGTTGAGGTTTTAAACTTATAATATATAAGCTTTCCTGACTTTCTCTGTGCATTACTTTTACATTAATTTGTAAGTTTTGCATTGATTTGAGGCAGATTTTAAAGGAGAATAAGGACAAGAAAGATGCAGGACAGAAAACTTTCAGGTATTGAACTATTTAAATTTAATTGAAAAACCAGATTCTAATCCATTTAGTGTAACAATGTTAATAGATTGTTATTCATCCATTTAGGGTAATAAGGTTAATAGATTGTTTGTTGTTAAATTTAGTGTTCCTTGGTATTGATCTAACCGTCAATCATTGTTTTTTTATGATTAATTTTTAAATTTAATGACATCTTTTATAAGTTGAACCAAACCATTGCACATCTTTGATGCAAATTAATATCAGATTGTATTCCAATCAAAGGAAGAAAAAGTATTAGGGGTGAGCATATTTCGGTTCGGTCCGAAAAAACCCGAAAATCAAAGGAAGAAAAAGTATTAGGGGTGAGCATATTTCGGTTAGGTCCGAAAAAAACCCGAAGTCAAAACCGATATTGGACCCTAACCGATCCCGACCCGATAATAGCAGCATGAAATCGGTTCCCAATTTTGTTCCAAGTCGGTCTCGGGTTGGTTCTCGGTCCATGAAGAAGGAAAACCGTGATCATGTTCAAGGTTATTTTCTATTTTGAGTAAATTCAATTTGGTAGGAAATATGTTAAATATATTAATGTTGGAAACAAGGTGTGGGCTTGCACCGTTGGGAGATTATCAGCCACACCTATTGGCCAAACGGATATGAGACGGACACGTGCTTCATCGTTTCACTATACTCGCCCCATACCGTGCGTAGCACCGAGTTAAACCTCACATTACTCTTAGCAAGCGCATCAAAAATGGGTAGCTGCTCCAAGTTTGCCCTTCAACCAAAAATAGCAAGCTTCTTCGACACCCAGTGGTTCTAACTAAACACCATTAATATTGTCATTTTATACAGGTGATAGGGGTGTTCATGAGCCGATCCGATCCGATCGAGGGTCTGCTCATGCTCGGATTGAATTACAACTGATCTGATCCGATCGGATCGAATTTGCAAAACCGAGCACAAAAGTGATGCTCATGCTCGGATTGAATTGAATCGATCGGATCGTTTTCGCTCGATTTCGCTCAGTTTTTATCAAATCCTAAAAAAATCAAGCGGATCGTTTTCGCTCGATTGAATTATAAGGCTTCGTTCAACAAAAACAAATCCTAACTTAATTAAAACATGTCCAACACTTTGCTAACAAAAGCGATACATAACTAAAATCATGATTCTAAAAATGTGCGTGTGGTGACTGGAGCGGCGATATGTTGCAGGTCTTCGATTATGACTGAAAATTGTTTTAGGAATAGGATTTAGGGTTAGATTTTCATATTAACTATTAAGTTGCGCTGAATATTTTTTGGGCTTTTAGTTTTTTTTTTTTGCTAGTATATTTTTTGGGTTTTTAATCTGGAAAATCTATAATATATATATATATATATATATATATATATTATTAATAATAAAAATAATTCGATATATATATATATATATTATTAATAAAAATAATTCGAGCGAAACCGAGCGATCGACGAGCCAGCGGACCTTTGCTCATGCTTGGATTGAATTTGAATCGGACCGATCCGAGCGGCTCATTTACAAACTGAGCGGAAATCGAACGAGCATTTTTCGAGCAATCGTCGAGCAGTTTGGACAGCCCTAACAGGTGAACATTTTCTTACTCCCTTCAACTATTAGTACTGCCATCATAGGAACATGGGTGCCAATTTTAACCCATTGACTAGCTCATGGGTGGGTTAAGTGTTTTTTTTTTTTTTGCCATGCTAAATATTTATTATTTTGAAATTTAGATTATTTCTTCAACAATAATGTTGTTTTAGTCATCATAGATGGAATATTCTTTTCATATTGTAGTATCATTTTCATGGACGCAATGTATATAATGTTTGCCATGAGAAGATTATCCGCATCCCGATGGTGAATGAAGAGATGATCGTGATTCATGGAGAGAAGCAGGATACGCTTCTACGGACTATTAGTTGTTTGAAGGCACGAAAGTTTTTGCTTAAAGGATGTGTTGCCTTCTTGGCTCATGTTGTGGACAAAGAGGCCGAAGAACTGAAGCTCGAAGATATCCCTGTGGTAAGGGAATATCCTGAAGTCTTCCCCGAAGACTTGCCAAGATTACCGCCCCAACGACAAGTCGAATTCCATATTGACTTGGTTCCAGGCGTCGCGCCTGTAGCCAAAGCACCTTATCGACTTGCGCCTTCAGAGATGCAAGAATTGCCAACGCAGCTTCAGGAGATGCTAGATAAGGGATTTATAAGGCCAATCTTCTCACCTCGGGGAGCTTCAGTGTTGTTTGTCAAGAAGAAGGACGGTAATTTTCGCATGTGTGTTAACTACCGGGAGCTAAACAAGTTAACCACCAAGATTTAGTATCCTTTGCCGAGGATTGATGATTTATTCGACCAACTTCAGGATTCAAGTTACTATTCCAAGATCGATCTTCGATCAGGCTATCGCCAGCAGCGAATTTAGGAAGAAAGTATACCAAAGTACAGTGAGTCAACAATTTGTTTTAAACGTACACTAATATTGTGTTTTCTACACGATGCACAAAACAGTTTTACACAGAATACGAAACTTTGAGAACCTAGGAAACATGTATTTAGGACCTTCGGGAACTTACGTCAAAGCTCATTAAAGGTCATCACTTAGGAACCACGTCCGTTAACTCAAGCAAACCCCATTTTTCTGACGTATATGCTATTTCAGTTAACCAAACAGATAAAGTACTCAAATTTCTTTTATTGAAATTTCCACTTTTGCATCTAGCCAGTAGATTTTTACACCTCTACTCCTCTTAATGGTAGTTGCATCACGACAATTTTCTTCATTAAAGCGAACACTCCTTTGTCTCGATACTTGATCATTTCTTCATTATAGCGAATACTCATTGTTTCATTTCTTGGAAATTCATATGTTACGCATGCACCATTTGTTATGCATGTGGTTTCGTTTCGAATAAGCGCTTCATCAAGGTTCAAATGTTATTTTGCTAAATCTAATTATTGATTTGTGATTCGAATGACCTACATTATTGTAATTGTTGGCTCCTTTGCTATCAAGTCAACACACTTTCTTGAAACTTCTTTTCTTTCAAGTTACATACATGGTTTATCTTGGTAACCATGCCGAAATTCCCTTGTCGATACATACGTTTATTGTCAGATTGCACTGAAACCAAATTCAATTGCTTGAACTCGTCCATTTCGCATATTCAATTCAAGACTTCATATGATGTATTGAAAACATCATATTTAAACTCACCTTTGCAAACGTTTCATCTGTTCCGAGTCATAGTAAACTTGTTTGATCTACGTCTCCGTTAAATTGTTCGTTGATTTCGACACCTTGTGGTGAGGCTTTCACAAGATTGAAGCATGCGCTACTCTCATTTAAACATCTCATACACGGATTTAATTGTTTATTTATTGACTTGCTCTAAATCCGTTCTGTTTTATCATGATTAAAGCAGTCTTAACACAATCGTGTGTCAAGACAATGGTACATAAATTCATTTTATATTCCAGTGTACCTCCTAACGATTCTTTCATCTTCGATCGAATGCTTTGCAGTATTTATTGCTTTTTCATCCTCGATCGAAAATAGTAGTTCTTTGGTGATCTATATTCAATTGAAAAATCCTACGATGCCATTTGAATCAAATTTTCAGGTTTGCTTAATTACACCTTCATTAGGATTCAAATACGGTGAACTTGTTCGGTCACCGCTGTTATAAAATTATGTTATTACGACACCTTGTGGGGTCGGTACAAACTTGTAGCTTATGCTAATCATGGTCACCCGTTTCGCACGAAACTACACATACTTTTGTTTGACTTGTCATTTAAACATTTTTAATGCAACTACGTATTAAGACATTGATACACCAGATTCGATTGTATTTCATTTCGATGTATTCTCGCAATTCAGTAATGTCAATACACTAATTTTATTCATTTATGTAACGCCCTGCGTTTTCATAATTTCCCTATTTAGAAACCATTGCTTGAAATTCTATTTTTGGAAACCTTGTATTCTTGCAATCGTTCCATTCTTTGTAATCATTGTTAAACCGAGACTTGGATCATTAGTGAAACTTGTATTTTGTTACATTTATGTTGTATGCATCCTAATTATGCTCGTATGTTCGATTGGTGAATCGGTTTGTGCTTGAACGTTATTCTTGGAAACTATGTGCTAAACTTGTAATTAAACTAAACTTATGCATTGAACGTGTTTTGAACGAGAACGATACTTGGTTATGACATTTATACGCTTAATGATACTTTGATTTTGATCGTCGTACTTGATTTCACCTTATACTATGCTTTTATATCAAAACAAGTCCCTAAACTATCAAAAATGCATAAAAAAGGATCAAACCTAAACTTCAGGGGCCAAAGTGCAAAAAAATGAAACTTGTCGGAACTAGGGCGCCGCGTGACGCCAAGCCCCCTCGCGCCACGCTAGGCCCCTGTTTCGGCAGAATGTGTTTCTTTGAGCTGTTGTGCACGAAATCCCAAGATTTAAACTCCCCCAATCACCTTTAATCCACCTCTAATCACCTCCAATCATCTTATAACTCTTCCATTATAAATACCCACCTTCTCTAACCCATTTGACACTTTCACAACTCCTAAATCTTCACTAAACTACTCTCTAATCAGATGAGAATCTGAGTTTTGGACAGATTCGTGAAGACTTACAAAAGTGAGTGTAACTTGCTCATTTCTCAACCAAATCACTTGGTTCTTCTTCCTATAGCTTTGTTATGTCCTTGGGTTTGAATCCTTGGTTTTTCCTTGGAAGAATCATGCTTGGATTTGCCCTAAAATAGACTAAAACTTTCTGTTTTGTTTATTATTATTCAACACCTTGTTAATTCTTATCAAACTTGAGCCTACTCATCTCACACCTATGTCCTAATGCTTACAACACTTCTCGTGGTTGGTTAAGCTTAAAAACAAGGTTGAGACATTTAAAAATCAGAGGATTAAACCTCATAAACTTGGTGTTTTGTTTAGGGTTTTAACCCACAAGTCATGTCAAACTTAGACTTTGATGCATGAGTGATTATGGAACAACTTGGGTTGTCCAATATACAATCCTCACATGATTTGATGATTTCTCTTAGCTTAGTTCATTTACATACTTGTATAAACCTTAGTTCGTGACCCTTCATGGTTGTCTTTACATCAAGTGAAGTGGTGAACATCAAAGGGGTGCCTAAATGGAGATTTATTCTTCTACCTCCTACTTGAAATATTGGACCTAAATAATATGTAATATTTAACCTAAGTATAAGCACATACTCATTCGAACCTTTGATGTTAAACTTATGTTTACATGTTAAAGAAGTAGAACATCATCCAAGACCTAAACCTTAATATGATTCTAATGGGTATACTACCCATGAAAAACATTAAATAACCACATTGGTTACCTAGTGTCATATGAGGGTTATAAGGTTTAAAAGATGATTACTTTTATATTTTACTTTATGCTAAGTTATTTCATATTCTTAATCTTCCGTTAAACGCCAAACTCACACACCTACGTTTCCTCGTGTAGAAGGACTAGGTGCTCCAAGCTAATTCATCCACCCACTTACTCTCGGAATCCCAAGTTCAAGACTTGTAAACCGTGAGTATACTCGATCCCTTTTTCCCCTTTACACTTTGGGATGCAACATGTATACCTATTCAAAACAACTTTTATGCTTAAACAAAACATACTCTATCTATGAACGTGACATGAAACTATTGTGAATATTTGCTATGCTTGTATGCTCTATGAACGATTTGGAACGTTATATGCTCATTAACTTTTCTAGCCCACCTTAACAATTATAGCGCTATAGGATTAACGCCCCGCCCGCTATTCTATTGGGTATTGTTATGTTAAACATTACCACCCCGCTAAACTATTGGGATTAGGCTATTTTATGCGTTGTATTCTTGGGTTTGATCATATAGTACGCCAAAATTGCATTGCTAGTAAATTTATTCACTATGTAACATGTTGGATATGAGTTTTTATTCTATTATGCTATGTAGTCAAACTTGTATACTCGCCTTTGCTTTTGCATTGAACTCTATTTTAATACATGTTGCAGGTTAATTATTGAGATGATATGCAAGACGAAACAAGGTTTAGGGTGGACTAGATACACACCTAGATTAATCTATCTTTTGTTGTTATGTTACAATTTGAAACAATGTTGCTATTTTTATTTGAATCTTGTATGACATTTAGTCTTGAAATGAAATTTTGAATTAAATTAATATTGTCACATAGTGTTATGATGTTTTGAGCAATTTGTGCGTCTCATCCCGATGTTTCCGCCATCGGTTGGGGTGTGACAGATTGGTATCAGAGCCATAACTATAGGGAATTAGGAAAAATTGCCATGCTTTTGCCCTAATCTATAGTTCTAGGAATTTTTGCCTCTTATTTGTTGTTTAAAACTTTTGTACTCTACCATGCATGCTTCCTAGCTATACTTTCGATTAAAATTATGTGCCTTTCCTAAGGCTAACACGAATACACTTATGCTATTTTTATACTCTTGTAACATCAACGAGAAGAATTTACCAAAATAGGCGTGAAACCCACAATTTGGTAAACGACTCTCATTCTACCTTAAACTATTTTTGCACGAAATTTCACCATTAAGCTAGGAGTGATATCCACAACTTAATGGTAATTTCCATTTCAACTCTAGTGGACCCTCGTCAAAGTGTCAAAATTTTATTTTTGATCAACGAGTACCAACCACATTTAGGGTACGAAATCGTCAAGTTAGGGGTGAAACCCGCATCTCGTCGATTAAGTCCCATTCCTCGATTTTATTCTCGCCAAAGTCCCGAATGTTTCAATCATTTAGAGATGTGTAGTAACCGGAAGGGTAAGATACCGTTAATCGCTTCTCGACGAGAGTATCTTACTTATAGGCCAAAGCACAATATCTCTAATTCGAAAGAACTTTCGACCCACTTTGGAATATTCGACGTTTCTCTACCCGAAACAATCCAATGTTTTATTGAGCCTCTCTTTTATGTAATCTCAATTTATATGTGATTTTATACTTGAACGTTCGTTCATTTCAAAATGTCGTTTTAATCATTTTGCACGTTATCGCAATCACGAACAATAATAATTCCTCTCGAACAAACTAAATTTATGATGCTTTCATTTATTCATGTTATGCTATGTGAAACTCATGATTATGCTATATGAGATGTCTTAATCTTTTATGCTATGTAAATAAAGCTTGAACCCTTTATGCTATGTGACCCTTTATGCTATGTGATCATTTCATTTTCTTAAACAAACATTATGACCAAGTCTCACCTATTCCCTCTTTTCGAATTCGAATTATTTTTGAAATTTCACTTTTACGCATATATCGTACAAATACTTTATCATACATTTATACATTATTCACATACATGATTTCACGTAATTTTATTTATACCCCTTGTAACAATTAATGGAGACATATCATCAAGATGGGAGTGATTTCCTTACCTTGACGACTAACTCCGTTTCTTTTCTCATCTTACAACGACCTCGCCAACGAATTAGGGGTGATTCCCTTACCTAGGTGATCGTTACCAATATTTTCCTTAATGGACTATATTACGTAAACATGATCACGTTTATATCTAAATCGTTTATCATTAGCCAAATCCCTATTTATTTCAACATGCATTGTTTATATGAACGAATTCCTTATTCTACAATCTATTTTTATATAGCTCACACACACAAAATTCTTAACCTTTACCATAAACGCTTATTCCTCGATTTTCAAAATTTACGAAATGCTACTTATCAACCTAGTTGGTTTAATAAATCCATTGCCCACGAAATTTTGTATTCAACATAACTATTGAAAAAGGCTCATCTTATGTCCTTAAACTAGAGATTTTCTATTTTTAATTGGGAATCGAACCAACTTTTTCACGCACACCTACAAAATACTACCAATGTTATTCAATCATTTACTAAAATTTCTTTCAAAATCAGTAAAATGTTTTATTAAAGATGCTTTTTCAACAATCACTAAGATTGTATACCAAAACCCTTTTTCTTAAGAATCAACGTTGTCACAAAAATCTCTAAACTTCGAATTTCTTCTTTAATGCAAGATCATTTAAAACGATGCAAACTTATTTACTTCTAGAACCTTTTCAACCATTATTCAATACGTCAATTTAATTTAAAATGTGTGGGCAAGGAAACTTCATAAGAATCAACCATCTTCAACGTATGTAAATCCTTTTTTTTACACAAGAGTAGCATTTCCTTTCTTTCACAAAGTATAACACACATAACCAATAGATATTTTATACTCTTTTTACATTTATGAACTAGATTCTATATTTCATGTCAACTCAATCTATTTTGATTTTAATTAAACTTCACGCTTTGCTCAAACGACTATACATGCATACCATCTTACGCGTTTTAGTTTATATCTCGCGTCAATTTCGCAAATACTACTCGTTTTTGTTTTCTTTTATACTCAGAACTTCTTAATCTTTTACATACTTAAATTCATATACTACGATTAATACCGTAGACAAAATCCTTACCTCTCACACTAACATTCATATTCGTACATTTTACGTTATACCCATATGTTACACATATATTCAAATTTATATTCATCTAACTATACTTACACTCACATTTATACAATTGTGTCTACACAAATATTCATATTCATGTTTACACTCATACATCCTACTTATACCTATATCTGTACAACTATGCTTAAACCTATATTCACTCTCATATATATTTCATTCATACTAAATTAATTATGATTACACTTATATTCATAGTGATACTCGCATTTATACAATTTATGTTATACTCGCGCTCATATATATACTCTCATTCTCATATGATTTATATTTGGGCTCACGTTCACTCATTTTTGTACTCACATTTATACCCGCTTTTTACACACGTTGTGCTTGTGCTCATACTCTTGTCATACGTTTTTGTGTTTATGCTCACATGCGTACTCATATTTAAACTTATACTATGCTCATGATTTATTCATACTTAAAATTTATACTTTCGCACCTATACGCGAGCGAAACCGGAGGGATTCGCTTACGTTGGTCTTATACTATTTGGAACACAAACGTACTTATATGCTACATTTCTATACACTCGCAATCTTATTCTTAAAATTTATGCATACCTTGATTCATACGCAACTAGTACAAGATATGCGGATCATGCGATGATTGGTATAATCGCGGGTGCACACGGGGTTATAGTAATGGTCGTATGAGAACCATAGAGTGTACTACTATGTATGGTAAGGCACAGAACGTAACATTACACGAAATATGAAACAGATGCAACGTGGTCAAAACATGGTGGATACGCCGCTGGTACTTCCTATATATAAGTGTTTTCACCATGTTACCAAAATTTCATAAAACGTGCTATGAGAAATTCAGTGTTTTACAGACCATTTAGACCTGTTATAACCTTAGACAACTCATAAACGCATTGATAAACGCGCGACATCCGATTATCCATGACGAGACTTCATCTTTAACACGCTACTTTCATCTATCTAATACTTATATCATTCTTATACATGCATTCGTTTATTAAGAATCAATCGTCCACTTCTATACTTCTAGTATTCTCCATTATTTTTGTCTTTTATACGAACCTCGTTAACAATCAAGTCTGTTAAACCGTCCTCCTATTCTTATTTCTTATATAGACGTACTTAGTAAACCATTATCACTTTATTCAAAGTACTAGGCCTTGTCGTTCTCCAAAACTTCATACTTTTCAAAACACTTCAAATTTTCAAAGATCCATTTCTTAATAATCACCTTATTGCCAAAACTTTTTCAAGCCTTCCTCTTCAATAAATTTCGGGACGAAATTTCCTAAAGGAGGGGAGACTGTAACGCCCTGCGTTTTCATAATTTCCCTATTTAGAAACCATTGCTTGAAATTCTATTTTTGGAAACCTTGTATTCTTGTAATCGTTCCATTCTTTGTAATCATTGTTAAACCGAGACTTGGATCATTAGTGAAACTTGTATTTTGTTACATTTATGTTGTATGCATCCTAATTATGCTCGTATGTTCGATTAGTGAATCAGTTTGTGCTTGAACGTTATTCTTGGAAACTATGTGCTAAACTTGTAATTAAACTAAACTTATGCATTGCACGTGTTTTGAACGATAACGATACTTGGTTATGACATTTATACGCTTAATGATACTTTGATTTTGATCGTCGTACTTGATTTCACCTTATACTATGCTTTTATATCAAAACAAGTCCCTAAACTATCAAAAATGCATCAAAAAGGATCAAACCTAAACTTCAGGGGCCAAAGTGCAAAAAAATGAAACTTGTCGGAACTAGGGCGCCGCGTGACGCCAAGCCCCCTCGCGTCACGCTAGGCCTCTGTTTCGGCAGAATGTGTTTCTTTGAGCTGTTGTGCACGAAATCCCAAGATTTAAACTCCCCCAATCACCTTTAATCCACCTCTAATCACCTCCAATCATCTTATAACTCTTCCATTATAAATACCCACCTTCTCCAACCCATTTGACACTTTCACAACTCCTAAAACTTCACTAAACTACTATCTAATCAGCTGAGAATCTGAGTTTTGGACAGATTCGTGAAGACTTACAAAAGTGAGTGTAACTTGCTCATTTCTCAACCAAATCACTTGGTTCTTCTTCCTATTGCTTTGTTATGTCCTTGGGTTTGAATCCTTGGTTTTTCCTTGGAAGAATCATGCTTGGATTTGCCCTAAAATGGACTAAAACTTTCTGTTTTGTTTATTATTATTCAACAACTTGTTAATTCTTATCAAACTTGAGCCTACTCATCTCACACCTATGTCCTAATGCTTACAACACTTCTCGTGGTTGGTTAAGCTTAAAAACAAGGTTGAGACATTTAAAAATCAGAGGATTAAACCTCATAAACTTGGTGTTTTGTTTAGGGTTTTAACCCACAAGTCATGTCAAACTTAGACTTTGATGCATGAGTGATTATGGAACAACTTGGGTTGTCCAATATACAATCCTCACATGATTTGATGATTTCTCTTAGCTTAGTTCATTTACATACTTGTATAAACCTTAGTTCGTGACCCTCCTTGGTTGTCTTTACATCAAGTGAAGTGGTGAACATCAAAGGGGTGCCTAAATGGAAGCTTAGTCTTCCTACCCCATACATGACATCCTTGTAACTAGAGGTGCCTAAATGGAGATTTATTCTTCTACCTCCTACTTGAAATATTAGACCTAAATAATATGTAATATTTAACCTAAGTATAAGCACATACTCATTCGAACCTTTGATGTTAAACTTATGTTTACATGTTAAAGAAGTAGAACATCATCCAAGACCTAAACCTTAATATGATTCTAATGGGTATACTACCCATGAAAAACATTAAATAACCACATTGGTTACCTAGTGTCATATGAGGGTTATAAGGTTTAAAAGATGATTACTTTTATATTTTACTTTATGCTAAGTTATTTCATATTCTTAATCTTTCGTTAAACGCCAAAGTCACACACCTACGTTTCCTCGTGTAGAAGGACTAGGTGCTCCAAGCTAATTCATCCACCCACTTACTCTCGGAATCCCAAGTTCAAGACTTATAAACCGTGAGCATACTCGATCCCTTTTTCCTCTTTACACTTTGGGATGCAACATGTATACCTATCCAAAACAACTTTTATGCTTAAACAAAACATACTCTATCTATGAACGTAACATGAAACTATTGTGAATATTTGCTATGCTCTATGAACGATTTGGAACATTATATGCTCATTAACTTTGCTAGCCCACCTTAACAATTATAGCGCTATAGGATTAACGCCCCGCCCGCTATTCTATTGGGTATTGTTAAGTTAAACATTACCACCCCGCTAAACTATTGGGATTAGGCTATTTTATGCGTTGTATTCTTGGGTTTGATCATATAGTACGCCAAAATTGCATTGCTAGTAAATTTATTCACTATGTAACATGTTGGATATGAGTTTTTATTCTATTATGCTATGTAGTCAAACTTGTATACTCGCCTTTGCTTTTGCTTTGAACTTTATTTTAATACATGTTGCAGGTTAATTATTGAGATGATATGCAAGACAAAACAAGGTTTAGGGTGGACTAGATACACACCTAGATTAATCTATCTTTTGTTGTTATGTTACAATTTGAAACAATGTTGCTATTTTTATTTGAATCTTGTATGACATTTAGTCTTGAAATGAAATTTTGAATTAAATTAATATTGTCACATAGTGTTATGATGTTTTGAGCAATTTGTTCGTCTCATCCCGATGTTTCCGCCATCGGTTGGGGTGTGACAATTTATTTGTTCGGAAGTCGACGGATCATTTTTCATGTCGTTATTACATTTGAGCTTGCTAATTCTGACTTCGTTTAGCGGATGTTATTGTTATTAGAACTCATTTGCATATTGTAAACGATCCCTTTGAAATTTATCGGTCAAAACTCCTCTTTTATTGAACCCCTGTTAACTAAGTTACACTAGATTGTACATCTATACGTCTCGTATCCCTTGACGTCAAATTCTGAAAGACATACCTTTTAACCGTTGGGTTCTTAATGTTGTAATATGTCCTTGGATTCACCTAATTCAATAGGTTTTGATTCGGTTTCGTGGTTAAGCACTTTGGTATTATTCAAATCCATACACGCATATGGTAACCCTAAGGAGTTAATGTATCCTAGAACTTGCCAGAAACCAAGTATTACACTAGTATAGTGTGTAGGAAAGTAAGGATCACAAAACTGTCTTCCTAGTGATAGTATAAGTGTCGGAAAGTGCCTAAAACTCACATAAACTGCAGAATTCTGCAGAAAATCAGCAAAATCAGCATTTAAACACACTAATATCATGCAGAAAAATGGTTAAATGGTCCGAATGCTTTCCTAAGTGTCGGGAATCAAAACTGTCACAAAAGATAACATAAAGCACACTAAACTGTGTAATTTAACACCTTAACGAACCGGTAACCAACCGGACACTACCCGAAGCACCAAATTTTCACTAGAAGCATTGTTTTAACATTACCAAGCTAGTTATGGTCCACGAACATCATAACACACTATATAAATATCTAATAACTAAATCCCTAACTAGACACTTGATTTCTAACTATGAACTAACCATTTAGTTGAAACCTAGCCTATACCCCCTAGCTTACGGCCCAACAAGGACCCCACCATAGAGATTTTATTTTGATTAAATATTAGATCATCTTGGTTTTTTTTTGACACTAAAACCATTGGAAAATCTTGTGAAGTTGGATTTATAAGTAAACCACTAGTATCATAACCATCATTCATCAACATCACACAACACACACACTCCTCTTCTCCTCCCTTCACCTCACGGCCGAGAATAACCACCCACACACCACCATCATTCAATCATCTTCATCCAATTCTACATATACTCAAGGGTGTTAGAAGGTGCACAAGGAAGCTTGGAGCTTTCGGAAGTTGAAGAACCTTCACCATTTGCTTTTATCCACTTCTTTTCTTCTCTTGATTATCCCTAGCCTTGAGCTAGTGGTAAGAACATCATATACTCCATTTTACATCTTGTTTAAGTGGTTAAAAGGTGATACATGTTGTTAATCATAAAGAACACTAAGAAACTTGAACATGAAACATGAACATAAGCTTAATATCTTAAGAAATCATGTTGTTTAGTGTTGAATGTGCTACTTGATGATTGATTGTTTATGTTAATGATGTAGATCATCATATGATCTTCCTAGATGATGATTAAAAACATAATCTAGCAAGATGAGATGATGAAAATGTTAGAGATCAATGGATGATCCTCTCATAAGTCATGAACTAGAAAGAATAATTGGTTTTCTTGTTAAGTGATGATTAAAGTAAGATGTAAGTCTTGTAAATCTAAGATTACAAGAATGATTTTTCAAGAAATCAAGTTAAAAATACAAAGTTTACTTAATCTTGGTTCTTAAAGAAATCAACCATGTTTTTAAAGGATAAACAAGTGTAGAAACACATATTTAACAAGAAAAATCCAAGAAGAAGCATTTTTAGAAAATGTGATTATAAGTTGTAAAGAACTAACTTCTTTAAAAATGATGTTTTTAAAGAAACAACCACACTTTAAAGGGTAACTAAGCTTACTAAACACACTAGTAAGTTACTACAAATTTTTGTAAATTTTCAAGTTCATGAAGTAGTAATTATTTTCAAAATTGGTAACAAGCTAGTAACATCAATCCAATCATCCTCGTGCATTAACCTACCCACACACTTCCTAATCTCTTTTTCACAACCAGAATCCTTTAATAGCAAGTTAGAAAATGCTTTTTTGAACTTAATAGCAGATTCTAACATTAGATACGTGGAGTTTCATCTAGTCTTAACATCCAAACACACCAAACTCTTGCTTTCTATTTTCTCTTCTTCAACACAAACTAGAAATTTTTGAAGTCTATTTTACCAAAGCACGAATTTTCTTGATCGGTAAACTTAAAGTAGTAAGCCCATCTTTATCAACTAGGTTTAAAATATGAGCTGCACATCTCATATGCAAAAACTCCACCTTCAAGACACCACATTCCCAATGATTAAAAACTTTTTGTAAATATTGAATAGCTATATCATTGGAGCTAGCATTATCTACCGTCACAGTCAAAACATTATTCAAACCCCATTCAGTCAAACATTTTTCAACTGCTCTCCCTATTAAAACCCAAGAATGACCAACAATTGGACAAAAATTTATAATTCTCTTATATAGATTCCAATCGTCATCTATGAAATGGGCAGTCAAACACATATAAGATAAATTTTGCCCCGAAGTCCAAGTATCGGTGGTTAAACACACTCTAGTTGACATATTCTTAAAAATATTTACTAACCGCCTTCTTTCCTCAATAAAGTACCCATAACAATCTCTCGTTGCAGTAGCACGTGAAGGTACAATAAAATAAGGATTAATAACCATATAAAACCCACCCGCTCAACAAAAGAAAATGGCAATTCATCAACAGTCAACATTTTTACTAAAGCTTTCCTAATCACTTCTTGATTGAACTCCCACAACTTAGGAACTGTTACGGTTTCAACGGAACCGTCATCACTAACATGTGTTTTAGACTCAAGATTAAGTAGCTTTTGTTTTTTTATCTATATTTGGCGGATAATCTTTGCAAGCATTAATGTGATTTCTTAGGTGAGTAGTACCTCCTTTTGACGAATAACCATTTAGTTTATGACGATAAATACACTCCGCCTTGTTGGGGACATTAGAATCAGTATAATGCTGCCACCATGAAGATCTTTTTTTCAACAAACGGACTGATGGAGTATCACTTACAGCCGTGGGTGGACATGGGGGTTTTCCATCCAATATCTTTTTTTTGGTTTTTGTTTCTTCTTTGAAACCACCTCATTTTCAGAAACTAACTCACAATCTGAATTAGTTTCATTAAGATTCTCCATCGGAATAGGTAACTGTACAAGAAAACACATAACAATTCACCAATCAAATCTGGAACAAAAAAAAATCAGTAGATCTAATACATTAATGAAAACTAACATCCAATATCTAAAGTCTAAATTGATGAATAACAATTTAAATTGTTAAAGCTATTACCTTTTGAAGATCTGACGAAGATGTGAACTCAAATAGCAAACAATATCCAAGTATCTACAAATCGATTACCATGTAGAGGTTAGATACACATCTCAAACGATCTAGTATATTATATATATACATCTCAAAACATCCGAAAGTTAATGGTTAGATACAGGATTTATAGATGAGAAAGTCGAACCTTTTGTCAGCGGAGACACCGAGACAGATGACGACGGAAGGACGCCGGATCGGAGAGGGTCGATGTCGCAGGGAAGAGGGAGCGGCGCTGAAGTTAGAGATCCAAAGAGAAACCCTAGTTTTTCTAAGTGTGAATGCGCGTCGTGTGGTGTAATTGTTTTGTTATTGAGTTTTTGAAGTGTTATTTACTTATTGAACAAAAAAAACGTGATATATAGTATGATATATTAAAATATATCTATTTTATTATTTTTTAAGATTTCGGATTCGGATAATCCGAATATCCAAAAATCTGTAAAACTAACACCCAAATCCGAACCCGAATTTTCGGATTATCTGATTTTCGGATATTTCGGATACGGGTTTTCGGATATTTCGGATTCGGTTTTGGATTCGGATTTTTTTGAACACCCCTACATGTTATTGACGTCCTTTTAAATCATTTATGTTGACATGAAGTCTTTTGCCTTTCATGGGGAGTAACTAAAAGTTGTAGGCAATTCTTTTGTTTTTAAATGTGATCTTGGGTAAGTTTTTATTAAAGTTTGAAAGTGTAATTTTAGCTAATATTCTACTTCTTGTGGCTATATCATATGCTAGGAGAAAAAAGAGTACAAAAACACGCCAGTATATCAAATGACTATATAAAGAAAAATTCAAAACGCTATGAACAATCAACACGTTATAATCAAACATGGATTGAGGCAGTCCACAATAGAAGACATTGTTTCAAACGCTCCCCGTCTGTCCTTCTATGAAATCATTTCCATCAAATGTTTTATAAAAAAACAAGTAGTCTCCAACTGATCCTTGATTTCAGCTCTCAGATGATATAACTGTAAATGGCATGTCCCTTCGAAGACACCTGTTGACTAGAGAGTAGTTAGGAACCATCCTGAAAAAGGTTGATCTTCAGACATTGTGTCCACTGATTTCTTAACATTTGAATTTCTACTTCTTTTTGTGTAGAGGAATCTTGAAGACTTCTCCTGTTGCAAAGTTAACTCTATCTCCTTCCTATTTGGTACTTCTTTACATTGGCATCTCTATTATAAGTTCATGTTCATGCATTGTAATTTTTTATTTGAAGGCTTTATAAACTTATCATTGCTACCAAGATTTGTCGCTTTTGATCTCTTCATTGATCTTGTTACACAATAAGTTTATTTATTAATACTAGTAGGTGTGTCCCCAATAGTATTCTTCTACTAGATACCTCACAGCTTATCGACTATCGGCATGTTCTTTGGTGATTACTCTCAAATCATTAAGTTCTTTTTTAACCTGAATATATGGCACAAGTTAGCCCATTATGGTTAAAAGTTAAAACGACTAACCAAAAGACTTAAAAAAGAGTATGTTATCAAACTAATGAACTCGAACTCACTTCAACAAGTCGAACTTTGCTTGCTGTATCTGTTTCCTTCTCTAAAGCATGGAGCTCAACCTCCAACTGCATCCGTTTCCTTTCAAGATTATCGATTTCTTCAGTCTTCTGACTGTCTAATTGTACCCTCACATTTGCACATGCTTCATCCACAAGATCAATAGCCAACGTGCTGCATATAGTCAGATTCCAATAAGTGTATGTATATTAATATTTTATGACCACACCAGCCAAAATAATAAAAAAACATCCACTTTTTCTAACAACCTGAGAGATCGATCAACATGACAATTTAATTTTACCACTGCGTTCCCATCATAAACCAAATTATTATAAGTAATCATCGTAAATACTCATAAATAATAATGTAAAAAAGAAATAAAATAGATAAGGAAGGATACATGACAATTTAATTTTACCATACCTGACAGCCAGAGTGGTTTCCCTATGAACAATGAACATGTTATGATCCGACACAGATAGACCGAGAGAGATCATAATGTTATTCGTGTCCATTGAAATCACCGACTTATTAATGCAATCGGCTGAGAATTGAAGAACAAAAACGAAAACTTTTATCAAACTCGAGGCAGCGGCGGTCGTGATATTTATTTTTTTTTCAACGGCGGCCTTGATTTAGGTTAAACGTCGTATATATAGCTGAAAACGCAGGGATTAAACCCTAATCCAAAATTTGCATTATAACCCCTAAATTTTAGTTGTTTCGTATGGGTGCTGCTAAATGCACCCCCTATTTTTTTATTTTTACTGATTATATGATTATACCTTCCCCTTTAACTTTTAAACTAAATACAAATAAACCTTTTATTTTGTTTTCTTACATTTGTTTTAAGTTTGAAAAGATATCTGTTAGTGATTAAATATCATAATGAACTCTTTATTTATAGGATTTAAAAAAAAATGAATTTCTCAACACAAAATTGTCATCACCATTCATACTTATATCAACATTGTTTGTAGCAAATGTGTTGATCTGAGTGTGGTAGTGTATTGAAGTATGGACCTTTTACTTATTTTCTTTTTAATATGTTTATGGTTTGCATTGTAGATTGCAAGTTTTAAAGATGAAAAAGATAAAATTCCTGAGAGTTTACTATCAGGAACTTTTGCTGATTTACCTGCACCTGAAACCAAATGGGAAGAGATGGCACCGGCACCTGGCCACGCCTTGACGGTGCTTCGATACAAATCAATGAACTCTTTTATGTGTTTTCGGGATATAGAAACCTTGACCATGTAAGAATCACTCTTTGTTTCATGGAAAACTTCATAAATTCTATACAGAACCTTTATTTTGGTAATTTTTGGTAATTATATATATATCTATGGAACCTATTAAGTCTAACTACCATCCAAGTCAATATCCATCGTCGGATCATGTTGAGATGAAATCTTAGCCGTTTAAACTCCAAAAAATAACCGCTTTTGGGGCGGTTCCAAGAGGTTATGGTTGGTTTTTGTAGATGGCGGATACCTCCACCTTTTGCTGCCCACTATCTCCACAACTCAACCATCTAAAATGTCACATTTAACCGTATAAACTCATCTACTTTTAATTTTGTCCGGCTAAACTAAGAAAAAACTGCTTTCTTGGCAGTTTAGGGAGGTTACACACTACCTCTCCAAAATTGAGGAAGTTATGAACGGTTTCAAGGTTGATTTCTCCCACGTCCCCTCCCCACGTTTCCTCTAACTTCCATATACCCTTCCTTTTAATAGGGATCTCAGACCTGCAGTTTTGCCCCATACACAAATACAAGTATATTAGAGAGATTAGGATGCAGAGAAATGCAATGGAGACGATGGAGATTAATATCGACAAAAGCCCATTCAGATTTTATGTTCTAGAAATACAAACAAGGTACAGTAATTTGTTTCTTATTTTTTCATGTTTAACTGTTTGATGCTCTACTCTTCACAGTGACGACTTCCCTAAGTTGTCGTTCATCATTTTTCTGCCACTTTGTCGGTCGGCATTCCGGTGTGCGATCTAGAGGTTTCATTTTTCTCGATTTTGTCCATGATTTTGGTGCAGCAGGCTTAAAGCAATTTTCATGCTGCGATTTTGGCCTTTGGTTATTAAGGTACGGCTTCGTTTAAGCGAGTTGAGGAGGAACTGCCAAAAAAGATCGCCCGCTTTTGAGGTTTCCTTTTTCTCCCCTTTAGATGATTAATTCATCCTTCTTTGCTCAAAATATTTAGTACAAGTCCGACTATAAAGTAGGCATTACATATGAAAGAGGTATGATGTTTATGTTACCTAAATTTGGTTCTTGGTGGTTTTTACTTATACATCTTATTTTTTAGTTTGAGTTTAGAACTAGATGTTCAACTGTTTCTCATCATACTTTTTTTAACTCATGGTTTTCAGAGTATAGTTATAGTTGAGGTTTTAAATATATTAATGAAGAAGGAAAACCGTGATCATGTTCAAGGTTATTTGCTATTTTGAGTAAATTCAATTTGGTAGGAAATATGTTAAATATATTAATGTTGGAAACAAGGTGTGGGCTTGCACCGTTGGGAGATTATCAGCCACACCTGTTGGCCAAACGGATATGAGACGGACACGTGCTTCATCGTTTCACTATACTCGCCCCATACCGTGCGTAGCACCGAGTTAAACCTCACATTACTCTTAGCAAGCGCATCAAAAATGGGTAGCTGCTCCAAGTTTGCCCTTCAACCAAAAATAGCAAGCTTCTTCGACACCCAGTGGTTCTAACAAAACACCATTAATATTGTCATTTTATAGAGGTGAACATTTTCTTACTCTCTTCAACTATTAGTACTGCCATCATAGGAACATGGGTGCCAATTTTAACCCATTGACTAGCTCATGGGTGGGTTAAGTGTTTTTTTTTTTTTTTTTTTTTTTTTTGCCATGCTAAATATTTATTATTTTGAAATTTAGATTATTTCTTCAACAATAATGTTGTTTTAGTCATCATAGATGGAATATTCTTTTCATATTGTAGTATCATTTTCATGGACGCAATGTATATAATGTTGTTCGATATATCCATGTCTCATTTATTTATTTCTTTATTTATTTTTTGCTAAATCAGGATTTCAAGTTACTTAGGGAGTAGGAACCAATTAAACGTTGGATGGTGGTTGAGGTACAACTCCTCGTCCTTACAACCCATACAATCTCAACCGAACGAGTCTTTTAGTGGTTTAGAGGCTAAATAATACATTATTGCAGAATGTAACTCTATTTCGATAGTAAAGATTATGGTGGTTTGCTTCTTGCAACATTTATGTTTTATAGTCAAATATAAAAATGGAAAAGGATTTTGATGACATTTATTTCTCCATGTTTTTATTTTTATTGTGGTTTTTTTATGCTTATATACCAAACTCCAAAGTTTGATAGACTTGCGATTTCCTAATCAAGTTGGATCGCTTGTGTTTTCCACCGTTCAAGTTTTTGGTGTCAATTGCATTAACTCCATGACAACATGCTCAAATTGAAGGCGTATCTATATAGTGGGGAAAGTCATTTTACCTTTACTTAAACTTCCTCCGCAATCATTGCTAAGTTTGCTAAATCGTAATGGTGAGCCACGGTCATCAGTTTTTAGAGAGCATATCAAAGTCGTTAATTCATTTTTTTATGACGTCAACGGGTGGGAGAATATGTTCGGAATTAAATGATGGTCGTGGTCCGTATATATTATGCTTGAGTGGACACAACTATTATAGAATTGGTACTCACTTCCAACCCATGACTATGCGGCTTAGATTTTTCCCAATTATATATTTATGACACGACAAATGAAATTGAAGTTGATAATCACTTTTCATTCGTTTTCCTTTTATAAATTAAAGTCGGTGCTTTTGTTTGTAATGTTGTTTAAATTTGTGTACACTTAATATAGATTAGCTTTGTTTCTACGTTGTTTAACGTAACCCGTCCACCGGACGGGTATTAAACTAGGTTTAATTGGTTTAGTCACTGTAAATTTTATTATAGGTACATTCCCATGTTAATGTTTACAATTTCACAACCAATAAATGGGAAGAAAGCTTTGCCACACCGAAACAGATGGCTAATTCTCATTTAGGAATGGCAACCAATGGGAGATATATATACGTTGTTTCAGGGCAACAGGGCCCTCAATGTCGAACTCCTCCTGTAGCCGCCGAAACATTTGTGCTCAATACTCAAACAAGAAAATGGCAATCATTTCCCCTATTGCTCCTGCAACTCAAGTTTGGAGAGGAAGACTTCACGTGATGGGGGGTGGCAAGGCGAATCGCCATACGCCCAGTACAGATCATTTGGAGTATTGTCGTGAAAAATGGCAAACCGTTAGAGAAAACATGGAGGAAAGAAGTGCCAATTCCTCGTTATATCACCAAATCACAAATTGAATTTGGCATATGGTATTAATACTTATCGCGGATCATATATTTTTTATCATAGGCAAATTGTTATCACCGTAACACATCAAAACTCATATAAAAAGATGTCTGCATTTTCTATCGATCATGTATAATTTTTATTCCAAGAGTGTAGGCATGATAAGTTGGTACGAGATGAATTGTTTTTTTAAGTGTTAATATAAGAGATGAAATGATTAATTTTACTTATTATTTAACTAAAGATACCTATAATTTATGAATATGAGAATTAAAAAAGAAACCTTTTTTAAAAAATAAAGGTTTTTAAAGGGGGTGAATTTGATAATTTAAAGTGTTAATTTTAGCAAGGGGGTATAAACAGTAAAAGAGGATGTGCGTTTAGCCAACCCCCATATAAAACTCAACTGCATAGATAGTCATTCTTTAGGTCTGAATAATAAAAGAATGTCAAAATTTGACATTGGACATTTGAGTCAACATTACAATGATAAAAACAACAACATCAATAATAATAATAATACCCCCACTCGGTATAATTTATAAACAAAATTATATAAATTGTCCTATTTAAACATTCAATAACAATAGTCCCTCAACTAAAGATAAAAACATTAATTTTTTCAAATAAGGATATTTAGTTTATTTCTAAATTTTTTCCATTTGTAAGATAAAATTCCAGTTTTTGTATTTGCATATATGTGTATCTTGGATTACAATCTATGATAAGGTGATCGCCGCCAAACTTTAAAACAATGAAACTAAACATTGTATATACCGAGTATGGGTCAAGTCTTCAACCAAAATTTGCATTACCTAAATCGAGTCGATGGTGATTAATTAAAAGAAATTTCAAAGTTATTTATCTAGCTATTGAGTGGAACTTTAATGTCTTCGATCACCCACTTGCATGAGGCAAAGTTCTATCAACATAACCATAGAGAGATTATTGATAGATTAGATAGATTTTTCGTGAAGTTGTGAGAATGGATATAGCTATTATCTGGATATTATATATACCAACAACTTAATGAGCAAATGATGAGTGATGATTAAAATTCCATACAAAATATTGACTTATATTTTTAAATTTGTTAATACAATATGTATTCATTGCTAAGTGTTAGGTCCCTTGTGTCCAAGGCTTAATGCAAAACTACTATCAAGCCGGAGGGTCTCACTAGAAGCAGCTTCTCTATTTCTACGGGGTAGAGATAAGACTGTCTACCTCTTATCTCATCAAACCCTACCTTACCTTTGCTATTGGTGGGATTTACCAAATATGATGATGAATATGTTTTCATCTATTTGGGATACTTTGAAATTTTGCCACCAAGGGGTTCACTAAATTGATGTTAAAACTATTAGTAATAAAAGTTTGATTTAATAGTTTACCTCTATATTAGATAATTTACTTGATACTAATTGTATATTAACGAGTTCATTTAAAAAAATTGTTCAAATCGTTTAGAAAATCTTGTTCATTTGAAAAAAAAAATTCTTGATTGCTAAAACAAGTTTACGCGAACACACAATATCGTTTGAAATATTTAAATCACACACTAAACACATGAACTCGCTCAACTTTTGTTGATGTTTTCAAACTACATGTATTTCAGAAAATTAAGTATGGATCTGGCGGGAGTTGAAGTTTACAAGTCATGTCTCTAATAAAAGATGTCATCCGGTGTCGTATGGTTTGGAATATGTACCCTATCATGGATAGGATACATATTTTAAAGCCTAGCTTTCATTAGTGTCTTTTATCGAGTCTTTATAGAACTCTAAAACAATTTAAATGGTTTGTACCTTGGATTTGAAGTCTATGTTTGGATTCTAAAACAATGTTGTTGTAATGTTTTAAAACTTATCTGTGGATGAACAACTTGGTTTTATCATATAGTTGTTTGTTATGGTTGAATGCAATGATATTAAGCAAGTCACACATAATCACGCTTCCGCAAAAGTCAGGGTGTGACAATCACCACCCGAATTTGTTTGATTGTTGGATAACTTTTCCAGAATCTGCCTTATATCCGTGAATGATTGTTCTGCTTTTTCAACAAACGTTTCGAACCTCAAGAACGAAGTTGTATGATCCTTAAGTGTTTTCTCTAATTCCGATTGATTTCGAGTCGTTGTCATGATCGACAGAAATGATAAGAAGGAATCGATCGAACAAGATCAATTTCAAGAGAATGAGATACATATTAGAACAAAAATTGATCGAACAAAGATCAATTTCGGAGGAATTGAAACAAATTGAACGAATCGATGCTCAATTTGGATTGGAATTGAAACGGATTAATCGAAATAGCACCCAAAACTTTCAAGGATTCGGTAGCTCTCATACCAACTACTGATGCGTGTGAAATTGGGGAAGAAGAATAGAAGAGAATTAGCTCAACCAAATCGTAATCGTTATTACCAACTAGTCGGTTATTTAACAAAATCAAATGACAATCCCTAACAAACAACTACCGACTGACAATTAGAACCTTATACTCATACAAATTTACAATCTAATCCCTTTGACCTATTGACTTGTAACAATCAACAGTGGGTTGGCCAAAATTTCAAAAAAAAAAAAATAAGTGTTATATAATAAGAGTCTCGAGGGGCACAACCTCTCAAACAAAACATCATAAACAAATGATATATCATGGAAGGCTTGAGGGGTATCATTAGTAATCAGTAAACAAGAACATACAACAAGAACATACATGAAGTAGAACTTCATATAGAGTTTTTAGTACTATCTATGATCGTGAAGTGTCATGATCATACATATTTTTTCTACAAATATTAGCAAACGATAACAATAACAACGATAATAGCTAATAAGACAAATAGTTTTATTAAATTATAAACCTAAACCATACTAGAAATAAATGATGTGAAAGCATAAAATTTCAAAAAAAAAAATCCATCCATTATCCGATTGTATATATAAATAGACTTAAGACCCGATACAAATATTATCTTATCCGAAAACACTAAGAATATTATCTTATCCGAAAACACTAAGAATATATCTTGAACGTTGATTAATTGAATCAATGGCTAAGATTGGTTACACATCATCTTAACAATTACTATATTCCTTAACTAGCTTAAGACCCCGTGTGTTACACGGGTGGCTTAAAAAAATATTATTTAACGGTGTTTTCATAAATCTTTTAATGAAAGATTTGTTTCAGTATTAGTACTAAAGTAAATATAAAATTACACTTAATTAAAATAAATGAATATGAAATGTGACTTGGACGTAATAGAACTGGCTTGATTTTAGGTGATTAATGCACTTTGGTCGTTTTTTTCACGTGATACTCAATGTGACTTAGACGTTATAGCTTCGGCTCATCGGGTTTGTTTCTTTTTTTGACCCATTACATGACCAAGCCCATTTACCACAGATCGGTGTCTATAGACCACAACCACCGTGGCACGGAACCCATAACCCCACTGTACGTGTGTCATATACAATATGTGTACAAAGTAGACCAAACATGTACACACGGTTTGATCTCGACCCGAATTACAACATAACGTTCATAGACTGCCGCAACAAAAGAAAAAAAGTTGACATTTAAATGATTCAAAACGATAACTCATCAAATATAATTATAAATAGGTGTGATGAAAAAGAATAATTATAAATATAAATTTTAAAATGAAAAAAATGTTTTGCTATTTATGTAAATATTAAATTATAATGAACTGATAGTTATGTAAATTGAATCTTGACATTGTTTATCAATAATTGATGCATAAAAGGGGTTGCCCAACTAATTTATCAAGTAATTCATGCAAAGAAATATTTATAAATTCACATGAACTTTAGGGTCTTCAAAGTCATTGGCCATTTGAACCAACAGAGAGGTTGCCCATCTATTTATCTTCCAAAAAAATGTCTCAATGTTCTACTAAGCACCCCTGAATCGTGTTAGTTCTTCAAGGCTTCGGTTCTAAATCTACTAATAATGAACATCACAACAATCCAACAATCCAGTAGCCAAAGTGGATAATGCATCTAAAATCAATTGAAATAAACTAATAATGAACATTACAACAGCTATGAAATCGTTTCTTTAATCATATTCACCAAATTCTACACTCATTTCTAGTTGACATAACTTTTAATTTGATCACAAAATAATAAAAAAGAAAGAGCAAAAAATCGGCGGAAATAAGCACATCAAAACTTAGATCGACAGAGGTATTGAATTTTCGACACGTGTGCGGATGTGTGAATCGAAACCTGTTCATTGATGCTTCGCCGGAAGACTGGTCGGAGGTATGAAATACCGACGTGAGTCTTAAGCAATGCGTTAATCAAAATTTAGACCGGTATTGGTGTCGAGTCACGTGACATATATACACATATATTGGAAGACATGTATGGGTGCTGATTTTGTAGTTTGATAATGAGTTCTCAACTGGACTTAACTTGAATGCATAAGCCTCGTAGAGTTAGGTTAGTCTATTAATTGAAAACTCTTAAGTATAATAAAAATAATCAAAAAAATGACTAAAAGACCAAACTGGGTAACCACCTTTAAAATTTTCCAACTGATAACTAAAATGAGTTGAGGTCAGAATGTCTCTTAATTAAAGTTTTTAAGTAATCTAAAGGCTTAAAGTTTATCTAATATTAAAAATTAAGTTTGGAGATCACAGTGACCACATATAGAAATTTGGTTTTGAAATAGATTATAACTACTCGAACTACTTGTAGATTTTATAAATCAATATGATGCAGCCAAAATGCACCTGAATCCCAAATTATAAACCTTATATAGATGCACCGAGTGCCAGGATAAGATAGTAGGGCGCCTGCAAAATGACATCTATATTCCCAAAACTTAAATCCTAAGACATCCAATCCACCCTACACATACCCATGCCCAGCCAAATACAATTATAGTAGTAAAACTCACAACAATTATCAACCCAAAAAAGCCTTGGTGTAACCACACACTCTCTCTTCATTCCAACCTAGCACTTTTATCTCCTTAATCTACTTCAGTTATAGTATATAAAATATATAAATCTCCTCTAATCAACAATATTACATTGAAAATAAAAGTGGGCAGCTGGTTAGTAACACATACCTAATCCCGAATCAAAACTCACGAAGCCGAAACCATATCTTCCTGTCAATCAATACGATCATTAGCTTCTTCAGCAAGCTTCTATTTATTCTTGTCAATTTCATTCGCCACTTCCGCAGGAATATATTGCTTGCCTGGGTAGTTACAGATAACAAAGATGCGGAAAAACAAACCTTTGGACAAAAGTCGCAAAACTGACCAAACCTCAGGGACGAAAATGACATTTTACTCAATGTAATATGTTGATAACAACAAACATCAAGATTTAGATTCAAGTACTAAATCAATCACTTCACTCACAAAAGTTTTATAACACTAATCATACGGATTGAGGGAATTAGGATATTAGAAACTTACAATTTACTCAAAGAACTAAAACCAGATCTGAACAAAAAACGATTACGTTTCACACAATCAGAATCCGATCTCATACCCTAGCCCTCAAATTCTTTCTGGATCTTTGAAGTTTGGAGATCTGAAAATCGCACATATCATAATTAGGGTTTTTGTAGAAACGTAGGATTATAAGATTAAAATTTAACATACCGAGATTCACTTCAGAGGGTAACGATTTAGGATGAATAAGAGACATATGAGAATTGCCTCGCTGAGAATTAGGGTTTATGAAAAAAAAAACATATGTGGAACAGATTAAGGATCGAAAATAACTTACCGTGTTGCCTTCAATCGATGCTTTCAATCCTTGCTTTAGACACCTAGGTTTGTGATTTGCAAAATAAGATATGGAAAGATTGAGGAAAGAGATGCGGTGCGAAGATGAAACGTACAGGAGAAGCAGAATAGAGGAGAATAGAGGAAAAGAGAGTTTGGCGCTCATAGTGAATTATCTTGATTAAGAGGGTGTCCACATCATCAAAATGATTGGTTAAGAATAGCCCATGTGGCCTAAGAGAATTCATTTAGTATAATAGATAGATAAGAAAATATGGGTATTATAGTCATTTAGTAATTTTCCATTATAACGAATTCTACCAGCTTTATAAAACTAAAATAGCTTTTATATACTTTATTATTTAGTAATAAAAGTTATATCATAAAAGCAAACATTTTTTTTATCTTTATCATGATAGAGTATAATGTTGCTATACTTTTTTTATAAAAATTTGACATCTTTTAAAAAGTTACCAAAAAGTGATTTATAACATGCTACTTATGTTGTAATGTACTGTTATGAAAAATGTCTTGTGCTGGTTTATAAATTTGTATATGTGTTGTTAATTTTATATGTATGTTTTATTATACAAGTACATCATGATTTTGTATTATTTAACTATTTTTTCTAAATGCTACTTTCGTTAAAATGACTAGCAAGATGTTAGAAACACAACATTATAATCGAAATACAAAGGATCTCTACACCAATCATTCCATACAATATCTGTAAGCGATGATCTATTTTTTCATCCAAAGATACCCCAACGCTTTGATGTCCTTGATCATTTTTGCAATGCTAGCCGATTTGGATGAAAAGTGATTAGTTGCAAAACACATCTTACTTTCCTTGTATTTTGTATATGTTTTTGATAATTTTCGGGTCGTTTTTGGTTATTTATAGCTTGTACTAAGTGGATTATTGTTTTGTAGGTGTTCGTATGCAAAAGGAGTGGAAATCGAGTCAAAATCATGAAGAAAGGGGCACCCGAGGAAAAACTGAGTAAAACATTACGGCAGGAGAGAGTCTGAACTTCAAACGACCATATATTAAGCTAGAAAATGAGTCACAGGGCGTATGATATACGCATTTGGGGTAGCTCGATTAGACGAACCCATTTTGGGGTTTTGGGGCCTTAATTCTAAAGGTTACTGGTTGTACTCCCTTTATGGGTAGGGGTCGTAACCATAGGAAGCCTTCTGGCGCGTTTGCAGTGTTATTATTGGGCCTTGGGCTTAATATGGGCCGTAACCTCTAAAAGGTTACAGGTTGTAAGCCACTCAAATCGGCCTAAACGTGTAAAACACCCTAGGGTTCAGTATTTTAATCAGATGATGACCAAAATCGAGGAGAGAGGACCAAAATCTATTGTTTTCGAAGTAACTGACGATTATGAAGAGATTTTGGCATCGAGAAATGAAGCTTGGAGTTGCAAATTGGGTTGGTTATCATCATTCGGTTTCTTGTTTTGCAAATTCTTTCATTTTTCCATATTATTGAACATCATGTTGATGAACTTTAAGATTTTGCATGTTAGGTCGCACTATGTGTTTGTGATTATTATATGGTTTTGATAGACGTAGTAATCCATAGGAACATTGATTGAGGGTTTGTTAGATCCAAATAGTCTACCTATCTAGATAGCTGAGAGGTGATAGATAGTCGAGTAGTCTCTGTTATTAGGTAATTAGATGTAAAGGCTCTGAGAGGAGGTTTCCCTGAATTCCCTAGTTCCCTTGTTATTTCGTGTCTTTTCTATTGTTCTTAGGCTACCCCTTTCAGTTTAGGGTGTATTGAGATAGTGAGAATGAGAGGTAATCTATATTTTAGGGTACATTAGTGTTGTTAGAGAGACTGGGAGGTAATCCTACCAACTGGTGAGTTTCACACGCTCCCTAGGTCACACCCGGAGAATGACCAGGGATCCACTAAGTTGTCTAAGGGTGTCGTATTCTAAGATCCTGGTTCCACCATAGTTTCCAAAACCGAGAGAAGTTCAAAATTCACAATTAGGATTCCTAACCTAGGTAGTGCTTTTCCCATCCTTGAATTCCCTTAAGTAATCAATTCGACGTTTAGTAGTTCTAGTTTTCCGTAGTTAGCTTTCTTTAGTTTAAATCAATAATCAAAACTCTTTTCAAAATCAAACAAATCTTTAAACCTCGAACAATTCTTAGCCAAAGTCCAGTTTAGTCATTATAGTGTCTCTAGGGTTCGATACCCGAACTTCCATTAGGCTTTACTACATTAGATAGGTACACTTGTCTGACTTTGTGGACTATTTTATGGTTTTCCAGAGTATTACCAAAAGTGACTAGGTTAGTTGTTAACCACTTTTTAGTAGACCGTATTTAGCAAATAAAAAAGACAAGTTTTTCCTAGTATTCCAAATGCACCACCAAGCAATGAGAATGATCGCAAATAATACCTTCTTTTTTTCACTTGTCCAAGTTGCAAGAGTGATGAATGAAAAGGATACCACAAAAAGAGAAAGCACAACTTGGGGAAATCTTGCACCATATGGATATACACTGCCATACCAAGGTTGCGAAATAGCAAGAAGTCATGACGTGATAAGTGGTTGTCAACATCTTGCACCATGTGATTAGTGGTTTCATCACTCTCCCCACAAAACCTGCAAACACCACTCCCCACATTAACATTCCTGGATCTCACGACTTTTGAAGTCGAAATTCTATTCATCTCGGTTCTCCATTCGAAAATATTGATTTTCTTCAGGACCTAGTTGTTCCATCGAAAAGCATACGAGCAGCAGGGGAGATAACTTTATATATACCCCCACTTCATCGATAAAACAATTAATGAGCCCGAACTATCGCCCAACCATTTCCATCAGTCTGCACGTTGATTGAAGCGTACATGTTCAAGGAAGGAGGCTCAATTCTGAAGCTCAATTGCCTCTGCCTCTTGATGGTTTAAAGTAGCCACGTTCCATTTCCATTTCCAAAAAACAGACCCATTCTATCTAGTAAAACAATGTTTGACTAACCTAGCTTTGTCTATATATTGATTGAACAAGTTGGGGTAACAATCTCTAAAGCGACTTTGAGCATAACCATGGATCTATCCAAAAACGAAACTTATCCCAACCCAACTTCACCACAAACAAATTACCTAATTTGATGTTGGAGGTTGCTAATACTTTATCCAACTTTGTGATGTTGCTCTAGGTTCCAGGTTGGCTTTTGGAACATGGTAGAGTAGGCCAATGATGGTTCGAAGAATGCATGGAAAGAATGACCTTTTTCATAAAGAATCTGACTTGATTTTAAATCTCAACTACCATTTTGTAAAAGTGGTGATGTTTGCTTCCCTAAAAGGCGTAAAACCTAAACAATCCGCTTTTTTCGGGGATGTAATTCTATGCCAACTTACCTAATTAATCTTTTTTTTTATTTTCAACATTGGCTATATGAACATTTGTGCGAGATGAACCACCACGGACGTTCACGTTGCACAAAACGGGCTCATTCTTGCACTAAGACTAACATTCTTGCGTTATATGATCTGTGATGTTGATAGTCAGAAACTTTTCATAACCTACATCCTCGTAATATCTATAATATCCGTAAACCCTTTCTGCTATCTAAGCCACAAAGAGGGTCCCCATACGCTATTATAGTGTAATCACAAAATTTGTGATGTAAAATCACAACATTTATGATGTAACCATTTATTAAAAAAAGTAAAAATGAGTACTAGGAATAAAAACGTAGAATAAACAATGTTAATTTTGTTAAGGTTAACAATAATACAAAAATCTTATGTCTGACATTATAGCTCAGTGGCATCTTAAGGATGAGATAAAGCTTAGAGACCATTAGCTCCTAAGTTTGATTCCCATAAGAGGAGCTTTTCCTAGATTTATTGATTTTTCTTCTGAATTAGTATATAAACATTATTGTCTAGTGGAGATGAACAATGATGACATAATGATACTCCAGTTATCAATGATATCCAAATTTGCTTATCTTCACAATTAAAAGAGTAAACTGCAATTTTACCCCCTGGGGTTTAGGCCAATTGGCACTCTGACCCCCTCTAACGAAATAATTGCAATTTTACCCCTCAACGTTGATGTTATGTCGCAATATTACCCCCTGCCGTCAGTCAATGGTTGTTTGACTGTTAAAGGCAAGGGTATTTTGGTAATCTTACCCCATATTTATTATTATTATTATTATTATTATTATTATTATTATTATTGTTATTTATAACACACCTTATTCTTCAGCTGACCAAAACCCCCACCATTGTTCATCTGAAGAGCTTATACTTAGGGTTCCGGCGATGTCTCCTCCGCCACAAAGTTGGTTGGCCCGTCTCCTCCGCCACTGAACATCATCACTTCTGTCACACCCCAAAAACGTCGCAGGGGAATATTAAACATAGTGGAGACGGAAGTTGGTGCCCATTTATACCTTGTCGGACGATGCACTCTTTTGTTGGACATTTTGACATATTTTAAAACATAGATATTAAACATTACATTTTAAAAGTCACGACACAACCACATAAGTTAAGTTGTTATGATCCTCGTGGATCTTATTACAAACGTCCCAGGTAGTTTAAAAGTTGTCCAACATAATTAAACATAACAACATGCATCATCAAACACAAGATACGCTAGGATTTCCCGAAGACGAACTCAAGCACCTGTAGAACACGTTAAAATCAAGTGTCAACACAAAGGAACGTGAGTTCACTTATTCGTTTACTAACAGATTTTATTCCAAGGAAAACTTTCTGTTTAGGTGTTTATTTAAAACATCCATTTAATTCTTAGAAAGTCCATTTTACTTTCTTATTAAAAATCCATGGGCCTTCCGCCGGTTCATCGATCCGACAACTGTAATATATATTGCCCAGGTTTTGTATATTAAATTATAGCGTTAATTTTCAGAATCGTATGTTAGTTAGACGATACGAACTATGTATTAACCATGCAGGGATAATCAAAGCTAGACAATAAATAGAATATTAATTCGTCGTTTGACATTGACACGGGGCGACCGGTCACGACGGGGTTGTTAACCCGATAGATCTACCAACAATTCATCGCGTGCAATACTTAACTGATTGAACGACATCATGGGCGCAGGGTTCTCTCTTTGAGAACAATATGATGTCTGCCTCACGTACAATATATATATCCTACTAATGTGACAATTTAATACACATAGTTGCACGAATCCCCTGAATCTCCATCACTCGAGACCCAGGTCGGCATCCATCCTAACTTTACGGTCTGTTTCGCCTCGGAAACACCGTACCATCCCAATGTCCAACATTTATTCATAAAAACCGTTTTACTTCGAAACGTGTAACTTATCAAACCTCATATATTTTCAAAGAAAATATATATTTTATATTAAAAGGTATGTTTTACTTCGAAAACACTATTAAACCTTTTTAACGACGTGTTCCACCCCCAAAATATGTACAAAGTAGTAAAAAGAGGGGTTTGGTGACACTCACCTTTGGGTGCATATTTTAATACCGCAATCCCAGAGTTTGATTTTTATATATGTCCTAATATAGGAACAATTCTAAATCAATATACATAACACAAAAATCCTAAGTTTCTCCGTTTCTTAGAATTATCACATAACTTTGAGATTTTCTCGAAAAGTTGTCATTTTTGATTATGTTGGCATGTTAATATATATGAGTCCATATATATATTTTTATGATTTTGCGACTTGAACGATTTTATTGGTGACCATTATTGTGTAAATCCGTTAACTCTCTCGTTTACACGCAATATATCTACGATTTGCGCCTCGTAATATATGTACATAAACGTTCATATAATTTAACACCGAAACACGCGAAATATTACTAACTTATCTATTTTGTCATTTTTAAAGCAAATACATATAAAATATCATATATGTATCAAATTTCATGCTCGACAAACAAGTTACACTTTTTAACGCGATTTCTACCGTTTCTACTGCACAAAACGTACATGCATACATGCATAGTCTAAATTTTCCGCTATCAAATTAACACTTAGCATATTATCAAATTTACATGTTTAAATCACTTAACACATTTATCACACAAGGTTCACTCAAAATTTACCTATACTAGTGTTCGTCGAAAAATGCGTATTTTAGCGATTCGGTAACGTTTTCGGGCGTCGGAAGTCACGTATGACCAACCAAACACCAAGTGAACTTAAAATTAGTTAAAATAATTGTTTTTAAACTAAAAACATCAGTTTATTTACTGATCTAAATCAATTTTACAAAAATCACTCGAAAAGCCGATTTTTTACCGTTTTAACGTATAGTTTTGCGTTAAACGTTACCATAACCATCCCAACCCGAAACGACTTGATATTTTAACACAATACATGTTATTTACTGATTAAAATCGTGGTTATAATCAGATTAGTGCAGTTTTTATATAAGTCACATAAATCATGCGATTTCACGTATTTTACAACTTTTAATGCATCAAGTACCACATGCAAAGCTAGCAAACATTATGACAAAGTTATATATCATTAAACACTTCAAAATAACTTTATTATAAGGTTTATAATCTGATCAAAATTAATTTTTATCAAATCATGCTCAAATGATCATTTCATGCTTTCATATTAACATGCATGCCCACATATGTGCATCTAATGCACTCATACAACATTATCAACATTATTTATGTTCCAATCTTATTCTAGAACACATTAACATTATGTTTTTACAAAATATAACACACATCATTTTAATCATCCAACCATTCAAAATCATTCATGTAATTATCCTTCACATTTAAGATTATATGACAATTTTTATATGCATGCATACATATATACATATATATGTACGAAACACATACACACATATAAACTTCCAAAAATTTACTTTTCAACATATCACTTTCAAATCTTAAATCACTTTAGAACATTCTTATATGACAACTAACACTTACTTTAATCATCTTATTTTTCAAGAAATCAAATAATCAAGAAATCTTTCCTCAAAAAATTCAAAATGCAATATACACATACACACACATCATTCTCGGCCATGTATACATACATGCACACACTCATTTTTATTTTATTTAAAACTTATTGGTTTGAAATTTTCAAGTTTATGTTTAGATTCAAGAATCAAGAGAAACTTTCATTGTCTTTTTTGTTACTATGAATCAAGAACAATATTTAAAGTAAATATTTTATACCTTCAAGATTTTTAGTGGGTTTTTGATAAAGATGACGATTTAGGGTCTTGTTCTTGCTTGAATATACTTGAAATCACCTCCAAACCTTCTTATGAGCTTGAAATCACCATGTAAGGCCCTTGATTCTTCATGATTTGATTTTGAAAATGAAATGTGGGTGTGTTATGGGGTGTTCGGCCGTAAGTGTTCAAGAGGAAAGAGAGAGAAGTTTTTGAATTGTGTTTTCATGGATTAGTGGGTTTGTATGGGAAACATGGAAGCCTTAATCATCACTCAAGATCTCTAGCATGGACAAGTGTCCAAATGAAATTTTCTAGAGAATGTGGGCTGCCCACATTGCCGCCCCACATGTCCCTCTCACACAAATTATATATACATATATATATTATATGTAAATTTGAGTTAAAACAGGTATTTTACTGAATACCGGGTATTTTATCTAGCGTTTTAACCTCGTTTTAGTGCGTTTTAAATTATTTTTATCATTCTATAAAAATAAACCTGCCAAAATATTAAGGAACAATATTTTGTTTGCCTGGACTGGCTATGTTGTAGGTATTTGGCAGTATGCGCGCTGTGCTGCGCGCTACGCACTTAAAATCGCAAAAATAAGAATTTAAGCGTTTTTATTTGTTTTCGTCATTCTATAAGAATAAACTTATCAAATTATTGCTAAAATGATTTTCAGCTGCCTTGACGGGTTGTGTTGACAGTATTTTGTCGGTATTCGCGCTGCATCGCGCGGTATGCGCTTAAACTCGAAAAATAGAGTTTCTTAGCGTTTTAATTTATTTTTCCTCACGAATATGATTATAATATTTATTCTAATCGTAACAGATTATTTTTAGGATTTTAACACTGATCGGGTGGTCACCGATGTTCGTTTCGCATTTTAACCTTTACGCGATAAGCGTTTATCTTACCATTGCCAACATAATTTTCATCAAAGTTTAATTTTATCAACACATTAAATTTCACATATAAACATCCTAACCAGTCAATTATAGCCCTGTTACCTATTCACAACATGTATTACAATTGTACGGTACGGCCTGAAAAGCCGGGTGTCACAACTTCAGCGACGACATCATCGATTTTTCCGGTGAAGGTATCATCAAAATTGTTTTTTGTTTTGTTTTCTAGAATTAGATGAGTGAAGGTATCATCGATTTTTCTGGTGAAGGTATCATCGATTTACAAAAGAATTTGATTTTCAACTATTATCATTATAATGATGTATTGGGTGTTCTTCAATCTTCACTGGGATGTCAATATTGATTGATCTTTTTGCATCTGTTGATGATTATGCTTACATATGAGATAAGGTGTGAAACACAGTTGTATGATGGTTTTTGCAATATGAATTAAGGATCTAGGGTTTTTGCAATATAAAGAAGTTGAGCTCACAGAATTAGGGATCTAGGGTTTTAGCAATATAAAGAAGTAGGTGGGTTTAACATAACTGTATATACATTTTTTTCACATGCAAATTGATGGGAAGTTTTGTGTGTTGTTTTTTTTGTCTTAAAACAAGTATCTTTTTTGTTCTATTGAAGTGTATATTAGACCTGAAAATAAACGTGACAGTGATCACATCCTGGGTGGTCTTTTTTGTCTTAAAACAAGATTCTTGATTATATATATATATATATATATATATATATATATATATATATTTGTTGCAAATGTGATCACCAAAACATAACA
Source organism: Helianthus annuus (assembly GCF_002127325.2). Lineage (NCBI taxonomy): Eukaryota > Viridiplantae > Streptophyta > Magnoliopsida > Asterales > Asteraceae > Helianthus > Helianthus annuus. The sequence continues at coordinate 165,979,255 of NC_035443.2, forward strand.
TGAATTTCTAGGATTCTTAGACCTGAAATTTTACATGTTTTATTTCAACAAATGTAGCTGAACTGCCTAATGTGAAGGAGGCTGTTAAATGGTTATATCAAGCTTCTGTTGGTGGCGATGTTCGTGCACAATATCAGCTTGCCCTTTGTTTGCATAGGGGTTTTGGAATAGACCAGAATCTGTCAGAAGCGGTAAGCTGCTAAAAAATACTAATACTTTATTTATTTAGTTATGTTACTTTTATGCATTCTCCATTTGCTGAATCCAATTTCCGGTGAAGGTATCATCGATTTACAAAAGAATTTGATACTTTTATGCATTCTCCATTTGCTGAATCCAATTTCTATGTTTCTTTAATTCATATAGTTTTTGTATGTTTTTAACAGGCGAGATGGTATTTACGAGCTGCAGTGGGCGGATATGTGCCATAGGCAATCAAGAAAATGGATGAAGCTTGCTACTGATCATGGCAATAAAAAAAACAACACACAGTTGTATGATGGTTTTTGCAAAAACCCTAGATCCCTAAGTCTGTAAAAATTTTATGTTGGTTTTGGGTTGGTTTTAGTGCTAATTACAGAAACCTTTATGTTACAACTTTTAAATCAATATGAATTGAATCAATATGTGAGTTTATTAATGGCGTTGATGTGTTTTCGATTGGTTCTGCAAGTGTTAAAACATAGCTTCTTTTATGTGGCATGATGATACATCATAAGTTATCAATGGGTTGATTATTAAGAGCAGGGGTTTATAATAATCGAATATGGGTGGTGGCGGGAAGGGTTTTGGAAGTTGCAGGGGGTAATATTGCTTCTTAACACAAAGTATAGGGGTAATAAGAAAGGACATTTTAGTAATTTACCTGTAGGGGTAATTATGCAACATAACAAGAACGTTGGGGGGTAATATTAAAGGGTAAAATAGTCATTTTACATTAAAGTTAACAGATCTGTTAGCAAACTTGACGTCGGGGGGTAAAAGTGCGACATAACCCCAACGTTGGGGGTAAAATTGCAATTATTTCGTTAGAAGGGTCAGAGTACCAATTGGTCTAAACCCTAGGGGATAAAATTGCAGTTTAGTCCAATTAAAATCTTATTGACTCAAAAAGGTCCGCGTAACGTCAAAACCGACTACCGAGTCACAAATGACGGAAATCGGAAAACAGCCGTCAATAGATAACAGATCTCCGTCAAAGTCAACAGATCTAGAGAGAGAGAGATGACTCGTGGTCGTGAATCGGTAAATCCGTTGATGCGTGTAAGCAAGTTGCCTAACCATGACGATACCTCAACAACAAGCCACTAAAATGGCGGTTTCTACCTCCTTTTCACAACTGAAGCTTCTACGTAAGCAGCAATCCTCGTGTTCGATTACGTTGCAAAGTTTGAAACGCATTAGATTCATCTACTTGTGTGTTATATTTATATTAATATGATGTTAATTGTGATGAACAGTTTGTTAGGGTTTGCAGAGGAGTTACGGAGATGACGGAGGTGGAGAAAGTGCTGTATATAGTAGTGGAAGAGGATGAAGAAGCGAAACGACATGAAGAATCGTCGTTTCGATATACTCGTCCTGTTCTTCAGAGCACTTTGCAGTTTATCGGATGTAAAGCACGTCACGCCTTCAAGGTTTAATATAACCTAGTCTGTTCTGTAAATTGTAGATTTGATATGGATATAAGTTGTAGATTTTGTATGAATTTGTGCTGTGAAATATTTTTCTGCAAGTTGTAGATTTGATATGATTTTGTGAAATAAGTTAGGATATTAATGAAATTATACTGTTGGATTGAAAATGATGTTCGTTTCTGTTTGATTTTTCTAGAAAGCAACTTGTCTGGAATTTAGCTAATTTGCCTGATTCTCATAGATATTTTATAACATTTAAATTTTCAGTCGATGCTAAATCTCTTCTGCAAATTGTAGATCTAGTATGAAAATAAATTGTAGATTTGATATGATTTTATGTTTTTGTGAAATTAGTTAAGATCATAACGAAATTATACTGTTGGATTGAAAATGATGTTTGTTTCGGTTTGATTTTACTAGAAAGCAACTTGTCTGGAATTTAGCCTCTCTTCAAGGTTTAATAACCTAATCTGCTTTACAAGTTGTAGATTTGATATGGAAATAAGTTGTAGATTTGATATGATTTTGTGTTGTTGGATTGAAAATGATTGTTTCTGTTTGACTTTGCTAGAAAGCAACTTGTCTGGAATTTAGCCTCTTTGCCTGATTCTTCATGCTTGTAGATATTTTGGAGGATTTAAATTTTCTTTTGATGGCTTGATGTTGGCTTTCAAATTCCTTTTCGATCTACTTGCATCTTGTAATCTATAGCTCAGGATGAGACTATACGCACACCACTGACATACTAACCACACACCAACCGAAGGGCTTGTAGTCTCATTGTGGACATTGATGTAGATTTAGGTGTGTAGAAAAGGTGTTCCTCCCCAAGTGGTTCAGGTTTCTAGTCTCATGGTGGACATTGATGTAGATTTAGGAATCGGTGTAGAGTTTGAATTAGTTTAAAAAAACTAACTACACATTATTGAGACGTTATACTGGTCGTATGAGGTGTGATGCTGATAGATCATGCCGGTCATAATGTTTGTATTGGTCCTGTGAGTTGGTTTTCGTACAAAACATATGTGGGCTGTATGATGCGTTGTACTGACACGGAAGAGATAGATGTGACAGAGCACACCACTGACAAAGACATATGTCTGTATGATGATGGAGGTGGTGTTTGTATGACGATGAGGGCTATACATTGCTTACAATTTAGCTAATTTTATGCTTTATGTAGTCCTGCACTGAATATGTTCCAATTTTGTTACAGATTAGCAAGAGGGTTTTTGAAATCATGAGAACGAAATGCTCAGATGACAGTTTGCCTGATATAGGTGTGATTCAATGGGGAAAGGATTTTTTAAAACTTCATCCTGAGAAAGACAACAGTTGTGACGTTGATAATCGGTCTGATAAGAAGAATGTAAGCAATCATACGGTTTTAGAGGAAGATGGTAAACCTTTCGAATCATACATGAAACGCACAGCGGTTGTTATTAAGAGGAGCAAGTTTGTAGATGTTGTATGTGATGCTCTGTCTGAATACAAGTATGTTGGTCCGAATCAGAGAGCTGATTTTGTTCTAGCCTGCAGGTATTTATAACTTCATATGGTTGTTTCTAGACCTTGTTCGTGCTCGTTTGTTAAGAAATATTTGTGTTCATGAACACTTACCGAACAAGATTTTATGTTCGTGTTCGTTTGTTAAGGAAATAAACGTGTCTGTGTTTGTTTGTCAATTTTAGGCAACGAACGAAAACGGATGTTGATGAACACAAATGGACGCAAACTTATGTTTATGAACACAAATGGAAACAAACGAACACAAACAAGCATTCATGAATATAATATACAACACACTGACACTTATTAAATATTTTATTTGTCGGAATTTTGAAGTATTTAAATAAACTATAAAAGCTAAAAACAATAATGAACTATCAAACACAGTAGAACATAGACGAACACGTTACCAAACGTTCACAAACATAAACGAATGAATGTGGCCTCTCTTCATGTTCGTTCATTTAACTAAACGAACGGAATTTCTTGTTCATGTTCGTTTGTTTCATAAACGAACGAACACAAATGAATTTCCAGCCAAATAGTTCACGAACCGTTTGCTTAAAGTTTGGTTCGTTTGCAGCCCTAGTTGTTTCTTTTTTCATATGTTATTAATCCTGTACAGTTGCATATGATGAAAATCTGCATTGGAGGTTTAATACTTTCAAGCTTAATTTTTCAGAATACGTGAAAGGAAGGAATCGGTTACCGTATTACTATGTGGTACTAGTGGATGTGGCAAATCTACATTGTCGGCTTTGCTGGTATATATCCATCTTGCTTCGTAAACATTTTCTCTTTTTTGTTAGCAATTAAGTCTTAATTTTTGATCTTTTTTGTAGGCCTGTAAGCGAACCGAACGTTCATGAACTGTTCCTTGTTCGGCGGGAAGTTCTTTTATTTAATAAACGAACGAACATGAACACAGTTTTTTGTTCATTTAGTTAAACGAACGAACATGAACACACATCTTGTTCGTTCTTTTATGTTCGGAACGTTTGGTTATGCTCATTCATTTATATTCGTTTATTTACATTTGTTTATGTTCATTGTTCATGTTCGTTTCGATTTAAATACATAAGTAGTTATATTGATATATAAATATTAAACATAAACGGAACTTTCTAGCTACTTATATAAATATAACTAATTGATAATTGGGCTTTCTAGCATAAGAATGGGTCTTCTAATGAAATCTATCGTTATTAGTCACCAATTTATATAAAAGTTCCCTTTATATTTGTTTATGTTTAGTCAATTATGTTCAATTGTGTGCATTTATTTTTGTTCAATTATGTTCATTTTTGTTGTTTATTGTTTGTTAAATTATGTTCGTTTTAAGTTTGTTTGTTTGTGTTCATGAACTGTTCATTTAGGTTTTAGACAAACGAACATAAACGGACACGAACATGCCCATTTTCTTAATAAACGAACATGAACAAAAAAATGCGTTCGTGTTCGTGTTCAGTTAAAGTTAAATGAACGAACACGCACATGCATATGTTCATGCTCGTTCCGTTCATTTGCAGGCCTACTTTTTTGAGCTTGATATACGTTTCTTTCTTTTTATGTAGTTTGCATAATTAAATTTTTGTTACGAGTCAATTCTTATAATCTGCAGGCTAGTAGGTTAGGGATCACAACCGTTATATCGACAGATACCATACGGCATATGATGAGAAGCTTTGTTGATGAAAATCAAAATCCTCTCCTATGGTCTTCTACATACCACGCAGGCGAACATTTAGATCCAGTGGCGGTTTCCGAAGCTAAGGCCAAAAGAAAAGCTAAGAAAGAGGTCAGCGGTGCATTTGACACTTCTACAAGTCAACCCGCGTCAAAGGAAGGTTCTAGTTTGACCACAGTTGACTTGATAAGCCCTAAACAAATGGCCATCGAGGGATTTAAGGCACAAAGTGAGATGGTTATTGATAGTCTCGATCGACTTATAACCGCATGGGAAGAACGGAAAGAGTCGGTTATTGTGGAGGGTGTCCATTTGAGCCTCAACTTTGTGGTATGTAGTAGAAATATAAAGAGTTAATTATGTTTTTCGTCCCTGTGGTTTGTTGAAAAGAACCATTACAATTCATTAGTTTAAAAATTGGCAAAAACAGTATCAGTACTTTCACTTTTGTAACAATTACAGTCCACCTCCGTTAACCCCATCCAATTTACCGTTAAATTTTTGGTGAAAAGACTGAAAGACCCCTATGTTAAAAAAAATATAAAAAAACAAGAGTTAATTACGTTTTTCGTCCATGTGGTTTGTTGAACTACCCCTATTTTAGTCTTTTCGTCCTTGTGAATGAAATACCCCAATTTTTTTATAGTTTTTCTAGCATAGGGCTATTTTAGTTTTTTCACTAAAAACTTAACGGTAAATTGAATAAGGTTAATAGAGGTGGACTGCAATTGTTACAAAAGTGAAAGTACTGGTACTGTTTTGGCAATTTTTAAACTAATGGACTGTAATGGTTATTTTCAACAAACCACAGGGACGAAAAATGTAATTAACTCAAATAAAAATGCTTTTTAATGTTGAATATGTAGCTAAAGTTTAGGTCTGATGCAATGTATGATGTATATGCAGATGGGGTTGATGAAGAAACATCCATCAATCATACCGTTTATGATATATATAACAAATGAAGACAAACACATGGAACGATTCGCGGTTCGTGCAAAGTATATGACGTTAGATCCAGCCAAGAACAAATACGTAAAGTACATTAGAAACATCAGAACAATCCAAGAATACTTATGCAATCGAGCAGACAAACATCTAGTCCCTAAAATAAACAACACAAATGTCGATAAAAGCGTTGCCGCAATACACGCGACGGTTTTCAGCTGCTTAAGAAGACGCGAAGCTGGCGAGCCGCTTTACGATTCCGCCACTAACACGGTTTTTGTAGTTGACGAAGAGTATAGAAACCAGTGTGTGGCGAATTCAGTTGGCTCGAAAGGAATGTTTCAACTGATTCAAAGACAAGACTCTTCAAGGCGGTTAATGGCGCTTTTGAATAACGATGGCTCGGTTTCGAAAGCGTGGTCTGCGGATGACGGGTTAGGTGTTCCAATGTATGGACCGTTGCGTGTTGGAAAGTCGGAATTGGTTAACTTACAGTTTGGTAACTTTGGAATTAGTGCGTGGTCGACGGACGCCGGGTGCACGAGTCATGCCGGTAGTGTTGATGACTCGAGAGGCGACGTTACAGATAATGGTAGTAAATATTATTCTTCATGTTGTAGTTCACCTAAAGCTTCTGAAGGACACGATAAAGAGGTATATTGTATTATTGTGTCGTTTTGTTGAATATTTGAACGGGAAGGCGTTTTTATGTTTTTCTTGGATTCTAACGTTATAAGGTTTAAATGGTTTAGTTGAAAGAAGAGATGTCGGTGTATGGTAGTGATGAAGAGGCGGAGGATACGCGTGAGGTTGATAGTGATGAAGATCTTAGTGATAATGCCAAAGAACATATGCATGAAGAGGTACCATTCGATCCGCTTAGAACTGTGAACGGACCGATTGTTTTGCAAACCATTCAACGGGATATTTGTTTATGTTCATTTAGTTAAACACTATGCAGTTAATGCGGTAAAATATCGGATATCGGTCAAGGACCGATATTCGAAATATAGGTTATCTCGGTGAGATATCGGTGGGATATTGGTAATTTTAATATAATGCAGAATTTATATATATAGCAATTTAACACCAATAATTCAGTGATATATCAGTGATATATCGGTTATATTGGTCAAATATCGGTTATATCGGTTAAATATCGATGATATATCGGTTATATCGGTCAAATATCGGTCAATATCGCCGATAATATCGGTACCGATATTTTGACCGATATTTGACACTAATATTTTACTAAGGGACCGATATGACCGATATATCACCGATATTAACTGCATAGGTTAAACAAATGAACATGAACACGCTTCTGGTTTGTTCATTTACATACATGAATGTTCGATACTTCATTCATGTATGTTGGCTTATGTACAAATATTATATATATTAAATGTTTTTAATGTATATTAATACCTTAAACTGAAAATGGGAAAAGAAGCCAATGATCTCTAGATCAAGTGGTGGAAGGCTTGCATTTCTCTTGGGAGATGCAGGTTCAACTCTCATTTGGTGCAGAGAGAGGCACTGGTGGGCAGTGATAGGAGACCCAGGGAAACCTGGGTTCAATCCTTGAGCCAACCGGGTTTTACCGGTAATTTCACCGTCATGCCTACCGGCGGGTGGGTTACCGGGTTTTCCCCAGAATTGGTGGTGGACTCGGGTTACTCTCGGAGTACTCCATTTGGTCCATTGGGTGCTCCGAGAGTGCCCATGATTGATTATGTTAGCCGTTCAAAAAAAAAGGAAAAGAAAATGTCCCTGTGGTTTACCAAAATTTTGGATTTGGTCCCTAGCTTTTCAAAAGTACACGGATGGTCCTTGTGGTTTGCACTTTGTAACGCAAAAAGTCCCCAAACCACAAATCTAAAGATTTTTGTAGGTCCAAGTTATGGGCTAAATGTGTTAGTACAAACCACAGAGACCTTCCATGTACTTTTGGAGAACAAGGGACCAAATCCAAATATTTGGTAAATCACAGGGACCGTTCGTGTACTTTACCCTTAGATTTTTAAATATTTTTTTCTGGCAAGCTATCTCTTTTAAGTATTATATATTTTTTCATGTATATTCGTTTATCCATTTATAAACAAAATTAAAAACATATTTTTTTAACCAATGAACACAAGGAAATCCGTTTGTTTCAAGGGTTCTTGTTCGTTCGTTTAAATGTTCGTGTTTGTTTCATTGTTTGTTTGTTCGGTTAAACTTGAAATGAATGCTTGTTTGTTCAGTTTCCTTACAACTCTAAAATCACTCAAAGATCTAAATCATTTTATATACATATATTTGGATTATCATTGTAACAACATTATATTCTTTATCGTCTGCAGATGGAAGGGTCAGTTGATGAGGAGTCAACTAAATCAGATGAGGAGTATGATGATCTTGCAATGCAGGATACTCGAGAAAACAATTACTCCACTGATGTAGAACTAGAATCCAAGACTAGCATCTCTAGCAACCAACATGATACACTAACCAACACTCGTGCCGACATGTATAAACAAAATCTGGACCGTTTCTTGATGAGCGAGTTAGCACACCCCTTTCAAGAGTCCCGAGGTTCATAAACAGGTGAGAGTTTTGAGCCCACCCGAGTTAAGTGGGGTCACAAAGTTAGTTTTCTGTTATAGACGGGGGCTTAATGTGTATACTCTATGGGTCGGTCTATTGGTTCCACGGTCTTTTTTCGAACCACACAATGCTCTACGGTTTCAAGAATTCTCGAAACGAAATGGTTAACCTCTAGTTAATAAATCAAACTCGCAAAACCGACATATATATATAGAAGTGACTATTTTTTTGGTAACCATGAGAACCCATTACCGGAAAACTCATGGGTCAACTCAACAACCTTCTAACCATCTGGATCAAATCGCAGTTTGCATCGAGCATGTGGCATTCAAAAGGTTATGGAATGAAACAATGGAAGCAAATTCGAACCTAGTCCTATGATGCTAGGGGAATCATGTGTCTATCACCACATCACCCTTTTGTCTAAATTACACGAAATTTTATTTATGATGTGTTTTATTGTATAACCGTTAAATATTATTTCATTTACTTTATAATTTTATTTCATTAGTACTTTTACTCCCAACCCTAAGACTATGTTACCTTAGGTTATATTTTCTTCATTAAACTCGAAAACAAAATCGATAAAAGGGCAACGATAATGACCTGGAAAAAGTTATTGAATTTGAAAATAGGTGTTCAGAATCTCTCAGTCATTTACACAATTTTAAAATAAAAAACAAAAAACAAAATACAAAACACAAAAAACAAAACAGAATATGTTTGTTAAACGAGCATTGGCCAGAACTTTTTTTACCCGATAGACATTTACACAATTGTAAATTTATATATTGGCCCAGAACCTTGTTTTACCTGATAGAAATTCACATGTATAATGGCTAAAGAACTTTTTAAAAACTTGCATATTAAAGTAAACTAATAAAAATAGAAAAGCTAAGATTGAAAACATACATATTAAAGTAAAATAAAAAATAGAAAAAAAGAGAAAGAAAAAGGGAAAGAAAGCAAATATAAAAAGACCGATGAGGTACAAAAATGGACCACTCCAATTGACTATTCTCTCTCAAGGTACTTTGGTCATTGTCAGAATTAAATTTCATTTGAAAATGTGTAGAAATTTATGATTTGAGTTAAAAATAACAAAATAAAATATCATATGTTAATACTTCGTCGTGAGATGAAAATAAATAGGTTCAGTTTAAATAAAAATGATAAATGATGATGTTTTCTCGTGGGAATTCTCATGTGATGGGCTTTCGGATGGTAGCAATTCGGTTCTTTACAGTATTCGTGCGATACATGCACTAGGTATAGCTTATGATACCAAAAAGATACTATATGGCAACCCTGAAATCTCAAGGTAATCTCGAAATTACTCGCGAATCGATTGAATTTTGTCCAAGAAAAGTTGGGGGTTTCGCACGGGTTACAGAGTTTTTACTTGTTATTGTGCCTTTGTATGTAATTGATTCGGAAGTAGAGGAAAAGATGCAACTTTTTGTGAGTTTTGGTTGGTTAGATTTGGACGTCGGTTTTGTTGATGATGGTGGTGGTGTTTTGTTGAAGAAATGGTGGCCGGAGAAGACGATTAGATGGTGGCCGGAGAAGATGGAAGATTTGGAAACCTTGATGACTCATATGCGGGAAAAAAACTTTTTGAATGAAAATGACAAATGTGACCAAACCACAAGGACGAAAATGAAAGTTTACTCTCATAAATAAAATACCAAATGAAGCACGAGATCTTAAGATTGATAGAAAACATAAGGAGGCATGTATATTTCAAAGTTAGTATTTTTGACAATGAGAGTCTTATATCTAAGTATTTACTAAAGTAAATGTTCGTAGCCATCAAATAAGGAGATTGTTAGGTTTTAGTTTTAACCCATGTAGATGATTTAAAACTGAATATTTAGAAAATCAAATCTTAGAATTATTGTAAAAAAAATCAAGCTTAGAAGACTTGGTTGATAAAAGTTGAAGATACATTTTTTTTTAACTTCAGAATAATACAACTATGGGATAACACTGCTAGACCCAGATATTTAGAGAGTGAGGGGCATTTAAGGGTAAGTACCCTAGTCTTGACTAATCATTACATGCAACGTCAAATTTGGCTTAAAGTATCCATTAGCTAGTAACTACTATTTTTTTTAATTCTTTAATTTAAATAAAGTCAAATGTTTTATTAAAAATAAACTTCTTTAAAATAAAAATAGAAATACATAACTAAAAGAGTTAATTGCGTTTTTTATCCCTATGATTTGTCAAAAATCATTGTTTCAGTCCGTTAGCTTAAAAATTGCAAAAACAGTCCCTGTGGTTTCACTTTCGTAACTATTACAGTACACCCACACTAACGCCATCCAGTTATTCCGTTAGTTTACTTGAAATGACCATAATGCCCATGTTATTAAAATTAAAATAAATAAAGAGTTAGTTACATTTTTCGTCCTGTGGTTTGTTAAAAATAATCATTACAATCCATTAGTTCTAAAAATTGCCAAAACAATACCAATATCCTTCACTTTTCACTCTCCCCATTTCTTCAGATCTGGCCACCTGATTTTCCCCATGTTAATTGACGTCATTAAAATAGATCCCTTAGTCTGGTCAATCTAATGTCCAGTTGACAAAATAGTATTAGAATTATAAAATCACAAAGACTCAGGCAACAAAAAATAAGTATGATGGTTTCATATTGATCGTGTCACAAACCACATGAATGCAAATTATAATTTACTCTTAATTATTATTTAAGAAGTAACTCTACGGTGAATGCAAATTGTAATTTACTTTTAAGTATTACTAGGTTATAACCCTGTGTAATACACGGGTATACTAAATAATAAAACGATATATTTATAAAACCTCGTTTATTACACAGTTTGAATAACTACAGTTTTACATAATTAAATAATAAAAAAAAGTTATATTTTTATCTACTATGTGTATTGTACGGGTTGAATAAATATAATTTTATATACGAAATAATAAAAAAAAGATATCTTTTAAAACCCTGTGTATTATGTGGGTTGAATAATATAATGTTATCGAATAAATCTAATTTTATATACCAAATAATAAAAAAATTACATATTTAAAAAACCCGTGCAATACACGGGTTAAATAAATGTAATTTAGTATAATAAATTATAAAAATAGTTCTTTTTAAAACCCTGTGTATTTCACGGGTTGAATAAATCTAATTTTATAAAAAGATAAAAAAGTTATATTACAATAATATATTAATACAATGTTTGGTTTTCATGATATGTAATGTGTTTTATCTAAAAATCGTAAATTAACAATTTAAATTTGAAGATGATATTTTAATAGAAAAATAGAAGCATTCTATTCGAAATTCAAAGTAAGATAAAATTTAATATTAATTTATTATTTATTTAATTAATAAAAATATATAGAAAAAATAGGCGGGAAAAAAAATAACTCTACGGATAGTGAACTTTCTTTTTTTCTAATTTAGGCCACCAACCTTTTTTAGTGAAGTTTTTCTCTTTTCTAATCAGGCCATCAAAGTTTTACATAATGTTTTGGTTTTTATAATTTGGTCATCGAGGTTTTTCTTTTCCTTTTGAGAATAGTAATAAGGTTTTGTTTTTCCTAATTTGGCCACCAAGGTTTTCCTTTTGCACTTTGAGCACATAACTTTATATATCTATTAGTTTTTATTTTCCACATTAAGCACATATTTCTCTCTCGAAATTCTAATATAAATTTTATGGATAAAAGAGTTGTATTAAAAACAGCGATACGGTGACCGTAGAACATCGTTACCAGTATTGGTGCCATCAAAACTGGTATATGTGTTATCGGAATCGTTATAACAGGGTATCGGTGCTATCAGAAATCGGTGTCAGCGTACTCCGAGTCGGTATTGGTATTTGTTTTTTTGTTTTCTTATCGATGTAAAATACGACTTTATTTTTTTGGGTTATGTTGTACAACACATGTGTAGAAAACCATTGTAAATAAACTTTTTTTTGTAGAGTCATCCAAACCATATTATTTGTTATTCAATATAAATAACTGTAACATCTCGAATATTTATATCGAACTATAAAACAACACGTGTCCAAACTCTCCGTATAATTTCTGATTTGTGGAAGGAGAGGGACCAAAATCGTCAAATTAGGGGTTGAATCAAATTCGAGGGACTAAAACTGCAAAATCCTATTTTTGGGGTCCCTTACGGACCGTGAGGGAACTCAAATAAATTGGGCACCTTAGGTCCTTACGGACCGTAAGGGTCTTATGCTTACGGTTCGTAAGCATGTTTGAAACTGTAAGGCGGTGAAACTCCTTACGGACCTTAAGGCTTCACCTCTTACGGTCCGTAAGAGGCGCACTGACAACAAATAACATGTTAGTAGCAACCTTCTTCTCTTGGTGCCACCTATCTCCAATTCTTGCCACCTTAACTCTCCTTCTTCCACCTATTGAGACATTAATCAGCACACTAGTAATCAGCACACCAGAGCTCCTGGAAACACTTGGCACCACCTTGTGATCCGTTCTCAAGTATGAATAGGAGCCTTTATTGAACATTTTAGTCACACCTTCACATTATACTCTAAATCTTTCTCTTGAAGCTTCTCTGGGCTTAGGAGCTACATTCTAAGAGTTCTCAGTAGTCATCAAGTCTAGTAAGCCCTTCCTTTTTACTCAATTTCAAATATATAGCTAGTTATCAACTAAAAGTCAAACAATTTGACTTTTTAGTTTGACTTTCAGTTTTAACCAATTCAGTCAAGTCAAAGTTTGGATTGAACTTTCCTACGTGATCTTAATAATGAGAGCATTAATCCCCTGCGATTATACCCTCTGAATATCACGTTAAGTAGGCGAAATGACCAGTCATGCATGTTCCAAATAAAAGTCAAAACTCAAATTTATGCATTTTGCAATATATGCACTTCTAAGTATCTAAATCACATGTTTTGACATTATAACAGTTTATCTAACTTTATAAAACCTATTTTGACATGGCCAACTCCTCATACTCAGTTTAGCACTCATTCTTATATCGAAAGTCAAGCAAATTGACTTTTGTTTTGACTTTCGATTCTGACCCGTTTGGTCTACTTTGAAACTCAATCAAGGCATGTTATGTGACCATTATATTATAGGGAATAACCCCTTGAGGTTATACCTTCTGGTTAGGGGTGTTCACAACTATCCGTATCCGAAAATCCGATCTGAATTATCTAATATCCGAATCCGAAATTTCGGATATCCGAATTTTCAGATTCGGATTCGGATAGTGATTTTAAAAATTTTCGGATATTTTGGATATCCGAAATTTTAATTTTTATTTTTTTTCGGATATCCGAATATCCGAAGTATCTGAAAATATCCGAAAATATCCGAAATATCCAAAAAATATCCAAAAACTAATATTCGGATATCCGAAACTATCTGGTTCTGAATATAAAAACCATAATAAACAATATAAATTAAATAAAAATCGGGTATTCGGATATCCGATTCACTATCCGATTGGATATCCGAAATTTCGGATACGGATTTGGATACTGAAATCTAGTATCCGAAATTTTCGGATATCCGAATTTTCGGATATCCGGTTTTGAACATCCTTACTTCTGGTCATATCATTTGAAGGGTCAATTGACAAATCACCTATATACTTTTAAAAATGTCAAAAATGCCCTTATGGTGTAAAAATGGTTTTAAAACTTAAGAGGCATATAATCTGACCTCAAAACCTATTATATAATATTTTAAAATATGTTTTGACATAACAGACTCGTGATGGACCTATTCGACCTCCCGATGCCATATTTACGCATACGACTAGTTTAAATAATATAAAATATATAAACTAGTCGAATTGGGTTAAAACCTTTCAAAACCATCTCAAATAAGAATGTTTGGTTAAAAAACTCGCATCCAACAAGGCTTTGCACTCGGATGGGTATAAACCACATTCTATCCGGTCAACGCTTAATCTAGCGAAACTGAACGAAAATTCTAAGTAACGGGTCAAGTCAAAAACTTACCAATGACTCGTGAACATTCTAACGGATAGTAAATCTGTTTTATTCCGGACTATAGAGCCCTCCAGATAATCGTGCTTAGGATATACAACTTGATTTACGGCTTTGCTTCAAAGAAGTAAACTTACGAATTTACTGCTACGCAAAGATAAGTACTTGAAGGGGTAAGGTCCCAAAAGCCTCATATTAAGTACTTGAGACCATACCAGAACCTTGCTCTTTAACCCTCGTTAGACCTTGCGCGACCGCGCACTGGTCCAACAAAGAGAACTTGAGAGGAAGGCAACAACTAATACCTGCGCGCCAAGAGGAAGTTAATAAGTCCTCGCGCCATTCTCCATAACAAACAGGGATAAAAATCCCAGATAAACATTTCCGCTTAATGATACCCAGACTTGGGTATTATTTACTAAGCTGATACCACACAGTAAAGAGTCACACTGGATTATGGCAATAATCGTCTAGAAGACTCAATCATGCACCACCAGACGGTTATAATCGTCTGGGACACGTGTCATCACCCCAGGCCATCCTGAAATCACGATGATGGCATAGAATTGGAGAGAAACCTCCACTTGACCACTTTCCACGTGGCAATTCCTCAGCCTTTGATTAAGATCGCGATCCGTGTGCTCTCACAATCCGATCAAGAGAATTAACAGAGGGAAAATAACCGCTTACGGATTTAGCATCTTCCGCTAATATTTCAACAACGAGTTTTCCCGCCCAAATTCCCGGCTATAAATATGAGAATAATTCAGGTATGAACTTGAAGTTACACTTACTTCGTCAATACTTCTTCTTCTTCATAAACACATACTTATTCTCACGCCGGAGTCGGGTCAAGGAGAGAACCTCCCTTCTCCCCTTGACGAGGCTAACGGTGCTCTGTTTTGCAGTGTTCACCGGAGAAGAAGATCTGTCCCTTCCAATCAAACGAGAGAGAACCACCCTTTATGCAGAACCTAACCCCCTAGATAATTTGATTCCGGTCATTTATCTAGTGTTTCTTCAGTACTCTTAGCCTAATTTATTTGAAAACTTAGGATATGACATTAGCCATTTGGAACGGGTGTTATATAAATGGGCAAATTCTTTCATAAATGTAAGAACCCGGTTAATTTGTATTGCTTGAGTAACATTAAACACTTGGGGGTTAATGGTACCGTGTCTGGACATCCCGACTTATCAATTAGGAATGGCCATATAAAATATATGTGGAGTAGTAGGCATACACCCAGAAGACGTTATATTAAAGATGGTGTGTACTATGGTCAAAGTACCGACATAGATTTCTGGTTCCCGACTGTATTGACAAGCATGTAAAACCGGTAATAAGAAACCTATCCCAAGAAATATTAAATGATTACCCACGAGTTATCATAATATATAAAATGATTTTTAAAACGAGTCGGTTAATTGTATATACTAGTGAAAACTGACGTATTTTCAAAAGATTAACTATAGGCAACGAGCCTTGATTATAGGCTGGAAACGGTCTGGTTAAGAAAAAACCTTGGAATTTACGACTCCATTGTTTAAAGGCCTATGATGTCCTAACTTGTTTTATTTCAATCCTACCTTGTGGGAATTGTATCGAACAACTTATTATAAATTTTATTTATTAAATTTCAAGCCTTTATGTTTATTACTTTATTACTCTATCTTTCGCTGCAAATTCTGAAACTATTATCAATCGTCACGCATAAACCCACCGATTGGGTCCACCGGAAATCAGAGTGTGACAATAACTAGGTTATTCTTTTGTCCTTTAATGTTTTACGTTCTAAATTTAGCGAGTTAACACGCCGCTACGTGCATGTGTGGTTCGATGTTTTTACGTCTATTTTCTGTTCGATTTAATGGCATTGCCTATCATATATTTTTTTTTTAAATTTAGGTTTGTAAATAAAATATATATTATTCGTTTAATGACATTGCCTACCATTTTTTAATTTAGGTTTTGTAAATAAAGTACATATTACTTATCATTCAACCTATATATATACAACATGTGTCTGTATGTATGTATATATGTGCGCGCGTTTCATAGTTATTCTTTTATACGTTAATATTTTATGTTTCGGTCTAAGTTTGTCGAGTTAACAGACCGTAACGTGCATGCGTGCACTGCGTGGTTCAACACTTTTACGTATATTTTTTATTCGGTTTAACTATCTCGTCGCAACACAGGGGTCCTAGAAACTCGTATACTAATTTAATATTTATATATAAATAGAAAGTGAGTATGAATATTAGTTTTGTTTTTAAAATAATATGTAATTCTTTTCAATATTATTATTATTATTATTATTATTATTATTATTATTATTATTATTATTAATAATATATATAGATAGAAAGTGAGTATGGATAGTAGTTTTGTTTTTAAAATAATCTATACTTCTTTTCAATATTATTATTATTATTTCAATATTGTATATTAATTTAATATATATAATTAGAAAGTGGCAATGAATATTGATTTTAGAGTTAAGTGTCATTTACGTTCCTATGGTTTGTCTACTTTTGTTATTTCAGACCAAATTTTAAAATTGTATCATTTTCCTCTCTAGCATTATCGAAATGTGCCATTTCAGTCCAAAAAATCTAGAATAGAATATCATTTTTGTCCCTGAGATAACAAAGTTTTTTTAACTGTGCTTAGTTTTTTGGACTAAAATGACACGTTTTGAGAATGTCAGGAAGGAAAATGGTGCAATTTTGAAATTTAGTCTGAAATAGCAAAAGTGGACAAACCACAAGGATGTAAATAACACTTAACTCTTGGTTTTATTTTTATATTGATATATAGCTTTTTAATATGTTATTATTTAATATTATAATACTTTATCATTATATATATATTTTTTTTAAGTTTTAACGTATTTCTTCTTTTTTTTAAAGCATATTTCCTTTATCATTTGTTTTTTGTTTCTAATAAACCCTTTTCGTTTTTTTTAAATTATATTTCCTTTATCAATTAATTTGATATCTCTTTAACAAACTACGTTCATTAATTTTTTTCCTCGACATTATGGTATAAGTTTTGTTAAAAACGAATTTGTATTCAAAATTAACTGTTTATTTGGTATCATCGAATAATACGATGATAAGCTGAACTGATTCTATTAGTTTGGCTTTCTAAGCAACATAATTCATTTTCAAATAATGTTTGTTTTACATTATCATTTTTTCCGTTTTGCCGCAATGCGCGGCGTCAACAAGTATAATTGGTAAGTACATGAATAGAAATTTAATTTATATAATAATATAGATAGTTTTTTCCATACTTTTATCATTTTATAATTACAATAGATTACTATTATATTTACTTTAACCTTAAACATATTTCTTTAATTTAACTTTTAATGATTTTTTTTAATATTACTGATATTGTCACACCCCCAAAATCCACACGCGGAATATCACCGCTTTGGAGCGTGACTTGACCAGGATCAAGCCACCAATCATATCGAACACAACATTTAATAATAAAAGTAGATAATGTAATTCATCACGACATGATTGATGTTCAAAACCAAACTTTGTATAAGTAGCGGAAGCATGTAAGTAAACCCAACATAAATAATAATGTATGAAATGTCATAAGTGTTTAATTAAGCATTCAAGATCCATGCACCACAACGACCTGCTCCTCCCTGTGCAAGCTCCATGTTCCTAACGACCTGCAAGGCATGCAACAGAGAGTCAACAACTAGTTGAGCGAGTTCACAGAAAGTAAGTTCGTAACAGTAATACGTATGTTCATTTGGTGGGGGCTTCCCACATATGCATGTACTAATAGTGAGGGTTTCCCGTATTTATATATTTATTTCCAGTGGGGGATTCCCACGTTTAACCTTTCTAATGGGGGCTTCCCATGTTTATACTTACTAAACTATTGGCGACCATGTGTTCTTCTTAATCCGAGAACAGGAATACGTACAAGGACACGTAGGATTTACGTGAGTGCCCTTCCCCGAGGACAGTGGTACGTGTGGGGTTTACGTAGGATTTACGTAAGTGTCCTTCCGACCCGGAAGACAGTAGTAGGTATTAGTTTACGTAGGTTTTACGTAAGTGTCCTCCCGACCTGGGAGACAATGGTAGATACTAGTTTACGTAGGATTTACGTAAGTGTCCTGACTAACCTGAGGACGATGGTCTATAGTCTAGCAATAGTGTAAGTACGAGTAATTATCCAATTCAATTCCTCCAACCCAATTCCCACCCGGGAATCCCATGCCTTGGCTGTGTGAACTCACCTTGGTTTGCTCGGTATGCTATGCTCTAGGGTTTATCAAATGTCTAAGTCCGTTACACACGACCTAGGATATGTTGCACATGATACGATGTAAGTGTTTGCATCAAATTAGGGTTTGCAAGTCATTGATAATCAAGTAACTGTGTTTTGTGTGCTTATTGTGTACAGGATGATATCACACAGAATGATTCATACACGCAAGATTATACAGTTGTATTCAGTATCATACGATCATATATAGAATCATACGTCACGTAAACAGTTAATCGTATTCACATAATTTATGTGTCGTGTCTTTGATTACACAGTTAAATCTAACGTGGATGTTAACCTAATTGCCACCGTTAACATACTTAACATATTAACATCGTTATTAAACTTCACAAGTTTAACGAAGTCAGGGATTTAACAAAGTGTCAAACACAGCTTAACAGTTTTAACATTATATAACATGCAGTTCATTGCTTCAAAGTGATCATCACACAACATCGGACAGGGCCTTGCCCTTCTAAAACTCAGACAAGTGTGTGTGGGGGGGGGGGTTTCCCCTGTTCAAAACTCGGACCATGTGTGTGTGAGGGGGGTTAAAGGTCGGACAGAACATGGGGGGTTTAAAAGTCGGACCATGGGGTGTGGCCAAGAAACTCGGACCCCTTATGTAGTGTAAAGGTCGGACAAGGTAGTGGGTCACAAACTCGGACCCCTTGCATCATTACAAAACTCGGACAGCATACTTGACAAGAAACTCGGATCCTTTTGATGTTTTATATAAAACTCAGACTAGGGTAGGGGCTGCCCTTTCTAAAACTCGGACCCTCCTTAACTAAGGTTAAAGATCGGACATGGGAGTGTGGCTCACATGAAACTCGGACATATGCACATACAAAAAGGTCGGACATGCTTGTTATTAGAAAACTCGGACCAGATGCCATGTTCATCAAAATTCGGACAAGACTATGATGCAAAAACTCAAACTTGTACAATCAAAGCTCGGATTCAAGGCATGATTCACACAAAACTCTGACAAACATATTTCATTAGATATTCGATTCCATTGTACTGATTGTAACAGTTACGTTCTAGTTCTCATACGATCGTGAACCCTAATTACATACTTTGCATTGTACTGATCAAAACAACAATCAATATTTCTACATATCCTGCATCAAACTCATCAGGCAATCGATTCTACACTAAGCAATAACATTATCATATTAATCAGTATCAAATCAATAATCACAGAGAGCATCATATGAAGAATTAGGGTTTTCATGAACACATAATCAAGAATCAAGAATTGATACAATTAAACAATCAATTAGGGTTTACAAGTATACAATAATCAATAAGCAATTACCTTGAATGATTCTAGAGAGAATGTGGAAACAAAAGTGATGAATGTCTTGCTAGTGATGATGGTGATGATTGCCAGAGAATGTGAAGTACGTGCTTTGGTTTCTTGTGTGAGGTTTAGTGAAGGATTAGGGTTAAGTATCATATAAGTTTCACTAATTACTCTACACACCCTGAATTACTATATCTTACACAAGCACACCATCTCACATAAATTTCACAGTTTCACCACCAAGTTTATGCATTTAACAACTTTATCACAATTAACACATAACCATGCACAATTACACAATACACTTCATTGTATTAAAACGTATACAATTCCATAGCCAATTATTGGTGCAATTAAACCACTAAACAATACATGCTCGTGAATGCAAAATAGGAAATCTTGGAAATTCGAGTTGTCACATTATCCCCAACTTAAAAGAAATTTCGTCCCGAAATTTGGTACGCACTCACTGAGGAAGCTAGGTAAGCTGTATTGTTCACTGGTTTTCCTGGGGTGTCACATCATCCCCCCGTTGATTTGGAATTTCGTCCCGAAATTCCGCAGTAGTAGCTTCAGTCTCAGTAGTGGTTGCATTGGTTCCGAATAACTGGGGGTACTTTCCTGTCATCTGATCTTCACGTTCCCAGGTGTACTCTGGGCCACGTTTGGAGTTCCAACGAACTCGGACAAGAGGGATTCTCTTGTGTTTGAGGACCTTAACATCCCGGTCCGTGATTTCTACAGGTTCCTCGACGAAGTGCAACTGCTCGTCGATAGTGAGTTCTTTCAATGGAATTATGAGGGTCTCATCTGACAGACACTTCTTCAGATTCGACACGTGAAATACGTTGTGAACTGCACCGAGTTCAGCTGGTAGGTTTAGTCTATAGGCTACATTGCCTATTCTTTCTATGATCTCGAACGGTCCAACATACCGTGGATTGAGCTTGCCTCGTTTACCAAATCGAACCACACCCTTCCAGGGTGAGACTTTAAGTAAAACCCGGTCCCCGACCTGAAATTCCAATGGCTTCCTACGCTTATCCGCGTAGCTTTTCTGGCGGTCGCGAGCTGCCGCCATGCGTTGTCGTATTTGTGCAATTCGTTCAGTAGCGTCAACTACCATTTCTGGACCTGTAATCTGACTATCCCCCACCTCTGCCCAACAGAGAGGTGACCGGCATTTACGCCCGTACAATGCCTCGAATGGAGCGGCTTGTATGCTGGTGTGGTAACTGTTATTGTACGAAAACTCCACTAACGGGAGGTGCTTTTCCCAGCTGTTGCCGCAATCGATAACACATGCCTGAAGCATGTCTTCTAAGGTTTGAATAGTGCGTTCAGACTGCCCATCCGTCTGAGGGTGATAAGCTGTGCTCATGTCTAATCGAGAGCCAAAAGCTTTGTGCATTGCCTGCCATAATTCTGAAGTGAATCGTGCATCGCGATCCGAAATAATAGAGGTGGGCACCCCGTGCCTCAAAACAACTTCCTTCAAGTAGATGTCTGCTAATGTAGAGAACTTATCCGTTTCTTTGATAGCCAAGAAATGAGCAGACTTTGTGAGTAGATCAACGATCACCCAAATAGTATCATTCCCACGCTGGGATCTAGGCAGGCCAGTAACAAAATCCATTGAAATTTCTTCCCATTTCCACTGTGGTATCCTGGGTTGCTGAAGTAGGCCTGAGGGTTTCTGGTACTCTGTCTTGACTCTCGCACAAGTCAAACATTTTCCGACGTAAGTTGCAATGTGGGCCTTCATGCTAGGCCACCAATATGTAGTTCTGATGTCGTGGTACATTTTATCCGACCCTGGATGTACCGAGTACCGAGACTTATGAGCTTCGTCCATCACAAGTTCTCGTAAACCGCCGTATAGTGGTACCCAAATACGCCCTGTTACATAGTAGGCGCCGTCTTCCTTCTGTTCTAATCGTTGCCTTGATCCGCGTAAGGCTTCAGCCTTGACGTTTTCTGTTTTCAATGCTTCAACCTGAGCATTTCGTATCTGTACAGGAAGATCAGACTGGATAGTGAGCTGCAAAGCTCGTACACGCCTAGGTAGAGTGTCTTTTCGACTGAGAGCGTCCGCCACAACATTGGCTTTGCCTGGATGGTACTTGATAGCGCATTCATAATCATTAAGTAATTCGACCCATCGTCGTTGACGCATGTTCAATTCCTTCTGCTTGAAGATATGCTCGAGACTCATGTGATCGGTGTAGATAGTGCACTTGGTACCGTATAAGTAGTGTCGCCATATCTTAAGCGCGAAAACAACAGCTCCCAGCTCTAAATCGTGCGTCGTATAATTCCGTTCATGAACTTTGAGTTGCCGCGAAGCGTAGGCAATAACTTTATCACGCTGCATCAATACACAACCAAGCCCCTGTATCGATGCGTCACAATATACTACAAAATCGTCCATGCCCTCTGGCAATGAGAGAATAGGTGCGCTGCAAAGCCTATCCTTTAAGTGCTGAAAAGCAGTTTCCTGAGTGTTGGCCCAACGGTAGGTGACACCCTTCTGTGTCAGCATAGTAAGCGGCTGTGCGATCTTTGAAAAGTCTTTAATTAATCGTCTGTAGTATCCTGCCAAACCCAAGAATTGGCGTATTTCTGTTGGTGTACGCGGTGCAGGCCAATTCCTGATCGATTCTACCTTGGATGGATCGGCATGGATCCCATCCCTGTTCACCACATGGCCTAAGAAGTGGACTTCACGAAGCCAGAAGTCACATTTTGAAAACTTGGCATACAATTGTTCCTTTCGAAGAAGTTCCAAGATAAGACGTAAGTGCTGCTCGTGTTCCTCCTGACTCTTAGAGTAGATCAGGATGTCGTCGATGAAGACAATGACGAACTTGTCTAGATAGGGTTTGCACACCCTGTTCAAAAGATCCATGAAAACTGCAGGCGCGTTCGTAAGCCCAAATGGCATGACTAGGAACTCGTAATGGCCGTAGCGAGTTCTGAATGCTGTCTTGGAGACGTCCTCATCCCGGACTCTCAGCTGATGATACCCTGACCTTAGATCAATCTTGGAATAGTAACTCGACCCTTGCAACTGGTCGAATAAATCGTCAATGCGTGGAAGAGGATAGTGGTTCTTCACTGTGACCTTGTTCAGTTCACGGTAATCGATGCACATCCTGAAAGTGCCATCCTTCTTTTTCACGAATAATACTGGAGCTCCCCAAGGCGAAGAGCTTGGACGAATGAAGCCTTTATCCAAGAGTTCTTGTAGTTGCTTTGAAAGTTCTTCCAGTTCAGTTGGAGCTAATCGATATGGTGCGCGAGCTATAGGTGCTGCTCCTGGAGCGAGCTCGATCTGAAATTTGACTTGACGATGAGGCAGTAAACCGGGTAAATCTTCAGGAAACACCTGAGGAAATTCGCGTACCACTGGAATGTCCTCCAATTTCTTTTCCTTTGCTGATGCATCCGTAACTAGAGCCAAAATAGCAGTGTGCCCCTTTCGTAAACATTTCTGAGCCTTCAAGAAAGAGATGATGCCAACCACAGCACCACTCTTGTCGCCTTGAACTTCGAGAGGTTCCTTACCCGAACGAGGAATACGAACTATCTTCTCCTTGCATAGGATCTCTGCGTGATGTTGGGATAACCAATCCATCCCAATAACGATATCGAAACTACCCAAAACTATGGGTATGAGGTCGATGGAGATGGTCTGACCAGCTAAGACGATGTTACAACCCTTGACTACATGTGCGGCTTCTACACTCTTACCATTAGCTAACTCTACGACATGTTTGGTGTTTAGGGGTGTTGGTGTACGTTTTAACATTTTACTCACTTTTAACGATATATAACTTGTATCAGCACCCGAATCGAATAAGACAGTAACATAAATATCGTCGAGAAGAAACTTACCCATAACCACATTGGGATCATTCATTGCATCTCCTCGACCCAGCACAAAAACATGACCCCGAGCTTCGTTGCCATTGTTGTTGTTGTTTCCCCCGTTGTTGTTGTTTCCATTGCCCTGGTGGTTGTTGTTGTTGTTGTTGCGATTTTGGTTCTGGTTCAACTGGGGACAATCACGCTTGAAATGCCCTTCAGCCCCACACTGAAAACATCCCCTGTTGCCCCGCTGCTGCTGCTGCTGATGCTGGTTCTGTGGAGCTGGTGGTGGGTGTTGCTGATTCTGATTTGCAGGCCGTGGACTCCTACAGTCTTTGGCCTCGTGACCCATCTTGAGACACCTTTGGCAACGACCCTTGTTACACTGGCCGCTGTGATGCCTGTTACAGTTGTGACACTTGGGGTGAAATCCTTGATACCTTTTCTGCCTGTGACCACCAGAAGATTGCTGACTAGGACTCTGGTAGTGATCAACCTTCTGCTGTTAAGCCTGAGACTGAACTGTTGCTGAACCTTTACTGGAATCCCCATCACACTTTCTTTTGTTGTCACTGGGAGTAGCAGAAGTGGTGACAGCAGTAGTAGTAGCACTGATGCGTTTTGGCAGCTTGTTCTGTTCGACTGCCTGATCCATGAGACGAAGAGCGAGGCGTTGAATAGCCTGAATATTATCAAGATTAGCCGATGTCACATGGCTCTGGATCTCTGGTGCTAATCCTTTGAGATACAACTCGATACGCTTAATTGGAGGTTCCACCATAGTTGGGCATAGCACGGCCAGCTCGTTCGACCGTTTAGTGTAAGCTTCGATCTCTGACCCAACCATTTTCAGATGATACAACTCGTCTTCCAACTTATGAATATCTTCACGTGTGCAGTATTCCCTTTTAATCAGTTCCTTGAAATCATTCCAAGGGGTGGCGTTAGCAGCTGCCAACCCTAAGATCTGCACTTGCGCGTTCCACCAAGTTAACGCGATCCCCTCTAAGGTACCAGTGGCATACTTGACCCTGCGAGCCTCAGGGCATTCACACATTTCGAATACTGATTCTAGTTTCTCAAACCAATGGAGGAGTCCCACTGCCCCCTCGGTGCCACTGAATGTGCTTGGACGACAGTCCATGAAGTTCTTGAAAGTACAAACTGGCTGATGAGCGTGTTGACCTCCTGTGTTTGCAGCTGCAAGTGCCGCAGCAACTTGTTCATTGATAAGAGCCGTCAACTGGGCTTGAGTCAAATTGATACGTCCGGCCATTGATCTTCACATCAAAGGCAACATAAATGAGAAGGGTTCGCGAATAGTGCGATGACAGAAGAGTGTAAGCACACAGGTGTTCTCAAGCAATAACAAATAGTGAGCAATGTAATCTAAGCATACCACGAGCAAAGTTCTATGTAATTCTAGCAAGTAGGCAATAAACATAAACCTTATTACCTAGGATGTTGAGTCTTGCACGTGGAGCGAAGCGTCGTTGTGGATCGTTGAGAGCACTGTTCCGGTTATAGTCTGGTTTTAATAAAAATGTTTTCCCATATTAAAACCAAGTTCTCTATAACCAATGGCTCTGATACCAATCTGTCACACCCCCAAAATCCACACGCGGAATATCACCGCTTGGGAGCGTGACTTGACCAGGATCAAGCCACCAATCATATCGAACACAGCATTTAATAATAAAAGTAGATAATGTAAATCATCACGACATGATTGATGTTCAAAACCAAACTTTGTATAAGTAGCGGAAGCATGTAAGTAAACTCAACATAAATAATAATATATGAAATGTCATAAGTGTTTAATTAAGCATTCAAGATCCATGCACCACAACGACCTGCTCCTCCCTGTGCAAGCTCCATGTTCCTAACGACCTGCAAGGCATGCAGCAGAGAGTCGACAACTAGTTGAGCGAGTTCACAGAAAGTAAGTTCGTAACAGTAATACGTATGTTCATTTGGTGGGGGCTTCCCACATATGCATGTACTAATAGTGGGGGTTTCCCGTATTTATATATTTATTTCCAGTGGGGGATTCCCACGTTTAACCTTTCTAATGGGGGCTTCCCATGTTTATACTTACTAGACTATTGGCGACCATGTGTTCTTCTTAATCCGAGAACAGGAATACGTACAAGGACACGTAGGATTTACGTGAGTGCCCTTCCCCGAGGACAGTGGTACGTGTGGGGTTTACGTAGGATTTACGTAAGTGTCCTTCCGACCCGGAAGACAGTAGTAGGTATTAATTTACGTAGGTTTTACGTAAGTGTCCTCCCGACCTGGGAGACAATGGTAGATACTAGTTTACGTAGGATTTACGTAAGTGTCCTGACTAACCTGAGGACGATGGTCTATAGTCTAGCAATAGTGTAAGTACGAGTAATTATCCAATTCAATTCCTCCAACCCAATTCCCACCCGGGAATCCCATGCCTTGGCTGTGTGAACTCACCTTGGTTTGCTCGGTATGCTATGCTCTAGGGTTTATCAAATGTCTAAGTCCGTTACACACGACCTAGGATATGTTGCACATGATACAATGTAAGTGTTTGCATCAAATTAGGGTTTGCAAGTCATTGATAATCAAGTAACTGTGTTTTGTGTGCTTATTGTGTACAGGATGATATCACACAGATTGATTCATACACGCAAGATTATACAGTTGTATTCAGTATCATACGATCATATATAGAATCATACGTCACGTAAACAGTTAATCGTATTCACATAATTTATACGTCGTGTCTTTGATTACACAGTTAAATCTAACGTGGATGTTAACCTAATTGCCACCGTTAACATACTTAACATATTAACATCGTTATTAAACTTCACAAGTTTAACGAAGTCAGGGATTTAACAAAGTGTCAAACACAGCTTAACAGTTTTAACATTATATAACATGCAGTTCATTGCTTCAAAGTGATCATCACACAACATCGGACAGGGCCTTGCCCTTCTAAAACTCAGACAAGTGTGTGTGTGGGGGGGGGGGGGGGTTTCCCCTGTTCAAAACTCGGACCATGTGTGTGTGAGGGGGGTTAAAGGTCGGACAGAACATGGGGGGTTTAAAAGTCGGACCATGGGGTGTGGCCAAGAAACTCGGACCCCTTATGTAGTGTAAAGGTCGGACAAGGTAGTGGGTCACAAACTCAGACCCATTGCATCATTACAAAACTCGGACATCATACTTGACAAGAAACTCGGATCCTTTTGATGTTTTATATAAAACTCGGACTAGAGTAGGGGCTGCCCTTTCTAAAACTCGGACCCTCCTTAACTAAGGTTAAAGATCGGACATGGGAGTGTGGCTCACATGAAACTCGGACATATGCACATATAAAAAGGTCGGACATGCTTGTTATTAGAAAACTCGGACCAGATGCCATGTTCATCAAAATTCGGACAAGACTATGATGAAAAAACTCAAACTTGTACAATCAAAGCTCGGATTCAAGGCATGATTCACACAAAACTCTGACAAACATATTTCATTAGATATTCGATTCCATTGTACTGATTGTAACAGTTACGTTCTAGTTCTCATACGATCGTGAACCCTAATTACATACTTTGCATTGTACTGATCAAAACAACAATCAATATTTCTACATATCCTGCATCAAAATCATCAGGCAATCGATTCTACACTAAGCAATAACATTGTCACACCCCGATTTCCACGTGTATCACCGGTGGGCCCGGTGGGGATTACCGTGACGTAGTTGGCAACAATATAGTCAAACCACACAATTATATGAATGCACAGCGGAAGCATAAAGATAAATATAATTCAACCTTTTGAATGTAATATCAAGTGTATTACAGAAGTCGAATTGTATCCACAGGGGATCATAAATAAAATAAAGTATTGTTCAGTCAGATACAGCATCAAGTTTGCGAGACTATTCGTGATGCTAGGAAGCTATTACCAGCCAAATTTCGTGTAGTACCTGCACTTAATCTTTTGGGGAAAATACGTCAGTTTACACTGGTAAATACGTTCAACTGACACATTTGAAAATGTTTATTAAAATTGATTTGAATGCACGAGGCACAAACTCTTTTATAACTTGGGAAAATTATTTAAATCTTGTGAACGCATTACATGTCCTTTTATGCGTCCAGTAGCCCGGATCCTGTCCGGGTTAAAGATTAATAGACACACCACATTGCGTAAAACCGTGGTGTAAAAACCAACGGCTACGTCTTTTAATAATAATAATGTCGACATAATATACCGGGTGTACGCCTACACCGGGATGTCGAGGTCGTGGCCATTTCGTAAAATGATGCCAAGGATATCCGGGACAACGGTCATTAACCCCCCAAAGGCTTTTAAGTAACAAGACTGTTTAAATGAGCCGATCACATTATTCAATTAACCACCTAAGCGATGGAAGATATGATGCTCAATCAAGCGGTATTAATATACCGTATCCCAAGCCCGTATAAGGGAAAATAAGTTAAAAGTATTTACCTTTGCAAGTATATTCCTTATTGGATTACGTCACAGATAGCTTTTACTGGGGCTCCTATTCTAGAACGAAGGTTTTAATTAACCTATTAGAATCCTAACGGGTCTTTATATTGGCCGTAGCCTAGACCGGTTGGTTCCGAATTATAAGTACGGTTTAATCGCGCGAAAAGGCGAAAACCGGGAATGGAGTGTGATTCTGACCCAACAAGTTCAGAGACTTGTTTTATATGGGTTTAAGGTTCACACTCTGGATTTTGGGGTCACAATGATATAATTTGACCCATATCGGCCAATTTACGAAAACTAGTTTCATAAGTCGAACCGTGCGCGTATTAGGCGAAACGGTTAACCATGAGAGTCTTACGCTTATTTCCTAAGTCAATATGCCTTAAAGAGGTTGTGGTATCAGTAGGATACCTTCCGCAATGCCCGTAACGAGTTTAAGTTAATATTACACCCCGTAGGGGTTTTTCGGTCATTTTAAAGACTTTTAAAGAGCTTTTCGAGTTCTACAGGAAATCTGAGTTTCCCGAACAGTTTATAAAGTCTAAAATACTTTATTTATTATTTAAAATCAGTAGCAACTGGAATCGGGTCAAAAGACCTTGTAGAACTCAAGTTTTGGCCGAAAAGGGCATATTCGGTATTTACCGAACCGTAGCCATAACCGCAGGTTATGAGCAAGGTAAAAATTATTAAAAATCTTTAAAATTCCAAAAATATTATTTTATAACAGTGGGTAAAAGTTTTGGTGACGAAATCTTGGTTTAGATAGGCGTTATGCTAATTGCGCCGTTTATTACAAAAGTTTATTTTAGTTGCGCTTTTTAGCCTAACTCCTATTCTAGACCTCGGATTGACGTGGAACTTTAAGGACATGCTTAGAATTTAGTAAGCAAGGTTATGGTCCGTTCACGCGTCCGAAATACTCGTTTTATTTTAAAAAGGCCGTTACGGTCAACTTTTAGGCGATTAACGGAAATGCGTAAAAGACTCGGACAAATCATGAACCGGTCACAGAGGGTTATACCATCATGTAACCTGGTCCTAAGAGAGTCCTAAGGCATATCTATACCTCACTAAAACGGGTCAGAACTGAAGTCAATGCAAAAGTCAAACTTTTGCGACATTCGGCTCCGAACCGGGTCAATATAGCAAATGGTCGATTCAAACGAGTTTAGACAAGTTTATATACTTAATATCATGTTTTATAAGTATCAAAACAGGTTTCATATCATCTGCATTACAAATTATACAAGAATCGCTAAAATAGCTTTCTGTTGACTTTTTAAGCGTGCGTTTGACTCGACATTTGAACTAGTTAGAGTGGTGATCAGAGGGAACCCTTTTAGGGATTGATTACCCACATAAATACCAACTCATAACTACTTTTGATTCGACAATTCACTGGACCATTCGTGAATTATCGCTATGACAACCGTTAGTTACGACGGTTTGGTTTATAAGCTAAACTAAGCAAAGACAGAACTATGGAAGGTATGGTATACTTACAGAGACTTGTAGTAAGTTTTAGAACAAGAGAAGAGCACTTGAGAGCCTTAGAAATGATCAGAGATGAGTGTTTGAGGTGTGAGTTCACTTATGCACATAACATGCCTATTTATAGTGCTCAACATGCCTCTAGATCATTACACATTGGTCTACAACTGATCATGGATGATGGGCAGGTGTCCCATGGTGCTATGGGTCGAGTAGGGGGCGCCCATGCCTCATTTATTGGTTGTTTGATCGTTCATTAGCTCAAAAGGCATAAAAATCCAAGGTTTCTGCATCTGGGCGTCCCACGCGGCCCGAATGGAGGATTATGCACGTTTTAACGCGGGCCGCCTGATGTTCAAAAATCAGGCGCGACTAAGAGGTGGCTCGCGGCCCGCCTCCACTTAACCCAAAACATAACGCGGGCCGCGAGAGGCTAGATTTTCAGGTTTTTTTAAATCTTTTGTAATCATGACGAAATCCTGGTAATTAATAACGAAATCTTTCGTAATTATTAACCTGACCTTTCGGGTTTGAAGGGGTAACTTTGCGGTTTGGCCCTCGGTTAATTACAACTAAGGACCTCGTTTTATTCACCCGCATTGTTAAGTCCCCGGTTAGATAATTAATTATTCTGAAAGCCTTAACTTTCATTGTTGACGCTTTTAACCCTTTTTATACGAATTTGACCACAACTTTCTCGTTTTAAAACGGAACTTCGCGGAATTTATACAGTATATTCTAGTGAGCGTATAATACTGTTACAAAGCCTCGGGAGCGTTAAAGGGTCACTCAGAGGTATAATTAAACATGTTGACACAGTTAACCCGTGTAGCTTGTAATCTCTCACTTTCTTCCGCGTTTCGCTACCGTACGATCCATGGTTTATTCGTTTGAAGGTACAAGCATCACTTAGGGTTACTATACAGTATATTTACCCTTTGTTGACATTTATAACCCTCGAATTTACATACTTTCAAGGCTTGTCAAAATTAGTCCTTTATTAATATCAATGCCACGTGTAATCAAATGACACGTGTTAACACATCATTGGACACAAAAATTCGAGGTGTTACATCCTCACCCCCTTGAAATAAATCTCGACCCGAGATTTACTCAAATAAATAAGGGTATTTTTCTTTCATTGTGGCTTCAACTTCCCACGTAAATTCGGGACCTCTACGGGCATCCCATTTTACTTTTATAATCGGTACGTGCTTTCTTCGAAGCTTTTTCACCTGTCGATCTTCAATCGACAAAGGCTTCTCTACAAACTTCAAGCTCTCATCTATATGCACATCTGTGTGTGGGATCACCAATGATTCATCGGCGAAACACTTCTTGAGATTGCAGATGTGGAACACATTGTGAATTCCATTGAGCTCTTCTGGCAAGTTCAACTTATAAGCAACTGACCCGACACGTTCAATGACCTCAAAAGGTCCTATGTATCTCGGACTCAGTTTGCCCTTCTTGCCAAAACGCATCACCCCTTTCCAGGGTGACACTTTAAGCAACACCTTTTCACCTACTTCGAAGTGAAAATCCTTACGCTTCGGATCAGCGTAGCTCTTCTGCCTATCGCGGGCAGCCTTGAGACGTTCCCGAATCTGGACAATCTTGTCCGTTGTCTGGAAAACTATCTCTGGTCCTGATAATTGGACCTCTCCTACTTCCGCCCAACAAACAGGCGATCTACATTTTCTACCGTATAATGCCTCGAAAGGCGCAGCCTTTATGCTGGTATGGTAGCTATTATTGTAGGAGAATTCGATTAGGGGTAGATTCTTATCCCAGTTACCACCTAAATCGATCGCACATGCACGAAGCATGTCTTCTAACGTTTGAATGGTACGCTCACTTTGACCATCCGTCTGTGGATGGTAAGCCGTACTGAAGTTCAAACGCGTGCCCAAAGATTGCTGGAAACTCTTCCAGAAATGTGACGTGTATCTACTATCTCTGTCGGAGATAATAGACACAGGTATGCCGTGTAAGGCTACAATCTTATCAACATAAAGTTGGGCTAACATATCGGAGCTATACGTCTCCTTGATGGGTAGGAAATGAGCTGATTTAGTCAGCCTATCGACTATGACCCATATCGTGTCGTTTCCTTTCCTGGTTTTTGGTAACTTGGTAATAAAATCAATAGTTACGCATTCCCACTTCCACTCGGGAAGCTCAGGCTGTTGTAGCAAGCCAGACGGCTTTTGGTGCTCGGCCTTGACTTGAGCACAAGTCAAGCACTTTGCTACATGGGCGGCTACAGACTTTTTCAAGCCTATCCACCAATAGTTTGCCTTTAAGTCTTGATACATTTTATCTGCTCCAGGATGGACAAAATATTTGGAACTATGGGCTTCCTGGAGGATAACATCTCGTAACCCTCCATAAATCGGAACCCATATTCGTCCGTTCAATCTAAGGATTCCATCCTTGCTAAGAGCCAACTGTTCTTCAGTTACTCCTAACTTTTCCTTAGGATAATTAGCTTCCAACACAGCCTCTTGCTGTGCAGCTAATATCCTTTCAATCAAATTATTCTTGACTTCAATGCTCTTGGCATTGATTCGAATAGGTTTCACCCTTTCTTTCCTGCTTAGGGCATCAGCGACTACATTCGCTTTACCGGGATGGTACCTGATCTCGCAATCATAATCATTCAAGGTTTCCATCCAACGGCGTTGCCTCATGTTCAACTCCTTCTGATTGAACAGATGCTGAAGGCTTTTGTGATCAGAGTAGATCACAAACTTGATACCATAGAGGTAATGCCTCCACAATTTCAGTGCAAATACAACGGCACCCAACTCCAAGTCATGGGTGGTGTAATTCTTTTCATGCACCTTTAATTGTCTTGAAGCATAGGCAATAACCTTGCCTTTCTGCATAAGCACACATCCTATGCCAGTGTGCGACGCATCGCAGTAAACTACGAATTCATCTGTACCTTCCGGTAGTGTCAACACAGGTGCGTTGCTTAGTTTCTGCTTCAAAATTTCGAAGGACTCTTGCTGCTTTGGGCCCCATATGAACTTTTCTTTCTTCTTGGTTAGGGAAGTCAAGGGCGCAGCAATCCTCGAAAAATTCTCAATAAATCTCCTGTAGTATCCTGCTAACCCCAGGAAACTACGAATTTCGGTAGGCGTCTTTGGCTCTTGCCAATTCATGACCGCCTCTACCTTAGCGGGATCCACCTGGATTCCACGCTCACTCACGACATGACCCAAAAATTGAACCTCTCGTAGCCAGAATTCGCATTTAGAGAATTTGGCGTAGAGTTTCTCACGTTGTAGCAATTCGAGAATACAATGGAGGTGTTTCTCGTGGTCAGCTTGGTTCTTTGAATATATAAGGATATCGTCGATGAAGACTATGCCAAATTTGTCCAAGTACGGCTTGCAGACGCGATTCATGAGATCCATGAACGCAGCCGGTGCATTTGTGAGCCCAAAAGGCATCACTAGGAACTCATAGTGACCGTAGCGAGTCCTAAATGCTGTCTTATGCACGTCTTCATCTCTGACCTTTAGCTGATGATAGCCCGACCTCAAGTCGATCTTTGAGAAGTAGCTCGCTCCTTGCAGCTGATCGAACAGATCGTCGATCCTTGGCAAAGGATATCTATTCTTTATGGTAACTTTATTTAGCTCACGATAATCAATGCACAAACGCATCGATCCGTCCTTCGTCTTCACAAATAGGACATGTGCTCCCCAGGGAGACGAACTAGGTCTGATAAAACCTTTTGCCAACAGTTCATCCAACGGGGTCCTTAGTTCCTTCATTTCTGTTGGAGCAAGTCTGTATGGTGCTCTAGCAATGGGAGCTGCTCCAGGAATGATATCTATTCTGAATTCCACTTGTCTATCTGGGGGTAACCCAGATAGTTCTTCGGGGAAAACCTCGGGATATTCAGAAATAACAGGAAGTTCCTCTATCTTTGGCTTGGGCTCTTCAATTATCACCTGAGCCATATAAATGACACAGCCTCTTTTTAAACATCTAGAAGCCTTGAGCATAGATACGTCCTTGGGTAATCCATACTGTGTATCTCCTCGAATGGTAAGCGATTCACCACTCAGAGTTTTTAGTACTATATGCCTTTTGTTGCAAATGATTTGGGCCTGATTGCGGGACAACCAGTCCATGCCCAGAACAACGTCAAAACCTGCTAATTTGAAGGGAAGTAGAGATAGAGGAAAAGAGTGGTTCTTAATGGACATTTCACATCCTTCTAGAACAGTGGAGACGGTTTCTATCGTGCCGTCTGCTAACTCTACCTCGTATTTTACGTCTAGGGTTTTGATAGGCATATTCAATAGTTCGCAAAATTTTTGGTCTACAAAGGACTTATCAGCGCCAGAATCGAAAAGTACTCTTGCAAATATATTATTTATGAGAAAAGTACCTGTAAGTACATTGTCGTTCAGCACAGCCTCCTTTGCATCCATACGGAAGACTCTCGCATTAGTCTTCTTGTTTTCTTCCGGTTTCCTGGCATTCTTAGGGCAGTTACTCTTAATATGCCCCTTTTCGTTGCAACCATAGCATGTTGCATCCTTGATTTTCTTGCAGTCCACAGTCTTATGGTCCTTGGACTTGCATAGTCCACAGGCAAAAGACTTTGGCTGGGACTGTGAATTCGACCCAAACCTACATTTCCCAGAGTGGGGTTTCTGGCAGATTTTGCATTTGGGCCTTTCTCCAGCTTGGCCATCTTTCTTTGCTTCCGCCCCTCTTTTGCCATCACCGTTTCCACGGTGTTTCTTTCCTGACCTTCGTGAGGTATCATCCTCACGTTTCCTCTTTTCTGCCTCCTTGCTCCTTAGCGTCCTCAGACGGACAGCATCTAAAGTGAGAGACAAGGAGAGGTCAGTCACTGACCTGAAGGTCGTCGGCCGAGAGGCCTTTACGCTAGCTTTTATCGCGGGTTCTAATCCCCCAATGAAACGAGCGATTCTTCTGGACTCTGGTGTCACAAGGTACGGGACCAGGCGAGACATCGTATTGAAGCTCGTCAAATAGGCCTGGCAGTCCAGGTTTGTCATCACCAGTGACACAAATCAGACTCGATCTTCTCCACCTCATGCTGAGGGCAGTAGTTTTCTTTAATGAGAGCAATAAATTCCTCCCATGTCATCTTGTACAGAGCAGACTTACCCGATGCTTGTACCAACGCTCTCCACCATGCCAGGGCCTCGCCCTTAAACGACTGCGACACAAACTTCACCACATCCTTCTCCACACACCCACTGATGTCCACAATAGTGTCCATCTCATCCAGCCAGGTGATACAATCAACAACACCCTTTTCCCCTGTGAATTCCCGGGGTTTACAAGACACGAAGTACTTGTAGGTGCAGCCCTTGGCACCGGATGCATCAGTATATTCTCGATCACGACGAATACTATTCTCAGCGGACGAGTGATTATCGTCATCTTTCTTGGGTTTGGAGAGTGGTTTGGATTGTGACTTTGGTTTGGAGGGTGGTTTTGATACGGTTCTGCTATGAGACTCGGTGTATTGACGATCAAGAGCTGCCTGAACAGCGTTGTCAATCAGAGCCTTTAGCTGTGCGCCTGTCAGATGCACTTGCGCATTGTCGTAGTCATCTTCGTTTGTATGGCTGTTTACTCCGTTGGGATCCGTCATTGTAACTTGAATTTGTTACAGAAGATAACAAAATTTTATTCAGGAGTTTATTATGGAATTGTCTTTTATGGCAATTCGTTAACCATGGTAACAGAGACCATATTTGGTTAACTTATTAATTTTAGGATTTGAATATATCCTATTTAGCTATAACAATAATATTGGCGGCGTAAAGCCTAATCACGAGGATGTTTTATAATGTTAGCCGAGATTTCAGAGAATCAAAGGCATAGAGATTTGAACCATAGTTCTTTCATCTCTTTCTGACAGGGAGTCATAGACCACCACCGTCTTTTGTCCTTATAAGACAATTATTACGGCCCATAGGCACTACACCACTAATGGATGTATTAACAAGGTCGGCCCGTAGGCACTACATCGCTAATGGATGTTTAATAAGATTGGCCCGTAGGCACTACATCTCTAATGGATGTTTAATAAGGTTGGCCCGTAGGCACTACATCGCTAGTGGATGTTTGATAATTTGATCACCTTTATTGGTGATTTTTGCCCATGATTTATAAATCATTTAGTTGGGTCTTTGAAATCCTCTAAAGGATTATTGTATAAGAATGACGTGTGTGATTTTAACGAATCACATCTGCCATGATCGTCAACATGCTTGCATTGCAGAGGTTAACAGGGAATCTGAATCTTTTAATTAGGTCTTACCATCTTGGCCGGTATCACCTGAGCCATATAAATGACACAGCCTCTTTTTAAACATCTAGAAGCCTTGAGCATAGATACGTCCTTGGGTAATCCATACTGTGTATCTCCTCGAATGGTAAGCGATTCACCACTCAGAGTTTTTTAGTACTATATGCCTTTTGTTGCAAATGATTTGGGCCTGATTGCGGGACAACCAGTCCATGCCCAGAACAACGTCAAAACCTGCTAATTTGAAGGGAAGTAGAGATAGAGGAAAAGAGTGGTTCTTAATGGACATTTCACATCCTTCTAGAACAGTGGAGACGGTTTCTATCGTGCCGTCTGCTAACTCTACCTCGTATTTTACGTCTAGGGTTTTGATAGGCATATTCAATAGTTCGCAAAATTTTTGGTCTACAAAGGACTTATCAGCGCCAGAATCGAAAAGTACTCTTGCAAATATATTATTTATGAGAAAAGTACCTGTAAGTACATTGTCGTTCAGCACAGCCTCCTTTGCATCCATACGGAAGACTCTCGCATTAGTCTTCTTGTTTTCTTCCGGTTTCCTGGCATTCTTAGGGCAGTTACTCTTAATATGCCCCTTTTCGTTGCAACCATAGCATGTTGCATCCTTGATTTTCTTGCAGTCCACAGTCTTATGGTCCTTGGACTTGCATAGTCCACAGGCAAAAGACTTTGGCTGGGGACTGTGAATTCGACCCAAACCTACATTTCCCAGAGTGGGGTTTCTGGCAGATTTTGCATTTGGGCCTTTCTCCAGCTTGGCCATCTTTCTTTGCTTCCGCCCCTCTTTGCCATCACCGTTTCCACGGTGTTTCTTTCCTGACCTTCGTGAGGTATCATCCTCACGTTTCCTCTTTTCTGCCTCCTTGCTCCTTAGCGTCCTCAGACGGACAGCATCTAAAGTGAGAGACAAGGAGAGGTCAGTCACTGACCTGAAGGTCGTCGGCCGAGAGGCCTTTACGCTAGCTTTTATCGCGGGTTCTAATCCCCCAATGAAACGAGCGATTCTTCTGGACTCTGGTGTCACAAGGTACGGGACCAGGCGAGACATCGTATTGAAGCTCGTCAAATAGGCCTGGCAGTCCAGGTTTGTCATCACCAGTGACACAAATCAGACTCGATCTTCTCCACCTCATGCTGAGGGCAGTAGTTTTCTTTAATGAGAGCAATAAATTCCTCCCATGTCATCTTGTACAGAGCAGACTTACCCGATGCTTGTACCAACGCTCTCCACCATGCCAGGGCCTCGCCCTTAAACGACTGCGACACAAACTTCACCACATCCTTCTCCACACACCCACTGATGTCCACAATAGTGTCCATCTCATCCAGCCAGGTGATACAATCAACAACACCCTTTTCCCCTGTGAATTCCCGGGGTTTACAAGACACGAAGTACTTGTAGGTGCAGCCCTTGGCACCGGATGCATCAGTATATTCTCGATCACGACGAATACTATTCTCAGCGGACGAGTGATTATCGTCATCTTTCTTGGGTTTGGAGAGTGGTTTGGATTGTGACTTTGGTTTGGAGGGTGGTTTTGATACGGTTCTGCTATGAGACTCGGTGTATTGACGATCAAGAGCTGCCTGAACAGCGTTGTCAATCAGAGCCTTTAGCTGTGCGCCTGTCAGATGCACTTGCGCATTGTCGTAGTCATCTTCGTTTGTATGGCTGTTTACTCCGTTGGGATCCGTCATTGTAACTTGAATTTGTTACAGAAGATAACAAAATTTTATTCAGGAGTTTATTATGGAATTGTCTTTTATGGCAATTCGTTAACCATGGTAACAGAGACCATATTTGGTTAACTTATTAATTTTAGGATTTGAATATATCCTATTTAGCTATAACAATAATATTGGCGGCGTTAAAGCCTAATCACGAGGATGTTTTATAATGTTAGCCGAGATTTCAGAGAATCAAAGGCATAGAGATTTGAACCATAGTTCTTTCATCTCTTTCTGACAGGGAGTCATAGACCACCACCGTCTTTTGTCCTTATAAGACAATTATTACGGCCCATAGGCACTACACCACTAATGGATGTATTAACAAGGTGGCCCGTAGGCACTACATCGCTAATGGATGTTTAATAAGTTGGCCCGTAGGCACTACATCCTAATGGATGTTTAATAAGGTTGGCCCGTAGGCACTACATCACTATGGATGTTTGATAATTTGATCACCTTTATTGGTGATTTTGCCCATGATTTATAAATCATTTAGTTGGGTCTTTGAAATCCTAAAGGATTATTGTATAAGAATGACGTGTGTTTTAACGAATCACATCTGCCATGATCGTCAACATGCTTGCAGAGGTTAACAGGGAATCTGAATCTTTTAATTAGGTCGTACCATCTTGGCCGGATCTTAAAAGATACCAGGCTAGGTTTCACTCTTAAGATTCTTTATTTAGGCAGATCAATTTAAAAGGAATGGTTTTGATTTATTTCATACATATTAAAACAAAACTCATAACATACTTCCATAATCTCAAATACAATCACATATTGCCCTAAACGGGTCTTTAAACAGTACACACCTTTATAAAGGTTAAATAAAAGATAGGTCCATACAGGGACTAGTACACGACATGTGTCCTTGTAGGAATTAACGGATAAGTCCAAGTAGGGACTAAAATACGATAAGTGTCCACGCAGGGACTTATTTCAAAATAGAAATTACATTAGTACAACTATTAAGGGCTAGTGGTCACGTTTCTTCTTTTTGCCCTTTAGTAGGTTCGCCAAGCCTTTGAGAAATCCTCGGTGGCTCTTTTTCTCTTCCTCGAACTCTCTCTCCACACGATCCAGTCGGTGGAGTATCTCTTCATGCTCAGGAGGAGAGAAACGTGGTTGTGGCGCTTGTTGCGGAACTGGAGGTCTGGGAGGTGCTGGATACCCATGTGCTGAGTAGTCTGGTATTCCCATGTTCCCATGAGCTCCGTCGGGATAGCGTGCATTATACCTAGCCGACACCACATATGGGTCGCGCTCATAATTGTAGTTGTAATGCGCTTGTGATGACGGTTCGAACGGGTTGTAAGCCGTTGGACCCGTGTAAGCAGGTATGGGTTGGTCATACCCAAATGGTGGCGAATTTGGTGCAGCTGGTGCGGAGTTCGCCTCCTGTACAGGACTTGAAGGTCCTTCTTCTTGTAGTGGCGGATAGTGGCTACTACTGGAGTGTCGAGGGGTGCTGAAGTGGAAATCCCCTCCTCCTCGTGTGGACATACGAGCATTTGTTCTCTTACGCCTTGGCGGATCAGGCATTACTGGCTGTACCAGTGGCGGAGGTGGTGGCGTAACTGCCACGAAGCGTGAATCCTCGGAGGGATCCTGCGGATGTCGCGGTTGTTGTGATGTCTGCTGAGGTGGTGTGTAGTACCACTCATGTCGGTCGAACAACGCTTGGAAGCTATCTGGTCCCTGATAGGGTGTGCCATGGAAGGATGACCCATCAGAGACTTCTATTGGATGCGTGGGCGTACCACGAGCAGGTTCTGTCGGATCAGTATCCTCGTCCGTATGATCTTCGGAGAAATGATCTTGTGGTCCTAACGGAACGAACCCTGAAGGTTCCTGGATGTAGTCAGCTGGATTAAACTGACCTCTGAATTATGGAGTAGGGTCGTCAAAATTTCGGTGCGATACCGAACGCTGTAGAGGTATGAAGGAGGGTTGCGGGTTGTTGGGATCATTCTCTGAATTTGGCCCGAATGAGTGCCGGTATGATGGCGTCGAGCTGTGCGAGGTGGAATGCCTCGCAGGTTCATAAAGGTCTCTTTGCCTTTGCGGTTCTTCACTCCTCGTGGTCGAAGGAGCTCGCGTATTTGAAGGCCCGGCTTCGTGATCGTGATGAGTAACGATCTCTCCTCTGCCTCTTCTTCCCCTTCCTCTACCTCGGAAAATCACTGGCGGCATATTTCCTGCTTTATAAAACTTTTAATACAGTAATAAAAGAAAAAGACAAAATTGGAATAACAATTCGAATTTGTCCTATGTTCTTGTCTAGACTCAAGTATGTGCAATTGTGTCACTGAGATTAAACACATTAGGATAGTGTTTAATTCACTCAATGTTGGCTCTGATACCAAACTGTCACACCCGATTTCCACGTGTATCACCGGTGGGCCCGGTGGGGAATTACCGTGACGTAGTTGGCAACAATATAGTCAAACCACACAATTATATGAATGCACAGCGGAAGCATAAAGATAAATATAATTCAACCTTTTGAATGTAATATCAAGTGTATTACAGAAGTCGAATTGTATCCACAGGGGATCATAAATAAAATAAAGTATTGTTCAGTCAGATACAACATCAAGTTTGCGAGACTATTCGTGATGCTAGGAAGCTATTACCAGCCAAATTTCGTGTAGTACCTGCACTTAATCTTTTGGGGAAAATACGTCAGTTTACACTGGTAAATACGTTCAACTGACACATTTGAAAATGTTTATTAAAATTGATTTGAATGCACGAGGCACAAACTCTTTTATAACTTGGAAAAATTATTAAAATCTTGTGAACGAATTACATGTCCTTTTATGCGTTCAGTAGCCCGGATCCTGTCCGGGTTAAAGATTAATAGACACACCACATTGCGTAAAACCGTGGTGTAAAAACCAACGGCTACGTCTTTTAATAATAATAATGTCGACATAATATACCGGGTGTACGCCTACACCGGGATGTCGAGGTCGTGGCCATTTCGTAAAATGATGCTAAGGATATCCGGGACAACGGTCATTAACCCCACAAAGGCTTTTAAGTAACAAGACTGTTTAAATGAGCCGATCACATTATTCAATTAACCACCTAAGCGATGGAAGATATGATGCTCAATCAAGCGGTATTAATATACCGTATCCCAAGCCCGTATAAGGGAAAATAAGTTAAAAGTATTTACCTTTGCAAGTATATTCCTTATTGGATTACGTCACAAATAGCTTTTACTGGGGCTCCTATTCTGGAACGAAGGTTTTAATTAACCTATTAGAATCCTAACGGGTCTTTATATTGGCCGTAGCCTAGACCGGTTGGTTCCGAATTATAAGTACGGTTTAATCGCGCGAAAAGGCGAAAACCGGGAATGGAGTGTGATTCTGACCCAACAAGTTCAGAGACTTGTTTTATATGGGTTTAAGGTTCACACTCTGGATTTTGGGGTCACAATGATATAATTTGACCCATATCGGCCAATTTACGAAAACTAGTTTCATAAGTCGAACCGTGCGCGTATTAGGCGAAACGGTTAACCATGAGAGTCTTACGCTTATTTCCTAAGTCAATATGCCTTAAAGAGGTTGTGGTATCAGTAGGATACCTTCCGCAATGCCCGTAACGAGTTTAAGTTAATATTACACCCCGTAGGGGTTTTTCGGTCATTTTAAAGACTTTTAAAGAGCTTTTCGAGTTCTACAGGAAATCTGAGTTTCCCGAACAGTTTATAAAGTCTAAAATACTTTATTTATTATTTAAAATCAGTAGCAACTGGAATCGGGTCAAAAGACCTTGTAGAACTCAAGTTTTGGCCGAAAAGGGCATATTCGGTATTTACCGAACCGTAGCCATAACCGCAGGTTATGAGCAAGGTAAAAATTATTAAAAATCTTTAAAATTCCAAAAATATTATTTTATAACAGTGGGTAAAAGTTTTGGTGACGAAATCTTGGTTTAGATAGGCGTTATGCTAATTGCGCCGTTTATTACAAAAGTTTATTTTAGTTGCGCTTTTTAGCCTAACTCCTATTCTAGACCTCGGATTGACGTGGAACTTTAAGGACATGCTTAGAATTTAGTAAGCAAGGTTATGGTCCGTTCACGCGTCCGAAATACTCGTTTTATTTTAAAAAGGCCGTTACGGTCAACTTTTAGGCGATTAACGGAAATGCGTAAAAGACTCGGACAAATCATGAACCGGTCACAGAGGGTTATACCATCATGTAACCTGGTCCTAAGAGAGTCCTAAGGCATATCTATACCTCACTAAAACGGGTCAGAACTGAAGTCAATGCAAAAGTCAAACTTTTGCGACATTCGGCTCCGAACCGGGTCAATATAGCAAATGGTCGATTCAAACGAGTTTAGACAAGTTTATATACTTAATATCATGTTTTATAAGTATCAAAACAGGTTTCATATCATCTGCATTACAAATTATACAAGAATCGCTAAAATAGCTTTCTGTTGACTTTTTAAGCGTGCGTTTGACTCGACATTTGAACTAGTTAGAGTGGTGATCAGAGGGAACCCTTTTAGGGATTGATTACCCACATAAATACCAACTCATAACTACTTTTGATTCGACAATTCACTGGACCATTCGTGAATTATCGCTATGACAACCGTTAGTTACGACGGTTTGGTTTATAAGCTAAACTAAGCAAAGACAGAACTATGGAAGGTATGGTATACTTACAGAGACTTGTAGTAAGTTTTAGAACAAGAGAAGAGCACTTGAGAGCCTTAGAAATGATCAGAGATGAGTGTTTGAGGTGTGAGTTCACTTATGCACATAACATGCCTATTTATAGTGCTCAACATGCCTCTAGATCATTACACATTGGTCTACAACTGATCATGGATGATGGGCAGGTGTCCCATGGTGCTATGGGTCGAGTAGGGGGCGCCCATGCCTCATTTATTGGTTGTTTGATCGTTCATTAGCTCAAAAGGCATAAAAATCCAAGGTTTCTGCATCTGGGCGTCCCACGCGGCCCGCATGGAGGATTATGCACGTTTTAACGCGGGCCGCCTGATGTTCAAAAATCAGGCGCGACTAAGAGGTGGCTCGCGGCCCGCCTCCACTTAACCCAAAACATAACGCGGGCCGCGAGAGGCTAGATTTTCAGGTTTTTTTAAATCTTTTGTAATCATGACGAAATCCTGGTAATTAATAACGAAATCTTTCGTAATTATTAACCTGACCTTTCGGGTTTGAAGGGGTAACTTTGCGGTTTGGCCCTCGGTTAATTACAACTAAGGACCTCGTTTTATTCACCCGCATTGTTAAGTCCCCGGTTAGATAATTAATTATTCTGAAAGCCTTAACTTTCATTGTTGACGCTTTTAACCCTTTTTATACGAATTTGACCACAACTTTCTCGTTTTAAAACGGAACTTCGCGGAATTTATACAGTATATTCTAGTGAGCGTATAATACTGTTACAAAGCCTCGGGAGCGTTAAAGGGTCACTCAGAGGTATAATTAAACATGTTGACACAGTTAACCCCTGTAGCTTGTAATCTCTCACTTTCTTCCGCGTTTCGCTACCGTACGATCCATGGTTTATTCGTTTGAAGGTACAAGCATCACTTAGGGTTACTATACAGTATATTTACCCTTTGTTGACATTTATAACCCTCGAATTTACATACTTTCAAGGCTTGTCAAAATTAGTCCTTTATTTAATATCAATGCCACGTGTAATCAAATGACACGTGTTAACACATCATTGGACACAAAAATTCGAGGTGTTACAAACATTATCATATTAATCAGAATCAAATCAATAATCACAGAG
Source organism: Helianthus annuus (assembly GCF_002127325.2). Taxonomy (NCBI): domain Eukaryota; kingdom Viridiplantae; phylum Streptophyta; class Magnoliopsida; order Asterales; family Asteraceae; genus Helianthus; species Helianthus annuus. The sequence goes on from NC_035443.2 coordinate 166,022,975, forward strand.
AGCATCATATGAAGAATTAGGGTTTTCATGAACACATAATCAAGAATCAAGAATTGATACAATTAAACAATCAATTAGGGTTTACAAGTATACAGTAATCAATAAGCAATTACCTTGAATGATTCTAGAGAGAATGTGGAAACAAAAGTGATGAATGTCTTGCCAATGATGATGGTGATGATTGCCAGAGAATGTGAAGTACGTGCTTTGGTTTCTTGTGTGAGCTTTAGTGAAGGATTAGGGTTAAGTATCATATAAGTTTCACTAATTACTCTACACACCCTGAATTACTATATCTTACACAAGCACACCATCTCACATAAATTTCACAGTTTCACCACCAAGTTTATGCATTTAACAACTTTATCACAATTAACACATAACCATGCACAATTACACAATACACTTCATTGTATTAAAACGTATACAATTCCATAGCCAATTATTTGTGCAATTAAACCACTAAACAATACATGCTCGTGCAATAAATGCAAAATAGGAAATCTTGGAAATTCGAGTTGTCACAGATATTGTCTAAACAACATTAGTACCATACCGTATAGCACCGGTATAGTTATTTTATTAGTAGAGTTATCATGTGCTTATTATTATGGACAATTCGATAAAAGTTATATTCGAACGAGCTATATATAGTTTATTTTTTATCATCACAAAACAAACGTATACCGACCAAACAACATTGGTAGCGGTATCGTATCCGTTTTTATAGTTTTCTCCACGTGGCGGTATAAAATTCATTGGACATAATATTTGCAATAAAGTAATTTTTGGTATCGTAAATCGAGTGTCTGTAGGATACCGGTATCGTAAAGGACCGATATCGACCAAACAATACCGGTACCGATATAGGTATCCGTTTTGTATTCTTTTTAATCTATGTAAAACATGTGTTGATTGGCAACGATTGTTATGCTAAGTGCCAGTACGAGTACTATATTGAACCAGACCGATAATGAACAAAGGCCTGCAACGAAGCACACGAGAATCCTACTAGTACTTAAAATAACAAGATGCATGAATAGTAACTTCAAGTGAGTTTTCTTTTTGTCTTTTAGTGTGTTTTTTTAAATCTAAACCCTTTAACATTTAGTATTCACACTTACAATCTTTCAACTTTCTATATTTTATGTTTTTTTTAACCTTTACCATTCAACATTTAGTATTGACATTTACTATCCTTCAACTTTAAAAAAAATACTTTAATCATTTTATACGTGCTTATTACATGTAAGTGTTAGTATAAATTAAAGTTAATTACGTTTCTTTGAAAATTGATAGGCTCAGATATAATGTGTTTCTTTTTCTTTTTTTTTTTTTTTGCTTTTTTTGAAGGTTTTCAGTTATCTACCTTTCGGCATAAATTTTGTTTTATAACAAGTGGGGTCTAATATAATACGTTTTCATTAGAGTGTATAAATTCGACTTACTTTATGTTCGACGCCACCGCAACTTGCGAAACCATTTTTAACATAAAAAAACATAATTTTGTACTTATTTTTATGTACGTGTCGGTATAAGTTCAAGTTGTTGTTCGATGTAAATTTCTTTCGTAAATAAGTCGAGTAAATTTCTTTCGTAAATAAGTCGATCATATATAATACGTTTTTGTACTTATTTTTATGTACATCTTCAGTTTATTTACATTTTGACGTAACTTTTGTTCGGAAACGATTCAGGTCTTTTGCGGTTCAAATGCGAGTTACTTTTCGTTTGGACCCGTTGCAACGCACATGACAATTTACTATATACTTTAAAGAGTTAAATGCCATTTTAGGCCCTGTGGTTTGAGCCATTTTGCTAGTTTAGTCCAAAGGTTTCATTTTTTTCCTGTGGGTCCAAAAAAGTTTCACCGTTGCCATTTTAGTCCACTGGGTTAACTTCATCCGTTTATTTCTGTTAACCAAAAGGGGAATTCGGTCATTTTATATGTAATTTTGTTAACTAGAAAGACAATTCGGCCATATAAAATGATTGAATTGCCCTTCTCGTTAACAAAAATAATGGATGAATTTAACCCAGTAGACTAAAATGGCAACAATGAAACATTTTTGGTTGTGAAAAATGAAACCTTTGGACTAAACTGACAAAATGACACAAATCACAGGGACTAAAATAACATTTAATTTAATTTATTTAATTTAACTCTACTTTAAAAATAAACTTTTATGAATAGTATCTTTAGTATCATAGTATTCAACTTTCATTTCTCACGTTTGTATTATATATGTAGGGTTGAGATCATGTACAAACAGTGCTAACTGTAAGAACCGTAAGAACAGATCTGAACCATTGATAGTTTAAATCAAGGGTTATGGTTGATTATAAATAAAACCCTTATAATTAAAAATTAGTACTAACAAGTTAGGGGTAATTATGTAAAATTGCTAGTCATTTGACATTTTCAATTAAATACAAATTCCACCAAGGTTTTTTAAACTAAAATAACTTTTATATACTTCATTATTTAAAAAAAAAATATATTATAAAATCAAGTATTTTTTTATCTTTAATATGAGTACCATATTGCTATACTTTTTTTTTTGTTTATAAAAGTAACTTTTAAAAAAGTTACCAAAGGTTGTTTTATAATTGTGCTGATAATGTGCTGATTATGTGTTAATTACAATATAATTGCCCATCGAGATATTTTATAAAATTTGTTAAATATTCTTCCCATAAGATTTTATCCTGCTTGAAGCTGATTTGAATCAGCACTTTGAAAACTAACCAACACGTGTATTAACAACACTTTAAAAACATACTAGCACATATGCTAACAACACTTTAAAAACATATCAGCACATGTGCTAACAGAACTTTAGAAACATACCAGCACATGTGTAAACGACAGATTAAAAACATACTGAAAAAAATAAGTAGCACATGTTTTAGCAGCACTTGAAAAACAAGCACAACAGGGAATTAAATTTGTTTTTTGCTGCACTTGAAAAACAAGCACAACAGGAAACTAAATTTATGTAAATACACATGCTAACTGCGTAATGGAAAATTAATTTCAAGTTTTTATTTTAGTTTATCTGTTTATTTCTTTATTTGAATTCTTGGTACTTATCTTTATTGACTTTTATCTTAGTTTAAAACAATCATATAGTTGTCATAATTTGTTACAAAGTGCTGATTAACAAATTGCCTGTTGTTGGAGGAGATTGTGCTGATTAATAAAGTGCTGATTAACAAAGTGCCTATTGTTGTGATTTGTGAAGATTGTGTTAATTTACAAAGTGCCTTGTTGTTGGAAATTTTCAAATTTTGATTTGAAATAGTGCATTAATATAAGGGATAATTAAAATTTGGAATTAATTAAATTCAAAAAATAGAGTGATAAAGTCTAAAATACCCTTGTCTAGTTTTTTTTAATGAAGGACACATGTCTAATAGTTGTTGGTTCTTATAGTTTTTACACATATTAAGGTTTGTATTTGATCTCATCTCTATATATGTATGATACACACTTTTAACCCATATTTTTTTTTTTGCAAATTTGGTTTTTCTTTTATTACTTGCGCTCGTTAGCTTTAAAAATAATGAATATGCAGCTAAGTTTAATTCTTTTTCTCATCAGCATCCGATATAAAATTTGTTCAAAATGGAGTTTGTTTAAATACATTTTTTTTAATCGTAGGCTATATTGAGTGTCAATATCATACTAATACCATGATGAACGAAACTGGTACCCACTGAACAACTTTGGTACTAGTGTTGGTATTATGAGAAGCGATATCAGTATTCGTTTTTATGGTTTTCAATCGATGTAAAACACGACTTTATTTTTTAGGCTATATCATACAACTTTTGTGTAATTAAACCATTGTAAATAAACTATTATTTTGTATTGTAATCGTAAACTATAATATACAAGCACATGTACCATAATAAACCGAGTTGCGTTCAAAATAAATTATTTTTTTTGTTTCGTAAACTATACTGATTTTCGGTACGGTATGAGTATCGAAATGGACCAACACAATACTGACCTGGACGATGACGTTACCGGTATTAGTATAAGCGACACTAGTGTCGGTATTTGTTTTTATAGCTATCCATTATTATAAACATATTTTGTTCCTTTTTTAATATAATGTTTTATAAAATATCTAAAATACTTTGTGACCAAACTATTTTTATTTAGATTTTAATATAAACTTTATTCAAAACAAACCGGTGAAACCGCAGTTGTAACGCACGAGTAAAACTCACTCGTTATGTTTAATTCGAGAATTTACCAACTTCAATTATGATCTCTGGTCATAAGTTATTTGTTCTTTTTAAAATTGTATTTATCTCATATATATATAGAGAGAGAGAGAGTCATTATATGTAATACATATGTGTATGAATTGTATTTTATATCTTACATGTCAGGTTTTACTATTGTGGGTAGAATCAAATAAATTTTTTTTTCTTCTAAATAGGATCAGAACTAATCTAAATTTTTCATTTTTCAAATTAATAGTTAAAATAAAACGTAGGAAAAAAAGAGGGTGTAAGAGTATCTTTAAAATTCCTATTTATTGACTTTCTGTCTTTCTCTCAACATACAAGGTACATGCATTTTTCACCCCTATTTTTAAACGTTCATAACTTTTTAATACGACATTATTTTTTCATAAAATTTTCATCATAAAATCGAGCGTTTTTTATCTTTAATTTGAGTATCATATTGCTTTATAAAATATGACAACTAAAAAAACTCAAAAGAATGTGTTGTATTTAGATGTTGTATAACATTTTTTTTGTGCTGAATTTTTGTACTATATTTTTGTGCTAATTTTTTTATGTTGTGTTTTGTCTTACTTTTCATGTTGAATTTTTTGTGTTGGATTTATTTGTACTAATTTTTTGTGCTATATTTTTTGTACTAGATTTTTTTTTTGTGTTATATTTTTTTGTATGAGATTTTTTGTGTTATATTTTTTTTAATAGATTTTTTTGTTGTATTTGTTGGAAAAAAAAGGAGTGTCAAATGTTATCTTCTCACTCCTACTTATAAGGATAAAATGTTCTAATATCAAAATGTCTTTTCCTCCTACTTATAAACAGTGTCACATGTCATTATCGCAATCCTTTTTAGACTAATTAGACAAAACTCACTTTTTAATAGACCATTCCCCTCATCATCTTAACTAAGATACACTGATTTTTACCGAGATTTTATTTTATATTATATAATAATAATATATAATATGTATTAAAAGATATTTAGAAACATATCATATGTAAATTTCTTTTACATTTAAAAATATTAGTTTCAAACTTGTAATACGAGAGGTATTATTTGGGGAGGATGAGGAATCTTTTGTTCAATCCTAGATTGTCATTTTCATGGTGCATACTCACTTTAATCCTTTTAGTATTCCGCTTAATCCGGAATTTTTTATTTAAAATTAATCACAACTAACTAAAGTCATTTGTTGGATGGTACCATGTGAACATGTCTACCTTGTTTTAGAAAAAAAAAAAAACCCATAATCCAACTATGTCTACCTTGTTTTAGAAAAAAAAAAAAAAAAAAAAAAAAAAAAAACCATAATCCAACCATTAATAGTCATTTTCAAGCTCATACTTAGACAAAATTCGAAAGATAGATTTACCTACCATTGGTGGGGTAGTTCATAGCTAAGCAGGTATTTGTAATAAGTGTCGGAGCTTGATCAAAAGTTTCATGGGAGCGAAAAAGTCATGGGACCCAACATTTTTTTTCTTATCGTTATGTTTCATGTTATATGTTCGGGCTAGCTATTCGATTCAGGTTGGGTCAGACAATAATAACTCAAAAAAAAAAAAAAAAAAAAAAAAACTAGATAATCTTCATTCACTTAAAAAACCTGTTCTTACATATAAAAATTAGTTTTAGACTTTATTTAGACTCACTTCCAGTTTAAAAAACAATTATAAAAAATTACTAATAACCTCATTTTTCATGTTTTTTTAACTCAATACGAAAATATGTATAAATTTTTGGACAATAAACTTGGTAGTGACAGAAAATTTTAGGCAAAGTAATTGACGAGGACTTTAAAAATTTCAAATGAAAGATCAGAAAATTACACTACTAACCAAAACATTGACGGGGGCGGGTGCCCCCTTGCCCCTTAAAAGCTCCGCCCCTGTTTGTAACTCATATTAACAAGCTGACGTTAACCCGCGTATTGCGCCGAATATTGATTATGAACAAATTGCCTAATAATGTCTATTTTAACAACAAAATCCGCAATTTCAACGGGTTCGTAATAGATCTTTTTTTTGAACGGCTAATTGCTTTCCACGTGTAAACCCACCATTTCGGAGCTATGTCCAAAGGCCGACTACTCGACCACCGCTAGAAAGCGTAGCACACCCCTGATGCGCGGGAACCCCGTGGAATGAGTAAACCCTCGCGCCCCGTTGGACTCGAACCCAAGATGAACCCCGAGCCGAGCCTTCAATCGGATGTCTCACCCAGCAGCAGCCAAGGATCGAACCGACGCCTCCAATGGAGACAACCAGCCAAACCACCAGCTGAGCTAGAGATTGTTGACGTTCGTAATAGATCTAAGAGTTAATTGCTCGGATGGTCCCTGTGGTTTTATGTTTTTTCACATTTAGTCCCCACCTTTTGAAAATAGCAGGTATGCTCCCTATGGTTTGTTATTTTGTTACTCGGATAGTCCCTGAGTATATGTCAATTAGTTTGGAAATAGCAGGTATGCTCCCTATGGTTTGTCATTTTGTTACTCGGATAGTCCCCTGAGTAAATGTCTGGGGACTATCCGAGTAACAAAATGACAAACCATAGGGAGCATACCTGCTATTTCCAAAAGGTGGGGACTAAACGTGAAAAAACGTGAAACCACAGGGACCATCCGGGCAATTAACTCTAGATCTAACATATACATTGTTGTTAACATACCAATCAACCCATTATTTCTTTGAATCTCATAACAATAACTCAAATTCATTTATTTCATCATCCACCAATGGTAGGTAAATCTTGAGATAAAATCGTGTGGAATTTACCATTGAAGAGTTATATATTTGCTTAACCAAAAGTCTTGGGAACCTTAAAATTCACATAAAGTTGAAGAATTATCGTTTAAGAGAACTTAATTATATATTTATTGTACTCAATATCCCATGGTGTATGTATAATTGTTTTTATTTGAACAAAAAGAAAATTACTATTTCTGGGCAAAACATAACAACACAGAATATCCCACAAATATTAACATGGGTAAATTACACTTTTCGTCCTTTATGTTTGTAGCGGGTTGCAATGGATAACCTTTAACTTTAATAATTAGAGTCACATTCCTTTATTTGGAAAACACATTACACCTTTCGTCCTTTAGCAATAATCAAGTTAAAATTTTCAGTTATGTCTATCCACTTAAGGGTATTCTGGTCATTTCATATTTTTATTTTAAATGTTCATTAATAAATAAACACATTTTCCCTAATTCCCACCCTAACCCTAGAATATCTCCTCTTCATATCTCTCCAACCAACCTATACCACCACCACTCCCACAGTCTTAGTGCCACCATTTTGCAGTTAGTGTACAAAAGGAAGAAGCTTGCTGCCTGTAAAGTTTCGTGCTTGTACAACGAGGCCGCCGGCGACCCATCGTACTCGATAGCTCCAGGGTTGTTGTTCGACAGAGTGCCGGACGATTGGAGATGTCCTACATGCGGTGCTGCTAAGAGTTTCTTCGCGAGTAAGAGCGTGGAGATTGCTGGGTTTGCTCGGAATCAATAATTTGGGCTTGGGGGTAACACGCTAACTTCCGGTCAGAAGGCTATCCTCATATACGGTAGGTGATTCATTTGATACTTGAAGAAAATGGTGAATTAGGATTTTGAGATCAAGAATGTGTGTGGTGATTCATTTGATACTTGAAGAAAATGGTGAATTAGAAATATACAAACTTATATCCTTCCTTCTAAACAGTAATCTACGAAGGAGTTAGTTTTGTATTGCATTGCATTCATAGGATTCTATATAAAGAGTACTTACAAGATAAAGGAATAAAGTGTGGCATTGTGGGAGTGGTGGTGGTAGAGGTTGGTTGGAGAGAGATGAAGAGGAGAGATTCTAGGGTTAAAGTTGGGGAATTGGGGAAGATGATGTTTATTTATTAATGAACATTTTAAATAAAAACATGAAATGACCAGAATACCCTTAAGTGGATAGACATAACTAAAAATTTTAACTAGGTTAGTACTAAAGGACGAAAGGTGTAATGCGTTTTCCAAATAAAGGATCGTGACTGTAATTATTAAAGTTAAAGGCTATTCATTGCATTCCGCTATAAACATAAAGGACGAAAAGTGTAATTTACCCTATTAACAGTTTTATCGCAACCATAATACACACGGGACCCCAAGAACCTTAAAAAACAAAACCAAAAGGAACACCATTACCACTAGGGTTACAAACGAACCGAACGAACACTAACAAGACCTTGTTCGTGTTCGTTTGTTAAAAAATATATGTGTTCTCGAAGAAGCGTTCATGAAAACAAGATTTTATGTTTGTGTTCGTTTGTTAAGTAAATGAACTTGTTCGTGTTCATTTGTGTTTGTTTGTTAATTTTAGGCAACGAACAAAAACGAACGTTGACGACCACGAATGGGTACAAACTAATGTTCATGAACACAAATGGAAATAAACGAACACAAACAATCATTCATGAATAGAATATATAATACATTGACACTTATTAGATATTTAATTTGTCGGAATTTTGAAGTATTTAAACAAATATAAAAACTAAAAACCCTAATGAACTATCGAACACAAACGAACACGTTACCGAACGTTCATGAACATAAACGAACGAACATGACCCCTGTTCCTGTTTGTTTATTTAACTAAACAAAGAAATTTCTTGTTCGTGTTCATTTGTTTAATAAACAAACGAACACAAACGAACTTCCCGCCAAACGGTTCACGAACTGTTCGCCGAAAGTTTGGTTCATTTGCAGCTCTCATTACCACCGTCGGAACCACCCATTATCTGCCCCCTACACCGCTACCACCGCAAGAGATCGTCAACCATGGGTCCCATGTCACTAGACACACCCTGCAATCCATCCACCCTCCACAACCAAAAACCCCACCTATTTCATATAATTAACAACCCAATTACATATTTAATTACAACTAAAACCCTAAATTGCTTGCAACCATTCACAACCCTTCACAGCCCCAAACGAACCATCACAACCATTGTCACCATCGATTACCCACCCGATACCATCCGCACTCCATTTTGTCACAAACCACCAGATCCGGTCGGACCTGAGTTTGTTCCGCCACGTGTCTTGCCTTCCGAGCAATTGTCATCACTGCTTGGCCGAGAGCCACCGTCGCCGGCCACACTGTGCGATGATTTTGCCGGAGATAGATTGGTGAACAGGGAAGGCGACTGTTGTGCTTGAGTTTTAAAAAGCTTTTGACAATTAACACAAAAGGCCATCTTTAAAACAACTTTAAACCTACTTTTTTCATGTTTTGGGAATTATAAAATAGTCCCTGAAGTTTATAAGTTACAATAATGGCCCCTATGATCAAATATAATTAATTAGAAAAATAAACCATCTAGTTATTAAAGGGCATTTTATCATTTTAGTAAGACTTACCAAAAAAGTTAACATGGGTTGGCCCTAGTATTCAATATTGTGACAAATTAAAATGTTAATACCTAATTTTGCAATAAAAACTATTAGTACCCGAAATTGAAATTTGACAGAAACCACAAGGACCAACGGTGTATTTTTTTTTATAAAATTCCATTAAAGGTTGAAAACCTTTGTTTTTCTTTCTATTTTGAATTTATTTCTTTGATTGATTATGAATTGAATTGAAAGAATGAAGTGATTAAAATTGAAAAGAAATTGGAAAGATTTATTTATAGGGATCAAAAGGGGGTAAGAGAAGAAAATTGGGAGAATTTTGCAGAAGTGCAATCAACCCGTAGAGGATGAAGATGGAAAAATTAGAGGGGGGAAATAAAAAAGAATTCAAGTGGGATGTGAAATTTCCAAAAAGGGCTTCGTCAGAGGTTTTTTTTGTCGATCTTATAAAATGGAGGATTTGGGTTAAGTGCGTCATATCTAAAATTCTAAATTAAGTAGTTGGATATCATTTTTGTAATGGTCACGTTGGTTGGTTAGAATGGTGGTGCCCTTTGTTTGTTATAAATTGATGATGATTTACATCTTGTTAAAAAAATCTTTCAAAGTCAATTGCTCTACCAACTAATATCAAGGCAACTTTGGTATGAAGGAATATAAGGAAATATGAAATGGATCATTCTGATGGAATGAAAAGAAATATGTTTGGTTATCATGTGGTAATGGAATGGAGCATTACACAAGGAATGTAATGGAAATAAATATATTATTATTTTACCATTATTATTATTATTATTATTATTATTATTATTATTATTATTATTATTATTATTATTATTGAGAGAATTATATTCTTGTCGTTTTTAATAAAATGTGTTTCGTTACCTCGTCTTTTTTTGTCTATCAAACTGTACAAAGTAATGATTCATTCTATTCACATATAAGTAACCAAACATCACAGTGGAATGAATTGATCCATTTCATTCCATTGTTCATTCTATTCTCCCATTCATTCTGTTCTCTCATTCATTCCATTACCTAAGGCTTAGAATATTTTAGTTATTTAGTCTAAATAACATTAACATGTAAACACATCTTTGTATGTAGTTGTTAATTTATGAAGAAGAATAAAAAGCTCATGATCCTTCACTTCTACTTTAAAAACTAAATCATTATATACGAAACAAATCCATGTTACAATTTAAGCCGGATTCAAACATGTGGATATATTGGTTCTTCTAGTTGAGAGTTAACCCAGATCCAAATAAGGCGACTACTATTTTTCGTCTCGATTTTTTCGAGTTTAACTAAATAACACGATCTCAAATCCTGCAAACTCCGACACCTTCTCCCACTTTTTTCGTCTCGATTTTTTCGAGTTTAACTAAATAACACGATCTCAAATCCTGCAAACTCCGTCACCTTCTCCCACCGTTAATAGTCTGCTGGCCTCTCACACCCTAAAGAAATTATACTTTCAAGGCTCTTTAGTGTTACCACTTCCTTTGAATAAACAACCATCTAAAGGTTGCTTTTTAGTATATAGTATAACGTATTGCAATGGGTCGGTTTAAGCGTAGAGAAAAAACAAGTAACAACGGTATATTTTTACATGATCGGCGAAAGATTTAAAAACATTTAAAACAACCAATCGGTTTTAAAAATAGCGTTACGAAAGTTAATGTCGAATTGTAGATAAAGCTATCTAATATGCGCCGCTAATAGTTTTTGGAACAATAGACGGAAAAAATAAAACATGTAAAAAAACCATGACATCATGAGAAAAATTCGGTTAAAACTTAAAAGCACTAACTTTATTAAAGTTCGAGGAATGTTGTGTAAGAAGGTTTAAAAATGATAGGGGGAGGGGGGGTGTAAGAACCAAAACCTTTGTGGTAAAAACATAAAACAAAAATAGTAATTTGTCTGGTTTTATAATTATAAATACAACTCAAATATAAAATTACCTAGAGTAAACTTCCATTTTGGTCCCTGAGGTTTAGACAGTTTTGCCACTTTAGTCCAAATCTCAAACCTTTTGCATCTGGGTCCCCCTGGTTTCAGTTTTGTTGCCATTTTGGTCCAAAAGTGAAATCGGCTCAAATTCCTCAAATTAAATCATGATGTTTTGTCCTTTTCCTCAGGGGTAATTTGGCCATTACAAGTATTATTTGAACAAATTATTAATTAAAATAATTAAATTAATTAATCCCTTTACCTTATAAAAGAAGCCCGAACCCAACCATCATCTTCTCCAAACCCAACTAAGAACATCAATTCAGAAACCCCAACTCACAGATTTTCGCAACCTAAACGTCTCAAACAACAAAAATTAAATGCTATAGTGACACCTAGAGTTTGTAATTGTGTTACGTATGAGATCGTGGACCAGATGACGACGCCGGTAATGATTCCGGCCGGCAAAGAACGATTCGATTAAATCTCCGTTAAATAGAAACCCTAGATTACAGATTTCTGCAACCTGAGAGTCTGGAACAAAGGAAATAGAATGATGTGATGATATTTAGGGTTTGTAATAGTGTTAGGTGTGAGATCGTGAAGCAGAGGACGGCCGGTGGAGAAGACAGAGACAATGGTCTGCTCAGGGGAAGACGTTTGATGAAATAGCGGCAAACGGTACCGTCAAGACCGAGAATATCGGCAAGTGTGAGATGCAGTTGGCTGTGGTGAGAAGAAGGAGATGGTGGTTGTGGTGAGAAGGAGGTGGTGGTGGCGGTGGTGAGAAGGTAGTGGTGGCGGTGGCGGTGGTGAGAAGGGGGGAGGAGGTGGTGGTGGTGAGAAGGGGGGGGGGAGGAGGTGGCGGTGGTGGTGGAGTTCAAGGTGGCGGTAGTGTTAGAGAGAGGAGGGAGTGGTGGAAGTAGTGAGAAGGGGGGTTTGTGCTTCTTTTATAAGGTCAAAGGATTAATTAATTTAATTATTTTATTTAATAATTTGTTATAATAAAACTCATAATGACCATTTTGCCCCCGAGAAAAAGGACAAAAAAACCAGGATTTAATTTATGAAATATGAGCTAATTTCATTTTTCGACCAAAATGGCAAAAAAAAAAAAAATGAAACCACAGAGACCCAGATGTAAAAGGTTTCAAATTTGGAGTAAAGTGGCAAAAGTGACCAAACCTCAGGGAGCAAAATGGCAGTTTACTCTTACCTAAATTCCATCATAAAGAAAAGTTGATTATATGAGTGAGCGACATTTTTGTAACTTAAAACAAAATGGAGACGATATTAACTAAAGGTTAGATCTTGTACAAGATAACAATTTCATTCGAAGTATATGTGAGAATTAGAAAAGGACAAGTGTGTCACACCCCGATATTTCCACGTATTACCGGTGGGCCCGGTGGGGAGTATCGTGACGTAGTTGATATCATCATAGTCAAACAACACAAATTATAAATGCACAGCGGAAGCAAAAGAAAGATTTATTTCAACCGAATAAATTGTAATATTAAGTATCACAAGATAGTTGAAACAAATCCACAGGCGGATCAAATAAAAAGGAAAACTGTTCAACAGACTTTGACATCTAGAGCTTACGAGACTTGATTATTGATGCCTGGAGTAGCCAGCCTATTACGTATAGTACCTGCACTTAGCCTTTTTGGAAAATACGTCAGTTTACACTGGTAAATACAACTTAACTGACTCATTTTGAAAAGAGTTTGAAAATTGATTTGAATGCACTTTGGCAAAAATATCTTTATAACTTGGGACAATTATTTAAAAATAATCTTGTATACAGTTTTACTTATTTGTCGTCCATTAGGGCCGGTTTGTAGGGCCGATCTAGATTAACTGACACGCCACAGGTATAATACCCACAAGGTTGATTCCTTTAAGTGGACTACCGGTTTTTACATATGCAGCTGTCAGGTGTACGCCTACACCCCGTGCTTAGGTCGTGGCCATTTCTTTGAATGATGCCAAGGATATCCGGGACATGGTCATTTAACCCCCAAAGGCCATACACCAAATAATACATATTAAACGGGTCATGTAAATACATTAATCACAACCCAATTTAAATGACTATACACCCGACCAAGCGGTACTTTTATAGTACCGTATCCCAAGCCCGTATAGGGAAAACAAGTTAAGAGTATTTACCTGAGCAAAGTATAAATCAAATACAGCAAATGCACGTAGCTTTTACTGGGCTCCTAATCTGGAATGAAGTTTTTTAATAACCTATTAGAATCCTAACGGGTCTTTAATTAAGCTTAGACTTAGACCGGTTAGTTTTCAAAAGGAAGACACGGTTCAAACGCATGATAAAGCGTTGACCCGACAAGCTTGTATGCTTGTTTAATATGGGTAACTTGAACACATTCTGGATTTTGAGATGAAAACGATATGGTTTGACCCGTTTCGGCTAGTTTATGCAAACTAGTCACATAAGCCGATCCGAACGCGAAAATGTGAAATTTATCATTTCTAACGATATGGTTTGACCCTATATGTGAAATTTATCATTTCTAACCATACTATGCACCGAAAGGGTATTTTGGTAATTTCACCTAAGGTTTAAAGGTCAACTCTGGAAATCCGAGTTTAAAACTTTTTCTTATTGCTAAAGTATAAAAATTTACTTAAAACATCAGTAGGTATCAAGTCTTATATATCTAAAATGGTTTTAATACATACTATGCGCTTAAAACGCGTAAAAAGGCGATTTTTGGTGATTTTCGGGTTTTATAAAAAAAAACTGATAGTTTTATTATTCCAGAAGGCTTAAAATATTCTATTTATCATATTGGATCAGTAGAAAAAGGTTTGGTATCAAAAGGATTGGTAAAACTCATTTTATAGCCTAAAAGGGTAAAATCGACAATTACCGAATTAAGCTTAGAACTCTATGTTATGCTTATCCTAAAAATAAATAAAAATCTCCAAAAATCCTAGAATATTATTTTATATCAGTGGTTAAAAAGTTTGGTATCAAAAATCGGGTTTAGATAGGCTATATGCTAATTATGCCGCTTAATTAACAAAAAGCTTCTCATTTACGCTAATGAGCGTATCTCCTAATCTAGACCTCAAACTGATGTCAAATTTTAGGGACAAGTTTATAAATCAGTAGTGAAGGTTTCTATTCTTTCACTTTTTAAAAAATTACATTTTAAGGTGAAAAGGGCATAATAGTCAACATTTAAGCATTTAACGGAAACATGCATATGAATCGGATAACTAATGAACCAAGTTGTATAATCACATACAGTTATACTTATAGGTAACTTGGTCCTAATAAAGCTCTAAGGCATTTCTAAACTATGCTCAAACGGTTCAGAACTGAAAGTCAAAGTAGAAATCCACTTATGCGACTTTCGGTTCCAATCCGAGCTTAAACTGAAAATTGTCGAGTTGAACATGTTTAGATATGTTCTTACATTAATTACCAAGTTATATGAGTGATAAAACAGGTTGCATAGCTTCTACATTGCTAATTATGCATTAATTTGAAAATTAGCTTTCTGTTGACATGTTAATATCAAGTTTGACCCGACAATTGACCTACTTAGAGTGGGAATCAGAGGGTGACCTTTTAAGGGTTTATTGCCCACATAATTATCAACTCATAGATACTTTCAATTTGAAATTTGACTGGACAAATTAAGATTTATGACGAAGTCAAATCTTAATTACGACGGTTTGACTTGACGCTAACAAACTAAGTAAAACTGAAGTAAGGCAGCTGGCATGATTTTATGGTGCTGGGGGACTCAAGCGGCCCACGTAAGGATTGGGCCTGACCTTACGCGACCCGTGTGAGGGTGGCTCTCCGGTCAGCAAGTTTCAAATATTGCAATTTTTGTCCCTGGTCCTTCTAAACTCGTTTTTAACATGGTTTCTTGCACTTTTAACCCCCAAACTTGACTTTTAAGGACCCCAAGTCATAAACCAACTTTGTTAAGTCCCCGGTTATTCATACGATCACCGAAAAGCCTTAAATTTCAACGTTGACGCTTTTAACGCCTGGTATACGAATATTGTCATAACTTCCTCATACTTAATCGAAACCTTGTGAAATTTTTATCACTTATTCTCGTGAGTATAATTAACCATTACAAAGCTTCCGGTTTGCTAAAAGGTCACTCAGAGGTATACTTTAAACATGTTGACACATTTAACCCCTGTAGTTTGTAATTCCTCACTTTCTTTCACAATTAGCTTCGTATGATCCATGATTTATTCGTTTAAGGGTATAAACATCATGTAGGGTTATTGAAAGATATATTTATTCATTATTGACACTTTGAACCCTTTTATTCACATACTTTCCTTGTTTGTCAACTTTAGTCCTTCTAAAGTAATCTTTTACACGTTTTAAGTCCATGACACGTGTCGATATAATATTGGACATGAATTTTTGAGGCGTTACATCCTCACCCCCTTAAAAGAAATCTCAACCTTGAGATTTACTGAAATAAATGAGGGTTTTTTTCTTTCATTGTGGATTCTACCTCCCACGTGTACTCGGGACCTCTGCGGGCATCCCATTTGACCTTTACAATAGGCACATGCTTCCTTCGAAGCTTCTTAACCTGTCAATCCTCAATTGACAAAGGTTTTCCACAAATTTCAAGCTCTCATCTTTGTGCACATCTGTATGTGGTATGACTAGCGATTCATCTGCTAGGCATTTCTTCAGATTGCAGATGTGGAATACATTGTGAATACCACTGAGCTCTTTAGGTAAGTTTAACTTATAAGCCACTGTTCCTACACATTGGATGATCTCGAATGGTCCTATATACCTTAGGCTTAATTTACCTTTCTTACCAAATCGTATCACCCCCTTCCAGGGTGATACTTTAAGCAAAACTTTATCTCCAACCTCAAACTTTAGAGGTTTTCTCCTTTTATCAGCATAACTTTTCTGCCTATCCCTGGAAGCTTTCAGGCGGTCACGAATCTGGACAATCTTGTCCGTTGTTTCAAAGACTATGTCAGGTCCTGACAATTGAGCTTCCCCTACTTCTGCCCAACAAATAGGCGTTCTGCATTTCCTACCATATAATGCCTCAAAAGGCGCAGCCTGAATGCTTGTATGGTAGCTATTGTTATAGGAGAACTCGATTAATGGCAGGTGGTTATCCCAACTACCACCTAAGTCAATCACACATGCATGAAGCATGTCTTCCAAAGTTTGGATTGTACGCTCACTCTGTCCGTCCGTCTGAGGATGGTAAGCCGTACTAAAATTTAAGTGCGTGCCCAAAGACTGTTGGTAACTTTTCCAAAAATGAGATGTGTATCTGGCATCCCTATCGGAGATAATAGATACTGGTACGCCATGAAGAGATACTATCTTATCTACGTACAATTGGGCTAACATGTCGGAGCTATGAGTCTCCTTAATGGGTAGGAAATGTGCTGACTTAGTCAGTCTATCTACTATCACCCAAATAGTATCATTTCCTTTCTTGGTCTTTGGCAACTTGGTGATGAAATCCATTGTCACCATTTCCCATTTCCAGGTGGGAAGTTCAGGCTGTTGTAGCAGACCTGACGGCTTTTGATGTTCAGCTTTGACTTGCGCGCATGTCAAGCACTTAGCTACATAGGCAGCTATAGACTTCTTCAAGCCTATCCACCAATAATTTGCCTTCAGATCCTGGTACATCTTATCAGCTCCAGGATGAACGGAATATTTATTACTATGGGCTTCCTGGAGGATGACATCCCGAAGTCCTCCATAAACTGGAACCCATATTCGCCCATTTAACCTCAGGAATCCGTCCTTGCCATAGGGTAACTGCTCTTCAGTTACTCCTAGCTTTTCATCAGGATAGTTAGCTTCTAGCACAGCTTCCTTCTGTGCAGCTAACAACTTTTCATTCAAACTATTCTTTATCTCAATGCTCTTGGCATTGATTCTCATAGGCTTCACTCTCTCCTTTCTACTAAAGGCATCAGTGACTACATTTGCCTTGCCAGGGTGGTATCTTATTTCACAATCATAATCATTCAAAGTTTCCATCCACCGTCACTGCCTCATGTTTAAGTCCTTCTGATTAAACAAATGTTGAAGGCTCTTGTGATCAGAATAGATCACACACTCGGTTCCATACAAGTAATGCCTCCACAGTTTTAGTGCGAATACAACGACACCCAGCTCCAAGTCATGGGTGGTGTAATTCTTCTCGTGCACCTTTAACTGACGTGAAGCATAGGCAATGACCTTGCCTTTTTGCATAAGCACACAGCCCATACCGGTGTTTGATGCATCACAATATACTACAAACTCATCAATTCCATCAGGAAACGTCAATACTGGAGCGTTGCTCAACTTTTGCTTCAGAATATCAAAAGATTCTTGCTGCTTAGGCCCCCAATCAAACTTGCTATTCTTGCGGGTGAGTAGAGTCAGGGGTGCTGCGATTCTTGAGAAGTATTCAATAAATCGCCTGTAGTATCCTGCCAGTCCTAGAAAGCTGCGAATCTCCGTAGGCGTCTTCGGCTCTTGACAGTTCATAATAGCTTCAATCTTAGCGGGATCTACTTGGATACCACGCTCACTAACCACATGTCCAAGAAATTGGACTTCACGAAGCCAAAATTCACACTTTGAAAATTTGGCATAGAGCTTTTCTTGATGAAGCAGTTTCAGAATGCAACGGAGATGCTTCTTGTGGCCAGCTTGACTCTTCGAGTAAATGAGAATGTCATCGATGAAGACGATGACAAATTTATCCAAGTAAGGCTTGCAGACGCGATTCATGAGATCCATGAATGAGGCAGGTGCGTTAGTGAGCCCAAAAGGCATCAGTAGGAACTCGTAATGACCATAACGAGTCCTAAATGCAGTCTTTTGCACATCTTCATCTTTAACCTTCAATTGATGATAGCCTGACCTTAAATTGATCTTAGAAAAGTAGCTTGCTCCTTTCAATTGATCGAACAGATCGTCGATCCTGGGCAAAGGATACCTATTCTTGATAGTGACCTTATTAAGCTCACGGTAATCGATGCACAGACGCATCGAACCATCCTTCTTCTTGACAAATAGGATTGGCGCTCCCCAAGGAGACGAGCTAGGTCTAATAAAACCTTTAGCTAACAAATCATCTAGTTGCGTCCTCAATTCCTTCATCTCTGTTGGTGCCAATCTATAAGGCTCTCTCGCAACAGGTGCTGCTCCCGGGATGATGTCAATTCTGAATTCTACTTGCCTATCTGGTGGTGAACTAGGTAGTTCTTTAGGAAATACTTCAGGGTATTCAGAAATGACGGGAATATCTTCAACCTTAGGCTTCTGCTCATCAATAGATACCTGTGCCATATAAATGACACAACCCTTCTTCAGACACCTAAATGCCTTGAGCATAGACACTTGCTCAGGTAACCTATACCGGGTATCTCCTTGAATGGTAAGTGACTCACCAGATGGAGTCTTAACCACCACTTGCTTCTTATTGCAGACGATCTGGGCTTGGTTATTAGATAACCAATCCATGCCTAAAACTATGTCAAAACCGGCTAACTTCAAAGGAAGTAGGGATAATGGAAAAGAGTGGTTCCTAATGGAAATAACACATCCATCTAACATGGTTGATGCGGTTTCTATGGTTCCATAAGCTAATTCAACCTCATACTTCACACTTAAGGTTTTAACAGGCAAGTTTAACAACTTACAAAACTTATCATCTACAAATGACTTATCAGCTCCTGAATCAAAAAATACTCTTGCATAGACATCATTTATGAGGAAGGTACCTGTGATCACATTGTCGTCCTGAACGGCTTCTCGTGCATCCATACGGAAGACCCTTGCATTGGTCTTCTTATCCTCTTCAGACTTCTTGGCGTATTTAGGGAAATTAGTCTTGTTGTGCCCCTTTTCATTGCAGTTGTAGCACGTAGCATCCTTAATCTTCTTGCAATCAACAGTCTTATGCTCTTTAGACTTGCATAACTGATGTGTGTAAAATGCAACATATAAAATACATCAAATAAGGCATAAAACTAACCCTTTTTAAGTACTAATGTTGGAAAAAGAGTGCTTTTGTCTTCCTTTTGTATTTTCAGGATTAAATGAGCTCAAATTCACAAAAGAAGCAAAAAGACAGCTAAATCTAACATAAATACAAGGAAAGGAACACAAGTGGATTGCCCGACCCCTCAACGGCATCCTCCGAAGCAAAATAGAGAAGACAGAAGACTGAACACGCCCCGTGCTCAGCCAGCACGGGGCCGTGCCCAAGAAGCAGCAGAAAAGACAAACCTATAGAAGCTTCTATTGCCCACCACGGGGCCGTGTCCAGCGGACACGGGGGCGTGGCGAAAGTACAGCAGGCGCATTAATTGTAATTGCGAATTACAATTAATGAAGAGAGAGAATGTCAGGCAGGCACGGGGGCGTGTCCAGCGGACACGGGGCCGTGCCCAGCCTTATGTTCAGCCTATAAATAGGAGTGTTTGGTTTCATTGCAACTCATCCCTTGGCAAACCACCTCTCTCACACTTCATCCACCACCCACCACCATTACAACACCATCATCCACCACCATCATCCATTGTCCATCATAGAGTGTGTGAGTCGTCTCGGGATCCAAGATTGATCGTAAGAGTTCTTGACAATCAAGGCCATGTTTGTCTAAGTCTCTTACATCACTTGGTGAAGACAAGTGTTTAGTATAATACTTTTTATTTTTAATCTTTTGCACTTTTTATTTGGTTTTGTATTAATGACTTTAATAACTAGTTGCTTATGTTGAAGGTGATCTTTCCTTATCGTTTGTCCGTGGTGTCTTGGCATTATTTTACTGTCTATATAAAATAAAAGATTTTCACCATTCATATCTCCACGGTCTATATGGAGGTATGTTGGCTACCTGGTCGGGGGTTAAGGGAACGATTTGGTAAGGGTCTTGCCCTTGTTCAGCGTTTAGAGGTCCTGCAAGGGACCTGGGTCAAATTTAGTAGGATCTCCTTCAATGCCCATAGGTATTGGATGGCGGGGATCCAAACTCTTTGACCCCCTCATAAGTTAACTACTATTAATACTATAACCCGGCTATTTAGGACTGTATCCCTGCTGACTCAGACTACTTAGTCGAGGGTAACGTCACCGCCAAAAGCGGGGCCTACCATAATTTGCATTAATAACTTAATTCATTATCTTCCAATAATCCAACCCTTTAGGATTGTATCCTTGCTGACTCAAACTACTGGGTTGAGGGTAACGTCGCCTTCAAAAGAGGGGCCTACTACAATAACTAAGATAATCTCTTAAACAAGTGCAAAAGTGCGAAAATAATCAAAGGTTATACTAATACACGAGTCGGATCCAAGTGATTCATCTTGTCTATCTGTTTTTATTTTATTTTTATTTTTCAGCATTTAGTTAGTTTTTATTTTCTTAGTTTAAAAAAAAACCTTTTCTAACATTTTGATTTGATTAGACGTTGAGGATAAACCGGTACTAAAAGCTCTTGTGTCCTTGGACGACCTCGGTATCTTACCAACACTATACTACGTCCACGATGGGTGCACTTGCCCATATGTGTATTTAGTGTTAGTAAATATCGTGTTTTATAAATTTAAAACTTGGCTAAAAGTGTAAAAAAGGGCTTAAATATATATCAAAAATATATTACACTACACACGCATCAAGTTTTTGGCGCCGTTGCCGGGGACACAAGAATTTTAAGAAAGTTAGGAATCAACGGCCTAATCATATTTTTATTTTCCTTTTTAGTTTTTAGGATTTTTCTTAGTTTTTCAGCTTCTGCAGAGCTCAGCACGGGCCGTGCCCGCTGAACACGCCCCCGTGCTCAATAATTGGAACTGTCAATCCTGTTTTAAGTCAGACAGTAAGCTGAACACGGGGCCGTGCTCACTCAACACGCCCCCGTGCCCAAGATTCACTTACTGGATTTTGAGATGAAAACGATATGGTTTGACCCGTTTCGGCTAGTTTATGCAAACTAGTCACATAAGCCGATTCGAACGCGAAAATGCGTAACGGGTAACCAAATGAGTCATATGCAGGTTTCCTAAGTTAATATGCCTTAAATATGTTGTGACATCAGTAAGATATCTTCTATTATGCCAAAAACGGATTTAAACTCAAATTATGCCCCGTAAGGGCATTTTGGTCATTTTAAAGGTTATAAAAGAGGTTTAATATAAATCTGAGTTTCAGGTCTGATGTAATTAGTAAAAATAATTAATTTACTAAGTTATATCAGTAGGGTATAACCTATATGTGAAATTTATCATTTCTAACCATACTATGCACCGAAAGGGCATTTTGGTAATTTCACCTAAGGTTTAAAGGTCAACTCTGGAAATCTGAGTTTAAAACTTTTGCTTACTGATAAAGTATAAAAATTTACTTAAAACCTCAGTAGGTATCAAGTCTTATATATCTAAAATGGTTTTAATACATACTATGCGCTTAAAACGCGTAAAAAGGCGATTTTAAGCGATTTTCGGGTTTTATAAAAAAAACTGAAATTTTTATTATTCCAGAAGGCTTAAAATATTCTGTTTATCATATTGGATCAGTAGAAAAAGGTTTGGTATCAAAAGGATTGGTAAACTCATTTTATAGCCTAAAAAGGCAAAATCGACAATTACCGAATTAAGCTTAGAACTCTATGTTATGCTCAGCCTAAAAATAAATAAAAATCTCCAAAAATCCTAGAATATTATTTTATATCAATGGTTAAAAAGTTTGGTATCAATAATCGGGTTTAGATAGGCTATATGCTAATTATGCCGCTTAATTAACAAAAAGCTTCTCATTTACGCTAATGAGCGTATCTCCTAATCTAGACCTCAAACTGATGTCAAATTTTAGGGACAAGTTTATAAATCAGTAGTGAAGGTTTCTATTCTTTCACTTTTTAAAAAAATACATGTTAAGGTGAAAAGGGCATAATAGTCAACATTTAAGCATTTAACGGAAACATGCATATGAATCGGATAACTAATGAACCAAGTTGTATAATCACATACAGTTATACTTATAGGTAACTTGGTCCTAATAAAGCTCTAAGGCATTTCTAAACTATGCTCAAACGGGCCAGAACTGAAAGTCAAAGTAGAAATCCACTTATGCGACTTTCGGTTCCAATCCGAGCTTAAACTGAAAATTGTCGAGTTGAACATGTTTAGATATGTTCTTACATTAATTACCAAGTTATATGAGTGATAAAACAGGTTGCATAGCTTCTACATTGCTAATTATGCATTAATTTGAAAATTAGCTTTCTGTTGACTTGTTAATATCAAGTTTGACCCGACAATTGACCTACTTAGAGTGGGAATCAGAGGGTGCCCTTTTAAGGGTTTATTGCCCACATAATTATCAACTCATAGATACTTTCAATTTGAAATTTGACTGGACAAATTAAGATTTATGACGAAGTCAAATCTTAATTACGACGGTTTGACTTGACGCTAACAAACTAAGTAAAACTGAAGTAAGGCAGCTGGCATGATTTTATGGTGCTGGGGGACTCAGGCGGCCCACGTAAGGATTGGGCCTGACCTTACGCGACCCGTGTGAGGGTGGCTCTCCGGTCAGCAAGTTTCAAATATTGCAATTTTGGTCCCTGGTCCTTCTAAACTCGTTTTTAACATGGTTTCTTGCACTTTTAACACCCAAACTTGACTTTTAAGGACCCCAAGTCATAAACCAACTTTGTTAAGTCCCCGGTTATTCATACGATCACCGAAAAGCCTTAAATTTCAACGTTGACGCTTTTAACGCCTGGTATACAAATATTGTCATAACTTCCTCATACTTAATCGAAACCTTGTGAAATTTTTATCACTTATTCTCGTGAGTATAATTAACCATTACAAAGCTTCCGGTTTGCTAAAAGGTCACTCAGAGGTATACTTTAAACATGTTGACACATTTAACCCCTGTAGTTTGTAATTCCTCACTTTCTTTCACAATTAGCTTCGTATGATCCATGATTTATTCGTTTAAGGGTATAAACATCATGTAGGGTTATTGAAAGATATATTTATTCATTATTGACACTTTGAACCCTTTTATTCACATACTTTCCTTGTTTGTCAACTTTAGTCCTTCTAAAGTAATCTTTTACACGTTTTAAGTCCATGACACGTGTCGATATAATATTGGACATGAATTTTTGAGGCGTTACATCCTCACCCCCTTAAAAGAAATCTCAACCTTGAGATTTACTGAAATAAATGAGGGTATTTTTCTTTCATTGTGGATTCTACCTCCCACGTGTACTCGGGACCTCTACGGGCATCCCATTTGACCTTTACAATAGGCACATGCTTCCTTCGAAGCTTCTTAACCTGTCAATCCTCAATTGACAAAGTTTTTCCACAAATTTCAAGCTCTCATCTTTGTGCACATCTGTATGTGGTATGACTAGCGATTCATCTGTCCGTCCCTCTGAGGATGGTAAGCCGTACTAAAATTTAAGTGCGTGCCCAAAGACTGTTGGTAACTTTTCCAAAAATGAGATGTGTATCTGGCATCCCTATCGAAGATAATAGATACTGGTACGCCATGAAGAGATACTATCTTATCTACGTACAATTGGGCTAACATGTCGGAGCTATGAGTCTCCTTAATGGGTAGGAAATGTGCTGACTTAGTCAGTCTATCTACTATCACCCAAATAGTATCATTTCCTTTCTTGGTCTTTGGCAACTTGGTGATGAAATCCATTGTCACCATTTCCCATTTCCAGGTGGGAAGTTCAGGCTGTTGTAGCAGACCTGACGACTTTTGATGTTCAGCTTTGACTTGCGCGCATGTCAAGCACTTAGCTACATAGGCAGCTATAGACTTCTTCAAGCCTATCCACCAATAATTTGCCTTCAGATCCTGGTACATCTTATCAGCTCCAGGATGAACGGAATATTTATTACTATGGGCTTCCTGGAGGATGACATCCCGAAGTCCTCCATAAACTGGAACCCATATTCGCCCATTTAACCTTAGGATTCCGTCCTTGCCATAGGGTAACTGCTCTTCAGTTACTCCTAGCTTTTCATCAGCATAGTTAGCTTCTAGCACAGCTTCCTTCTGTGCAGCTAACAACTTTTCATTCAAACTATTCTTTATCTCAATGCTCTTGGCATTGATTCTCATAGGCTTCACTCTCTCCTTTCTACTTAAGGCATCAGTGACTACATTTGCCTTGCCAGGGTGGTATCTTATTTCACAGTCATAATCATTCAAAGTTTCCATCCACCGTCACTGCCTCATGTTTAAGTCCTTCTGATTAAACAAATGTTGAAGGCTCTTGTGATCAGAATAGATCACACACTTGGTTCCATACAAGTAATGCCTCCACAGTTTTAGTGCGAATACAACGACACCTAGCTCCAAGTCATGGGTGGTGTAATTCTTCTCGTGCACCTTTAACTGACGTGAAGCATAGGCAATAACCTTGCCTTTTTGCATAAGCACACATCCCATACCGGTGTGTGATGCATCACAATATACTACAAACTCATCAATTCCATCAGGAAACGTCAATACTGGAGTGTTGCTCAACTTTTGCTTCAGAATATCAAAAGATTCTTGCTGCTTAGGCCCCCAATCAAACTTGCTATTCTTGCGGGTGAGTAGAGTCAGGGGTGCTGCGATTCTTGAGAAGTATTCAATAAATCGCCTGTAGTATCCTGCCAGTCCTAGAAAGCTGCGAATCTCCGTAGGCGTCTTCGGCTCTTGACAGTTCATAATAGCTTCAATCTTAGCGGGATCTATTGGATACCACGCTCACTAACCACATGTCCAAGAAATTGGACTTCACGAAGCCAAAATTCACACTTTGAAAATTTGGCATAGAGCTTTTCTTGATGAAGCAGTTTCAGAATGCAACGGAGATGCTTCTCGTGGTCAGCTTGACTCTTCGAGTAAATGAGAATGTCATCGATGAAGATGATGACAAATTTATCCAAGTAAGGCTTGCAGACGCGATTCATGAGATCCATGAATGCGGCAGGTGCGTTAGTGAGCCCAAAAGGCATCACTAGGAACTCGTAATGACCATAACGAGTCCTAAATGCAGTCTTGTGCACATCTTCATCTTTAACCTTCAATTGATGATAGCCTGACCTCAAATTGATCTTAGAAAAGTAGCTTGCTCCTTTCAATTGATCAAACAGATCGTCGATCCTGGGCAAAGGATACCTATTCTTGATAGTGACCTTATTAAGCTCACGGTAATCGATGCACAGACGCATCGAACAATCCTTCTTCTTGACAAATAGGATTGGCGCTCCCCAAGGAGACGAGCTAGGTCTAATAAAAACTTTAGCTAACAAATCATCTAGTTGCGTCCTCAATTCCTTCATCTCTGTTGGTGCCAATCTATAAGGCGCTCTCGCAACAGGTGCTGCTCCCGGGATGATGTCAATTCTGAATTCTACTTGCCTATCTGGTGGTGAACCAGGTAGTTCTTTAGGAAATACTTCAGGGTATTCAGAAATGACGGGAATATCTTCAACCTTAGGCTTCTGCTCATCAATAGATACATGTGCCATATAAATGACACAACCCTTCTTCAGACACCTAAATGCCTTGAGCATAGACACTTGCTCAGGTAACCTATACCGGGTATCTCCTTGAATGGTAAGTGACTCACCAGATGGAGTCTTAACCACCACTTGCTTCTTATTGCAGACGATCTGGGCTTGGTTATTAGATAACCAATCCATGCCTAAAACTATGTCAAAACCGGCTAACTTCAAAGGAAGTAGGGATAATGGAAAAGAGTGGTTCCTAATGGATATAACACATCCATCTAACATGGTTGATGCGGTTTCTATGGTCCCATAAGCTAATTCAACCTCATACTTCACACTTAAGGTTTTAACAGGCAAGTTTAACAACATACAAAACTTATCATCTACAAATGACTTATCAGCTCCTGAATCAAAAAATACTCTTGCATAGACATCATTTATGAGGAAGGTACATGTGATCACATTGTCATCCTGAATGGCTTCTCGTGCATCCATACGGAAGACCCTTGCATTGGTCTTCTTATCCTCTTCAGACTTCTTGGCGTATTTAGGGAAATTAGTCTTGTTGTGCCCTTTTTCATTGCAGTTGTAGCACGTAGCATCCTTAATCTTCTTGCAATCAACAGTCTTATGCTCTTTAGACTTGCATAACTGATGTGTGTAAAATGCAACATATAAAATACATCAAATAAGACATAAAACTAACCCTTTTTAAGTACTAATGTTGGAAAAAGAGTGCTTTTGTCTTCCTTTTGTATTTTCAGGATTAAATGAGCTCAAATTCACAAAAGAAGCAAAAAGACAGCTAAATCTAACATAAATACAAGGAAAGGAACATAAGTGGATTGCCCGACCCCTCAACGGCATCCTCCCAAGCAAAATAGAGAAGACAGAAGACTGAACACGCCCCGTGCTCAGCCAGCACGGGGCCGTGCCCAAGAAGCAGCAGAAAAGACAAACCTATAGAAGCTTCTATTGCCCACCACGGGGCCGTGTCCAGCGGACACGGGGGCGTGGCGAAAGTACAGCAGGCGCATTAATTGTAATTGCGAATTACAATTAATGAAGAGAGAGAATGTCAGGCAGGCACGGGGCGTGTCCAGCGGACACGGGGCCGTGCCCAGCCTTCTTTTCAGCCTATAAATAGGAGTGTTTGGTTTCATTGCAACTCATCCCTTGGCACACCACCTTTCTCACACTTCATCCACCACCCACCACCATTACAACACCATCATCCACCACCATCATCCATTGTCCATCATAGAGTGTGTGAGTCGTCTCGGGATCCAAGATTGATCGTAAGAGTTCTTGACAATCAAGGCCATGTTTGTCTAAGTCTCTTACATCACTTGGTGAAGACAAGTGTTTAGTATAATACTTTTTATTTTTAATCTTTTGCACTTTTTATTTGGTTTTGTATTAATGACTTTAATAACTAGTTGCTTATGTTGAAGGTGATCTTTCCTTATCGTTTGTCCGTGGTGTCTTGGCATTATTTTACTGTCTATATAAAATAAAAGATTTTCACCATTCATATCTCCACGGTCTATATGGAGGTATGTTGGCTACCTGGTCGGGGGTTAAGGGAACGGTTTGGTAAGGGTCTTGCCCTTGTTCAGCGTTTAGAGGTCCTGCAAGGGACCTGGGTCAAATTTAGTAGGATCTCCTTCAATGCCCATAGGTATTGGATGGCGGGGATCCAAACTCTTTGACTCCCTCATAAGTTAACTACTATTAATACTATAACCCGGCTATTTAGGACTGTATCCCTGCTGACTCAGACTACTTAGTCGAGGGTAACGTCACCGCCAAAAGCGGGGCCTACCATAATTTGTATTAATAACTTAATTCATTATCTTCCAATAATCCAACCCTTTAGGATTGTATCCTTGTTGACTCAAACTACTGGGTTGAGGGTAACGTCGCCTTCAAAAGAGGGGCCTACTACAATAAGTAAGATAATCTCTTAAACAAGTGCAAAAGTGCGAAAATAATCAAAGGTTATACTAATACACGAGTCGGATCCAAGTGATTCATCTTGTCTATCTGTTTTTATTTTATTTTTATTTTTCAGCATTTAGTTAGTTTTTATTTTCTTAGTTTAAAAAAAAACCTTTTCTAACATTTTGATTTGATTAGACGTTGAGGATAAACCGGTACTAAAAGCTCTTGTGTCCTTGGACGACCTCGGTATCTTACCAACACTATACTACGTCCACGATGGGTGCACTTGCCCATATGTGTATTTAGTGTTAGTAAATATCGTGTTTTATAAATTTAAAACTTGGCTAAAAGTGTAAAAAAGGGCTTAAATATATATCAAAAATATATTACACTACACACGCATCAAGTTTTTGGCGCCGTTGCCGGGGACACAAGGATTTTAAGAAAGTTAGGAATCAACGGCCTAATCATATTTTTATTTTCCTTTTTAATTTTTAGGATTTTTCTTAGTTTTTCAGCTTCTGCAGAGCTCAGCACGGGCCGTGCCCGCTGAACACGCCCCCGTGCTCAATAATTGGAACTGTCAATCCTGTTTTAAGTCAGACAGTAAGCTGAACACGGGGCCGTGCTCACTCAACACGCCCCCATGCCCAAGATTCACTTACTGGATTTTGAGATGAAAACGATATGGTTTGACCCGTTTTGGCTAGTTTATGCAAACTAGTCACATAAGCCGATCCGAACGCGAAAATGCGTAACGGGTAACCAAATGAGTCATATGCAGGTTTCCTAAGTTAATATGCCTTAAATATGTTGTGACATCAGTAAGATATCTTCTATTATGCCAAAAACGGATTTAAACTCAAATTATGCCCCGTAAGGGCATTTTGGTCATTTTAAAGGTTATAAAAGAGGTTTAATATAAATCTGAGTTTCAGGTCTGATGTAATTAGTAAAAATAATTAATTTACTAAGTTATATCAGTAGGGTATAACCTATATGTGAAATTTATCATTTCTAACCATACTATGCACCGAAAGGGCATTTTGGTAATTTCACCTAAGGTTTAAAGGTCAACTCTGGAAATCTGAGTTTAAAACTTTTGCTTACTGATAAAGTATAAAAATTTACTTAAAACCTCAGTAGGTATCAAGTCTTATATATCTAAAATGGTTTTAATACATACCATGCGCTTAAAACGCGTAAAAAGGCGATTTTAAGCGATTTTCGGGTTTTATAAAAAAAACTGAAATTTTTATTATTCCAGAAGGCTTAAAATATTTTGTTTATCATATTGGATCAATAGAAAAAGGTTTGGTATCAAAAGGATTGGTAAAACTCATTTTATAGCCTAAAAGGGCAAAATCGACAATTACCGAATTAAGCTTAGAACTCTATGTTATGCTCAGCCAAAAAATAAATAAAAATCTCCAAAAATCCTAGAATATTATTTTATATCAATGGTTAAAAAGTTTGGTATCAATAATCGGGTTTAGATAGGCTATATGCTAATTATGCCGCTTAATTAACAAAAAGCTTCTCATTTACGCTAATGAGCGTATCTCCTAATCTAGACCTCAAACTGATGTCAAATTTTAGGGACAAGTTTATAAATCAGTAGTGAAGGTTTCTATTCTTTCACTTTTTAAAAAAATACATGTTAAGGTGAAAATGGCATAATAGTCAACATTTAAGCATTTAACGGAAACATGCATATGAATCGGATAACTAATGAACCAAGTTGTATAATCACATACAGTTATACTTATAGGTAACTTGGTCCTAATAAAGCTCTAAGGCATTTCTAAACTATGCTCAAACGGGTCAGAACTGAAAGTCAAAGTAGAAATCCACTTATGCGACTTTCGGTTCCAATCCGAGCTTAAACGGAAAATTGTCGAGTTGAACATGTTTAGATATGTTCTTACATTAATTACCAAGTTATATGAGTGATAAAACAGGTTGCATAGCTTCTACATTGCTAATTATGCATTAATTTGAAAATTAGCTTTCTGTTGACTTGTTAATATCAAGTTTGACCCGACAATTGACCTACTTAGAGTGGGAATCAGAGGGTGCCCTTTTAAGGGTTTATTGCCCACATAATTATCAACTCATAGATACTTTCAATTTGAAATTTGACTGGACAAATTAAGATTTATGACGAAGTCAAATCTTAATTACGACGGTTTGACTTGACGCTAACAAACTAAGTAAAACTGAAGTAAGGCAGCTGGCATGATTTTATGGTGCTGGGGGACTCAGGCGGCCCACGTAAGGATTGGGCCTGACCTTACGCGACCCGTGTGAGGGTGGCTCTCCGGTCAGCAAGTTTCAAATATTGCAATTTTGGTCCCTGGTCCTTCTAAACTCGTTTTTAACATGGTTTCTTGCACTTTTAACCCCCAAACTTGACTTTTAAGGACCCCAAGTCATAAACCAACTTTGTTAAGTCCCCGGTTATTCATACGATCACCGAAAAGCCTTAAATTTCAACGTTGACGCTTTTAACGCCTGGTATACAAATATTGTCATAACTTCCTCATACTTAATCGAAACCTTGTGAAATTTTTATCACTTATTCTCGTGAGTATAATTAACCATTACAAAGCTTCCGGTTTGCTAAAAGGTCACTCAGAGGTATACTTTAAACATGTTGACACATTTAACCCCTGTAGTTTGTAATTCCTCACTTTCTTTCACAATTAGCTTCGTATGATCCATGATTTATTCGTTTAAGGGTATAAACATCATGTAGGGTTATTGAAAGATATATTTATTCATTATTGACACTTTGAACCCTTTTATTCACATACTTTCCTTGTTTGTCAACTTTAGTCCTTCTAAAGTAATCTTTTACACGTTTTAAGTCCATGACACGTGTCGATATAATATTGGACATGAATTTTTGAGGCGTTACATCCTCACCCCCTTAAAAGAAATCTCAACCTTGAGATTTACTGAAATAAATGAGGGTATTTTTCTTTCATTGTGGATTCTACCTCCCACGTGTACTCGGGACCTCTGCGGGCATCCCATTTGACCTTTACAATTGGCACATGCTTCCTTCGAAGCTTCTTAACCTGTCAATCCTCAATTGACAAAGTTTTTCCACAAATTTCAAGCTCTCATCTTTGTGCACATCTGTATGTGGTATGACTAGCGATTCATCTGCTAGGCATTTCTTCAGATTGCAGATGTGGAATACATTGTGAATACCACTGAGCTCTTTAGGTAAGTTTAACTTATAAGCCACTGTTCCTACACATTCGATGATCTCGAATGGTCCTATATACCTTAGGCTTAATTTACCTTTCTTACCAAATCGTATCACCCCCTTCCAGGGTGATACTATAAGCAAAACTTTATCTCCAACCTCAAACTTTAGAGGTTTTCTCCTTTTATCAGCATAACTTTTCTGCCTATCCCTGGAAGCTTTCAGGCGGTCACGAATCTGGACAATCTTGTCCGTTGTTTCAAAGACTATGTCAGGTCCTGACAATTGAGCTTCCCCTACTTCTGCCTAACAAATAGGCGTTCTGCATTTCCTACCATATAATGCCTCAAAAGGCGCAACCTGAATGCTTGTATGGTAGCTATTGTTATAGGAGAACTCGATTAATGGCAGGTGGTTATCCCAACTACCACCTAAGTCAATCACACATGCATGAAGCATGTCTTCCAAAGTTTGGATTGTACGCTCACTCTGTCCGTCCCTCTGAGGATGGTAAGCCGTACTAAAATTTAAGTGCGTGCCCAAAGACTGTTGGTAACTTTTCCAAAAATGAGATGTGTATCTGGCATCCCTATCGAAGATAATAGATACTGGTACGCCATGAAGAGATACTATCTTATCTACGTACAATTGGGCTAACATGTCGGAGCTATGAGTCTCCTTAATGGGTAGGAAATGTGCTGACTTAGTCAGTCTATCTACTATCACCCAAATAGTATCATTTCCTTTCTTGGTCTTTGGCAACTTGGTGATGAAATCCATTGTCACCATTTCCCATTTCCAGGTGGGAAGTTCAGGCTGTTGTAGCAAACCTGACGGCTTTTGATGTTCAGCTTTGACTTGCGCGCATGTCAAGCACTTAGCTACATAGGCAGCTATAGACTTCTTCAAGCCTATCCACCAATAATTTGCCTTCAGATCCTGGTACATCTTATCAGCTCCAGGATGAACGGAATATTTATTACTATGGGCTTCCTGGAGGATGACATCCCGAAGTCCTCCATAAACTGGAACCCATATTCGCCCATTTAACCTCAGGATTCCGTCCTTGCCATAGGGTAACTGCTCTTCAGTTACTCCTAGCTTTTCATCAGGATAGTTAGCTTCTAGCACAGCTTCCTTCTGTGCAGCTAACAACTTTTCATTCAAACTATTCTTTATCTCAATGCTCTTGGCATTGATTCTCATAGGCTTCACCCTCTCCTTTCTACTTAAGGCATCAGTGACTACATTTGCCTTGCCAGGGTGGTATCTTATTTCACAGTCATAATCATTCAAAGTTTCCATCCACCGTCACTGCCTCATGTTTAAGTCCTTCTGATTAAACAAATGTTGAAGGCTCTTGTGATCAGAATAGATCACACACTTGGTTCCATACAAGTAATGCCTCCACAGTTTTAGTGCGAATACAACGACACCTAGCTCCAAGTCATGGGTGGTGTAATTCTTCTCGTGCACCTTTAACTGACGTGAAGCATAGGCAATAACCTTGCCTTTTTGCATAAGCACACATCCCATACCGGTGTGTGATGCATCACAATATACTACAAACTCATCAATTCCATCAGGAAACGTCAATACTGGAGTGTTGCTCAACTTTTGCTTTAGAATATCAAAAGATTCTTGCTGCTTAGGCCCCAAATCAAACTTGCTATTCTTGCGGGTGAGTAGAGTCAGGGGTGCTGCGATTCTTGAGAAGTATTCAATAAATCGCCTGTAGTATCCTGCCAGTCCTAGAAAGCTGCGAATCTCCGTAGGCGTCTTCGGCTCTTGACAGTTCATAATAGCTTCAATCTTAGCGGGATCTACTTGGATACCACGCTCACTAACCACATGTCCAAGAAATTGGACTTCACGAAGCCAAAATTCACACTTTGAAAATTTGGCATAGAGCTTTTCTTGATGAAGCAGTTTCAGAATGCAACGGAGATGCTTCTCGTGGTCAGCTTGACTCTTCGAGTAAATGAGAATGTCATCGATGAAGACGATGACAAATTTATCCAAGTAAGGCTTGCAGACGCGATTCATGAGATCCATGAATGCGGCAGGTGCGTTAGTGAGCCCAAAAGGCATCACTAGGAACTCGTAATGACCATAACGAGTCCTAAATGCAGTCTTGTGCACATCTTCATCTTTAACCTTCAATTAATGATAGCCTGACCTCAAATTGATCTTAGAAAAGTAGCTTGCTCCTTTCAATTGATCGAACAGATCGTCGATCCTGGGCAAAGGATACCTATTCTTGATAGTGACCTTATTAAGCTCACGGTAATCGATGCACAGACGCATCGAACAATCCTTCTTCTTGAAAAATAGGATTGGCGCTCCCCAAGGAGACGAGCTAGGTCTAATAAAACCTTTAGCTAACAAATCATCTAGTTGCGTCCTCAATTCCTTCATCTCTGTTGGTGCCAATCTATAAGGCGCTCTCGCAACAGGTGCTGCTCCCGGGATGATGTCAATTCTGAATTCTACTTGCCTATCTGGTGGTGAACCAGGTAGTTCTTTAGGAAATACTTCAGGGTATTCAGAAATGACAGGAATATCTTCAACCTTAGGCTTCTGCTCATCAATAGATACATGTGCCATATAAATGACACAACCCTTCTTCAGACACCTAAATGCCTTGAGCATAGACACTTGCTCAGGTAACCTATACCGGGTATCTCCTTGAATGGTAAGTGACTCACCAGATGGAGTCTTAACCACCACTTGCTTCTTATTGCAGACGATCTGGGCTTGGTTATTAGATAACCAATCCATGCCTAAAACTATGTCAAAACCGGCTAACTTCAAAGGAAGTAGGGATAATGGAAAAGAGTGGTTCCTAATGGATATAACACATCCATCTAACATGGTTGATGCGGTTTCTATGGTCCCATAAGCTAATTCAACCTCATACTTCACACTTAAGGTTTTAACAGGAAAGTTTAACAACTTACAAAACTTATCATCTATAAATGACTTATCAGCTCCTGAATCAAAAAAATACTCTTGCATAGACATCATTTATGAGGAAGGTACCTGTGATCACATTGTCGTCCTGAATGGCTTCTCGTGCATCCATACGGAAGACCCTTGCATTGGTCTTCTTATCCTCTTCAGACTTCTTGGCGTATTTAGGGAAATTAGTCTTGTTGTGCCCTTTTTCATTGCAGTTGTAGCACGTAGCATCCTTAATCTTCTTGCAATCAACAGTCTTATGCTCTTTAGACTTGCATAACTGATGTGTGTAAAATGCAACATATAAAATACATCAAATAAGACATAAAACTAACCCTTTTTAAGTACTAATGTTGGAAAAAGAGTGCTTTTGTCTTCCTTTTGTATTTTCAGGATTAAATGAGCTCAAATTCACAAAAGAAGCAAAAAGACAGCTAAATCTAACATAAATACAAGGAAAGGAACATAAGTGGATTGCCCGACCCCTCAACGGCATCCTCCCAAGCAAAATAGAGAAGACAGAAGACTGAACACGCCCCGTGCTCAGCCAGCACGGGGCCGTGCCCAAGAAGCAGTAGAAAAGACAAACCTATAGAAGCTTCTATTGCCCACCACGGGGCCGTGTCCAGCGGACACGGGGGCGTGGCGAAAGTACAGCAGGCGCATTAATTGTAATTGCGAATTACAATTAATGAAGAGAGAGAATGTCAGGCAGGCACGGGGGCGTGTCCAGCGGACACGGGGCCGTGCCCAGCCTTCTTTTCAGCCTATAAATAGGAGTGTTTGGTTTCATTGCAACTCATCCCTTGGCACACCACCTCTCTCACACTTCATCCACCACCCACCACCATTACAACACCATCATCCACCACCATCATCCATTGTCCATCATAGAGTGTGTGAGTCGTCTCGGGATCCAAGATTGATCGTAAGAGTTCTTGACAATCAAGGCCATGTTTGTCTAAGTCTCTTACATCACTTGGTGAAGACAAGTGTTTAGTATAATACTTTTTATTTTTAATCTTTTGCACTTTTTATTTGGTTTTGTATTAATGACTTTAATAACTAGTTGCTTATGTTGAAGGTGATCTTTCCTTATCGTTTGTCCGTGGTGTCTTGGCATTATTTTACTGTCTATATAAAATAAAAGATTTTCACCATTCATATCTCCACGGTCTATATGGAGGTATGTTGGCTACCTGGTCGGGGGTTAAGGGAACGGTTTGGTAAGGGTCTTGCCCTTGTTCAGCGTTTAGAGGTCCTGCAAGGGACCTGGGTCAAATTTAGTAGGATCTCCTTCAATGCCCATAGGTATTGGATGGTGGGGATCCAAACTCTTTGACTCCCTCATAAGTTAACTACTATTAAAACTATAACCCGGCTATTTAGGACTGTATCCCTGCTGACTCAGACTACTTAGTCGAGGGTAACGTCACCGCCAAAAGCGGGGCCTACCATAATTTGTATTAATAACTTAATTCATTATCTTCCAATAATCCAACCCTTTAGGATTGTATCCTTGTTGACTCAAACTACTGGGTTGAGGGTAACGTCGCCTTCAAAAGAGGGGCCTACTACAATAACTAAGATAATCTCTTAAACAAGTGCAAAAGTGCGAAAATAATCAAAGGTTATACTAATACACGAGTCGGATCCAAGTGATTCATCTTGTCTATCTGTTTTTATTTTATTTTTATTTTTCAGCATTTAGTTAGTTTTTATTTTCTTAGTTTAAAAAAAAAAACCTTTTCTAACATTTTGATTTGATTAGACGTTGAGGATAAACCGGTACTAAAAGCTCTTGTGTCCTTGGACGACCTCGGTATCTTACCAACACTATACTACGTCCACGATGGGTGCACTTGCCCATATGTGTATTTAGTGTTAGTAAATATCGTGTTTTATAAATTTAAAACTTGGCTAAAAGTGTAAAAAAGGGCTTAAATATATATCAAAAATATATTACACTACACACGCATCAAGTTTTTGGCGCCGTTGCCGGGGACACAAGGATTTTAAGAAAGTTAGGAATCAACGGCCTAATCATATTTTTATTTTCCTTTTTAGTTTTTAGGATTTTTCTTAGTTTTTCAGCTTCTGCAGAGCTCAGCACGGGCCGTGCCCGCTGAACACGCCCCCGTGCTCAATAATTGGAACTGTCAATCCTGTTTTAAGTCAGACAGTAAGCTGAACACGGGGCCGTGCTCACTCAACACGCCCCCGTGCCCAAGATTCACTTACTGGATTTTGAGATGAAAACGATATGGTTTGACCCGTTTCGGCTAGTTTATGCAAACTAGTCACATAAGCCGATCCGAACGCGAAAATGCGTAACGGGTAACCAAATGAGTCATATGCAGGTTTCCTAAGTTAATATGCCTTAAATATGTCGTGACATCAGTAAGATATCTTCTATTATGCCCAAATCGGATTTAAACTCAAATTATGCCCCGTAAGGGCATTTTGGTCATTTTAAAGGTTATAAAAGAGGTTTAATATAAATCTGAGTTTCAGGTCTGATGTAATTAGTAAAGATAATTAATTTACTAAGTTATATCAGTAGGGTATAACCTATATGTGAAATTTATCATTTCTAACCATACTATGCACCGAAAGGGCATTTTGGTAATTTCACCTAAGGTTTAAAGGTCAACTCTGGAAATCTGAGTTTAAAACTTTTGCTTACTGATAAAGTATAAAAATTTACTTAAAACCTCAGTAGGTATCAAGTCTTATATATCTAAAATGGTTTTAATACATACTATGCGCTTAAAACGCGTAAAAAGGAGATTTTAAGCGATTTTCGGGTTTTATAAAAAAAAACTGAAATTTTTATTATTCCAGAAGGCTTAAAATATTCTGTTTATTATATTGGATTAGTAGAAAAAGGTTTGGTATCAAAAGGATTGGTAAAACTCATTTTATAGCCTAAAAGGGCAAAATCGACAATTACCGAATTAAGCTTAGAACTCTATGTTATGCTCAGCCTAAAAATAAATAAAAATCTCCAAAAATCCTAGAATATTATTTTATATCAATGGTTAAAAATTTTGGTATCAATAATCGGGTTTAGATAGGCTATATGCTAATTATGCCGCTTAATTAACAAAAAGCTTCTCATTTACGCTAATGAGCATATCTCCTAATCTAGACCTCAAACTGATGTCAAATTTTAGGTACAAGTTTATAAATTAGTAGTGAAGGTTCCTATTCTTTCAACTTTTTCAAAAGTTACATTTTAAGGTGAAAAGGGCATAATAGTCAACATTTAAGCATTTAACGGAAACATGCATATGAATCGGATAACTAATGAACCAAGTTGTATAATCACAGAGAGTTATACTTATAGGTAACTTGGTCCTAATAAATCTCTAAGGCATTTCTAAACTATGCTCAAACGGGTCAGAACTGAAAGTCAAAGTAGAAGTCCACTTATGCGACTTTCGGTTCCAATCCGAGCATAAACTGAAAATTGTCGAGTTGAACATGTTTAGACATGTTCTTACATTAATTACCAAGTTATATGAGTGATAAAACAGGTTGCATAGCTTCTACATTGCTAATTATGAATTAATTTGAAAATTAGCTTTCTGTTGACTTTTTAATATCAAGTTTGACCCGACAATTGACCTACTTAGAGTGGGAATCAGAGGGTGCCCTTTTAAGGGTTTATTGCCCACATAATTATCAACTCATAGATACTTTCGATTTGAAATTTGACTAGACAAATTAAGATTTATGATGAAGTCAAATCTTAATTACGACGGTTTGACTTAACGCTAACAAACTAAGTAAAACTGAATTAAGGAAGGTTAATGATGCTTACCAAGGTCCTATGCATGACTAAAGATCACTAGGAAGGGTGCTTGAGCTCCAGGAACCTCCAGGAAGTGAGTTGTGAAGTTTTGAATGCAAGTGTCCAAGTTTTGCAACAAATGGGTCTTTATATAGGAGTTTAAATTCACCAAGATCATGCCAAATAAGTCTATGGGATGATTCCTGATCATCCCAAGTGTCCCTAGGCCTTTATAAACCATCAAACAAGCCCATAGAATAAAAAACAAGTGTTTAAAGTCGGTTAAACGGACTGAACTGGCAGCTGGCATGATTTTCTGGTGCTGGGGGACTCAGGCGGCCCGCGTAAGGATTGGGCCTGACCTTACGCGGCCCGTGTGAGGGTGGCTCTCCGGTCAGCAAGTTTCAAATATTGCAATTTTGGTCCCTGGTCCTTCTAAACTCGTTTTTAACATGGTTTCTTGCACTTTTAACCCCCAAACTTGACTTTTAAGAACCCCAAGTCATAAACCAACTTTGTTAAGTCCCCGGTTATTCATACGATCACCGAAAAGCCTCAAAATTTCAACGTTACGAATATTGTCATAACTTCCTCATACTTAATCGAAACCTTGTGAAATTTTTATCACTTATTCTCGTGAGTATAATTAACCATTACAAAGCTTCGGGTTTGGTAAAAGGCCATTCAGAGGTATACTTTAAACATGTTGACACATTTAACCCCTGTAGTTTGTAATTCCTCACTTTCTTTCACAATTAGCTTCGTATGATCCATGATTTATTCGTTTAAGGGTATAAACATCATGTAGGGTTATTGAAAGATATATTTATTCATTGTTAACACTTTGAACCCTTTTATTCACATAATTTCCTTGTTTGTCAACTTTAGTCCTTCTAAAGTAATCTTTTACACGTTTTAAGTCCATGACACGTGTCGATATAATATTGGACATGAATTTTCGAGGCGATACAAAGTGTCCTTGGCTTGAAGGGTAATTTAGTCATTTCTCACTTAAACAACTTCCGATTTGATTTTTAAACGGCTATAACTTTTTCATACGTTAATATTTTTAGGAAAAAAATTATACCGTATTAGCGAGCATTTCATTTTTCTTTAATTCAAAAAGCCTATTGCTAGTTTTCTTAAAAAATTACATGATTTTGAATATCCATTAGTTCATTACATGATTTTGAATATCCAACACATGACTACGTGATTTTGAATACTCATTACGTGATTACACAATTACACGATTACACATTCATTTTAAATCCATTATGTGATTACACATTCAATATGATTTGTTATAACTAAGGTTATTACAATTATGCTTATAACGTAATCAATCGGTGTGGTTTCATATAAAATACACTATAATGAAATCAAAAAAATTGGTATGCAAAATCACGTAGTCACGTAATAATACATAGTCAACTATTATTACGTAATTACACTAATAATTTATTGTGGTTTCACATACTATAATGAAATCACGTGATAGGTATTCAAAATCACGTAGTCATGTGTTGGGTATTCAAAATCACGTAATTACGTAATGGGTTTTCAAAATCACGTAACTACGTAATAGGTATTCAAAATGACGTAATTACGTAATGGGTATTCAGAATCATGTAATTTTTTAAGAAAACTATAGCAATTGGCTGCTTGAATTAAAGAGAATTAAATGCCCGTTAATACAATGTAAAAAAAAGTTATTAACGTATGAAAAAGTTATAGCCGTTTGAAAATCAAAGGGGAAGGAGTTCAAGTGAGAAATGACTAAAATACACTCTCTATATTTGTTTATTCAATTGTTTGAATCTGAGATTTACAAAAATGACCCCTCTAGTTTTAAACCATTGAACTTGGGAGATTAATAACTTAGTTTGTCTCCTACACCTCCTACAAAGAAATCTCTATTGTAAATGATCTCTTATCATATTAAGTATTCTAACATCAAAATGTTATTTAATATATACAATAATTTGTAACAGAAGGCTCTTCACAAATATTATTTTGGGTAAATTACACTTTTTGTCCTTTATGTTTGTATCGAATTGCAATGGATAGCCTTTAACTTCAATAATTACAATCACATTCCTTTTTTTAGAAAAACCATTACACCTTACGTCCTTTGCATAACCTGGTTAAAATTTTCAGTTAAATATGACAACTGCAAGGCACATGAGGGTACTTATATAATTTTAATCATTTATCTAAATAATGTATTAATAAAACAAATCAAATTGAAAATGAGAACCCCTATCTCTCTGCTCTCTAAATCTGAACCCAGATCAGTCATAACTTATAACCTGCACCTCATTGCCACCGTAAAATTGCAGACTTAAATGCAACACGTTTAGACCGGTAGCAATAGTAGTGCGAATTCGGTTAGGCCTTTACATGAATCACAATTTGAAAAACATAGAAATACATTGCTAAAATTTGTTTTAGAATCATAATTTGTGTCAATTTTGTGCTGAATCTGATTAAGAATGAATGGGATAATAGCAGCAATAGATAATGGTTCATCAACAACCAAACCATATCCGATTTTGGTGTCAAATTTGCTATCCAAAAGGTACCATGTTTCATCATTATGAATTGTAAATCATAGGTGGTTACTAATTGAATGGTTCATCAACAACCAAACACATATCGACTCCATTTCTAGGGTTTCCCTGCCTCCAAAAATCTTCACTCTGCAGCAGTGCAATTAACAAATAAGGAAGATGAAGATGATTTTGCCAGCATGAAATACCCCACCGCTGTCAACGGAGTCATCTCGGTCCTCCCTCCTTCACTAATTCCGGTTGACGATTCGATAAACACCGTCACCGGAATCGAAAAATGAAATATCCCACTGCCGTCAACGGAGTCATCTCGGTCCTCCCTCCTTCCCTAATTCCGGTTGACGATTCGATAAACACCGTCACCGGAATCAGAATTCGCAAATCCTTAGAATCTTGCCATCAAATATAGGGACGATTTGCTACGATTAGGACTGGACTGCTTGCTGATTAGATAAAATTCCGAACGGAAAACAGTAGAGTTATTAAATTCAACAACAATTTCAAGATATTAAGGTATGATGATGAATTTTTGTTTTTGAGAAGTGAAGAATTGGGGGCTGTTGATAATTACCACCACCACTCTTATTGATTTGGGGTTTTTTGTGAAGTGGGAATTGGGGATGGTTGATGCGTGTCGTTGTGTATATGTTTTAGGTGTATATTTTAAGCCGTTTTACACTTTTTTAACCAAGTTTTAAATTTATAAAACACGATATTTACTAACACTAAACACACATATGGGCAAGTGCACCCATCTTGGACGTAGTATAGTGTTGGTAAGATACCAAGGTCGTCCAAGGACACAAGAGCTTTTAGTACCGGTTTATCCTCAAAGTCTAATCAAATCAAAAAGTTAGAAAAAGATTTTTAAACTAGAGAAATAAAACTAACTAAAATGCTGAAAAGTAAAATAAAAGTAAAAACAAATAGACAAGATGAATCACTTGGATCCGACTCGTGTGTAGTGTAACCTTTGATTATTTTCGCACTTTTGCACTTGTTTAAGAGATTATCTTAGTTATTGTAGTAGGCCCCTCTTTTGAAGGCGACGTTACCCTCAACCCAGTAGTTTGAGTCAGCAAGGATACAATCCTAAAGGGTCGGATTATTGAAAGATAATTAATTAAGTTATTAATGCATAATGTGGTAGGCCCCTCTTTTGAAGGCGACGTTACCCTCGGCTAAGTAGTCTGAGTCAGCAGGGATACAGTCCTAAGTAGCCGGGTTAAAGTTTTAATAGTAGTTTAACTTACGAGGGGGTCAAAGAGTTTGGACCCCCACCATCCAATACCGTTGAGTATTGAAGGAAGTCCTACTAAATTTGACCCAGGTCCTTTGCAGGATCTATACATTGAACAATGGCAAGACTCTTACCAAACCGTTCCCTTAACCCCCGACCAGGTAGACAACATACCTCCACATAGACCGTGGAGATATGAATGGTGAAAATCTTTTATTTTATATAGACAGTAAAATAATGCCAAGACACCACGGACAAACGATAAGGAAGAATCACCTTCAACATAAGAAACTAGTTATCAAAGTCATTAATACATAACCAAATAAAAAGTGCGAAAGATTAAAAATAAAAAGTATTACACTAAACACTTGTCTTCACCAAGTGATGTAAGAGACTTAGGCAAACATGGCCTTTGATTGTCAAGAACTCTTACGATCAATCTTGGATCCCGAGACGACTCACACACTCTATGATGGACAATGGATGATGGTGGTGGATGATGGTGTTGTGATGGTGGTGGGTGGTGGGTGGTGGGTGAAGTGTGAGAGAGGTGGTGTGCCAAGGGATGAGTTGCAAGAGCTCGAAGCACTCCTATTTATAGGCTGAACAGAAGCTCGGGCACGGCCCCGTGTCCATTGGGCACGGCCCCGTGTCCATTGGGCACGGCCCCGTGTCCATCCTCCTCTCTTTCTTCATTAAATGCAATTTGTCTGCATTAGTTGACCATACCCCCGTGTCCGCTGAGCACGACCCCGTGTGCAGAAGCACATCTATACTATCAAGATTTGCCTGGATTTCGCGAATCTTATAGTTGACCACGGCCCCGTGTCCGCTGAGCACGGCCCCGTGGTGGGCGATGGAAGCTTCTACCAATTTGTCTTTTCTGCTGACACTTGGGCACGCCCCCGTGCTCATTGAGCACGGGGCGTGTTCAGCCCTCTGTTTCCTTGTTTTGCTTGGGAAGATGCTGTCGGGGGTCGGGCATGCCACGTTTGTTCCTTTTCTTGTATTTGTGTTAGATTTAGTTGCCTTTTTTGCTTCTTTTGTTCAGTTGAGCTCATTTAATCCTGAAAATACAAAAGGAAGACAAAAGCACACTTTTTCCAACATTAGTACTAAAAAGGGTTAGTTTTATGCCACAATTGATGTAATTTATATGTTGCATTTTGTGCACATCAATGGTGTTATGATGAAGAAGACTGAGACAAAAGGAGAAAAACATGGTGCCAAGATAATGGAAATTAGAATTTGTGGCAGTGATATCTTTAGATGAGAGAGTGAGAGTGAGAGTGAGAGTGGAGAGGGTATTTAATAAATAATTAAATGCTAATTTCTTTTATTTATTAAATAACTAGGTATAAAGACTAAACTACCCTTATATGACAAGACTTAACTGAATATATTAACCAGGTTAGGGCCAAAGGACGTATGGTATACTGAGTTTCCAAATAAAGGATTGTGACTGTAACTATTGAAGTTAAAGGTCATCCATTGTAACCTGCTACAAACATAAAGGATGAAAAGTATAATTTACCCTATTATTTTTACCAACAACTTTAATTAAATTTAATCTGAGACTTTTTCTTGACATTTGTAATGTACTCAAGAACAACAATCGTTAGTTTATTTTTATTTGTATGTTACAATATTAGCCACATGATACGAACCGAATCGCTAATCAAATGGTCCAAGAAAATAGGAAGAAAACCAGATAGAAAAATAGATAGAAACCAGAATTTTAGTAATTCATTTCTTCATTCCTTAAACTCAAACTCACAAAGCCATTTATAGGAAAACAAACAGAAAGGAAATAACTACTT
This sequence comes from Helianthus annuus, assembly GCF_002127325.2. Lineage (NCBI taxonomy): Eukaryota > Viridiplantae > Streptophyta > Magnoliopsida > Asterales > Asteraceae > Helianthus > Helianthus annuus. Next base: position 166,066,685 of record NC_035443.2, read on the forward strand.
GAGCTAAATTAGAAGGCCACTTCTACCATTACAAGACTTACTAATTAACTACATAACTAAAATAACTAAACAAAAGAAAAATGCTAAAACTAAAGGGGTGTTGCATGGCTACATGGGTTGAAAGATGGATGAGAAATCGGCACATATCACCACACAAAGTTTTAAAGGACTTTTTAATTAAAAAGGCGTGATGGAACCAATAAATTTTGCAAAGGAATTAGAGATGTAAAATGTGTTGCTAATTTATGATATTATTTTATCTCAAATTCCGACTCTAAGTTAGCGACATTCAATATTGGAATCGGGCTCGAAAATTGATTCGACTCTAATGTAAAATCACCTAATCAAAATTCAATTAGAAATTTGAAATCTTATTATGAGTTGAATTCAGAATTTGTGATTTTCGATTCGAAATTTGTATTACAAATATCCATATAATTATATATACACACATATACATACATACTAATGTCATGTGAATTAGGTATATTAATTTAATAATATTGAGCACACTTAAGTGTGTACCTTAATAACTTGGGAACACGATTATCTAGTTTTTAAATTTATAAAAAAAATGATTTTTATTTAAACTAAATACACATACTGGGCAGGAAACTCATCGCGTATAGTATAACTTTGGATAAGAACCGAATATCGTCCAATGATACACTTCCGTACTCAACCATTTATTATTACTATGACCATCCTTATTGGTAGTTAGTTTTGTAGGCTAAAATAGTAATATATGACTCTTGGATAAGTTTCTGTTTATTAATATAGTTTATTTTATAAAATGAGGAAAATGGTTGAGTCTTCGATTTTATCTTTTATATGAATTGGAAGTGACTTCCTTGGTCCGATCGCCAACTTCCCTCAACATATTGATAGATCGGTCTAGAAATATGTCTATATTGAACCTCCCATAGCCTTTTGACTAGTAAACGATATGCTACAACAAGATTTGTTTAAGGCCATCTTGGTTATATTATATTTTTATAACTTAATTCATCTGTGCTTTCATTTCAATCTTAACAAATGGGATCATGTTTAGGGATCTTTAATAATTGCCAGAGCGATTTAGACATGAAATTAATTAAGTTACCGAATAAACAAAATAAGTCTCATTTCACCGGTTATCTTCTATTCCACCGGATTTCCTTATTCCCCCATTAATTTATTATCTTAACTTTAACCCCCAAATAGGATCTTGATGCATTACCAGAAGCCTTCCCAAAGGATCTTCATGTAATATCAGAAGCCTTTTATTACCCCATGATTTGGTTCGATACCAAAAGTTTGTCACCCGAATCTCGTTCAATACTAGAAGTCTACATGATAATAATCTTGATAGGCCAAGTTCGGATTTCCCTTATTAGTATATGGGTTATTACACCACCTTGAGTGTACTAATAAGCTTCACCTCCAAAGGATATCAAGAACACCAGATTAGATTAAAGGTACCATATGCACACCTGAGACAAGTTAAGTTAGGTTAAACTAATATGGTTAGATTAAGAGGTTGAGTCAATTTAGTTTCAAACGGGTCACGCAATCCTGTCACAAAAGATAATAAACCAAGAATTAGTAAAAGATAAACATATTAAATAAGATAAAACTAGTATATTAATAAGATTAACTAATCCAAGAGTTTGAGTAGACAAAGAGATTACAACGATATGAAACACTTTTACCAATTGCGATTACCACACTTCATGATCTTCAAGCTCTAGCTCAAGTGCAAGTATGTATGCAACAGAGTCTCAACTCTCATCTATTACATATGTTTAGTGAACTAATCTAAGGTAGGATGTAGGATCCTAGCTTTGGAGAGGTCTCGGTCAGCATGAAAGCCTTCCCTAAGGATCAACCTATCACTTCCAAACAAAGGGGGCTTAGGAAGCATCATGATCATAACATACTTAACTATTGATTAGTCAAGCTCCATGGACCATCCACACTTTCTCCAAGGGACTAGAGCTTTTATGGGTGAGAGACAAAGCCAAGGAGGCACAAGTCTATCAACCTTGGGGTTGTAGCACACCGGGGAACAAGATAGAAAAGAAGGGCATGCCGCGAATGGGTGAATGAGGTTGGTATTTGTAGGCTGATCAAAGGCAGGTGAGCACGAATGTGCCAAGTGTCACACCCCAACCGATGGCGGAAACATCGGGGCGGGACGAACAAATCTCTCAAAGCATCATAATGCTATTTGTGTCAATATAGATTAATTGAAATTTTCATAATAATGTCTAAATTGTCATACGAACCAAACACAGTCAAAATTGTATCAAACATCCCAAAAATTCAAACATTGTTCAAAATATTGTTTCTCCTAAGGTGTGTATCTAAAGTCACCCTTGTTGGTGCATCTAGTGTCTGTTAACTTCGTCTTAATCGAGTCTTATGTCTAGATAGGATAAACGAGCACACAACAGGGTTGAAATTAGGGTTTTATGTGTAAAAGTGGGTAATTCCACTTGAAAGTGTTAATGTGCATTTCAAACGAAATCACAAAGTTAATTCCGCTTGAAATGAACATTGACATGTTCAAGCGCTTTACTTACTCCGTTTGAAACAGTCATGTCAAGTTCAAGCGGAATCACCACATCTATATATAGCCATGTTTTTATGTCACTTGGAGCGGAATCAGATCATATGTTCTGAGTCGAGGTGCTGTCCGTTTGTCATTTGAACGTGTAAAAGCTCAGGAAATCAGTAATAGATAAAGATTAGAAATGAACAAGCTGTGTTGACATCTTTTACATTGATTCCGCCTTTGTACTTGATGATGAACTACTCATACTGACTATTTAGGGTCACACAATGGTCCAACAAGTGGTATCAGAGCTCAGGACGAGGAGTTCATACCAATTCAGCTTGAAATCATCGGATTTTCTCACTTCTACTCATTCTTTTCTGATTTGAACAAGATTTAACGGTCAAAAGGGCTTAAAACTCACACATATCAAGCGAAACATAGTGTTAACTAATCCTTGAAAGTATTGGACCTAAATTCGAACTAATTCTGATAAAAAACTTGTAATTCCGCTTGAAAAACTGTTCGAACATGCTGATGTCATACTAATTCCGCTTGAAATAGTATGTGTGATTTCAAACGAAATTAGTCTTTCTGGTTGATTCCGCTTGAAAATTCAAGCGAAATAAGTGATTTCGCTTCAGAGTTACTGATTCCGCTTGAAATTGCCATTGATTTCAAACGAAATCAGATTCCGCTTGAGAGTTCAAACGAAATTAGCTATTCCACTTGAAAGGACTTGATTCCGTTTGAGTTGTTATTTTGCTTGAAGGCTAATTTCGCTTGAAAGCTAATTCCGCTTGAGCAGTATTCCGCTTGAAAAATCTTATTCCGCTTGAAGCTATTTCGCTTCAACTGATTCCGCTTGAAGTTGTTGTTTTCAAAATTTCAAAAATTTTCTAAGTGTTCGTTGATCGTTTCAGGTACTTGGAAATGGATGATCTGTTCATGAATCCATTTTGTGATGTGTTTGCTTATACCGGTGGTTTGGGAGATGATACAACGACAAATACGAAAGACACCACATCAACATCAAATCCAAAGAAGATTCTTTCCGATGCGATGAGTGTAGAAAGTGCTTACGGTACATACAACACGCCTCCTAAACTATTGGCGATCGAAGATTATAATCGGTGGGCTACGAGATTTGAGGAGTGGCTTAAAGCATTCGCATACCCAAGCTGGAAAAGTTTAAAGAATGGTTACATTTCAGGAGATCGAAGTGGTCAAAGTTTAGTAGAACCTGATGATATAGAAAGATATGTTGCTGAACAAAAATGCATAGCGTTGATTCATCAGTCAGTCAGAGATGATATAATTTCATTGATCGAGTATACAAATTCAACATATCTTTGGCAGAAACTGAGGGTAAAGTGTGTAGGTAGTGCTGAGATTGTGAAAAACAAAAAGAAATTGTTACGTAAAGAGTTTGATTTATTTGGTTGTATGAAGAATGAATCTGTTTGTAAAATGATCGAGAGATTTGGGCATCTGAAGATGGAGCTAGCAAGACGCAAAATCACATACACTCAAGAGGAGTTGGTCGACAAATTGTTTGATTCGTTGCCAAATGAGCAAGATTGGCAATACTTTACCTTGATGTTGAAGAACACAATCAAGTCTGAAGATTTGACAGTGGATTTGCTTATCGAAAGACTAGAAAGCCATGAGTTGGAGATCAAGAAATCTAAAGTCAACAACACAGCTTATCAGCAGAATGTGGAGCTGTATTACAGAGGAAATCTTCCAAAGACTGGATCTCCAAGAACAGCGTTTTCTGCAGAAAGTTCAAATACTGTGAATCATGAAACACCTCAAAGTGGTTTTCACAGTGGATCTTCATCAACAACTTCAAACCAATCCGCATCTAAGAATTTATTCCAATGTAACATTGCTGTGGATCTGAAGAACACTCAAAATTTCAGTGAAGAGTCAGCAAAACAGCAGATGGTATTCTTAGCGTCTATGCTTGAATCGTACGAGAGCCTCGTGGCAGGCAAGATTGGAAACACCAACCTGACAAAGGAGGATTATGACCAGATCGATCCGGAAGAGATGGAATTGATCGACATCAGGTGGTGTATGGCCAGTGCAGTCCGAAGAGCTCAACGTGTCATGGAGATTACAGGAAGAAAGTCTATTGGTGGACCATCTACCAAGTTAGGCTTTGACAAATCGAAAGTCACATGTTTCAAGTGTAAACAGAAAGGTCATTTTAAAAGAGAGTGTCGAAATCCTTATGCTGATGATTCTGAAAATCCGTTCAGAGAAGATTACGACAAAAGAGCGATCTATCACCAGAACAAATCAGAACCACCCAGGATGAAGCAGCTTGAGGATACCCCCCAAAGAAAAATCCAGAGCTCTAGCTGTGATTCATGACGACGAAGGCTTTGATTGGAGTGATATTTTGCCTAAGGAAGATGCAGTAGGTTATGCGTTTGCTGCAACAACAGAAATCAAACCATTCAGAGACACCAGAACAGCAGCAGAAAAATCAAATGATAGACAACAGAGAGCTCAATACAAAATGATCAGAATTTCTCGTGTATACAGTGAAGCTAAAAAGGCAAAAAGATGGGATGCGGATAGAGAATGTTACCTTGATCCTGAAGGAAACATTGCTATTGATCCATAGACTCTTAGTCTTGAAGCTTTCGCTGAGGAATTTGCTGAACTAGAAGAGTCTCAACAGAGAGAATGGTGGGGAGGTGGTGAAGAGAAAGAGAAAGAGAAAGAAAAAGAGTAGGAGCAGAAGCCGAAGAAGATTGATGAAGGGATCATTGATACGTCACAGGAGTTGACAGCTGAAAACTTTGGAAAGATGGCTGACAAGGTGTTGGCTGCTAAGGAACTTGAGGTAGACTCTAAGTCTGTATCTGAGTCTAAAAGCCAGGTCAGTTCAAATGCGTCGTCGAGTGAGTCAGGTAAGAAAGTCAAAGGTGACAGTGACTGCAAAAATTGCATGAGAAACTGCAAAGTTTGTAGTACACAAGCTTACCTCAATGATACTAAGGTTAACGATCTGACAAAAAGAGTCAGAAAGGTTGAAGATCAGATTCTTGATCGTGATAAAATGCTCAAATTTTCAAATGATCAAGTTAAAAAATTAACTGAGAAAATTGACAATGATAAAATTGAAGTAGAAAGAATTAGGAAAGAAAATGAAAAACCAATTCATGAAAATCCTCAACTTTCAGAAAATTTTAACAAGTTAAAACAAACGATTCAAGATTCTGATGAACGAAACAGTAAAACAAGAAAAGAAGATGAGCATTTAACTGGAGTTCTTAGACACAAAGAAGAACAAATCAACAAGCAACTGGATGAGATTGCTAAGTTGAAGCTTCTGTTTGAAGAAGCTAAGATTGAGAATGAGCACATCAATCTGAAATTAACCAGTTACAACTCTGCAAGCTTTGTTTTGCAACATATTGTTCCCAAACCTATCGGGAAAAACAAAGCAGGCGAAGATGTATTCTCTGATGGAACAGGGGTGGGGTATCATCAAGTTCCACCACCAGTTCTAAACAATTTTTCAAAAAAACAATCAGGGTTGGTTAATGATGATGATGAAAATGAGGTGAAACTTCCGGACACAATTAATGTCACGTTCACTTCGTCTTCCGATGAGGATAGTGCCCAGACTGAAGTTGTGAAAAGTGTAGTTGAGAATGTTTTTAAATCTGAAAGTGACACTACTGAGAAAGATGAATGTTTCTTGGACAAATACATTCCAAAACCACAGTCCAAAAACAACTTAAATGAAGAACCAAATCTTGTCATGTACAAGATGTTGGGTTCGGATAAGTTGTTTTCGGATTCTGAGTTTCCACTGGAGAATGTAAATGTTGCTAAACTGACAAACGTGTTCAAATTGATTGAAGTTGATCTGCCAGAAGTGAACAATTTAAATAACTCAAAAAGGCAAATGAATTTTGAAAAAGATAAAGCTTACTACAAGAAGCCTGTTGTTCCACCACGTTTTTATAACAACAATCAAAACAAATGGTCGGGTGGTAAGACTTATCAGAAAAAGAATGTTCAAAACAGAAGGTTTGTTGAGAAGAAAGTGTTTGTGACAAGTTCAAGTTCACTTTCTGATGAGGAATCTAAAATCTTTTCGAAATCAAACAAAGAGTTCTTTGAAAAGAAGGCCTCACAGCCTCAGTCTGAAGGCACAAGTCGGGTAGTTGACACCTGAACATGCTTCAAATGTAATCAAGTTGGACATATTGCACGAAAGTGTACCAACTTGAAGCCTAAGACTGAAGTTGTCGAGTTTCAAAAGAAGAAAGTTGATGGAAAAGGAAAAGCTCCATTGGTTGTTGAGAAAAAGATTTTAAAAAATGAAAATATCAAAGTCAAAACTGAACCTAATAAAAATGTGGTAACTAAAAACGACAAGTTTTACAAGCGGGTTGCGTCACCTCAACAAACATGGAAGCCAAAAGTTGTTGAAAAGAAATCAAGTGTTCCAAAACCAAAGGTTTCTGAGACTGAAAAACAATCATCTTCTACCACACCGGTAAAGATGAATGTTCCTTTGGATTATTATGTGAAACTTGAGAAAGAAATGCAAAAATCTGAGAAGAAAGATGTTCAAAAGAAAGACCAACTATCTGGTCAACCTCAGAAAGATGAGTTTTTCTTATACAAAAAGGTTGAGGTTTGGTCTGAAGAAAACTTGAAAATCAATGATAAGAATTTTCCACCATTGATCAACAAAAGAAATATTCTTGATGTTCAGTTACTTGAGTTGATAGAGGCTTGGGTAGCACCAAAATCTAACTAAGTGTTTTTGACATGTGCAGGAGCTTCCAAGATCCGTTTCGCGATGGATTATGGATAGTGGAGCTTCTCGGCACATGACAGGGAAAACAGCCCTGTTGTACGATGTTAGAAATTTCAATGGAGGTTATGTAGGTTTTTCTGGTAATCAAGGAGGTAGAATAGTTGGTGAAGGAACGTTATCCAATGGGATTGTCATGTTTGAGAGAGTGAATTACATCGCTGAGCTTGAGAATAATCTGCTGAGTATCTCGCAGATTTGTGATAGGATGTATACTACGCATTTCACAGACAAAGAATGTTTGATCTTGAAACCAGGATTTGTTATCCCTGAAGAATGGATTATCATGAGGGCACCAAGAGTCAATGATTTGTACGTGTTGGATATGAGTGTAGCAACTACAACCACGGGCCAGGCTCATTGTTTTGTGTCTAGAGCAACGGAGAAAGAATCACAGTTGTGGCACCGCAAGATGGGGCATATACATCTGAGGAAAATGAATCATCTGGTGCACAATGATTTAGTTACGGGTGTTCACATTAAAGGTTTTTATCTGGAAGGGGAGTGCATTAGCTGTGTCAAAGGCAAGCAGAAGAAAAAGTCACACCCTCAAAAGCAAGTCAATTCAGTCTCAAGACCTTTAGAGAGACTTCATATGGACTTGTTTGGTCCAGTGAACGTCAAAAGTATTACTGGGGATCTCTATTGTCTTGTAGTAACTGATGATTATTTCAGATATACGTGGACGACATAATATTTGGGTCAATAAATGAGAATCTATGCAAAGATTTTGAATCAGTTATGAAGCAAAAGTTTGAAATGTCCTCGATGGGGGAGATGAAATTTTTCTTAGGACTTCAAGTTGAACAATTACCTGAGGGAATTTTCATACATCAAACGAAGTATGTTCATGATATCTTAGAGAAATTTGGGATGTCAAGTTCTACTCCAGCTTCAACCCCTCTAGCGACTAATCATGAGATAAACCCAGATCTCACCGGAGACATGGTAGATGAAACGACGTATCGTTCCATGATCGGATAGTTGATGTACTTAACTGCTTCAAGACCCGATATCATGTATCCAACGTGCCTCGTAGCACGGTTTCACTCAAGCCCTAGAGCTTCGCACATGGTGATTGTGAAAAGGATATTACGCTACCTGAAACGAACTCCAACATTTGGGTTGTGGTATCCAAAAACAGGCGATTTCACGCTCGAAGGGTATTCTAATTTCGACTACGGAAGTTGCAAAGTCAATGCAAAATCAACAACAGCGGGTTGTCAGTTCTTTGGACGACGCTTGGTCACCTGGCAATGTAAGAAGCAGACCTCTGTGGCTTTATCCACATGTGAAGCTGAGTACGTATCTGCTAGCAGTTGCTGCTCTCAGATCTTGTGGATCCAGCAACAGATGCGCGACTATGGTTTGCAATTTCTTAACACCCCTATCTTTGTTGATAATGAGGCTGCAATAAGTATAACGAAAAATCCTGTTCATCACGCTAAAACTAAACACATAGAAATTCGTCATCACTTCATTCGAGATTGCTTCGAGAAGAAGTTGATACGAATTGAGAAAATCACACTGACGAACAGAGAGCTGATTTACATACCAAAGCTTTTGATAAAACTCGTTTTAAATATCTTTTAAAACTAAATGGTATGAAGCTTCTCTCGGTGTCGGATGGAATTATTGGCGTTGATGAAAGTACTGTTGTAGATGACGATGAGAAACAATCTGCAATGGTTTGTCGATTTTTTACTTGTTTTGGTATTTAGGGGGAGTAAATATTTTCAGAAAATACAAAAACAGTAAAAAATTCAAAAATACAAAAACATGAGAAAATTTCAAAATCCAAAAACAATAGAAAACTGAAAAAGAGCTTGTGTAAAAAGGGAAAATGATAGTACATTAGCTTGACAGTTACGGTACGCTAAAGATTTGTAAAGTCTAAAGTGTTTTTTAAACAGTCTGGCTGATGATGTGTCGATAGGTTTTTATACATTTAGTAAATCTTGTTTGGGATATAAACCTAAAATTCAAACTTGCTTATTTCGTAGGGAACAAATCTTGGATCTATAGGTAACCCCTGAAATCTTGTTTGAAAGGTCCCTCTTTCTGAGATACTAGGTCTTTATACTCAGTGATATCTGGGGTATTATTCCGGGACTTCTGCTGAATGGAAGTTCTAACCTAGTCCCCGTATAATACTTTCCACATTGCTTGAAATACAGCATCGCCCTCAGCATAAAAAATGATGAATCATTGAAAAATGTTAATCATGTGCTGTTGTAAAAAAGATTCTCTAAAGGGAACACACCTTAAGTCGAACCGTCATCTCTCTGCTGAACGGAAGTTCTGACCTGAGCTCTCACGGTTTCGCATCTAACCCTTTTACAGATATCATCTGTGGTATACTCACCTGTAAGACTGAATATTGAGATCTGGATACGGGAGTATATTCAAGAGGTGGGACACACATATAAGTTTAAGTTCATTAATTCACCTAAATCGTATCCTTAACAGATTGAAGTTTGTATGAAAATTTAAGAGGATCGGCATATTGACAATCTAAGTGAATTGTTTAAGACTTATTATGTTATCAAGCTTAACGGTGCTAGTATCTGGTCATTAGCTGATATGATTCCCTAACACGCTCACCAAAAAATATGTATGTAAATAGTTTACTTTCATTACATTCTGCATTTAAGTTTCTGTAATTCATTTTCTAGTTTAGAAATTTTATTAAAATACAAAAAGATTTTTCATTTCTGCTTTATTTTCTGACAAACCATAGTGGAGAGTTCATCTTCAGATTCAGAATGTTGGAGCAGATGCAGAAAGATTCTAGCTGGATGATGAGTTGGGAGCTTCATATTTTAAAACTTGAGAAGTTGGAAAGTTAAAACAAGTTCATTAACTTGAAACTTGTAATTTTCAGAAAATGTTTGAAAATACTTGAACAAAAATCAGTTTGTTTTGTCACAGATCAACCAAGGTCATTAAGTTGGACTTGGTAGATAAATTAAGTAATCAGGGTCATTAATTTGGACCTGAATACTTAAGTGGATTTCTAAAGCTGGTGAACAGTTGAAAATTTTATGTATGTATAGATTGTAATGTTATATGTTTGAGAAACAGGAAACAAGATTCAACATCCCCATGGCAACAAAATGATAAAGTTTGAACCAGAAACTCGAGTCCCAGCATACCGAGAGGGGGAGTCTGCAAAAGGGGGAGTTAGCATTCTGGATCAATATTCAAAGGGGAGATTGAAGATAGAAGATTGAAGGGAGCTTTTACAATGTCTAATCAAATTGGAAAGAGACAAAGACTGAAGACTCGACGCCGAAGACTTCGTCAACATCCAAGGGGGAGTCTGTTGGTGCATCTAGTGTCTGTTAACTTCGTCTTAATCGAGTCTTATGTCTAGATAGGATAAACGAGCACACAACAGGGTTGAAATTAGGGTTTTATGTGTAAAAGTGGGTAATTCCGCTTGAAAGTATTAATGTGCATTTCAAGAGAAATCACAAAGTTAATTCCGCTTGAAATGAACATTGACACGTTCAAGTGAAATTACTTATTCCGCTTGAAACAATCATCTCAAGTTCAAGCGGAATCACCACATCTATATATAGCTATGTTGTTATGTCATTTGGAGCGGAATCAGATCATATGTTCTGAGTCGAGGTGCTGTCCTTTGTCATTTGAACGTGTAAAAGCTCAGGAAATCGGTAATAGATAAAGATTAGAAAGGAACAACCTGTGTTGACATCTTTTACATTGATTCCGCCATTGTACTTGATGATGAACTACTCATACTGATTATTTAGGGTCACACAACGGTCCAACAACCCTAGCTTGATTCTTCAACGTCCAAACTTATCAACCTGCAACATGTATTAAAATAAAATCAACAAAAATGTTGGCGATTATACAAGTTTAATACATAGCATACATAGTTTAAACTGTGATAATTGGCACAAAACCAGTAATTTCCGTACAATTTAATTAATACTTAATAACTGTAATTATGTGCTTAAATGTCAACATTGTCTGATTACAAGCTATACATGTGAATTCATGCACGTTTTATACTACAAATATTGCTTTATGCATTAATGATAGCGTTGCGTCAGAAATACTAGTAAACTCACCGGTAAGACACATTGTGTCAACAATTCTGCAGAAAGCAGTCAGGCAATAGAATTGGGGCCCAGGAGTAGGCCCAACGTCAAAAATACATTAAAACCCAAGAAAGTATACAAGGGTTAACAAATAGACTTTCCGGAAGCTAGAATATGCACTAAAAAGCACCCGAAACGCACTTTAAATGCAGAATTCTGCACAAATCAGCTATAATTAACTTTTTAACACATAAATATCATGCAGAATTCATGTTTTGTTATCCAGAATACCCTCCTAAGTGTCAGGAATTGAAAGGGTCACAAAAGGATACTTAAAGATCACTAAGCGGAATAGTTTGACACTTTAACGAACCGGTATCTAACCGAACAACCGGACATTACCCGAAACACCAAAATTATACAAAAGGCATTGTTTTATTATTTCTGAGCTAGTTATGAACCCCAAACACCGTAACACCTCTTATAACATAATAACACACATTAAATCCTTAACCAAGACACTTGAAACTTAACTTAATTATGTAAGTAGTAACTGAAACTTACACTTTACCCCCCCCCCCTTGTATTTACGGTCACAAGGGTGACCCCACTAACAAGATCTTACTTAGATCTCCCTTGATTCTATATGATCTATAAGATCTCTTAAAGATCATAATCTTGGATATGTCTTGTACTTGAGAGACATTATACACATAGGTTAATAAGTTGGAATGGATATAAGAATACAAGAGCTCACTTCATCTTCATCACCACTCACCTTCTCCCCCTTCCCTCATATCGGCCGTGAGCCACCACCCACATCACCACCACCTTCATTCCACTTTCATGCAATCTCAAGTCCTCACAAGGTGTTAGAAGCTAGATTGAGAAGTGTGGAGCTTGTGGATCTTGAAGGACCTTCTTCACTTGCTATTAACCAACCCGTTTGCCATCTTCAACCTCTTGTGTTCTTCTCTAGCCTTGTGCTAGTAGTAAGACCCTCATAACCCTTTGTTACTTCATATTTTGATGAATAAAAGATGATGAATATTGTTAATCTTGAAGAACACTAAAGAACATGATCATGATACTTTAACATAAGCTTAAAAATATAAGAATACATGTTGAATGATGATGATTTGTTTCTTGGTGATTGATGATTTGTGTTAGTGATATTAGACATCATAAGAAACCTACTAGATTGTGATTAAACCCATGATCTGGTAAGTTAAGGTGGTGATCTTGTGAAAGACCAAGATCATCATACTTTATGTCTTCATGAACTTGAATGGTGAAAGTGATTTTCGTATGTAAAGATGATTTAAACAACATACAAATCTTGTAAATAGACGATTACAAAAATAATTTTCCCAAGAAACCAAGTTTATTTACAAGATTTACAAAGTCATGGTTTCTAAGTAAACTAATCATACTTTTAGTGTTTGAACAAGACTAAGAACATGATTGTAACAAGAAAAATACAAAAGAAATATTTTTAGAAAAATCATCTTACAAGTTGTAAATGACTAAATCTTTCAAGAATGTGATTTAGAAACAAATAAATATGTTTTTAAGGGTAACTCAACCTACTAAATAACATGGTAAGTGACTACAAGTTTTTACAAAAACTTCAAGTTCATGATGTAGTGTAATTTACTTGATTTTGACACTCGGTAAGTGTTGAATGAGTTGATGATTGCTTCTGATGAATTTAAAAGAAAATAAACACATGTTTTGAAAACATGGGAAACCTCCATTTTTAGGGGAAACTATGTCAAAATTTCTATAAAATTTTGACACTTAGAAAAATAAAAGTTTTGGTGAAACTTATTCCCTAAAAATTCACCTAAAAATACTTATCAAGGTTTCCCTAATTTTTGTGTAAAATTCCAAGTTAAGAAATGATGATTTCTTCAAAATAAAATTGATACTAAGCATGTATATTTTTGAGAAAAATATATATATTTATTGGTCACCAAATTTTTGTGCTAAGTGTATGTAATATGTAATGTATGTAATAGTGTATCAGGACTTGAAAATACACTAAATACTCCTAAGGAGTAAAAATACAAAATACACATACAACATGCATAGACAAACACAAGAGAATATATTTATGAAAATATATTTCTTAATAGATTATGTAACTTGGACGAGTTACGAACTTAAAATGAAGTTTTGGACGAAAGTACATAACTCGGGTGGAAAATACAAGATACTTATATTTATTTTTGAGAAAATGATATAAGTAAGATACATAGTTAAAAATATAAAATATTTTTAACAACAAAGAACACATACATAAAAGATGGTGACTTGAACTTGTGCGATACAAGTCTAGTGACTAACATTAATAAAACACGTATAGGTCACGACGCTATATAAGCAAACCCGGTGAAGTTTACGGCGTAAGAAACGCAAAGTTGTGAGTTCATGTCCCCACTTTTAATCTTTTACATGCTTTTTTTAAACTTGGGGAAAATCCATATGTTACAGTATGTTGGATACAAAAACTAAGGAATGATACTTTAGATCATGTTACGAATAGGGTACCAGAAGCACCATTAATCGTGTACATACTAAGACCGCAGAACAAAAGGTTAGATCTAATGGGTTTCAGGCAGCCACACTCTTGGTGATAACTAGTACCAAGCAGTGCTTTTGTGTCTCAGTCGTGAATCGACTACTATAAATGCCTATGGTTTGGATGCTTCCTATGTCGTGTCACATGTTAATGGCCTTGCAAATCATTAGCGATCTCGATTTCCTTACATTTACAGAAATACTGGTTTCATACAAATTACATACCATGTTTTCATACAAGTATACAAACGTTCAATACAAAAACTACATGAATTCACACCAACATTATGTTGACGATTTTCCAAAAACTCACATGTATTTCAGGTAACTAAAGTGGATGTGCGCGCGGTCTTACTCTTGCTCTTGGATGTCGTTTATGTTTGTATTTGAATAATGTTGTAAACTTTTCAGACAACGTATTATGATGCGATGTAAACTCCAGACTTAAACTATGTTTTCAGTTATGTAATTTTATTGGTATTTGAAGTTATTTTTACGAGCATGTAGTATGTTTATCAATCGTATGCAATGAGAACCTTTCATGATCACACCTCGTGCTTCCGCCTTAGAAAGGGGTGTGACAGATTGGTATCTGAGCTGCGATTGTAGTGAACCAGGATTCCTTCTCGAGTCTAGACTACAATCTCTAGGATCTTTTCACGAAAACAATTTTTTTCAAAAGTTTTCATTGCATAAAACTTTCCCCGACATCCACTACCTGAAACTGTTTTCCAGGAGTCAAGTAAGGACACTAAGAGACTTAGGGTGCACTAGAGTAGCACTTGACCTTGACTAGAAATTACTTGCAACTATGTGTGTTAATTAATGTATACATATACTAGAAATAGAATATCTCAGGTACTCGTGACTTTACCTGAAAACAGTGGCCTATCTGAAGGAAGTGATCCGACTATGAAACGAACTGTGCGGACTGTGTAAGGACTTACGTAATTATGGATGCATACATAATTATGGAATTCAGTGCACAGAAACCACAGCATGTTTTGTCACGTATCAAACAAGATTCCTTCAAGACAAGAAAAGGTGAAACGTGAACACCCTCACCCCTCCCCCAACCTATTAAATACTCGGTTGGAGTAATCATTTAGGGTATAAAGACAAGAACCGCCAATGTGAAGTAAGATATTTTGTCCTTTACATATATTAAACTTGTACTTTGGGGAGATGCAACCCTTATGCATTTTGTTTACTTCGCAAACAACGATGCAACAAGTTATCCTAATATGTATAGAGACACGGTGAATATCTTATGACACATCAATATTTATCTATTTATGCATGCTTGTTGCTGTATGAATTGATTTATATGTTTGGCAGATTGTTTGATGTCACTTATGTGGTATATGCCTATGTATATATATACTACTACTGTCTCGTATGACGATATCAAACAAATGTCTAACCCTATTGTGTTGTGTTCTTTCAGAACATGGCACCCAGGAGAGCTGTGAACAATCGAGATTCTGATCAACCTCCTCCTCCCCCACTGCCAAGGACTGCTGAAGAGCTGAACGCCCTACTGGAAGAAAGGATCTCCGCAGCTATCGCCCAGTACGAGGCAAACCGCACCGTACAAAGTGGAGGACCAAGCAATGCTAGACGTAATGGGCAGGGAGATGCATCTGGAGGAAATGCAGCTCAAGGATGCACTTTCAAGTAGTTTCTCGACTACAAGCCACTGAACTACGACGGCACTGGAGGTGCAGTGGCTTTCGTGCGCTGGACAGAGAAGACTGATTCCACTATCTGTATGAGCAAGTGCACCGCGGACTAGTAAGTCACCTTTATTACTGGGTTATTTGTTGATGAAGCTTTGACTTGGTGGAATTTGCAAGTCCAGACTCTGGGTGATGATGCTGCGTACGACATGACGTGGGATGAACTAAAGGAGCGAATGAGAGAGAAGTATTGCTCTCGTGCTGAACTCCAAAGGCTGGAGACTGAGTTCTGGCACTTGACCATGGAAGGTGCTGACATTACTGGTTATACCCGAAGGTTCCACGATTTGTCGAGAGTGATCCCCTATATGGTGACTCCCGAATTTAAGCGTGTTGAGCGCTACATCTGGGGATTGGCTCCAGAATTCCATAGCTTGGTAACTTCAGCTAAACCTGAAACGATCACTCACGCTGTAACTCTGGCTATCAGCCTTACTGAAGATGTTGTTCATATGAAGAAGTTATCACTGAATCCAACTGAAAAGACCGAAACGCATGCTGAGTCGTCCGGTGACAAGAAAAGGAAGCATGCAAACCTGAATCAAGCGACACGTAACAACAAGGGTACCAACAATAAGAAGCAAGACCCCAACCTGCCTCAGGAGGTGAAAACTTTTGCAACCATGAATGACGCTCCTGCCAAAAGATACCTGGGCACTCTGCCCATTTGCAACCAGTGCAAGCGTCATCACGAAGGAGTTTGTCGCGTTCCAAAATGCGACAAGTGTGGAAAACTGGGTCACCATACTAAGGACTGTTGGGGAAAAGGAAGGAACGGGAATGGAAACCACAACGGTGCTGGTAATAGAAACAGTGGTGGAAATGGCAATGGCAATGGTAACCGGAATGGTAATGGAGCTGGGCAGAACCAAGGGTGCTTTGCTTATGGAAGCAAAGATCATTTCAAGAAAGATTGCCCAAGGGAGAACAATGCTCCGGCTCGAGCATTCGTGATTGGAGCAAGGAACACACGCGAGGACCCTAATGTGGTCACCGGTACGTTTCTGTAGGATCGTTTTCACGACCGAAACGAGTCGTTCAGAGGTGTTCTTCTCAATACGAGAGGCAGAAACTAATGTATAGAGTTCGAACCAGCTTGATTTACACTTTAAATGTCTTTTTGATTGATATAACAACGTTTTACAACGAGAAGACACTTCGGCAGCAGTTCGGCACTGAAACCAGAAAGTTACAAATGACAAGGCATGACAGGTATTTATAGGCGGAGCTATTTCGTGCGGAATCAACTCGCACGAAATAACATTTCGTGTGGAATGACCCAAGGCTCTATTTCGTACGAAATGAGTATGTCATTTCGTGTGAAATACCCTACAGGTCATTTCGTGCGAAATGCCTATAAACACAACTTTGACATTTTTCTCGAATGTCGTGCCTTGATCTATCTAATACAATAAAAGACTCGATACAAGACGAAGTCGACAGACATATGCACCAACAGACTCCCCCTTGGATGTTGACGAAGTCTTCAGTGTCGAGTCTTCAATCTTCAGTCTTTATCAGTCTTCTTGTTCTCTCCTGAAGTATCTGACAATGTAAGCATCTTCAATCGCTTTCTTCTCTCTATCAACTAAACTCCCTCTTGAATGTTGATCTATCATTTTTACAAACTTTGAATCTGAATCTTGAGCTTTCTAATTCTCTTGATCAGATCTCTTGATTCCTTAAGTTCATCAGCATCAACTACTAGCATGAACTTTAGTTCCAGGATCAGAACTTGGCTCTCACAGAATCAGGATTGTAACCTGGCTTACATTCTGATCAAGTTTAATTATTAGAACCTGCACACAACTCTACCTCACAATAAATTTCACAAATTTAAAATTTGACAAATTTATACATCACTTGCAGGTATTAACCAACCAAGAAATGATTTTACAATGATAATCTCTGATGCACCACTTTTAGAAATAACATTTTTCTTTTCAAACAATTTTTCATTTCAAACAAACTCTCCCAAACCTTTTGTTCATCATGTTTAGCACTTGTAATTTTGAAAATCAGCTTTTCAAACACCAGATGTCGAAAATAAGATGAAATAAAATCTTTTTGGATTTTCAAAACTTTATGCTAAAACACACTAAAATCTTTTTGATTTTTTTTTGTTTTTAATGAAATAAAATAAAGAAATATTTACATACAATATATTTTTGTGAGTTTGTGTAAGAGGATCATATCACCGTTGACCTTTTTTAGACTTTAAGTTCTAAACGATTCACTTAGATTGTCAGTATACTGATCCACTTAAATTTTCACACAAAGTTCAACTGTTTCAAGATACGAGATTAGTGTTTTAAGCACATAAACTTATTCGCGTGTACCACCTAGAATATACCCCCGTATCCAGACTTCTATATTCAGTCTTATAGGTGAATGTACACTAATGATATCTGTAAACGGGTAATGCGAGACCATGAGAGCTCAGGCTAGAACTTCCGTTTATCTTTAGCGTGCTGTGATAGTCCACTGATGTACTATCATTTCCTCTTTTTCACAACAAAACTCTTTTTTCTTTTTCGATGTTTTTGGCCTGTTGAATTTTATCATGTTTTTGGATTTTTCAAATTTTCGAAATTTTCTAAAATTTTTACTCCCCCTAAAATCAAGATATGTTTCAATTTTGATTTTCTGAGATAATTTGAAAGCAAACTATACAAATAAAGTGACAACTGTTGTGAATTGCTTCAATTCTCCATTCACTTTGGCATAAACAATCAGAACCCCCCCTGACAACAAACTATTTTCCCATTATGATTTCAAAACACTTAAGTTTGTATTAATCAAAATGTTTTTTTTTTTTTTGGAAAATTAGTTTTGTTTGCCATTTCACAAACATGGGGTTTAATTCATCACACTGTTTTCAACCACTTGTAGGTTTATTACAAAAACAATTTCCAATAATCATACCACTTGAAAGATAGTTAAATCAAGTAAAACTTAATGTCCTTGATTAACCACTTGTAAATCGAAATATCACAGACGTGAATTTCTCAAGAAAGATGCCGATTCCTACTCCCCAATTACCAACCTAGGAGTTCCGGCAAGTCAGGATTTTTACTTATGAAAAACAGACATCCAAGCCTGACCAAACTTGGATGTAACCTCCTCAACTTCACTCAGGGTTTGAACATTTCTTTTTTCTTCATAAAAGTCTTTTACCCCTTTGGCCTTACCCTGGACCATTTTTCCAAAAGTCTTTTTAACATTTCCATTGAAAGCTTTCTCGACATTAAATTCTTTCTTTTCAGAATAGAATTGATTCGAGATTTCAATTTTTCCAACTTTTTATTTAAAATTTTTAGCCCGCAATGGTGGAAAATTGACATCATCCATTGGCGGAACTGATTTTTCATCTTTTAAATCAACTTGTGGCTCCTCTGACTTTGTGGAATCAGATTCATCGCCAGATTTTACATCTGATTTCTTAACAACCCATGTTTGGTTGTCAAGATTTCCCCTTCGTTTGTAAAACCTTTCTGAATACTCACCAACTTCATATGTTGAGTTTTTGAAAACTTTGAACTTTTCAATTGGTGGTTCGGTTTTATCAACAACTTTCTCTTTATGTTTAGAAACAACTTCCTGTTTTGTGTTGGTTGCCTTTGGACAATTCCAGGCGATGTGACCAACTTCTTGACATCGGTAACAGGTTCTTGTCTCCTTTCTCTGATGAACTCCATTCTTCTCATTCTTCTGTTTTTCTGCAAGAAATGCTTTGTTTGACTGCTTCCAGAATGAGCTTTTCTTCTCTTCTTCAGAACTGGACACAGTATCCTTCTCTTTGGTCTTTTCATCTTGAAATGCTTCAAAACCTGCAACAGTTGGATAAATTCGATCAATCAAATAATCAAAACTAGAATAACTTTGTAACAACCGTCTGATTCTTTCATTCTCTATCTTTTCGGTTTCCAACTCTTGCTTCAGTTTTGCACATTCTTCAATGTAATGATTTATGGCTTTCTGCTTTGACATCATCACAACATTCATCATAGTCAACGCATCTTCTCTTTCAGAATTTGTCTTTTGTAGACCATTCACTGTTCTGTTTAACACATCATATGATTCTTTCACATAATTGACATCGAACAGTAATTTTTCTTTCAACTTTTGAAGTTCAACTAGCTTTTCATCTTTCTCTTCACACTGCTTGCAAGATTCTAAACACTTTAAACATGGTTTAGAAACTTCAACAATTTTTTCAACTTCAACCACTTTCTCAGCAACTTTAACTTCTTCTTTCTTTTCATTCTTCTTTGTAGGATCGTTTTCACGACCGAAAACGAGTCATTCAGAGGTGTTCTTCTTTACTTGAGCAATATTCTCGCATTTCAATTTTTTCAGTTCTTTTGCTACTCGTCTCTCCTTCAGCTTCTCCAATCTACCTGCAAAATAAAATTGAAAACTTTCAGGAGATAATGAAGTTTTTCCAATGTTTATTTGATTTTCTTCTTCATCATCACTATCAAATGATGATTGATCAAACACTTGAATACTTTCTGAACTATCATTTGAAGTAACAGACTCTCCATCTTGAATTTTCTCACTGTTATCAAACACACTCATCCATTCTTTCATTAAACTGGTTCTTGAACTATTTGTGCAATGAATGCTCCAAGCTTTGTATCAGGTGGAACATATTTGTCCCAGCTTAAGCCTTCTACCACTTTCTCATCATCTTGATCTATTATGCCATAAAAAGCTTTCTTTTTTACTCTTCGATCGCCTTCTTCTTTCCATCTACAATGGTGTTTGAAGATGATGGTTGTTGAGCAACTTGTTGATATATAGCTTTTCGAAAATAATCATTATTTCCGAATGGATTCTGAGCTCCTCTTGCTTCTCGATTGGTACATTCCCTCCTGAAATGTCCTTTTTCCCTGCATCAAAAACAAGTAACTTTAGATTTGTCAAAACCTAAAGTAGAAACATTTGCATCATGAAAATCATCTCTGCCTGTAATTATCTTAAATTTCTCAGCTCTCCTCAACACACTTGCCAAACACCACTTTATATCCATTAACTCCATTTCTTCAGCATCAATTTGATCGTAATTGTGGCACCCCGTTGAAACGATCTCACTAACTTGACAGTGGCTGCCTAAACTTTCGGGACGAAAGTTCTTAAAACTTAGGGATAATGTGACACTCTAGGTTTTCCCGAGTAACCCTCTTATATTAGCAGTGTGTACGTATGAATTATTAAATGAAAGGTGTGAATTATCTTGATGTGCTATGTGTTGATAACGTGTATGTAATAAATATATATGTGTATAAGTACTAAGTGAACCGAGACCACGACTCGAGACCGCTCGGTCACGAGTGAACAGTAAACAGTGGGCCGGTTGGGTGTGGACCTTCTTTAGTCCACCCGACAACTCATTAGGGTGCACCATTTGATATAAAAACCCATGCCATCATCCACATTTCCCTTACACTCACTCCCACACTCTCCCTCTCTCTCTCCCTCTCCCACTCTCTCTCACTAAAACCCTAAAACATTTCCACAATCCTCCTCCCCTTTTCTCCCTCGGATTCAACCGGTAGCACCAAGACTCTCGGATCAAGCTCGAGATCATCACTCGGAAGTTGGTTCATCGAGTCTTCACACCCTCAACATCTAGCCGGTTAGTATCTTGTAGTTGTTTGGTTAAAAATGATAAGTTATGAATGAGTAGGTTGCTTAATGGATGGTTGATTGGTTATGAATGTTTAAAAATGAAGTGTGAACCGTGATGCTTCGATAATTCCTTGCCATGATGATGTACCACTTGAACAATGTGTATCATATGATTTAGCTTGATGACTAGATGGTGTGCTAGGTAATATAGAAATGCATGAGTGTTGTTGATAATATGCAAGATCGTTATGACATACAAAAATGTGTATGTGTGCTTTTGAACTGAGGAATGTATGCTAGTTGTTAGGAGCTGAAGATGATGCATAAATTGTGCACTGGTTTGGTATCATATGCTAGTATGGATTTGTTTTGAATATGTTTGTTGAATATGATAAAAACCCTAATGATGAACAGTTTGAAGATCACTAAAAATGTTTGAAATGGTTGTTCTTTGATCTGTTTTGGTTATGAATTAGACAAAGAAACATGTTGGTGTGTTTTCATTGGATAGTACACAAAATCATAAAAATGGAATTCTATTGGTTAGTACAAGGGTTTGCAGGTGTGCCAAAATCAGCAGACAAACGAGTCGAGACCTCTGGTTTCGACTCGAGACCATTAAGTTACAACTCGAGACCGCGGTGATTGCGACTCGAGACCATTCAGTTCCAACTCGGGACAAACTTCAGGGACTTGAGACCAGCTTGATCTCGACTCGAGATCTCATGATCTCGACTCGAGATTGGACTCGAGACCTCTGAGGTTGCGACTCATGCCTGCACTACTCGAGATCAGAAGTCCATGACTCGAGACCTCCTGGTTGCGACTCGAGACCGCGTGTTCTCGAGTCGAGACCACCTTGTCTCGACTGGGCTGCTTACCTTAGTTATTGGGCCACAATTTGTTTTGGTTTGGACTGCCTGTCGACTGGACTATGTGTTAAATGTTACTGTTTAACTGTGCAATTATTAGAGCATGCCCAATAACTCAAAAATGTATGCATATTACGTGTTAGATACGTGTAGGGTATACGTGATTACTTGTATCCGAGCCTGACCCATACTGGTAACCATATTAGGACGTGTTGACCAGCATACTTGACCAAGTAAACTAATCTGCCGAGCAACCCAAGGTGAGTTCACACACTAAAAGCATGCGTCCCAGGGAGGGACACGAACAAACTGCCATCTTTGGGAAGAATACTTTCAAACTAATATTTCCGTGGGAAAAGATGCGAATGGGTACTTTTAAATTACTATCTCCGGGGGAGATACGTTTGGATATGATTTATAAATCACAACTAGCAAAGCTAAACGAAACTCTATCATATTAAGTCCCTGCTTACAGTACCGATTAATCGCCGGGGGCGAACAGGTTATTAGTTGATAGCGCTATTAGGTTTGACAACCTCACACCGTGACCGGGGGGATCGAGCGTGAACTAGTAGACCTTGCAACTTGGTCAATGATGATCAACATTGACTCGGTGCACAACATCTTTTCGTCAACAGTTTCGGTAACGCCAGTTTAGTAAGCTTTCATATGGGGTAGCTCCCCATGACGTGATTATAAATGCTTTATCTAAACAACTCATCTTTTCTTTCGAAAAGTTAAAACTTGACACCTCGTGAACTCGCCAACATTATGTTGACATTCTACTGCATGCTTTGCAGGTACCCAGTGACTCAGGAGCTTGCAGCTTGGGGAAGTGTAGTGGTCGCTTCAACCCATGTGTTGGGTTCTAAATAAACTTGAACTATGAACCTTGTTTAAACTGTTTTGCCTATGCTTCCGCTACTTACTTAAACGGTTATTTGAACTTAATACTTTTGAACTTTAACTATGGTATTTATTAACCATTATGGTTGGTGAACAATATTATCGTTAACTAAATGCTCAGTATAATTGGTGGCTGGATCCTGGTCAGTCACGCCTCCATGTGGTGGTACTCCGCATATGGATTTTGGGGGTGTGACAGATTGGTATCAGAGCCATTGGTTATAGTGAACTCGGTTTTAAAAAGAAAGTCTTTTGAGAAAAACCAGACTATAACCCGTGACTCGTGACGACACTACAATCCAACTGTAAGACTCAACGTACTAGACCTCATAGCTCGGACTTGTGCTTACTTGCTTGCTTATCTTATATTTATGCTCTACTATACGTACTAGTGTGCCTAGTTAGATAGGTACACCTCCCTCTTCTATCTCATTCTTGCTATATTACAACATCACACTCATACTATGTTTTCTGATTATGAAGACAATGAATGGACGCGGAAGGGGAAACATTAACATGAGTCAGGCTCAATTCACTAACCTGCTTAACACGGTGGCTGCAGCTTTCGCAGCTCACCCTGGAGGTAAACTCGTTATTTTAGGATGTTTAGATCCTACCGCCGCATCGTCTTTTCACCCCTAAACCTATTCGCTTCGCTTCTCACAACAGGTCAGCATGCGCCTGCGTAACCACGTGTTTGTACTTTCAAAACCTTCATGGATTGCAAGCCTCTCCCTTTCAATGGCACTGAGGGTGCCATAGGTCTTCTGCACTGGATTGAGAAGACCGAAGCTGTTTTCTTTGTCTGCGAGTGTCCCCCTGCTAATTGGGTGAAGTTTGCTACTGGTACACTTGAAGGAAACGCGCTTTCATGGTGGAAAGCGCAGATTCAAATACTTGGTTTGGAAGCTGCCAATGCTACTGCATGGGAAGATTTCAAGAACATGATCAAGGAAGAGTACTGTCACAGGGATGACATCCACAAACTCGAAAATGAGTACTTTGAGCTCAAGATGGTTGGATCAGAGATCGAGACCTACACCAAACAGTCCAACGACTATGCTGCTCTTTGCCCAAACATGTCTCGACCTATGTATCGAAGGATCGAATTTTACATCAAAGGTTTGGCCCCAGAAATTCGGAGCCATGTGACCTCAGCCAACCTCAATACCATTCAGCCAGTCGTCCGTCTTGCTCACAAACTCACTGATCAGGCTGTGGAACAGGGCAAGTTGCCCAAAAGGATCAGTGCTACTGCTGGAACTTCTGGTGATAACAAGCGTAAGTGGGAAGGAAACCAACACAAGGATGCTAACCCCACTCAGGTCCCATCTCAGCAAAGGAAAACTGAAAACAACAAGGGCCCTCAGCAACAGGGTGGCTATCGAGGGAACCACCCCAAGTGCAACAAGTGTAACCGACACCACAGTGGGCCTTGTGGGAAAAGTCAGTGTCAACGATGTAACAAGATGGGGCATGAGGCCAAGGACTGTAGGAGTCCACGTCCCGCAGGGCAGAACCAACAACAGCGGCGGCAACATCATGGGAATGTCAAGGGTTGTTTCCAGTGTGGAGCTGAGGGACACATTAAGAGGAATTGCCCCCAGCTGAATCAGAACGGCAATAATCAGGGCGCTGGGAACAACAATCAAAACAACAACAATGCTGGGAATGGTGCAAGAGGAAGGGCTTTTGTCACTGGGGCTGGAGAAGCAAGGAATGACCCCAACGTCGTGGCGGGTAAGTTCCTACTCGATGATCATTATGTTTCTGTATTGTTTGATTCTGGAGCCGATGCTAGTTATGTATCCCTACGTATTAGTAAGAAGCTTAAGCGTACGCCTACAATATTAAGTATCCCTACGTATTAGTAAGAAGCTTAAGCGTACGCCTACAATATTAAGTTCTAAGCATACCGTTGAGTTAGCAAATGGTAGAAATATCGAGGCCTCACACATTATCAGTAACTGCAAACTAGTGTTGTCTGGTCAGACCTTTAGCATCGATCTTTTCCCTATCATTCTTGGAAGTTTCGACGTCGTCATTGGTATGGATTGGTTATCCAAACATCGGGCTGAAATTCTTTGTCAAGAGAAAATGGTAGGTATTCCCCGTCGTTCTGGCAAACCCCTCATCGTTCAAGGTGACAAAGGCGGAGAAGTCATAGGCATCATCTCGTTCTTAAAGGCCCAGAAGTGTTTACGAAAGGGGCACACCGCTATCTTAGCACTTATCACCGACACACAGGAAAAGAAAAGGAGGATTGAAGATTTTCCAGTGGTACGCGACTACCCCGAGGTATTTCCTGAAGAACTGCCTGGACTCCCTCCTCATCGTCAGGTCGAATTTCAAATCGAGCTAACTCCCGGAGCGGCACCTATAGCTCGAGCACCTTATCGATTAGCCCCTGCAGAACTGAAGGAACTTTCTACGCAACTACAAGAACTATTGGATAAAGGATTTATCCGTCCTAGTTCATCACCCTGGGGAGCACTAGTGCTCTTTGTCAAGAAGAAGGATGGCACATTCTGAATGTGCATCGACTATCGTGAGCTGAACAAGGTTACCATCAAGAATCGTTACCCTCTCCCACGTATCGACGATCTATTCGATCAGTTGCAAGGATCGAGCTACTACTCTAAGATTGACCTGCGATCAGGTTATCATCAGCTAAGAGTCCGTAATGAAGACATCTCCAAAACTGCGATCAGAACTCGTTATGGACAATACGAGTTCCTCGTCATGCCCTTTGGAATGACTAACGCGCCTGCGGTTTTCATGGATCTCATGAACCGAGTTTGCAAGCCTTACCTCGACAAGTACGTAATTGTGTTTATCGACGACATCCTGATCTACTCGAAGAGTCAAGAGGAGCATGAATAGCACCTGCGTCTTATTCTCGAACTCCTTCGCAATGAACAACTGTACGCCAAGTTCTCGAAATGCGACTTCTGGCTTCGAGAAGTCCACTTCCTTGGGCACGTGGTCAATAAGGACGGAATTCATGTCGATCCAGTTAAAATCGACTCTATAAAGAATTGGCCTACACCTAAGACTCCGACCGAGGTCCGCCAATTCTTGGGATTGGCAGTATACTATCGCAGATTCATCAAGGGATTTTCGAAGATTGCTCAACCCCTCACGACTCTCACTCAGAAGGGTATTTCTTACAAATGGAATGAAGCTCGGGAGTTTGCTTTTCAGAAGCTAAGGGATAACCTCTGTAGTGCTCCTATTCTCTCGTTACTTGAAGGTACCGACGACTTTGTGGTTTACTGCGACACGTCTATTCATGGGCTCGGTTGCGTGTTAATGCAACGCGAGAAAGTTATTGCTTACGCTTCTCGACAACTTAAGACTCATGAAAGGAACTACAGTACGCACGACTTGGAATTGGGAGCAGTGGTTTTTGCTCTTAAGATATGGAGACATTACCTATACGGTACCAGGTGCACCATTTACACCGATCACAGGAGTCTCGAGCATATCTTCAAGCAAAAGGAATTAAACATGCGACAACGTCGATGGGTCGAACTCTTGAAGGATTACGAATGCGCAATCAAGTACCATCCAGGCAAAGCCAATGTCGTGGCAGACGCCCTCAGCCGAAAGGACACTACACCCAAGCGCGTCTGAGCGCTACAACTTACCATCCAGTCTAACCTCCCTACTCAAATACGAGGTGCTCAGGTCGAAGCATTGAAACCAGAGAACATCAGGGCTGAGTCCTTGCGGGGATCGAGGAAACGTTTGGAACAAAAGGAAGACGGCGCTTACTATGTGACAGGGCGCATTTGGGTTCCACTCTGTGGAGATCTACGTGAACTTGTGATGGACGAAGCCCATAAGTCCCGTTACTCAGTACATCCTGGTTCGGATAAGATGTACCATGACTTAAAGACTACATATTGGTGGCCTGGCATGAAAGCCCACATAGCAACATATGTCAGCAAGTGTTTGACTTGCGCGAGAGTCAAGACTGAGTATCAGAAACCAGCGGGCCTACTCCAACAACCAGAGATCCCGAAATGGAAATGGGAGCAAATTTCCATGGATTTCGTTACTGGCCTGCCTAGATCTCAACGCGGGAATGACACTATCTGGGTGATAGTGGATCGATTAACTAAGTCTGCACACTTTTTGGCTATTAAAGAAACAGACAAGTTTTCTACCTTGGCAGACGTTTACTTAAAGGAAGTGGTTTCGAGGCATGGAGTGCCAACCTCCATTATTTCCGATCGAGAGGCACGCTTTACTTCTGAGTTGTGGCAAGCTATGCACAAATCCTTTGGCTCAAGTTTAGACATGAGTACCGCTTATCATCCACAAACGGATGGGCAGTCTGAACGCACCATCCAAACACTAGAAGACATGCTTAGGGCATGTGTGATCGATTTTGGCAAGAGTTGGGAGAAGCACCTACCGCTAGTGGAATTCTCGTACAATAACAGCTACCACACCAGCATTCACGCAGCACCCTTTGAGGCATTGTACGGTCGTAAATGCCGATCACCTCTTTGCTGGGCAGAAGTTGGTGACAGCCAGATCACAGGCCCAGAACTGGAGGTAGACACCACGGAAAGGATTGCCCAGATCAGACAACGCATGGCGGCAGCTCGTGACCGTCAGAAAAGTTACGCTGATAAAAGAGTAGGAAACCGCTAGAATTCCAGGTCGGTGACCGGGTTCTACTCAAAGTCTCACCCTGGAAGGGTGTGGTTCGTTTTGGTAAACGGGACAAGCTGAATCCGCGATATGTTGGACCGTTCGAGATTACCGAGAAGATCGGTAAGGTAGCTTATAGATTGAACCTGCCAGAAGAACTAAGCACGGTACACAACATCTTTCACGTGTCTAATCTGAAGAAGTGTTTGTTAGATGAAACACTCATAATTCCCTTCAAGGAACTCACAACACTTTACTGAGGAACCGGTTGAGATCACTGATCGAGAGATCAAAACCCTCAAACGTAGCCAGATACCTATTGTACGAGTTCGTTGGAACTCGCACCGTGGCCCAGAGTTTAACTGGGAGTGGGAAGACCAGATGAAGCGCAAGTATCCCCAGTTGTTCCCAAATGAAACTCCAGCACTAAAGCTACAACCGAATTTCGGGACGAAATTCCAAACTAACGGGGGGATGATGTGACACCCCGTTGAAACGATCTCACTAGCTTGACAGTGGCTGCCTAAACATTCGGGACGAAAGTTCTTAAAACTTGGAGATAATGTGACACTCTAGGTTTTCCCGAGTAACCCTCTTGTATTAGCAGTGTGTACGTATGAATTATTAAATGAAAGGTGTGAATTATCTTGATGTACTATGTGTTGATAACGTGTATGTAATAAATATATATGTGTATAAGTACTAAGTGAACCGTGACCACGACTCGAGACCGCTCGGTCTCGAGTGAACAGTAAAAAGTGGGCCGGTTGGGCCGTGGACCTTCTTTAGTTACACTCACTCCCACACTCTCCCTCTCTCTCTCTCTCCCATTAGGGTGCACCATTTGATATAAAAACCCATGCCATCATCCACATTTCAGTTACACTCACTCCCACTCTCTCTCTCTCTCTCTCTCCCTCTCTCTCACTAAAACCCTAAAACATTTCCACAATCCTCCTCCCCTTTTCTCCCTCGGATTCAACCGGTAGCACCAAGACTCTCGGATCAAGCTCGAGATCATCACTCGGAAGTTGGTTCATCGAGTCTTCACACCCTCAACATCTAGCCGGTTAGTATCTTGTAGTTGTTTGGTTAAAAATGATAAGTTATGAATGAGTAGGTTGCTTAATGGATGGTTGATTGGTTATGAATGTTTACAAATGAAGTGTGAACCGTGATGCTTCGATAATTCCTTGCCATGATGATGTACCACTTGAACAATGTGTTTCATATGGTTTAGCTTGATGACTAGATGGAGTGCTAGGTAATATAGAAATGCATGAGTGTTGTTGATAATATGCAAGATCGTTATGACATACAAAATGTGTATGTGTGCTTTTGAACCGAGGAATTTATGCTAGTTGTTAGGAGCTGAAGAAGATGCATAAATGGTGCACTGGTTAGGTATCATATGCTAGTATGGATTTGTTTTGAATATGTTTGTTGAATATGATAAAAACCCTAATGATGAACAGTTTGAAGATCACTAAAAATGTTTGAAATTGTTGTTCTTTGATCTGTTTTGGTTATGAATTAGACAAAGAAACATGTTTGTGTGTTTTCATTGGATAGTACACAAAATCATAAAAATGGAATTCTATTGGTTAGTATAAGGCTTTGCAGGTGTGCCAAAATCAGCAGACAAACGAGTCGAGACCTCTGGTTTCGACTCGAGACCATTAAGTTACAACTCGAGACCGCGGTGATTGGGACTCGAGACCATTGAGTTCCAACTCGGGACAAACATCAGGGACTTGAGACCAGCTTGGTCTCGACTCGAGATCTCATGATCTGGACTCGAGATTGGACTCGAGACCTCTGAGGTTGCGACTCATGCCTGCACTACTCGAGATCAGAAGTCCATGACTCGAGACCTCCTGGTTGCGACTCGAGACCGCGTGTTCTCGAGTCGAGACCACCTTGTCTCGACTGGGCTGCTTACCTTAGTTATTGGGCCACAATGTGTTTTGGTTTGGGCTGCATGTCGACTGGACTATGTGTTAACTGTTACTGTTTAACTGTGTAATTATTAGAGCATGCCCAATAACTCAAAAATGTATGCATATTACATGTTAGATACGTGTAGGGTATACATGATTACTTGTATCCGAGCCTGACCCATACTGGTAACCATATTAGGACGTGGTGACCAGCATACTTGACCAAGTAAACTAATCTGCGGAGCAACCCAAGGTGAGTTCACACACTAAAAGCATGCGTCCCAGGGAGGGATACGAACAAACTGCCATCTTTGGGAAGAATACTTTCAAACTAACATTTCCGGGGGAAAAGATGCGAATGGGTACTTTTAAATTACTATCTCCGGGGGAGATACGTTTGGATATGATTTATAAATCACAACTAGCAAAGCTAAACGAAACTCTATCATATTAAGTCCCTGCTTACAGTACCGATTAATCGCCAGGGGCGAACGGGTTATTAGTTGATAGCGCTATTAGGTTTGACAACCTCACACCGTGACCGGGGGGATCGGGCGTGAACTAGTAGACCTTGCAACTTGGTCAATGATGACAGACATTGACTCGGGGCACAACATCTTTTCGTCAACAGTTTCGGTAACGCCAGTTTAGTAAGCTTTCATATGGGGTAGCTCCCCATGACGTGATTATAAATGCTTTATCTAAACAACTCATGTTTTCTTTCGAAAAGTTAAAACTTGACACCTCGTGAACTCGCCAACATTATGTTGACATTCTACTGCATGCTTTGCAGGTACCCAGTGACTCAGGAGCTTGCAGCTTGGGGAAGTGTAGTGGTCGCTTGAACCCATGTGTTTGGTTCTAAATAAACTTGAACTATGAACCTTGTTTAAACTGTTTTGCCTATGCTTCTGCTACTTACTTAAATGGTTATTTGAACTTAATACTTTTGAACTTTAACTATGGTATTTATTAACCATTATGGTTGGTGAACAATATTATCGTTAACTAAATGCTCAGTATATTTGGTGGCTGGATCCTGGTCAGTCACGCCTCCAAGCGGTGGTACTCCGTATATGGATTTTGGGGGTGTGACAGTAATCCTCCTTTGTCAACATAGGATTCCCGATCCTTCCTGCAACCAAACCTTCATACGATTCTAACACTGTGGCAAGTAGAGCCATATGACTTTTAGCAACCTCTTCAGAGAAACTTTGACCATTCTGAAGTTGCAACGCGATGTTGCACTGTATCACATAACCATTTCCGTTGTTTGAACCCTGAGACTGATAACTTGAGGTTGAAACCTTCGGATTAACACTTGAATATGGAGAAAAACCACTGCTATTGTTTGGACTTTGATTGACTGATCCGGATGAATTTCTGCACTAAAAGCAGTTTGGACCTTTGGACTTGCTTCAACATCCTGAACACTTCCTTTGTAATACATTTTGATGTCTTGTTGACCACTTGGACTGTTCATTCTAGCAATCTTTTGTTGCTCTAGATCTTGTCCTTCAATCTTTTCAATAAACTGGGAAATTGTCAATTTGTCATATTCTCCGGTATTCTTCAAAATCATCAAGTATGTACCCCATTCTTTCTGAGGTAAAGCATCAGCTAATTTATCGACCCATTCTTCTTGATCTTTGTTAATATCCAACAATGACATTGATCGCACTAAATGGCAATATCTTTCAATCAGCTTCTTTGAAGATTCACCTGGAAAGCTCGAAAACAAGTCAAATTCTTTCTTTAACAATGATTTCTTACTCCTGATCATCTTCTCACTTCCCTCAAATTTAATTCGGAGTGCTTCCCAAATCGAACGTGAAGTATTATCATGTTGAAGCAATATGAAGATGTCTTCTTTCACAGCTTGTTGGAGTAGACTGGTCATCATTTTTTCTGCTTTATTGTAGGATCGTGTCGTGACCCAAACGAGTCAATCAGAAGAGCTCTTATCCGTTTCAGAGGCGGAAACTAAGAAACAGATTAGAAAAACAGCTTGTTTCACTTAAATTTGCCTTGTATATTGATTAGAAGCAGTTTATAGTCAGACGACACTTTGGCAGCACTTCGGTACCGGAAAATCAGAAAGTTACAACTGAATCCGCTTGAGGAGTATTTATTGTGATCAGATTTCGCTTGAAAGTGATATGTGTTCATTTCAAGAGAAATCACTAATGTTGTGATTTCGCTTGAAAGTGCACATATCTCTTTCAGGCGGAATCACCCTTTCAAGCGAAATCAACTCAAAAACAAACTAAAACTTCCTATTTTCTCGAACAACGCGCTCTGATCTAACAATCCTAATACTAGACTCGATACAAGCCGAAGTCGACATATGTATGCACCAACAGACTCCCCCTCAGATGTTGACGAGTCTTCAGTGTCGAGTCTTCAACGTCTTCAGTCTTTATCAGTCTTTGGGCTTCCAGAATCTCGATCCGATTCTTGTCTCACTCTAACTCTGTCTTCAGCTAATCTCCTCCTCGGATGATGCTCTATCAATCTCTGGGATCTTCAGGATCAAATTCCTAGCTCTTGCATCTTCAAACTCTCTTTCTTTAACAGACTCCCCCTCAACTTGTGCTGGGATCGTAGTCTGGCTCAAACTCTGCTCACATATTCACAGGTTCAGGTATCACAACCTGACTCACCTGCATATTCTCTACCCAAAACATTAGTTTCATAAAAATAAGATATAGCAAATCTAAAAATCCTGGTAATCACTTGAAGACACACATTTAACACATCACTTTCAAGTATCAATCAATAATGATTTATCATGGAAATCTCCGAAGAATCACTTGTATGTATATCAATTTCTTTTCAAACATTCCCAAACCTGTTCGTCATGTTTAGCACTCAGAATTTTGAAAATCAGCTTTTCAACATCAGTTGTCTATCTTTTTGGATTTTCCAAAAAATTTATGCTAAAACACACCGAAAATCTTTTTGGATTTTTGATATAATCAAAATGAAAAATAATGAAGAAATATTTACATACAATGTTTTTGTGAGTTTGTGTAAGAGGATCATATCAGTTTATGAGACAAATCACCAACACCGTTAAGCTATAATCATATTAAGTTCTAAACGATTCACTTAGATTGTCAGTATACCGATCCACTTAAATTCTCACACAAAGTTCAACTGTTTCGAGATACGATATTAATGTTTTAATGACTTAAACTTATTCGCGTGTCCCACCTCAGAATATACTCCCGTATCCTGATCCTAATATTCAGTCTTACAGGTGAGTATACCTAGAAGATATCTGTAAGGGGTTAGATGCGAGACAGTGAGAGCTCAGGTCAGAACTTCCATTCAGCAGAGAGATGACGGTTCGACTTTTGGTGTGTCCCCTTTAGAGGATCTTTTCTTCAACAGCACATGATTAGCATTTTTCAATGTTTCATCATTTTTTATGCTGAGGGTGACGCTGTATTTCAAGCATTTGCAGAAAGTATTATACGGGGACTAGGTCAGAATTTCCATTCAGCAGAAGTCCCGGGATAATACCCCAGATATCACTAAGCATAAAGACCTAGTATCTCAGAAAGAGGGACCTTTCAAACAAGATTTCGGGGTTTACCCATATATCCGAGAGATGTTCCCCACGAAATAAGCAAGCTTGAATTTTTTAGGCTTATATCTCGTCACAATCTACTGAATGTGTAAAAACCTACTAGCATATCATCAGTGAGATTGTTTATCACATTTTTAACTTTCCATTTCTTTAGCATGTTGTGACAGTCCACTGATGTACTATCATTTCCTCTTTTTTCAACAAAACTCATTTTTGATTTTATCATGTTTTTGACTTTTTCAAATACATTTAAAGAAATTTGAAAACAAACTGTACAAACAATGCGACAGCTAATATCAAATCACTTCAGATCGCCATCCACTTGGCATAAACAATCAGAACTCCCCCTCTCAACAAACTATTTTCCCATTAAGATTTCAAAACACTTAAGTTTGTTTTAATCAAAATGGTTTTTCCGGAAAATAAGTTGTGTTGTAACCACTTTGTAAGTTTGGGGTTCATTTCATCACATTGTTTTCAACCACTTGAATGAGGATTACATCAAGTTCAAATTAATGACCTTGGTTAATCACTTTGTTAGAACAAACCTCTGTACTACTTGTAAATAAGCACAATCAAAACTGTTATGAAGAAAGATGCCGATTCCTGCTCCACTCTTACCAACCTGGGAGCTCCGGCAAGTCAGGTGTTTACTCAAACATTATGTCCACCCAAGCCTGACCAGCCTTGGTTGATTTAGGTACACATCTATCCCACCAACATTTTGATTTGTAAAACTCTTTGGCACCTTTTACCTTTCTGTCAACCATCTTACCAAAAATGTGCTTGACTTTTCCATTGAAAGCCTTCTAAACATCAAATTCTCCTTTACTAGTGAAGAATTGATTTGAGATCTCAACCTTTCCAACTTTCGACTTTAAATTTTCCTTTGACAATGGAGGAAAATTCTCATCATTCACTTCTGGAACGGAATCCACAATCTTTTTCTCAACCAAAGACTCCTCTGAATTTATGGAATCAGATTCATTGTCAGAATTTCTTTCAGATTTAACCACCCATTTTTGTTTGTTCAAATCACCTTTTCTTTTGTAAAACTGTTTTGAACTTTCACCTTTTTCAGAACTAGAATTTTCAAACATTTTATCATTTTTCAAAGATAGTTCTGTCTTATCAACAAATTTTCTTCTCGAAACAAAGTTAGAAGAAACTCTCTGTTCTTTGTAGTTGGACTTGGGACAATTCCAAGCTATGTGTTCAACTTCTTGGCATTTGAAACAGGTTCTTCTATCAATTCTTTTAGCAAACATTCTCACATTCTTCTTCACTTCACCAAGAAACTCCTGGTTTAACTATTTCCAGAAAGGTTTCTTCTGTTCATCCTCTGAACTTCCACCTGCAACAAATTTTGTATTTGGTTTATAAGTTTTCATATTTTTATAATTTTATGATAAAGTGAAACCAAGACCTTTCTTTTTGAAGTTACCATTATGGTTTGGTTTCTTTTGAAAACCATAACCACAACCGTAACCCATTTTCCTGTTTACTCTTTGTTGAATTCTTGAAGAAGTGTATTTGTTAGGTTTTCCCCTAAGATTTAAATCTTTTATTTCAGAAATTTTAATTTCTGTTAATTTGAAAACCTGTTTAATCATTTATGTTTTAACACTTCTTATTGGAAATTCATTATCAGAATATAATTTGTCTGAATCATTCAAAATATAAGCCAATTTGATTGATTCATCATACAAATTAGATTTTGATAGTAAAAATTCCTTATTGTAAACCCTTTTAACTGGTGAACTCGAACTCTTCTCAGACAAACTCAAACTATCTGACTTAGACTCCGACTTTGACTCTTCATCCATATTCAACACCTGATCGACCACTTTCTTAACTAACTCAGACTCATGATCAGTGTCAGACGCTGTGAATGTGACATCAATACTGTCTGGTAATTCATCAGTGATTTCAGACTTTAACTTGATGTTTAGAGCCTTGTCTACTCGTTCCTCATTTGGTTTTCTGGGAGAATAACTCTCAAAGATCGGTAGCGGACATCTGTTATACTTGACACTTGGTTTCTTACCAGTATCAGTATCTTCAGTCTTTTCCTTCTTGAAAGCCTCAAGACCTGCAACAGTAGGATAAACACGATCAATCAAATAATCACAAGTAGTATAACTCAATAATAATCGCTTAATCCTTTCACTCTCAATCTTGTCAAGTTCAAATTCCTGCTTCAGCTTAGCACAATCCTCAATATACTCATTGATGACGCTTTGCTTTGTCATTAAAGTTGCGCTCATTTTTTCCATTGCTTTTTCAATTTCTGAATTCATCTTTTTCAAACTATCAACTGTCTTGTTCAGCACATCGTACGACTCCTTCACATACTTCACATCAGACAGTAAATCTTCTTTAATCTTCTCTAATTCAGCAATCTTCATTTCTTTTTCCTCACAATCTTTACAAGATTCTGAACATTTCAAACATGGTTTTTCAACTTCAACCACTTTTTCAACTATCTTCTCAACTTTGACAGTCTTTTCAACTTCAACAAGTTTCTCGACTTCAACAATTTTTTTCTACTTCGACAATCTTCTCTACTTCGACACCTTTTTCAACTTCAACTATTTTCTCTACCACTTTCTCCACTTCAACAATTTTTTCTATTACATTCTCAGTCACTGTTTCAACTTTTGTTTCTCCAGCTTCTGTCTTTGCCTTTTCATCAGCAAGTACCATTGTTGCTTCCAGCTCTCTCGTCAATCTGTCAATCTTCTTTTGATTCAACATCTCAACTTTATCTGCATAGAAAAAATTAAAGATGTCAGGATCAATGCTTTTTCTACATTTGTTAAGATAATCTTCCTCATCATCAGTATCAACATCACTTCCTAGATCTGGAAAAATTTGGATTCTTTTCTGATTAGCCTCTTCTTCACCCAGAATTCTAGCAACAAGAGCTGTTCCAGGTATGTATTTGTCCCAACTAAAACCCTCTGCAACTTTTTCATCATCTTGATGAATAACCAAAGCTTTCTTCTTTCCATCGTCAATGGCACGAGATGATGATGGTTGTTACTCAATCTGATGAAAAATTGATTTCTGATAATAATTGTTCTTATCTTGACCACTGGTTGCTTCTTGGTTTTTACACTCTCGTTTAAAGTGTCCTTTTCCTTTGCAACGAAAACATGTAACTTTAGATTTGTCAAAACATAATGGAGAAGTAGCCAATCCCTGAAATTCATCTCTGCCGGTGATTTGCTGGAATTTTTCAGCTCTTCTAACAGCACTGGCCATACACCATTTTACATCCATCAACTCAAGTTCCTCTGCATCAATTTGGTCATAATCTTCTTTTGTAAGCATCGGATTTCCAATTTTGCCAGTAATCAAATTTTCGTATGATTCCAACATAGCAACGAGTGATGCCATGTGTTGCTTAGCAATTTCAGGAGACAAGTTGTGACCATTTTGAATATTTAAAGTAACATTGCACTGCAGATTTGTAGAATTCTGCTGTTAAGGACTTGATGTTGTGCTATTAGGATCAAAACTTGAAAACGATGAAGAATATCCACCACTTTGAGTTGTAGTGCTAACATTTGGACTTGAAGAACCATCAGCACTAAAACCAGTTTGGATTTTTGGACTTTGACTAGGGGTAGCCTCAAACTTATTCCCTCGGTAATACAGATTGACATCCTGTTTAGCATTTGGTTTTGTCATGATAACAGTTTTCTGAATATCTAATTCCTGCTCTTCAATTTTCTGAATGAACTGTGCCAAATTCATACTCTCAGACTTTCTCATGAGTTTCACAATCATCAAATAAGTTCCCCACTTGTGCTGTGGTAAGGCTTCAGCTAGTTTATCGACCCATTCTTCATCCTCTTTCTTAATGTCCAATCCCATTTCTAAAACCAGATGACAATACCTATCAATGGTCTGCTTTGTTGTTTCATGATCAAAAGCTGAAAACATATCAAACGATTTCTTTAATAAAGCCTTTTTGTTTTTTATCATATCTGCACTCCCTCTGAATTTCTGAATCAAAGCCTCCCAAATTGATCAGGTTGAACCATTATGTTGAAGCAACACAAAGATATCTTCTTTTATTGCTTGTTGAAGAATACTGATCATCATTTTCTCACTTGTGAATTTTAACTTGTCACTCTCTGAATAGTCAACAATAGCCTTTTCAATCCCACGTTCATTCTTTGGTCTCTCGTAATCTTTCAACAATGAACACCATGTATCAAATTTGTAAGTTTGTACCTAGTTCTCAAATCGATTTTTTCAACCCTGAAAATCTTCAATATACATGAGCTTTGGCGGTTTCTGATAAGTTCCTGTCTCATTCTCATTGTACACAGTTTCAGCAGCAGTAACTGGAGCAACCGGTGTCGCGAATGCATTGTAAAACTCTTCAGCCATGATTCGGTAACACGTTTTTCAATAACAGACAGTTTCAAGAAGAATAACAAGTTCACTTACAAGCGAAATACCCAATACAAGTTCAAGCGGAATATTCTTGCAATTTCAAGCGAAATAGCTAACAAACAAACTTCAAGCGGAATATCCAGTAAACAGTTTCAATCGAAATACTCAATTTAGCAATTTGGAGCGAAATCACCAAAGTTTTGAAGTAGAATCTCTTATCTCGAGCGGAATCACAAGTATTTCAAGCGGAATGTCCAACTTGAAGCGAAATCAGTGTACTTTCGAGCGGAATACCAGGTTTCTCTTGAAAATCTTCAAGCGGAATAAGCAAACTCGAGCGGAAACACAAGTATTCGTTCAAGCGGAATCTTATCTAAGGTCCATTTTTGTCATTTTTAGGTCAAATTTTGCTTTGTAACTTTCAAGGGTTTGTTAATATGCAGTTTTACATCATATGCGTTATAATGAGCCGATTTTAACCGTAAAAACTTGTTCAAATTCAAAAAGAAGGTGTAGAAGTCAGAAAATAAGACTGTTTTGGCAAGAACTCTTCTTCCTGGGCTCTGATGGCACTTGTAGGATCGTGTCGTGACCCAAACGAGTCAATCAGAAATTATCCACTGGTGCATTTATCTGTCGACTTTCACACGATATGACCCACTGGTGCGAAATGATCCACACGAAATGACTCTTTTCCCACGAACTGACTCCTTTGGTACGAAATGGTGATTTCGTACGAAATAGAATCAAACTTCAAGAGAAATGAAGTTTTCAAACGAAATGACAACACTTTGATATGAAATAGTGATTTCATACAAAATAGCTCACACGAAATGATGATTTCATGCGGAATCAACCAAATCTCAAACGAAATACTGATTTCGTGCGAAATGAGCTACGTTTTCAAGCGAAATGAGTCACAAATGTGATTTCGTGTGAAATGAATGATCTATTCCGTGCGAAATGCTACTGATGTCATCTTTTCGATCTGATTTTTGTCCAATTGATCAAATTTTAGATTGATTTTAGATCCAATTCTTTCAAGGCTTTGTTAAAACAATGTTACGCATATAATGTGAGATAATTAGCCCATTTTAACCGTAAAAACTTGTTGAATTTTGAAAAGAAGGTGTAGAAGTCAGAAAAATGATGAAATCAAGCTGAATACGGTAAGAACTCCTCCTCCTGAGCTCTGATGCCACTTGTAGGATCGTTTTCACGACCGAAACGAGTCGTTCAGAGGTGTTCTTCTCAATACGAGAGGTGGAAACTAACGTATAGAGTTCGAAACAGCTTGATATACACTTTAAATGTCTTTTGGATTGATATAACAACGTTTTACAGCGAGAAGACACTTCGGCAGCAGTTCGGCACTAAAACCGGAAAGTTACAAATGACAAGGCATGACAGGTATGTATAGGCGGAGCTATTTCGTGCAGAATCAACTCACACGAAATAACATTTCGTGCGAAATACCCTACAGGTCATTTCGTGCGAAATGCCTATAAAAACAACTTTGACATTTTTCTCGAATGTCGTGCCTTGATCTATCTAATACAATACAAGACTCGATACAAGACGAAGTTGACAAACATATGCACCAACAGTTTCTCGTTAACAATCACTTTGCATCCATACTATTTGACACTGGTGCCGATTATAGTTTCATGTCTGTGGAATTTAAACGTATGCTTGGAATAGAATCTAGTAGATTAGATATTCCTTATTCCATAGAGCTAGCCGATGGTAAACTTGTTGAATCGGGCGAAGTTGTTAGAGGTTGTACATTAGAACTTGGTGTGCAAAGATTTAGCATCGATCTCTTACCCATTCAATTGGGTATCTTCGATGTAGTGGTCGAAATGGACTGGTTGTCCAAGAACAAAGCTGAAGTTGTTTGTCACGAGAAAATCATTCGCATCCCTCTGGCGAATGATGAAACTCTCATCGTACATGGAGAAAAACGAGACACTCCTCTGCACATCTTCAATTGTATGAAGGCGCAGAAATGCTTAAGGAAAGGATGTGTTGCATTCCTGGCACACGTTATAGATAAGAAGGCTGAGGAGCCGAAACTCGAAGACATTCCTGTGGTGAAGGAATTCCCTGATGTTTTTCCCGAAGATCTGCCAGGACTACCTCCACAACGACAAGTCGAATTCCATATAGACTTGGTTCCAGGAGCCGCTCCTGTAGCCAAGGCACCCTATCGGCTTGCACCATCCGAAACGCAAGAATTATGTACACAACTTCAGGAGTTGTTGGATAAAGGATTCATAAGGCCAAGCTTCTCTCCTTGGGGAGCTCCAGTATTGTTCGTAAAGAAGAAGGATGGAACACTGCGGATGTGTATCGATTATAGAGAACTGAACAAGCTCGCTATCAAGAATCGGTACCCACTACCGAGGATTGATGAATTATTTGATCAATTGCAAGGATCGAGCTACTATTCCAAGATCGATCTTCGATCTGGATACCATCAGTTAAGGATCCAAGAGGAAAGGGTACCAAAGACTGCATTTAGGACGCGTTATGGGCATTACGAGTTCCTTGTGATGCCATTCGGGCTGACGAACGCGCCAGCGGTATTTATGGATCTGATGAACCGCGTTTGCAAACCATATCTCGATAAATTCGTGATTGTATTTATCGATGATATCCTGATTTACTCGCGAACCAGAGAAGAGCACGAGCAACACCTCAGAACCATTTTGGAACTACTGAAGAAAGAGAAACTCTATGCAAAGTTCTCAAAGTGCGAATCCTGGATTCGCGAAGTACAGTTCCTTGGTCACGTTGTGAACGAGAAGGGCATTCATGTCGACCCAACAAAGATAGAAACGATAAAGAATTGGGAAGCCCCCAAAACCCCAACTGAAGTTCGACAATTTTTGGGCTTAGCGGGCTATTACCGACGATTTATCGAGAATTTCTCCAAGATAGCTCAACCGCTGACTACCCTTACGTAGAAAGACAAGAAGTATGACTGGGGTAATAAGCAGGAAGAAGCCTTCCAACTGCTCAAAAATGAGCTATGCGATGCAC
Organism: Helianthus annuus; assembly: GCF_002127325.2. NCBI lineage: Eukaryota > Viridiplantae > Streptophyta > Magnoliopsida > Asterales > Asteraceae > Helianthus > Helianthus annuus. The sequence continues at coordinate 166,107,535 of NC_035443.2, forward strand.
CGATACTATCCTTACCCGAAGGCATTGAAGACTTCATGGTATACTGCGATGCTTCGCGTCAAGGTTTGGGTTGCGTGCTCATGCAACGCCAAAAGGCCATCGCTTATGCTTCAAGACAGTTGAAGGTGCATGAAAAAAATTACACTACGCATGACTTGGAGCTATGCGCGGTGGTATTCGCCTTGAAGATCTGGCGACATTATTTATATGGTACTCGATGTACAATCTTCACAGATCACAAAAGCCTACAACACATATTTGATCAGAAGGAATTAAACATGCGTCAGCGACGATGGGTCGAACTGTTGAACGATTATGACTGTGAGATTAAGTACCATCCTGGAAAGGCAAACGTTGTAGCAGACGCGCTAAGCCGAAAAGAAAGGGTTAAGACCCTAAGGGTTCGAGCATTGGAAATGACTATTCAAACGAACCTCACTGCACGCATTCGTGATGCACAACAAGAAGCCCTGAAAGGGGAGACTCGTAGAGCTGAACACCTCCGAGGTATGCTGATGAATTTGGTGCCAAACAAAGAGGGAACCTTGTACTTTAAGGGGCATGTTTGGGTTCCGCTCTATGGCGATATTCGAGAAGTCATCCTTGATGAAGCATACAAGTCGAGATACTCGATCCATCCAGGATCAGACAAAATGTATCAAGACTTAAAGGAATATTATTGGTGGCCGAGGCTTAAAAGCGATGTTGCTATTTATGTTGGAAAGTGCCTAACCTGTGCTAAGTTTAAGGCTGAATATCAAAAACCGTCCGGGCTACTGCAACAACCAGAGATACCCATGTGGAAATGGGAGCAAATCTCGATGGACTTCATAACAAAATTACCCAGGACCCCTAGGGGGCACGATATGATATGGGTGATAGTTGATCGGTTAACAAAGTCTGCGCATTTCCTACAGATCCGAGAAAAAGACAGCACTGGAAAGCTTGCTGAGCTGTACTTGAAAGAAATCGTGGCACGTCATGGAGTGCCTATCTCAGTTATTTTAGATAGAGATGGACGTTTTGTCTCGAGGATCTGGCAATCCTTCCAGGAAGCCTTTGGATCTCAATTAGATCTAAGCACGGCCTTCCATCCGCAAACAGACGGCCAGAGCGAGCGGACGATACAAACACTAGAAGATATGCTTCGCGCATGTGTTATGGACCTAGGCGGTAGCTGGGATACTCGTCTACCTTTAGTTGAGTTTTCCTACAATAACAGTTATCATACAAGCATAAAAGCCGCACCGTTCGAAGCTCTGTATTGCCGCAAGTGTCGCTCGCCTTTATGTTGGGCAGACGCTGGAGATAAACGTATGGTTGGTCCTGAACTTGTGCAAGAGACAACCGACAAGATTATGCAGATCCGAGAGTGCATTAAGGCAGCTCGAGATCGACAAAACAGCTACGCGGATCGAAGACGAAAACCCTTGGAATTCGAGGTGGGAGACAAAGTTTTATTAAAGGTCTCACCTTGGAAGGGCGTAGTAAGATTCAGAAAACGTGGAAAGCTGAATCCATGATACATCGGACCATTCAAGATTTTGGAATGAATTGGTACCGTGGCTTACAAATTGGAATTACCGGAAGAACCATGATACGTTTCATGTATCCAACCTCAAGAAGAGTCCAACCCAAGAAACAGTGATCATCCCTGCAGAATGAAGTGCATATTGACGACACCCTCCGATTTACATAACAACCCGTTGAGGTCACAGACTGGAAAGTCAACAAGACCCGAAGGAGTAGTGTCAAACTTGTCAAAGTACGTTGGAACTCTAAGCACTGACCCGAGTACACGTGGGAACGTGAAGATCAGTTTAAAGAAAAGTACCCCCACCTGTTCAAGAAAACTCCTGCGAGAGTTAGCTCAACCTGAATTTCGGAACGAAATTCTTTTAATGGGGGGAGACTGTGACAACTGGCACAAAACCAGTAATTTCTGTACAATTTAATTAATACTTAATAACTGCAATTATGTGCTTAAATGTTAACATTGTCTGATTACATGCTATACATGTGAATTCATGCACGTTTTATACTACAAATATTGCTTTATGCATTAATGATAGCGTTGCGTCAGAAATACTAGTAAACTCACCGGTAAGACACATTGTGTCAACAATTCTGCAGAAAGCAGTCAAATAATAGAATTGGGGCCCAGGAGTAGGCTCAACTTCAAAAATACATTAAAACCCAAGAATGTATACAAGGGTTAACATATAGACTTTCCGGAAGCTAGAATATGCACTAAAAAGCACCCGAAACGCACTTTAAATGCAGAATTCTGCACAAATCAGCTATAATCAGCTTTTTAACACATAAATATCATGCAGAATTCATGTTTTATTATCCAGAATACCCTCCTAAGTGTCGGGAATTGAAAGGGTCACAAAAGGATACTTAAAGATCACTAAACGGAATAGTTTGACACTTTAACGAACCGGTATCTAACCGAACAACCGGACATTACCCGAAACACCAAATTATACAAAAGGCATTGTTTTATTATTTATGAGCTAGTTATGAACCCCAAACACCATAACACCTCTTATAACATAATAACACATTAAATCCCTAACCAAGACACTTGAAACTTAACTTAATTATGTAAGTAGTAAATGAAACTTACACTTTACCCCCCCCCCCCTTGTATTTACGGTGACAAGGGTGACCCCACTAACAAGATCTTACTTAGATCTCCCTTGATTCTATATGATCTTGTAAGATCTCTTAAAGATCATAATTTGGATATGTCTTATACTTGAGAGACATTATACACATAGGTTAATAAGTTGGAATGGATATAAGAATACAAGAGCTCACTTCATCTTCATCACCACTCACCTTCTCCCCCTTCCCTCATCTCAGCCGTGAGCCACCACCCACATCACCACCACCTTCATTCCACTTTCATGCAATCTCAAGTCCTCAAAAGGTGTTAGAAGCTAGATTGAGAAGTGTGGAGCTTGTGGATCTTGAATGACCTTCTTCACTTGCTATTAACCAACCCATTTGCCGTCTTCAACCTCTTGTGTTCTTCCCTATCCTTGTGCTAGTAGTAAGACCCTCATAACCCTTTGTTACTTCATATTTTGATGAATAAAAGATGATGAATATTGTTCATCTTGAAGAACACTAAAGAACATGATCTTGATACTTTAACATAAGCTTAAAAATATAAGAATACATGTTGAATGATGATGATTTGTTTCTTGGTGATTGATGATTTGTGTTAGTGATATTAGACATCATAAGAAACCTACTAGATTGTGATTAAACCCATGATCTAGTAAGTTAAGGTGGTGATCTTGTGAAAGACCAAGATCATCATACTTTATGTCTTCATGAACTTGAATGGTGAAAGTGATTTTCGTATGTAAAGATGATTTAAACAACATACAAATCTTGTAAATAGATGATTACAAAAATAATTTTCCCAAGAAACCAAGTTTATTTACAAGATTTACAAAGTCATGGTTTCTAAGTAAACTAATCATACTTTTAGTGTTTGAACAAGACTAAGAACATGATTGTAACAAGAAAAATACAAAAGAAATATTTTTAGAAAAATCATCTTACAAGTTGTAAATGACTAAATCTTTCAAGAATGTGATTTAGAAACAAATAAATATGTTTTTAAGGGTAACTCAACCTACTAAATAACATGGTAAGTGACTACAAGATTTTACAAAAACTTCAAGTTCATGATGTAGTGTAATTTACTTGATTTTGACACTCGGTAAGTGTTGAATGAGTTGATGATTGCTTGTGATGAATTTAAAAGAAAATAAACACATGTTTTGAAAACATGGGAAACCTCCATTTTTAGGGAAAACTATGTCAAAATTTCTATAAAATTTTGACACTTAGAAAAAATATAAGTTTTGGTGAAACTTATTCCCTAAAAATTCACCTAAAAATACTTATCAAGGTTTCCCTAATTTTTGTGTAAAATTCCAAGTTAAGAAATGATGATTTCTTAAAAATAAAATTGATACTAAGCATGTATATTTTTTAGAAAAATATATATATTTATTGGTCACCAAATTTTTGTGCGAAGTGTATGTAATATGTAATGTATGTAATAGTGTATTAGGACTTGAAAATACACTAAATACTCCTAAGGAGTAAAAATACAAAATACACATACAATATGCATAGACAAACACAAGAGAATATATTTATGAAAATATATTTCTTAATAGATTATGTAACTTGGACGAGTTACGAACTTAAAATGAAGTTTTGGACGAAAGTACATAACTCGGGTGGAAAATACAAGATACTTATATTTATTTTTGAGAAAATGATATAAGTAAGATACATATTTAAAAATATAAAATATTTTTAACAACAAAGAACACATACATAAAAGATGGTGACTTGAACTTGTGCGATACAAGTCTAGTGACTAACGTTAATAAAACACGTATAGGTCACGACGCTATATAAGCAAACCCGGTGAAGTTTACGGCGCAAGAAACGCAAAGTTGTGAGTTCATGTCCCAACTTTTAATCTTTTACATGATTTTTTAAACTTGGGGAAAATACATGTGTTACGGTATGTTGGATACAAAAACTAAGGAATGATACTTTAGATCATGTCACGAATAGGGTACCAGAAGCACCATTAATCGTGTACATACTAAGACCGCAGAACAAAAGGTTAGATCTAATGGGTTTCGGGCAGCCACACTCTTGGTGATAACTAGTACCAAGCAGTGCTTTTGTGTCTCAGTCATGAATCGACTACTATAAATGCCTATGGTTTGGATGCTTCCTTTGTCGTGTCACATGTTAATGGCCTTGCAAACCATTAGCAATCTCGATTTCCTTACATTTATAGAAATACTGGTTTCATACAAATTACATACCATGTTTTCATACAAGTATACAAACGTTCAATACAAAAACTACATGAATTCACACCAATATTATGTTGACGATTTTCCAAAAACTCACATGTATTTCAGGTAACTAAAGTGGATGTGCGCGCGGTCTTACTCTTGCTCTTGGATGTCGTTTATGTTTGTCTTTGAATAATGTTGTAAACTTTTCAGACAACGTATTATGATGCGATGTAAACTCCAGACTTAAACTATGTTTTCAGTTATGTAATGTTATTGGTATTTGGAGTTATTTTTACGAGCATGTAGTATGTTTACCATTCGTATGCAATGAGAACCTTTCATGATCACACCTCGTGCTTCCGCCTTAGAAAGCGGTGTGATATAAAATGTGAATTCCTCATATCCAACATGAATAACATTTTACAAGTTTCAACATGGTAAGCTAACGTAATCAATATGTTAACCTAAGTTTCCAACGCGTTAATTGTGCCTTTCCTGCTTCGTTGCCACGAAGAGGAGGTAAAAGAATCATACTTAACAATACCCCAAGTGTCAAGGGCGGTGCGTTAACCCTATAGCGCTATAATTGTCAAGGTCGGCTAAACATAAGATTCAAATGTTCCCAAAGCATAAAAGAATCACAAGCATCACAAGTATCATGTTTTCATGTTTAAGATGGATATAGTATGATTATAAACAAGTTTCAAGTGTCGTGTGTTTGAATATAGAATACATGTTGCATCCCAAAGTGTTTAAAGCAAAAGGGATTGAGTATACTCATAGTGGGTGCTTAGAACCTAAACACAGTTTGGTTGGATCGAAGGGAGCGCTGGATCAGCCTGCGTGCGGGAACAGAGCATAAGTCCTCTAATTGCTGACCCGGTCGGGAACAGAGTGTCGAATAGTGCAAAAACAAGTTAAGTGTTCAACAGACTGTCCGAGCGGATAAGTTCCATCCCGACGGATGGTCATTCGGACGAATGGCCATTCAAAAGGATGGCCATTCAGACAGATGGCCATTCGGTCGGATGGTTATTCGGTTAGTCCGTGGTTATTTGTGTTTTGATTAAAAAGTTCTATCAGTCAACGGTTATTAACAGGTTTAGGTCATCTGGACTGATGGTCATTTGAACGGATGGCCATTCAAGCGGGTGATCTGTGGTCGAAGTTTTTTATAAAATTTTCTTAACGGAAGTTTTAAGTTAATGGAGACGGCGTGATGACGTGTCAAACAACGGAATACACCAGATCCAGCTCATTCGGCTGGATGGGCCCAACCCTTTCGGACAAACGCGCTGTTCCTGATGGAAATTCATGGTTGACCCGTTAATCGGTCCATCTCCTTGGTGGAAATCGGTTTTCGAGCCGACTCTCGACTAATAAACAAGTCGAGTCTTTTTGAGTCCGATTCCACCAGTGTTTTGCATAAAAAAACTGAAGAAAGTTCAAAACTAGTTGTAAAAGTGTTAAAATCTTTCATAATTAGATCGAAAAGTGTGAAAATTCTCAAGATCTTAGGCCAATCCCGATTCATTGGTGCTCCACAACAGTTTGCCTAAGCAAAACGAGTGAAAACCACCTTCGGAAGGTCTAAAATCAGTGTTTTTGAGAAAATGTTAAGGTGTGTGTGTGATTTTGATGAAGAAGATGGAGTAGAAGTGATTAGTGATGAAGATTGGAGAAGTTTTGAGGGAAAAAGCTTACAAAACGGTCTGGAATCACTTCTGGAACTTGAGAGCGAATGGGCTGAGGTGAAAGGTGAAAATGAAGGTTTAAGGCTACTATTTATAGGTCACAGCGACAGGTCTATCCATCTGGTTACGTTCGGATGGCGAGAGTTAAGGCGGTGACGAGTGGCAGCGTCCGGATGGTCATCCGGGCAGATGGCCATTCGGACGAATGGCCATTCGGATGGCCAGTTCGCGTTTGTTAGTTTTCTAACTTTGGTTCGTTTTGCGAGCGAGGTTAAGTGTTGCGTTGTGTATTATTGTGAGTAGCCATTACATATAGTATTATTACGTCTAGATGTTTCAAATAGCATAAATAACAAAGGTAATTAGTTTCACGTTCATCAAGTATCAAAGCATAACAAGAGTTAAGAATCTAGGATAAATAAAACGTTCACATATAAGAAGCATCACATAGAGTAATAGTTTCACATAGTTTAACACAATTATGATTCAAACAGTCTCAGTTTCATTATGATCGGTTGTCTCGAGTGCACAAGTATAACTAGCATAGGAGGTATGCTAAGACTTGCTAAAATAATAAGGGTATCAAAACGTAGGGCGTTACACCAAGGAGGCACGATCGTGCTTTTCCTTAAATCTGTTGGAAGATTCGAGAATTTGTCCTTTCTGTTTCCGGGGGTCTTTGGGCACGGGTGTGCCTACCCATGTACGATCGTGCATGGTGAAGTGTCCCGACAATAGCAGCAGCAAGTGTGCTTTGGCCTCAAGCTTTTGCCTTGTTATGATCTGTCTTTTGTGGGGGGCACGGTCGTGTGTACTTATGCACGGGTGTGCCTGCCGTCTTTCTTTCTTGCCCATCAAGTTTTTTGGTTCTTCTAAAACGCGGGCTGAGGCGAGAGGCACGTCCGTGCCTTGTTGCGTACATGGGTGATTCTTGGAAACTCTGTATTTTTCTATCTGGTTTTCATTGTTTGTTGCTTCTTTTTTTATTTTGGACCTTCAAATCCTGTAAAAAACTGAAAAAGAATAGATTAGAGTAGTGTTTCCTTCATAAATGACTTCAAAAGTATTCATAAATAGGGTAAATTGGTATAAAAAATATGTATTATTGATGTCACATCACATACACACGTATAATATATAACTTGTAATTTCAACTTTCCTACTTAGAATATTTTGGATGTTAGCCTATTCATACTCTATTTTGAAACATCTATCATGTGACTAGTTTAAATTTAGAGTTGAGCCCCATTTACATCCATGTGGTTTGTCCACTTTATCATTTTAGGCCAACTTTTCAAAAGTGTACAATTTTTCTACTTGCCATTATTAAAACGTGTAATTTCACTCAAAAAAAAAACTAACTCAGTTAAGAAAATTCGTAACTCAGTTATCTCTGGGACGTAAATGACACTTAAAATCTAGGGACGTAAATGGCACTTAACTTCTAGATTTTGTATTTGTTTAAACTTATTATTATTATTATTATTATTATTATTATTATTATTATTATTATACACACAGTCACTTTCGCTTCCTCGCCCCCTCTCTACATCACCACCACCGCAACCACCACCGCCACCTGCCACCACTGTCACGTCCATCTTCTCTTCCCCTTCTCTCTCTATGTTCGGTTTTCTTCGTCTCCCTCCCTCCATCTTTCTAACACTTCATCATCACTGCAACATATACCTCCGACAACCACACCCACCATCACAATAACCACCATCGAAGACCTGCACAACTACGGAACCTTGCGCCGTCGCCTCCTTCGCTCACCACTCAAACCCCTGCACCACCGTCCTCTGTTGGGTCTAACACTAACACTGCACACCGCCACCTGCCGCCTGAATTCTATTTATCAGATCTATTGTAGGCTTTAAGGGTGTTGGAAAACATAAATCTCTACGATCTATTGGGATTTGAGCATGAATACATTTGTTTCTATGGCGGGCCCTAATGTTTTGTTGTTTCAAAACATTTTTAACAGGTTGTGGGTGTTAGTTGTCTGGTGGTGGGTGGTGGCAGTGACGGGTGGTAGCGATGGTAGTGATCTAATGTGGGGGGGGGGGACTATGTGTATAATAATAAGTTTAAAAAAATATAAAATCTAGAAGTTAACCATTAAGTGCCATTTAATAATGATAATAATAATAATAACAATAATAATTATGGTTTAACAAAATAAATACTAAAAAATCTAGGGGTTAAGTGCTATTTCCGTCTCTAGATTTTAAGTGCCACTTACATTTCTGAGATAACCGAATTATGAGTTTTTTTTAACTAGGATTAGGTTTTTAGACTGAAATGACACATTCCGAGAATATTAAGAAGAGAAATAATACAATTTTAAAATTTATCATTAAATGAAAAAAGTGAATAAAGGAAAGTAAGTGAAACTTAACTCTTAAACTTATATATTTGATATTACAATTATCATTTGACAAAATCTAAATTCAGACACTTGTGCCCTATTTGTGTTGTAGTTAACTTTGACTACAATGGCGGAAGAAAGAGTCCCGACAATGGTGGCGTTAAAGAAGAGGGGTTTGCTTGGTGGACCGGACCTGTGCAAAGTATGTGGGCTGGGCCCAGAAACAGCAAATCACATAGTAATCCACTGCCCGACAGCGAGGGAAGTATGGCTAAAGTTATGGAGCTGGATGAAACTCCCCACTCGAGACCACAACGAAAGCATGTCGGTAAGATTCCAAGAGAAAACGAACTGGCCAAGGAGAAAGGAAAAAATGATATATGCTATTCACTTACTTGCGGCATGGAGTCTATGGAAGAATAGAAATAATAAAACTTTTAACGATAAACTCACGGAACCATCCAGGCTTGTGGAAGAAATTAAAGAAGAATCCTTTATATGGGTCACCCTAAGATCGAAAAGATTAGGGACATCATGGAATGAGTGGTTGAACTTTTGCCCAAGGGAGTAATGCTCATAAGAATTATGTAATATTAGTAGTCTTGATGATCCTTGTGTATGTTTTGAAGGTGTCCTTGATTGTTTCTTGAGTGTGTCAGGTGGCGATATCTAGCATCTTGCTATATGTCGTTTTTAACCTGTTGACACAGTAGAATAAAAGTTGTTTTGTTGCTGTTAAAATAAATGTTAACTTTGACTGAACATTTTAACTTCAAATAAATCATTATCACTTGACAGGTTAAAAATTATAAATTTAGTAACCATAAATAAAAACGAGAATTGTTGTTAGTTTTATTATTGTCTTGACATTTTCGATTAAAATATTATAATGTTAATTATGATGTTAAGTTGATTTTTCAAGGTTTAAAATCCAATAATATATCATTATTATTTTATAATTGTTTTAATTAAAAAACCGTCAACATGTTACTGTTTCATAATCTTTTTCTAATAAACAAAATAATATAATTTTAATGTTATCTAATCAAAACACCATTATTAGTACAAGTGCACGTTACCTGAAATGCCAGCAGTTGTTAGCATTGCAAAAGTACAACATCAACAGATAAACAACTGGATAACACTAAACAATTCCCTAGAGCTATCAAAATATTAAGATACATTTTCTGATATAAATATCAAACATTAATATCTAAAAGATTATCATGTAAAGCAGAGACTTTAAAAATAGAGAAAAATGCCCGGATAGTCCCTGTGGTTTTGCCTTTTTTCATCTATAGTCCCAAACTTTCTAAAATTACCTGAATAGTCCCCAAGTTTTCATTTTTTGTTCCCGGATAGTCCCTGGGTCTAACTTCAGTTTGTTTTCTCTGTTAAGAGGATGTGAAATGACGAAAATACCTTTTCCTTAAAAAGGCCAAACCACAGGGACTATCCGGGCATCTACTTCATTTTTATTTATAAAACCCCACCACCACACTTCATCTTCAACCTCCACCTACCATCACCCTCCTCCACCCTCCACCATCACCGGTTTATAAGGTTTATAAGATCTGGTGATGTTTTTTTTGTTCATCCAACAAATTTATTCACAGATCTAAAAATTCTAGGTCAAAATAGATGGGTCACAGCAAACAATTGCTCATTTGTTCCTTTCTGTCGTTCTAGAAATTGAGAAACATCACAAAAACCCTAGCCACTTTTTCCTTTTCACACTTTGTCTTCACACACAAAACACCCACAACCATCTTCCTCACAGATCATTTCTCTCTCGGCAGAATCAAACCAGGCTCAGGCCAACCGTCGGCGGAGCTCCGTTGATAGCTGGCAACGCCGATGAAACCCCCATGTTTCCCCAACCTTCTCCTTACCTTAAAATCCACCATTGCAGCTCATTTTTACTCGATTAAAGGACCGACCACCACCATTGGGTGGTGATGAGCGGCGGCAGACACCAGGGAGCGAACGAGAGAGAGAGAGAAAGAGAGAGAGAGAAGTAGAGGAGCAGTCCGGCGACTGCCCGTCGGCTGCGACAGCACATCTTGTTCCGGAAAAATCAACGACAGTCGCAGGGGTTTTATATCTGCTGATGTCACCTGTTTGAAGAATAATGAAGCTTGTTTTATGATGATGGTGGATTGCTATATATCAGAGGATTCATGGTTGGTTACAGTCGTTCAAGGTGTTTTCGGTTAAGGTTGGGTTTTGTTTTTCATTGTCATAATAGAATCTGGTTGGAGAATGGTGGTGTTGGTTGTGTTTAATGATGACAGAGGTGTTTCTATATATATTTTATGGAGTTGGGTGTGGTGAGGGTGGTGGTAGCAGAGTAGTTGCAGGTGGTTGACGCCGGCCTAATGACATTGGTGGTCGGAGGTTGACGGCGATTGCGATGGACGGTTTTGAAGGTGGAGGAGGTTTACGGGAGTGGGTGGTGATGGTGGAGGGTGGAGGAGGGTGATGTTGGGTGGAGGTTGAAGATGAAGTGTGGTGGTGGGGTTTTATAAATAAATATGAAGAAGATGCCCGGATAGTCCCTATAGTTTGGCCCTTTAAGGAAATGGTATTTTTGTCATTTTACACCCTCTTAACAGAGAAAATAAACTGAAGTTAGACCCAGGAACTATCCGGGAACAAAAAAAGAAAACTTGAGGACTATTCAGGTAATTTTAGAAAGTTGGAGACTATAGGTGAAAAAAGGCGAAACCACAGGAACTATCCGGGCATTTTTCTCTTAAAAATATCATAGCCACTTTATGATAGAACTCATTTATGTGGGCAAACCCCTACGATTAGTATCTTCAGCGTCGGTGACGGTGATAGTCTTCTAATTTATGGTGTGGTTTAATTTTTATAGTTTCTAAGACCTCATTTACGAATGTAGTAGTGGACTACAAAAGATTTTTATCCATGCTTTAAGAGATGGTATGTGTTGAGAAATCTCTTTCTTAATTAGTTATACATATGTTTTAAGTTAAATCATACTTTTTTTTTAAATGCCTAGACTTTTCTAGTTAAAACATGTAGTTTTTCAATACCTTAAAAGGATCTACTTGTGTTGTCCATTTATTTATCTATTTATTTAACGGCAAATTTATTTTATTCTCAGTATGTGGGACTTAACTTAATACCTTATTCTTCCAAAGTGTTTTAAAAGTTTTATCTTTGCCAATGGACCACCATCCCATTGATACTTGTCCATTTATTTAATCAGTTTTGCACTAGGGTGAACGGGGCGGGTGCGGGGTGAAGGGCGGTGAACCCCTTCACCGCACGTGGAACACCGCCGCCGTTCCCCTCCACTGCGCGGGGTTGGATCAAATTGGGGACTCTTTACCGATTCAAGAATATGACCGTCGGACAATAATGGAACATTGGCGCATGATATCTAACGGCATTATAGCCGTTTAATTTAAAAACAAACAAATAGATACATTATAAATATTATAATTTTACATTCCATTTTTTCACCTAATTCACATACTCTGAAAGCATACTATGGATAGACAAAATAAGGGCGATGACAAGAAAAAAGTTTCGGGTTCCGGTTCGAAGGCGAGAGGGCGCGGCTCGCAAAGTAGACGAGGCGGATTGAGTGGTTCAAGTGTGCCATTTCAATCACAACATGGTTATTCCCCACACTCTCAACCTCCATACTTTTACGCCCAAAATATACAACCGGGTTTTTACAACACCCAACCCCAACCCAAGTATCCACCACAATTCTTTTCATTACCACATGGTCCCACGATAGTTGCACCGGGTGTGTACGAGTATCCTACGGAAGCCCAAAACGCTTTTGACCCGTTTGCTTATCGGAGTCCATCAACTCAATCTCTAGGCGATAATGTTGAACACATGCTTCCAATATATGATGATGACGAAGATGAAGAATTTGTAGCTGAGACTCAAGATTTATATGAAGACGAAAATGAAGAAGCCAAAGAAAAGGAAGAACTTGAAGTCGAAGAAAAAGCTGATGATGAACCGAAAGGAAAGGGGGTAAGAATGATCCGCAAAGATGGACGAAAAAACAAGAAGAGACGTTAGCGATAGCGTATGTGCATTGTAGTCTAAACAAGAAAAAATGCAACCAACAAAAATCGGATGGTTTTTGGAAAAAAAGTTCTCGCACATTACAATTCAACCGTTGGAGGAAGTTCACGGACCGTTCATCAAGTTTGTCCAAAATGGAAAGCTATGCAAGGGAAGTTGAACTTATTCAACGGCTTTTGGCATCAAGCGGTATAATTTTTTACGTTTACATACTTTTTATTTTTTACCTTTATATTTTGTTATTTTTTTTTACCTTAATATAATTATATTTTAATTATGAATCGTTTACGTCCTAGCGGGAGTGACGATACTCATGTTATCATGTTATGAAACAATCACTAAAAGATTACCAAAAAAATATCTGGGTGGCTTTCCTCATATTGAGGCAAGGGAGGTGGTTAGAAAACATGAGAAATGGTCCCTGGTACCATTGTAGAGTGAGGAGAGTGGTACTTCGGGGCAAAAAAGAAAGTCATCCGATTCGGGTAACTACCAAGCGAGTACACCGAATATCGAATTCACTAGTGTATACGTGACATAAACGTCGACCATTCTCCAAGAAGGCAAAAAAAAAAAAAAAAAAAAAGAGAGAGAAAAAAGATAAAGGACCTGCAACGTCGACCGAAAGGTCAATTGGTATGTCTGACAAGCTCCAAGGATACAAATTTATGAAATAAGAGTTGGTGGACATTAAAAAGAAACGAGAGGAAAAATTTATGGCATTGGCAGATGAACATCGAGAGACGCTGAGATCGATTAGGTTTGATAAGGATCTGAAGACGTTTAACAGACCATACGACAATGTTCCACCAGAGATGTTGGAAATCACACTGGCCCGAAACGCGAGATCACAAAAAAATTTAATTGGCAATGTAGCTTCTAAATTTTTTATGGTTTTATTCTTTTAGTAGGTTTAATTTTATGTATTGTCTTTTTTTAATTTAGTTAATGTAATTTTAGTTAGTTTAATTTAATGTAATTTTTTTAAACTTAATGTACTTTTATTTTGTTAAAATTATGTTTCATTTATTAATTAATAGTTTATAAAAAAAGAAAAAAAATTAGTTTACCCATCGTACGAGTGGTACGAGTGGTGACCACCACTTATGTTTTTTTGGGCAAGAGGGGAGTTAGAAAGAGGAATTAACATGACACCTCATGATTTTGATGGGTAAAAAGTTTATCTCGTTTCATGAGGGGTGCACTCCTTTCACCCTACATTCTTTAATTCTAACATATATAATACACTATAGTATTATTTACCTTTGACCAATGATAACCCAATAAGATTCATTATCTGTTACTTATTAACTACAGCCAAATTTATTAATTCTATCTTCCTTAATTATTTGTTTAATCTATAGGGGATAACTAAAATGAAAATCACCTACAGTTGTAAGAACCATGAGAACTACACCGTATGAGGCGAGTTAAACCAAATTTTTTTTATAAACGTAGATGCGTGTATTATAAACACATTTGTAAAAAAAAATTCAAAAAAAAAAAAATGTTGTGTGTGCAGTTTTGAGCACCACAAGTTCGTGTTTACGGGTACCATAAATTTTAAATAAATTTTACGGTACCCGTAAAAACAAACTTGTGGTGCTCAAAACTACACTCACGACATTTTTTTTTGAATTTTTTTTTTACAAATGTGTTTATAATACACGCATCTACGTTTATGAAAAAAAAATTTGGTCCAACTCGCCCCAGATCAAAAAGTTCTCATGTTTTTACAACTGGAGGTGGTTTTCGTTTTAGCGGTCCCCTTAATCTATATATGTCTATCTATGTAATTATAAGGCTAGAGGGTATGGTGATGGTCCTCCAAGTGAGGATAATCCGCCATGTAGGCGCCAAATCATAGTGCTCCCAAGGATGGTCCATCCCACAAAACTAGAGGGTATGGAGGATGGTCCTAGATGATCCTACCCCACCACTTTTATGTTTTTTATTTTTTTAATCTTCTACTATTTTTTAACATTTAACAAATAAACTAACAGAATATTTTCATTTATATTAAAAAAAGCATTACATAAACTTAAAAAAAACATAAACTTAAAAAAAAACATAAACTTAAAAAAATAAACTTAAAAAAACATAAATTTAAAAAAAAATCCTAATATATTAAAATAAGCTACTAGTCTTCGTCCTCCATGTCGTCGGGTTCATTTTGAGCGTTGTTCCAAATGTACTCCACCAAGTCCGCTTGTAGGTTATGATGTGTGTACTCGTTACGTAGAGCGAACATATTCAAATCTTGTTGTTCCCCACTAACTGGAACAGAATTTCCAGTAGACACGTTTTCGTCGTACTCGCATATCGCTCTACCTTCGTCTTCAATGATCATGTTATGAAGGATGATACAAGCGTACATAATGTGTCGTAACCTCTTTGGTGTAGCCGAACATGCTGGATGTTCAATGATTTGCCATTTTTTTTTGTAGAACACCAAAAGCGCGTTCAATATCTTTTCTCGTACTCTCTTGATACTTCGCAAATTTTTTTTCTTTTTTCGTCTGTCAGGTGCGGAATAGTTTTAACGATTGTCGAGTACGTTGGGTATATTCCATCGGCTAGGTAGTAACCTCGCCTGTATTCCACCCCCGAAACCGTAAAACTTGTGTCTGGACCTGTACCCGCCACTACATCGTCAAATATCTGTGACTGGTATATGATGTTAAGGTCATGGAGCGAACCAGGTAGACCAAAAAAAGCATGCCAGATGCAGAGATCCTGTGACGCAACAGCCTCTAGAATAATAGTCAGATGTCCATGATCTCCCCTAGTATACTGACCTTGCCAGGCAACTGGGCAGTTCTGCCACGGCCAGTGCATGCAATCAATGCTCCCGAGCATTCCTGGCAAACCATGTCTCTGTTCGTGTGCATGATATAATTTTTGAACGTCGTTTGCGTTCGGTCTCCGCAGGTATATCTTGCTATACAATTTGACAACCCATTCGCAAAACTTGTGCAAACATAGACGTGCGGTTCTTTCAGACATCTTTATATACTCGTTTAATGTATCGAGTGCGTAACCGTATGCCAGTTGGCGAATGGCCGACGTACATTTTTGTAAATTACTGAAACCCCTTTGCCCCCTAGCGTCGTTTCGCAGTGTAAAAAATGGATCAGACTGGGCCATGTCGCCTGCGATACGTAAAAAAAGTGCACGACTCATACGGAACCGACGTCGAAAAATCTCGGGTGTGTACACGGGTTCGCCGACAAAATAATCGGCTACTAGTTTATCGTGGGCGGCTATAAATTTAAAACGAAACAAAAATGAAATTAATTATAAAATACATTTTCAAATCTATATAAAACATAAGGAAAAAATAGTAAAGTACCTTCTTGGTCTCGATTTAATTTTGCTCGTCTAGTTAGCCGTTGGGACGACGCTTCATCACCCGCCATGATGTAACACCCCTAAAACGGGTTTGGTAATCATACTCCGTTAATACCAAAAGACGGGTAAAGTACCGTTAGCAGTAAAGATAACCCGGTAAATATTTGGATTTAATAAGAAATCCTAATAATTTAAATACAAGCGAATCAAAGAATTAAGGAATTGAGTTTATAAGAACCCGAGTCAACGGGACTTAAAATAAAACGGGTTTTTAGCTCCCGGAACCCACCAAGTAACTAGGAGTATTAACCTAGTTAGTTAATGTCTTGACAAAATAGAACTAATGTGGTTAAGCTACCCTTTAAATAACTTGTGTAAAGTGAAGGGACTAGACATGGACAATTGAATTAAAGTTTCAATTAAACAAATTAATAAACAAAACACACATACGTGTGTGTGTGTCTGCAACTTCAACCAGAGCCAAGAAGGGCTCTCTTGCTCAAAACCCTAATCCCTCAAGAATCTCTCAAATTGAAGCCCAAATCAAGAGCCAAATCATTGCATGAACACAAATTCGTGATCACCTAGTCATGGGGATTACAAGGTATGTTAAAAATTATGATTTGGTGATACTTTGAGATTATGATGAATAATCATAATCGAAATTCTGGAATGAATATTGATTCTATGAGTGTTATTATGATTATATCTTGGTTTAGAAACAAACCCTAGTAGAAAATTTGATGAATTGTTGTCAAAACTAGGGATTTGATAATTACCCTATTATGTGCTAAATGGGTTTTTGTATGTTATGATGAACACTCGGATTGGAGTGTTAATTTGATGAATATTGATTGTTATGATATAAGTTCTTGATGTAGTTCATGAACACTAGATATAGAGGGTTGAAATTTGATGTTAATCTTGCTAAAAATGACTAATTACGGACTAGTTAGCAAAAGTGTAGAATGATGCCCATTAGGTGTTTGTTAAAATGCCTAAATGAGAAGTAAAGTGTTGAAATTCAAGTGAAACGCGTAATTGACAAGCTTGACTAATTACATGAGACATGGAATAAAACGGGTTCTAATCATAATGTTGATTTGCCTTAATCGTGCATATTATATGATTAAATGTAGTTGACTTTAGAAAGTCAAACTAACTAGTGATGAAGTCGAATAAGTGGTTTCGGCTAAGAAAATAAGTAAAGTGGTATAGTCGTGATTGTTAATGACTAATCTAACCACCTTGTAAAGGATGAACAATAGTTGGCGCTTAAACAAGCTAGGTGAAGCTTGGAGTGAAAGCGGGTCAAACGAGTCAAGCATAGAAGAAAAGCGTAGCTCGGATGCAAGGTAAGTGTAATTTACACACTTATGTAGAATGCTTGTTATTTCGATACTTATGAACGTGAAAACAATAATATTGGAAATTTGGAAAATTGTCAAGTGTTGACTTATGTAAATCATGGTTAAAAGGATACCCATGGCGTAAGCCGAAATGGGTTGAAACTGCAAGAAAAGAGTGTAAAAGAAAAAGGGTATGGTTATAAAACCCAGGATGGGATGATGTACAAACTGGAAATCAAAAACGGTGTTTTTGATTTAAATAGACAATGTTGGGCATATAGTCCAAACGGGTCGAATGGTGGTGATAACACCAATTGACAATATCGACTAATGTGGTCGTCAAGTCTTATGTTAACAGGACTAATTAGCAAATCGGATAGTTGCGTCATCATTGATGGTGTGATAATAAAAGCGAGGCATAAATTGGGTCTATTCGTTGATCCGAGCCAGGTACGCATATTTATGTTGTAGTTAAAAGTGATATTTTGGTCGAATATTTGGGAAGAGTCCTTCCTTGTAAAAGAAGGACTAAAATCGACCAAAACGCCCTTGTAGGCTAATTTGAACAAACGACCCTTAGAGGTTGTTTGAAAACGAGTCTTATGATTAAACAAAAGCTTAGAACGAGTATGAGTAGTGAAAGATGTAATTCTTGGGCCGAAGGACTCCATATGAGTCTTTGTCGTAAAAGGATACTCCAAAGGGTATAATTCGGAACATATAGATATCTATCTTAAATCCAACACGCAATTAGTTGTGATGGAAGGATACTAGATAAGAAATATAGTTTACAATGCTAGAATAGAAAGAAAACGACTTTGAGCCTAAAAGTGCTTAAATACTCTTAATGGGTCAAATTAAGCATTTAAGTGTAAACGGGATTTTATTATGTAAAAAAAACCCGTGATTTTGAGAGTAATATGATAGGAGATATAGATATAATGAACTTCTTGAGAATAAGGATCAAACAAACATGTTTTGTTTGATAAAAACATGAACGGGTCAAAATTGGGAAAAAGGGCGATAAGCCGAAGACTTAAAAGTCTGAAATTTTATTATGTAGGATGTTGGATTTTAACTCCATAAGATGGAGAATTAAATTACGGATGCGTAGGAAAAAGAATCGGGTAAAACGGATCAATAACGAAGAAGTTATGGCCGTTTCCGTGAAATCAGATCGTGCTGGGAATGTGCAGCAACATGCTGTTGAAAAGAGGGCCTAGCGTCACGCGACGCCCCTTGGCGTCAGCGACGCCTCCAAACTCAGAAAAATATTATTTTTTTCATATTTAACCCCTGTACTTGTTTGAACTTCATATTTAACCCCTGTACTTGTTTGAACTTCATATTTAACCCCTGTGCTCGTTTGAACATCATATTTGACTATCAAAACTAACTTTTAAGTTGGTTTTGATCATAGGTGATTGCCATGAGTGCCCGGATGAAGATCAAGCTCGATGAGGAACCGAACACGATAAAATTTAACACTCGGGATTAAAGCTTCCGCACAGCGTTACGTCATAACTTTTAAACGACGAACTTATTTATATTATGTTGAAAACTTTTAAGTTGTAAAAGTTTTAGATTACTCGTATTTTCTAAGAATACTTAATCGTAATTACATGTTTATTTTCGTTATTTATACGAAAACCTTTAAAAATTATAACATGGGTGTTACAAGTTGGTATCAAAGCCTTGGTTTAAGAGATTCAAGTATGGCGGGAAAGCTATGCTTGGACTTAAACCTTATGCTCTTAATAAAGAATTGGTGTTCGGTTCAAGGCTTGATCGCAAATCTGGTAAGTACGTGTATGTTAATAGTTTAGTATGCTAAAGTGTTGTAAACATTACATAGGGCTATCGTGTGGTACACGTTACCCCAATTAAAATGATTGATATAGTTGACGAAAATACGCGCTTTGACGCGTATAGTAGAAAAAATCCTTGTATTATAATACGGGCGATTATTGAAGTTGACGTTACTAACTTTTGTGAATGTTTTAATTGAAGGACACTCGCGTTTGAAGACGACGAGAGTCAAACAAATTGTGGATATGATAATGGAACGGTCCGAAGTATGACAAAAGGAGCATGCTCACCGAGGACTAAATCGCGTAACGACCGCGAACAAGGTTAATGGCAAAGAACGCCCGCCGGGGCAAACATTACCAGGTGCACATTTTAAATAATCGCACAAATAGTAATATGCAACAAATAAGTAGAAATTTAAAAGTTGCATATGTAGATTAAAAACTTGGAAAAACCCGAATAGAAAATGTATTCGGGATATTGTTTCCAAGAGAAACAAATAGAGGCGTTACTTACATAGGGCGTGATGTGAAAACTATAAAAAGGTCATGTGTATCATGTGTTAATCGCTTACTCTGGCCAAGTAAGTAGTGGCATATGATACCATGAACTTCTTATGGCGGACACGTTTACATCCGATGTAGTAAGGGCGGGGTGAATGGGACTAACTTAAAAGTACCTAAATGAATCAGATAAGCAAAATATTTGATAATAATGTAAACGCACAACCGGGGACGGAAGCGTATTACATCAGGATAATGAGCCCGAGTGAAGGGACAAAGAAGCATGAAACCTGATTTAGACAAGTATTGGGAGGGAGTGTACTTACACTCGAACCCAGAAAACGCAAGCATGAAACATGATTTAGACAAGTATTGGGAGGGAGTGTACTTACACTCGAACCCAGAAAACGCAAGCATGAAACATGATTTAGACAAGTATTGGGAGGGAGTGTACTTACACTCGAACCCAGAAAACGCAAGCATGAAACATGATTTAGACAAGTATTGGGAGGGAGTGTACTTACACTCGAACCCAGAAAACACAAGCATGAAACATGATTTAGACAAGTATTGGGAGGGAGTGTACTTACACTCGAACCCAGAAAACGCAAGCATGAAACATGATTTAGACAAGTATTGGGAGGGAGTGTACTTACACTCGAACCCAGAAAACGCAAGCATGAAACATGATTTAGACAAGTATTGGGAGGGAGTGTACTTACACTCGAACCCAGAAAACGCAAGCATGAAACATGATTTAGACAAGTATTGGGAGGGAGTGTACTTACACTCGAACCCAGAAAACGCAAGCATGAAACATGATTTAGACAAGTATTGGGAGGGAGTGTACTTATACTCGAACCCAGAAAATGCAAGCATGTAAAATGATTTAGACAAGTATTGGGAGGGGGTATACTTACACTCGAACCCGGAAAAGAAAAATATACAAATATGACCCTTAATGAGTCGTTTTTGTAAAATGTCAAACTTAAGGACAAAGTCGGAATATAAAATGAAGCGAGGTCTTAATGCATACCGGGAGGGTTGCAATAATAACGACTTTGGTAAAACACCCGGTTGATGGGTAAGAATTAAACACATGCGTAAACCAAGAGACGTGAGTAAATACGTACAACTATTCGAAGTCGAATGGGTTGAATAAAGAATAAAGTTGATTGTTTATAAGTGATGGACTTCACGCTAATAGGTCAAACATGTTGAATAAAATATAACGCCGAATGGCACAAACGAGCGCTAGCCAGATAAAGGTAGCGTTAAATGCAAGAGAATAATGAGCCCGGTAATGGGATATAACCAATTAAGAATATATGCAAATTAAATAACAGTAAGCATAAGAAGAACTGACGCATAAATGACATGAGAAGTCATAAAATCGGAAAATTGTCCGAAAGAAAACAATTATAGCCATGAAACTACAAATGAAAGATCTACGGGACTAAAACGACCCACGGGTCATGATTAGAAAGAAGTTATAAGGACTTCGCCCTAAAGAGGTGAAAGTCTAATCAAAATAGCCCATAAGGTTAAGTGATAAAAACCTACGGGTTAATTAGATAAAGTGAGGGAATCGGTTGAGAATCCCCGCATAAAACTAAGTCTGTAAAAGAATAAATGATGGACTGTCAATATCCTGGTATGGATAATTGACAAAAGTTAAAGAGAAGATCCTAAAACTAAAACTTCGGTTTTAGTAAGAAATAACGTTTTTACAAACATAAATTCTGATAGGGATTTAAATTGTAAGCATGAAAGATACAAGTCTTGACACTGATAGGCGCAAGACGATATATTCGAAAAGTGATATCTTCGAAAATGAAAAGTTGATATAAATTAAACATGATGTAACACAATCACGGTCAAGAAATGTAATGTGAAGTAGAATCACATTATAACCAAGCAAGTGGTAAAAAGTAACTGGACTAATGAGTCTAAGTAGTTGAGACCCGTCAAGGTCATTTAAATAAATTTGGTTTGCTTGTAAGCGGTAGGTTAGGTATAACTGAACCGAATAAATAAATTTGAAAATAAAAGGATATGTTGCTAAAAGTGAAAGATTTCACTAGAGACCTTTAAACGGGTCAAAGTAACGGATTCATAAAGAATTCGATAGTATATGAAAGCGATGTATATCGCTAAGTTAATTAAACTAGTGGAAATAATGAGATTACGTTATTTCAAGTTGCATTATGTCATATGAGGTACGTAGATGTTATGTAACCAAAAAGACGTTATCGTACTTTTCGGTAATACTAACGATTGGTTAAAAAAAAGTATAGATACTGATTAAAAGACTTATTGGCTCAAATACATTGAGTCTAAACTCAATGAATTATGTAATAAAAGGTTTCGAGGACGAAACCTCTCTAAGGGGGGTAGACTTGTAACACCCCTAAAAAGGGTTTGGTAATCATACTCCGTTAATACCAAAAGACGGGTAAAGTACCGTTAGCAGTAAAGATAACCCGGTAAATATTTGGATTTAATAAGAAATCCTAATAATTTAAATACAAGCGAATCAAAGAATTAAGGAATTGAGTTTATAAGAACCCGAGTCAACGGGACTTAAAATAAAACGGGTTTTTAGCTCCGGAACCCACCAAGTAACTAGGAGTATTAACCTAGTTAGTTAATGTCTTGACAAAATAGAACTAATGTGGTTAAGCTACCCTTTAAATAACTTGTGTAAAGTGAAGGGACTAGACATGGACAATTGAATTAAAGTTTCAATTAAACAAATTAATAAACAAAACACACATACGTGTGTGTGTGTGTCTGCGACTTCAACCAGAGCCAAGAAGGGCTCTCTTGCTCAAAACCCTAATCCCTCAAGAATCTCTCAAATTGAAGCCCAAATCAAGAGCCAAATCATTGCATGAACACAAATTCGTGATCACCTAGTCATGGGGATTACAAGGTATGTTAAAAATTATGATTTGGTGATACTTTGAGATTATGATGAATAATCATAATCGAAATTCTGGAATGAATATTGATTCTATGAGTGTTATTATGATTATATCTTGGTTTAGAAACAAACCCTAGTAGAAAATTTGATGAATTGTTGTCAAAACTAGGGATTTGATAATTACCCTATTATGTGCTAAATGGGTTTTTG
This sequence comes from Helianthus annuus, assembly GCF_002127325.2. NCBI lineage: Eukaryota > Viridiplantae > Streptophyta > Magnoliopsida > Asterales > Asteraceae > Helianthus > Helianthus annuus. Next base: position 166,130,678 of record NC_035443.2, read on the forward strand.
TATGTTATGATGAACACTCGGATTGGAGTGTTAATTTGATGAATATTGATTGTTATGATATAAGTTCTTGATGTAGTTCATGAACACTAGATATAGAGGGTTGAAATTTGATGTTAATCTTGCTAAAAATGACTAATTACGGACTAGTTAGCAAAAGTGTAGAATGATGCCCATTAGGTGTTTGTTAAAATGCCTAAATGAGAAGTAAAGTGTTGAAATTCAAGTGAAACACGTAATTGACAAGCTTGACTAATTACATGAGACATGGAATAAAACGGGTTCTAATCATAATGTTGATTTGCCTTAATCGTGCATATTATATGATTAAATGTAGTTGACTTTAGAAAGTCAAACGAACTAGTGATGAAGTCGAATAAGTGGTTTCGGCTAAGAAAATAAGTAAAGTGGTATAGTCGTGATTGTTAATGACTAATCTAACCACCTTGTAAAGGATGAACAATAGTTGGCGCTTAAACAAGCTAGGTGAAGCTTGGAGTGAAAGCGGGTCAAACGAGTCAAGCATAGAAGAAAAGCGTAGCTCGGATGCAAGGTAAGTGTAATTTACACACTTATGTAGAATGCTTGTTATTTCGATACTTATGAACGTGAAAACAATAATATTGGAAATTTGGAAAATTGTCAAGTGTTGACTTATGTAAATCATGGTTAAAAGGATACCCATGGCGTAAGCCGAAATGGGTTGAAACTGCAAGAAAATAGTGTAAAAGAAAAAGGGTATGGTTATAAAACCCAGGATGGGATGATGTACAAACTGGAAATCAAAAACGGTGTTTTTGATTTAAATAGACAATGTTGGGCATATAGTCCAAACGGGCCGAATGGTGGTGATAACACCATTTGACAATATCGACTAATGTGGTCGTCAAGTCTTATGTTAACAGGACTAATTAGCAAATCGGATAGTTGCGTCATCATTGATGGTGTGATAATAAAAGCGAGGCATAAATCGGGTCTATTCGTTGATCCGAGCCAGGTACGCATATTTATGTTGTAGTTAAAAGTGATATTTTGGTCGAATATTTGCGAAGAGTCCTTCCTTGTAAAAGAAGGACTAAAATCGACCAAAACGCCCTTGTAGGCTAATTTTAACAAGCGACCCTTAGAGGTTGTTTGAAAACGAGTCTTATGATTAAACAAAAGCTTAGAACGAGTATGAGTAGTGAAAGATGTAATTCTTGGGCCGAAGGACTCCAAAGGATACTCCAAAGGGTATAATTCGGAACATATAGATATCTATCTTAAATCCAACACGCAATTAGTTGTGATGGAAGGATACTAGATAAGAAATATAGTTTACAATGCTAGAATAGAAAGAAAACGACTTTGAGCCTAAAAGTGCTTAAATACTCTTAATGGGTCAAATTAAGCATTTAAGTGTAAACGGGATTTTATTATGTAAAAAAAACCCGTGATTTTGAGAGTAATATGATAGGAGATATAGATATAATGAACTTCTTAAGAATAAGGATCAAACAAACATGTTTTGTTTGATAAAAACATGAACGGGTCAAAATTGGGAAAAAGGGCGATAAGCCGAAGACTTAAAAGTCTGAAATTTTATTATGTAGGATGTTGGATTTTAACTCCATAAGATGGAGAATTAAATTACGGACGCGTAGGAAAAAGAATCGGGTAAAACGGATCAATAACGAAGAAGTTATGGCCGTTTCCGTGAAATCAGATCGTGCTGGGAATGTGCAGCAACATGCTGTTGAAAAGAGGGCCTAGCGTCACGCGACGCCTCCAAACTCAGAAAAATATTATTTTTTTTCATATTTAACCCCTGTACTTGTTTGAACTTCATATTTAACCCCTGTACTTGTTTGAACTTCATATTTAACCCCTGTGCTTGTTTGAACATCATATTTAACTATCAAAACTAACTTTTAAGTTGGTTTTGATCATAGGTGATTGCCATGAGTGCCTGGATGAAGATCAAGCTCGATGAGGAACCGAACACGATAAAATTTAACACTCGGGATTAAAGCTTCCGCACAGCGTTACGTCATAACTTTTAAACGACGAACTTATTTATATTATGTTGAAAACTTTTAAGTTGTAAAAGTTTAAATTACTCGTATTTTCTAAGAATACTTAATCGTAATTACATGTTTATTTTCGTTATTTATACGAAAACCTTTAAAAATTATAACATGGGTGTTACACATGAACACCTGAGCCGCGTTCATAATCATGTTGTGCATAATTGCAACCTCTTCCGACGATGATGAATAACACGTAGACGAAGAAGATGAAGAAATGGAAGAAATGGAAGAAGGTGAAGCTAGCCATGGTAATTTTTGAGAGAGAGATGGAGTGGTAGTGAGTAAAAAATGGTATAAAAATTGATGAGTTTTTATAAAAAGGGAAGAGGGGTTATAAAATGTGAGAGAGATATAAGATTGTAGTGGGTGAAAAGTTGTGAAAAATGGTGTAAAAGAGGTGAGTATTTATAAAAGTGGGAGTGAAATGGGTATTTTTTTAAATTATAACCGTTGGTTTTGAATTAAATATTAGAATTTTTTTTTTAATTTTAACGGTCACATTTGAAGGGGGGCCCATCATAATTGGATCGTCGCCAACGTCAACAACAAGCCGGTGAGGACGGGAGGTGTGCCGGCGTCACCGGTCCTCGACGGGGGTGGGGACGAAACCCATACCCTCTAGCCTAAAAGACAATGTGGGAGTAGCCCATTTGGTTCAATACAAAGCAAGGAGTAGATTAGTATTTATTTGGTGTAATTTAAGAGTATGTAAGGTTTGCCATTCAAACATATATATATATATATATATATATATATATATATATATATATATATATATATATATAATTATAAAACCATAATTCATTAAATTATAAAAGTATATGAAGTTACCTGCATTAGAAAAAAAATCAAAAATTCATTTACTTATTTTTAAACTTTTTGATGTCTTTCTTTATTTTTTTAAAAAAGTCATTTCAAAATGGTATTTTATAAGTTATCTTTTTTTTTTTTGTTTCATCATTAATAAAAAAAACATGTTTCTGAAATAAAAAAATTGTTATACCTTTTTCTTGAATTTTTCATTTTTGCGTTCACATCAGTTTTTTTCCTATTTTTTTAGTTGTTGAATTTTATCCAATAACATTTAATTAACTTTTCTTTAGTTTTGATTAAAAAACTTGCGTTCACATCAGTTTTTTTCCTATTTTTTTAGTTGTTGAATTTTACCCAATAACATTTAATTAACTTTTCTTTAGTTTTGATTAAAAAACATTTTACTTTTAAAAATGAATTTTAAAAAATAAATGTTTACTATTTTCTAAACTTTTTAACTTCATTTTCAATTTTTTATATTTTATTAAATCAGTCTTCTAGTATAACATCCATAATGTTAGTAAATACTAAAAAAAACTAAACTTATATTTACTTGGAAAAAAGAAAAATTTATAAAAACTAATGATTTAGTGATAACTAAACAATAAATAAAGTTGGGTTAATTAGTTATATAGTAGTTAATAAATGATTATAAAGTTAATAATTAATGGTAGGTAAGGTGTAAGATGTAACACCTCGGAAATTCCTGTCCATTTAAATAAAGACACGTGTCACGTTAGACAGACGTGTCAGAGAAACCGGATTAAATAAAAGATGAAAGGTAGGATTTCTAATAAAAAGGGCGTCATGTTATTTAAAATTACCTCTGAACGACCCAAGGGCGACACGTTATTAAATCACCTCTGAGCGACCCAAATTTTTATAAATCCCAAGATCCTCAAATTCTTTAAAAATCATCTTATATGATAACCGGATTGCTCTCAAATAAATAAAGTTGCATCTTTATTAAGGACTTTGGAATTATAGGTTGTTACTACTGAAATTGTTAATTAAAATCCTTGTAAATAGGAATCATTATAGTTATTTCCTTTGGCCAACTATTATGAGAATCCAAGACTCATTCTTGGTAATCTCCGTCACTTTGCAAGACCCTTGTGAGTTGAAATTGAATAGGAAACATGTAAGAGCATGCTAGGCATGCAATGGCTGATCAAGATGGTCCCACATCTGAAAAAGAGGGACTGATTTCGGAGTTGGTTTGAGTGCATGGTCAAGACTTAAAAGTTCACAAGTTTTTGTCCTCTGGCCATCGGTTACGGACGGCAAAGCCATAGGCTTACGGTCCGTAAGGGGGGTATCTGGGCATGTTTCAGCAAGGTCGGTTACGGACCGTAACCATTTCAGCTTACAGTCCGCAAGAGGTCCTTACGAACCGTAAGGCCTCAAGCTTACGGTCCGTAAGACCGTCGCTGGCAGCAGGTTTTGGACAGCTGCCTGTCCAGCCCGTTTAACCGACTTAAAATGTAAAATTTTGAAACCATGGGCTTGCTAGGCAGTAATTAGCCCTCTAGGGACACCTGGGATGATCCCCCAACCATTGTAGACTTGTTTGTCACAATCTTGGACCTCTTTGTTCACTATATAAGGACTTGAATTGTAACCATTTGAGCTTGCTCACTTGGGACTTTGATTCAAGGCACCTCTGGAACTTCTCTGGTCTACACCAAGTTTTCTTAGGCTCCATAATCCTTCTTAGGACTCTTGTAAGTGTCCTTAACCTCCTTTAATCCATTCTAGCTTAACTAATTAAGTAAAAGTCAAACCATCATAATTAAGGTTTGACTTCGTGATTAATCATAATGTGCTCTGTCAAATCACGAATTAAAGATACCTCTAAGTAGGTAATTAAGTGGGTAACAAATCCTTAAAAGGGTACTTCCAGATTCCCACTCTAAGCATGTCAATTGTCGAGTCAAAGCTAACTATAAAAAGTCAACAGGATGCTTAATTTCAAATTAATACATAATTAGCAATGTAGGTTGCATGTAACCTGTTTGAACATTAATATAACTTGGTAATAAGTATAAGATCATGTTCCAACATGTTCAAATCGACAATTTTCTGTTTAGACCCGGTTCGGAACCGAAAGTCGCATAGTTTGACTTTCGCTTTGACTTTCAGTTCTGACCCGTTTTAGTCAAGATTAAGATTGCCTTAGAGCTTCTTTTGGACCTAATAACATGTTAGTATATCCTCCAGTGATTATACAACTCGGTTCATTAGATATCTTGTTCATATGCATGATTCCGTTAAATGCACATATGTTGACCATTATGCCCAAAGGTCTAAAAAATCATGATTTTTGAAAAATAAAAAGGGTAGACATGTTAGTCACTGAAATATAAACTTGTTCCCAAAATTTGACATCAGTTTGAGGTCTAGATTAAGAGTTTTGCTCATTAGCGTAATTAGAAGCCTTCTTAGTGAATAATTAGCGTAATTAACGCATAGCCTATTTAAACTTAGATTTTATACAAAAATTTTATGCCCACTGTTATATAATAATATTTTGGGAATTTTAAAGATTTTTATTTATTTTTAGAATGAGCATAACTAGAGGTTTTAAGCTTAATTCGGCTTATGCCGGTTTTGCCTTTTTCGGCCATAGAATGAGTTTTACAAAACCTTTTGACCCCAAAATTTTTCCTACTGATTTATTATGCTAAATATAATATTTTGAGCCTTCTGGAATTATAAAAATATCAGCTTTTCTTTTAAAACCCGGAAATGGCTCCAAATCGCCTTTTTAGGCATTTTTACGACATAGTATATGTCAAAACTAGTTTTTATATAAAAGGTCTAATACCTACTGATATATTTTATAAAAATTTATATTATAACAGTAAACCCGAGTTAGAAACTCAGTTTCCCAGTTTTGACCCTTTAAGCTTATGTGAAATTACCAAAATGCCCTTTTGGTACATAAGATGGTCGTAATCAATAAAATTCACATATATATGATACCCTACTGTTATAACATGATAAACTAAGTATAATTACTGATTTATTCAGATATAAGACTCAGAATCTTAGTTTAACTCTTTTATACTCTTTAAAATGACCAAAATGCCCTTATAAGGCGTAAATTGAAATTAAAACCATTTGGGGCATAATTGGACATACCTTACTGATATCACAACACATTTGGTGCATATAATCTCAGGAAACTTGCATATGACTTATATGATTACCCGTTACGCACTTTCGCGTTCGGATCGGCTTATGTGACTAGTTCACGCATATTAGCCGAAACGGGTCAAATCGTATCATCTTAGTCTCTAAATCCAGAATGTGTTTAGTTTACCCATGTAATACAAGTATCCAAGCTTGTAGGGTCTAAGTCACATTCCTTTTCGGTTTTTCGCCTTCCTCGCGTTTAAACCATATTTATTCTTCGAAACTAACCGGTCTAAGCTTAGGCTATGTTAAAGACCCGTTAGGATTCTAATAGGTTATTATAAACCTTCGTTCCAGAATAGGAGCCCAGTAAAAGACACTTGCATTTTTGCTTTTGTGGTTTATACTTGCTCATGTAAATACTTTTAACTTATTTTCCCTATACGGGCTTGGGGGTACGGTATATAAAATACCGCTTGGTCGGGCAATTAACCCCAACTCATTAGTAGTTGGGTATTATCAATGTGACCCGTTTGAAAACTTGGTTTTGTTTGTTTTTACGCCTTTGGGAGCTTATTGACCATGTCCCGGATATCCTTGGCATCATTTTTGGCCACGACCTTGACACCCGGGTGTAGGCGTACACCCGGTATTATGTCCATTATTAAGGTATAAACGTTGGCTTCCCACCGCGGACTTATACTAAGTGGTGTGTCAATTAACCTTAAACCCGACACGACTCGGGCGACTGAACGCACAACAAACATGTAAATCTTTTACAAGTTTAACTTTGATTAATTATTCCCAAGTTATAAAATGTTTTATGCCTTGAGCATTTAAATCAATTTTTAAAACCTTTTCAAAATGAGTCAGTTAAATTGTATTTACCAGTGTAAACTGACGTATTTTCCCCAAAAAGATTAAGTGCAGGTGCTATACGTAATAGGCTGTTCTCTTCTTAGCATCATAGAGTCTCGCAAGCTTTGGGATGCATTTATCTGTTGAACAATTTTCTCCTTTTATTCCGATCCGCCTGTGGATCTATTTCGACTACTTGTGATACTTAAATTACATTCGATGGTTGAAATAAATCTATTTCTTTTGCTTCCGCTGTGCATTATAATTTGTGTTGTTTGACTATGATGATATCAACTACGTCACGATACTCCCCCACCGGTGACACGTGGAAATTCGGGGTGTGACATAAGAGGATATGGTGTATTTATTGAGAGGTTTTCTAAAGTAAGGTGTGATAGAGTAGAGTACAAATAGATAAACTTGGCGGGTAAAAATATTAATTTGGCTCAGTCGATTATTGGTTCGATGGGTATTGGAGATTCGATTCTCTTTTGCATTGATGTTTGGATCGGGTTGTTGCCTCTTAGAAGGTTGTTTCCTAACTTGTTCGCGATCGAAACAGAAAAATGGTATGTGGTTGGTGACCGTATTTCTCAAACGCAAGAGGTGGTTTCGTATCATTGGGCCTGGTCAAATGATGGGCTCAATGCGTCTGAAGCTAGCGAGCCGCAGTCCTTAATTGGGCTACTGGGGTCTATTTCTTTGGCCCACAGAAACGATACGTGAGGTTGGGTTTTATGCAGTTCGGGTAATGTTTATGTTAAAAGCATCAATCTCTAATGGGAGGGTCAGGGACGCTAAATCGGTCGGATTCGTTCTCCTGGAATCATTAGGTGCCAAAGAAAATGTCTTTCGAGGCTTGGAGGGCCCAATGGAACCGCCTTCCGACGACTGATAGCAGGAGCAACATCTTCGTTCAAGATCCCACTTGTCGGCTATGTGGCGACTTCCCAGAAACTACAAAACACATCTTTACATGGTGCCAGTTTGCATAGATAGTGTGGCAAGTGAAATCTAATTAATGGAAGGTGCAACCTGTCACACCCGTCCAGAGGTGGAAGCACGAGGTGTGATCGTGATTGATTCTCATTGCATACGAATTAGCAAACATTCTATATGATTAAAATAAACTCCATATGCCATTCATAGTTTCAAGTTTCCAACATGAGTTACATAAAGTGTTTACATCACCTCAAAAGATAACAAGTTTTAAAAGTTTACAACACATTTCAAATTCTAAATGATAAAGGATTTATTCCTCATGTCACCGTAAGGAGGCAGGATATGATGAAAAATCTTACAAAAGTGGCATGGAGTGAGGACGCGTGACTTCTTGAAGCAAAAACCCGCAAAGCTATCCGCTAATTTCTTGAAATACATGTAAATTTGAAAAACGTCAACAAAGTTGGTGTGAATTCATGCAGTTGATTTGTATAAAATGTATACTCGTAAAATACGAGTGGTATTTGTATGAAATGTGGTATGTAAGTATAAAAATGAGATTAGGAAATCGAGATCGCTTATGTTTAGCTAGGACATTAACATGTGTAACGACATAGGAAGCATCCAAAGCTAGGCGATTTATGTGCCGATTACCCTTCGACTGGGACACAAAAGTACTCTTCTGTGTGGGTCAATATGGACCAAGAGTGAGGCTGCCAAAACCCGATAGACCTACCCTTTCTGTTCCTTGGTTTAAACTTAGATTCATGGTGCTTGTGTATACCCTATTCGCACATGATCTATTGCATCATTCTTAGTCTATCATACCATTTGTATATGTATTTTCCCCAAAGGTTTAGAAAACTAGAAAACGTTTAAAAGAGGGGACATGAACTCACTGTTTTGCGTCTTCGTGCGTACTACTTCACCAGTAATCTCCTTGGGTCGCGACGTAACCTATAAGTGTTCTACATATGTTAATCATCTAAACTTATGATTTACTATGTACAAGTTATCCATCTTTATTTAAGTATTCATTTTGTCTTAGATGTATATGTTCTTGAGTTGTTAATATATACTTTACAAAATATATATAGTTTTGTATACGTGTGAGTTGTGTGTGTATATATATAATTTAAATGCGATATGTGTAAAAATAATATATTTTTAACTTAACCTCCTATACGTATACTTGTATTATTTTGTGTATTCCCGTCTTTGTACTCGTTTGACCAAGTCAAAGTAGATTTATACCTTTTTATTAAATAATATTTTCAATATTATTATAGTATAAATACACTTGTAATTTTACCAAATGTATACTTAGGCAAGTTGATGTGCGTTAGGTGTGATATATATTAGGTGTATATTTTGAGCCCTTTTTACACTTTTTAGCCAAGTTTTAAATTTATAAAACACGATATTTACTAACACTAAACACACATATGGGCAAGTGCACCCATCGTGGACGTAGTATAGTGTTGGTAAGATACCGAGGTCGTCCAAGGACACAAGAGCTTTTAGTACCGGTTTATCCTCAACGTCTAATCAAATCAAAAAGTTAGAAAAAGGTTTTTAAACTAGAAAAATAAAACTAACTAAAATGCTGAAAAATAAAATAAAAGTAAAAACAGATAGACAAGATGAATCACTTGGATCCGACTCGTGTGTAGTGTAACCTTTGATTATTTCTGCACTTTTGCACATTTTAAGAGATTATCTAAGTTATTGTAGTAAGCCCCTCTTTTGAAGGTGACGTTACCCTCAACCCAGTAGTTTGAGTCAGCAAGGATACAATCCTAAAGGGTCGGATTATTGAAAGATAATTAATTAAGTTATTAGTGCTTAATGTGGTAGGCCCCTCTTTTGAAGGTGACGTTACCCTCGGCTAAGTAGCCTGAGTCAGCAGGGATACAGTCCTAAGTAGCCGGGTTAAAGTTTTAATAGTAGTTTAACTTATGAGGGGGTCAAAGAGTTTGGACCCCCGCCATCCAATACCGGTGGGTATTGAAGGAGGTCCTACTAAATTTGACCCAGGTCCTTTGCAGGATCTATACACTGAACAATGGCAAGACTCTTACCAAACCGTTCCCTTAACCCCCGACCAGGTAGCCAACATATCTCCATATAGACCGTGGAGATATGAATGGTGAAAATCTTTTATTTTATATAGACAGTAAAATAATGCCAAGACACCATGGACAAACGATAAGGAAGAATCACCTTCAACATAAGAAACTAGTTATTAAATTCATTAATGCATAACCAAATAAAAAGTGCGAAAAGATTAAAAATAAAAAGTATTACACTAAACACTTGTCTTCACCAAGTGATGTAAGAGACTTAGGCAAACATGGCCTTTGATTGTCAAGAACTCTTACGATCAATCTTGGATCCCAAGACGACTCACACACTCTATGATGGACAATGGATGATGGTGGTGGATGATGGTGTTGTGATAGTGGTGGGTGGTGGGTGAAGTGTGAGAGAGGTGGTGTGCCAAGGGATGAGTTGCAAGTGATCCAGGCACTCCTATTTATAGGCTGAACAGAAGCTCGGGCACGGCCCCGTGTCCGTTGGGCACGGCCCCGCGTCCATCCTCCTCTCTTTCATCATTAATTGCTGTTTATCTGCATTAGTTGACCACGCCCCCGTGTCCGCTGAGCATGACCTCGTGTGCAGAAGCATATCTGTACTATCAAGATTTGCCTGGATTCTGCGAATCTTATAGTTGACCACGGCCCCGTGTCCGCTGAGCATTGCCCCGTGGTGGGCGATGGAAGCTTCTACAACTTTGTTCTGCTGACACTTGGGCACGCCCCCGTGCTCACTGAGCACGGGGCGTGTTCAGCCTTCTGTTCTTCTTGTTTTGCTTGGGAAGATGCTGTCGGGGGGTCGGGCATGCCACGTTTGTTCCTTTTCTTGTATTTGTGTTAGATTTAGCTGCCTTTTTGCTTCTTTTGTTTATTTGAGCTCATTTAATCCTAAATATACAAAAGGAAGACAAAAACATACTTTTTCCAACATTAGTACTAAAAAAGGGTTAGTTTTATGCCACAATTGATGTATTTTATATGTTGCATTTTGTGCACATCAAATACCCCCACAAGTGAATCTTTGCTTGTCCTCAAGCAAAACTCTTTATAATGTGGATTTACACTCCCAATTGGAATGGGTAGAAAAGAAGGTTTTTGGGCTTGTCATAGAGTGTCGGGATTCCCAAGATTCGTTATTAAGTTTTATTTTTATTTATTTACAATCCTATTCGTCATGATTTAAAAATGTTTTATAAGATAAATTACTTATTAGAGCATAACATGCCTTTTTTTTAAATTCCATTTATATACAAGTTCACTTACCTCATGGGGGATAACTCATCACTCGGCCGAAGGTGTATTTTTAGTGAATCACCCGAGAACGGCATGGAACTTACTCCGACCATAGGCTTGCCAAGTAATCAATCCTCCTCCTTTTTAACTATAGACCTTTGTAAATATCAAGAGGACTTTTTGGGTGAAGGGTTAGGCTTGGGCTAAAGGTGGGTGGTTGGGTTAGTGGTTAGTAAAGGGGTGAAAAGCGTAAAAAGCGTCGGTTTTCGTAAGACTTGATATTTTTCAAAACTTTTTATTTTGATGAAGCATTTCAAACAAAGTTATTTTTGATAAACTTGTTTGTTTATTTCTTTTGGCTTCATCTTCATATATATATATATATATATATATATATATATATATATATATATATATATATTTCAAGTCATAAGAAAAATCGAGCTTTGTTACTAAAATAAAAGGTTTAAAAGGAAAAGGGTTTAGGTGGGTAAAAGGGTGTTTGAATTGGGTTAAGAAACGAAAAGGTTTAGGCTCAAAGGGGCTAACTAGAGGGATTTTGGGTAGGTGGTAAAAAAAAAGAAAAAAAAAATAATGGTGTAGAAATAAAAAGGGTTAGTCCTAATGCCTCTATCATTTTCTTACTCGGGTTTAAGTTAGTAAGGACCGGTAATGTATCGTCGTGGCAAGTTCTAGAGTTGTAAGAACCAAGCGGCTATTCACACAAGAAACGAAAACTGAGCATTTAGTTTAAAGATATGTATTTGTATGCTCAGCAAAGGCTCAAAACTCACTTTTGTGGGAATGAGTTTTTATGTGATCAAGTATATGTAATCAAATTTTAACTAAGTTTGTCATGCCGTTTCATAATTTTCTTATGTTGTTTCGTTTTATCACGACGCTATCGGTTGTAAATTTGTAAAAATATAACCTTTTTAGAATTTTGAGATTCCCAATTTAAACTTAGACAAGTAAAAAAAATGAAAATTTTTGAAAAAAGATTTGGGGTGATTAGCGGTTCCAACAGAGTTTTGTGTAAGACTTGTTAATTAGGACTTGAAAGATTCAAAGTTTTAGCATCCCCCCACACTTAAATTACACATTGTCCTCAATGTGTCCCAAAAATAAGTTTTTAGGTTGATTGAATGTGTGAAAAGGTGTGAAAAAAACAAAATTTCATGTTACTGGTACTCTGGACACGACCCCGTGTTCAAGTGCCAATAACAAAAGTTTGTAAAAAGAAACAAAAGCCTGGACACGGGGGCGTGTTCAGTGAGCACGCCCTGTGTCCAGTTACCTGAACTGGGTATTTTCTACAGATTGTGCAGCACGGGGCCGTGTCGGGCGGACACGGCCCGTGCTGAACTTGCTGTAACGAAGAAAATTTATCGGATGGTCCTGTTTTCGTGCATAGGGTGCTGGTGCAAGTTTCCCTTATTATCCTTCACCATCCCGAGTGTGTTTTAACCATGCCAACATCATCCAAACACCAAATTAACTAAAACCATCATTTCATTAAAGTCATAGAGAGAATTACATAATCCTAGAAAATTAAAAATAAAGAAGAAGAAAAAGAAAGATAGGAGTTAAACTAGATAGGTCAAGTGGTGCATAAAATCATTCTAAGGAGTTCTACTTTTACATTAAGAACCAAAATTCCGAGAATAATATTTCGGTATCTAAAAGTTTGGTAGTACTCCGGCCGAGGGGTGTTCCTAAATGTTGTTAAAGCCATTCTTCTATCTCCCTTGGGAGGAAGAAGGCGGCTTCATTCTCCTCAACATCTCGTGGAGGGGGAGCGGCACCAACCGGGGTTCCTTGTGGAAATAATTAGGGGAAAACCATGTTTAACTTCCTTAAACATTTTATTAGTAAAAAGTCTTGCAAAAATTATATTTTTTCTAAGTGTCAAAATTTTATAAAAATTTTGTCATAGTTTCCCTTAGAGTTAGAAATTTTCCCATGTTTAAAAACATGTGTTAATTTTCTTTTAAAGCTCCCCATGTTCATCCAACAATATAACAAGACTTTTCATGTAATAAAATTCCAACGTACATGTATGAACTTGTAATAACACATCAACTTTTAGATCTATGTTTTTCTTATGTTTATCACCATTTTATACAAGTTACATTAACTTTGAGACATGCTTTTTCAAGAACAACTAGAATTACGACCCGCCGCAATGCGGCGGGGATTCTTTAGTTATAACTAAGTCGATTTAGGACGCGCACGTTATGTTGAACCTGTCAAACGGGAAAAAATAGACGATGTAAAAACGTTCACCCACACACGCACGTTGCGTCGTGTTAACTCGCAAAATTTAGAACGAAAGGTAAAAACGTTAAACCAAAGACGCACGTTGCGATGTGTTAAGTCACAAAATTTAGAACTAACCATAAAGCGAAAAATTTGCTGAAAATGAAAACTATAAAGGACCAAAGTTGAAAGTATAAAAAGTGGTGAGTATAGATTGCAAAAGATAAAAAGTTTTGTGTTAAAAGTAAAAAAACAAATAGTTTTGGGTTAAAAGTAATTTATGAAATACTTTTGGGTGAAAAGTAATTTTTTTTTTTTTTGAAAAAACCCCCAAAGCCAAGGTTACACCAAACATATGTATAGCCATTTTTTCTTTGAAAAATCCCAAAAGCCAAGATTACAACACATAAGTAAAGAAAATCAAAGTGGTTAAATCGCAAAAGATGAAAACTTTTGAATTAGAAGTGAAAAATCAAATTAATCAAAGGGGTTAAATTGTATAAGATGGAAACTTTTGAATTAGAAGTGAAAGTCGGCTTAGGCGGAGAGTACTCGGGGAATAATTGACCTGGGAGAACAGTACTCGTGCCTCAGCAGTCTACCTTGTAGTGAGTACTTGAGGAGGGGTTAAGTTGTATAAGATGGAAACTTTTGAATTAGAAGTGAAAGTCGGCTTAGGCGGAGAGTACTCGGGGAATAATTGACCTGGGAGAACAGTACTCGTGCCTCAGCAGTCTACCTTGCGAGTACTTGAGGAGTACTCGGAGCTTAGGCGGGACTTTTACAACCATGCCAAAGATTAAAACTTTAAATTTAAAACTGTCAAAGATTAAAACTTTAGGGTTAAAAAGGAAACAAAGATTAAAACTTTAAACTTAAATTGTCAAAGATTAAAACATTAGGGTTAAAAAGGAAAAATATACTTTTTTATTGAAAAGCTTCCTAAGCTAAATGTACAAGAGCCTTATGCACAATGAAGTTTTTTTTTATATGTAAATGTAAATTTCCATCAACATGTTCACCATATATTTTTATATGTTACACTTCAAAAATACATCATTTTAGTCACATTTACAAGTTCATAACATCAAGTCGGTGGATATTACTAGATCTAACATTTTTATGTTAGATCTATGCTTTTAGCATAATAAATAACAAGATCACTAGTTCATAACAACCAACTTACATGATCTAGCACATAAACAACTTAAACAATCAAGTAAACAACTTCAAGAATATTTATTTTCTTTAGATTTTGTTAGCTTATTCATGGTGTTCATCTTTTTAAAGAATATTTCTTCCGTGGGAAATGCGTTGAAAAGTTAAGAAAATTAATTTCGTGAGAAATGAGTAGGAAAATTCCAACGAAACATTTGTGCGGGAAATGAGTAGGAAAAAATGTAGGAAATGTGTTAGAAAAAGATTACTCACCAGTAGAATTCCTACAACTTGTTTTCGTGGGAAATCAGTGGGTAACTGCGGTTACCCACGGAAATTAACGTGTAAATAGTAACAGTTTTCTAGTAGTGGTTTTAAATATGCCGCTCTGCTCGGTTCGTTTTGTAAACGAGCAAAGCACGAGCAAAGGTCCGCTCAGTTCGGCTCGGCTCGTGAACAGCCTAGTGATCAGTTTTATTATTTGAAATAATCAATTTGAGAACACCACCAAAACTAATGATAAAATAGTTTTCTAGATTTCTAGATGCTATGGGGCTGTTTGGTTCATAGAGTGTTTGAAAAAGAATTAGAATTTAAATAAACTAGATTCTGTTGAAAATTCAGAAGATATTTGATTAGTAAATATGTAAATAAATTGGAATGTTAAAAAAAATAAATTTACTATAGTACACTTTATAACAACTCTTTCCCATCGTCCCAACCCTAAGATGATCTCAGGATACTCGATCACAACTGATTCTACCTCTTCGATTTTGGTCGTCGAAATTCATACCGTTCATTTTTATGCTCATTTTTTTGTTTCTTCGCTCGATTTATGGTGTAGGATCGAACTTGGGTATGTCTTCCCCTAGATTTCTTCTCAATCGATTTCATGAACCAAGATTTTGTGAAATCCCTCAGAACTCATATGCCTTGAAATCCAAGTGTTATTTTTTATTAGAGTAAACTGCCATTTTGGTCCCTGTGGTTTGGGCACTTTTGCCATTTTAGTACAAATCTCAAACTTTTTACATCTGGATCCCTGTGGTTTGCATTTTGTTGCCATTTTAGTCCAAAATCCAAAAACCTCCTTTTTTGACTGTTGAAAGCTGCCTATTTTGTCCTTTAGTGCAAGGGCATTTTGGTTATTTTTTAAATTTCATTTTTTAACAATAAAAACCAGATCAAAGTCCAATTATCTTCCAACTCAACCAGACCAAAAGTCAAAACAATTTATAACAAAATTCAAATAATCAAATCGACAAATTTCCGATTCAATTCAACCGATAATAAAAGAAAGTTTCAAAATCAAGTGAAACAAAACATCAACAATTATACCTTTAAGATATTCAACCAAAAATATCTGCAAACAAATCAGAGTTCTACAACAGAGGTTCGTTGTTTATTTTCGATCAAGAACAATCAGATCTGTCTTCACGTGCCAGAATCGATGATGGTGGTGGTCATATCACGAAATGGCCACATCAGATATGTAGAACAGAGGTTCACTGTTTAGTTCCGGCCAAGAACGATCAGATCTGTCTTCACAGGCCAAGAACGATTACTTCTCTCTCTCTCGCCGGAATCGATGATGGTGGTGATCATTTCATAGGCAGTGGCGGAAGTGGACTTGGGGAGTAGTTGACTTGTTGTTGAATGTGAGCCGCCGCAAAAACCACCAACAGAGGTTTGTTGAACGATCAGATCTGTCTTCACAATCAGATCTGTCTTCACGCAACTTCTCTGTTTCTCTCTCTCTCTCTCTCTCTCTCTCTCTCTCTCTCGCGTACGCGCCGGAATCGATGACGGTGGTGGTGGTTGTGGTGGATGGTTGAAGATCGGTGAAGACTGAGGTGGCAGTGGATGGTTGTGGTGGTGGTGGTGGTGGGAGGTGGGAGATGGTGGTGGTGGTAGATGAAGGTTGAGATTTCTCTGTGTAGATGAAGGTAGAGATTTCTCTGTGTAGATTTGGTTAAGATAAAATCAATTCAGCAGGAGGAGAAAGAAGAAAAAGGAGGGGAGGGTGGGGTGGGGTGGTAAAATGACCAAAATGCCCCTTCAGAAAAGGACAAAAAACCAGGTTGCAAAAGTGAAAAATTGAGGTTTTTGAATTTTGGACTAAAATGGCAACAAAAGTGAAACCATAGGGACCCAGATGTAAAAAGTTTGAGATTTGGACTAAAGTGACAAAAGTGCCCAAACCACAGGGACCAAAATAGCAGTTTACACTTTTTATTATTATTTATATTTATATTTTATGAAACACTACATGGATGAAATAGGGGTGTTCATGAGCCAATCCGATCGAGCGGATCAAATTTGTAAAACCGAGCGCAAAAGTGATGCTCATGCTCGGATTGAATTTGAATCGATCGGCTCGGTTTCGCTCGGTTTTTATCAAATCCTAAAAAAAATCGAGCGGATCGTTTTCGCTCGGTTTCGCTCGATTGAATGATAAGGCTTCGTTCAACAAAAACAAATTCTAACTTAAAGTGCGAATACAAAAGCAACACAAAATAAAGTGCGAATACAAAAGAAACACAAAATAAAGTGCGAATTAGGGCTGTAAACGAGTCGAGTCGAGCCGAGCTAGACCCAGCTCGAGCTCGGCTCGAACTCGATTCGAGCTGGCTCGGCTCGAGCTCGAATTTCAAATCGAGCTGAGATTTGAGGCTCGAGCTCGGCTCGATTAGAATTCGAGCTAGCTCGGCTCGGCTCGATCTAGCTCGAACTAACAAAGAACCGCAAAATTTATTACTTAAAAAGCCTTAAAAATGAATTTCTTCATTGCTTAAGGGCCATAATTGCCATTTAATTTAACTATATGCCTAAATATGCAAGTATAAATAGTTAATTCACTTTCTCCTTGTGTTTACCTTTTTTTATAGGGGAGATACACCCTTAGTTTTTGTTTTCTAAGCGATGTGGGACAAAAGAATGAAAGATGTAAAACTTATCGAGCCAGCTCACGAGCTCACGAGCCGAGCCAGACCAAGCTCGAGCTCGGCTCGTTTATAAACCGAGCCGAGCCGAGCTGGCTCGTTTACAACCGAGCCAATTTCGAGCCGAGTTTTCTTCGAGCTTTTTTCGAGCGAGTTTCGAGCGAGCTGCGAGCCACGAGTTTTTTGAACACCCCTAGTGCGAATACAAAAGCAACACAAAATAAAGTGCGAATACAAAGTGTCACTTAGTTCAAAAGCCATAAACTTCTTCTTTCGTAAACCGGTTTTTTTATCTTGCGCTTTTTTGAATAATCCACATTCTTGAAGGTGTCGCCTCATACTTATTGTGCTCTTCGAGTTACCGCTTACATATGTATGCTTGCAATAGATGCATTGTTTTTTTGGCACCATTTTCCCTTTGTACAAACCCTGAATATATACAAAATGTAGATGCACATCGGAAGAATTTTTTCTCTTTTTTGAAAAGCACCTCCAGTCGTTGTATCAGCTACATCGGTATCACCCGATTCATCAATTATTGGATTCGGGTCGTCTTCTCCATCAGTCAAGTCAACATGAGTAGGATTCTCGTTTGATTCTTGGTAAGAAGACATTCTATTTAACAAATAGAACATAAACAGAAGTTAACACAATACTAACAACATACTATTTAACAAACATAAACAGACGTAAACACAATTATAAACAGAAGTTAACACAATTATAAACAGAAGTTAACACAATACTAACGACATACTATTTAACAAACAGAACATAAACATAAGTTAACAAACAGAGCAGGATATTAATTAACATTTAACAAACATACATAAACACAAGTTAGGATTAAGCATACAGATTCAACAGAAGTTTTTTCCAATAGTTTTTTTTTCCATTTTTTATTATATTATAATATCAAGAGACATCTAGTTAAATACTAAACAAATGCATTAAGATACGGTAGAAACATAAGGAATATATGTGGGTGGCATATCAAAATAACATAATGTTTTAAGGCTTCAACTGCATACGAAGTGTAGAAGATCTTGCCACCGGATTTTTCAACTTCCAACAAGGAAACAATGTCTATGCATATTATTTGTATATAATTATTATATTGAATTCACCTTGGCAAGTTGAGTAAACCGATTAACAAACAGAAACGAGGGCTCGAACAATATGTAGAATGGCAGCGACATGTAATGTTGCAGATCTTCGATGACGACTGGAGACTGGAGACTGGAGCGACGATTTAGGGTTAGATTGTGTGTGTGTGTGTGTGGAGACTGGAGACTGGAGCGGTGATATGTAATGTTGCAGATCTTCGATGACTGAATAATGTTTTAGAAATAGAATTTAGGGTTAGATTTTCATATTAAATAATAAGTTAGGCTGATTATTGTTTGGGCTTATAATTTTTTTTTTTTTTGGGTTATTATATTTTTGGGGTTTTTAATCTTTAACATTTATATAATATATATAGGCATGGATGTATAGAAAACTTATTTGTACTAAGAAAACCTAGGAAACCCAATCTATGACCATTGATCAAGATCATCCAATGGCTCATAAAATTTGAAACCTTTTTTAATTAAATTAAATACATGATAAAGTCAATAAAGTTAGTTCAAGGGCATATGGGTAAAATTACATATGATATGATTACATTTGTCCAAAAGAAGTCAAAGTAAGTACAAACCATATATTAAAATATCTCTTTCTCTCTCTTCTTTAATTGTCACCATCACCATCAAACCATCATCATTCTCTCTCTTTCTTCTTTTTTCTTTTTGAGAATTCAAAATATCTCATTCTCTCTCTTCATTCTTCTTCTTCTTCTTCTGTAAATTCACCACCATCATCATCATCATCCATTCTCTCTCTCTCTCTCTCTCCATGTTTCAAAATAAACACCAAGAACACATACAAGTGTGTGTGTGAGAGTTCAGGAGGTAGAGAGAGAGATTTAAGAGAGAAGTCTCGCCGGAGAAGAAGAAGTCTCGCCGGAGAAGAAGAAGTCACCACCATCATCATCATCATCATCATCATCCATTCGCCGGAGAAGAAGAAGTCTCGCCGGAGAAGAAGAAAAAGGTGCTACGGTGAATCGCGAAACAAGATAAAAACAAGGTGCGACGGTGAATCGAAATCCCTAGATATGAGAGCAACATTTCAGTTGTTATCATCCGGTAAAAGTCACCGGAAAATGGAAGAAAACAAGAAGCAAGTGCAGAAGCAGATTTGAAGATGAACATGAGAGAGAAGCAGATTTGAAGATGAACATGAGAGAGAAGCAGATTTAGAGAGAGGAACAACAATCTTCATCGTGTTCATCTCGAACACCAAGAACACACGCACAAGTATGTGAGAGAGAAGCATGTTTGAACCTAATTTACCTTGATTTTAGATAGAGAGGCAACAATCTTCATCGTGTTCTCGAACACCAAGAACACACACACAAGTGTGTGAGAGAGAAGCAGGTTTGAACTAATTTACCTTGATTTTTTTTGTTAAGGTTGTTGTTAATATGTTTTTGTGTGCTCAAAGTGGTCTAGTAATGGTAAATGTTTAGTAGTTACAGGTTTTTGTTTTTTGTATTAAAATCATGTTTATGTAGTAATGATCTCGTTCATTTTATATATAAAAAGTAGTTCTTTTTGCTGCTACATATGTTGTAACAATGTTACACATGTTACTTATGTTAAAATCAGCCCTTTCTTGGACACAAAAGGAGCTACACATATGTAACACATGTTTGTAACGTGTGTTACACTAGAGGTTTTACTTAGTAACCTTTTTTTGTTAAGGCTGTTGTTAATATGTTTTTGTGTGCACAAAATGGTCTACTAATGGGTAAATGTTTATGTAGTTTACAGGTTTTTATTTTTGTATTAAAATCATTTTTATTTTTTTGATATTATCAGTTGTTCTTAGCTTACAAGTTGAAATGTTGAAATGTAATTTTAAATGGGTTGAAATTTATTTTAAATGGGTTGTTAGTTGAAATGTCTTGCTAGCATAATTAGCTACATATGTTGTAATAATGTTACACATGTTACCTATGTTAAAACCAGCCCTTTCTTGGACACAAAAAGGAGCTACACATATGTAACACATGTTTGTAACGTGTGTTACACTTAAGGGTAACACATCTAAAACAATTGTTGTGGGGAGTACAACTGTCCAGTCCAGAAAACAAAAACAAAAGCTATACGACGTCAAACAAATACGAAAGGTTGTGCTAACATATGTTACATGTTTGTTTAGTGCTTGCAGCGAGGGAGTTGGTTCTACCGGATAGTAGTTGTTTGAAGTGTATGGTAACTGTTTACATATGTAACCTTTTTTTGGGTGGTTTTTCTTAGTTTTTTTTATGTGTGAAATGATGCAGATAAAAACTCAAAATTTGGGGAGTCTTCAAGTTCAGGGCATAATTGGGTAGAAGGTAACTAGTGTTAGTGATGTTACTAATATTGTTTTTTAATTAGTAAATTAAAAATACTGGACTGTAACTTGTGTTATTATGACTTGACCATAGCAGTTGCAGCCAAACGAGAAGGGATCTTGGCAGGAAGATGGAGAAACCGATGAAGAAGGGGAACAAGAAGTCGATGAAGGGCAGGTGGTGGGTACATTTGACGTTGTACAGAAGTTACCCTCTAGTGTAACACATGTTACAAACAAGTGTTACATATGTTCAACCCCTTTGTTACCAAAAATCGGGGCTGCACATATGTAAGACATGTTTGTAACTTATGTTACACTAGAGGGTAGCACATGTATGATCATTTTTGGATCATTTGTATATATTTAAGTCTGTATAAACCTACAACATCGAAACCCCCAAAAAGGTTACACATGTTATGACAGAATGGGAAATGTGTAGCAGCGTTCAATACTGTTGTTTCACTCTATAGTGTGTAACATGTGTGACATGGCGTTTGTCAGCAAAACATATAACTTGTAAGGTGATACGGTTGTATCTTTAAAACATGTTTACCTATAAATACTTACATGTTACAGGTTATATCTTTAAAACATGTTTAAACTGGAAACTGGAAACACTTACAAAATATAAAGCAGAGTTACACAAGACGTAACATGTGTAAACTGGAAACACTTGTGTAACATTTCGGTGTAACACATGTTACATGTTGTATCTTAAAAAACATGTTTACCTATAAGTACTTAAAAAATATAAAGCATAGTAGGAACACAACTTTTAAGGATGTTACACACGTTGTAGAGAAGATGTTACATGTGCACACACAATTAACATGTGTAACATGGCGACAAGTGTCATGTGTGATCTTTTTTTGTTACCCTAGGGTGCTAAACGTATTACAACGTTCATAACGCACGTAAACTTATACTAACATCCATCCCTATGTCCACAGATGATCTAGAACATACTCCACATTACCATCTTTGCGAGTCTTCTAATGGCACTAAATTGTGGACACCGAATGTCAACGAGCAATATCATCCTATTAATGTTAAATCATACGTCACACCGGAAGAACTTCTTGCCATGCATAAGACTTATGACCAATATGCTGGGTTCAATGTAAAAAATATACATTAATGCAGTTTTTGTATCTACTAATAACATTGTTAATAACAACTCTAGGTACATATGTAACATGAAGTGTATCGTTTGTCCCTTTAATTCGTTACGCTAGCCTCATATACTTATAGTTACATATATTACTTGTTTGTTCATTGATATGACATTTTGGATGACGTAATGTTGTTACATATGTAATTTTACTAAGTTTAAATTGACACCAAAGGGACTGGCATATGTAACACATGTTTATAACATATGTTACACTATGGGGCAACAAATGTAACACATGTATAGCTATCTTACACATGTTACATATGGTCTTCACAACAACATCCATCTTCACAACACATAGCAGCCAACCAAAAAACACACCATCGTCACCATGAAAACTTGACGATGCGTTTTAATCCTTCGGCGGGCTTCGCTTCTTGATAACCAACTTCATCTTGAACACAAAACATCTTTTCACCTGTGAACAAAAACAAGTAAACAAGTGTTACAAAGTTGATGTTTAAAAAAAACTGTTTTCATCCATTTGCAATAGAGACGTGTAAGTAGGTAAAAACCTGCTGTAACACGTGTTACATTTGATGTATCTTTACGTTAAGGAGGGGATTATAAAAAGAAAATGCACGTCTGAGTAAAAAGTTGTAACACGTGTTACAACGGTTGTTTACAGAACTTTCAAATAAGTGACAAGCCGGACGATAGCCAGTGGTACAAATGGATGTTTTGAAAAATCTAACACGTGTTGCGTTGGATGTATCTTCAAGCTGAAGATGGGATTATAAAAGGGAAAATGCACGTAAACTTATACTAACATCCATCCCTATGTCCACAGATGATCTAGAACATACTCCACATTACCATCTTTACGAGTCTTCTAATGGCACTAAATTGTGGACACCGAATGTCAACGAGCAATATCATCCTATTAATGTTAAATCATATGTCACACTGAAAGAACTTCTTGCCATGTATAAGACTTATGACCAATAAGCTGGGTTCAATGTAAAAAATATACGTTAATGCAGTTTTTTTATCTACTAATAACATTGTTAATAACAACTCTAGGTACATATGTAACATGAAGTGTATCATTTGTCCCTTTAATTCGTTATGCTAGTCTCATATACTTATAGTTACATATATTACTTGTTTGTTCATTGATATGACATTTTGGATGACGTAATGTTGTTACATATGTAATTTTACTAAGTTTAAATTGACACCAAAGGGACTGACATATGTAACATATGTTACACTATGGGGCAACAAATGTAACACATGTATAGCCATCTTACACATGTTACATATAGGTGTTACATGTGTTACAACGTCAAGGTTACACATGTTACATATAGTTGTTGCATCCCAAAAAAAATTGCCGTCACATCAACATCCGTATTCATCCAAAAATGGGCATACTAACAATGAAAATGAAAATAAAAATGAATTTTATATCAATAGTTGTAATGCTTCTGAAAAATGGTCTTCACAACAACATCCATCTTCACAACACATAGCAGCCAACCAAAAAACACACCATCGTCACCACGAAAACCTGATGATGCGTTGTAATCCTTCGGCGGGCTTCGCTTCTTGATAACCATCTTCATCTTGAACACAAAACATTTTTTCACATGTGAACAAAATAAGTACATCAATATTAGTTTCTATAGTTAAAACTTATTAATCTCCTATGTAACATGTGTAACGTGGCTATACATGTGTTACCTCTCTAGTGTAACACATGTTACAAACATGTGTTACATATGTGCAACCCCCCTTTGTGTCCAAAAAAGGGTTGGGGTAACTACAAGTAACTTGGGTAACGTTTACTACATATGTAGCTAATTATCCCACCAAAAAAACACGACTTTTTATTTGTAAAATAAACGAGATATTCCGAATAAATTATGAAGTTTATACATTTTAACATTTAACAACCAATCTTAAAAAAACGTTTTAACATTTAAACTTACTATTACATTAAGTAAAAACCATTTGTAACACGTAAAAAACCTAACACGTGTTGCATTGGATGTATCTTCAAGCTGAAGATGGGATTATAAAAGGAAAATGCACAACACTAAAAAAGTTGTAACACGTGTTACAACGGTTGTTTTAAGAACTTTCAAATAAACAAGTGTTGCAAAGTGGATGTTTTTAAATAACTGTTTAAATCAACGTAATAGAGATGTGTAAGTAGGTAATTTTCTTTTGTAACACGTGTTACATTGGATGTATCTTTACGTTGAGGATGGGATTATAAAAAGGAAAATGCACAGCTGAGTAAAAAGATGTAACACGTGTTACAACGGTTGTTTTAAGAACTTTCAAATAAACAAGTGTTACACCGTGGATGTTTTAAAAAAACTGTTTTCATCCATTTGTAATAGAGACGTGCAAGTAGGTAAAAACCTGTTGTAACACGTGTTACATATGTGCAGCCCTGATTTTTTGTAACAAAGAGGTTGAACATATGTAACACATGTTTGTAACATGTGTTACACTGGAGGGTAACTTCTGTACAACATCAAAGGTACCCACCACTTGCCCTTCATCGACTTCTTGTTCCCATTCTTCATCGGTTTCTCCATCTACCTTCTTTCGTTATCGTTCTGTTTCTTTATCGTTCTGCTTTCGCTTATTAGCCAGCCTACCCGTCACGGACCTGGTCATTCTCCTCACTCTTGCAAATACAACAGCCATAGTAAATACATAATAACACAAGTAATATTTCCGGAGTTATTTAACACAACAAACAGGTACGAGATAGGTAACACATGTTACCTGAAACTGTATTCTGCACCAAAACTACACAATCGTCAACAACTATCTTCTTTTCGTCAAGCAACGCCCTCACTACAAAGTGTTACCTGAAACTGTATTCTGCACCGAAACTACACAATGACACTCTCTGATGCACTCGGGACGTTGCATTTTTTCTGCACACACCTTTCCACCCTACGCCTTCACATTTTAACAAAAAATGCCCACATTCAGCTAATCCGACGCTAAAAACACAATCTCAATACTAAATCTAACAACATTACCAAACCAAACCGCTTAAACAGAGAAAAAATAACATTTGAACAGTCCTAAACAAACAATAATCACAAATTAAAAAAGACTGAAAAAAAAAACCAAAGAATCCAAACCAAATGACACCTAACCGAGTATAAAACCAGAGAATCCAAACCAAAATAAAACAAGAGAATCCAAAAAGACTGAACCATACTTGGACTGGATCACTAACCGGAAACCTGAACCGAGTCCCGATCTGCGGCTGACTCGAATCTGAACTGAGCTAAAATCAGAATCCCCACTCCGGTTGCCTGTAACACCGTCGTCGGCACCGACGGTTCGTCGGAGAACCTCCATCGCTGTAGACGAAGGCTTGTAATCAGAATCCCCACTCCGGTTGCCTGTAACACCGTCGTCGGCACCAACGGTTCGTCGGAGAACCTCCACCGCTGTAGACGACGGCTTGTCCGTCGTCCATCGTCGTCTTCTTCTCTCTCTTAAATCTCTCTCTCTACCTCCTGAACTCTCTCACACACACTTGTGTGTGTTCTTGGTGTTTTTTTTGAAACATGGAGAGAGAGAGAGAATGAATGATGATGATGGTAAATTTACAGAAGAAGAAGAAAGAGATAGAATGATATATTTTGAATTCTAAAAGAAGAAGAAAGAAGAAAGAGGGAGAATGAAATGATGGGTAATAAATGACTTGATGGGATGGGGGAGAGAGTGAAATGATGGCTTGAACAAATGACTAATTTGCCCTTTAAACATGTGTTTAAAGATATGATGTGGATCAATCTTGACCACACAATTCAGGTTTCCTAAGTTTTCTAGATTAAATGGGTTTTCCATAGATACTTACACTATATATATATATATATATATATATATATATATATATATATATATATATATATATATATATATATATATATATATATATATATATATATATATATATGGGACCGCTAAAATGAAAACCACATCCAGTTGTAAAAACCACGAGAACCACTTTCTGGCCATTAGATCAAGATGATGGATGGATGATGGATGGATGAGATTAAAAGTAGTTAAAATTAATATTAAAAACTTTTTGTCTTATTATGTTTTTAATATTTTATTCTTAAAGGGTATATAAGTAAAATTGTCTTTTTTGTCTTTTTATATATATTAATTTTAAATTACCTTTTTTGTCCTATTCATTAATTACTTTTTTGACTTAATTATTTTTTATTTATAAATAGATTTTTTTGTTATACAATTTATTGAAATCAAATTTTTATTATATTTTTTTAAGATTTGTTAAAAAAAATGTTTTGAAGAGCCATTTTTTTACGCCCAGCTTTTTCAGGCGTCGTTTTTTTAAACGCGCCGTCATTTACGTTAAAAGCTTTACGTTTTGCGTTACGCGCCATCATTTACGTTAAAAAACTTTGCGTTTTGCGTTAAAAAATTTACGTTTACCGTTTTTACGTTAAAAAACTTTGCTTTTTCAGGCGTCGTTTTTTTCAAGCGTTGTTTTTTTTAAGCGCCGTTTTTTACAGGCGTCGTTTTTACGTTTTACGTAAAACTTTTTACGTTTTATGTAAAAAAATACGTTTTTACGTTTTACGTTAAAAATATTACGTTTTACGTAAAACTTTTTACGTGTTACGTAAAACTTTTTACGTTTTACGTAAAACTTTTTACGTTTTTACGTAAAACTTTTTACGTTTTACGTTAAAAATTTTACGTTTTACCTAAAACTTTTTACGTTTTACGTTTTACGTAAAAAAGTTTACGTTTTACGTTTAAAAAGTTTACGGTTTAAACTTTTTTTTATATAAAACTTTTTTACACAAAAATGAACGCAACCAAAAATCACAGCTCGGTAGGTGTGTCAGATAGATTGTTATCATCATCGACTGGAAAAAAAATAACAAACCAACAACAAAAATCAAAACAATGTTTGGATTCTCGAAAAAACCGGGGTTTGGGCTCAGATTTTTCCGATAATCAGAGGCTGCAAATTGGGGTTGCAGGTTCAAAAACCTACCCTCCGCCATCCTTGCCGTGCCATCGTCATCAAAATCTAGGTTTTTTTTTGCCTCATCGCCACCCAAATCCAACAGATCAAAACCCACATAGTTCACTGATCAAAAATCGCCAGAAAATCAAGAACACAGGCGTTAAATCAGCAGAAAATAAAAAAATCACTAGAAAGCAAATATTCATCAGATTCTTGTTCATGACCACAAAGTTCATCAAAAATCACTAGAAAAGCAAAGTTCATCAAAAATCACTAGAAAAGCAAAATCACCACAAAAGTTCAACAGATTCTTGTTCGTCACCCACGGATCAAACCCACATATCAAAAATCAACAGATCAAACCCACATATCAAAAATCAAACAGATCAAATCCTCCGAATATGCAACTTACTCGAACAAAGAATCTGATGAACTAGTAAATGGCAGTAGCAACAAAAAACTCAAGAAAAGTAAAACCCACTTGAGATGTAGTGACCGCCGCCGGAAACACCCACCGCCCATCTACCCACCATCGCCGTCACACGTGTGGGTGACCCACACCTCCGCCTTCATCCACCGTCACCGACACACCGCCGCAAAAATAAAACCACCGAGAGATGAAGATGTATCTGAGAGATTTGAGGGTGGTTGTGGGTTACAGAGAAGGGTGGGCATGAGGGGACGTTTGGCATCACCGTCGTCGGAGAAATGAGGGGGCGCCACCGTCACAGGTGATTGTGGTGTGGTTGTTGGTGACCGGCCGGAGGTCCGCCGTCACCGGTGATCAGAAACCCAGGGGTTTTGTAACCTATTTCTCGATCCTTTGAAACCACATTGGTTTCATTTCTTGATTTTAAGAGAGAGGTGAGAGGAAGTTACAGAGAGAATTATGGTGAAGTTTCATCTTCATCAGAGATGAAGTCACAGAGAGAATTATGGTGAAGTTTCATCTTCATCAGAGATGAAGTCACAGAGAGAATTATGGTGAAAAATCAAAATCTCAAATGTTTGTTTGAAATGAAGAGAGAAAGGGGAATAAATAATATATGAAAGAAGTGAGTAAAGTCAAGAAAGAGAGAGAAAGCAGACTTTAATAAAGAGGAGAGAGAAGAGAACTTTAAATGAAGAGAGAGAAGGGAGGATTTGACATTTGTGGTAAAAGACTAAAATACCCTTTTAGTTGGCAAAATCTGATTGGTTGATAGTGGTTCTCGCGGTTCTTAACCGGAGGTGGTTTCTATTTTAGCGGCTCCCTATATATATATATATATATATATATATATATATATATATATATATATATATATATATATATATATATATACATATAGGGCAATGCTCTATAAAAAACCCTTGAATTTAAGAAAACTTTGCAAACCCAGTGCATGGTCCAGATTTTGCCACGGGTCCATAGTAAATATCATATTCTTTTTGTCACAACCCCCGTCCCCCTGGTACAAACCCGGGAACAGGCGGCCGTGAGCCAGTTTCGGTGGTATCGCGTATTGTCTGATTTGGCAGCGGAATTTTTCATCAGGACCGTAGTTAGGAAATATTTTATCAGAGTAAAACCACCATATTTTCATAGTATTAAACACATGGGATAAAACCCAAGTTTGCAGTACACACATTTTCATAGGAATAAATCCTATTTTATTTAATAAAAACATCTATTTTATTTTAGGTAACTTTATAGCCACTTTTCCAAGCCTTCAGTGCTCTCCAGCTGGCTTTTATTGGCTTCACACTAAGTTACCTGAAACATTTGTTTAAAACATTTTATCAGCAAGAAATACTGGTGAGTGAATCCCAGTTTAATCAAGTTTAAATAAAAAACCAATTTGCAGTATTGAGGGCACATCCGCAATTACATTTGTTTCCAAGACATCACAATTAACATCAGTGGTACGGTCATACTCAACTTATGGGATGTTACCACTCCAGTAACTAATTTTGTATACAAAACCCCAACATACCCACTATAATTGTATTCTTTACAAATACTTAATAACTGCTTTATATATATTTAATTTAGTGAGGTTTTGTAAAAACAGTTAACAAAAAGAGGATTACTCACAAAAATGAGTATATAAAAAGAAGGATCACTCACATTGCTATTATAGGGCTTTCCTTTGTGACTTCCTGGTTATAATCTAATTAAATAAACAATGCACACGTGTTAGTATAATAACCCATTTTAACATTAGTAATACCCTCTCCGAGACGGCATTCCAACGACTACGTTGGGCAGAACCACGACAGTCGTTACGGAACCCTAGATCAATCGGGCAGAGTATCTAATATGTCTCCAGGGGTTATGATACTTACAACGAGGCAGAGCTTCGCTAATTAGGGGGTATAATGCCCGGGTATAGGGCCTACAATACAGAAATTGAGAGAGGTGCACGAGAATTTGAACGAGAACAAATGAATGTCGATTGCATCTATTTATAGTGCCTGCTCGGCACTTTGTCGCGACCCGCGACAGATGGAGAAGGAGCTTACGCGGCCCGCGAGAACCAGAAAGGGCGGCGGTGGTGCTGAGTCATCCCGGGGGTGTTGACGCGTGTAAGGACACGTGGCACGTTGTAGTGTTGCCGTTTGTTGCTTCGGTCGCGGCCTGCGAAGATCTTGGTTAACTGGGTCGCGGCCCGCGAGCGACCCAGAATATTTGTTTTTCTTGTTTTTTATCAATATAATGTTATTCGGGTTCGTTTTTCATATTCGGGGTGTATTTTAGGACATTTAGGGGTGTCTCAAATATATTAGGAGGGTTGTCAATATTTTGGGTATAGCTCCTGGACTATTTAATAAAATATATAATGTATTTTTATAATTTAATTATTAAATGGTTCCTACGCTTGCCCAAATTACCTCATATTTCCATCAGTCAACTTACCCATGATGCATTCTTTTAATAACATAAGTTTTGATATATTTTTATATAAATAAAAATTTTGGGAATGTTACACTTTTTGTCCTTGAGGGCATTATGGTATTTTCACATCTATCTTAGATATCTTCCCCTATTTGATTTGACAATAATTAATACCCATCACATCCAAATCTACTTTCAAAACCCAAGATCCACCATTCAAAACCTCCATTTTTTCATTAACTTCATCTCTGTGTTTCAAGATCCACCCTTTTAAAACCTCCATTTTCCATTAACTTCATATCTGTTTCAAGTTCTACCCAAGATCCATTTCCATGAACTTCATTTCGGTTTCAAGATCCACCATTTCAAAACCTCCATTTCAAGATCCCCACTGACGGGAACGTCATTCACAACGAGTTCCCTACTGACGAGGACAAGAATGATCAAGGTTTTTCATCCTTTTTTATGGGTTCGAGTTTTTTTTTTCTTTTTTACACCCCTAATTCAACTTTACATGTTAATTTCTTTAAAGAAATCGAAGAACCAAGATACTGTCGATTTACATGTTAATTTCTTTAAAGAAATCGAAGAACCAAGATACTGTCGAAGAATCAAGAGCCTGTCAATAATAAGTTGGTTTTGATTTTTAATTGTCATTTACTTTGATTTTCGTTAATCACAATTGGTTTTATTTTTTCCAGAATTAAGAATGTTGCCAAAAGATTAATTATTTTTCAATACCATTGATTATTGTTTCAAAAAAAAAAAGAATGACGTTTATAGGTAATAAATTTCAATACTATTGATTTTAGTTTGGTTTTCATTCTTCTGGTGTTTATAAATTTTGATTTTGATTCATGGATTACTTGTTTTGGTTTCAAACTCGTTTGATTTTGATCCATGGATTAGTTATTTTTGTGTTAAAAATATGTGTTTGTTGGTTTGGGGATTTTGATCTGAACAGTAACTGTTTTTTTTGTTGGTTTGGTTGCCTTGTTTGGTGCTTTTTTATCTGAATAGTAACTGTTTTTTGTTGGTTAGGTTGCTTTGTTTTGGGCTTTTGATCTGAATAGTAACTGTTTTTGTGCGTTATAGTACAGAAACAGACCCATAACATGTGTTAATCCCTTGATAGAATGATATATAACGTGTGTTGATTTACAGAAACAGACCAATAAAGATATTCAATCGACAAGCTGGATGGATGTAGGCGACGCTAATGCGGGGGCATGTGTTAAAAAAAGATATTCAATAGGTCACATTTTTTGGGAAGGAACTCTTCGTTCATTTATAACATGTGTTAGTGGTTCATGCTATAACAGAACTCCATGATGTAACCTGACATGTGTTCATGTATAACATGTGTTAAGCCCCTGATAGAATGATATATAACGTGTGTTAACCTTTGTTAATTTAAAAAGTATGTACAAAGGACAAAAAGAACATGATTACTTCTTTGACCATGTGGATAAATGTAGACCATGTATTTTATTTCATTTGACTAGATTGACATTCGAAATCATTGTGAAATTCTATGAAGCCAAAGATCAACCATTGATTATGTTTTATTAACTAGATCTATGGTTGTCATTTAATTGGTATATTTATAACATTTAAATAAACCAGTAGTTCAAAAGCAAACATCCTGAACCATGGCGCCAACATGGTACAAACACACAAAACTTTTATTTGTAGTTTTCCAAACAGAGATTCCTGCATTTGTTTTCTATTTTGCTGAGTGTACAACAATGACGAAATTACGTAGGGGATGACTGAGTACGAGTGCAAAAGCAGCAACATTTGAGAATGGCACATGGTACACACAAACAAAAATATAACGTGTGTAACATACGTGTTTTCATTAACATGTGTTAAGTTCCCGATATACACGAAATATAACGTGTGTTAACATGTGCAGCCAGCAGGAGGATGGCATATAAATGTGCAATATGATTAGCGGATCACGTATTGTAACACATTTATAGGTAGCTTGGGAATAAATAAAATGAAACGCCGTATTTATTCCTTCAATGGAAAAATGACTTTCCCCAGTAGTACCAGGGGATAGTTGGTGGCTCTTGTGTTAGTGGTTCATGTGTATAACGTGTGTTAACATGTACAGACAGCAGGAGGATGGCAGGTAACGTGAAATATGAATAGCGGACCATGTATGGTAACACATGTATAGGTAACTTGGGAATAAATAAAATGAAACGCAGTAATTTTTCCTTCGATGGACAATGACTTCCAGGGGATATTTGGTGGTTCATGTGTTACTAGTACGTGTGTATAAATTCTTAGGTGGTTCATGTGTTACTGGTACGTGTTGTTGAATCCAAAAAATATCATTTTTGTTTCTCTAAGGCCGAATGGATCGCACGATGGAAAAATGACTGCCCCCAATAGTTGGTCAGATACTAACATGTGTTAGTGTACATGTAAGGTCACATTTGTTTTCATTAACATGTGTTACGTTTATGTCAGCGTTTGTTTTCACATTTGTTTTCATTAACATCCGGAACATTTTTAACAACACGTCCTAGATAAAATAATAAGAGTCTCACATTACATATTACTAGTAACCAAGGTTAACACACGTTATATATCATTCTAACAGTGGCTTAACACAAGTTATACATGAACAGATGTCAGGTTACATCATGGTGTTTTGTTACAGCATGAACCACTAACACATGTTATAAATGAACGAAGAGTTCCTTCCCAAAAAAATGTGACCTATTGAATATCTTTTTTTAACACATGTCCCCGCATTAACGTCGCCTACATCCATCCAGCTTGTCGATTGAATATCTTTATTGGTCTGTTTCTGTAAAGCAACACACGTTATATATCATTCTAACAGGGGATTAACACATGTTATGGGTCTGTTTCTGTACTATAACGCACAAAAACAGTTACTATTCAGATCAAAAGCCCAAAACAAAGCAACCTAACTAACAAAAAATAGTTACTATTCAGATCAAAAGCCCAAAAACAAAGCAACCTAACTAACAAAAAACAGTTACTATTCAGATCAAAAAGCACCAAACAAGGCAACCAAACCAACAAAAAAAAACAGTTACTGTTCAGATCAAAATCCCCAAACCACCAAACACATTTTTTTAACACAAAAATAACTAATCCATGGATCAAAATCAAACGAGTTTGAAACCAAAACAAGTAATCCATGAATCAAAATCAAAATTTATAAACACCAGAAGAATGAAAACCAAACTAAAATCAATAGTATTGAAATTTATCACCTATAAACGTCATTCTTTTTTTTTTGAAACAATAATCAATGATATTGAAAAATAATTAATCTTTTGGCAACATTCTTAATTCTGGAAAAAATAAAACCAATTGTGAAGAACGAAAATCAAAGTAAATGACAATTAAAAATCAAAACCAACTTATTATTGACAGGATCTTGGTTCTTCGATTCTTCGACAGTATCTTGGTCCAAGTTTTCTATTGAAAATGAATATAACTGAAAGCATATTGAACCAAATTGGAAAATAGTATATTACCAAGAGCAATTAGACCGAGAGGAGAGAGAGCACCAGAGAAGAAGTCCGGTGAGTTTCGCTGGAGAAGGTGGCTGCTGGTGGTTGTTGTTTATTAGGAGAGAGAGGGCCGGAGAAGAAGTCCGGTTAGTTTCGCCGGAGGAGGTGGTTGCTGGTGCTGGTTGTTTGTTTCTCCTGGAGAAGGTGGTTGCTGGTGGTGGTTGTTTCTCATGTTTGTTTGTCTTCAAGATTGGGGTAGAAGAAATGAGAAAGAGAAAGAGGTAAGAGAAAGATGAGGAGTGTTATGGTGATTTGATTGCACTGATAGTACTTCCAATTCAAAAGGTGATTCTTCACTACCCAAAATGCCCTTATAATTGTACCAGCATGGAGTATTTTAATGTTTTAAATGCTAAAAGTTGTCTAAACAAATCATGACCCTTAATCTATTAAGATGAAACAAGATCAATGGACCACATAGAGTTTCCAAAGTGTTTTAAAAAAGATGGGGTTTCTTATAGAGCCCAGCCCTATATATATATATATATATATATATATATATATATATATATATATATATATTACTAATAAAAATAATTCGAGCGAAACCGAACGATCGACGAGCGAGCGGAGCTTTGCTCATGCTTGGATTGAATTTTAATTGAACCGATCCGAGCGGATCATTTACAAACTGAGCGAGAATCGAGCGAGTATTTTTTGAGCGATCGTTGAGCGATTCTCGATCGTCGAGCAGTTTGCACAGCCCTAGGATGAAACAGAAAGACATGAATGAGTTTTATCTATTATGTGAAACACTTAAAAAACATTTGGATTTCATTGATTCAAGAACATCAGAATTATATATATATATATATATATATATATATATATATATATATATATATATATATATATATATATATATATATATATATGAGACCGCTAAAATGAGAACCACCTCGAGTTGTAAGAACCGTGAGAACTACACCGTACGGGGCGAGGTGGACCAATTTTTTTTTTCATAAACGTAGATGCGTGTATTATAAACACATTTGTAAAAAAAATTCAAAAAAAAAATGTCGTGTGTGTAGTTTTGAGCACCACAAGTTTGTGTTTACGGGTACCGTAAATCTTACCGGAAAATTTACGGTACCCGTAAACACAAACTTGTGGTGCTCAAAACTACACACACGACATTTTTTTTGAATTTTTTTTATAAATGTGTTTATAATACACAGATATACGTTTATGAAAAAAAAATTTGGTCCACCTCGCCCCGGATCAAAAAGTTCTCATGGTTCTTTCAACTCGAGGTGATTCTTATTTTAGCGCAATTATATATATATATATATATATATATATATATATATATATATATATATATATATATATATATATAGGTAGAGGATCCTGTAAAAAGTGTTCAAAGTGTGAGAAGTGTATTATAACACTATATATAATACTATATAACACCATATAAACACCGTATAACAATATGTAACACTATATAATACCATATAACACTATGTAACACTATATGTCATTATATAACAAATATAACACTATACATCTATCATAGACATGCTATCAGACAACCTATAGTGTTATATATGTTATATAATGATATATAGTGTTACATAGTGTTATATGGTATTATATGGTGTTACATATTGTTATACGGTGTTTATATGGTGTTATATAGTATTATATATAGTGTTATAATACAATTCTCACACTTCTCACACTTTTTACACTATCCTTACCCTATATATATATATATATATATATATATATATAGGGAAAGGTTCATTTGAGAAGAAAATTTTATTGAGAAGAAAAAGAACAAAAGGGTACAATTGTAAAACATTAAATATTTTTTTTCTCATCTCATTTATTATTATGTTTGACTAATTAATTAGCAATTAAGACTATAATCCTTCACACTAAACATTTTTGCCTACACACATCAAAAGTTATTCTACACATTTCGAAATTTATCCTACACATATTGAAATTTATCCTACACAACTCGTAATTTATCCTACACGCCTCGTATTTATCCTACACTATAAATGAATTTTTATTTTTATTTTTTTGTGAAAAATATATATCTTAAAAATAAGTTACAAATTTAATATAATTAGTTATTAAAGATGAAACTACCAATTAATGATGTATGTAAGTTTACTAATATACCCTTATAGTTACATTAAGTACAAATATTAAATGAAGTCTAATGAAGCATTTCTATTGGTTGAAATTTCTTCTTTTTTCTTCTTACAAAGAATTTCTTCTCATTTGAACCCTCCACTATACATATATATATATATTCATTTGAATTTATCTTTAGTTAATTCATCGTGGAATTCTTGATTTATTTTGCTCCGTTCTTTTCATTTGACCAAAGGATTTTGGTTGAATAATAAATTTGGATTTTGAAGAAGATTGAAAGAAACAAATTTAATGCTTTTTTATTTTTATTTTTTTTTGAACGGCAATTTTCTTTGTCCTGTCGTCTGTGGGACTTGAACTCAAAATCTCCCTCATCCAAGGTGTTTAAAGGCTTTTGCCTTTGCTAATGGACCACCACCCCATTGGTAATACTTTTATTAAATATGTAAATATATTACATGTTGCTGTATATTATTTATAACATAACTAGGTTTTTACCCGGGATCGTTTCCCGGGCTCAGGAAAGTTATTTAGATTAATTAATTACTATTTGTTTGTAATACGACCACATTACATTAACCATCTCATTCGATTCAACATCAATGTCTTCAAATCACCGGATTAGATCATGAACTCATATTAGAGGACAAACAAAAGCACAACAGGACCATATGAATAATATCATTTCAACTTTTATATCAATGCACTTACATGATAGGGTGATTTGGAATTTTGAAAAAATCTTTGTTTTTGTACCTCTTTTACAAAATAAGGTGTTGACCAAATTTGAAACAGATGTTAACCAAAAGTCAATAAGATATTGACAAATAGTTAAACAGATGTGGAGCTTAAACAGATGTTTGGTTTAAGGCCAAACATCTGTTTAGGGCCAAACATCTGTTTAAGGTCAAACATCTGTTTAAGTCCAAATATCTGATATAGATGAAGAACACCTGTTTAAGGCAAAACATCTGTTTAAGGTCAAACATGTGTTTGAGGTCAAACAATTGTTTAAGTCCAAACATCTGATATAAAAGACCAAACATTTGTTAAATGCCAAACATCTGTTTAAGCCTTAACAGATCTTTAACTTGTTAAGATCTATTGTCTTCTAACACAGTTTTCCTCTTTAAAACACTGTTGAACCTAACATGGGTTTCCATTAACTATTGACCAAAAGGAAAACAGATGTTGAAACCACTATTTGTTATTGAAGTTCTTTAAAAAATTAGATAGAATTCAAGAAAATGGAACAATGACTTAAAGGACTATAATTTAACACATAATCTAATTGGCCAAATTTAAAACATAAAGTGCTAATAACAGTGTTTTATCATCTTAGCCATACATAGCAACAAATCATCAAGTTAATAATTTAAGAAAAAAACCTACAACATCACCATCAAAAAGTTCATAATTAGTATCTGATAACAGAACAGACTTAAAATGCGTTTGTTAAACTGATGTAACTTGATTTAATACTATCTTCTGTTGCGAAGACACGTATGTGAAATGCAACATATCACCAAACCTCAAGTTATTGTCAGTCATAAACTTTCGCCAACCGTCCAACGCATAACGTGGCTTCAACCGTCCAGTGCATATAGCTGTAATACCGATTATCCAATAAAAATTTTAACTGAATGCAGTGGCAAATTTAATGTCAAATGTAAGGAGAGTATATCTTTATATGCTGGTTTATTAAAGTAATAAAATATTAGAAATGATATGCAAAGTAGGCAAAAAAAGAGAAAGAACGTCAATTTTAAATTACCATTTTGTATATTTAGAATTTCAAAATTACTGACTTGATTTCAAAGTAATTGTCATAATTTCTTTTCTATATTTTATTTTAAATTTAATTAATAAATAATAACCGTCAATTTGAAATTCACATTTTGCTTAACTCAAATGTGCAAAGCTCAAGAAATTAGTATTAATTACTGATTTAATTTGCAACAAATAGTCATTAACATCCAAGTGTATAGGAATTTTATTTGAAATTCACATTTTGCTTAACTAAATATAAACACTTAAACACTGCAAACATCCAAGTGTATAGGAATTTTATTTTATTAAAATAAAGATGAAACAACTGTTCAATTAATTGTACAGATGAAACCACTGAAGTGATGTGATAAAAACAATTGTTCCTAAACACTGTTACATATAAACATTGATGCTATAAAAATGGTTACATATAAAAAACTGAGGTGATGACAACTAACAACCTAACAGTATATAAAACATTCATAGGGAAAACACTGTTACATATAAACACTGTTAACATAAACAAATAAACAAACATAAAATAACTAAAGTTGATGCTGAACCACTGTTGTAGTTTGACACTGTTGTTGGACGTCATAAATTTCACATTTATTTTCAAAGGTAAAAGTAGTGTGTATTCTTACATGCTGCTTTATTAAAGTAATTAAATATTAGAAATGATATGCAAATTAGGAAAAAAAAAAGAGAGAACAAAAATTTGAAATTACCATTTTGAATATTTTGAATTTCAAAATTACTAATATTGTCCGTAACTACTGACTTGATTTGAAAGCAAATGCCATAATGACTTTTTTAAAATTTTTATTTTAACTTTAATCAAGATATAATAACCGTCAATTTGAAATTCAAAATTTGCTTAATCAAAGGTCCAAAGCTCAAGAAATCAGCATTAATTACTGATTTGATTTGAAACAAATAGTCATCAAGAATTTTTTTTATTTTTTAATTTAACTTTAAATTTTATCATAAAAATAATGTTGGTGGAACTCTTATGTAATTGGAATGTAAAGATTAGCTAAAATGGTAATTTGATTGTAATTCTAGTTTTCATTTGATAATTTCAATGTATCACAAATTAACAACATCAATAATAAAAATGTGAGCACTGACTATTTTTTAGGGAAACCGCTGATGGTCAATATCAGTGAATGTCAACAATGTAAAAGTGAACAGTGGCTATTTTTTTCGAATCAGTGGATACCAACCAGTTTTCGAAACCCTGATATTCGGTCAGTCAGTGGTCAACATGGAGATTGAAGAAACAGAGATTGTATTTCAGCAGTGGAATACTTGAACAATCAAATGTGATAAATAGTGTTACATATAAACAACAGTCCTAAACACTGTTACATATAAACACTGATGTCATAAAAATGCTTACATATAAAACACTGAGGCGATGACATCTAACAACCTAACAGTCTTTAAAACATTGATGCGGAAAACACTGTTACATATAAACACTGTTAACATAAACAAATAAACAATAGAATAACTAAAGTTAATGCTGAACCATTGTTGTAGTTTGACACTGTTGTTGGACGTCATAAATTTTAGATTTAATTTTCAAAGGTAAGTAGTGTATATATTTATACGCTGCTTTATTAAACAAATTAAATATTAGAAATGATATGCAAATTAGGAAAAAAAGAGAGAGAATGAAAATTTAAAATTACCATTTTGTATATTTTGAATATCAAAATTAATGATATTATCAGTAACTACTGACTTGATTTGAAAGCAAATGCCATAATGACTTTTTTAAAATTTATATTAACTTTAATCAAGATATAATAACCGTCAATTTGAAATTCAAATTTGCTTAATCAAATGTCCAAAGCTTAAGAAATCAGCATTAATTACTAATTTGATTTGAAACAAATAGTCATCAAGAATTTTTTTTTTATTTTTTAATTTAACTTTAAATTTTATCATGAAAATAATGTTGGTGGAACTCTTATGTAATTGGATGTCAACAATGTAAAAGTGAGCAGTGGCTGTTTTTCCGATCAGTGGATACCAACCAGTTTTGGAAACACTGATGTTTGGTCAATCAGTGGTCAACAGGGAGATTGAAGAAACAGAGGTTGTATTTCAGCAGTGGAATATTTTGAACAATCAAATGCTTGAACCAATTTCAAGAATACTAAACCCAAACAATCAAGATGAGGTGCTTAATATTCATCCAAATGTATAGGAATTTTTTTAGTATAAAAATGAAACAACTATTCAATTAATAGTACAGATCAAAACACTGAAGTGATAGGATAAATTATGTTACATATAAGCACTGTTAAAATAAACAAAGATAGAATAAACACTGTTAACATAAACAAAGATAGAACAACTAATGTTGATGGGGAACCACTGTTGTTGGAGAGTGTTTCACATTTAGTTGATCAGTGCTTGTCTGGACTTTGGTCTTGATCAGTGGTTTTTCATAATTGAACAGTGGATGATGTTTATCAAACTTTATGTACAACCATCATTATATCCAACACTTGTTAGGCAGATCAGTGATTTGCCATATTAACTTGTTATAACCACTGTCATTGTAGGAAACTTAGCTGGGCTGTGCCTATTGTAGGAAACTTCAGTTTGCCTACAAAAACTGATGAATTTAGAATAAATAACGCAAACTATTGTTAAGTCAAACAGCCGATGGAAAACTTTTTAAGCACTGCTAGTAATTAAAACACCGATAGTGTTTAACAAAACTACGTTTAATTGCTCAAATTGAGATGACGGGAGATCTGCAAAGGATTACAAATGAATCAATGCACCAATAAACAGTAAATCAAAACGTTAGAAATACCAAAAAGTAAATCACACCAATTTAAGTTACCTTGGTGATGTTCTAAACTTTTGTACTGGTATCACCTATCAACACACCTGGTATCACCTTTCACATTTCCATCTCCTCAACAACCGTCTGGCAGAGGTTGCTTCTAATCAACAAACTCTATAAACCAACAAAAAAGCTTTAGAAAGACAAAGTACAAAACATATCAAAATAAATCTACTCGTAATCACATGATATTACAAAGCAAACATACCAGAGTCACCGATTAAGAGGAGCTTGTACAAAAGCGTTCATCGAGTACGATAAGAAACCCTAGGAGATCTGTTTCTTCTTCTGAGGATAGAAAAGGTGTAATCATGATCAGTATAAGAAAATAGATAAAACGAAATAAAATTTCTGAATAAAAAAATAGATCTTACATGATTATTCTCTTCTTCAACCACTCGACGGTACATGATTTAGGGTTTCAAACGCAGATGTATCCAATAGAAGTAACCTCTGCCGAACATTGTTGAGGAGATGAATATGAGAAGAAGAAGAAGAAAGATAAACATCAGAGAGGATAAACATAGATCGGAATAGAGCAGAGCAGAGAGAGAAAGAAAGCATTAGCCCTAAATGAGTAAATGAGGGATGATATAAATAGAGGAGGGCAGTGGTACTGTTGGGCGGGAAAAGAGAACTGAGGATGCCCTAATTAAGTGACACGTGGCCCAAATAACTTTCATTTATTATATATAATAGATATATAACATATTAATATCTATATAATTACCGTTGATTAAAAAATATTAATACTTTCCGTTGATTCTTCTCAAAATTGATCACAACAAAGTGTTCTAAAAAAATATCCATATATGCATTATTGTTCTCCAAATTCAATACTTACTGTGTAATTGATCGATACCTTATTTCTTATTTTTTTGGTCATCAAAACAAAAATATAATATATAATAAGTGAATATAATTATTAATTGAATTGAAATATAACATTTATGAATCCATACTTCAAAAAAATATAAGATTAAGACTATGACGAGTTCGTTACGTTTAAAACAAATGAGTAACACATTAAAAAAACAAATGAAGGTTAACCAAAACAAATTAAAGTTGAGATTTAACTAAAACAAATAAAGTTTAGCTGAAACAAATTACAACTGAAGTTTAGGATTTTTTAGTTCCTTATACCGGTTTATACGAGAACTGTACATAACTTCCCAATCTGCTAGTTGCAGCGCCACTTCGGTTGCTACTGCAAAGACTGTTAGTCTCTTTCTAATCTAACATGGATGAAATGGTTTCTATGAACATGAACAAGCGATACCACTTGATAAGGGCTATGAATTTGGTATGGAACAGTCAATAGTGGGAAGAAAGTTTGATTGCCGGCGATGCTTAAAAGGTGAACAATCACACAAATCTTTGAGCAATGAGGAGTCCAGTGTGGGGCATATACATCCAATGATCAACGCTTGCAAATCCATTTCCTTGAAAATCTATGTTATGACGTAGACGG
Organism: Helianthus annuus; assembly: GCF_002127325.2. Lineage (NCBI taxonomy): Eukaryota > Viridiplantae > Streptophyta > Magnoliopsida > Asterales > Asteraceae > Helianthus > Helianthus annuus. Next base: position 166,172,457 of record NC_035443.2, read on the forward strand.
TTATACTCTCCGGTGACAACTGTGTCGAAAATTTTCCTCTAATTTTTTTGAGTTAACGTCCATCTCTTGTACAAGTTCACTTCGAATAAAACTCCATAGGTTTTCATCCATCTCCAACCCCACAGCGACAGATCGAAACCCACAATTACCATCGGGATCGACATTTTTATACGTGAAATGTACGGGTGAAAGATGCTTGGGATTTCTTTCATTAGTGGCTCGGAATCATTCGCGTAGGAAGTATGTCTTGGCGGCGATGATTTTAAATCCATAAAATTATATTCAACCACATTTGGTGATGGTTTCAAATTCATAAAATTATATTCAAGCACAATACCTTTTTTTTTGTTGTTGTTTCTTTAAGCTTGGTCGTCCATGAGTTTTTTTATCTTAACAACAAATTCTTTCATTAATGGCTCAGAATTGTTCGCTTCTGAACTATGTCTCGGAGGTGATGATTTCAAGTCCATAAAATTGTATTCAACAACATTTGGCTGGTATATCTAAATATTCAAATTATGGTAAGTAGATAAACCCCTTAATCTCCTTCTTTCAATCAGTGCTGGTTTTTTTCAATAAAGTCGTTATGTATTCACAAGTATATCTAAATATTCAAATTATGGCAAGTAGATAAACCCTAGAAAAATATAGATATTTCCTAATACAAATTTTCAAAAAATAGAAAATACAAGGGTTGATTGTATTTATTTACACACTTCAAGGGGAGCGAAACCAGTAAAATAAAAAAAAAATGGAAGTGCATTTAGCAACACCCCTTCAAAAAGCCACCATGTTCTATGAAAAGTTATAAGTAGTTTTAAAAAGTTACAATGATTTAACTTTTCAAAACTGACTTTTACTCTCTATACAATAAGTCATTTTAAAAAGTCATTCTGAGTTTGTCAAACACTTTTTCTTCTTATAAACTTTTTATCAAAAGTCAATAAGTTATAAGAAGGTGTGGAAAAGCTTAACCAAACACCCCCTTAGAATCAGTTTAGAACGAGAAGGTATAGAAAGGTAGAAGAATTACAAGGGGTTTTTGGCAAATTTTTATTTTATCAATTTCAATGGAAAGTTTGAGTTTCTATCCACTTAGTGATGGATTGTTGAATTCCTTTAGTCGATGGAATACTTTCCAATTCCAAATTTATGAAAAACATAGTTTTCTACGGAAATTTTTGGAATTCCAATTCTAATTCCTTTAAATTTCATGAACCAAACGAAAGTGATACTTAAATATTGAAATGTTCAAATCTTAAAAGAATATTTTACACCTAACCTGTTTAATTTAAGTAGAAAATCGTAAAAACCATATAATACACATGTATGTAGCGTTTTAAAGGTATATAGGTGTATAATAAGAGTTAGAAAAAGAGTAGGCAAGTGGTTACTCACACATGTCTTTTGTATCAGAGTTATATAAAAGTAAACATATAAACTATATATAAGCTTACAAGACACTTAATTTAAACGAAACAATAGACTAGGGTAATCCACAATGAAAGATTGATGATTGTAAAATAAAAAAAGTTTATGGTTTTGTAGAAAAACTTTTTGGGTAGTATTATTGGAGATATGATGCCTTTGATGATGTGTGTATATATTTTCCAGTGACTCAGATTGATGTCAGCCAGTAGTACTACAAGCACTCAAGAGAGGACCATGAACCCCACAAACAAAGGTTAAAAGCAACCCCAACAATGGCAGCAAGCAATGTGACATGTTCATGATTCAGATTTAAAGTCACCAACACCTACCCATTTGCTGGAAAATATTTCTATGGTTAATTATCAAGCTACATCAGCCCATTTAAGATATCGTTATCAAAAGTCTCGACAAAACGACTACAAGTTACATCTCTAGGGTTTTGGCATGATGTTCCATAGTCATGATGTTGTCTCGGATGGAATTTGAAGTTCAGGAATGTTGTGTGGTCAAAAAGGTTTAGGGAATGAAACAGCATTTTTAGGAAAAAAAAAATTGCTAAGAATTTATTATTAGTGTCCAAGGCAAAAGAGTAGCATAAACCTAAATGGATGATATATATATATATATATATATATATATATATATATATATATATATGTATAACAAAGTAAAATGTATATGATACTTAATACATATGATCATATGCATATGTATATGTTAGGTAAATCTCACAAGAATTCTTAGTTCATATAAATAAAGTATATATCTAGAACATAATCTTTCTCATCTCATTGTCACTCAATATGCGCCTCGATCACACCAGTGGTCCACGGTGACAGAATGAAAAGGTTTTAACTACGGGTCATGGTAGAAACTTACTTCATAATTATATTCGCTTCAACTACTATACTATATGTCAATCTATAAGAGACGAAATTCCTATTAATTGAAAATTTGGCCGGCGACCCCCCTCTAATTCCGCTATCACTTTTATAAAAATGAAATGATTCCATTTAAGCAAGCCAGATATCGTGAGGAAATTAGTGGCTAGATCCAAATAGCTTGAATGATTTAATCAGCCAAGTCCACAAAAAAACATAAGCAAGATCAAGTTGGTATCAAGCGAGAGAGAAAATTGTTCATAACAACAGGTTTATCTAACATAAATCATCTCTTCTTTTATCAATTGTTTGGTAATATTTCACAGAATATCATCAGTTCATGTCCGGTTCTCCCTTAGCTATTTCAAACAAGATATCTCTTGTTAACCCATATGCAGTTAATCAAGTTCGATCAATTCTAAGATTAGATTGCTAATGCACATTGGTCTATTAGTGTGACTGTATGATCAAATTATTTTCAAAGAATTAGTGAACTTTACTAAGCTAAGATTTCGCACTCAACCCATTGATGCATTGTTGATAGTTTTCTAAGCCATACATAAACATACCTGTTGGGACTAATTAGGACTTCAAAATAAACAAATTAACACCATATTTTCTTATCACATAAAATGTACTTTCACAGAGTTGGCATATATGTATACGAAGTAATTAATCCGTTAGATATTTGGTGTAAACTAAGGTATGAGTAACATTTGCTGTTGATTGGATAAAAAAATTAAATCCGCTAGATGATGAAGTCATAGCTCAAAATCCTAATCATAATGCATAAAACGATTAACCCTAATTATACAAGTTGTGTAATCCCAAAATGAGATAACTAATTTTAACAAGAAAAACCTAAGAAAAATTTAATCTAAACCCTTAAAAGAGACCATCAATGACTTAGAGAATCAGATAGCTTGAAATAGAATGGTATCAAACTAAGTTTTGATTAAAATTTCTTTAATCACAAAATGTTAAATTGTTCATAGATCTGCAATATAAGTTTCTTGAATCCTTTTAAAGAAAAAAAAAGACTGCTAAAAATATAAATTAATATTTACTAATTAAAGAGAAACATACACAGAAAACAAGAACAAGATACCCACCTGATAACCAGTTTGGGAGAGTTAGAAACTGACAGATTTGATGAGTCAGTCAGCTACCAATACCATCAGTCATCACCAACACCAATGCTGAAAGTACTACTCAAGACACCACCACCTACCTTTGATCTGCTACTTGTAGCCGTTTTATTGCCGATGCAGCATCATCAAGATTCTCATCTTCCAAAAGCTTGTGCTCTTTGTGCGTGAATCTTGAAGATGCCACGCCGGAAAACAACGACTGTGATGCATCGGTGGTGGCTCGGCTGCGGGTAACATAATCTATGAAGATGAAGAAGAATAGGGTTTGATTTGAGAGGTTTTTGAGATGGAAAAAATGGCTGAAAAATCAGCTTTCTTGAGTGGGGTTTTTGAGTTTTTCATGGGGTTGAGTCTCAATTATTATGGCCACGAGCGAAGGTGTGATGTGGCTTGTGGAGATTGGTGGAATCCTAAAGTCATGAAGTGAGGGGTTCCAAGTAAACTCATAAGATATACTGTATGAACTCTTTTCAAAAACTTTAACCATATAATAACATTATTATATCATAATACCAACAAAGCCCTATTTCTCTTTTCCTGTGTGTGATCAGAAATTTCAAACAATTTTCACTGGTAGCAACCTCTCTCTCCACGTCAAGCACATAATAATAAAGATTTGCTCTTATCTTACCTTTCTTTTTTTAGACCTTACTCTACAAGTGAGATATTACTAAACACGTTTGTTTGTTTATCTGCAGCAAAATAGACGCCCTCAGATTCTTGGCGATCAATAACAAACCGATTATCTAACTCTCTTTATGCCAATCAAACAGAAAGAAAGATAATAGATTTGATTGGAACCCATAATAGAAAAGTAGGAAATAAATCAGGGAAATAATCAAAGATCAAGAACACAAAAAGATGAAATTAAAAAGAACACAAAAAGATCAAGAACACAAAAGATGAAATAAAAAATAAAAACAAAAGAATCTATGCTGAGATGAGGGAAATAAGTGGCTGGCCAGAGATCTGAGATTGCTTACAGGTTAGAAAGAGGAATTAGATCTTCATATCAGGAGAGGAGAGAGATTAGGAGTAGGGCACTCACACACAAATGATGGGAAGTGTGTAGTTACAAACATATACAATAGTAATATATACATTTATAAAATCTCAAATCACTTCTATCAAAATAACATGTCGTAATACTTTTTTCTTTAGCGTAAATTACACTTTTCGTCCTTTATATCTGTAGCTAGTTGTAATGGATGACCTTTAACTTTAATAATTATAGTCACACTCATTTATTTGCAAAACCTGTTACACCTTAGGTCCTTTGACCCTAACCTGGTTAAAACTTTCAGTTAAGTGAGCTCATATGCAACTCATGTGAGAGCAAAATAGTCATTTATTAAAAAAAAACAATGTCAAATTAAAATATGATTACATCAAAATCATCAGATATGTTCCCAAATTAAAATATGATTACATCAAAATCATCGAAAACCCAAAACCAAACAACCTCTCCAAAATTAATTCATGAAGACCTATCTTCACCCTCACAATCTCCACAAATCAACCAAAGGAGAAGTCCAAAATTAACCGATCTTCACCTTCACAATCTCCACAAATCATATCCTCCATCTGCGATTTCTCCAACCAGAGATCCACAGTACTCTACCTCAAAGCCGATCCACGTAACACCGCTACTTCAAGCCGGTTAAGCTAGTTCATCGTCTTCCTGTCTCAGATCTGCGACACTCAAGGTTCCGACGCCGCCACTACCTCTTGCACCACTAATGACCTCCTCTGCACTGCCCCTAACCCTTTGAAAACTCTCAACTCCAATCTTATAACTAGATCTAGAATCAGGAACATTGGAAGCCCAAGCTCTCCTTATCGGATCGATGCAGCTGTCGCAATCCCCGACCCCTACCCCGGGAGCGGGTGCCGCGAGACTCGGACCTGGTGGTATCGTTGTTTATTAATATAGCAGTGGAATTCATACATCAGGACCGTAGTTAGGAAATATTTTTATCAGAGTTAAACACCAAACTTTTATAATAATAAATGGTATAAAACCTAAGTTTCATTTGACAATACATTTGTAGGGATAAACCCTAATTAATGAAAATATAAACTCCGTTTCTTTATTTGGTAACTTTTATAGCCACAACTTTAAGAATTCAGTGCTCTCTAGATGGCTTCTATTAGCTTCACATTAAGTTACCTGAAATGCGTTTTAAAAAGGTTTTGTTAGCAAGAAATACTGGTGAGTGCATCCCAGTTTAATCAAAACAATTTTACAATCTTTACAATAGTTGAGAGCATTCGCATTTACATTGTCTATATCTATCCAATTACCCCTTTGGTACCGTCAATCCTGACTTGTGGTTATGCTACTATTCGCAATAGTAACGAGTTTCAAGTAATGTATACAAAACCCCAACATACGGGCAGTAATTGTAAAATTACAAATACTCAATTACTGTTAAGTATAACTGAAAACATTTGAGGTTTTTGGTAAAAAGGTGACAAAAAGAAGATGTACTCACTTTGCTGATTTAGATGATACTACTATAGCTTCCTGATAATTCTCGAAGTTATTATCTATTAAATCTAAACAATGTACATGTGTTAGTAGGATAACCCAAATCACATTAATCATACAACTCGAGACAGAACTCCAATGACTGAGTCAGGCAGAGCCTTGAGATGCATTACGGAGTCCTAGATCAATCAGGTGTAACACGAGACAGAACTCCAACGACTGAGTCAGGCAGAGCCTTGACATGCGTTACGGAGCCCTAGATCGATCGTGTAGGGTAACAAATAGGGTTATAATACTTACAACGACGCAGAGCTTCGCTTTATAGGGGTATAATAGCCGAGAGTTTTGACTAACAGAAGTTGAGAGAGAATTTAGAATTTTGAACGATTTGGAAATGAGGCCTGAAGCCCTTATATAGGCTGGTCGAGGGGTCTCTCGCGCCCCGCGAGAGTTACAGGGCTGGCCTTCGCGGCCCGCGAGGTAGACTGGCTAGGCACTAGCCTTGGCCAGTCATTGGCCTAGTTTCGTCGTGTCACCGGACACGTAGCGCAATGCCTTGTCTGACAAACAAAGGGGCTCGCACCCCGCGACAGATCCTGAGCCAAGGGTCGCGGCCCGCGAGGACTTAATATATTTGTTTTTATTTGATTTTTGTAAATATTAAGGTAATTCGGGCCCGTTTCTCACATATAGGGTATATTTTAGGACGTTTAGGGTGTTGTTAAGGGGTTTTAGGAGGGTTGTTATATCCTCCCCACCTTGTTTTAAATCTCGTCCTCGAGATCTACTGGAATAGGTGTGGATATTTCTTTTGCATCTTTGATTCGAGCTCCCAAGTGTATTCTGGTCCTCTCTTGGAATCCCATTTCACTTTGACTAGAACTAATCTCTTATGTTTGAGATTCTTGATCTTTCTATCTTCAATCTGAATGGGTTTCTTTACGAACGTAAGTTTCTCATTTACCTCTATGTCCTGAAGAGGTATTACTAATGATTCGTCTGCTAAACACTTTTTGAGATTACATACATGAAACACATCATGTATTCCTGCCATTTCCTCTGGCAGTTGTAGCTGATAAGCGTAATAATCTCAAAAGGTCCAACATACCTGGGGCTTAGCTTTCCTCTTTTAACGAATCTGACTACTCCTTTCCATGGAGAAACTTTTAACAATATCTTATCTCCAACTTGAAATTCCAAAGGTTTTCGTCGGTTATCTGCATAACTCTTTTGATGATCTCGTGCTGTTTTTAATCTGTCCTTGACTTGAATTACCTTGTTCGTTGTTTCTTGCACTATCTCTGGTCCAGATAATTGCTTTTCTCCAATTCCTGCCCAACAGACTGGAGTTTGGCACTTTCGTCCATAAAGTGCTTCAAATGGTGCAACATTGATGCTAGTATGATAGCTATTATTGTAAGAAAATTCTATTAAGGGTAAATGATCATCCCAATTTCCTCCAAAATCAATTACACAAGCTCTAAGTATATCTTCCATTGTCTGAATTGTCATTTCGCTTTGTCCGTTCGTTTGTGGATGATAAGCCGTGCTTATATTTAATATGGTTCCCATTACTTTTTGGAAACTAGTCCAAAAATGAGAAGTAAAACGGATATCTTTATCAGATATAATAGATAAAGGAATTCCATGTAATGAAACTATTTCATTTACATATAGCTTGGCTAACTGTTCCATACTGAAAGTTTCCTTTATTGGTAAGAAATGAGTAGATTTAGTTAATCTGTCAACAATCACCCAGATTGTGTCATTACCTTTTCGTGTCTTGGGTCATTTGGTAACAAAAAGTCCATTGTTATCAATTCCCATTTCCATATTGACATTTCTAATTGTTGTAATAATCCTGAGGGTTTCTGATGCTCAGGCTTTAACCTGTGAACATGTTAGACATTTAGCAACGTAGTTCGCTATATCCTTTTTCATTGCTATCCACCAGAAATTTTTTCTTAGATCGTGATACATCTTATCACTTCCAAGATGTATCGTATACTTATACTTATGATCTTCTTCTAGAATTTTGTGGCGTAGGTTTCCTTGTTTAGGTATCCAGATTCTTTTCTTATGGAATCTCCAAATACCATCTGTTCCTTTTTCTAATTCCTTAATCATTCCTTTTTAACTTTCAGCATTGTCCTTGATTGCTGTTTCCTGTACTTCTCTAATTTGCTCATTTAAATCTTTTTGTAGATTTAACCTGAGAGAACGTACTCGTTTCGGCTTTTCATGATACTTTCGACTTAAAGCATTAGCTACTACATTAGCTTTTCCTGCATGATACTGGATATCACAATCATAATCACTAAGAATTTCCATCCATCGCCTCTGTCTCATATTTAATTCCTTTTGTCCAAAAATATATCTTAAACTCTTATGATCCGTGAGGACAACAAACTTATTTCCATAAAGATAGTGTCTCTAAATCTTAAGGGCAAAAATTATGGCTCCTAACTCTAGATCATGGGTCGTGTAATTATCTTCGTGTTTCTTAAGTTGTCTAGAGGCATAGGCTATAACTTTCTGATGTTGCATTAGCACACATCCATATCCTAACTTAGATGCATCACAATAGACTATGAAGTCTTCAGTTCCTTCTGGTAATGCGAGTATGGGTGTATTGGTTAATCTTTTCTTAAGAATCCTAAAGGCTTCTTCTTGTTTCAGTCCCCATTCAAACTTAACTGATTTGCAGGTCAGTTTGGTTAATGGAATGGCTATCCTAGAGAAATCTTGGATAAATCGTCTATAATATCCTGCCAGTCCAAGAAAACTTCTTACTTCTGTTGGTGATTCAAGGACTTTCCAATTAGTAATTGCCTTGATCTTGGTGGGATCCACATGAATTCCTTCATGATTAACCAGATGTCCAAGGAATTGCACTTCTTGTAACCAAAATTCACATTTTGAGAATTTAGCATAAAGCTTCTCTTTTCTCAATAATGTCAGGAGTGTATACAGATGCTCTGCATGATTGGTGTGCGTTAGGTGTGTTATGATTTTATTGATATTTTAAGCCCATTTTACGCATTAGTCAAGTTTTAAATTTATAAAACACGATATTCTACTAACACTAACACACACTTGGGCAAGTGCACCCATCGTGAGCGTAGTATAGCGTTGGTAAGATACCGAGGTCATCCAAGGGCACAAGAGCTTTTAGTACCGGTTTATCCTCAACGTCTAATCAAGCTAACATATTTTGAGAAAAAGGTTTTAAACATGAAAAACTAAAAATACAGAAATAAAAATAAAATAAAAACAGATAGACAAGATGAATCACTTGGATCCGACTCGCCTTTTAAGTGTCCTTTGATGATTTTTGCACTTTTGGACTTTTTAAGAGATTATCTTAGTTATAGTAGTAGACCCCTCTTTTGAAGGTGACGTTACCCTCAACCCAGTGGTTTGAGTCAGCAAAGATACAATCCCAAAGGGTCGGAATATTGAAAGATAATTAATTAAGTTATTAATGCGAAAGTGGTAGTCCCCTCTTTTGAAGGTGATGTTACCCTCAGCTAAGTGGTTTGAGTCAGCAGGGATACAATCCAATACCAGTGGGTAATGAAGGAGGTCTTAATAAGCTTGACCCAGGTCCTTGCAGGGGATCAAGCCATTCGCACCCCCGCCATCCAACACCAGTGGGTATTGAAGGAGGTCCTAATAAGCTTGACTCAGGTCCTTGCAGGATCTATACACTGAACAAGGCAAGAACCTTACTAAACCATTCCCTTAACCCCCGACCAGGTAGCCAACATACCTCTATATAGACCGTAGAGATATGAATGGTGTAAATTTTTTACTTTATATAGACAGTAAAGTAATGCCAAGACACCACGGACAAATGATAAAGAAAATTCACCTTCAACATAAGAAACTAGTTATTAAAGTCATTAATACAAAACCAAATAAAAAATGCCGAAAGATTAAAAATCAAAAGTAATACATAAAAGACTTGTCTTCACCAAGTGATGTAAGAGACTTAGCCAAACATGGCCTTTGATTGACAAGAACTCTTACTATCAATCTTGGATCCCGAGACTACTACACACTCTAAAAGTGGATGATGGATGATGGTGGTGGGTGTTGGTGGTGTAGTGGTGGTGGAGTGGTGGCAAAGTGGGAGAGTAGTGGTTTGCCAAGGGATGCCTTTGAAGAGAGCCAAGCACCCCTATTTATAGCCTGAACAGAAGCCCTGCCATGGCCCCGTGTCCAGCGGACACGCCCCCGTGGCCATTTCTTTCTCTTCCTTCATTAATTGCATTTGTCAGCATAGGGCTCCACACGGCCCGTGTTCGCTGGGCACGGCCACCAAGATTTTGCAAGATTCTGCGTATCTTAGCATTGACCACACCCCGTGCTTGTAACGCCCTGCGTCCCTGAACATTTACCTTTTGTCAATTTTAGTCCTTATACTATGTGAAACTTGACACTTATGATACTTTATGAATCTTGAAACTTTGAAACTTGAATCTTGGTGATACTTGATACTTAATACTAGACTCTTGATACTCGATGCTTAATACTAGATACTTGATTCTTAAAACTAGAGACTTGATGCTTGACTCTTGATACTTGATTCTTGACTCTTGAGACTTGTGAAACTTTGAGACTTGACACTTATGTAAACTTGGGAACTTGGAAACTTTTGTGCTAAGTAAATAATCTTGTCATGGAATAATATTACACAATAATACGCAACGCAACGCTTAATCTAACTTGCAAAATGGACCAAAGACGGAAAGGAAGCAAAACGGATTGGGCTGTCTGAATGGACATCCGATCGGATGACCATCCGATTGGATGACCATCCGATCGGAAAGCCATTTGACCGAACAGTCATCCGATCCAGTTTCCTTGCACCACCTTTCTCTCCTCTGACACTATAAATAGGAGCTGTCGCATCATTCTTCACTGATGTGACAGTCTCCTCCGACCTAGACGCACGTACTCTCCATTCTAAGGCACTTTTCTTCCATTTCCGGCGATTCTTGTAAGTTTTCCACCTGATTCTTGTACAACTTCAAACTATACACCTTTCCTCACATGATTCTTCATCAAAATCACACTTTTCACCGTGAAATCACTAAGATTCAAGCTCTTAAGGGTGACGTCATCATGGTGGTTTGTATAAACAGCGGTGTGATGTCATTTTCGTCAAGCCGTAGCTCAGATCTAAGAGATTTCTACATGTTTTACCACGAATCTTTTCAAAATTCAGATGTTTTCGGTTGATATCATACTTTCTTCAAACTTCTTAAACTTTTACTTAAAATGGTGAAATCCGGACCCAAACGGGCTGTAGACTTGTTGTATAGTCTGGGGTTGGCATGGAGATGAATTATCATCGGAGAAGATGACCGGATTATGGATTCAGATAGGAAGACCACCAAGAACAAACGGCTGATCGGACGGGGTGATTCCCATCCGATCGACACGCTGAACTTTGGATGGGTTCCCGTTGTCTCGATGCGTTACCACGTCACCTTCATTAGACTCGAACTTAGAAATTTTGTAAATGCTTCAAAAAAAACAAGAACACCAATGACGAACGACCACCTGATCGGACGACCGTCCGATCGAATGACCGTTCGACCAGGTGGTTATCTCAGTAAACTTCAATACTTAAATTGTTTTAATCAAACTTTAAACTTTGAAACTTACACTCGAACAGTCATTCCGCCGAACGGCCATCCGATCGGATGACCATCCGATCGAATGACTTGGAGTTATACTACAATGAAAACTTCAAAAGTTGAACTTTTGGAAACTCGCACCTTTGATCGAATGACCATTCGATCGAATGGTCATCCGTCCAGATGACCATCCGATCGGATGGTGATCCGTCTAACCTAACAGGTCATCCGACCGGATGACCATCCATCCAGATGGCCATCCGATCAGGAGACTGGTTCGACACTTTGCACGATTCGTTATACTGTTCGACGCTTACACTGTAAACTATAATCAGGCTAATCTCAGAGCTCCCTTTGATCCAATCAGTAGGTGTCGATACTTAGCACCCACTGTGAGTATACTTGATCCCTTTTTTGTTTTAACGCTTTGGGATGCAACATATATTCTATAAAGTTGATACTTGAAACTTGTTTGAAATCATACTCTATCCTCTATAATGTGAAACTTGATACTTTTGGATTCTTGATTCTTGATTCTTTATGCTATGTGAACGTTTAATCCCTGTGTGTAGTACCGCCTTAACAATAGTAGCGCTATAGGAGTAATGCACCTCCCCATTATTCTCGGGGGTATTATTTGGAGGAGTCTATTTTGCTTTCCTTGAGACTTGGGAAAGTGGTAAACACATTGGGATACTTGGGCTATCACTTGGACTGCGTAAACTAGCATGGCTGAAACTTTTATATGTTTACATGATGGATATGAGTCTTTTAAACTATTATGCTATATACTCAAACATGTATTCTTGCCAGTACATTATTGTATTGACATTATTTTAATACATGTTGCAGGCTGATAGGATGCTGGATTCAAGAAAACAAGCTAGGTTGCTGCTAGAAACACACCCTAGTTAAATTAAGAACTTTTGAAACAATATTTGATGGTTTGTATTTCATACTTGTGTTTGATTCGTGAATGCTATTAGACAATGTTGAAACTTGATTTAATCCATATTGAAACCGTTAGTGTTATGGAAACTTTTGAACAATCTGAACGCTTAGTGCCGCGCCATGATATTTCCACATCGGTTGGGGTGTGACAGTGCTGAGCTGGGCACGCCCCCGTGGTGGGCGTAGAAGCTTCCACAACTTTGTCCTTTCTGCAGGCACCTGACCACGCCCTCGTGTCCAGTGGGCACGGCCCGTGGTCAGTCTTTTGTTTCTTGTTTTTGCTCTTGGGGATGTTGTTGAGGGGTCGGGCATGTCACGTTTATTCCTTTTCTTTGTATTTATGTTGGTTTTTGCTGCATATTTGTTCCTTTTGCTTGTTTAAGTTCATTTTGTCCTGTAAATTCAAAAGGAAAACAAAAGCACACTTTTTCCAACATTAATACTAAAAAAGGGTTAGTTTTATGCCTCATTTGATGTAATTAATATGTTGCATTTTGAACACATCAATGATCCTCTTTACTCTTAGAGTAAATTAGAATTTCATCTATAAAGACAATTATGAATTTATCTAGGTATGGTTTACATATCCTGTTCATCATGTCCATAAATGCGGCTGGGGCATTGGTTAGACCAAATGGCATGACGGTAAATTCATAATGACCGTATCTCATTTTGAAAGCAAACTTAGTAATGTCCTCTTCATGTACTTTCAGTTGATGATATCCTGAATGTCAATCGATCTTATAAAAGAATCGAGCTCCATGAAGTTGATCGAACAGATCATCAATTCTCGGTAGTGGGTACCGATTCTTAATCGTAACCTTGTTCAACTCTCGGTAATCAATGCACATACGCATCGATCCATCTTTCGTTTTAACAAACAACACCGGTGCTCCCCACGGTGATGAACTTGGTTGTATGAAACCTTTATCAAGAAGTCCGTCCAATTGTTTCTTCAGTTCTTGCATTTCTGTTGGTGCTAGTCGATACGGTGCCTTGGCAATCGATGTCGTTCCTGGTATTAAGTGAATCCTAAATTCAAGCCGGTTTAATGTGACCGGCTTCTCCACAATTGAAGCATAGCCTATTGCTAGTTTTCGATCGACGTTCTTCTTCCTTATGTCCAGGCTTCTTGCAAAAATTACAATACCTTACACATTTCCCATAATGCTTCTTTTTACAAGTTTTGCAGTAAGGTGCAGAGGAAGAACCTATACTTTTGTCACGGTTGGAATTACCGTAGCGAAATTCCTAGGTAAGCTTTTGAGCTAGGTTCTTTCTCTGGTTTTCCTCTTGGGTACGTGCCAATTGACCAGTCAAGGTGTTGGCTAGTTCTACAGCTTCTTCTATGGTTTGAGGTCTAGCTGTCTTGACTACATGTCTAATCTCACTAACTAATCCCCAAATATAACGGGATATTAATACTGGCTCAGGTGAGGCTAAGGTTGGCACTATCCTAGCATATTCAAAGAATATGGCAGTGTAACCTTTGCAATCTATTCAGTCATTTTATGGTTTAGGAACCTATTGGCAATTTCCTCCTTTTCATTGGGAGGACAGAATTTTCTTTCAACCATTTCCTTAAAGTTGGTCCATTCCATATTATAAACTCTGTCACTTCCTCTAGACTGGAGAATAGTATTCCACCATTCTAAGGCTGCATTCTTAAAAAGATTAGAAGCAAACATAATCTTATCTTCATCTGCGCATTTACTTATTTTTATGATTGCTTCTGTCTTTTCTATCCAACGTAATGCTGCAATGGCTCCTTCATTGCCTAAGAATTCAATTGGTTTGCAGGCCAAGAAATATTTATAAGAACAACCATAAGAAATGGTTCTTCTTCTTTTTGGAATTGGAGATTGGAACAGGGGTTGGTGATTTTCGTTCATACTATTACTTGGTTTGGTGGGTTGACGTTTACTTCAAGTTACAGATTTATTATTTTCTTCTTCTTTAATGGTCTTGATAATATAAGGCATAACATCTATAATTCCTTGTGTGACTATATGTTCGATGGCACTATTAATCACTTGGTTCTCGTTCTTATCATTATTCTGGTTTTCCTGATTTACTTCGTTCGACATTTGAATTATAACATTTATCAGGTATCAATATCACAGAATAAAATTTAACACAGACATTTATACAATAATCACATAAGCAGGTTGGTCAAAAATGTCGAACATTGCGACTTTACTCTTTATATATATATATATATATATATATATATATATATATATATATATATATATATATATATATATAGGATTAGGTTCAAGAGTGAACACTAATGTATTTTACGATTTGATGATGAGATCATGGCCATACACGTGTGTAGATCAATGGCCAGCATTTGTTTACTCAGTTCACAAATACACTAGTGTTCACTCTAGAACCCCACCCTATATATATATATATAGGGAGGGGCTCATGCGAGAACCACCCTTATTGTGAGAACCTTGAGAACCAATGTGAACACAACCTAAAAAAACCTAAAAAAAACCTAACCCCCCCCCCCCCCCCCCCCCGAAAAAAAAAAACCTAACCCCCCCCCTAAAGCTAAATGCTAAAAACTAAAACCCCCAAAAAACCTAAAAAAACCTAATCCCCCCTCCCCCACCCCCCAAAAACCTAAACCCTCCCCCCCCCCACCCAAGCTAAAATGTTAAAAACTAAACCCCAAAAAACCTAAAAAAATATAAAAAAAATCTAAAAAAATCAAAAAAAAATCTAAAATTTTTTTTTAATATTTTTATGCTCAAATCGCTACTTTTAGTGGCAAAAAAAAAATTGTTTTTTAAAAAAAAAAATTTTTATTTTTTTTTCTTTTAAATTTTTTTTGCTTCGAAAAGTAGCGATTTTTATATAAAAAATATTAAAAAAAAAAATTTTTTTGTGTGATTTTTAGCTATTTTTAGGCATTTTTGGTGTGTTCACATTGGTTCTCGCGGTTCTCACAATAAGAGGTGGTTCTCGCATGATCTTCTCCCTATATATGTATATATATATATATATATATATATATGCACCGGTTACATACTTCAACTGAAAATAAAATATACTAGTAGTTATGCATCTGTATCTATTTTAGTCTTATTTATTTTAGTTGCTTTTATATATATATATATATGTACTATTAAAATACAAAATTACACACATATCTAAAAATTTTCTAGGTGTCGTTCATCCAATACTGCATCTCATTCTAATCATATTTCCAAACTAACTTCTCCCCTATCTGTCGAATTCTATTCCCTTCATCCACCAAATTTTCTCCTTACTGACGGAGTTCCTGCACATATTCTCGACTCATTGGTGGGTTTAACGGTGGTTCTGGTATTGGTTCTTCAGGAGTATATAGGGCCGAATATGACCTATTGTCATCTAAGCATGGATCGTATTCTAAAGAGATTGGGGTTGGGATTCTAGGTAACTCATTGGGATTGAACGCATGTATCGGGAATCGGTTTTCCTGGTTTGGTTCTAACATTTGTCGGTCTAGGAATAAAGGTAATAGTGGTGGTTCAGCTCTTTGGTTTAGGTTAGAGTCTGTTGCTGTGGTGGCTAACATATGAAAATCTGCTAACCGTCTCTCAAGTTCCTCTTCCCACGGAGGCCTATTGACTGCTTCCTGGGTTTGTGCATTCACTTCCCTATTAGCTCTGACTAATGCTCTCTATTGTTATAATTTCTTCATTCTCTTCCTCCTCTCATGTGTTCCTCAAGTAAACCATCCTCTCTTTTTAGGAGGGAATGACTCCTCAGACTGTGCCTTAAAAATAAATATTCCTTCCTTAGTATCGGCTGAGTATCCTGAGGGGTTCGGCTGAGATGAGCTTCCTTCATCTTTTGGGGAACTAGCTAATTGACGACAAAAGTTGGATGTACCTTGTTCCCTCATAATGTAAACTAACAAATTGTCAACTAACAAACGTCGGTGTTTATTAATATGCCGGCGGAATTCATATATCAGGACCGTAGTTAGGAAATATTTTTATCAGAGTTAAACACCAAACTTTTATAATAATAAATGGGATAAAACCCAAGTTTCATTTGACAATACATTTGTAGGGATAAACCCTATTTATTGAAAATATAAACTCCGTTTCTTTATTTGGTAACTTTTATAGCCACAACTTTAAGCCTTCAGTGCTCTCCAGCTGTCTTCATTTAGCTTCACATTAAGTTACCTGAAACGCGTTTTAAAAGGGTTTTGTCAGGAAGATATACTGGTAAGTGCATCCCAGTTTAATCAAAACAATTTTACAATCTTTACAGTAGTTTAGAGCATCCGCATTTACATTGTTTATATCTATCTAGTTACCCCTTTGGTACTGTCAATCCTGACTTGTGGTCATGCTACTATTCGCAATTGTAACGAGTTTCAAGTAATCTATACAAAACCCCAACATACCGGCAGTAATTGTAGAATTACAAATACGCAATTACTGTTAAGTATAATTGAAAACATTTGAGGTTTTGGTAAAAAGGTGACAAAAAGAAGATGTACTCACTTTGCTGATTTAGATGATACTACTATAGCTTCCTGATAATTCTCCTGGTTATTATCTATTAAAATTAAACAATGCACACGTGTTAGTAAGATAACCCAAATCACATTAACCGTACAACTCGAGACGAAACTCCAATGACCGAGTCAGGCAGAGCCTTGACATGCATTATGGAGTCCTAGATCAATCGGGTGTAACACGAGACAGAATTCCAATGACTGAATCAGGCAGAGCCTTGACATGCGTTACGGAGCCCTAGATCGATCGTGTAGGGTAACAAATAGGGTTATAATACTTACAACGAGGCAGAGCTTCGCTTTATAGTGGTATAGTACCCGAGAGTTTTGACTAATAGAAGTTGAGAGAGAATTTAGAATTTTGAACGATTTGCAAACGAGGCCTGAAGCCCTTATATAGGCTGGTCGAGGGGTCTCTCGCGTCGCGCGAGAGTTACAGGGCTGGCCTTCGCGGCCCGCGGGGTAGACTGGCTAGGCACTAGCCTTGGCCAGTCATTGGCCTAGCTTCGTCGTGTCATCGGACACGTGGCGCAATGCCTTGTCCGATAAACAAAGGGGCTCACGCCCCACGAGAGATCCCGAGCAACGGGTCACGGCCTGCGAGGACTTAATATATTTGTTTTTATTTGATTTTTGTAAATATTAAGGTAATTCAGGCCCGTTTCTCGCATACGGGGTATATTTTAGGACGTTTAGTTCGATGTTAAGGGGTTTTAGGAGGGTTGTTATAGCAGCTCGAGTCCGTGAAGTGGATCTGAAAACATTGGCGTTTTCTTTGCCGGTGAACGTGGTTGTTTTGGATGAAGGAGTTGTGGTTCTGGTTGTTTTTGATAGTGGAAGGGTGGTGGTTTTAGGTGCGCCAGTGTGTTTTGGGCGGCGTGCTGTGGAGGATGATATTGTGAAGTGTAGTTTTGTTGGATGATTTATGACATGTTGAGTGTTAATGTATGATGTTGGTGTTGGTGTTGAGAGGAGAGATTAAAGGTGAGAAAGAGAGTACAGGGGAGAGAGGATGGTTTAGGTTCATATTTTTATATAAGTTTTAAATTGACATTCTTTTTTTTAATAGATGACTGTTTTGCACTCACATGGGTTGCACATGAGGTCACTTAACTGAAAGTTTTAACCAGGTTAGGGTCAAAGGACCTAAGGTGTAACAGGTTTTACAAATAAATGATTGTTGCTGTAATTATTAAAGTTAGAGGTTATCCATTGCAACTCTATACAAACATAAAGGACGAAAAATGTAGTTTACCCTTTTCTTTATCTCTTAAATATTCACCAATAGAAAAAGACAAGTGTTAAATGTCAAAAAAAAAAATCATTCAGTACCTGCCCTAACTTTAAAAATTGAGATATGACACATGAAAAAAAAAAAAAAAAAAAGAAATTTCGCCCTAAGGAAAGAAATGAAACATTTTTCGCCAAAGTCCTTTTCGCTAGGGTGACACTTTCGTTTTTTATTGTTATAAACCCAATGTTTATTTTAATAATTTTCAAAATATCTATTCTTACAAGAACCATGACATCAGTTTTGTAATAAATGCTTAGATGGTGACATTCTTCAAAGTGCTAAAAGTTGCTAATAATTTATTTCTTTTTATAGAAAAACAGAAGTGAATTGAAATTTTTGAATAATTTTTTTTTTTAAGTATACTTCATACATGAGTTGCCCTATACCAAACACTAGGAGCAGCAGCCAACCAAACAACAATTACATAACTTTAAATTTACATGTTTCTTCCATTAATTGAATGGTTTTATGTTTTAGATGTATTCTCGTATCAAAGTAAACCTACTGATTTAATGTCTTTAAATATAACCTCTATATTGATTTTTTTAGAGTAAATTACACAAATTATTCTTTATTATTACACTATAAGACCATAGGTAATGGTTAATGCCTACTAAGGGGCATTTTTCACCACATCATCATCATAATGCCCTTTTAAAAAAGGTGTAATGGTTAATGCCCATTTCATTTATTACTTTCCATTATTTTTCTTCTCTTTGGGCATTATTATAGAAATGCCCCTCACTCTTCATGCCCCTATAATGCCCATGAGTAATGGTGTAAGGGCATTATCAAAATCTTTCATGCCCTTATAAAGCCCCATTACATATGGTCTAAAGAAGCAAAAAAATTAGGCATAAGTAGTTGTAACTTATGCTTTGGGACTTTTCCAAAAAAAAAACTTGATTTTTTATTTTTAACCTAAAGGTTTTTACCTTTGGTAATTTTAACCCAACACAATTTGTTTTTTTAACTTTAACCCAAAAGTTTTCATTATTTGCAATTTAACTTCACAACTTTTGTCACTTATACTTTTCATCTTCACAAATTTTCGTTTTACGTATAGTTCTAAATTTTTCCACTTAATGCGACCAACGTACGAGTGTGGTTCAACTTTTTTTATGTTTTGTTCCAAATTTTGCAAATTAACACGGCGCAACGCGCATGTGCGGTTCAAAGTTTTTGCCTCTATTTTTTCATGTTTGGCAGGTTTGTCACAACACACAGATCCTGGATCGAGTCAGTGTTGGTGGTCGATGACGATTGTGTGACATTAGTACTATTTGACACCGTTTTACGCCCCGCCGCAACGCGGGTGTACTTTGAGGGTTTTCAAAGAAGAAATGGTTATGCATATGGTTGTTGTAATGGCTTTGGGGGTTTTCCAAAAAAATGTTTTTTTTTTCACTTTTCACCCAAAAGTATTTCATAAATTACTTTTAACGCAAAACTATTTGGTTTTTACTTTTAACCCAAAACTTTTTAATTTTTGCAATCTATCCTCACAACTTTTTCTACTTTCAACTTGGTCCTTTATAGTTTTCATTTTCCGCAAATTTTTCTCTTTATGCTTGATTCTAAATTTTGTGACTTAACACATCGCATCGTGCATCTTTGGTTTAACGTTTTTACGTTTCGTTCTAAATTTTGCGAGTTAATACAATGTAACGTGCGTGTGTAGGTGAACGTTTTTACATCGTCTATTTTTTTCCCGTTTAACAGGTTTAATATAACGTACGGGTCCTAGATCGACTTAGTTATAACTAAAAAATCCCCGCCGCATTGCGGCGGGTCGCAATTCTAGTTTATATAATAAATTGCATTGTTTATCATTTCTTTTCAAAAAGCACGTAAATATCCTTTATATCTAAATTTTAAAGACAAATGATAAAAAGTTCATCATCATCATACTCAGTAAATCCCATCAATAGCAAAGCAAAGGTAGGGTCTGAGGAGGGTAAGATGTAGACAACCTTACCTCTACCCCGTAGGAATAGAGAGACTGTTTCCGGTGAGACCCCCGGCTCGATAGTAGTTTTGCATCAAGCCTTGGACATAAGGCACATAACACTCAGCAATCGGGACAAAGACCGATTAGTACATGTACCCTTTTGTCTTTCAGCTATCAACGCCACCACATGATGCATGATTAACCGTCCTCATCTTTTAACGTTATTTTCACGAAATTAGTAAAATAATGTTAAAATTAGTGCACTTTCACTTTTGCCCCCAATGGCCCACACATATATACATTATATGCGCATACCGCAAGCCGGACGTAAATGATAAAAAGTTCAATTCGATATATAAATAAAGGACAATTTATGTAATATACTCATCTTTCTATTTGAAAAATTTTCGATCAAAGCTTTCCAAAAAGACCAGTATGCAATGATAATGATCATGGGCACCGCTTCCTTTTGGCAAACCCCAAAGCCTAATAACAAGACCCGACTAATAACAAGACCCGACTACCCTAAAGCCTACAAAGCCAACAATCTCCCACTCGGAGGCTTTACATAGTCCACAAAGTGCATCCAAGAAACCCATCACCAGTAACTTCAGTAATCTTTACATTCAAGTCTTCCCAGCCTCCAGTTCCAAGATCAAGCTAAGACTTCTATCACATCCAAGCCACCTAATTGCAACCACACCTCTCATCAAGTACATGAGAGACCAGTTGAAGCTCCAACCCAACAGTCTTATCAGACCCATTCTCCATCTCAACCGGCTAGCACAATCCACCAGCTCCAGAGATACACTAAGAATTAATACCACTCTCCACATTTTGCAAACTATTTCCAGGAGAGCTTTTTTCTTCGGTCGGAACCTTCGTCTTCAATTCAAAACCCAACGGCTCTTTGTGATTGTACACGAAAGTCCGGAACATGACCTGTGCTCCCACTATCACCAAATCCCCTGACTGGCTTAAACTTGGACCCTCGACCACATTCAACTTACATCCCCAAAGCACCAGGATTCAAGTTTGCAAATTCAACCCTCTTCTGCTTACTAGATTAAGTGAACCAGACTTTATGTTGTACAGGGATGGCTATTCCCTCAGCAGGTATCTCAACTAGATACAACGATCCTTGTCTCCTCCCATAGGTAACAACAAGATTTCCATCAATCACCTTCCACTTCCCACCACCAAACTTAACATCTAGTCCCTGTTTATCCAGTTGACTAACAGAAATAAGTTTCTTCATTAAACCTAGAATTACCCTGACGTGCTTAAGTTCCATGTAGTGCCAAGTGGAGTCTTCAGATTGACATCTCCCATACCCGTAACATTAAGAACATGACCGTTAGCTAATCATACCTTTCCAAAGTCTCCTTTTTTCAAATTCACCATCATCTCCCCGCTGTGCATGGTGTGAAACCAAGAACCAGAATCCATAGCCCAAGAATCTATAGACTCTTCACAGCAAACCAGTACGTCACCGTCAGATTCATCTGACATAACACTATTTACATGCCGTTTACCATGATTTTTCTGAGGACCAGGAAACTCGTTTTTAACATTCCCCTTTTCCACCACAGTTCCAGCACCTCACATTCTTCCCAGCTTTAGACAAGTTTTTCCCGCGACTCCCACTACTTCTGTTATTACCTCTTTCCTGCTAACACTGAACATACCAGAAGCGGATCCTCCACTAGAGTTACTCCGGCGAACGTCTTCACCCAAAACACTATCTTGGACCTGATCAAACTTCAAATTTCCAGTTCCAACAGTTTCAGTGACCGTTGTCACAAATCCTGACCAACTATCAGGTAAGGAAGACAACAAAACCACAGCCTGAGTGTCATCATCCAACTTCATGCCCACAGTTGCTAACCTGGACAAAATTGAATTGACTTCGTTAATGTGATCAGCAACTGAACTACCCTCGTTCATTCTCATATTAAATAGTTCCCTCATCAAGAACACCCTATTACCGGTAGACGGCTTCTCGTACATATTTGACATAGTTGTTAACATACCATGAGCAGTTGTTTCTTTCATAATATTAAATACAATGCTCCTCGTCAAAGTCAATGTAATTTTACCTCTTGCCTTTTTGTCCTTTGAGTTCCAAATTGCATCAATAACTTTCTCCATTCCAGTAGGTTTTTCTTCCAATACCACATCCAAATCGCATTCACCAAGCAACGCCTCTATTTGCATTCTCCACCATGCAAAATCAGTGCCATTGAAGTTCTCTATTCGGAACTTCCCGTTTTCAGCCATAGCAAACGAGCAAACGAGAAAACCAGAAGAAAAAAAACCCACAAAAAATAAGCACCTGATGACCCGAGCAACCATTAATAAACCAGAAATCTGAATCACCCGAACCGGTAACTTCTCCTGCAACCCGAGCGTAAAATCAGCGAATAACCAAGGTTCAAGAACCGAAACCCTAATCGCCAAACACTCCGGCTGGTGAAGTCGGCGGAGCCGGTGGCGAGGTGGATGATGATGACGACAATAGACTGATGATGACGATGATGAAAGACGATGAAGGTATGACGACGATGATTATGATAATGCTGAATACGTTACGGTGACCAAAGTTACGCTGATTTTTCTGGAGACGGGCGACCGGTGACCCGTTTCAGCGATGGTGGTATCTTCTTCTCCGGTAAACCCCTCTCAACCCTCTCTCTTTTATTTTAAAAACCTTATTTTTTTGTTCTGAATGTTATCGGTCGGTGATGTTATTGACGTTAAAGATGATGATGTGATTTTGTGAAGATGGTGATCGATTATGAAAATGGAGACTACGGTAGTGAGGTGGACAGACTGGTTGGGTAGACTCGGGTCATCTCCCGATTCAGTTTTTTTTGCGACACGGACGACGTGAGTTAATTTGGTCAGAATATGGGTTCAGGTGCGGTTCGATCAAAGTTGGTCAGAGATAGTCAAATCCGGTCAACAGCAGCTCTGGTTCGAGTTTGAGCTCGATTCGGTCAACAAGTCAACTCGGTCAAACGCGAGTCAAACTCGGTCAACGGCAGTCAAGAGAGTCAACGCAGGACCTGGTAACTTTTAAACGACACGAAATTTCTAGTTATATAGTTTTAGATTTTAGTTATACGCGACCCGAGCTCGACCCGAATCAATTAGATATTAATTTACTTTTGATATACTTAATGAAAATTTTATACATAATGTTATATTGTTGAGAAATTGTTGAGTTTTGATAAAAACATCGACAACTTTGATTGTCGGGGCATCCTAAAAACATGGGAAACTTTGCCCGATTTTCGTCAAAAACCCGAAACACGACACGCATTTATGATCTAAAAATGACACTTATCGAATTTCGAATTCTTCTTATAAAATAAATATAAATATATATTTATTTTGCGGACGTTCTACGATTTACAAAACGAGTTATAAGTTAACGAAACTCGATAACTTATATAAAATAATATAACTAGCAAAAAGACCCGCGCACGTTGCGACGTGGGTACGTTGCAAATTTTGAATGGATTAATCCAAATGTTATGTGATACTGATGTGCACAAAATGCAACATATAAATTACATCAATAATGGCTTAAAACTAACCCTTTTTAGTACTAATGTTGGAAAAAGTGTGCTTTTGTCTTCCTTTTGCATTTTCAGGATTAAATGAGCTCAAAATAACAAAAGAAGCAAAAAGACAGCAAGATCTAACATAATTGCAAGAAAAGGAACAAAAGTGATATGCCGACCCTCCCGACAGCATCTTCCCAAGCAAAACAAAGAAATCAGAAGGCTGAACACGCCCCGTGCTCAGCGAGCACGGGGCCGTGCCTAAGAAGCAGCAGAAAAGACAAACCTATAGAAGCTTCTACTGCCCACCACGGGGCCGTGCCCTGCGGACACGGGGGCGTGGTCAGAATGTTGCAGGCGCATTTATTGTAATTGCGAATTACAATTAATGAAGAGAGAGAGAGAGTGTCAGACGGACACAGGGCCGTGCCCAGTGGGCACGGGGCCGTGCCTAGGCTTCTGTTCAGCCTATAAATAGGAATGCTTGGAGCCATTTCAACTGATCCCTTGGCACACCACCACTCTCACACTTCACCCACCACCATCACAACAGCATCATCCATTGTCCATCATAGAGTGTGTGAGTCGTCTCGGGATCCAAGATTGATGGTAAGAGTTCTTGACAATCAAAGGCCATGTTTGCCTAAGTCTCTTACATCACTTGGTGAACAAAAGTGTTTAGTGTAATACTTTTTATTTTTAATCTTTTGCACTTTTTAATTGGTTTTTTATTAGTAACTTTAATTACTAGTTTCTTATGTTGAAGGTGATTCTTCCTTATCGTTTGTCCGTGGTGTCTTGGCATTATTTTACTGTCTATATAAAATAAAAGATTTTCACCATTCATATCTCCACGGTCTATATGGAGGTATGTTGGCTACCTGGTCGGGGGTTAAGGGAATGGTTTGGTAAGAGTCTTGCCATTGTTCAGTGTATAGATCCTGCAAAGGACCTGGGTTAAATTAAGTAGGACCTCCTTCAATACCCAAAGGTATTGTATGTCGGGGGTCCAAACTCTTTGATCCCCTCATAAGTTAAACTACTATTAAAACTTTAACCCAGCTACTTAGGACTGTATCCCTGCTGACTCAGACTACTTAGCTGAGGGTAACGTCACCTTCAAAAGAGGGGCCTATCACATTATGCATTAATAACTTAATTAATTATCTTTCAATAATCCGGCCCTTTAGGATTGTATCCTTGCTGACTCAAACTACTGGGTTAAGGGTAACGTCACCTTCAAAAGAGGGGCCTACTACAATAACTAAGATAATCTCTTAAACAAGTGCAAAAGTGCGAAAATAATCAAAGGTTACACTAACACACGAGTCGGATCTAAGTGATTCATCTTGTCTATCTGTTTTTACTTTTATTTTCTTTTTCAGCATTTTAGTTAGTTTTATTTTCTTAGTTTAAAAAAAAAATCTTTTCTAACATTTTGACTTGATTAGACGTTGAGGATAAACCGGTACTAAAAGCTCTTGTGTCCTTGGACGACCTCGGTATCTTACCAACACTATACTACGTCCACGATGGGTGCACTTGCCCATATGTGTGTTTAGTGTTAGTAAATATCGTGTTTTATAAATTTAAAACTTGGCTAAAAAAGTGTAAAACATATACACACTCGCACACATCAAGTTTTTGGCGCCGTTGCCGGGGACACAAGGATTTTAAGAAAGCTTAAAATCGACGGCCTAATCAGTTTTTCAAAACCTTTTTAAACCGCGCGCACATTTTTCTGCATTTTAGTTTCGTTTGCATTTACAGTAGCCTGAACACGGGGCCGTGCTCACTGAACACGCCCCCGTGCTGCATATTTTTAATTAGATACCCAGATACAGAGTCTTAACACGGGCCGTGTCCACTGAACATACCCCTGTGTCCAATAAGACCAGTAACTTTAATTAAAACGCCCAGATACAGACACTGAACACGGGGCCGTGTCCACTGAACACGGGGCCGTGTCCAGCCCATGTTTCCGTATTTGTTTTTGTTTTCTGGTCCCGAGACTCTGTTGTGGTCTGTTGAGTGATCCCTATGGGTCAATACTCAGGAGGCTACAACTACACCTATGAGGAGGATGATTATATGAGAGACTATTGCACTAATTGTGGAAACCCGCATTCGGTACAATATTGTAACTTATTTCAACCATCCATTTCATACAACTGTTTTGAGGAGCACAGGTACAAGCCATCGACTTCATACACATCCTATGAAGACCAAAGGTATGAACCTTCTTCCTCATACTCATACTCTGATGAACCAAGATATGAGCCTCCACACTCATACTTTGAGGAGTCAAGATATGAGCCACCACCTTCATACACTTATTATGAGGAATCATGGCGTGAACAACCCACCTCATATGAGTACTATGAAGAACAAAATGACGGCTCTTATCCATCATATGCTTACAATGAAGAACAATGGTATGAACCATCTACTTCATATGAGTACTATGAGGAGCCAAGGATCGAACAAACGGATTCAAGCTTTGAGGATCCCGATCCTTACTCTATCACTGACATAGCCGATAGGATAATAGAAAAACTTAAAACTATCGAACGTTGCATAAAAGAATCTCGCGCAAGGGAAGAGGAGTCCCGCGCAAGAGAAGAATTAAATAAAGAAACGATAGTTGAAGAGTTAAAAATGGAAGAACAAATAAGTGAAAAACCGACTCATGAGTTAAACAACGAAAAAGGTGAGGCCGATAATGTTAAAATTCAAGAAGAGTCTAATTTTGAAGAAATTAATCTCTTGTCACCTTCTTTTGAAAATCATTGTTTAGTACCAACTCATGCTAAGTTTTTAAAAGAGCTAAACACTAACACTAAAATTGAAGAAATGGTATGTGTTAAGTTAACTAATGATCAAACTTCACTAATAAAAGAAGATCCTTTTGAAATAAACATTACACCGGTTCCATGTTTCTTTCAAAATTCATTTATTTGTAATGTCACCATTGATAAAGATCTTTGTGTTAACATAATGCCTAATTACATTTTCGAAAAATTAAGTATTAGTGATTTTGCTCCACTTCAAATACCCATTTTCTATCTAATCGGAGATTAATAAAGTCAATCGGAGTAGTTGAGGACGTTTTGGTTCAAACAAATCAAATGGTTGTTCCAACCGACTTTGTCATCCTCGATGACGCTCCTCTAGTGTTGAGAAGACCTTTTGTAAAAACTCATGAAGCTTTGAAAAACCGGAAGTTTAATAATCTACCTCTTCAATTAGGGGCATTCAAAATGAGCATAGATCTTGAGCGTTCAATGAAATATTCTTTTGGCAATAATGACCCCCTAATTGAAGATGAAGATGAGCCACCCGATACAAGTGAAAAAGTTGACCACTTTGTTGAAGAAGAGGTCGCCATAGAACAAACCTTTAAAGTTCTTGATCTAGATGAGCCACAAAATAAGGAGTCTCCTAAAGACCCACCCATTGAGCTCAAAGAACTCCCAAAAGGTTTGGAATATGCTTTTCTAGACAAAGATGGTAAATTACCTGTAATTATTTCATCTAAATTAAGTAGCTTAGAAAAAGAAAAATTAATTAAACTTCTGAGAAAACATAAAAATGCGATCACTTGGAAGCTTGTAGATATTAAAGGAATAAGTCCTTCCATGTGCACGCACAAAATTTTAATGAACGATGACTACAAAACGGTAATACAACCACAACGTAGAGTAAATCCCAATGTGCAAGAAGTGGTTAAAAATGAGGTCATCAAACTACTTGACGCCGGGCTAATTTATCCTATCTCCGATAGTCCATGGGTAAGTCCCGTCCAAGTAGTCCCAAAGAAAGGAGGTATGACGGTAATAACTAATGAAAAGAATGAATTAATACCAAAAAGAACCGTCACAGGATGGAGAGTTTGTATAGACTATAGACGATTAAATGAAGCAACGAGGAAAGACCACTTCCCTTTGCCCTTCATTGATCAAATGTTAGAACGACTATCTGGTCATAAATTTTACTGTTTCTTAGATGGTTTTTTAGGATACTTTCAAATTCCAAAAGCACCTGAAGACCAAGAAAAGACAACTTTCACATGCCCCTACGGAACTTTTGCTTATCGACGCATGCCATTTGGTCTATGTAATGCACCTGCAACATTCCAACATTGCATGGTGGCCATTTTCCATGATATGATAGAGAAGACAATGGAAGTCTTCATGGATGACTTTTCTATCTTTGGAGATTCATACGACCAATGCCTCGATAACCTCGAACGAATGCTATCCCGATGTGAGGAAACTAACCTCGCCCTTAACTGGGAAAAATGCCATTTCATGGTAACGGAGGGAATAGTACTCGGTCACAAAATCTCGAGCGAAGGAATGGAAGTTGATCGAGCAAAAGTAGACACTATTTCTCGATTACCTCCACCCTCCTCCGTTAGAGCAATCAAAAGTTTCCTAGGGCATGTCGGATTTTATAAAAGGTTTATCAAAGACTTTTCAAAAATTTCAAGACCTCTTACAAAATTACTTGAAAAAGATGCGCCTTTCATCTTTGACAAGGAATGCAATCAAGCGTTTCTGACCCTCAAGGAAATGCTAGTCAATGCACCTATCATGATAGCACCCGATTGGAAACTACCTTTCGAAATCATGTGTGATGCAAGTGACTTTGCTATTGGAGCAGTCTTGGGACAAAGAAGAGAAAAGCATTTCCACCCAATTTATTATGCTAGTAAAACACTTAATGATGCACAAGAAAATTACACAACCACTGAAAAAGAATTACTAGCTGTGGTATTTGCTTTTGATAAATTTCGTTCTTACCTTGTTCTTTCCAAAACTGTAGTCTATACAGATCATGCAGCTGTCCGATACCTCTTCAAGAAACAAGACGCAAAACCACGTTTGATCAGGTGGATTCTACTCCTCCAAGAATTTGATATTGAAATCAAAGACAAAAGACGAGCAGAAAACACTGCGGCAGATCATCTTTTACGCCTAGAAGACCCAGCTTTGGAGGCAACCAGGGACGAACAAATCAACGAAAAATTCCCAACAGAGTCCCTGGAAATGGTGGAAAGTAGACAAGAACCATGGTATGCCGACTACGCTAACTACTTAGCTAGCGGCATAGTCACCAAAGGATGGCCACATCACCAAAGAAAGAAGTTCTTTGCTGATGTAAAGCATTACTTTTGGGAAGACCCTTATCTTTTCAAAATGTGTGCCGACCAACTAATTCGAAGGTGCGTACATGGTAGCGAAGCACGGAGAATTCTCCGCCATTGTCATGAAGGTCCATATGGGGGACATCATGGTGCCGCTAGTACCGCACGAAAGGTATTTGATTTGGATTTTATTGGCCAACCATTTACAAAGATGCACAAAATCTTGTAAAGACATGTGATGCTTCCCAAAGATCAGGTAATATTTCTTCCAAAAACGAAATGCCTCAAAATGGCATTCTCGTTTGTGAAATTTTTGATGTGTGGGGACTCGATTTCATGGGACCCTTCCCACCGTCAAAAGGAAACAAATATATACTTGTGGCAGTCGATTACTTGTCTAAATGGGCCGAGGCCGAAGCACTTCCAACAAACGATGGAAGAGTAGTGGTAAGATTTCTGAAAAAAAAATTATTCTCTCGTTTTGGAACACCTAAAGCATTAATAAGTGATAGAGGTACCCATTTTTGCAATCACCAACTCGAAAAAATCTTAACAAGATATGGGGTCTATCACCGGGTCTCAACAGCATATCACCCTCAAACAAACGGACAAGCCGAAGTGACTAACAGAGGTTTAAAACGAATACTTGAAAAAACCGTAGGTTTAAATAAAAAGGAATGGGCTGATAAATTAGATGATGCTTTATGGGCCTTTCGAACTGCTT
The DNA here is from genome assembly GCF_002127325.2 of Helianthus annuus. Classification (NCBI taxonomy): domain Eukaryota; kingdom Viridiplantae; phylum Streptophyta; class Magnoliopsida; order Asterales; family Asteraceae; genus Helianthus; species Helianthus annuus. The sequence goes on from NC_035443.2 coordinate 166,202,228, forward strand.
ATAAAACCACTATAGGCACAACCCCATATAAGCTCGTCTATGGAAAAAGTTGTCATTTGCCAATAGAAATAGCTCACAAAGCCTACTGGGCAATAAAAAATGTGAACCTAGATTTAGAAATTGCAGGTAAAAATCGATTCTGTCAAATAAATGAATTAGACGAACTAAGGAATTATGCATACTCTAACTCAGAAATTTATAAGGAAAGAATGAAAAATTTACACGACAAATACATTAAACCTAATGAATTTCGAGTAGGAGACCAAATTCTATTGTTTAATTCACGACTTCGATTATTTCCGGGTAAACTTAAATCTAGGTGGTCAGGACCTTTTTCCATCACCCATATTTTTTCCTCACGGTGTAGTAGAAATTAAATCTCGAAATGGAATTCCATTCAAAGTCAATGGCTAACGGCTAAAGCTCTATCGAGCATCCATTGAGGATGAGGAAGAAGAGATCTCGCTTCAAACGGTCAACGAATAAAAAGCATCCACATCATACCTGGTATGTTACGAACAAGTGAGTATACATCGAAACCGGTAAGTCTTCTAACCATGTTTCTGGGAAAAAACGGGCACTCACACGAGCACCAAAAAAAAATTTCAAAACTTTGCTCGGCACGGGGCCGTGTCCGCTGGACACGGGTCCGTGTCTGCGCAACTGTCGGGATAAAACCCTCTTTTCACAATAGTTACATCATTCCACACGCCCCGTTTCCCCGAAAAAGCTCTAGTCCGAAGCGATTTTCTGCAGATTTTCGACGTCTCTTCTCGTTCTAACAACATCAAGGTATGATTCTATCATCATTAGTAGTTAGATTAGTTACTTGCATGTAGTTAAAACATCAAAAATTTTGGGAAAAATCTAGGGTTCTTGAAATTCATCCGGATCGAACCTCAAATTTTTGAAATAATATGTTAGCATTAGTTTAGATTAGTATAATGGGAAGTAAATACATTTAAATTGTTGATAGATTTGCCCGATTTCTCACAAAAACCTCAAACCCTTGTTTTTGAACCGAAAAAGATAAAATTGAAGAGGTAAACGGTTTGTTTTGGGAAAAATGGCACTTGGGGTTTCATTTTCGGGGGAAACCGCTCCTATTTGGCCAAAAATTTTCAGATTTTCGGGACCGGGTCGAAAAATGAAATTTTTGAGTAACAGACGCCTGGACACGGGGTCGTGCCCGCTGAACACAGGGCCGTGTCCAGCTCACTGTTTGTAGTTTCTTTCAAAAATCTCATTGTTTCGTGCTAACTTTTGGTGTATTCTTTCAGATATCGAAGTTCACAAGATTCAACGCAAATGAGCTCGATGCTAGGGCTAGATATGACATACTTCAAACAAGACCCGAAGAATACCCAAGGCAAGCATGCACGGACCTATTTGCCATGGTGAACCAACTTGACCGGTTCAACAACCTTGTTACCGGACCACTAAGGGTTGCCCTAACCACTCGACTTCGATCGGTACATCAATGCACTTTGGAGTTCTACAGTACTTTCACCTTCACTTCAAGGTGTGACCCGTTTGACAATGAGGGGGTTGCATTTCGTTGTGGTGGGACGAGATACTCGATCTCTATGGCGCAATTCGGGGTAATAGTGGGACTGTATACGGAGGAGGATTCGGGAAATGAGGAAAACACCGGGGATTGCGAGAATTTGCGGCCTGCGTGATCTTTTGCAGGAAAACCTTATGTGCACCAGGAACACCTATAACCTTGCCAACAACACATACCACCGGGTTGGAGCCATTGAAAGAAACATCACCGATATCCAAGACGACATCGGGAGCATCCGGGAGTATATGGCGGGTCATGGAGGAGATGAGGAGGAGGACAGTGATGATGCCATGGACTAGGCGGGTGGAACAGGAGTAGGAGCGGGTTGTTGGTAAACCCACAGGTTAAAGTCCCTTTTTTCTATCAAAACAATTGACGGCCTGCGTGCCGAGTGTTAGACAATTTACTTTCCTTGACTTCTTTTTATTTTCTGCTTTCTTTTACTTTATGGTTTGGATGTTTAACTTGGTAATTTAGGACGTTTGGTATTGCTTGGTGTGGTAGTTACTGATAAAACAGGTACAAATGAGGCTTAGAGTGCTAAACATTAGCACTACTAAAGCCAGGGCAGGACAACCGGAGAAAAGAAACCTGTTTTTCAGCCTTGCAGACAGTCCATATGGGGTCGTGTCCAGCCGACACGCCCCCGTGCCCACCTCCCAGACCTGCTGTTTGCCTATTTTTCTGTAGATTTTTGCCAGACACGGGGTCGTGCCCAACCAACACGCCCCCGTGTCCATCTTCTGTAAGTTTTCGTTACTGGTAGTTGAACATGGGGTCGTGTCCGATCGACACGGGGCCGTGTCCAGACTGCCAGTAACATAAAATTTTGCTTTTCACACCATTTTACACATTCAATCAACCTAAAAACTTATTTTTCGGACACATTGAGGACAATGTGTAATTTAAGTGTGGGGGGATGCTAAAACCTTGAATTTTGCAAGTCCTAATAACAAACCTTACACACAACTCTATTGGAACCGCTAATCACCCCAAATTTTTTTTAAAAAATTTGCAATTTTTTTTACTTGTCTAAGTTTAAGTTGGGAATTGAAATTCTAACAGGGTTATATTTTTATAAATTTACAACCGATAGCGTCGTGATAAAAAGAACCAACATAAGAAAATTATGAAACGGCATGACAAACTTAGTTAAAATTTGATTATATATACTTGATCACATAAAAACCCATTCCCACAAAAGTGAGTTTTGAGCCTTTATTGAGCATACAAATATACATCTTTACACTAAATGCTCATTTTTCGTTTCTTGTGTGAATAGCCGCTTGGTTCTTACGATTCTAGAACTTGCCACGACAATTCATTCCCGGTCCTTACCAACTTAAACCCAAGTAAGTAAATGATGGAGGCATTAGGACTAACCCTTTTTCTTTCAACACCATTATTTTCATTTTTTTTCACCTACCCAAAAATTCCCCCTAGTTAACCCCTTCGAGCCTAAACCTTTTCATTTCTTAACCCAAAACCCTTTTACCCACCAAAACCCCTTTTTTTCATTTTTAACCCTTTATTTTAGTAACAAAGCTCGGTTTTCGTGTGACTTCCAAAATATACATATATATATATATATATATATATTTGATGATGAAGTTGGAAATAAACAAACAAAGCTCCTCAAACAAAGGCTTGTTTGAATAAATACTTCATTGTAAATAAAAAGTCACAAAAACAAAATGTTTTATGAAAACCAACGCTTTTTACGCCTTTCGCCCTTTTCTACTAGCCACTAACGCAACCACCCACCTTTAGCCCAAGCCTAACCCTTCACCCAAAAAGTCCTCTTGATATTTACAAAGGTATAAAGTTAAAAAGGAGGAGGATTGATTGCTTGGCAAGCTTATGGTAGGAATAAGTTCCATGCCGCTCTCGAGTGATTCACTAAAAATACACCTTCGGCCGAGTATGAGTGATTTCCCCCGTGAGGTATGTGAACTTGTATATAAATGGAATTTTAAAGAGGTATGTTACGCCTTAATGTTAGTGCATTAATGTCTATCGCCCCCGTCAATTCAAAACCGTAGCTGAAACTGTTTAATTCTAGGCTTTACATTGTAATATTAGTTAAAATAGCAAGGTGGCATTTATGTAATTAATGAGAAATCTCATTAAGCCCCTTGGCCTATAAATAGGAGGCTTATGCCTTTGTTTTAGAACTTTTGCCATTTGTAGCTTTGGAGCTTAGAGATTAGAGAGAGAAGCTAGAGAGAGAAAGTAGAGAGAGACAGGCAAAAGGTGATTCACGTTGCTTGTACGTTTTCAGATATTTCTATAGAATCACTGATTTAGTACGTCTCGTGTGTTCGGTCGTTCACGTTCACGGATTCCGCACGTCGAACGTGTCATACGCAATCGTTTCGGAGTCAAAACTGGTCCTAACAAGTGGTATCAGTGCAGGAGCTCGATTGCACGGATCAAACGCACGAATTCGCACAGAAATTCATCAGATTCAGAGTTGATTTCACTCAGATTTGTCAAAATTCCTTCACTTTTTCATCTATTCACGTTTTTGACTGAAAATCACAAAATTAAACGACTTTTTACGGTTAAAAATTGCTGATTTTTTGATATGTTGTGCGAAACTACCTGATCTACAACCCTACAAATTTTCAGATCTTAATTCTTAATGGTTTGGGAGAAATATTGGATTTTCTGTTCGAGAAAGCTGAAATATGGTTACTGTTGTTGTTAAGTTGCTGAATGCCAACCGATCGGCCAAGCCAGCCGATCGGCTAGGCTAACCGATTCATTACAATTCATTAAAAAGGTTGACTTTTTTACCCTGGCCGATCGGCTAGGATTCCTGTTCGATCCACCCTTACATGCTTCCAATCGAACAACAGCATTAGTTTCTAACCGATCGAACTGCAGCATTACTTTCATTCATTAAAAAGTTTGACCTGGTTGACCTAGCCGAACGGCTAGCACTCTTGCCAAACGACCAGCTTTTCTGTTTGATCAACCGACCTTGGCAACCAATCTATTTGCAATACGTTACATTTTGTCATCTTAAATCAGCTTTAAATCAGACAACTTTATCAGTTGAATCATTAATCATGTAACATTGCATGAATCTGAAAATATCTGCCCTCTATATTTGCGGCCCAATAAATCTACATTGTTAATCTCAAATGTCGGCCATTAAATAGTTTGCATGTGATATATTCTCTTTTTGAAAGTTTGAACACGTGTCAGTTGATCGATCAAGGCTTTGTCTTTTGGGATAACCGATCAAAAGGTTGTCAGATCCTTTACATTTCATTTGGCCAAATCAAAAGGTTAAAACAAGAATAGTTGTCAGTTTACATGTGTTGTGAAAATCAAGGTTCATTTTTTAACCGACTGATAAATAATTTTGTAGTTTTGTGATATCCAACGAACAGCGTCATAAACTCCCACTCGATCGGCTAGGAAGTGTTTCAATCGAGTAGCTCACTCGATCGGCTAGGAAGTGTTTCAATCGAGTAGCTCACTCGATCGGCTAGGACTATTGTTCTTTCGACCGACTTTGGTAACCAATCGGCTAACAATACAAATCATTAACAACCAACATTTTCAGAAATCTTTCAGAAGCGTTTACTCATCACGAGATTCCATAAGTTCATAATCGGGAAGTGTGCTTAAAATTGAAAGGCCGAATAACATTTTGTATCATATTTGAACTTGTAGGCAATTTATAAAAGTGTTTCAGTTCAATTATTATACATGCACTGTCACCGTCCCACTAAAACATAGGTCCAATCACATTCATTTTATGTGAAAGTTGTCGGCCATTTGTCATATGATTTGATTAAATTGACAGCTACATGTGTCAAAATTTTATTCCGCCAACCGATTGATCAAACTTTTTGTGTAGTGTTACTTGATCGAACAGAAAGCCAATCGAACAAGATTTGTCGTGTAGTGATTGTTTGTGTAGTGTCTTCATTCGGTTAGTATAACCGATCGGCTAGGAAACTCGATCGGCTAGCATAGTGTTGTCTCAATCGAATAGTTCACTCGATCGGCTGGTGTAATCGATCGAACAGCAGCGTTAATTGTCACTCGATTGGCTGGTGTAATCGATCGAACAGCAGCGTTAATTGTCACTCGATCGGCTGGTGTAATCGATCAAACGGCAGCATTATTTACCAACCGATCGAACTACACAAATCACTATCCTCAAACTCCCGTACGTACAAGTTGCTTGATATTTTTGAACTAATCATTTGTTTACGTGATTGATTAAGGTGATTCGAGGAGATTCGAAGAAAGCATCATGGCTGAAGAGTTTTACAACACGTTCTACAACGCTTTTACATCTGACTCGTCTGAAACATCAACTGTCACACCAAAGTCAATAACAAAAACGACCAATGAGAACATCAAGCATGATAACTTCTACGGAACACATTCAAAACCACCAACGCTCGAAAGTATTGAAGACTACACTTGGTGGAAAGAACGGTTCACTAACTGGGCAAAAGCGTATACACATGAAAGTTGGTTCTGTCTAGAGTTTGGATACGAACGACCAAAAGATGATAAAGGCGAAGAGCTACCGTTCAAAAGATTTTCCAAAGATGACAAAGCAGAATTTGCCGCCGAACAGAGAATGATTGCACTGATCCAGTCAGCTATCAGAAATGATATTTTTGCATTACTTAATCATGATGAATCATCAAAATCAGTCTGGGAAGCTTTACGAGTTAAAGCTGAGGGGGGTAAACAGATAAAAAAGAACAAAATTGCATTGCTTAAAAAAGAATTCGATCTTTTTGACAGTTTAAAAGGAGAATCAGTGAGGCAAATGATAGAGAGATTCTGTCACCTAAAAATTGAACTTGAGAGATTTGAGATAACAAAAACAAGAGAGGAAATTATCGATAAAGTGATTGAAGCGTTACCACGAGCTGATCAGTGGCAAACGTTTGTTTTTATTTTGAAAAATGATGCTTTATATGATACGATTTCTCTTGATTCATTGTTTGAAAAGATTGAGAGTCATGATCTGGAGTTACAAAAGCAAAGCAAGATGACTGATTCTTCACATCAACAGAATATTGGCTTGTATTACAAAGGTAGCGTACCTTCGGAGAAAGGCGTTGGTTCACCAAAGACAGCATTCAGTGGTGAGAAGATGAAAGAACCACAAACAACGTCCACAAGTCATCATTCTGGATACCATTCATCTTCAAAATCAAGTTCTGATGAAACTGAGGAGATATTGTGCAATATTGCTCTTAAGTTGAAGAAGTCTCCTGCAATGAGCATTAATGATGCTAAACAACAAATGAGTTTTCTTACATCGGTTCTGGAATCATATGAAGGTCTTGTAGCTGGCAAAATTGGAAACTCAGAGTTAACCAAAGAAGACTACGACCAGATTGATCCGGAAGAGACGGAGCTCATAGACATCGGTTGGTGTTTAGCTAGTTGTATCCGAAGAGCTCAGAGGTATATGGAGATTACTGGGAAACAATCTTTGGGTGGTCCGTCAACGAAACTTGGATTCGACAAATCAAAAGTGACCTGTTTCAGATGCAAGCAAAAGGGTCATTTCAAAAGAGAGTGTAAAAATTCTGAAGTTGCTGAATCTGAGAAACCTTTCAACGATGATTATTACCGAAAGGCAATTTATCACCGAATCAGAGAAGAGCCGAAATTGATCGAAGATAAGCCCAAGGAGAAATCAAGAGCTTGTTTTGTAATTCACGATGATGAAGGCTTTGACTGGAGCGAAATTTGTCCGGAAGAAGATCGTTTGGAGAATGTTCGAAAACAGCTCATGGCAGGGCTATAACAGAGAAAAGAAAGTTTGTTTTTGTTGCTGAGATTCAAGATGAAAACAAAAACAAAGACACTGCTGAAATCCGTAAAGAAAACATGAAGAAAAAGAAAAAGTTGAGATCAAGGAGAAAACTCGGGAAGAGATCTTGAGTGAGAAAACTTATCGAGAAAGAAATGTTGTTTTTAACAGAATGGATGAGATGCAGGAAGAGTATGAGAGTGCAGTCAGCAACAGAAGATGGGATAAGAAGAGAGAGTGTTACTACAACAGAGAAGGAGAACCGGTTGTTCCAAAGAAAGAGATAATCTTCGAAGATGTTCTTCTCATAATTCCTTCAAGAGCCGAGTACTATAGAAACGTGATGAAAGATGACAGATATGCAAAAAGGCATGAAAAAGAAATCAGATATGCCATGTTATCGTGTCTGAGAAAAAGGGATGAAGAGAGAATGAAGAAGAATGTTGAAGAAATGGTGAATAACCTAAAGAAAGTTGCTGAAGAGGTCAAAGCTGAAAATGTTGAAGTTGAAGTTGTGAAAGAAAAAGTTGTTATGAATGAAGAAGTTGAGAAAGCTGTTACTAAAAAACAGCAGATTGAAGAAGATGTGAAGGAAGAAGAAGAGGAAGTAAAGAATGAGAATTTGGTAGTTGCTGATGTTGGTGATGAAGTTAGTGTTGAAGAAAAGCAAGATGATGCTGAGATGAAGCAGACAGAAGTTGCTGAAAACACCGAGGTGCCAATCACTAAGGTAAATTCTAATTCTGAAACTCAAATCAAAATCGTTGAACAGTGCAAGAAATGCATGGAAACGTGCAGAGCTTGTACTGAAAAAGATGAGCAATTCAGAACAAGAGATCTTGAGTTCACAAAAATTGAAAACATTTTCAAAGAAAAATGCAAAGAAATGCTAGAAAAAGAAAAAGTTTTTAAAGAAAATGATGAAAAACTTTCAAAAAAATGTAACAAATTAGAAAAAGAAAATGAAGTTTTGAAGGAAAACGTTTTGAAAATGACAAATGAATGTTCACAAAAAGAAAACGTGGTTCAAGAAATGAAGAAAGAATATGACTCAATAAAACTGGCATATCACATTACAAAAGAGTCATATGAGAAAGTGAAAGATGAAATGAAATATGCTCAATCAAGAATGAATTATCTTTCTGAAACAACTAAAGAGCTTAAACGAATGTATGCTATAAAACAAGATGTTGTTAATTCCTATATTGAGGATGTTGCTAAGCTAAAGCGACAGATTGCTGGTTTAGAACAGGATAACAACAAGTTAAAAAGTTATCACGTGTCGTCATATGTGCTTGAACGAATTTTCAATATAAAACCGGGTGATGGTGAGTCTGAGCAGAACAAGAAAGGCATTGGCTCAGAGTTTCATCAAGTTCCACCACCGGAAAAGTTTGCATTTTATGATGAAGAAAAGGTCGAAAAAGCTTTCAACATGGTAGACCAATTGCCAGACAACATTGACATAACCTATTCCAAATCTGATGATTCTCATGATTCAGAGGTGGTAGGTAAAGTCGTTGAAAGTGTGTTGAACGAAGAGTCGGTTGATACAGGTAAATCTGAATCACAGGATGAAGATGAAGGAAATCTTCATGATGGATATCTGAAGAACACAAAATCCGAGAAAAATTTGAATGATGATTCAAAGGGATTGGTTTATACCATGATTGGATCAGACAAATTATTCTTAGATGTTGTATTCCCGATTCAGAATGTGATTTCAGAAAAAGTTGATAAAGTTTTCAAAATGGTTGAGATTGAAAAGTCTGAAATTCCAAAGTTTGCTGGTAAAAGTAACAAAACTTTTTATAACAAACCTGGTTACAAGAAGAAAAACATGAAGGCTGGGTTGGGTTATAAGAAGAAACAAAATTGGAATAAAAATGAAACTCCGAATTTTCAGGAAAAAATGAACTTCGTTCACGGAACAAGTTCAGAAGAAGAGAAAGAACTCAAATTTAGACAACAGTCTAATGAAGAGTTTCATGCTCAGAAAAAGCAACAACAACAGGTCAAAGATGTCTCAAAGAGAACATGTTTTAAATGTGATCAAACAGGACATCTTGCTCGCAAGTGTCCAAATCTGAAACCTGTTGGTGTTGAGACGAAAAAGAAGTCTGTTTATGTTCAAAAACAGAAATCTGAAGTTGTGACTCAGAAGTCAATCAAGTTTGATTCAAAGCAAACTTGGAAGCCGAAAATGTCAAAGGCTGACTCACAACAAACATGGAAACCTGTGACGTCTAGATTAAGAACAACACAAAGTTGGAAAACAACTGTTGATGCAACAAAACCAAACCAATTTTGGAAACCAAAAGTTGTTCAAAATCAAAATGTTCAAAAAGAGTCACATTTTTACAAACGAGGGACTCCAAAAGGTCAAACATGGTCTATTAAGAAACAACTAGCTTCGATAAATGATGAAAAAGTTGAAGCTAAAGTTGAAAAAGTCTTTGTTCAAAAAGACAAAGATTTTCCGAAGCTAAATGATGCATATTATGTTGAAATGCCTAAGGTTCAACAGACCTGGGCTTAATTGTTCAAGTAATTGAGTAATTTGATTGTGCAGGTGCTTCTGAAGAAAACTGAATGTCAACCAAAGGAGAATCGAAGCAGCCTGGCACAGGAGGCTGCTGATCCATGCAACGGTTAATCAGGGAGTTTGTTTGTTTTTCTGTATATAAATAAACCATATTTCAAAAACCCTAAAAATTGAAAAATTTAAAAACCAAAAATATGTTTTTATTTTGTCAAAAAATTGAAAAATCAAAGATATGTTTGTTTTTAAATTTGTATAAAAAAATATGTTACTTGAATTTGCCGGAACTTCCAGGTTGGTAATTGTGGAGTAGGAATCGGCATCTTTCTTGAGAAATATTTTATCAAGGACATTAAGTTGTACTTGATTTAACTTTCGTATTAGTTGATAAAAGAACAAGGTGATGAATAAACCCCGTGTGTGAATTAAACAAAACTTATTTTCCGGAAAAACCATTTTGATTAAAACAAACTTAAGTGTTTTGAAATCATAATGGGAAAATAGTTTGTTATCAGGGAAAGTTTTGATTGAATATGCCGAAACCCTCACGGCGGAACAAACATGATTAATTTCACAAGATTGAAAAACGGTTTTCAAACTGTAAAAGATCAATGTGTTGTAAATCATGGGGGTACATTATGTTTTCTGCAAATCAGTGCATGAGAAGCAGAAAATGGATAGCGAGACAAAGCTATCAGTATCAGGTTGTCAAATTTTTCTTTAAATGGTTTTGAATTTTAGGGGGAGTAAGAAATTGTCAGAAAATCCAAAAACATTAGAAAATTTGAAAAAGCCAAAAACATGATAAAATTCAAAATTGAGTTTTTGTGTAAAAAGAGGAAATGATAGTACATCAATAGACAATCACAGTACGCTAAAGAATTGTAATGCTATAATGTGATAAACGGTCTCACTGATGATGTGCCAGTAGGTTTTTATACACTTAGTAAATTGTTTTCGAGATATAAACCTAAATTTCAAACTTACTTATTTCGTGGGGAACATCTCTCGGATATATAGGTAACCCCTGAAATCTTGTTTGAAAGACCCCTCTTTCTGAGATACTAGGTCTTTATACTCAGTGATATCTGGGGTATTATTCCGGGACTTCTGCTGAATGGAAGTTCTGACCTAGTCCCCGAATAATACTTTCCGCAAATGCTTGAAACATAGCATCGCCCTCAGCAAATTGATTAAACCATAAAATTGATAATCATTGCTGTTGAAACGTGTTAAATCTTCAAGAAGACTCAGAAAGAAAAAGAAAGACAAGTTGCTACTAGCTTGACTACGGATTGACTACGGCAATATCCAAGGGGGAGTCTGTTAGTGCATTAATGTCTATCGCCTCAGTCAATTCAAAACCGTAGCTGAAACTGTTTAATTCTAGGCTTTACATTGTAATATTAGTTAAATTAGCAAGGTGGCATTTATGTAATTAATGAGAAATCTCATTAAGCCCCTTGGCCTATAAATAGGAGGCTTATGCCTTTGTTTTAGAACTTTTGCCATTTGTAGCTTTGGAGCTTAGAGATTAGAGAGAGAAGCTAGAGAGAGAAAGTAGAGAGAGAAAGGCAAAAGGTGATTCACGTTGCTTGTACGTTTTCAGATATTTCTATAGAATCACAGATTAAGTACGTCTCGTGTGTTCGGTCGTTCACGTTCACGGATTCCGCACGTCGAACGTGTCATACGCAATCGTTTCGCAGTCAAAACCGGTCCTAACACCTAATAAATAATTTGTCTTATGAAATATTTTTAATAAATCATGACGAATAAGATTGTAAATAAATAAAAATAAAACCTAAACGATCTTGGAAAATCCCGACACTCTATGACAAGTCCAAAAACCTTCTCTTCTACACATTCCATTTGGGAGTGAATAAAGCCACATTATAAAGAGTTTTGCTTGAGGACAAGCAAAGATTAAAGTGTGGAGGTATTTGATGTGCACAAAATGCAACATATAAATTACATCAATAATGGCTTAAAACTAACCCTTTTTTAGTACTAATGTTGGAAAAAGTGTGCTTTTGTCTTCCTTTTGCATTTTCAGGATTAAATGAGCCCAAAATAACAAAAGAAGCAAAAATACAGCAAGATCTAACATAATTACAAGAAAAGGAACAAAAGTGATATGCCGACCCTCTCGACAGCATCTTCCCAAGCAAAACAAAGAAATCAGAAGACTGAACACGCCCCGTGCTCAGCGAGCACGGGGCCGTGCCGAAGAAGCAGCAGAAAAGACAAACCTATAGAAGCTTCTACTGCCCACCACGGGGCCGTGCCCAGCGGACACGGGGGTGTGGTCAGAATGCTGCAGGCGCATTTATTGTAATTGCGAATTACAATTAATGAAGAGAGAGAGTGTCAGACGGACACGGGGCCGTGCCCAGGCTTCTGTTCAGCCTATAAATAGGAATGCTTGGAGCCATTTCAACTATTCCCTTGGCACATAACCTCTCTCACACTTCACCCACCACCATCACAACACCATCATCCACCACCATCATCCATTGTCCATCATAAAGTGTGTGAGTCGTCTCGGGATCCAAGATTGATCGTAAGAGTTCTTGACAATCAAAGGCCATGTTTGCCTAAGTCTCTTACATCACTTGGTGAAGACAAGTGTTTAGTGTAATACTTTTTATTTTTAATCTTTTGCACTTTTTAATTGGTTTTGTATTAATAACTTTAATTACTAGTTTCTTATGTTGAAGGTGATTCTTCCTTATCGTTTGTCCGTGGTGTCTTGGCATTATTTTACTGTCTATATAAAATAAAAGATTTTCACCATTCATATCTCCACGGTCTATATGGAGGTATGTTGGCTACCGGGTCGGGGGTTAAGGGAACGGTTTGGTAAGAGTCTTGCCATTATTCAGCGTATAGATCCTGCAAAGGACCTGGGTCAAATTTAGTAGGACCTCCTTTAATACCCAAAGGTATTGGATGGCGGGGGTCCAAACTCTTTGATCCCCTCATAAGTTAAACTACTATTAAAACTTTAACCCAGCTACTTAGGACTGTATCTCTGCTGACTCAGACTACTTAGCTGAGGGTAACGTCACCTTCAATAGAGGGGCCTACCACATTATGCATTAATAACTTAACTAATTATCTTTCAATAATCTGACCCTTTAGGATTGTATACTTGCTGACTCAAACTACTGGGTTGAGGGTAACGTCACCTTCAAAAGAGGGGCCTACTACAATAACTAAGATAATCTCTTAAACAAGTGCAAAAGTGCGAAAATAATCAAAGGTTACACTAACACACGAGTCGGATCCAAGTGATTCATCTTGTCTATCTGTTTTTACTTTTATTTTCTTTTTCAGCATTTTAGTTAGTTTTATTTTCTTAGTTTAAAAAAAATCTTTTCTAACATTTTGACTTGATTAGACGTTGAGGATAAACCGGTACTAAAAGCTCTTGTGTCCTTGGACGACCTCGGTATCTTACCAACACTATACTACGTCCACGATGGGTGCACCTGCCCATATGTGTGTTTAGTGTTAGTATATATCGTGTTTTATAAATTTAAAACTTGGCTAAAAAAGTGTAAAAAGGGCTTAAAATATACATCTAAAACATATACACACTCACACACATCAGATACGTTAACCATATGAAAATGCACGTTTCGAAGTATCTGATTGAACTCAATGTGACCTATATAAGCATTGTGATTGTATCAAAACCTAAAGTAAATTGAGTTTATATAGTACAATCATAACGTATTATATGTGACCCAACTCATACATAGAAAACATCAACTAGTATAAAGGAAAAACGAACACGTGTAATAAAAAACGATAAATTGCAGCTTTTGAAAAAGGGGGAAAACACAATTTAACTCCACTCGGTTCGAAACAAAATTTACGAAACATATATAAAAAATGAAAACATGTTATATTTGACCTGATTCGTTTCCAAAAAAGTTTACGTTGAAACGTAGACCAACTGGAGTATACCAAAACGTACATAAAACATGCACTTAAAAATGGTTTTTTAAATGAAAACATATTATATCTGACCTAACACGTTTCTAGAAAAAAAATTTACGTCGAAACATAGAGCAAATCGGATTTATACCGACATGTACATAAAAACATACACGTAAAATTTAGTTTTGTTAATTAAAGGATATATACAGGTAAACTCGAAAATACTATTAGTAAAAAACTTAACAGATTAAAAACGTTCGTAAAACCGTGCCAAGTAGCACCAATATTACATCATTGCCAACGACCACCAATATCAGAAAAACTCGTAAAACTAAAATAAATAAAAAGAACAAAATAACACCAGACGAAAAGCAGACGTAAGATTGTTGAACCACGCACGCCATTGCGGCGTGTTAATGCGATGAAATTAGAACGAAACGTTAAACATAGAAAAGAATAAATAAGTCGATCTAAGACCTGCGAATTGCGACGAATCTGTCAAACGGGGAAAGATAGACGTTTTGCGACGAGCTTGTCAAAAGGGAAAAAATAGACGAAAATACGTTGAGCCCCACACGTACGTTGTTGTGTGTTAACTCGCAAAATTTAGAACGGAAGGTAAAAAGAAAAAAACTTGCGAAAGATAAAAAGTAAGGGGTATCAAAGTTGATATAAAAGTGTTGTGGTTAAATTGAAAAAAATGAAAAACTATAAGTTAAAAGTTAAAAAATTATAGGGGTTAAAATGCAAAAAGTGAAATTCTTTGGGTTAGAAGTGAAACATTATTTAAAAAAAAAAACCTCCCAATCCATCGGATACAAGACCATTAAGCAACAACTTAAAAAGGACAAAATAACACCGGATGAAAAGCAGACGTAAGATCGTTGAACCAAGCACGCCCATTGTGGCGTGTTAATGCGATGAAATTAGAGCGAAATGTTAAAGGTAGAAAAGAATAAATAAGTCGATCTAAGACCTGCGCGTTGCGACAAATCTGTCAAACGGGGAAAGATACACGTTTTGCGACGGGCTTATCAAAAAGGAAAAAAATAGACGAAAAAACATTGAACCCCACACGTACGTTGTTGTGTGTTAACTCGCAAAATTTAGAATGAAACGTAAAACGAAAAAACTTGCGAAAGATAAAAAGTATGGTGGATCAAAGTTGAAAATATAAAAGTGTTGGGGTTAAATTGAAAAAGATGAAAAATTTTAGGTTAAAAGTTAAAAAAATTAAAGGGGTTAAAATGCAAAAGTGAAATTCTTTGGGTTAGAGGTGAAAAATTAAATTCTTTTTTCGAAAAACTTCCAATCCACGGGATACAAGACCATTGAGCAACAACTTGTTGCTAATTTATAATATGGAAATTACTTATATTTATTTCAAAATACATTGAAACTCGAACACTTTTATAAAATAAATATAACTAGTTATTATGTTTATTCCGATCGACGAAAACTCGAAAACTTTTATAAAATAAATATAATTATTTATATTTATTTCAAACTCCCAAAACTCGGAAATATTTTATAAAACAAATATAATCGTTTATATTTATTCTAAATGTCGTTAACTTGTGTAAGTTTATACAATAAATAAAATTGTTTATAGTTACTTCAAACGACTATTATTCGACGATTACTTAATAAAAATATAATTAGTTATATTTATTACAACCGTCGTTAGTTCGAATATTCCTATAAAATGAATATTCGTTTCAAACGTTAAGTTTTCGAATATATATATATATATATATATATATATATATATATATATATATATATATGTATATATATTTATTTAATTCCATCCTACGAAAACTACAACGGTATATTACCGAATCATATACGACATTCGAATACGTACCATTATCGATCTACGTATTTCTAACTCGCGACAACTAACACATCTTCGTAAACATAGTTATGTTTTTATATATATACAAAAACATATCTATATCCTAAATCCTTCGGAAACTAAGTCATTTAGAGACTTAGTGTTATCTCGATTATAAACGGGATCAAATAACCATAGATTGGTTATTCTAAGTCAAAGTAACAACACTTTCGTAGAGTCGCATTATTAACGACTCCGTAGAGCTCGGACACGTAGTTTAGCTGCGTTTAATTAGAAACTGATAAGTTATTCCCTACTAGGAATGATATAGATGTATGCTAGCAAGTTCACGTTCTTGGAACAACATCACGAAAACACTTTTAGCGAGCTTTGCACAAGGACATTAAGGTGAGTTCATAACCCCCACTTTTTACGGTTTTACATTTTTATAAATGTTTTCGGGGTGGAAAGACATGCAAGTTTTGCAAAAGTAAACAACTTTTCGATGAACAAAAACTCATATTTCTAAACCATGTTACGAATGGATTTCAAAGAACTCAAATGGTTTACAAACGATTTATACTAAATATACTGGTTTTACAAAACAAATGTGTATTCTTGAAACATGCATGATTTTCATGACTAGGGACGGGCTTGTCCTAGTTACAACAACGAGACTGGGTTGGTCTGTGTTTGAAGAACGGGACACCCAGTGATTTCAAGTCCCCCTTCTCTCTTAAATGTTTTTTGGATTTAAGACTCTTGAGGGAAATACAAGTTTTCAATGGTATGGTTTAGCTAGGGAATGAACTATAGGATCATGTACGAATAGGGTCTCTCTTAAGCGCCATTAATCTTGTATAAGACCGAAGTGAAAGTGTGGTAAATCTATCGGTTGTAGCGAGCCCCACTCATGGGTCCTTGTGTGGCCCATGTAGTGCTTTTATTATTCCAACCGGGTGGACCGGATGACATCCGCTAGGGTTGAGTGCTTCCTATGTTGTCACACATATTAATGTCTTAGCTACACATTAATGATTAGGTTCATAGACGCTTTACATACCAGTTTTTTATATTCAGATTTTCAAATGTTTTTAAGATTCATTTGATGCAAAGTCACAAATACATGGATTTACAAACTTTGGTGATGTTTTCAACTTATGTACAAGTAAGAGGACGGGTTGGTCGTGCTTACAAAGACTCTTTTGAGCTCGGCCCATTCTCACTCTTGCGATGCATAATGACTCTCTTGGGCTAGACTCACAGTTTTCATTGTTTTCATATGATAAGCTGAGAAAAAGGGTTTTATTACGTTTTCTCAACAACTTTTAAACCGGTTAACAAAAAGATTTGTTTTAAATATTTTTTCAAATGAACTATGAACTCGCCAATTTTTTGTTGATTTTTCGCATGTTCTTTCTGTGACAACTCGTACTTTACCGTCTCGTACATTACGTGTAACCATTGAACTAATGTGAATTATGTGATTAAGTTGTGTGATCGAATGTTATGTGCTATATAATTTCATAAGAATGTGTACGTTACTACTTGAACCGAATGCTCAACCGAACACAAACCCACTCGGTCCATGTAATGGACCCGAGATCATAAACCGGCCCAAGTGAGGCTTCGGCCCACTTCCCATATACGTAATTACATACACACACAACTAGGGTTTTTAGTTTTCAATCTTGGCAACCAAGAAGCACACACAAACTCTCTCTCTTTCCTGCTCGAACCCGACGGCACAAGACACAAGAAGATTATCGTCCCTCTCTTTGATTTCCAATCGGTTAGTATATTTGATTTTGTTCATGTATGGTTCGTGTGTTACTGCTTGTTGTTTACCGAATGATATGCAATTCGGATTGTTAACGTGTTCATATGAATCGGATGAGAACTAGATGTAATCTGTTGTTATGCTAAATGATTCGGATGGAACTTGTGGATGTGCTAAGTAAATTGGGCTAGGTATTTAGTCACGGTTACATGTTCACTGATGTGTGTAAAATGCAACATATAAAACACATCAATTAAGGCATAAAACTAACCCTTTTTAAGTACTAATGTTGGAAAAAGAGTGTTTTTGTCTTCCTTTTGTATTTTCAGGATGAAATGAGCTCAAAATCACAAAAGAAGCAAAAAGACCACTAATTCTACCATAAATACAAGAAAAGGAACAAAAGTAAACTGCCCGGACCCTCAACGGCACCTCCCAAGACAAAGAGAAGAGAACAGAAGTCTGAACACGCCCCGTGTCCAGTGAACACGGGGGCGTGCCCAGGAAGCAGCAGAAAAGACAAACCAGTAGAAGCTTCCATTGCTCACCACGGGGCCGTGCCCAGCGGACACGGGGGCGTGTTGAAAGTACAGCAGGCGCATTAATTGTAATTCGCAATTACAATTAATGAAGAGAGAGAATGTCAGACGGGCACGGGGCCGTGTCCAGCGGACACGGGGCCGTGTCCAGCGTTCTGTTCAGCCTATAAATAGAGGAGCTTGGTTTCATTCTCTCTCATCCCTTGGCACACCACCTCTCTCACACTTCATCCACCACCCATCATCACCATAACACCATCATCCACCACCATCATCCATTGTCCATCATAGAGTGTGTGAGTCGTCTCGGGATCCAAGATTGATCGTAAGAGTTCTTGACAATCAAGGCCATGTTTGCCTAAGTCTCTTACATCACTTGGTGAAGACAAGTGTTTAGTATAATACTTTTTATTTTTAATCTTTTGCACTTTTTATTTGGTTTTGTATTAATGACTTTAATAACTAGTTACTTATGTTGAAGGTGATCTTTCCTTATCGTTTGTCCGTGGTGTCTTGGCATTATTTTACTGTCTATATAAAATAAAAGATTTTCACCATTCATATCTCCACGGTCTATATGGAGGTATGTTGGCTACCTGGTCGGGGGTTAAGGGAACGGTTTGGTAAAGGTCTTGCCCTTGTTCAGCGTTTAGAGGTCCTGCTTGGGACCTGGGTCAAATTTAGTAGGATCTCCTTCAATGCCCATAGGTATTGGATGGCGGGGATCCAAACTCTTTGACCCCCTCATAAGCTAACTACTATTAATACTATAACCCGGCTATTTAGGACTGTATCCCTGCTGACTCAGACTACTTAGCCGAGGGTAACGTCACCGCCAAAAGCGGGGCCTACCATAATTTGCATTAATAACTTAATTCATTATCTTTCAATAATCCGACCCTTTAGGATTGTATCCTTGCTGACTCAAACTACTGGGTTGAGGGTAACGTCGCCTTCAAAAGAGGGGCCTACTACAATAACTAAGATAATCTCTTAAACAAGTGCAAAAGTGCGAAAATAATCAAAGGTTATACTAATACACGTGTCGGATCCAAGTGATT
The DNA here is from genome assembly GCF_002127325.2 of Helianthus annuus. Lineage (NCBI taxonomy): Eukaryota > Viridiplantae > Streptophyta > Magnoliopsida > Asterales > Asteraceae > Helianthus > Helianthus annuus. The sequence goes on from NC_035443.2 coordinate 166,221,308, forward strand.
CATCTTGTCTATCTGTTTTTATTTATTTTATTTTTCAGCATTTAGTTAGTTTTTATTTTTCTTAGTTTAAAACATTTTTCTAACTTTTTGATTTGATTAGACGTTGAGGATAAACCGGTATTAAAAGCTCTTGTGTCCTTGGACGACCTCGGTATCTTACCAACACTATACTACGTCCACGATGGGTGCACTTGCCCATATGTGTGCTTAGTGTTAGTAAATATCGTGTTTTATAAATTTAAAACTTGGCTAAAAGTGTAAAAAGGGCTTAAATAAACATCTAAAAACATATATACACTAACACGCATCAAGTTTTTGGCGCCGCTGCCGGGGACACAAGGATTTTAAGAAAGTTAGGAATCAACGGCCTAATCATCTTTTTATTTTTCTTTAATTTTTAGGATTTTTTTTAGATTTTTCACCATCTGCAGAGCTCAGCACGGGGCCGTGCCTGGTCGGACACGGGCCGTGCTCAGCAACATTACTGGCAGTTTTTGTTTTTCAAGTTAACAGAAGGCTGACCACGGGGCCGTGTCGGTGCAACACGGGGTCGTGTCCAACTTCCAGTAACTGGGATCTGAAAAACAACCACTGTACCTCCGACCACGGGGCCGTGTTCGCTCGACACGGGGCCGTGGTGAACCTTCTGACCAACATTCTTTTCTGTTTTTATTGCAGGACTTGGAACCCGACGCCAACCTCGCGTAGTGTATGAGCTCCAGTTCCAATAAAGACATAAAGGAACCATTAGAAGAACCCGAACGCTTTCTCAGAAAAAGGTTAAAAGCCAAAAACCAAGAGAAAGTTTCGGGTGACCCACCCCCAATGGCGGACCAACGTACCCTCATGGATTACTTACGGCCCACCGTAGGTAATCTCGGCGCCGCTATCAATGCCCCGAATGTCGAAGCCAATAACTTCGAACTTCGACCGCACTTGATACAAATGCTCCAAAACTCCGCAACCTTTCACGGGCTCGCGGACGAGGATCCCCATCTACATATAACTAATTTCTTAGAAATATGTGATACATTTCGGATCAATGGAGCATCAAACGACGCCATCCGCCTTCGTATGTTTCCATTCTCACTAAAAGACCGAGCAAAAGCTTGGCTCAACACCCTCCCAGCTGGATCGGTAAACACCTGGGATGAACTAGCCCAAAAATTTCTATATAAGTATTTCCCTCCTTCCAAAACTGCTAAATTAATGGCTGAAATTAACACATACTCACAAGAGGACGGGGAATCCTTGTATGAAACTTGGGAAAGGTTCAAGGAGCTATTACGCAAGTGTCCCCATCACGGCCTCGCAATATGGCAACAAGTATCCACTTTCTACAATGGGTTGTTGCCACATACTAGGCAGACACTTGATTCTAGCTCCGGGGGACTTTTAGGTAATCGACGCCCACACGAAATATATAATCAAATTGAGGAAATTGCTCAAACCAATTTTCAATGGCACACTCCCCGGGGAAATAAAACTATCGCCCCGGGTGCCCATAAGGTAGACGAAAGCACCTCGTTACAAGCCCAAATCGAGGCCCTTTCTTCAAAAATAAAAAAATTAGAAATGACAAAAACAGTCTCGGTTATGGCTTGTGAGGGGTGTGGTGGGTCACATGAAAATTGGAGTTGCATGAAAGAAACGGACGATCAACAAGAAATGGTAAACTACATTGATAATAGACCTAGGCCGTCGGGTCCTCCAACAGGGACCTTCAACCAAGGATGGCGAAACCACCCAAACCTTGGTTGGAGGGAGCCAGGCAATAGTAGTAACCAACAACCACAACGAACAAACTTTCAGCAATCAAGAAATGAGTCACAAAATTTCACTCAACAACAAAGTGGAAGAGAAAGGCTCGAAGATACTATATCTCGCCTCGTCTCTGACACTGACAAGAAAAATTCGGAAAGATTCCTACAATTAGAATCAAACTTTAGGAATCAACAGGCTAGCATTCAAAACATAGAAAAACAAATAAATCAACTAGCTCAAAATTTTTCCGAAAGACCACAAGGCGCATTACCCAGCAATACCGAAACCAACCCGAAGGCGCAAGTTCACCTCATCACGCTACGAAACCGGACCGTAGGGCCTGCAGAAGTACCTCCAGCCGCGGAAGAATCAACGCCAACAAATCTGCAGGAGAAGGACCCTCACCCATCAACAGAGCCTACCAAGGCTCCTCGGGTTCCGTACCCCGGTAGGTTAATTCGTCAAAAAACCAACGAGCAATTCGCAAAATTCGAAAGTTTGCTAAAACAATTGCATGTCAATATTCCTTTTATCGAAGTCCTAACCCAAATGCCCAAATACTCTAAATTTATGAGGGACTTCCTTACACATAAAAAGAAAATTGAAAATTTGCAATTAGTTAATTTAGGCGAAGAATGCTCTGCCCTCGTGCTCAATAAACTACCCGAAAAAAAGATCGATCCCGGAAGTTTCACGATTCCGTGCTCAATAGGGGAATCTCCCGTTCGCAATGCCTTGGCCGACTTAGGGGCTAGCATTAACCTCATGCCCTCTTCAATGTTCAAAAGGCTTGGCTTGGGAACCACAAGCCCCACAAAAATAAGCATACAACTCGCGGATCGATCGGTCAAGTTCCCGCAAGGTGTCATCGAGAATGTCTTGGTAAGGGTAAGCAGATTCGTTTATCCTGTTGACTTTGTCATACTCGACATGGAGGAAGACACCGAGGTCCCTCTTATTCTAGGGAGACCTTTCCTTGCCACCGCACAAGCAGTAGTGGACATGAATGACGGGACACTAACTTTGAGATATGGGGACGATGAGGTAAAGTTCGGAGTTGGGAAAAGAATAGAGGATGACGACCCGATCCACTACATGAAGGTTATCGACTCAAGCTTGGATGCCGCTCTCCGACGGTGTAACTTGGGAGGCAAGGCACCCCAATCAAAAGACGTGTGACCGGGAATTGGGTCTAGCCAAGGACCCTTATAAACGTGGCGCACCACGGAGGCATTCCGCGGACCTATCCTTAGTTTAGTTTAATCTTTTAGTTTTTGCAGAATAAATCACACTCGTGGTGGTAATGGATGAAAAAGGGAACGAGAAAAAATGGAACCATGCAGAAGAACAGAACAAACCGACAAAAATCTCCATAACAGAAGGCTCCACACGGGCCGTGCCCAACCAACACGGCCCCGTGCTGAGCCCCCTGCAGGAAATCACCCAGTTCAGGTAACTGGACACGGGCCGTGTTCAGCGAACACGCCCCCGTTTCCAGGCTTCTGTTTCAATTCTATAATTTTTGTTACTGGCACTTGACCACGGGGCCGTGCCCGGTCAACACGGGGCCGTGTCCAGAGCGCCAGTAACACAAATCTTTGTTTTTAAACACACTTTTACATATTCTAATCAACCAAAAACTTTATTTTTGGACACATTGAGGACAATGTGTAATTTAAGTGTGGGGGGGATGCTAAAACCTTGGAATTTTGCAAAATCCTAAAACAAGCCTTACACAAAACTCTATTGGAACCGCTAAACACCCCAAATTTTTTCAAAAACTTTTTCATTTTTATTTACTTGTCTTAGTTTAAGTTGGGAATAACAAGTTATAAAAGGGTTATATTTTTACAAACTTACAACCGATAGCGTCGTGATAAAAAGAACTAACATAAGAAAATTATGAACCGGTATAACAAGTCTAGCTAAAATTCGATTATATATGCTTGGTCACATTAAAAACCCATTCCCACAAAAAGTGAGTTTTGAGCCTTTATTGAGCATAAAAATACACATATTTAGATTAAATGCTCATTTTTCGTTTCTTGTGTGAATAGCCGCTCGGTCTTTACAAATCTAGAACTTGCCACGACGATACATTCCCGGTCCTTACCAACTTAAACCCAAGTAAGTAAATGATGGAGGCATTAGGACTAACTATTTTCTTTCAAAACCATTATTTTTTCAATTTTTTTTACCTACCCAAAACCCCCCTAGAAAACCCCTTTGAGCCTAAACTTTTCATTTCATTACCCCCAAAACAATTTTTTTTACCCACCAAAAACCTTTTTCATTTTTTCACCTTTATTTTAGTAACAAACTCGGTTTTTCATAAACATACCCTTTACGTGACGAAAAAAAAAAAAAATGAATGAAGTCAAAAACAAACATAAGCTACAAAAAGCTTGTTTGGAGAAATACTTCAAAAATAAATGTCACCAAAAATAAGGTATTTCACGAAAACCGACACTTGTTACGATTTTCGCCCTTTTTACTAACCACTAACCAACCACCCACCTTTAAAACCCAAGCCTTCACCCCAAAAGACCTCTTGATATTTACAAAGGTAAAAAGTTAAAAAGGAGGAGGATTGATCGCTTGGCAAGCATATGGAGAATGTAAATCCGTGCCGCTCTCGAGCGATTCACTTAAATATACACCTTCGGCCGAGTGATTGAGTGATCTCCCGTGAGGTATGTGAACTTGTATATAAATGGAATTTTAATAAGGCATGCTATGCCCAAATAAGTAGTTTATCTTATGAAAAGTTCAAAATAAGCCATGACGAATAAGATTGTAAATAAAATAAAAATAGAACCTATACAAACCTTGGATTCCCGACACTCTAGGACAAGTTAAAAAACTTCTCTTCTACCTATTCCATTTGGGAGTGTAAGCCACATTAAAAGAGTTTTGCTTGAGGACAAGCAAAAGTTCAAGTGTGGGGGTATTTGATGTGTGTAAAATGCAACATATAAAACACATCAATTAAGGCATAAAACTAACCCTTTTTAAGTACTAATGTTGGAAAAAGAGTGTTTTTGTCTTCCTTTTGTATTTTCAGGATGAAATGAGCTCAAAATCACAAAAGAAGCAAAAAGACCACTAATTCTACCATAAATACAAGAAAAGGAACAAAAGTAAACTGCCCGGACCCTCAACGGCACCTCCCAAGACAAAGAGAAGAGAACAGAAGTCTGAACACGCCCCGTGTCCAGTGAACACGGGGGCGTGCCCAGGAAGCAGCAGAAAAGACAAACCAGTAGAAGCTTCCATTGCTCATCACGGGGCCGTGCCCAGCGGACACGGGGGCGTGTTGAAAGTACAGCAGGCGCATTAATTGTAATTCGCAATTACAATTAATGAAGAGAGAGAATGTCAGACGGGCACGGGGCCGTGTCCAGCGTTCTGTTCAGCCTATAAATAGAGGAGCTTGGTTTCATTCTCTCTCATCCCTTGGCACACCACCTCTCTCACACTTCATCCACCACCCATCATCACCATAACACCATCATCCACCACCATCATCCATTGTCCATCATAGAGTGTGTGAGTCGTCTCGGGATCCAAGATTGATCGTAAGAGTTCTTGACAATCAAGGCCATGTTTGCCTAAGTCTCTTACATCACTTGGTGAAGACAAGTGTTTAGTATAATACTTTTTATTTTTAATCTTTTGCACCTTTTATTTGGTTTTGTATTAATGACTTTAATAACTAGTTACTTATGTTGAAGGTGATCTTTCCTTATCGTTTGTCCGTGGTGTCTTGGCATTATTTTACTGTCTATATAAAATAAAAGATTTTCACCATTCATATCTCCACGGTCTATATGGAGGTATGTTGGCTACCTGGTCGGGGGTTAAGGGAACGGTTTGGTAAAGGTCTTGCCCTTGTTCAGCGTTTAGAGGTCCTGCTTGGGACCTGGGTCAAATTTAGTAGGATCTCCTTCAATGCCCATAGGTATTGGATGGCGGGGATCCAAACTCTTTGACCCCCTCATAAGCTAACTACTATTAATACTATAACCCGGCTATTTAGGACTGTATCCCTGCTGACTCAGACTACTTAGCCGAGGGTAACGTCACCGCCAAAAGCGGGGCCTACCATAATTTGCATTAATAACTTAATTCATTATCATTCAATAATCCGACCCTTTAGGATTGTATCCTTGCTGACTCAAACTACTGGGTTGAGGGTAACGTCGCCTTCAAAAGAGGGGCCTACTACAATAACTAAGATAATCTCTTAAACAAGTGCAAAAGTGCGAAAATAATCAAAGGTTATACTAATACACGTGTCGGATCCAAGTGATTCATCTTGTCTATCTGTTTTTATTTATTTTATTTTTCAGCATTTAGTTAGTTTTTATTTTTCTTAGTTTAAAACATTTTTCTAACTTTTTGATTTGATTAGACGTTGAGGATAAACCGGTATTAAAAGCTCTTGTGTCCTTGGACGACCTCGGTATCTTACCAACACTATACTACGTCCACGATGGGTGCACTTGCCCATATGTGTGCTTAGTGTTAGTAAATATCGTGTTTTATAAATTTAAAACTTGGCTAAAAGTGTAAAAAGGGCTTAAATAAACATCTAAAAACATATATACACTAACACGCATCATTCACATAAATAGATTATTGTTCATATGTATGCTGTTCATATTGATCATATTAGGGTTCATGAGAGTTCTTGATAAAATACCTTGTTTGATCGATATCATGCTAAACGAATTGTTAGAAATCTGTTGATTGAGTTGAGTATAATTGGAAACTATCATGTGATTGTAACCGATCTGCATGAAATCAGGAAAACCAGTTACACACACGGTTGCGACTCGGTATCACTCGTTGCGAGTCGGAACCCCACTCGAGACCACAAACAGCACAAGCCGAGACAACGGTTGCGAGTCCCGTTGCGACTCGTAACCAGACCATGATGAGCCGAAATCACCAGTTGCGACTCGCAACCTCCTGTTGCGACTCGTAATCTCCGGCTGTGACTCGTAACCACCGGTTGCGACTCGAGATCGCTGGTTGCGACTCGAGACCTCCTTTGCACGCACACTGTTTTGGGCCTACGCTGTCACGGGCCCAACCTTATGACTGTTATGTTATTGGACTTGTTTACATAGTTGCTAATTGGACTGCCTATGTTAATTGGGCCGACTACTTGGACTCGTTACTTGATATGAACTGCTGATACGTTTATGTGAATTGCCATGATCATACTTGATACCATACGTGATACAAATGTGCTACATACGAACCTAACTTGCATAGTAACCATGATAGGACGTGGTTGATTCCTTACTTGTATACTTGAGCATTATACTGTCTGCCGAGCAAACCCAGGTGAGTTCACACTCCTACTAAGGCATGGGATTCCCGGGTCGTGGGAATGGGATAAAGGTTACAATTGACTAAGAACGTACATATGCTTTTCCTAGACTATCACCTACCATGATCCTCGGATGTCAGGACGGTTCCGTAGGTTAGGATAACACCTACGTGGTCATATGCCAATTACTGCCTCGGATGTCAGGCACGCACGTAAAACCTACGTGTACGCATTACTTACTTCTATCCTCGGTACAAAGGATACGTACGTGAAACCCACGTACACCCCCGCGTCTCCTATCCTCGGTTGTGAAGGATACGTACGTAAGACCTACGTACACCCCATACGCGCTACTGTTCTCGGAAGAAGAACAGGGATGATACGAGTAGTTGATACGAATAGTCTAGTGGTCACATAACATGGGAAGCCCCCACCTATATAACTTACTATCGGCCCAGTAGAGCCACCCTGTACTTACTGTTACGTACTTACTTACTGTGAACTCGCTCAACTAGTTTGTTGATCATTCTGTTACATGCCTTGCAGATCGTTAGGTACTTGGAGCTTGCACAAAGAGGAGCCGGTCGTTGTGGACAAGGATCGTAATACTTTGTTGGACACTTATGACATTTCAGTATATTTAATTTGGGTTTATAACAATGCTTCCGCTACTCAAAACAATGCTTGGTTTTAAAACATCGATCATGTCATGATAACCTATTCTAATGACTTTTATTATTATTTAATGCTATGTTTGATATGATTGATGGCTTGATCCTGGTCACGTCACGCTCCCAAGCGGTGGTAATCCGCGTGTGGATTTTGGGGGTGTGACAGATTGGTATCAGAGCCATTGGTTATAGAGAACTTGGTTTTAATATGGGAAAACGTTTTTATTAAAACCGGACTATAACCAGAACAGTGCTCTCAACGATCCACAACGACGCTTCGCTCCACGTGCAAGACTCGACATTTCAGGTAATAAGGTTTATGTTTATTGCCTACTTGCTAGAATTACTTAGAACTTTGCTCGTGGTATGCTTAGACTACAATGCTCACTATTTGCTATTGCTTAAGAACCCTTACGTGCTTACGCTTTTCTGTCATCGCACTATTCGCGAACTTTTCTCACCTATTTCGCCTTTGACATGAAGATCAATGGCTGGAAGAATTAACATGACACAAGCCCAGTTAGAGGCTCTTGTTCAAGCCCAAGTTGCTGCGGCAGTTGCAGCAGCTCAAGCAGGTCAACAAGCGCAGCAGCCTGTCTGCACTTTCAAGAACTTCATGGACTGTCGTCCAAACTCTTTCAGCGGCACAGAAGGAGCGGTTGGACTCCTCCACTGGTTCGAGAAGCTAGAATCAGTATTCGAAATGTGCGAGTGCCCTGAGGCTCGCAAGGTCAAGTTTGCTACTGGCACCTTGGAAGGAATCGCGCTAACCTGGTGGAACGCGCAGGTGCAGATTCTTGGGTTGGCAGCTGCTAACGCCACCCCATGGAACGATTTTAAGGAACTCATCAAGCGTGAGTACTGCACGCGTGAAGATATTCACAAGCTAGAAGACGAGCTGTACAATCTGAAAATGGTTGGGTCAGAGATCGAAGCGTATACTAAACGGTCGAACGAGCTGGCCGTTCTGTGTCCTACTATGGTGGACCCTCCATACAAGCGCATTGAGTTGTATCTCAAGGGATTGGCGCCAGAAATTCAGAGCCACGTTACGTCGGCTAACCTCGAAAACATCCAGGAAATCCAACGCCTCGCTCATCGCATCACCGATCAGGCAGTGGAACAGAATAAACTGCCTAAGCGTGTCAGCGCTACTACTACAGTCACTCCTTCAGCTACTCCCGTTACCCTCAGTGACAACAAGAGGAAATGGGAGGGGGATTCAAGCAAAGCATCAGTTTCGGTTCAGTCCCAGAATCAGCAGCGAAAGACTGACAACTATCAAAGCCCTAACCAGCAGTCGTCAGGTAGCCACATGCAGGGTGGATATCGCGGAAATCTTCCAAAGTGCAACAACTGCAACAAACACCACAACGGTCAGTGTAACAAGGGTCGTTGTCAAAGATGCCTCAAGATGGGTCACGAGGCCAAAGACTGTAGAAGCCTTCGTCCTGCGAACCAAAATCAGCAGCAGCCTCACGCTCAGCCCAACCAGCAACAGGGCAACAAGGGATGCTACAATTGTGGTGCTGAAGGCCACATCAAGAGACACTGCCCACAGCTCAACAGGAACCAGAACAACAACAACAACAATCAGGGCAATGGCAACAACAACAATGGGGGAAACAACAACGGCAACGAGGCAAGGGGCCGTGCATTCGTACTAGGTCGTGGCGACGCAGTGAACGATCCCAACGTTGTTATGGGTAAGTTTCTTCTCGACAATATTTACGTTACTGTTTTGTTTGATTCGGGTGCGGATACAAGCTATATGTCTGTGAAAATGTGTCAACTGCTAAAACGTGCACCAACACTTTTACCCACCAAACATGTAGTAGAGTTAGCTAACGGTAAAAGTCTAGAAGCCACGCACGTAGTTCAGGGTTGTAACCTTATTCTAGCTGGTCAAGCCTTTTCTATTAATCTCATTCCCATAGTTTTGGGAAGTTTCGACGTCGTGATTGGGATGGATTGGTTATCCCAACACCAGGCAGAAATCCTATGCAGCGAGAAGATTATTCGCATTCCTCGTTCTGGTCAGGAACCTCTTGAAGTTCAAGGCGACAAGAGTGGTGCAGTGGTTGGCATCATCTCATTCTTGAAGGCTCAGAAGTGCTTACGAAAAGGTCACACAGCCATTTTGGCTCTTGTTTCAGACGCATCAGTAAAGGAAAAGAAATTGGAGGATATTCCAATTGTACGCGATTACCCTCAAGTGTTTCCTGAAGATTTACCTGGCTTACCGCCTCATCGTCAGGTTGAATTCCAGATCGAGCTTGCTCCAGGAGCAGCACCCATAGCTCGCGCACCATATCGTCTAGCTCCATCAGAATTGGAAGAATTGTCAAAGCAGCTACAAGAGCTCTTGGAAAAGGGCTTTATACGTCCAAGCTCTTCGCCTTGGGGAGCTCCAGTACTTTTCGTGAAAAAGAAAGACGGTACGTTCAGGATGTGCATCGACTACCGTGAACTCAACAAGGTGACGGTGAAGAACCGTTATCCTCTTCCACGCATAGACGACTTATTCGACCAGTTGCAAGGGTCGTGTTACTATTCCAAGATCGACCTACGGTCAGGATATCATCAACTGAGAGTCCGCGAGGAGGATGTCTCTAAGACAGCATTCAGAACTCGCTATGGTCACTACGAGTTCTTGGTTATGCCGTTCGGACTTACAAACGCGCCTGCTGTATTTATGGATCTTATGAACAGGGTGTGCAAACCCTACCTTGACAAGTTCGTCATTGTATTCATCGACGACATTCTGATTTACTCCAAGAGTCAGGAGGAACACGAGCAGCATCTTCGTCTGATATTGGAACTCCTTCGAAAGGAACAGTTGTACGCTAAGCTCTCAAAATGCGACTTCTGGCTTCGTGAAGTCCACTTCTTAGGCCACGTGGTAAACAAGGATGGGATTCACGTCGATCCATCCAAGGTAGATTCGATCAGAAACTGGCCTGCACCGCGTACACCGACAGAAATACGTCAATTCTTGGGTTTGGCAGGATACTACAGACGGTTTATTAAAGACTTTTCAAAGATCGCGCAACCACTTACGCTACTGACACAGAAGGGTGTCACCTACCGTTGGGGCAACACGCAGGAAACTGCTTTTCAGTATCTAAAGGATAGGCTCTGCAGCGCACCTATTCTTTCATTGCCAGAGGGCACAGATGACTTCATGGTATACTGTGACGCATCAATACAGGGTCTGGGTTGTGTATTGATGCAACGTGATAAAGTGATAGCCTACGCTTCTCGGCAACTCAAGGTTCATGAACGGAACTACACGACGCACGATCTAGAGCTGGGAGCTGTTGTTTTCGCGCTTAAGATATGGCGACACTACCTGTACGGTACCAGGTGCACGATTTACACCGATCACATGAGTCTCGAGCATATCCTTAAGCAGAAGGATTTGAACATGCGTCAACGACGATGGGTCGAGTTACTCAACGATTACGAATGCGCCATCAAGTATCATCCAGGCAAAGCCAATGTTGTGGCTGATGCCCTTAGCCGAAAGGACACCTTACCAAAGCGCGTGCGAGCGCTACAGCTTACGATTCAGTCTAGCCTTCCTGCTCAGATACGAGCTGCTCAGACAGAAGCACTAAAGCCCGAAAACATTAAGGCTGAAGCCTTACGCGGCTCGCGACAGCAAATGGAATAGAGGACAGACGGCGCCTACTATGTAACGGGGCGTATTTGGGTCCCTCTTTATGGCGGTCTACGCGAACTTGTGATGGATGAAGCTCACAAGTCTCGCTACTCAGTACATCCAGGGTCGGACAAAATGTACCACGACATCAGCACTACTTATTGGTGGCCTAGTATGAAGGCCCACATTGCTACGTACGTTGGAAAATGCTTGACCTGTGCGAGAGTCAAGGTTGAATATCAGAAACCAGCTGGTCTACTTCAGCAGCCTAAGATACCTCAATGGAAATGGGAAGAAATTTCCATGGATTTTGTTACCGGCTTACCTAGATCTCAGCGTGGGAACGATACAATATGGGTCATAGTTGATCGACTCACCAAGTCTGCACACTTCCTGCCGATTAAGGAAACGGACAAGTTCTCCACTCTCGCAGACGTCTATCTCAAAGAAGTTGTTTCGAGGCACGGAGTGCCCACCTCTATTATTTCGGATCGCGATGCACGATTCACGTCAGAGCTTTGGCAAGCAATGCACAAATCTTTCGGCTCACGATTAGACATGAGCACAGCATATCATCCTCAGACGGATGGGCAGTCTGAGCGAACGATCTAAACTCTTGAAGACATGCTTAGGGCATGCGTTATAGACTTCGGCAACGGCTGGGAAAAACACCTCCCTTTGGTGGAGTTCTCGTACAATAACAGTTACCATACCAGCATTCAAGCCGCTCCATTCGAGGCATTGTACGGACGTAAATGCCGGTCACCTCTCTGTTGGGCAGAGGTGGGGGATAGTCAGATTACGGGTCCAGAGATTGTAGTGGACGCCACAGAAAAGATAGCACAGATACGGCAACGCATGGCGGCAGCACGCGACCGTCAGAAAGCCTACGCGGACAAGCGTAGAAAGCCTTTGGAATTTGAGGTCGGAGACCGGGTTTTATTGAAAGTTTCACCCTGGAAGGGTGTGGTACGTTTTGGCAAACGGGGCAAACTGAATCCGCGGTACGTCGGACCATTCGAAATCTTAGAAAAGATTGGCAAGGTAGCCTACAAGTTGAACCTACCAGCTGAACTCGGAGCAGTTCACAATGTCTTTCACGTATCGAACTTAAAGAAGTGCTTATCAGACGAAAACCTCATCATTCCTTTTAAGGAACTCACTATCGACGAGCGGTTGCAGTTCGTCGAGGAACCAGTAGAAATCACGGACCGGGATGTGAAGGTCCTCAAAAGCAAGAGAATCCCTCTTGTTCGAGTTCGTTGGAACTCCAAACGTGGCCCAGAGTACACCTGGGAACGCGAAGACAGAATGACAGAAAAGTACCCCCAGTTATTTGAAACCAATGCAACCACTACTGAGGCTGAAGCTACTACTTCGGAATTTCGGGACGAAATTCCAGATCAACGGGGGGAGGATGTGACACCCCAGGAAAACCAGTGAATGCTATAACTTACCTAGCTTCCTCAGTGAGTGCATACCAAATTTCGGGACGAAATTTCCAATTAGTAGGGGATAATGTGACAACTCGTACTTTACCGTCTCGTACATTACGTGTAACCGTTGAACTAATGTGAATTATGTGATTAAGTTGTGTGATCGAATGTTATGTGCTATATAATTTCATAAGAATGTGTACGTTACTACTTGAACCGAATGCTCAACCGAACACAAACCCACTCGGTCCATGTAATGGACCCGAGATCATAAACCGGCCCAAGTGAGGCTTCGGCCCACTTCCCATATACGTAATTACATACACACACAACTAGGGTTTTTAGTTTTCAATCTTGGCAACCAAGAAGCACACACAAACTCTCTCTCTTTCCTGCTCGAACCCGACGGCACAAGACACAAGAAGATTATCGTCCCTCACTTTGATTTCCAATCGGTTAGTATATTTGATTTTGTTCATGTATGGTTCGTGTGTTACTGCTTGTTGTTTACCGAATGATATGCAATTCGGATTGTTAACGTGTTCATATGAATCGGATGAGAACTAGATGTAATCTGTTGTTATGCTAAATGATTCGGATGGAACTTGTGGATGTGCTAAGTAAATTGGGCTAGGTATTTAGTCACGGTTACATGTTCACATAAATAGATTATTGTTCATATGTATGCTGTTCATATTGATCATATTAGGGTTCATGAGAGTTCTTGATAAAATACCTTGTTTGATCGATATCATGCTAAACGAATTGTTAGAAATCTGTTGATTGAGTTGAGTATAATTGGAAACTATCATGTGATTGTAACCGATCTGCATGAAATCAGGAAAACCAGTTACACACACGGTTGCGACTCGGTATCACTCGTTGCGAGTCGGAACCCCACTCGAGACCACAAACAGCACAAGCCGAGACAACGGTTGCGAGTCCCGTTGCGACTCGTAACCAGACCATGATGAGCCGAAATCACCAGTTGCGACTCGCAACCTCCTGTTGCGACTCGTAATCTCCGGCTGTGACTCGTAACCACCGGTTGCGACTCGAGATCGCTGGTTGCGACTCGAGACCTCCTTTGCACGCACACTGTTTTGGGCCTACGCTGTCACGGGCCCAACCTTATGACTGTTATGTTATTGGACTTGTTTACATAGTTGCTAATTGGACTGCCTATGTTAATTGGGCCGACTACTTGGACTCGTTACTTGATATGAACTGCTGATACGTTTATGTGAATTGCCATGATCATACTTGATACCATACGTGATACAAATGTGCTACATACGAACCTAACTTGCATAGTAACCATGATAGGACGTGGTTGATTCCTTACTTGTATACTTGAGCATTATACTGTCTGCCGAGCAAACCCAGGTGAGTTCACACTCCTACTAAGGCATGGGATTCCCGGGTCGTGGGAATGGGATAAAGGTTACAATTGACTAAGAACGTACATATGCTTTTCCTAGACTATCACCTACCATGATCCTCGGATGTCAGGACGGTTCCGTAGGTTAGGATAACACCTACGTGGTCATATGCCAATTACTGCCTCGGATGTCAGGCACGCACGTAAAACCTACGTGTACGCATTACTTACTTCTATCCTCGGTACAAAGGATACGTACGTGAAACCCACGTACACCCCCGCGTCTCCTATCCTCGGTTGTGAAGGATACGTACGTAAGACCTACGTACACCCCATACGCGCTACTGTTCTCGGAAGAAGAACAGGGATGATACGAGTAGTTGATACGAATAGTCTAGTGGTCACATAACATGGGAAGCCCCCACCTATATAACTTACTATCGGCCCAGTAGAGCCACCCTGTACTTACTGTTACGTACTTACTTACTGTGAACTCGCTCAACTAGTTTGTTGATCATTCTGTTACATGCCTTGCAGATCGTTAGGTACTTGGAGCTTGCACAAAGAGGAGCCGGTCGTTGTGGACAAGGATCGTAATACTTTGTTGGACACTTATGACATTTCAGTATATTTAATTTGGGTTTATAACAATGCTTCCGCTACTCAAAACAATGCTTGGTTTTAAAACATCGATCATGTCATGATAACCTATTCTAATGACTTTTATTATTATTTAATGCTATGTTTGATATGATTGATGGCTTGATCCTGGTCACGTCACGCTCCCAAGCGGTGGTAATCCGCGTGTGGATTTTGGGGGTGTGACACTTTCTCAGGTTGCATTTTCAAAACTATGGAACGATTGGAATAGGAGAATCCATGGGGATTCGAGTACTTAGCGGGCGTTCAAGTATTTAGAAGTCTTAGCTCAAATACTTCCGCTGTGCAATGAAGATATCATTCGGATCACACCCGACTCTGATGTTGATGAAACGGTTGTTAACCAGGAGAGGTTAATTCACTGGTCTCGTCAAGTAGGGTTAATCCCTTCTTTCCGGGGATCAGTGGCTTGACCGTCAGCTGGGCTGTCTCCTACACAAGGAAAACACACCGTGACTCGTAACAAGGAGGAAGGGGTGGGGAGTGCTCCTTGTTACCACTCTCCGGCGTGAGAATCAGTAATTTGCTTGGGAAGCAAAGTGTGATAGTAGTAGTAGTGAGAGAGTTGTGAAGAGATACCTCAAACCTGCTTTGGGATAGGTATTTATAGCCGAGGAGTGAAGGAGGATGGTTGAGTTGACAGACTGACATCGCGCTGCCCTTATGCAGGTGTGTCAGGCTTGTCGGCTGTGGATGTGAAGCCACGTCCTACTACGGTGTCAGTATGTTGCTTACGTATGGGCTGACAGGCTACTGTCATTGGTACCATTTGCCTCGTGAGCAGGATGCGGTGCCGCGCCGCATCGCTGCCTGTGGTAACCGTTGTTGTTTCCGCGTTCCCATTCTGGCAAAGACTGTGGGATGCGGTGCTAGGCCGCATCGCCGCTTATGTTGACTGTTGTTGTTGTCCAGATTCTTTGTCATGGCAAAAGTGTTCATAGGATGCGATGCTAGACCGCATCGCTATACGTACACCCATTTTCATACACAAGGTAAGGAGATATTCATAGGATGCGGTGCTAGGCCGCATCGCTTATGCCTATCTTTAGTTTCCCATCCTTTGACAGATTGGATTTGACAGCTGTGTTCGTGCGTGCCCGCACGGACACAGATAAGTTCTTGCTGGTGGGGGTTTTTGATAAGGGTAATGGTCACTCGCGGTCGTGCTTGACGCGAGATCTGGGACCATACCCCTTCAGATGTAATCCATTTATCGGGGTATGACACTATCCTTATATAACCTAATTTTATCTTTTCCTTTTATTTTATTTTTTTGAACCGTTCTTTTTTTTTTTTAGTTTTTATCTTTTCCTTTTATTGAACCATAGTCATTGTTTATACATGTTTTGCAATTGGTATACATCGTGGTACAAATATGTCAGCGACAACAGTAATTAGTTATAGGGCTGTAAACGAACCGAACGTTCAGCGAACAGTTCGACTAGAAGTTCGTTTACGTTCGTTCGTTTAGTAAACGAACGAACATAAACAAGAAATTTCGCTCGATTAGTTAAATGAACGAACACGAACAGAGGTCCCGTTCGTTAAATTGTGTTCGTAAACGTCTCATGTTCGTTTATTTATGCTGTTCATTAAAGATTTTTGTACATTTATTTATTTTATATAAACTTTTCATATTCAATAACTCTTATTTATTTTATTATCCTAACAAATAGAATATGAAACCTCATTTTTATAATGTTTATGCATCGTTCCCTTTTTCTTCTCATTATTCATATCAATGAATACTATTGACATTTGTTAAACGATTAGGGCTTTACCAAAAATAAAGTTCCAGCACTTCTCCACCGACATCGACCTCTAGTCTCTGCTGATTTAGTTAGGTGGTGTTTGTTTTTTGGCCAGAAGCATTTCTGGCGACTTATGTCTGCGCTTCGCAGACGCGCGCAGATGTTTGAAGTCTGCAGCTTGTTTGTTTTTCGGAAGATCTGCAGACAAAAACGTTTGCCTCACCTCTTCCCCACGCAGACATGGCCTTAAGTCTGTGGACCTCTTCTCACCTCTTCTCCTGCCCACAGACCTGCATCACCTCCACCACCACATCTCCGCCACCATCTCCGCCACCACCTCCACCACCACCGCCGCCGGTGCGGCTCCCAAATCCCCCAAATCGAAACCCAAATCGATCGCTAACAAAACCCCCAAATCAAATCGTCATCATCTGTTATCATCATCATCATCATCGATCGCTAACAAAACCCCCAAATCGTACCCCAAATCGAAACCATCATCTGTTATCATCATCATCACCATCATCTTCATCGCATACCTGAGCTTAGTTCCAGTGGGTGTTCGGTGGAGGAGATGGAAGTGAGATGGTGGTGGTGAGTGTTTGGTGGTGGTTGCGACGGGGGTGGTGCTGGTTGCGACGGTGGTAGATGATGGAGGAGGTGGAAGTGAGATGGTGGTGCTGAGTGTTAGGTGGTGGTGGTGGTGGTGGTGGTGGTGGTTGCGACGGGGGTGATGGTAGGTGCGACGGTGGATGGTTGTGGTGGTGGTGGATGGTTGTGGTGGTGGTGGATGGTTGTGGTGGTGGTGGTGGTGGGGAGATGAAGGCAGAGAGAGAGAAATTCTGTGGTGTGTGTTGTGTGTGTAGAAGATGTTTTTGTAGAAGTAAAAAAACAAACCCTCTTCTCCTTGCAGACTGCAGACTTTTGGTCCACCTCTTCTCCTGCAGATGCCTGCAGATGTGGTCCGCAGACTGCAGACCTTTTCCCACAGAAAAAACAAACACCACCTTAGTGTTTGTTTGTGTTCATGAACACGTTCATTTCCTTAATGAACGAACACGACCGTGACGTCTCATTCGGTAAATGTTCATGAACCGTTCACGAACATATTATTTCCTTAGCAAACGAACACGAACAAGATCTTGTTCGTGTTTGTTCGGTTTATTTACAGCCCGAATTAGTTATATAAATTGATGTGTTGTGCTATTAAATGTATATGTAAGCATTGTGCATTATTAATTATGTCTTCACGTTGTTTTATATCATATACATATACCCATTAAAGCTCGCATGCATCCATTTGTAGGTCAACATATAAATGTGATCTTTTTAGGTCAAGATATTTGCATATGATATTAGAAACATGTATGTATGTTCACATGTACAAAGTTAAAGTTAGCAATTATTAGGAATAAATATAAATAGATCAAGTATATAACCTTTTACGTCCATCACCAATTTAGATAAATCAGGATCGTATTAGTAGTGGGCTAAGTGGACACTAGGGTGAAGTCCAGCCAAAAAACGATTTAGACATAAGTGAATAAGGGTATGCGGATAGTTAAAGTTAAAGAGTAAACTAAGTAAATTGTAAATCGTAAAATATTAAATATATAAATAAAAAAAAAATCTTAGTATTCGGTTTCTCTATACTCCTCAGTTCTAAGTCCACTCTTGATCCAAACCAATCGGAAGAACTAAAGTGGCAATGACATAGTTGGATACAAATTATCCAATTGATAATTTGATTATTCCTCAACAAGAAACAACTCTATAGAACTTAATAACGTTTTATCTATATAAAATGACCAATGTCATTATTTATGTCATATTAAACCTACAGTTTAGGTCATGGACAAGCATATGTCATATATACTTTTTGTGTGTAATAAATAACGTTCTAATCCTCAAAACAAAATTTGAACCATACTTTGTTAACTCCTTTAACTCTTTTTTGGAATACCGTAATTTTTTATTAGCGTAATATTTAAACCCTTCAGTCTTTTTCTTTTTAGTCATTTTACCTTCTTTTGACGTGTTAATGCTCGAGTAGTCATTTTTAATTCTTACTTTCCTTAGTGATAGTAATTAATGCGTTAACTTTTCTTGTGATATAATATTTTACATTATTATTATTAAATTCAATTACATAATTAAATAGTTTATGTGATTTGGTTCTACTTACGCCTTTAAAGTCTAGTTTTAAAAAAGTTTTATGTTCGAATTATATGACTTTCATTTTCTAACATAGGGCCTAAAACTATTTGTTGTTAAAAATCAATTAGTTTAGTATAAAACTAGGGCTGTTCACGAGCCGAACCGAACTGATCACACATTTACTCGTGCTCGGTTCGTTTATAAACCGAACCGAATCGAACCGAGAGTTTTTTCAACTGAGCCAAGGTCAAACGAGCGCCTTTCGATCCGAGTATTTTTTCGAACGAACGTCGAGCGAGTATCGAGCGTCGCATAACAAATAGAAAAGTGACGATAAGGTTGTTAGTTTTTAGAGTAAAGTGCAATTTACGTCCCTAAGGTTTCGTCCAATTAGAACACAAGTATAAATTTACTAGGTAACAAGTAATAGAAAAAACACTCAACTGGTTCTACCGTGATCATCTAAGCGGAAAGATGAATCGTCTACTGATTGAAGCAGACCTTTGATCTATGAGAAGTTTGAAATCGAATTAACCGATTGAAGCAAAACCTTAGGGAGTTGGCGTCTTGGCGACAACGGATTCGAATTATGATGGTTGATGCGGGGTTGTAACTAGGATTTTATACTTCTAAATTGAATGGCGGGTTGACACTTGAGTATCGATCGACACTTCACATTTCGGTGTTTTGACATTTTGACTCAATTACTCTATTATTGGACAATGGATTATTGATATCGGTCTTCAATTCTTTAATTAAATGGGCTCTACTTGGATCTTCGACCAAACACTATTAATGTGCGTCTCTAGTTATTTTATTAATATATATATATATATATATATATATATATATATATATAATGTAAGTATCTATAGAAAACCCACTTTAATTTAGAAAAACCCGGGAAACTCAAAGCTCCCGATGTTTTTTTTTTTCTTGAAAAAATTTACACATGTTATATACATGTTTTTAAGGGTTTTGGGCAAAAAAAAATCAAAAAAGCGCCGAGTAGATATTTTTAAAAAAAATAAACAAGTTTTGGTGTAACCCATGTTACAAATATGTCAGATGAATGTAACATGTGTCACACCAAAACTTGTTTATTTTTTTTTAAATATCTACTCGGCGCTTTTTTGATTTTTTTTACCCAAAACCCTTAAAAACATGTATATAACATGTGTAAATTTTTTCAAGAAAAAAAAACATCGGGAGCTTTGAGTTTCCCGGGTTTTCTAAATTAAAGTGGGTTTTCTATACATCCTTCCCCTATATATATATATATATATATATAGGGAGCCGCTAGAATGAGAACTACATCCAGTTGTAAGAACCGCGAGAACCACTTTCCACCAATCAAAATATGCCAACACAAAGGGTGTTTTGGTCATTTACTCATATTGTCTAATCACTCTCTCTCTCTCTCCATTAATAAATGTGGCAGACCTTTTTATCTATCATATCTTTCTTTTCTCTTCTCTTTAAAATTGTAGAAACCTTTCATCTCTCTCATCCCAAAAACCTGCAACCCACCCTCACAAAAACCTGCAACCCACCCTCATCACAGAGAGATCCGACCTACACTTTTGGGCGGCGGTGCACCACAAACAACGGCAGCAGCAACGGAAGGCGGTAGTGGGACGGTGGTTGATCGGTGGCGGAAGACGGTTGTGCGAGGTGGTTGGTCGGCCACCATCGCCTGAAAACGAACCGTCATGGCCACCATCTCTCCGGTCACCCTTTTGCGACATTGCTGGGTTTAATTTGGTATGTTGGGGGTTGCTTGGGTTTGGGGTTTCTCTGATTCTGATTATGTTGGTTTGGGATTTTTTTTTATTCTGATTATGTTGGTTTAGGATCTTTTTGATTCCGTTTCCGTTGATTCTGTGGTTGTTTTGTGGTAGGTGGTTGGTGAAGGTGGGTTTGTGATGTGGTTGGTGAAGGTGGGTTTGTGATGTGGTTGGTGAAGGTGGGTTTGTGGTGGGTGGTTGGTGAAGGTGGGTTTGTGATGTTGGTTAGGGGCGGCGGCCGTTGAAGGGTGATGGTGGAGTGCGGCAAACACCCAGGTGGTTTGGGGTTTTTTGCCGGAACAACCACCGCCGGCATCGACTCCGGTGAGTCTTTTCGTTTTGTTGGCTTGATTACCTTTCTTCGGTAGTCGGTGCAGGTGGCTGGTGGGGGTCCAAAGGTTCGATTTGATTAAGTTTGTTGGATTTGTTCTTTGATTAAGTTTGTTTGATTTGATTAAGTTAGTTGGATTTGTTCTTTGATTAAGTTTGTTGGATTTGTACAGCTTCTTTGATTTGATTAGTCGGTGATGTACAGCTTGTTTGATTTGATTAAGTTTGTTGGATTTGTTCTTTGATTTGTGTACAGCGGTGCCCGGAGGTGCCCCGTACTGCCTGCTGGTGCCGGTGGTGCCCGCTGTGCCGACGGAAACTTTTTTTGCCGACAATTGATATTTGATGATCCTTCTTGGCAGTGATGATGCAAAAAAAACGCATATATTTGATGACGATGGTGCGGCAAGGATGGTGGAGGGTAGGTTTTAGAACCCGCAACCCCACTTTGCAGCCTCTGATGTTCGGAAAATCTGAGCCAAAACTTCTTTTTTTTTTCCAGAATCCACTCGTTCTTTTTTATTTTTGTTTGTTGGGTTTTTTTTACGTAAAGCGTAAAAACGTAAAAAGTTAAACCGTAAACTTTTTAACGTAAAAACGTAAAACGTAAAAAGTTTTTACGTAAAGCGTAAAAAGTTTTCCGTGAAACGTTAAAAGTTTTTAGGTAAATCGCAAAACGTAAATTTTTTTAGTAAAACGTAAAAACGTAAAAAACGTTAACGTAAAAAAACCGGCGCATAAAACGTAAAAAAACGGTAACGTAAAAAACCGGGGCGTTAAACGCAAAAAATCGGCGCGTAAAACGTAAAAAAACGGTAACGTAAAAAACCGGGGCGTTAAACGCAAAAGACCGGCGCGTAAAACGTAAACAATGTTAACGTAAGAAACCGGCGCGTAAAACGTAAGAAAACGTTAACGTAAAAAACCGGCGTGTAAAACGTAAAAAAAACGTTGACGTAAAAAACCGGGACGTAAAACGCAAAAAACCGGCGCGTAAAACGTAAATAACGTTAACGTAAAAAACCGGCGCGTAAAATGTAAAAAAAACGTCGCGTGAAAAGCAAAAAAAAACGTTGACGTAAAAAACCAGGACGTAAAACGCAAAAAACCGGCGCGTAAAACGTTAATAACGTTAACGTAAAAACCGGGACGTAAAACCGAAAAAACCGGCGCGTAAAACGTAAATAATGTTAACGTAAAATACCGGGGCGTAAAACGTAAAAACGGCGCGTTGAAAAAACGACGCGTGAAAAAGCCGGGCGAAAAAACAGTGCGTCAAAAAACGAGGCGTGAAAAGGCGGGGCGTAAAAATGTTAAAAATTAAAAAATTTATAATAAAAATTTGATTTAAAAAAATTGTTTTACAAAAAAAATCTGTTTATAAATAAAAAAATAATTAAATCAAAAAACTAATTAATGAATAGGACAAAAAAGGTAATTTAAAATTAATATATATAAAAAGACAAAATAGAGTGATTTTACTTAAATACACTTTTGGATTATAATATTAAAGACATAATAAGACAAAAAGCTTTTAATATTAATATTTACTACTTTTAATCACATCCATCCATCTAGTTGATCTAAGGGCCAGAAAGTGGTTCCCATGGTTCTTACAACTAGAGGTGGTTTTCATTTTAGCGATCCTATATATATATATATATATATATATATATATATATATATATAGGGTAAGGATAGTGTAAAAAGGGCCTAAAGTGTGAGAAGTGTGAGAAGTGTATTATAACACTATATATAATACTATATAACACCACATAAACACCGTATAACAATATGTAACACCATATAATACCATATAACACAATGTAACACTATATAACATTATATAACAAATATAACACTATACATCTATCATAGACATGCTATCAGACAACATATAGTGTTATATTTGTTATATAATGATATATAGTGTTACATAGTGTTATATGGTATTATATGGTGTTACATATTGTTATACGGTGTTTATATGGTGTTATATAGTATTATATATAGTGTTATAATACACTTCTCACACTTCTTACACTTTGAGCATTTTTTACAGGATCCTCTGCCTATATATATATATAGGATTAGGTTAACGTACAATATCCCTTATCGTACAATATGTACGCGCTCATCTCAGCCGTCAGATCTTCATCCCACATTGAAATCGCATGTTGGTTTTTTGTAACAACTTCGCATGTTGGTTTTTTAACATGCGAATTCATCAAAATTACCACATGCGAAATTGTTACAAAAAAACAACATGCGATTTCATCAAAATTATCACATGCGAAATTGTTACAAAACCAAGATGCGATTTTATCAAAATTATCACATGCGATTTCATACATGTTATTTTATAACATGTGATTTCACATCGCGTACGTAGCGTACGTTAAGGGATATTGTACAGTACACTTTCTCTATATATATATATATGTGTGTGTATATATATATGTATGTATATATATGTATATATATATATATATGTATATATATAGGTACGGGATCAGGAGAAAACGCCCAAAAGTGTGAGAACGGATTCTGGCGTAACACGTGTCACGCGACATAGTGAAGGGCGGAGGGGCTTTTTTGTCCTTTTATATTCTTTTTTTAAACGCGTCTCACATCACCTCTCCATTTTTGGCGTTTAACAAATACGCGGCGTTTTTATTGTTTTTTTAGATCAGGAGCATAGTAAATATTTTGGCGTTTTAACTAAGTATGGCTTTGATTTTTGTGCCATGTATGATGCAGGCCTATAATGTAAAAAACATCAGTAATTTTCTTGATGTTTATTTTTTTCTATCAATTGTTGTGTCATGTAGGATGCAGGCCTATAATGTGAAAGGCAATTATGGCGTTTTGAAAAGATAAATAAATTCAATTTTCCATGTAGTGGCTTTTAATATAATAAATGTTTGGCAATAATGTTACCATCTCTTCATTTTACTCTTTTGCAATTACTGTTTCGTTCAGTTTCATCTGTCAATTAGTATTGCTTTTCCAGTAATACTTTGTTTGGCATTTTTTTGGCATTTTATATAGCAACAACGTGCTTTGCTAGCATCCGTTTTCACAGTTTTCATACTATCATGCGCTTTGGTGTTTGTAGTTTTTGGCGTTTTATACCTATTTTTTTATTAGTAGAGAATTAGATAATAAACAACAGAGAATTAGATAACAAACAACAGCAAATGAAAAAAAAAATAAAAATTCTAATATAATTTCTCATCCAAATTTTCACTGCCATCAGCCTCTTCTACTTTAACTTTTTTGGCGTTTTGAACCTGTTTTGAATACCTTATCTAGATCCTTATTTTCCTACATAATGTCCGTCTTTAGAAGATGCTTATTTTTAGTGGCATCTTGTATTGTGGTTTGATATATACTTGTTTAGTGACATGTTGAAGATCAACGCCTGCTCGAATGTATTGATCCCTTCATGCCATCAATATATCCATCAAGAACAAAGTGACATGATGACATATCAGTGTCATCAGTCTTTTTTTCATGAATATTTGTCCATCTCATTCAGCAAAAGCTTATAAAGATATACACCACAGAGAAGAATCCATTCTAGGAAACTTCATTCTAAACAATACTCAATATAGAAGAAATGAGGTTTCCCATTTGTGGCTTTTTAACTATTTTTTTTTTTTTGGCATTTTTAAAGTGAGTGGTTTCTAGGAGACATGCCGTTGTTTTTGAGTGTGATCAATTCATTGTGCAGAGACGTCTCTCTTATAGGATGTTTTTGGCGCGTAGTTTAGGCGGGATTTTATTATAATAAATGATATTAATAAAGTAACCGTCTTTTCAGTTACTGTGTGTATTTTTACTGTTTTTGTTCATGTTTTTATGAGTTTAGGGTGATAGACATGCCATCTTCCAAGTTTGCCGTTTTTAATGGCTTTAAGTAGTTTTTCGCGTTTTTTTTTTTTTCATTTTGAGCTTTTAATAATACTTGTCCAAATTACTTTTATTATAGTTTGGGAGTTTTTGGCGTTTTATGGCATGATGGCGTTTCACAAGCATTATGTCTGTTTGGCATTTTTATTAAAATAATGTATTTTTGTTTTTAGCTGAAAATACATAACAAACAACAGAAAAAGAAAATTAAAAAAATAAAAATAGAAACAATTCATATTCCAAATCTTCACTGTCATCAGTTTCTTTCTTCTTTGAAACATGTTCACTCGCGGTTTGACTTTGACATGCTTCATTTTGTTTTTTTGTTGTTGAAGTAGTTTTTTCGTGGCCGTTTGGAAGGACAAAATGAAGTGAGTTTTTTTGTTTGAAGTTCATCTTTATCTTCAAACCACTCATCAGTGTCATTCGTCTCTTCATGCCATTATAATATTCATTAAGAACAAAACACAAACAATGACATAAGTCTGACACCAACATCTTTTTGTTGAAGATTTGTCCATCTCATGCAGTAAAATGTTATTGAGTGACAGCCCCTCAGCTAAGAATGCATTCTGCGAAACTTCGCGTAGAACAATATTGAATATACAAGAAACGATGTTTGTCATTTTGGCGTTTTACTGAGGAAATAGTGTATCTAAAAGAAACGTCGATTTTTTGGAATCTTTGATGTTTGAGTTTTTTGGCGTTTTCTAAGATGATTGGTTTATAGTAAAATATGGCGTTTTTGAGTTTGGTGTGTTTGATGTTTTGGGTTTTTTGGCGTTTCTAAGATGAATGGTATATAGTAGTAAATATGGCGTTTCCGGTTCGGGGTGTGTTTAATGAATGTCTAAGATGTTTTGTTTATATAGGATGTGTTTTGGCCCGTAATGGCGTTTTATTCATTAGTTTGGCGTTTTTAAGACCCTTTTACCTTTAATGAAGCGCGTCCACTTAATAGAATTGGTGTTATTTACGAAAACGACACCGCGCCAATCTAGTCCATGGATTGTTTTGATCGTACGATCCATAACCGTTCTCACCGTTCTCATATTTTTCGCCGTTTTCTCTAAATCCTGACCCTACATATATATATATATATATATATATATATATATATATATAGGATTAGGATCATGACTCGCCAGTAGCCATGCTTAAATCTATTAGGATTCTACTTGCCATAGCTGCGTATTATGACTACGAGATATGGCAAATGGATGTCAAAACCGCTTTCCTAAATGGACACCTAACAAAAGATGTTTATATGGAGCAGCCTGAAGGTTTTGTAGATCCTAAGAATCCAAAGAAAGTTTGCAAGTTGAATAAATCCATTTATGGATTGAAACAAGCATCTCGAAGCTGGAATCTTCGTTTTGATCAGAAAATGAAACAATTTGGTTTCATTAAAAACGAAGATGAGACGTGTGTTTACAAGAAGGCAAGTGGGAGTTCTATTACTATATATATATATGTATATATATATATATGTATATAGGATTAGGATCATGAGTGAACAACTTCTTGAGAGTGAACTAAGTGAACTAATCTTGGCCCTTGATCATTTTTTTGATTAAAAGGGTAAGATTGACATTAGCCAAATATTTCTAATTAAAATCCCTTAATTTACTCCTCTCTTAACTCTCTCTCTCTCTCTCATTTTTAATTATTTCTCTATTATTTTAATTATAAGAGATTGAAGGGCTAATATTTTTTTAAATAAACTATTATGTTCCTTTTAAATTAAATATTAAACCTAATTAAATTATGATTTTTAACATATGTGTATACAGGTCAGTATATACAAGACTTATACACTTGTGTATTATTACATCTTGTTTTCACGGGTTAGTATAAACCAGATTTATACACTCGTGTATTATTCAAGTACATATGTGTATACGGGTCGGTATATACTAGACGTATACACCTGTGTATTATTCAAGTACATAGTGTATACATGTCGATATATATCAGACTTATACACTTGTGTATTACTACATATTGTTTCCACTATACATCTTTTCATCAAACATTGATCTAATACATATAGGTATAGAGAATGTAATTAAATATTTTTAATTGTGTTCTAGCTGGAACAATATTTGAAAATGTTTGTATTTTTTTAAAATTATGAAATATTAAGTTAGGTAATATGTGAGAGAAAAAAAAATATAGAGAATGTAATTAAATATTCTTTTAATTGGAAAGAGAAATCAAGAGAGAGAGAAAATTAATTAATTAAATGAAGATAGAAATATACAATTATACCCTTGTGTCTATTAAAATACTTGTAAGTTACAAAAGATAATTAGAATCTTGTCATTAAAGAAAAAATATAGATCTACAAAATCAATGGCCAGAATAAGTTCATTTTGTTCACAAATATATATACATATGGGGAGGTTCATTTGAGAAGAAAACTTAATTGAGAAGAAAAAGAACAAGTGGTACAATTGTAAAATATTAAGCAATTTTTCTTTCATCTCATTTATTACTATATTTAAGTAATTAGTTACTCATAAAAACTATTATTCTCTACACTATTTTTTTCTTACACATATAAAAAGTTATCCTACACATATCGAAATTTATCCTACAAATATTTAAATTTATCCTACACAACTCGTAATTTATCCTACAAACCTAGTAATTTTCCCTACACTCTAAATTTTTTTTTTATTTTTTGAAAAAAAATATATTTTGAAAATAAGTTACAAATTTAATTTATTTTGTTATTAAAGAGGAAGACTAGAAATTAATGATTTATGTAAGTTTACAAATATACTCTTACATTAAAATTAAATGCAAATATTAAATGAAGTAAAATGAATCATTCTTATTGGTTGAAACTTCTTCTTTTTTCTTCTTACAAAACATTTCTTCTTATTTGAACCCTCATATATATATATATATATATATATATATATATATATATATATATATATATATATATATATATATATATATATATATATATATATATATATAGGAGAAGGATCTGTTAGGAACCACCCTTTATTGCGAGAACCGCGAGAACCAGTGTGAACACAAACAGTAATACCTAAAAAAATCTAAAAAACACCCAAATTTTTTTTTTACCAATTTTTTGTAAAAATTGCTATATTTTGTTTACAATAAAAAAATTAAAAAATTAAAAAAAAATTTCGAGTCACAGTTATCCATGCACATGTGCATTTGTATCATTTCTTTGACAAATTACGTAATTCATTACAAATATTAGACAATTGCACTTTCATTTACACTACCACGTGTAATACACTACTTTCTACGTTAACAATATTAGAAATGCACATGTGCATCTATATGTATCAACATGAAATAAGGTGTGTTGGTGCACTACTTTCTTTTTCATCTATCATTACATCCATAATACACAAACATGCACCTGTGCATTTTTGTCATTTCTTTGACAAAGTCCGTAATTCATTACAACTATTAGATAATTGCACTTTCATTTACACTACCATGTGTAATACAATACTTTTTACATTACCAATATTAGAAATGCACATGTGCATCTATATGTATCAACATGAAATAAGGTGTTTTGGTACACTACTTTGAATACACTTTCCCTTTCATATATCATACCATCCATAATACACTACCATTACCTCCTACCATCCATAATACAATACCATTACCTCCTACCATCTATAATACAATACCATTACCAATATTTTCACTTTATTACATGTATGTAAACATCATTTATACCATCCAATCAACATATTACATCATAAATTGACAACTATAACCAAACCATCAACCACTAGATATAACTAACCAAAAAACATGTATATAGTGTAACACCTCGAAATTTTGTGTCCAATAATGTATTGACACGTGTCTTGAGTTACACGTGGCATTTAATATTAAATAAAGGACTAAAGTTGACAAACCTTGAAAGTATGTAAATTCGAGGGTTATAAATGTCAAGCAAGGGTAAGTATACTGTATAGTAACCCTAAACGATGCTCGTACCTTCAAACGAATAAATCATGGATCGTACGGAAGCGAAACGCGGAAGAAAGTGAGAGATTACAAGCTGCAGGGGTTAACTGTGTCAACATGTTTAATTATACCTCTGAGTGACCCTTTGACGTACCCGAGGCTTTGTAACATTAAAATACGCTCACTAAAATGTACTATATAAATTCCACGAAGTTCCGTTTTAAAACGAGAAAGTTATGATCAAATTCGTACGAGAAGGGTTAAAAGCGTCAACAATAAAAGTTAAAGCTTTCCGAATAATTAACAAACTAACCGGGGACTTAACAATGCGGGTAAATAACACGAGGCCCTTAGTTGTAAATAATCAGGGGCTAAATCGCAAAGTTACCCTTTCAAACCCGAAAGGTCAGGTTATTAACTACCGAAGATTTCGTTATTAATTACAAAGATTTAGTCATGATTATAAAAGATTCAAAATCCAGAAAAATTAGACCTAACGCGGGCCGCGTTAAGGTCTTGGGTTAGTTAATGCGGGCCGCGAGCCTTCTGTTTATACGCGTCTGATTTAGAGAACTCAGGCGACCCGCGTACAAGTCTGCCTGATCTCCCATGCGGGCCGTGTGAACCATACAGATGCAGAAAGTATGGGCAGATTCAATGATTTGGCTTGTAGACGAACTTGTGAGCAATCAATGAGGCATGGGTGCCCTCTACCTGACCCCTAGCACCTTAGGACACCTGCTGAACATCCATACTTATTTGTAGCCTGAGTTGTGATGATCTAAGGGCCTTTCTTTCACTATAAATAGGCCTACATTGTGCATAAGTTCACCACACCTCAAAACACATCTCCTGCTCATTTCTGAAGCTCCCAAGTGTTCTTCTAACATTCCTAAATCGTGCACAAGTCTCTGTAAGTATGCCAAACCTTCTATGGCTTCGTTTTTGCTTAGTTTAGCCTAAAAGTCAATCCGTCGTAACTAACGATTGACTTTGCGATAAATCATGAATGGTCCAGTGAATTGTCGAATCAAAAGTAGCTATGTGTTGGTATTTATGTGGGTAATAAACCTCTAAAAGGGTTCCCCCTGATCACCACTCTAACTAGTTCAAATGTCGAGTCAAACGTATACTTAAAAAGTCAACAGAAAGCCATTTTTGCGATTCTTGCATATTCTGTAATATAGATGATATGAAAGCTGTTTGAACACTTATAAAACATGATATTAAGTATATAAACTTGTCTGAGCTCGTTTGATTCGGCCATTTGCTATATTGACCCGGTTCGGAGCCGAATGTCGCAAAAGTTTGACTTTTGCTTTGACTTCAGTTCTGACCCGTTTTAGTGCAATGTAGATATGCCTTAGGACTCTCTTAGTACCAGGTCACGTGATGGTATCACCCTCTGTGACCGGTTCGTTGTTTGTCCGAGTCTTTTACGCATTTCCCTTAATTGCTTAAAAGTTGACCGTAACGCCCTTTTCAAAATAAAACGAGTATTTCGGACACATGAAGGGACCATAACCTTGCTTATTAAATTCTAAGCATGTCCCTAAAGTTTCACGCCAATCCGAGGTCTAGAATAGGAGTTATGCTAAATAGCGCAAATAAAAAGAAACTTTTGTAATAAACGGCGCGATTAGCATAACGCCTACCTAAACCAAGATTTCGTCACCAAACCTTTTACTTACTGTTGTAAATTAATATTTCGGGATTTTTAAAGATTTTTAATCATTTTTAACCTGCTCATAACCTACGGTTATGGCTACGGTTCGGTAAATACCGAATATGCCCTTTTCGGCCAAAACTTGAGTTCTATAAAGTCTTTTGACCCAATTCCAGTTGCTACTGATTTTAAATAATAAATAAAGTATTTTAGACTTTATAAACTGATCGGGAAACTCAGATTTCCTGTAGAACTCTAAAAACCTTTTGAAAATCCTTAAAATGACCGGAAAACCCCTACGGGGCGTATAATAAACTTAAACTCGTTACGAGCATCGCGGAAGGTATCCTACTGATACCACAACCTCTTTAAGGCATATTGACTTGGGAAACAAGTGTAGGACTCTTACGGTTACCCGTTGCGCCTATTGCGCGCACGGTTCAGCTTATGTAACTAGTTTACATAAATTAGCCGATACGGGTCAAACCATATTATTTTGACCCCAAAATCAAGAGTGTGAATATTAAACCCATATAAAACAAGTCTTCGAACTTGTTGGGTCAAAATCACATTCCATTCCCGGTTTTCGCCTTTCACGCGATTAAACCGTATCTATCCCTTGAAACTGACCGGTCTAGGCTACGGCTAATATAAAGACCCGTTAGGATTCTAATAGGTTATTTTAAAACCTTCATTCCAGAATAGGAGCCCTAGTAAAAGATATCTGTGATTTAATCAATTAAGGACAATACTTGCAAAGGTAAATACTTTTAACTTATTTTCCGTTATACGGGCTTGGGTTACGGTATATTAAATACCGCTTGATTGAGCATCAAATCTTCCATCGGTTAGGTGGTTAATTAAATAATTTGATCGGCTCATTTAAACAGTCTTGTTACTTAAAAGCCTTTGGGGGGTTAATGACCATGTCCCGGATATCCTAGGCATCATTTTACGAAATGGCCACGACCTCGACATCCGGGTGTAGGCGTACACCTGGCATTATGTCTATATTATTAAAAGACGTAACCGTTGGTTTACCCACCTCGGTTTTACGCAATGTGGTGTGTCTATTGATCTTTAACCCGGACTAGATCCGGGCTACTGAACGCAAAGAAGGAACATGTAATTCGTTCACAAGATTATAATATTAAATAATTCTTTCAAGTTATAAAAGAGTTTGTGCCTTGTGCATTCAAATCAATTTTAAATAAACATTTTCAAAAGTGTCGGTTGAATGTATTTACCAGTGTAAACTGAATTATTTTCCCAAAAAGATTAAGTGCAGGTACTACACGTAATCGGCTGGCAATAGCTCCTTAGCATCTTAAGAAGTCTCGCAAGCTTTGATGCCTTGTCTGTTGAAAAATACTTTTTGTTATTTTGATCCCCCTGTGGATACCATTCGACTATTGTGATACATTCGATATTACAATCAATGGTTGAATTATATTTATCTTTATGCTTCCGCTGTGCATTCATATAATTGTGTGGTTTGACTATATTGTTGCCAATTACGTCACGGTAATCCCCCACCGGGCCCACCGGTGATACACGTGGAAATCGGGGTGTGACAGGTTGGTATCAGAGCCAACATTGAGTGAATTAAACACTATCCTAATGTGTTTAATCTCAGTGACACAATTGCACATACTTGAGTCTAGACAAGAACATAGGACAAATTCGAATTGTTATTCCAAATTTGTCTTTTTCTTTTATTATTGTTATTTAAAATTTTTAAAAGCAGGAAATATGGCACCTGTAATTTTCCGAGGAAGAGGAAGGGGAAGAAGAGGCAGAGGAGAGATCGTTACTCACCACGATCACGAAGCTGGACCTTCAAATACGCGAGCTCCTTCGACCACAAGGAGTGAAGAACCGCAAAGACGGAGAAACCTTTTCGAACCTGCGAGGCATTCTACCTCGCACAGCTCGACGCCATCGTACCGTCACTCGTTCGGGCCAGATTCCGAGAATGATCCCATCAACCCTCAACCCTCCTACATGCCTCTACAGCGTTCGGTATCGCACCGTGCTTTTGACGATCCTACTCCATACTTCAGAGGTCAGTTTAACCCAGCTGACTACATTCAGGAGCCTGCAGGCTTTGTTCCGTTAGGACCATAGGATCACTTCTCCGAAGACCACATGGATGAGGAAACGGATCCAATAGAACCTACTCGTGGTACGCCCACCCATCCTATCGAGATCTCCGATGGGTCTTCTTTTCATGGGACACCTTATCAAGGCCCAGATAGCTTCCAAGCGTTGTTCGACCGACATGAGTGGTACTATACACCATCTCATCAGACATCACAACAGCCGCAACATCCGCAAGATCCCTCCGAGGATCCACGCTTCGTGGCAGTTACGCCACCACCTCCGCCACCGGTACAGCCAGTAATGCCTGATCCGCCAAGGCGTAGGAGGACAAATGCCCGTATGTCCACACGAGGAGGGGATTTCCACTTCAGCACTCCTCGACACTCTAGTAGTAGCCACTACCCGCCACTACCAGAAGAAGGACCTGCAAGTCCAGTACAGGAGGCGAACTCCGCACCAGTTGCACCATCTTCGCCACCGTTTGGGTATGACCACCCAATACCTGCGTACATGGGCCCAACGGCATACAACCCGTTTGAACCATCGTCGCACGCACATTACAACTACAACTATGAGCAAGACCCATATGTGGTAGGGGCTAGGTATAATGCCCGCTATCCAGACGGAGCTTTTGGAAACATGGGGATACCGGACTACTCAGCTCATGGGTATCCAGCACCTCCTAGACCTCCAGTTCCGCAACCGGCGCCACAACCACGTTTTTCCCCACCTGAACAAGAAGAAATACTCCACCGTTTGAGCCGTGTGGAAAGAGACTTCGAGGAAGAACGTAAGAGCCACCGAGGATTCCTCAAGGGCTTGGCAAACCTACTGAAGGGCAAGAAGAAGAAACGAGACCCTTAGTCTCCGTATGGATTGTTGTACTTACACTTTAGTCCCTGCGTGGACATTTATCGTATTTCAGTCCCTACGTGGACTTATCTTTCGGTCCCTACGCGGACACCTATCTTGTATTAGTCCTTGCGTGGACCTGTCTTTTATTAAACCTCTATGTAGGTATGTACTTGTTTAAAAGTCCCGTTTAGGGCAGCGTGTAATCGTATTGAAGTTTTGGAATATTATGTTATGAATTTCATTTTGTTATTACTATATATGAAATAAATCAAAATCATTCCTTTTAATTTGATCTGCCTAAATAAAGAATCTTAAGAGTGAAACCTAGCCAGGTGTCTTTTAAGATCCGGCCAAGATGGTAAGACCTAATTAAAAGATTCAGATTCCCTGTTAACCTCTGTAAGCATGTTAACAAATCATGGCAGATGTGATTCATTAAAATCGCACACGTCATTCTTATACAAGAATCCTTTAAAGGATTCCAAATCCCAAATTAATGATATAATAAATCATGGGTTAGATCATCAATGAAGATGATCAATTGTTAAACATCCATTAGTGATGTAGTGCCTACGGGCCATAATTGTTGTCATAATAAGACAAAAGACAGTGGTGGTCTATGACTCCCTGTCAGAAGGGGATAAAAGAACTACGGTTCAAACCTTCATACCTTGATTCTCTGTAATCTCGGCTAATACTATAATAACGTCCTCATGACTAGGCTTTTATGCCACTAACAATATTAATTGTGAATAGGATAAGTATGTTCAAATCCTAAATATAAAGTGAGTAACAAATTAACCGGATATGGTCTTCGTTACCATGGTTAAATGAATTGCCATAAAAGACAATTCTATAATAAACTCCTAAATAAAATTTTCATTATCTCCTGCAGCAGATACAAGCTACTATGGCGAATCCTAATGGAGAAAATAGTCATACAAGTGAAGATGATTATGATAATGCCCAAGTACATTTAACGGGCGCTCAACTAAAGGCTCTTGTCGACAACGCTGTGCAAGCAGCTCTAGATCGACAATATACCGAATCTCGAAGCAGAACCGTTTCCAAACCACCATCAAAGCCGAAGACACACTCAAAATCCCACAGCAAACCATTATCCAAACCACTCTCCAAACCCAAAAAGGACGACGACAATCACTCGTCAAATGAAAACAGTGTTCGTCGTGAAAGGGAGTATACTGATGCGTCCGGTGCCAGGGGCTGCACCTACAAGTACTTTGTGTCTTGTAAACCCCGAGACTTCACGGGGGAGAAAGGTGTCGTCGAATGTATGACGTGGCTGGATGAGATGGACACTATGGTGGACATCAGTGGCTGTGCGGAAAGGGACGTAGTGAAGTTTGTGTCGCAATCGTTTAAGGGCGAGGCACTGGCTTGGTGGAGGGCGTTGGTTCAAGCCTCGGGAAAGACTGTGCTATACAGCATGACGTGGGAGGAATTCGTTTCTCTCATCAAAGAAAATTACTGCCCTCAACATGAGGTGGAGAAGATAGAGTCCGATTTTGTGTCATTGGTGACGAGCTTCAACACGATGTCTCGATTGGTTCCATATCTGGTAACCCCGGAACCAAGGAGGATCGCTCGTTTTATCGGGGGGTTAGAACCCGCGATAAAAGCAAGTGTGAAGGCCTCTCGGCCAACGACCTTCAGGTCTGTAACTGACCTCTCTTTGTCCCTCACGATGGACGCGGTCCGACTGAGATCGCTGAGGAATAAAGAGGCCGAGAAGAGGAAGCGTGAGGACGATACCTCACGAAGGTCGGGAAAGAAGCACCGTGGGAACGGTGATGGCAAGAGAGGGACAGAGTCGAGGAAAGATGGGCAACAATCCGGAGAGAAGCCCAAGTGCAAAAACTGCCAGAAATTCCACTTTGGGAAATGTAGGCTTGGGTCGAACTCACAGTCTCAGTCGAAGTCGCATACTTGTGGACTGTGCAAGTCCAAGGACCACAAGACTGTGGACTGTAAGAAGATTAAAGATGCGACCTGCTATAACTGCAATGAAAAGGGGCACATTAAAAGTAACTGCCCTAAATTCGCCAAGAAGACAGAAGAAACCAAAAAGAATAACGCTAGAGTCTTCAAGATGGATGTGAAGGAAGCTTTGCAAGACGACAACGTAATCACAGGTACTTTTCTCGTGAATAATATCTTTGCAAGAGTACTTTTCGATTCAGGCGCTGATAAATCCTTCGTAGACCAAAAATTTTGCAAATTGCTAAATATGCCTATCAAAACCCTAAATGTGAAATACGAAGTAGAGCTAGCAGACGGCACAGTAGAAACCGTCTCTACTATTCTAGATGGATGTGAAATATCCATTAAGAACCACTCTTTTCCTCTATCTCTACTTCCCTTCAAACTGGCTGGTTTTGACATCGTTCTGGGTATGGACTGGTTATCACACAACCAGGCCCAGATCGTCTGCAATAGAAAACAAATTGTGCTAAAGACCCCGACTGGTGAATCGCTCACCATTCGAGGAGATACGCAGTATGGATTGCCCGAGAATGTAACTATGCTCAAGGCTTCAAGATGTATAAAAAGAGGCTGTGTCATCTACATGGCACAAGTAATTATTGAAGAGCCCAAACCAAAGATAGAGGACATTCCTGTCATTTCGGAGTATCCAGAAGTTTTCCCCGAAGATCTACCTGGGTTGCCACCAGATAGGCAAGTGGAATTTAGAATAGATATCATCCCTGGAGCAGCTCCTATTGCTAGAGCACCCTACAGGCTAGCACCGACTGAAATGAAGGAATTGAGGACCCAGCTGGATGAACTGTTAGCAAAAGGATTCATCAAGCCTAGTTCATCTCCCTGGGGAGCACCTGTCCTTTTTGTTAAGAAGAAGGACGGATCGATGCGTCTATGCATCGATTATCGTGAACTTAATAAGGTTACGATAAAGAATAGATACCCATTGCCAAGGATCGACGATTTGTTCGATCAGTTGCAAGGGGCTAGCTATTTCTCAAAGATCGACTTGAGGTCGGGCTACCATCAGCTGAAGGTCAGAGATGAAGACGTACATAAAACAGCATTTAGGACTCGATACGGTCACTCCGAGTTCCTAGTGATGCCTTTTGGGCTCAAAAATGCACCGGCTGCGTTCATGGATCTCATGAATCGCGTCTGCAAGCCGTACTTAGACAAATTCGTCATCGTATTCATCGACGACATTCTTATCTATTCAAAGAACAAAGCTGACCATGAGAAACACCTACGATGTATTCTCAAATTGCTGCATCGCGAGAAACTCTATGCCAAATTCTCTAAATGCGGATTCTGGCTACGAGAAGTCCAATTTCTTGGACATGTCGTAAGCGAGCGTGGTATCCAGGTGGATCCCACTAAGGTAGAGGCGGTCATGAATTGGCAAGAGCCAAAGACGCCTACAGAGATCCGTAGTTTCCTGGGGTTGGCAGGATACTACAGAAGATTCTTTGAAAATTTCTCAAAGATTGCTGCGCCCTTAACTTCTCTAATCAAGAAAAAGATAAAATTTGTTTGGGGCCCTAAACAGCAAGAATCCTTTGACATTCTGAAACAGAGGCTGAGCAACGCTCCTGTGTTGACGCTACCGGAAGGTACAGAAGAGTTCGTAGTTTACTGCGACGCGTCACACACTGGCATGGGGTGTGTGCTCATGCAGAAAGGCAAGGTGATTGCCTATGCTTCGAGACAGTTGAAGGTGCACGAAAAGAATTACACCACTCATGACTTAGAGCTGGGTGCCATTGTGTTCGCACTGAAACTGTGGAGGCATTATTTGTACGGAATCAAGTTTGTGATCTATTCAGATCACAAGAGCCTTCAACATCTGTTCAATCAGAAGGAGCTAAACATGAGGCAACGCCGTTGGATGGAAACCTTAAATGATTATGATTGTGAGATCAGATACCATCCCGGCAAGGCGAATGTAGTCGCTGATGCCCTGAGCCGGAAAGAAAGGATGAAACCCATCCGAATCAATGCTAGGAGGACGGAAGCAAAGAATAACCTGATTGAAAGGGTGTTAGCTGCACAAAGAGAAGCTGTGTTAGAAGCTAATTATCCTAAGGAAAAGTTAGGAGTAACTGAGGAGCAGTTAACTCTTCACAAGGATGGACTTTTGAGATTGAATGGGCGAATATGGGTTCCTATTTATGGAGGACTACGAGATGTTATCCTCCAGGAAGCCCATAGTTCCAAATATTCTGTCCATCCTGGAGCAGATAAAATGTATCAGGATTTAAAGGCAAACTATTGGTGGATAGGCTTGAAAAAGTCCGTGGCCGCTTATGTAGCCAAATGCTTAACTTGTGCGCAAGTCAAGGCTGAGCATCAAAAGCCATCTGGCTTGCTACAACAGCCTAAACTTCCTGAATGGAAATGGGAGTGTGTAACTATGGATTTTATCACCAAGTTACCAAAGACGAGCAAGGGAAATGACACGATATGGGTTATAGTCGATAGACTGACTAAGTCAGCTCATTTCTTACCCATCAAGGAGACTTATAGCTCCGACACATTAGCCCAGTTATACGTAGATAAGATTGTATCCTTGCATGGCATACCTGTGTCTATTAACTCTGATCGAGATACTAGATACACGTCTCATTTCTGGAAAAGCTTCCAGCAATCTTTGGGCACACGTTTGAACTTTAGTACGACTTACCATCCTCAGACAGACGGTCAGAGTGAGCGTACTATTCAAACGTTAGAAGACATGCTACGGGCATGTGCTATCGATTTAGGTGGTAGTTGGGATAAGAACCTACCACTAATCGAATTCTCCTACAACAATAGCTACCATACCAGCATAAAGGCTGCGCCTTTCGAGGCATTATACGGTAGAAAGTGTAGATCGCCTGTTTGTTGGGCGGAAGTGGGAGAGGTCCAATTATCAGGACCAGAGATAGTTTTCGAGACAACGGACAAGATTGTCCAGATTCGGGAACGTCTCAAGGCTGCCCGCGATAGGCAGAAAAGTTACGCTGATCCAAAGCATAAGGATTTTCACTTCGAGGTAGGTGAAAAAGTGCTACTAAAAGTATCGCCCTGGAAGGGGGTGATGCGCTTCGGTAAGAAGGGCAAACTGAGCCCGAGATACATAGGACCTTTCGAGGTTATCGAACGTGTCGGGACAGTTGCCTATAAGTTGAACTTACCAGAAGAGCTCAATGGAATTCACAACGTGTTCCACATCTGCAATCTAAAGAAGTGCTTCGCTGATGAATCATTGGCGATCCCACACACAGATGTGCACATAGATGAGAGCTTGAAGTTTGTGGAGAAGCCTTTGTCGATTGAAGACCGACAAGTAAAGAAGCTTCGCAGGAAACATGTACCGATAGTTAAGGTTAAATGGGATGCCCGGAGAGGTCCCGAATTCACGTGGGAAGTTGAATCCACGATGAAAGAGAAATATCCCTATTTGTTTGAGTAAATCTCGGGTCGAGATTTATTTTAAAGGGGTGAGGATGTAACACCTCGAAATTTTGTGTCCAATAATGTATTGACACGTGTCTTGAGTTACACGTGGCATTTAATATTAAATAAAGGACTAAAGTTGACAAACCTTGAATGTATGTAAATTCGAGGGTTATAAATGTCAAGCAAGGGTAAGTATACTGTATAGTAACCCTAAACGATGCTCGTACCTTCAAACGAATAAATCATGGATCGTACGGAAGCGAAACGCGGAAGAAAGTGAGAGATTACAAGCTGCAGGGGGTTAACTGTGTCAACATGTTTAATTATACCTCTGAGTGACCCTTTGACGTACCCGAGGCTTTGTAACAGTAAAATACGCTCACTAAAATGTACTATATAAATTCCGCGAAGTTCCGTTTTAAAACGAGAAAGTTATGATCAAATTCGTACGAGAAGGGTTAAAAGCGTCAACAATAAAAGTTAAAGCTTTCCGAATAATTAACAAACTAACCGGGGACTTAACAATGCGGATAAATAACACGAGGCCCTTAGTTGTAAATAATCAGGGGCTAAATCGCAAAGTTACCCCTTCAAACCCGAAAGGTCAGGTTATTAACTACCGAAGATTTCGTTATTAATTACAAAGATTTAGTCATGATTATAAAAGATTCAAAATCCAGAAAAATTAGACCTAACGCGGGCCGCGTTAAGGTCTTGGGTTAGTTAATGCGGGCCGCGAGCCTTCTGTTTATACGCGTCTGATTTAGAGAACTCAGGCGACCCGCGTACAAGTCTGCCTGATCTCCTATGCGGGCCGCGTGAACCATACAGATGCAGAAAGTATGGGCAGATTCAATGATTTGGCTTGTAGACGAACTTGTGAGCAATCAATGAGGCATGGGTGCCCTCTACCTGACCCCTAGCACCTTAGGACACCTGCTGAACATCCATACTCATTTGTAGCCTGAGTTGTGATGATCTAAGGGCCTTTCTTTCACTATAAATAGGCCTACATTGTGCATAAGTTCACCACACCTCAAAACACATCTCCTGCTCATTTCTGAAGCTCCCAAGTGTTCTTCTAACATTCCTAAATCGTGCACAAGTCTCTGTAAGTATGCCAAACCTTCTATGGCTTCGTTTTTGCTTAGTTTAGCCTAAAAGTCAATCCGTCGTAACTAACGATTGACTTTGCGATAAATCATGAATGGTCCAGTGAATTGTCGAATCAAAAGTAGCTATGTGTTGGTATTTATGTGGGTAATAAACCTCTAAAAGGGTTCCCCCTGATCACCACTCTAACTAGTTCAAATGTCGAGTCAAACGTATACTTAAAAAGTCAACAGAAAGCCATTTTTGCGATTCTTGCATAATCTGTAATATAGATGATATGAAAGCTGTTTGAACACTTATAAAACATGATATTAAGTATATAAACTTGTCTGAGCTCGTTTGATTCGGCCATTTGCTATATTGACCCGGTTCGGAGCCGAATGTCGCAAAAGTTTGACTTTTGCTTTGACTTCAGTTCTGACCCGTTTTAGTGCAATGTAGATATGCCTTAGGACTCTCTTAGGACCAGGTCACGTGATGGTATCACCCTCTGTGACCGGTTCGTTGTTTGTCCGAGTCTTTTACGCATTTCCGTTAATTGCTTAAAAGTTGACCGTAACGCCCTTTTCAAAATAAAACGAGTATTTCGGACACATGAAGGGACCTTAACCTTGCTTATTAAATTCTAAGCATGTCCCTAAAGTTTCACGCCAATATGAGGTCTAGAATAGGAGTTATGCTAAATAGCGCAAATAAAAAGAAACTTTTGTAATAAACGGCGCGATTAGCATAACGCCTGCCTAAACCAAGATTTCGTCACCAAACCTTTTACTTACTGTTGTAAATTAATATTTCGGGATTTTTAAAGATTTTTAATCATTTTTAACCTGCTCATAACCTACGGTTATGGCTACGGTTCGGTAAATACCGAATATGCCCTTTTCGGCCAAAACTTGAGTTCTATAAAGTCTTTTGACCCGATTCCAGTTGCTACTGATTCTAAATAATAAATAAAGTATTTTAGACTTTATAAACTGATCGGGAAACTCAGATTTACTGTAGAACTCTAAAAACCTTTTGAAAATCCTTAAAATGACCGGAAAACCCCTACGGGCCGTATAATAAACTTAAACTCGTTACGGGCATCGCGGAAGGTATCCTACTGATACCACAACCTCTTTAAGGCATATTGACTTGGAAAACAAGTGTAGGACTCTTACGGTTACCCGTTGCGCCTATTGCGCGCACGGTTCGGCTTATGTAACTAGTTTACATAAATTAGCCGATACGGGTCAAACCATATTATTTTGACCCCAAAATCCAGAGTGTGAATATTAAACCCATATAAAACAAGTCTTCGAACTTGTTGGGTCAAAATCACATTCCATTCCCGGTTTTCGCCTTTCACGCGATTAAACTGTATCTATCCCTTGAAACTGACCGGTCTAGGCTACGGCTAATAGAAAGACCCGTTAGGATTCTAATAGGTTATTTTAAAACCTTCATTCCAGAATAGGAGCCCCAGTAAAAGATATCTGTGATTTAATCAATTAAGGACAATACTTGCAAAGGTAAATACTTTTAACTTATTTTCCGTTATACGGGCTTGGGTTACGGTATATTAAATACCGCTTGATTGAGCATCAAATCTTCCATCGGTTAGGTGGTTAATTGAATAATTTGATCGGCTCATTTAAACAGTCTTGTTACTTAAAAGCCTTTGGGGGTTAATGACCATGTCCCGGATATCCTAGGCATCATTTTACGAAATGGCCACGACCTCGACATCCGGGTGTAGGCGTACACCTGGCATTATGTCTATATTATTAAAAGACGTAACCGTTGGTTTACCCACCTCGGTTTTACGCAATGTGGTGTGTCTATTGATCTTTAACCCGGACTAGATCCGGGCTACTGAACGCAAAGAAGGAACATGTAATTCGTTCACAAGATTATAATATTAAATAATTCTCCCAAGTTATAAAAGAGTTTGTGCCTTGTGCATTCAAATCAATTTTAAATAAACATTTTCAAAAGTGTCGGTTGAATGTATTTACCAGTGTAAACTGACGTATTTTCCCAAAAAGATTAAGTGCAGGTACTACACGTAATCGGCTGGCAATAGCTCCTTAGCATCTTAAGAAGTCTCGCAAGCTTTGATGCCTTGTCTGTTGAACAATACTTTTTGTTATTTTGATCCCCCTGTGGATACCATTCGACTATTGTGATACATTCGATATTACAATCAATGGTTGAATTATATTTATCTTTATGCTTCCGCTGTGCATTCATATAATTGTGTGGTTTGACTATATTGTTGCCAATTACGTCACGGTAACCCCCCACCGGGCCCACCGGTGATACACGTGGAAATCGGGGTGTGACATATAGGCCTACTTCTCCATTCAAAATCACAAACTTTTTGTACCAAAACATGTTATATCATGGTTATACCTAATGATGCACATGTGCATTTTGAATATTGGTAATGTAAAAAGTAGTGTATCACGAATGGTATTGTAAATTAAAGTGCAATTGTCTATTCCTGATAACGTATTACCGATTTGTCGAAGTAATGATACTATGCACATGTGCATGGATAACTGTTACTCGAAAAAAAAAGTTTCTTTTTGATGGTAACGAAATATAGCGATTTTTTAAGAAAAATATTAAAAAAAATATTTTGATTGCTTTTTTGATTTCTTTTAGATTTTTTTTAGATTTTATTTTTTGTTCACATTGGTTCTCGCGGTTCTCGCAATAAGGGTGGTTCTCGCATGAACCTTACCCTATATATATATATATATATAGAGAGAGAGAGAGAGAGAGAGACAGATGGTAGAGATATTGTACAAAGTGTCTAAAGTGTGAGAGATGTAAGAAGTGTTTTAAACCATTGGATATTTGATCTAATGGTTGAGATCAATAATGTAAATTGTGTTTTAATTAGTAGGCCTGTTTTGTAAAATTCAGGGGTAATAGTATCTTTTCCTATGTTTCAAATATGTTAACCGTATCCTACACAACTTAGACCCCCATCATTCTCCTAAAAACCAGTGATCATCCCCTCAATCTACAATTCTCTGAAATCTTTGAAGATAATCAACATCAAAAAACCTAGAAGTGTTATAACGTAATGCACACACATTGTTAATCGTCTAATTCCTTTAAAATCCAGGGATTTATATAACATTGATATGCGTTGATTTTTTTAGGTTAAATAGCAAAATCGATAGTCAAAGAGTGTTCTATGGATTCTAAGAAAGCTTCGACCAAGATTGTGGGTGTGACGAGGAAGCAACAGGCGGTTGTATCGAAACCAGGTAGGTATTTTATTGGGCTTTTGATTTTAAGTCAGTCTGCGGTGATCTATGGTGTCTATTGATGCTTGTATTGTTTTAAATAACTGAGAAATCAGCTATAGGGTTTTGTATTGTGGCCTGAAGTGTTTTATAGTGTGATAAAAAGGGTGTTATAGTGTTATATACATGTTATATTACTGTTTTATTGGTGTAGTGTTATACGCATCACTCTGTAGTGTTATAAATAGTTATTATAGGATCATGTGGTGTTATAAATTATTCCTGGTGTTTAATAGTCATTTGTAGTGTTTTAACTTACGTTTAATCATGTTTTTAGTGTTATAGTGAAACTTGCAGTGTAATAAATAG
Source organism: Helianthus annuus (assembly GCF_002127325.2). Classification (NCBI taxonomy): domain Eukaryota; kingdom Viridiplantae; phylum Streptophyta; class Magnoliopsida; order Asterales; family Asteraceae; genus Helianthus; species Helianthus annuus. Next base: position 166,264,933 of record NC_035443.2, read on the forward strand.
TTATTATAGCAATGTGTGGTGTTATATACTATTCTAGGTGTTGTGTATCGTTGTAGTTTTTTAACCTGTTTTGTATTCATAGATTAAAGTGGAGTGTTTTATTTAGATTTGTAGTGTTATATATTGTCATACTATATGTTGCTCTACTGTTTTGCATGAATTATAGTGTTATACGTATAATGGATTGTATAGTTTTAAGTTGTGTTTTCAATTGTCCAGTTCTTGTTTTTTTACTAACTGTGAAAGCATTTAATTTTAGTTTGGAGAAGCGGCCGAATACCGAATTTCAAAATGGGAAAGGGCTTTCATAATATTATTCGAAAAAGCATCCCGTTGAGTGATTCAGTAAATGATAACATTGGGAAAGAAGGTATAAATAAAATAAAAACTATAAATGTAAAAAATTACTTGATGAAATATTGTTTTGTTATGCAATGCCACCTTTTGTCGGGATTCGTATACCGTGTATAAAAAATATAAAATGCTTTTGTTTTATGGTTTTCTTGTTTTATAATAACAATATATGTTCCATGTCCAGCTGCAGCACACGCTGCGGACAGTGATGACGACTTCGTGTCCCCGTTGCCAATTACAGTCCCAGCAGGTAAGAACTTGAAAAATTCTAATGAACTATCAGTGTTTTTCATTTAATTGTGATTATAGTATAAGAAACATGTATATATGGGTCTTTCAGGTACATTAACACAACCTACAGCCGCTGATGATGACTTCGTGTCACAAACGATAGCAACAAAACCATCTGGTCAGTACTTTAAAAATATAAAATTATAATCAGTTGTATTATATTAACTGAAATATGTTATGTGACCAGCTGAAAAAACACACCGTGCCGACGACGATGATGTCTTCATGACCCCACCACCAATTACAAATCCAGCAGGCAAGACTTCAAAAACTCGAACGAAAATATCAGTGTTTTCAATTAATTGTGATTATAGTCTAACAAACGTGTATATATGGGTTTCAGCTGCCCCATCACAGCCCGTTGGCGGCGATTTTGACAATGAATCCGAACAACTAGAGGGTAGAAGACGTAAATCGACAGCAACTAGGAAGAAGTCGACAAGGCCACCGGTCTCGTTGCCTTCAAAAAAATATGAGCCGTTCACCGGCCCAAAAATTAAACTGAAGATGTCTACGGATAACCTGGTGATATTGGTTAACAACCTGAATGCAGCGCAAAAAAAGAAGGTGGTGGAAATGGGGTTTGGTTCGTTGCTAAAATTCAATATACGACATGTACCGACACGGCTTGCATATTGGTTGGCAAGCAACTATGACGACATCGCTGGAGTGTTGAACGTTGTCGAACACCGTATACAGGTCACACCGGAGTTGGTGCATAAGATATTCGGAATTCCAATCGCGGATACAGAGATTGTTGAAAAAATCAGAGCGAGAGACAGCAATCCAATTGTGAAGGAATGGAGGGACCAGTTCAAAGATTATACTAAATTGTCGCTAGTTGGACTGAAGGACATGATGGTTTCCGACACTTCAAGTGACTGGTTGTTCTAGTTGAATTGGTTGGTATTGTTTAATAGTGTGGGGAAGGTAAAAAACACCATGTCGAAAGCTTTAAAGGTGCACCCAAACAGTGACCTGATATTGAAAAACAAAATACAATGGCTTGGAATAGTCCGCAAACATCTGAAGGACGTTGCGGAGGCTGCGGAAACAGATGCTGTGTCAGAAAAACACCCACACCTGTCAAGCACAGTGGAGTGTTGACGCCAGGTAATCTAGCTCCTTTCTCGCCCATGACTTCGTCGTTTTGCGCGGAAGTAGATGAACTGATATCAACACGTCAATGCAACGATACACCAGGCACATGATCGAAAGCTATGGGCATCCAACCAGTAAAGTTGGAAAGTGAACTGGAAGACGTCGTAACAACGGAACTATTCATGACGCTGAAAAGGAAGGAAGCGCTTTATTGCAATATAAAACCCAGAGGCCGAAGAGAAACACAAATCTTTCGGATGCACTGAGGTCACCATACGTGCAGCGTGTGGTTTCTTTAACAATAAAGAAGGATCAGTTGGAGGATGCCTTGGCAAGCTGCATATTCAGCACAACAAGAAACAATGGTAAGTATCGACAACACTCCAAAACTACATAATTAAACGAATTTGGTTGCCGATTATTCATTATTTATCGTGGCTTACGTAGGGATACCTTATTCGAGTGCCCACCGGGTGTTTCAATCCTGACAAGCGCATTTGAGTCGATCTTCCCGGAATTGTGCTTAGATGCAGATGTTATAACAGCATGGGTTGCCGTACTTAACTACGAGGAGCGATTAAGGACAACGGGAACCCTCGCGAGGTTGTTTTGCAATGTCGGGATGTTGGTGTGTCATTGCATTTATCACACTTTAAATATACTTCCTAACATCATTACACTATATAACACTATAAGCTGTTTTCATGCAGCAAACATATCCTGTAACAGCTACATAACACTTTATCACAATATAACACACTGCATAACATTATATAGCACTATATAACACTTTATAACATTATAAAATGCTATCATTCAGCATCAGTAGCCTTATAAACAATATATAACACTATATAACATACTATAGCACCTTGTAACACTTTATAACACTATATAAGACACTAAATAACAATATAACTCTGACAATTTAGGACACTATATAACACTATGTAAGACTATATAACACTTTAAAATAAATTACAACTTTTATAACACTATAGGCTGATATCATCCATCATAGGTATCCTTTAACAACTTAATATCAGTTTATAACACTATACTAAATTATAACACTATGTAATAATAAAAACCACTTTTGTGAATATTATTAAAATATCGACTAACTGCTTAAATCTGTGTTTTATTGTATAACACTATATAAGACACTATATAGCAATATAACTCTATAACAATTTAGGACACTATATAACACTATGTAAGACTATATAACACTTTAAAACAAATTACAACTCTTTATAACAATATAGGCTGATATCATCCGTCATAGGCATCCTTTAACAACTTAATATCAGTTTATAACACTATACTAAATTATAACAATATAACACTATGTAACAATAAAAACCACTTTTGTGAATATTATCAAAATATCGACTAACTGCTTAAATCTGTGTTTTATTGTAAATCAGGTGTCAAATGATTTTGAAGGGACCGAAGAAAACAAAACTGAAAAGTTATGTAGCCGAATGGAAGTAGTATTAGCCCACACAGATACCAACAACTTCTGAAGCTTCCAAATGGTATTCATGTCGGTCCTGTATAACAAACACTACATTTTAGTGTTCTTCAATCTTGCACAAAACCAGATATTGGTGATCGACAATATCGAGGGCGATGTACCGATCGACATAAGATACAGTGGTTACGTTGTAAAAACTGCAAGAACACTAACACTTATACAATAGTTGACATAGAACATGCGTAACTTTTAAAAATCCCCATTTGACGTCGAAAATTTTACAGATCACAGCATTCTGTTCGTGTGTCGAAAACCACTCGGTTGCTATCGCTAAAAAACTGCGAGCAACATCACCAATTAGTCTGAAGTTCTCGTGGCAAACACTATATAACGGCGTTGATTGTGGTATATTCGTAATGCGTCATATGGAGACATTTAAACGTATTATTGTAATTATAGTTGATTAATTATTATAGTTGAAAAGGGTGGCAACGCTAATTTAATTTGTGTTTCTAATCACTAGGAACAAGTGTGCGCGAATGGGAGTGCGGGCTATTGCCAGAACGAGACATCATGGGAGAGCTGATGCAAGATCAATCGAAAGAACTATCTGACTTGTGAACAAAGTAATTATAAAAAATGTTGTTAAGTGACGTAAACTCATTTCGGTCTGCGGTGGAGAAAGAAGTTCATGAATACGCAAATTTTTCCTACACCGGTCCCCTGTTAAATATTCCCCCACCTATCTATATATATAGGGTTAGGTTCATTTGTGAACAACCCCCTTGATAGTGAACACTACCTTTGAATATTCCCCCTACCAGTCCCACATTTCACCTATTTTTCCTACACCGGTCCCCTGTTAAAAAAACTTATCGGAGTTAAACTTTTTTCCAAATTATAAACAGATTTTTTAGGGCTTTCGATCAGAACGACGATACAAGTCCATTAATGTAAAACTTAACTCGAAACGGTGCTCCAAACGATGAAAACGACGCTTCAATTCGGGTGTTTAAATTTCCAATTAACAAAAATCAAGTAATTTGGAGCACCATTTCGTCCTAAGTTTTACATCAATGGACTTGTATTGTCGTTCTGATAAAAACCCTAAAAAATATGTTTATAATTTGGAAAAAAGCTTAACTCGTTAAGTTTTTTTTTTTTAACGGAGGACCGGTGTAGAAAAAATAGGTGAAAGGTGGGACTGGTGGGGGGAATATTCAAAGGTGGAACTGTCAATGACCAATGACCTCTAGTTGAGATTATTACATGCCAATTCCCCTTAAAAATAATTCGCTACGAGGGAAGGACCAAAAGTTGGTTCATGAAGACTTTTTAATTGCTCACAGATAAATTTATTTATTTTTATTTTACAATATATAGTTATTAACTTAACTACTATATAGGGAAGTGTTTAATAGGAACTAAGTTGATCTATGAGAACCGTAAGAACTCCAACTTCCAAAGATTTTTTTCAAAATTGTTTTTTTTTACCAATTTCATTTTTAAATTACCTTTCAGAAAAAAAAACTAGAGGGCACTTTTTGCGCTGGGACAGGATGACTAAAACATTTGCGCTACAGTGATTTACTGCACCGTAAATGAAACTTACATGTCGAAAAAAAATCTGATCGTAATTTTTTTCGGATTTTTCTCACAGGCCTCTTTGTTAAGTGTTAATCTACATTTGTGCAAAATTTGGTTGAAAAACTCACACGCGAAATTGGAGTTCTCACAACTCGGGAGGGGAGGGTTCTCATTGGAACCTGATACTCTCTCTCTCTCTCTCTCTCTCTCTCTCTCTCTCTCTCTCTCTCTCTCTCTCTCTCTCTCTCTCTCTCTCTCTCTCTCTCTCTCTCTCTCTCTCTCTCTCTCTCAGAGATTGAGAGATGGAAAACTCGAATGAAAACCACATATGTTGAGAAAACTTTGAAAACTCTCACTAACTCGTGTGTAACATTATCTAAAATAATGCATTTTTATAAAATAAAAAAATAGGGCATGTAATACACATACATTTTAGTGTTTTTAGCAAAAAGAATGGGCTATTGGATTTTCATAATCCTAACTTTCACCTACTGGCCTAGATTAATCCCAACTTCAAAAATTCACTCTAATAATCTCAACTTGTAAGAATGGACCCACGCCAATCCTTTTCTCATTGGGTTAATTTTTTGCTGATGTGCCAACTTACGTGTCACAAACCTAGTTATTGGCTGATGTTGTTGTTTACATGGAACAAACTTAGTTATTAGATTTTAATAATCCTAACTTTCATCACCACCATTAACAACCACCAACATCAACAACCACCACCAATAGCCACCACCACCATCATCACACACTCCACTCGGTTTCAGTTTTTCAGTAGAAATGCTATTAAAAATTATGGCATGAACCCATAAATAATATTCTGGATGAACCCAGTAACAAAACTCAGGATTGGTGCAATGGTTTAGGATTTTGCTGCTTAATGTTACATGCCGGGTTCGAATCCCTTTGGAAGTTATTTTTTGAAGTTTTTATCTTTTTTTCCTTAACTCTCAAACACAAACTAGGAGGATAATTTTTAAAACCAAGACATTAGGTTAATTTTTGAAGTCTTTATCTTTTCATCCTTAACTCTAAAACACAAATTAGGAGAATAATCTTTAAAAACAGTACATCTGTTTTTGGTTTTCTTTTGAGGGTTTAGGTTCTGATAACTGTTTTTAGAGACTTGAATTAAATATTTTGCTTCATACATGTCAATTTATTCATTTAGTCTTCTCCTTCATGTCAATGAAAGTGGTTTGATATAATTTGTTATGAACTGTTGCCAAATATGCAAAATTAATAGCTTAGATGATATGTGATTGACTTCCCCAACAAAAATTCAAGATCATGCGAGGCAAATTTCCAATTTCTTCCAATGTGATTTGTTCCATTAAATATTCTTAAAATTTTATTTGTCTATCATAAGGTAAGGAAAATAGTAGGAGAAAATTGAATATAATATAGAAGTGAGAAATAGATAAGTAAACAATGCTTATTAAGAATCGTCATATTATGTGTGATGAACCTTAATTACCTGACCCGAACTGTTGAACCGACCAAAATTTTTTTATGTCCGATCCTATGAACTTGGAGCACCGTAAACTAGTGAACTCACTGGAAAAAAATTCCTGGATCCGCCACTGCCACCACCACCATCAACAACCACCACTATCAAGAGCCACCACCACCACCATCAACAACCACCACCACCACCATTAAAAACCACTACCATCATCAACAACCATTACCATCAGCCACCACTATCACCATCAGCGGCTGATGGTTGTGGTTATTGGTGGTCGTGTCGACGGTTATGGTGGTGGTGGTTGTTGATTATGGTGGTGGTGGTGAAAGTTAGGATTAATAAAATCTAATAACTAAGTTTGTGCCACATAAGCAACCATATAATCACCACATCAGCCAATAACTACGTTTATGCCACGTAAGATGACACATCAGCAAAAAACTAACCCAATTAGAAAATGATCGATAGGGGCCAAACAAAAGTTACTTTCAAACAAAAATTATACAATAGAATAGAGAACTTTATCATCTTCAATTTGAATAATGTTAATAAAATATTTTGTATTTTTTTAAGAATTCGACACTTTTGATATAAGGTTATCAAATTATGTACGTATGTTACGTAATTATATGTTACGGTGCAATTATACAAATGTATATACCATTGTCCAAAATACACGTGTCGCATCTTGCACTTCATACGTTTCACACTAAAATAACACCTCTTACAGGAACCAGCCTCTCCTTCTCCATACAACACATGAACGAGATTTTACCATTGACAATCGTTGTATGAGTATGTTGTTTAAGCTGATGAGGAAGGAATTGCTGCAATTTATGGTGGAGAAAGTATATAATTTTCTTAACTCTTAGTTGTGCATTAGATGATTTCTACATAATTATATGGGTCGGCCCGATGGGCTTTCTAGTAAATCAAGGGCTTTAGGCCCCAATTGAAAAAAAAAAGTAGGTTATTAAAAAGCAGGTTTATCTTATTGAAAAGGCTAATTATTTGAACTTACTGTCAATAGTTGCCGGAGCCTAGCTGGTTGGCGAATAAATAAAAATTGTTTTGTTGGTCGTTAAAAAAAATATATGAACATAGAAGAATTCTTCAATGGGGTTTGTTTATTTGCATATATCATTAGAGCAAACATTTTTATTTTTTTCTTTGTTGTTGACGACTCTTAATCCGATTCTTTGTAAAGGCTGAATTTCAAACAATGACATAATTAATGATAATCCAATTCGTTTAAGGCTATTTATGTTCTTTCTTATAATGCAAGATCACATAATTCAAACTTCCACACATTTGGAAATGCAACAGTGTAAGACAGTAAGAGGCAACTATTGGTAAATTCATCTTTTTGGCCTCTTTCTATAGTTATAGTTGGTTATTTGGTATGTTAATCCCACCGTCCTAAAAATGAATCTACATTTTACTTGATGTTTAGAAAAATGGTGCATTGGTATTATCGGTCCAGGCCTAGTGAAATGACGAACGCTTAAAAGAAGTATATAAAAAATATTTAACTTTTGGAACTTTTTATTATATTTCAATGACTGAATTTGAGATATAAACATGATCATTGATTCATTTTTACTTGTTATTATAGTTGATCTAGATAAACACGAGTCAAGACACGTCTATTAGAAAATATCTATATTACCAATGAGGTGGTGGTCTATTGGCAAAGACAAAGCTTTTAAACACCTAGGTGAGGGATAGGGAGGTCTTGGGTTCAAGTCCCACAGATGACATGAAATTAAAGAAATTTGCCGTTAAAAAAAAAAAGAAAATATCTATATTGGGCTCGTGGCATGAAATTTTTGGGCTTGCTAGCTAAATATGAAATCTATATTGGGCTCTTGGTATGAAATTTATGGGCTTACTAGCTAAGCTTGCTAAAATAACAACACTTAAAATATTATAAATGAAATTCTGAAAAGTGACTTTATTTTGTAGATATTATTTTAATACATATATGGTTCCAAGCTTAAACTTGAGCGAGCTTGGATAACAATTATTGCCCGAATTAAAAAAAAAGCTCAATGGGCTTGATTGACCACACATAATTGAAACATTGGACTAGCAACCCGAGTACATTTGAAAGATATGAACCAATTGTAGGCCTCATAAAACTGGGACAACACTGAATTATGGATGATTATTTATATACTTTTAATAACATAATAATAATAAAAGAAAATACACATCTTATCAAATTCTTTTATTCTATATGCATGTGAAAACAACCATGAAACTTTCAATGGTATCATTATAGATTTATAGATGTAGTAACTTATTTAGCATGCTAAATTTCTTAGCATTCGTTAAGTGTAGTATCACACATAAATATTTGTGTAATAGTAAGTTAATTATAAGAGGATATGATTTGTATACCATTTTATCTAATTAATGCATCACTAAACATGTAGATGTTTCTTTTATTGAGGCCTTACATGCAGTGGCGAAGCTTGAGATTTCTGACCGGGGGTCGAAACGTATATACCTAAAAAAATTATAAAACCGGGGGTCGAAAACGTATATGACTAAAAAATTCTATACAAAAACTACATACCGGGTACTACTGAGCAAAAAGTTTGGGTGGTCGAGGCGGTGTGTTGTTATGTTTCACGCGTTATAAACATCCATCACAGGAGAAAATCCTTCCACTCCGGCTGCCCTAATAGGGTTTTTGGTGAGTTTGCTATCTGCAGTCAATCGAACAATAATGCTTTTGGTGATATCTTTTACTCCTCTTTGTTGGTTTTTATTCCATATGCTTGAAATTGTTTGTTTTAATTATATGATAGTTAGTATGCCTCTAGTTTATCAAGAGAAGACTTTCCACTCTATTATTGGTAAGAGTGGATTTAAGGCGGCTCTAGTATGTGGGTTTTAGTTTTACTTCTTTTTTTTAGAGATTTTCTATGCTAAAATTTGGTCTCTTTATTGTTGCTTTTATACCTATTTGTTTGTATTGTTCATTCGAGTTTGGAAAATTTTTGGTCAAATGAAGTTTGCTTCAGTGTTTTTATTTACCGTTTGTGAACGGGGTATGTGTTTTGCCCATCAGAGTGGTATTAAAGTCATTGGCTCTTGTTATTGGCTTAAAATTTGTTTGAATGATGAAAGCTATTTTGATGTTTGAAAAGGCAAGATGGAAGCTTCCTTTATGTGAAATATTATTTGCATGTGTTTATTACTAATTAACCTGAAGGTAAAACAAATGAAGAGTGGAATATCTTGCGCAAAAAATGTTTGCGGTTATATTCGTTAGTGGGTTGATGATCATGTTTTGAACCATATTAGGCGGGAGACTCATGCTGGTCATTGGATTAGTGATGCTATCAAAGACAAGTTGTTTGAATTTCATAAAGTTCATACCGGTGATAATTGTTCCAATATATTGACTAAAGCTTTAGCAAAGGAAAAGTTAAAGGTATGTTGTTCATCGCCGAGATGTCTAACTATTTCTCATAGACAAAAGTGAGATTTGTTGGGTCTTTTTTTTTTTTTTTTTTTTTTTGCCTATATGAAAACACAACTCAATAAGTTACATCGGTTAATTTATTTATATTTATATTTGAGTAAATAAATGAAAAAGAAAAAAAAAGTTTCATGTTTGGTGACATCATGATCAAAAAGAAAAAGATGTAAGATTAAATATATATTATTTTATATTTAATCTAGTAGTCACTATAATCATTTACATTATATAGATAAAAATATATAACAACCTATTAAATAATTAGTTGGTAATTGTTGATGGGCATTATTATCTTTATTAACTAATTAGGGTTTCCTCTTAGGTGCATATATAAGGAGACTTATGTAGAGGTTCTAGGGTTAGACACATAACCTAATTACTCTCATAACATCAAATCGCCTCCTCTCCTATACCGGTTACCCTTTATCGGTTCTCTTATCACCATCATTAGATTGCACACTAAGGAGGAACCAGATCAAGCTGACAATCATGTCAAACATTATTGCTGCGTCTCCATCTGGATTCTCTGTTGGCCTATACTGCTGCAATCAGGTATGTTATTCATGTTTTCCATTATGCCTAAAACAGAACTGATCAACATGTGGTATCAGAGCATATGTTGATTAATCAGTTCTGTTTTCGTATCCACTATTCTGGGATTGAAATCTGGAAAACAGAAACTTTTGAAAACCTAATAAAACTCATGGCCAATTTCGAGTCATAAATAACCACTCGAAATCACTGTTTCGAGGAAAAAGAAAAGAAAAAACGTTAAATGTCGACTCGAAATCATAATGGTTGAAATCAACATGTCCGAAATTTGTTTTAGAAGCCTTAATTTTCAGATTTCGGGTTCCTGAATTATGTTATATTTTTAGGGTTAATCATGTGTTCTTAGGAAAATTCGAAATTCCTTTACGTTTTGGAATGAAATTTGAATTGTTGAATGTTTTTCCTAATTTTGATCTGTTTTGTCTAATAAGGATTTTCGAAATCTGTTAAAAGGATAAACAGATTATGATTTTCAAAATATTTTGATTAAATTAGATCAATGTTAAAACAGGAAACTCTATCACAATTCCTAAGAATTCGAATTTTCAGTTATTTTCACAATAACAGCTGTTAACAGGAGTTTCGAGATCACCCTTTTAAGGACCCGAGACCAAGATCTCGACTCGAGACCACAAGGTCTCGACTCGAAATCATAAGGGTTCTCAAATCTTTACAACTCGAGACAACGGTTTCGACTCGAGACCATAAGCTTTCGACTCGAGACCACTGAGGTTTCGACTAAAGGTTTTAAATCTTCACAACTCGAGACCCTGGTTGCGACTCGAGACCTCATTATGGAGTCGAGATCTCATAAAATTCAGTACTCGAGACCATGGTTCCGACTCGAGACCACAAGATAAGTTGAGACTTGACTCGAGATCTCACTCGAGACCTCATAACTGAGTCGAGATCTCACTCGAGACCTAAGACTAACTCGAAATCTCAACCTCATTCCATCATGATGTTTAATGTGAACTAAAATTTAGCTCGGGGCTCCGTCACGAACCCCGTGCAGGGGGCACGCTGTTCCCCTGCACCCCCCAGGAACTCACTGCGGAGTTCGATCCGCGCTAACAGGTGGTTTGCTATTAAATAATTGGTTTTTGTAAATACTTAGTTAATTAATGAGAATCAGATAATGTTTTACAAAACCAAAACGGCTTAACTTGAATGAGCTTCTGATGTATCATTTCTTGCCAAAGCTAATTTAATACATCTATTTATCGTTCGAGTATTACGAAAGCTATGTTGAGTGTGCATTACAAACGTGAATGTCTTAATATCTGGCCAAAGCTGATTTAATTCATTCATGTACAACATACTCAACAGGTGCATAACTAAAGTGATTGTCTCATTTCTGGCCAAAGCTGATTTGTCACAATCACTTTGCACACATGCTTAAATGATTACACTTCTGGCCAAAGCTGATTTGTCTTCGTTTAAGTAGAATTTTAACTAAGTCTATTATTTTGATGTTAGTAATAGGCATATCACAACTTCTTCATATAATGATCCTCACATTAATGATCCTTCATTAATCTTATGATCATTTTGTCTGCTTTAATTTTTTTAAGTACCCATAACTTTACTCACTATAACTTTCTTCTATAAATCAATATATCACCCACTCTAATTCTTAAACCTAAAATGTTTTGCTTCATTTAAAGTTTCTATAAGAATTAGCTCTTAAATTAAATCCTTGATTATTTCTTAAGACACGATAATCCTACTGCTTACTTCTGATAAAGGTATTACAAAAGAAAAGTAGAGCATGATGTATAGGACAAATCGAACATGATGTCTCTTATGATAATTAAGAACTCTCTAACATAATTGCTATCACTAAAGTTATTCCAGATTAAGTCTTTCCTAAGACTAATCTATTATTGTGGAATAATCACAAGAACTCCTAAGATGCATGCCTTCATTTAAAATTCTAAACTATAAAGTTAAGTGGTATATCTGACTACATTATAATGTACAATACCATGACCCATAAAGTTAAGGGCTTACGCAAGGCAATAAGTACAATTTTTCAGTACATTACATACTAAGATTTTCATTTATACAATTTTGATGCCTTATAAATCAACTATAACACTCAAAAGACGAAAAAGTGAAGATGAATTTGCTCTATTTTTGGGTGCCTTTTGTGAAGATAAGAGAAGTTATAGAGATCGAGCAGTAATTCGTTTGGTGTCATCTCTTACTCGTCTTTCTTAGTTTTTTTCCATATACTTGAAGTTGTTTGTTCCAAGTATATTATGGTTAGTGTGTGTCTCTAGTTTATCTAGAGAAGACTTGGTATTGCTTTTTTAGTAGTGATATTAGATTTGAAACGAATCTAATAGTATCGTGGTTTTTACTTTCCTTTTTAGAGGGTTTTCACGTTAAAATTTGGTCTCTCTTTGTTGTTACTTTTATATCTATTTGTTTGCTTCCTCACAGATTCATTCGTGTTGGGAAATTTTTTGGTCAAACAAAATTTGCTTCCGCGTTGTTCGGGCTGCGTGTTTTTCCCGTCATGGTGTACGAGTGCACTTTGGTGTTGCATAAATAATCTTCCTAAGTTTAGAGTTTAATTGGGAAAACATCTTGGACTACTATTCAAAATGTAATGAAATAGTCGTAGTAATAACAAAACTATTAATCATTATAGACACTACAATTCATGTATTGCATTAATTGCCTTAGCACCATTAGTTTGATTCAAGATGAATTTGTAATTGGAATACTTCATGATCAATAGAGAAATCAATCTATGATATCCATTTGATTTTGTTATATTTTTTTTATGTCTCTAAATCATTTTCCTAATAGTGTACGCTAATAACTTAACAACCATCCAAGAGTATAACCTATCAATCTAAATGAGAGGCTCCTTTTGATGAGTTATGTGTGGTTTGCATACCTTCTCTAATCACTACAACAAAAATGGCTTTTTAGGACCTTTTCTGTGGGACGCTTGTAAAAGAGAGTCCTAAAAAACTATTTAATAGGACTAATGAACTTTTGAGGTCCTTTTATAATATACTCTACTAAACCGGTGTCCTAAAAAACTATTTAATAAGATGGATGATTTTTTGGGGTCCTATTATCATATAATTTAATAGGACACTTAAAATGTAGATCCTAATAAAGTACTTTATAAGACATGTAATTGTGAGTGTCCCATTATGTGGTACTGTATTAGGACACGTGTTCATCTGTGGTCCTATTATACATAACTTAATAGGACATGTTGTAGCCAAGTCATAAATGTTCAGTGTTATAGGACCCTTTCTAGTCGAAGTCATATTAGAACTTAACTTAACAGGACACTTGACATTTGGGTCTTATAACTTTAAACTTTATAGGACGCTTAATCATTGTGGTGTTATTATAATACACTGTAATAGGACACTTGATATTTGAGTCATAAAACATTAGTTTTATAGGACGCTTATTCGCTAGAGTTTTATTATAATATAACTTAAAAAGACACTTGACACATTGGTCTTATAAATTTAACCTTTATAGGACGCTTAATCATTGTGGTGTTATTATAATACACTGTAATAGGACACCTGATATTTGAGTCACAAAACATCAGTTTTATAGGATGCTTATTCACTAGAGTTCTATTATAACATAACTTAATAGGACACTTGACACTAGGGTCTTATAACTTTAACCTTTATAGGACGCTTAATCATTATGGTGTTATTATAATACACCGTAATAGGATACTTCATATTTGAGTCGTAAAACATAAGTTTTATAGGATGTTTATTCGCTAGAATTTTATAATAACAATAGGTTATTGACCCGTGATTACACGGGATGGTAGTAAACAAAAAATAATTTTGAAACTAAAGTTTCATCATTCATCCTGCTACATTCTTTCCACCGTGGGTTGTGGTTTTCTGATCTGGTTGAAAGTGGGACACAAACTCAATCAAATTTTTTTTGAATGGCAAACTCAAACTTTCATTCATAAATTAAAACCGAGCAAGGTGTTGGGGTATACACCATACAAACCCCACGGTTACACCATTACATTAAAGTACATAAGAATTTTTGTCTAGACCAAACATGACAAGTCAAAACTACTCCATCTATTCCAAGTAAGTTCCAACCCGCAGTACTTTATGATAGAACATCCGAGGCAAGATCTGATCTAACCCAGCAGATGTACTAGTTGTGATACATATCTGTTCACATAGACATAACTATTAAAAAACTAGCAATAACGATGAAAAAATAATTATTATCAGCGATGCAGAAAAAAAATCAAATACAAGTATTGAATATGCGATGAAAAAAATCATATTATTAAATAACTAATTGAAATCATGAAGCAGCTTCAAATAGATCTTCATCTCCGTCAAAAACTAAGGTATTTTTGTCAACGACGGTCCCATTTAAACCCCTTCTAACCAATTCAATATTCATATTATCATCAAGTTGAGGACCCGTAGATGTGTCACTCTGCAAATGTGTTTCCACATTCTCAAGACATGTTTGTTCATTCATGTCATAAGAATCTCTAGGTGTTGTCTTGATCACAACTTTCCATCCTTTGTCAACACGATCTGCAACATAAAATACTTGTTGTGCTTGACAAGCTAGTATAAAAGGGTCGTTATGAGGGTTCAAACCTTCAAAATTGAGTAGAGTAAACCCATTCTCATCTTGCTTTTTCCTTGAACCATTCGAGATCCAATCACAATGGAACAACCTTTACAGCCGTGGTATGAGTAGAGTAAACCCATTCTCATCTTGAGTAGAGTAAACCCATTCTCATCTTGCTTTTTAGATGACATAAACAACCTTTGCAGTCGTGGTATGAGCGAAAAATGACGTAAAACCTTTGCTCCAATCTTCTTAATCTTCTTATCCGTATCAGGTATGGTTAACTCATCATCAGGATCATTTTCATTTGCTTTGTACCTTGACGTATGACATATATCACATTCTGTTTTCTTACTGTTTTCTTTCCAGTACAGCATACAATCATTAGGACATGCATCAATTTTATCATAACTAAGTCCTAATTCTCTTATTATCTTCCTTAGGTCATACAATGACTTCGGTATGGAAGCATATGGGAAGGCTTCCCTCAATGTATCAAGCATCATGCTGAAACCCTTGTCATTACATTTCCCAATACACTTACTATGAAATAGTCTAATGATAAAAGAAAGAACCGAGAACTTCTTACACCCAGGATATAGTTCTTTCTTTGCATCTTCTAACGCTTTATAAAACTTTTTCGCATTTGTGTTTGGCATACTTTGACTTTCATTTTGTGTCCCTATTTCATTTTCATGTATGTTCTCACCAAACCCGTTGAATGCATCATGCACCAACCCTTGCATGTCATCTTCAGCATCCAACATAGGAGTTTCACATGATTCGGAAATAAAAGGTGCAATTCTGTAGCCTTTAATAAACCCGACACATTGGAGATGCGTTCTAGCCTCCTCCCGATCAACCCATATTTGATTACTGCAATCAATGCATGGACATGATATTTGACCATTTTTACCCTCGGTAGAAAAGATAAAATCAAGAAATTTGTCAAGACCGTTTTCATATTCAGTAGTAGCTCTTGGTAAAGACATCCAACTCGTATCCATCTTAAAACTGGATTAAACAAACAATTAGTAATTTCATAAGTCATATACATGCACCCAATTCATAAGTAATTAAAGAATGTATTTGGTGGCCTCAAGTAAACTAAAAATTTGTTTAACACAACTATAACACTTAAATTAGCAATTAAGCACACTACCTTTTAATTTATAACACTTAAATTACTAATTAACCAAACTATCAGACATGATTTAATCAACTATAAAAAAGGGTTGTTTTGGTTTTAATTTCTTTGTGACAGTTTTACACACAACATAAACCTTTACAAAAATAGTTTCACACACCTTAAAAAAAGTTAATTGAATCCTTCACGTGACAATTTATTGATAAATAAATTGCAGTGATAAAGTTAATTGGAACCTAATCAGCGATTTAATCAAAGTCGTTGTTTGCATCAGTTGTGTTAGGGAATGTTGGGGTTTCAAACAGCAACTTTAAGGGACAAACCAGAATATGGTACGATCTGTAGCCCTTCGCCATGTGTTAATATGTGAATAGTATTCGACCAATAAATGTTTCGACGCGACCGTTTCGACCCGTACCGATTCGACCAATAAATGTGCTCAATAAATGGAACTGAAGATCCGGGTACGTTGGTCATCAAAAGAACCGGGTCGTTGGTGTACCGGATCTTCAGTTCGAAACGGGTACCGGATCTTCAGTTCCATTTATTTGTTTTAGTTTCGCTGTTGTTTCAGTTCCACGCGTACGTTGGTCATCAAAATATGTCCTTCTATTGCAAAACAAGTACATTCTTTGGAACAAAAAGAGCAACGTTTATAGTAACCGTGAATTTTGACTAATCAAGTGCCTGATTTTGTTGTGGAACTTGAAGATACTTGCCGGATAACAATCATACCATTGACGTAGGAAGCACGAGTCAACAGAGGGCATCTGGATGTGACTGCTACAATCGATTACCATTCTTTACAAACTTTGTATCTGTACGGCTTTACTAAAAATATCTTTTGGTCACTTTATGTGCATGGATGGTACTGTAAATTTGATTTGAAGTTGTTTTATTGAGAACAGACTGTAAACTTTATGTGCGTGGAACTGAAACAACACCAAAGGTTTTAGTTTCGAACCTTTGGTACAACAGCGAAGATCTGGGTCGGTCTTGTACCCGTGGACCGATATACCCGAAAACAAAAGAACCGGAACCGAGTATATATTTAGGGTAGTATATTGAGTAGTGTTATAATGGGTTCTCGGTTATCGGGTCAGTACTTACGGGCCGTATTGTAAAAAAAAAAACTGACCCGACCCGACCCGAAACCCGTTTTGACCCGGACCTGTTCTATTGCGAAGTTTATAATTAACCATGAATGCTCGAATTTAATGATAATTCTTGTTTAGGCTTGTAGTTACTGGGTTGAATTGAATCAAATTCTATTTTATTACCATATTCTGTACTTATGACCAGCAAAAGTAACAGTTCTTCCGGTTAATAATGCATATTTGACATGCTTCTGTTATATCCTTCACAAAGTCTAATAAACACCCTTTCTAGTATATATGAAACGGATGTAACTATGCAGGATGCTACTGCAATTCGATTCAGGCTTTATAATGTCGGTTTCGTGGGGCAAAGACCGAGGACCAGACCAATACTGAATCCAGATTAAAACCGGAACCGAAGACCACCCGAGCAACTACAATTCAGTCTGGTTTTCGGGTTTTATTGGTCCATGTTTCAGGTTTGTTCACCTCTACTTTGGACTATAAATCCTTCATATGCTTCCTATAATTTTTTTATAAGATCTACCTCTACTTTGGTCCAGGTTTCAGGTTTGTTCACCTCTACCCGACCCGACCCGAACCCGTTTTGACCCATGACCCGACCCGACCCAACCCGTTTACCAGGTCTAGTGAATACCGATTCCTATTTTTAACTTAATTTATTGATAAATTATGCAGTGATAACATTATCTGAAAAGCATTCAGCCCAACAACATCCAACTGTTTTGCCTATTTAGATACTTACATTGATGAAGATAAATTTAGTATTGATAAATTATGCAATGAAAGCATTATCTGGATAGCATTCAAACCCTAACGAAGATAATGAAGAATTTATATCATATCTCAATCATATAGCAACTTTCAAGAATTTACACATAATAATCAACACATCAAACAAAAATTTTAGCAAACTGAGTGAAAATGTTATAGAAAAAACACCTGAGAGTGAGAGAATTCAAGGGCAGGTGGGCGGTGGCTGCCGGAGTTGGACGACGGTGGAGGTCACGATGACGAAGGAGCTGTTGATTTTGGAGTAATGGTATGGTTCTGCTTTTGTTTCTTCGATAGACGGACAGGGAAAGCAAGGAAAGGGAACCAATGAATTGAACATGAATACAAAAAGTCAAAAGACCTAATACATTAATTTAGGTTTTTTTTAAAGTGCAAACATGGAAGGTTTGTTTATTTATGTACGTATATGTAATCTTTTTATTTTTTAAAACTTTTGTTTTTTTTAAGAGTAAATTTCAAAGTTCGTCCTTTATCTATGTCTAATATATCAAAGTATGTCCTTTATCTTTAATATCTTCAAGAAACATACTTAATGTTTGCAAATCCTTACAAGTTATGTCCTTTAGCCCTAACTAGGTTAATTTTTACAGTTAAGTATGACCAAATGGACCCTACATAAGGGTATTTTGGTCATTTACTTTATTTACTCAAATTAATAAATATAAAAAGTAATAAATAAAACAATTAAAATATATTATATATATTTACGTATATAGTTACAGGAACAAGACTCCCTCTCTCTCTAAACTCTCTCTCTGCCCCACTCTCTCTCTAACTTCTGGTGACACCACCATCTACCACCATCTCCCTCCCTCTGTCGCTCCTGTGCTGGGTGTTATTCCAAACGTTAAAATGAGGCCTAGCTGTATTATCGGCATTTTGGTTACCCTCCAAATTTACCACAACGGGCGTTGACTCAGACGTCTGCCCTGTAGCTACAGACTCAGGCCCTCCCATACCTCCAACCCCAGTAATTTCAACATCAGGGTCACCCGCCACATTATCAACAACCATATCAAAGTCAATGTTTCTACCAGGGGTCGGGATACTAACCGGAGCGGCGTTAAGGGTGCACGGCGACTTTAACGGAGTAACCAAACCTTGGGGCGCCGATTCCGGTTGATTAATAGCAAGCACAGCAGCATCAACCGAGACAGAGGTCACTGGGCTTTCACCAGTGGCAGACGGTGTTGGCTCCACCTCCATCGCCTCTTCAATGTTCCGATTAAGGTCGCTATGATGAAGGGGAAATTGCTCAGGAATTTCAGCGGAGTTGAACAAAGATTCACCGCGATTGAGATCTTGCATGCTCAAATTGGCTAGAGGTTGTCTCGATTTACCTGCTTTCGATGTTTTGAGCGTTCCTTTGGTGACGGGAATAGAGGTACCAGAAGACGATTTGCCAAGTCCGCCTTCCACAATGTCAATTTTCTTGTTGGCACCAGACCTAGTAGAAATACGACGGGAGATCGATTCATTCGCCAAATTGGGCACCGCTGGAGTAACAGGAGAAGGAGTTTGGTCCGGTGGGTGATCCCCACCGGTTGAAGGAATCATTATCAACACAAATCACAAAGATTAGACGGATTTAGACGGTTTGAGAAGGAAGAGAGAACATCGGCCGCTTGAGAGAGAGTTCTAGAGAGAGAAGTTAGAGAGAGAAAGAAAACACACAAATGAAAATCCTTTGATATCTGGATTTGGTTAGAATGGTGGCTGGTGGGGGTGTCTGGCGGTGGTCGTGGTGGTGGCTGGTGGAGGTAATGGTGGTGGCTGGTGGAGGTGATGGCAGAGAGAGAGAGTGTTTGTGTCTGGTGGAGGAGAGGAGGCATATTGTTTTATATAAATAAATGGTAAAATGTCCAAAATACCCTTATGTAGGATACACTTTGTCTGATTTAACCATGAAAAGTAACTGGATTAGGACTAAAGGACGTAACATGTAAGGATTTGCAAACATTAAGTATGTTTCTTGAGGATATTAAAGATAAAGGACATAATTTGATATATTAGACATACATAAAGGACGAACTTTGAAATTTACTCTTTTTTTAATGAGAACTTCATTAAAACAAGGCCAGCCCGAAAAACAACCGGGCGGCCAAACCAACTACAAAGAACAAGAAAACACTATACAAATTTACACCACTCGACCCATGAAACGTCTAAATACTTCGACCTACTCCTAAACCAAAGATACCCGATAGACTTGATCGCACTAAACACCTCCTTAACCTTCGTTTGCTTCCCCGCAAACACTAGCTCATTCCTAGCCTTCCAAATTAGCCAACACGTAATAATGACCATACCATGATACGCTAACTTCTTCTTTCCATTCAAGTGAATTGACAAAAAATGCCCTCATGTGCAAGGCACATGACTAGATTTAACTGAAACATCTATCGGGTTGGGTTCTAAAATGGTTTAACCGGTTGAACCAGGTTTTATCGGGCGGTTGAACCGGCACTACGTGAAAAAAGGGGCTACGGCCACACTTTTGGCAAAACCGCCCTACCACACGTTTATAAAAATGTGTGGCTAAAGGTTATTCATAGATATGTTAATGAACCATATTGGGCCTTAATGGATCATAATGGACAATAGTAGACCACACATGTCTTAATGGACCATATTGGGCCTAAATGAAGCACAATGGACAATAGTGGATCGTATGTGTCTTAATGGTCCTTATTGGGATTTGATATGTCACATTGGCCAATAGTGAATCATATATGTCTTAATGAACCATATTGGGCCTTAGTGGATCACAAGGACAATAGTAGATCAAAATTTCTTAATGGACTTGGGCCTTATGGACCTCCACTCTGGTACTTGATCATAAATGTATTAATGGGCTATATTGGGCCTTAACGGATCACAATAGACAATAATAGATCTGAACCGCAATGTAATAATAATAAATTGACCATATTCCGTTTTTTATGGAACTTAGATCGTAGGATAGAGATAAACGAGATCGTCTTAATGGTACCTTAGGGGAGTGGGGGTGGGAGCATGATAGAATTCTATCACTCGTTTTTTTTGGAACACCGCTGCCACCACTCCCATCACTCGTGAAAAAAAGAACGCGTTGAACATATCACGCGTTGTAAAAAAATGATTGTATGTGTATGACTTGTAAGTTGTGTATTAATGCTTGTACGTTGGAATTCCATCACTAGTGATGACCACCGCCACTAAAAAATGCTTGTGAGTGATAGAATAGTGGTTGCTAACATGGCGGAACATGATTGGATGTTTGTGAGTGATGGGATTCCATCACTTGTAACCACCCCCACTCCCCTTAATCAAATAGTATGCATCTTCGGTTGTAAATTATGCTTAAATGTTGTACCTTAATCAAATAATTTGTATGCATGTTTGGTTGTAAATTGTGCTTAAGTGGTTGTACCTTAATCAAATAGTGGTTTCATTAGCTTACCATGTTCAACCTGTTTTGTATGCATTTATGATTGTAAATTGTGTTTAAGTGGTTGTGTCCTAATCAAATAATGGTTTCATTATCTTACTATGTTCAATCAGTTTGATCTATTCAAATTTATATTGTTTTATTTGTAAATTATTATTATTTATAATAATATAATTAATTTAGCCAAAATCTTACATAAATATAATTTGCACCATATTGATGCAACGGTTGTTGTAATATATGCATTATGATTTGTATAGTGGTAATGATATATAATATATACAGATTACGATGAACCTGTCAAACGGGAAAAAATAGACGCGGGTTCATCTTAAGTCTTAACGCGCGAGTCCTAGATCAACTTAGTTATTTTATTCTATGTTTTACTTTCGGTCTAATTTCTTTGCATTAACACGCCCTAACTTCAGTGTCGGAGGTCGCTGGCAGTAATGTGACATTAGTGCTCGCCCCCGCCGTAACGCAAGGGGTGCTTAATACTAGTTTGAGTAAAATGTCATCCATACCCCTATGAAAGTACAACTTTCAAAACACATTGTACAAGTCACTATAGCAAAAACATTAAAATAAAAAGTACATCTTTCAATGCAGTTGGTACAACTCACAAACACGATTTTACATCAGCCTTAAGTCACCCCCACTAGTTTTTTTCAAAATACAATATCCGATCCATTTAAAACGATAAAAAAAGGATCTTGTATATGAGGAAACAAAGAATTATAGGAAAGATATAGGTGACTAAATATATATATATATAAAATTAAAACGCATAATTTTCAATCTAAAGTCAAACGAACCAAATCAAGCTTTGAATTCCGTTCATCACTCTAAATCAATCCGTAAATCCCCCACTCTGCCACGTTCTCACAAAAACCCTCACACACAGTTCCTTCTCACCTCCCCTTCACTCTTCGTTAACCTGCTTGTTCGCTGCGAAGAAGTCTGGTGGCACGACGCGTGATTATAGACGGCAGTACGCTTTGAACTCTCACCGATTTCCACTTGAGGTAACTCACTGATTGTTGTTTTCGTTATTATCTCATTCGGTTGCTAATATTGAATTTCAATGATGTTAATGGGGTAAGAATTTAGACTAAAAATCATCTAATCCAATTAAAATCACTACCATATTCCAATCGAAATTACCTTCTAGCCGATACACTGGTTCATAAAATCTCGCATTGTTATCTTGTTCATCCACTTTTTTATAAAACTTTTCAACTTACATAAAAGGAGTCATACTGCGAGTGTTGTTCTTTGAGCAAGTAATGTTGACGACTGGTGTATGGAGTGTAAAACTTCTGGAATGCTTAGCACTGTATGATATGGTTTGTAACGAAGTTAGATATTAATATAATAAAACAAAACACAAGCACTGTTGGTGGGTTAAAAAGTTAATTTTCTTTATCAATTATCATACCTTTAAGTCAGCAACTCAGCATGTTCAACTATGTAAATGCTAATCAATCCTTTCTCCCGCCCCTGTCATATTTGTCGTTCCCGCAATTTTACACTATTAATCAAAACATCGAGTAATTAAATAACAATTGTAATTGCATAAGAATCATAGATAAAACACCATCAAATAGGTAAATGTATAGGTTGCTTTGCAAAATTAAAGTGGGGCAATGTTTCTATATCCATGGGTATATAAAAAGCCGCCGACCTCCATCGTCCCTTGCCGACCCGACCCGTAACCCGTACCATTCCAAACCGACCCGACACATACCCTAGGTTTACATAAAGTCCTTTGATGTTCCCCATCTCAAAAGCTGCTGACCCACCACCATTAAAATTAAGAAACATCAGCCAACACACATTTGAGATTTACCAAATCGTTAATCTTGTGTAAACATGTTACATGTACTAATGTTAAACACTGAAACCATACCCATCTGCTCTTGAAATAACGCCAAGATTTGCTCGAAGCCATCTCATCTGAGATGAAATCAAAACCACAACAAATTCAAACTAGAGAGATAAAAAACATGCATGTACCTATGTTGTCAAAAGCGCAAAAAGCGCGCGCCTAGGCGCCCGGGCACAGCGAGGCGCACCTATAGCGCCTGGTGGTAGCCTAGGCGCAAAAATGTGTTTTTTTGAAAAAAAAACGCTGCTGAGGCGCAAAAAGGCGCGCGCCTAGGCGCAAAAACGGTGCTGCGGCGCAGTGGATGATGATTATGGATATTGTGCACTGGAAATTTAAATAAGAATTGATTAACGAAATTAAATTGGGTCATCAAGTTGGAATACATGTTAAATTGAATACTGTTGGGCCATTAGTTACGAACTTCATCTGGGTTGCAATTAATTACATTCATTTGCAAGTTTAATTGAGATTGGGGTGTATCTTTAAGAAAGCATATTAGACTGCTTTTTTTTTGGAATAACGGAAAAAATAGAACAAGGGGCAGAAAGAGACTGAAAATCCCAAAAACAGAAGTAAGTTATAATATTGTATCGTGAATACTAAAAGCACGTCATCTCTCCCATTCGACCTCAATGAAAGGGGTTCGATCACTCAAAGGATTCTCTTTAATTTCTTCCACGATTTTTGTGACTGTAAAGGGCACTTCTTCAAAAACCAATCCATTTTGAGCCTTCTAAATTCTCCATAAGGCTGCAGCAAAGATAAATCCATAAACTTTTTCCATGTAGCCGAACCCTTAATGCTATGCAAATCATCCATCAAAGCCCAAAACTATTTACAAGAATTTTCGTCCAAACACAAAGATGCCACCACACTGCTCTAACCATGACGCACGAGACGACAATGCGGTCAAGGTCTCTTCCCCATACCCGCAAATACTGCATCACGTATCCATTCACGAAACCCCACAAGACGTCAAAGCGGCCTTTGTCGCTATGAAACACAAAACCAGCTTCCACATAAAATAACCCACTTTATGTGAAACTCATTTATTCCATCAATTTCCACGAGACTGCTGTTATTTTCTTCACAAGGCCGACTCTTTTTATTAGCCTAACTTTATTTTGGTATATTCTAGCTAACAGTTTAAACCAATTGATTTCAAGTTAGCAACTGAGAAATTACAAATTACAAGGTATTTGCAACTTATGCACCTTAGTTGCTGATTAGAATTTTTATTTACCGATTTGTTTGTTAGTTATTTACTCATTTTTTTTTATTTTCAACATTATAACTAACATCCCGCCGCAGCGCGCGCAAACGTCAGCTCCTTTAATACAAAATGTAGAAATAAATCTTCAAATTTTTATCAAAACAAGACCATCATAAGGCATACCTCTAATTGTCTGATCAGTTAATCAACTTAACATCTAATACTACATAATTTATAGCAATTACAGTGCCAAAACTCTAGAGCGCAACACATGGAAGTCAACATACTCGTATAACACATTACACACCAGAAGCCCTAAATTTATACACAATAACAATAACCACTGACTCAGATATCCATCACACTTGTTCATCACTAAATCAAAACTAAACCCTAGATATCATAAGCCAAATTGACAAACCTCAATTAACAATCTAATTGATGAATGTAATAGTAGCAATCACGGAAACGATAGAAGTTGGATCACATATACGAACCTGTATCTATGGCAATATGAGAGATTTCTGATCAGGTGTACTTCTTTCAAAACCTCTAAAAAATCGAAATCAGATGTGCTTGCTTGCTTTTCCTTCTTCAAATCCCCAAACTTCAGGTTTGAGATAGATGAACTATACACCAATCGATGGATAACGAAATCAAGTGTAAACTAAAAGTTATATAATCGATTTGTGAAGTTTTGATTTCATAATTGAGATGAACAAATAAGGAATTTAAGAGTGATCGAATCTACATAGATTGATTCAATGATTGAATCTACACAGAAATAACTGGAAGATGAAATGCTTGAAAAATAGGGTTAGGGGGTGTTTGGGGTTCCTTATTTTTCTGACTTTTGACTTATTGGTGGGTAAAAGGACTTATTTTAGTGTTTGGATTTTCTGTTGTTGTGAGACAAGAAGTCAAGAAGTAAGAAATTCTTACTTATTTTGAGGGAAAAGGACTTTTAATAAGTCAGAAATAAGTTAAGCCAAACATGCCCTTAAGATGTTTCCTGAGTGAGAGCAGAGTAGCGTTTAGAAAAGAAATGCACAAATGAAATACTTGATAAAATTTGCCCTAAAACTCACCAGCTAAGTTTGATTTTCTTTTTATAAATCTTTATTTTTTATTTTTCTTATTTATTTGAGCCATTTATGAATGATTTAATAAGATTTTTCTTTTTTGTATACACCAGTAATGGAAGATAAAAGTATGCAAGGACAAAGCTCTAAAAGACGTATGAATGCTTATGAAAGGAGTAGAATGTCAAGGATTCAAGAGAACCAAAAAAAATTACAAGCTTTGGGAGTGAAAAATATTGCTAAATCTTTGACAAGTCTAGCAGAGAGTGACAAAACAAAGAAAAAGAAAAACAAATCAATGGATACCAGCAAGAAAGATATAGATGTAGAGTATATGCCTGGTTCTGATATTGACGTTGAGCAAGATTATCAAGAAGCTGCTACAAAAATCTCTAAAAAGGTACTAATATCAAATACGGATAATATAATTTCTTTCGGTTTCTTCTCTAACAATTCGACTTACAGAAACAACGTCCAATATACATTGCTCCACAGTCCCTGAAAAGATATACTAATTTAGCACAGAAACGATTCATTGCTCCGACTGTCTCCTGTGTGCTAACATCTTCAGAATCTCATATGCAAAAGGGACAAGTAATTGATACAAGTGGGAGATCAACTGTAGCTAAGAGAAAGTTATCTGCAGTTGACAACGATGATGACCACGGGGAGCGTGACATGAGATTTCATGGTACCTATATTTGTTTTTCAAATATTTTATTTATGATGTTTACTTAATATTAAGTCTAGATTCAATTAACTGTTTTTTATGCTTACCTTTTTTGTAACTATAGATATCAATGAAGAACAAGATGATGTTGAGTTTGATGATATTGAAGATATAGATATGAATGAAGCTTATGAAGAACAAGATAGTTTTAAAGATGATGGAGGTAAAGACATGGAAGACTTAGAACAAGTGAATGATTTAGAAAATCAGAACGATGAACTGGTTGAAAAAGAATGTGAAGATCCAGAAAATGAAGAAGAGCATGAAGGTTCACAACAAGAAAATGAAGCAGGTTTATTCTATCTACTTGATTGCTTATTTTTTTGGTTAAATCATATATTTAGTATTTTTTAATGTATATATGTACATCATGTTCACTTTTTGTAGTTCGGAATGTACGTAAAAGAGTGAGAGGACCAACACGTATGCCAAAGGTTTGGGCCCAAGAAAAAGGGGATAGAATTCCTATTTTAGTTAATGAACACGGACAACCTATTAATGACAAAAGTAGTCAACTGACCCATTTCATGGGAACCCTTTCAAGGAGTGGAAAGTATTGTCCGATTTATAAACCATGGAATAAAGTTAAGGCCGCCAAAAAAGAAGCGTTGCTTGCACTCTTAAAGGTACATAATTAAAAATATGTATGTTAATGACTTAAGTATTTGTTTTCTCATGTAACCTGTTTCATTTTTAGACAAAATTTGATATTCCTGAAGCTGCTAAAGGCTGGATATTGCAATCATTTGGGCGGAAGGTGAAGAACTGGAGGGCAAGAGTTAAGGAACTATACCATGATCCGTCTTTGTCACTGAAGGAACAAATAAGTTCTAGGCCAAAACAAGTGCAAAAAAAACAATGGAAGAAACTTGTGAAGTATTGGAATAAAGAAAAGTCTAAGGTATGAAATAGCCTACCACTTTAAATAACATTAGTTTATTTCCCATTCTGAAATTTCACTTGTCTACTGAAGCTCGTAAGTGAAAAAAACAAGGCGAATCGGGCAAAGAAGAAGATGGTTCAAGTAACGGGTAAAAAAAGTTATGCTCGAGTCCGCGAAGAGCTCAAGGTGATTGTATGAGATAGTGCAATTGTTAATGTAGCATGTCGATATCCATTGTTAATACTTATTTTCTTTTTATTCAAACAGGCATCTAAGGGACAAGATCCAAGTCGACTGGAAATGTTTCGTGCATGTTTCTCCAAAGATGGAACTACTAAAAATTTGGAAGCTTCAAATGCAATTGTAAATAATATGCTTATATATTCATACACATATTTTTTCTATGTGTTCTTGATGCTCTTAAAAATACATACCTTATTTTTGTTACTATGTCTAATATAGGCACAGATGCAACAACTTAGTTCTAATCTTCCCGAGGGCTCGATCGATAAGCCTGGACCAGATGATGTTTTTTCTAAAGTAATGGGTAATGATCGAAATGGTGATGCGGTTATGTATGGTCTGGGTGTTCGTGCTGCTGATGTTTGGGGTGTAATACCAAGTCGTTCAGCATGTCATAGAGAAAACATCCAATTGAAGTCTCAATGTGAAGAACTTACTAGTACTGTGGTCCAGTTACGAGCCCAAGTATCAGAGATGGAAGGGTCAAGGGGTGGTTCCAGTGTTCAACCTCTTGCATCACAACATTTCCCCAATGTAACCAATGGACATCAACGTTTACGGGTATTTTTCTATAAAAATCTTTAAAAACCAATTTTCCTTAATTTTTCTATAAAAATGTTAGCCTACTAGTATAAAACTTTATTAATTTTTTTGTAAAATGATTTGTTGCACTATTATGACTAGAGTTTAATAAATATTTGTTGAAAACTAAAATCTAGGTCGGAGATGAAGTTTTCCTCAAAAGCATTCTAAACTCTACCGAGATTGTAGCAAGAGGAAGGGTCCAGAGAGCTTGGACCCAAATGATCTAGTTGGTGGTACAGAGATTGGACCAGAATGGTGTGAGGTAAACGTTCAAGTACCAATAAAAAAAGATGAAAACTTGGTAAGACCATATGGTTTATTTTCTACAATTCAAGATTGTATTGGTGCACCCATCGCATGGCCCTGTCCATTCATCTCGGTATGTATTTGTTAAATTTGTGATACAAATAATTTTAATATCATGGAATTTAATGCTTATACATGGATGGTTTATTTGTAGGTAGTCCATGAGGATTGAGGACGCAGATTGAGGACGCATGATGACTCAAGATTTTATGCTTCTTATTTCTTTAATTGTTTTTAATTTCTTTGTTAAATGTTAAGACTTTATTTTAGATAATGTTATAACTTATTTATGGTTAGTGTTTTTGTTATGAACATGTTTTTTTGAAATATAATGAAGTTTTATTTCTTTCATTAGTTGATTTTATACAATAACTATTAGGATGTTATATGTTGATGGCCAGTTTATAAAATTGGTTTTATAATTTTATTTGGGATATTAGGACCATTTTCTTGATATTTAAAGTAGCTATAACGTTACATCATAAGGGTCCTATAAATTAATTTTTAAGGACGCTTGTATGTGTATCAAAAGATTAAAAGTGGGTAATCACATATTAGAACATTGTAAAAGTGTCTTAATATGTTCTTTTTAGGACACTATTTAAGTTGTCTATTGACACATTATGCGACCATAAAATTGGTTTCATAATCTTATTTGGTATATTAGGACCCTTTCCTTGGTACTAAATTAGTTATAATGTTACATCGTAAGGGTCCTATCAATTAATTTCTAAGGACGCTTGTAAGTGTATCAAAAGATTAAAAGTAGGTAATCACATATTAGAACATTGTAAAAGTGTCCTAATATGTTTTTTTATGACGCTATTTAAGTTGTCTATAGATATATTATGCAACCATAAAATTGGTTTTATAATCTTATTTGGTATATTAGGACCCTTTTTCTTGGTACTTTATTAGCTATAATGTTACATCGTAAAGGTCCTATCAATTAATTTCTAAGGACGCTTGTAAGTGTATCAAAAGATTAAAAGTATGTAAGCATATGTTAGAACATCGTAAAAGTGTCCTAATATGTTTTTATTAGGACACTATTTTGGTTGTTCAAAGACATATTACGCGACCAGAAAATTGGTTTCATAATCTTATTTGAGATGTTAGGACGCTTTTTTAGTTCCGAGACTTATTACGACCCCTTTACATGAAACGCTTTTACCGTTGGTCCTGTTAAATGAAAGGTCCTATAAAATAGCATTTTAGGACGCTTTTGCGTGTACTAAAAACCCAGTTTTCTTGTAGTGAATGGGCATATTTGGGTTATGTACAACAAATCCTTAGGAATGGCTGCATTAGTGAGGTTGGCATTTGGGGCGAGGCTCTTGGGGATCCGAACCAACATTCCATAATGTCTTTGATCAAAATTTACTGATTTTGTCCTCTCTATTGCTAATCACAAAAGTGGCCATGAATTCTAACAACTGAGGTGTTAAGATAACGTATACTCAAGACACATACTCAGCTCTAAAACGGTGGGGTGTGGGCACGGGGAGCACCTCGGGGTGCTGAGCTGGCTTCGGTCCCCGTCGGGGAACACCACCCCTCCCGATCTCCCCGATGGCTTGTGTGTGTATTTTTATTGTTTTTTTTTTTTGTTTTAATCGATATTTAATTGATTTTTTTAACGTACTCTATTTTGTTTTTCGCAGGTTAAAGAGGAAAAAGATTTTGTGTTGTTGCAGGTTTTATTTAAAGAGGATACAAGGTTTATTTGTGTGTTGCAGGTTTTACTCCCTAAGTTTATTTTTTTTAACTTGCCAACCCCTCAAATTTGGTTTTATTTTTAAAATTACTCCTTAGAATTTGGTTTTCATTTTAAAAAGATGTATCAAATTTGTTTTTAGTTATATATTTTAATGTTTTAAAGTTTAATTGAATTTAAAGTTATGTTTCGTTATTTTTATTTTAACAAAAAAACCTAATAAAAATGTTATTTTCTTAAAATATTTGAATTTACTATAAATAAAATACATTAAACGAATAAGAAAATGTGTTTAAAAGTAAAATACATTAAATAAAAAATATAAAAAAATGGCAGTTTTAAAGTTTAATTGAATTTAAAGTAATGTTTCGTTATTTTTATTTTAACAAAAAAAAAAAAGAGTTAATTACATAGTTAGTCCCTGTGGTTTGCACAAAATAACATACTTAGGTACTAATAGTTTAAAATCACCTTCTAGGGTATTAACTTTTCATTTTGTAACGCTTGGAGGTATTAACTTCTAGGGTATTAACATAGTTAGTCCTTGTGGTTTGCACAAAATAACATATTTAGGTACTAATAGAATGTGATTTTAAGCCTACAAATAACGCTAATACCTCCAAACGTTACAAAATGAAAAGTTAATACCCTAGAATGTGATTTTAAACTATTAGTACCTAAGTATGTTACTTTGTTCAAACCACAAGGACTAACTATGTAATTAACTCAAAAAAAAACCAAACAAAAATGTTATTTTCTTAAAATATTTGTATTTACTATAAATAAAATACATTAAACGAATAAGAAAATGTGTTTAAAAGTAAAATACATTAAATAAAAAATATAAAAAAATGGCAGGTGTAAGAGCGAAGACGGAGGAACCACACCCCACTCTTAGGGGAAATTGGTGAGGTGGAAGGAGGGTGTAGGTCCCAATACGGATCGTCGGACTAAGATGATTTCTTGTTTCGGGTGTCGTAACGAGTGCGGAATCCCCGTTACGACACAAACCGAGCGAGAGAGTAAAATACAATAGAAAGATTCAATGATTAATGCTCAAAATGTATTGATTCAGCCGAGTTTTGATACAAGAATGATACAATATAGTGCTCTCCAAAACTCAGTGTGTACTCTCATCTAACTTTATCTGTTTGTGAGTTGGCTTTTTATAACAACCTTATCCACACATGGCCAACGAAGAGTTGATCTGGGCCACGAACCATTCATCAGGCCACGAAGAGTGAGTCTTCGTTGGAGAGACTCTTCGTCATAAGAGTCTTCGTCGAGGAGACATGGCCGACGAACAGTGGAGTCTTCGTTGGAGAGACTCTTCGCCATAATAAGCTGGACGAACACTCAGTCTTCGTGACATTGGAGTGTTCGTCATGCATAGTGTTCGTTGACATGAGTGTTCGCTGACATGAGTGTTCGCTGACATGAGTGTTCACTGACATGAGGACTTCGTCATGCAGAGTGTTCGTGGACAATGGAGACTTCGACCACTTAGTCTTTGTCACATGAATTGAGTAGAGTCTTCGTGGGAATATTGAAAGTGACAATTAATTGGTTCAAATGAGAGAATTCACGTTGACTACATGCAGTCCAAGCATTGATATGTCATCACATGACATCATCATGATGATGTCATGGTGATGTGGCGTCCAATGACGGTTCGCGGCTCTTCGTGCTTCGCGTGTTGATCTCTGTGGCGCACGATAGAGGAATGTCATGACGGCGGTCTTGAACCGAACCGAGCCGCATCCATAAAATGCATCAACAAAGGGTGATGTGGTGCCTATATGGATTTAGGGAAGGGGGAACTGATGTAATGAAAATTACATCGGTTTCCATGTATTGCTTGTATAATAATTCGAGTCGTTTGTGTCATTATACCATCGGTTTTGTATATTATCGTGTCTTGTGTGTTTTGTAGGGTCCCGGAAGTAAAATCAAGTTGAAACGTTAAAGAAACCAGCACACAAGAGAAGGTTTGGGCTTAGTGAAGGATTCTCATGGAATGTAAATGAATATTTGAGAAGATGAGATGACAGAGAATTGAATTACGAAGCCGTAGGCGAAAACGGTGAAGACAACGGAGTTGAAACGAAGAAGTTATAACGAAAACGGGTTTCAGTGTATGGATGGTGGTCGCGTTGGGCGACTGCGAAGCATTAACGAGCTCGTGCGATGCAAGTAGAGGCCTGGTCAGTGCGAAAAAGTCCATATTTAAGCCTATTTAAGCCCATAATTAACCTTAATCATAACCAGACAACCGTAGAAGGATTAAGCAGCTGCAAATGGAGATTTTGAAGATCATGAGAGCTCGGGAGTGAAGAATTGAAGCGTGGGATCGAAGCTTAGCATCTTATTACTCTCTTCTTTCGTTTATATTCTTTTTACCATGTTTGATAAACTTTTGAAGATGACTGTTCTTGAATTCATGACTATGTTAGGCTAGATTTCTTATCACTATCTAAGTCATATGATGATCACACTTGTTTGACATTGTTTCTATTTGGTTCTTGGATTTAATTGTGGATTAATAAATAAAGTAAAAGACTTTGGTTCTAATGTTTAGATGTTTATGTGTATTCAAACTTATTTGAACCTTATCACATGTTTCACTTGCGTTTTTGTGGATGTCTTCCATGTATGAATGCAAGTTAGGTCGTGAACTGTGTGTTAGCGTTTTGTTTATGGTTAATTATGCATGATTTCCGTAGGAACTGTGATTGAGTCTTTGACTAGGATTAGATATTCTACCAATCTTGATAGCTGTGAGGTGAGAGGTTGTCGGTATGTCTTTTGTGTTAGAGTGCTAGAGTTAGATACTTTGTGAGAATATCTCCTTAGTTTCCTTTTTACTATTTACTTATCGAGTCTAATCATAATTCCATAGTTATCTGTGACTTTCGCGCTGAGAGGTAGATTGTCTAGATGGTACTTTATTATTACAGTAGGAAACCCCGTGATGGAGTCCTATACACTGGTATTTGAACAACTTATAGGTGGCTTCTCGAGAAGGGTCGAGAGTCATGTTCAGTTATCCTTTAGGTTTAGAATATTAAGATCCCAGTTTCCACATTTGTTTCAAAACCGATAGAACATGTCTTTCAAGTATAGGATTCAGACCTAGGTAGTGTGTTTTCCGTCATCTGATCACATTTCTAGTCTTATTTTGTGTCTTTGTCAGCTTTAGTTAATTTAGTTAATTTTAGTAGTTTGTTAGAAAACTCCCAATCAACAAAACAATTTAGTTAAGTCAGTCTAGTATTTAGTAGTTAAGTCAGTCTAGTATTTAGTAGTCAAGTCTAACAAAATTAATTAGAGAGTCTCATGGGTTCTATACTCGGACTTATTGTAGCTATACTGCATTGAACGGTACACTTGCCAATTGTGTGGTCTAGGTTTTCAAGAGTCCGTTTTTATAAATTTAAAACTTGACATGTCTAGTTTAGGTTAAAATTAGTTAGTTTTTAATTGACCACTTTTAGCACATTAGGAACCACACCCTATAGTCTAATCATTAGGGCACGTCAATTAAGAATGCACACATGTAATATCTTTTTGGTTAGATAAATAAAATACTTGGCTCATGGTAGAATCACACCATCATTTAATGTAGGAAGTTTCAAACCCAACATGGAATGAGTATGATTCCTTGTATATTGGTCTATTGTTCTCTTTATAGACCTAGGTTGCAATGTGCAATGAGCAACAATACTTTTTGGCTTGGTCAAACCAACGAGTATAAAATTGTGTTTTGATGCTACTTATGTCATCACGCGTGGTTATCCCTAGGGTAAGCGAGTTACATCCACGTCCGAGACCTGGTTTTCTCAGGAGCCTTAATATATATATATATATATATATATATATATATATATATATATATATATATATATATATATATACATGAGAAGGATCCGTTAGGAACCACCCTTTATTACGAGGACCGCGAGAACCAGTGTGAACACATGGCAAAATTGTAATTATGTGATATTTATTATAAAAACATGCGCCCCACTTCACAACTCTGTTCAGATCCATAGTTAGGGTTTCATTCATCATATCAGAACTATGTATACATCGATGACAGACGACGGTGGCCGACGGTGTTCAGGTAACTCACAGGAGTTCACGACAGCGACATCCGGTCACGGTGTTTCCAGCGACATTCACAACGACAACCCACCATTTACACCCTCTACATGGCATCCTCTAATTCATCAAGTGTCGATTCTCACATATCTGATGTTCATCCTCATACATTCTCTGATAATCCTCATCGTATCTACATGGCATCCTCTGATTCATAAAGTGTCGATTCTCACACATCTGATGTTCCTTCTCATACATTCTCTAATAATCCTCCTCATACATCTGATGCTGACATTGTTGGTGACATTGTTGGTCCATCTGCTGATAATACAGTTGACAGTCACAATACATCTACAAATACAAAGCATCAAGAGTTGCAGTTCATTCGATTTGTAACCAAAGATATTATGTTGACTGTAAATGGTGTATATAGTTTGTAAATGATATTATATTAACTGATATGCACATGTGCATTATATTTACTGTAAATGATGTTGTATTAAATTATATGCACATGTGCATTATGTTGATTGTAAATGATATTGTATTAAATTATATGCACATGTGCATTATGTTGAAAATTAGATTATGTCGTTGATGTATGGATTTTGAACAAGTGCCTTATGGATGACTATCCAATTATGTATAGGATGGCAGCAACAAAGGGGCTTGAGTGGCGGACAACTACAAAAAAATAGGGGAGGTGACTGTGTGGGATTGGCAATGGAAGAACAATCCGACAACCGGGGAGGCATTGGTGGAGTTTATGTAGCTTTTGGCGTTGCTGAGAGACACCGGAATGAAGACGGGTCAATATGGGTGGGGTTGGCACTCGGAAAAATAAGTGGACTTTCAATGTTAAAACCATTAGAGAGTATTTGTGTGTCACAAGGGGGGGACCCGTTGAGTGGCTTTGTAATGACCTGGAACGGCTGGGCTACACCTTAAGCCAATATGTTAGCATGGAAAGGCGTCGAAGGCAGGTTACCGATAAAGACAGACGGATCTGGAAAAAAAGGGGAATTCAGATCAGCAACACAATGTGCCCAGGTTGCGGATACGAGCAAGAAACTGTTGAACACATCCTCATTACATGTTTGACTTATACGATTACTCAGTTGAATACATCATTTATCTGGTAATCACAACAAATTACATCGTTTTTTTGTCCGATTATATTGTTTTTTGTCATCCATATACAAATAAACATGATTTCACTTGTAACCCCTTTGTAATACAGATGGCATCCTCTGATTCATCTCATATATACCCTCCTTATCAATCTGATAATGACATTATCAAAGTTAGGTCAACTTCAGCTTATAAAAAGACCTATTTTTTTATATCCATACTATTGAATCTATGTCTACATCAGAAAATGTCGTTGTAGCCGAACACTCAATATCCGCTGAATACTCAATTTCCGATGACAATACTTCAACATCGACTACTATATCACCCACAAATTTGGACCAACAACAATTGCAATTTATACCAACAGTTACAATTTATAAATAGGAGACTAAAGGTAGTATACAGAAATAGTTTTTACATGCTTGATAACTCTATGTTCCTATATCAGTGTTTATTTATCATTGTTCATTGTTTGTTTTTCTAGTTTTTACATGCTTTACTACTCTTTGTTATTATATCATTGTTTATTTAACATTTGCCTGATTACTCTATGTTCCTCTATCATTGTTTATATAAATTGTTCATTTTTTTGTTTATCTGCTTGATCAATATAATGATCATGCACATGTGCATTATGTTGATAACACCCATACTCGTCACCGATCATGCACATGTGCATTATGTTGATAACACCCATACTCGTCATCCGTAAACTGTTAACCATCATTAACATGAACATGCACATGTGCCAACCATCCATAATCATCACAAATAAACTGTTAACCATCAGTACATAATTATGCACATGTGCATCACATTACCAACACCCCATACTCATCACCAAAAAAAAATTGTTAAACATTTATACATCGTGGTGCGTATACACACCATATGCCATATACCATATTAATCACACCATATACCATATACCATATTAATCACAATCTTATATGTATTTCTTTTTATTTATACAGGAACAATTATGACTTCTACACCTAATGGCACACCATATTGGATACCCGATGTTGATGTTGAATACATCCCTATTATAAACAGTGCGATTAACAGTTAGGAGGACGTTGATTCCAATGATACCGATGAAGATGTTGATGATGATGCTAAAGACCCTATATATATATATATATATATATATATATATATATATATGAATCTGAGCAACCTCGTAGACATTCATCTAGGCGTGTAGACATTCATCCAGACGTCATAAAACATTCAACGATTCTTGATTATCCTATATATAATGACAAATAGTTTCTAAGCATTATTCTTTTTGTTTACAATCATTTTGCAATGTCTGTATACGTATTCATAGTTTATGATTGTGATCATGATACTTTGATATCAGTTACTTATTATACATAAGCGTATGTAATTTCATTATTGACCACCTAACATATATTACCAACATGGTTACCGTTTTGAAAAATGCACATGTGTATACATGTTTACTGTTTCACCCCACATGGTAATTGTTTCAAACAATGCACATGTGCATACATGTTTAATGTTTCACTACCTATTGTTATTGTTTTGACCAATGCACATGTGCATACATTGTGCATACATGAATATCTTAACTACATGTAATCCATTTTCCTTTACATATGCATCATCATATGCAATGTGGTACCCCATACGTAATAGGGTACCAAATACGTAATAGGGTACCAAATACGTAATATGATACGCTATATCAAACTTTGCACATGTGCAATACCAACATTTTTCTATACCAAACAACATAATACATCAAATATTAACAAACATACCAATATACCTGAACAATCAAATAGAGTTTTAACCCATCAACGACCATATAAAACATCGTATACGTCAAACTTCTTATATCAACCGTTATCGTAAAAACTACCCACATATTACAACCAAAAGACATCAAGAAAACAAAAAAGAAATTGTCTTTATAAATTGCATATCCACAAACTACCTACATAACATTCGCATTATTTCACAACCTCACACCTTCTGATCTTCTTTCCATTTCATAACTATCTTCCAACACTCCTCCAGTTTCAACGCCTCTTCGTCCATCATTTTCCCTGGTATTTTTCATCCGTCAACCTATTAATCAAATACGTCCTTGTTGTCAATCCATGAGCAGTTTCGAATATTTTTTTCCTGCATACATTACATATATTACATCAATTATTTCATGCATGCCCATATGAAGTAAACATATTACATACAATATGTACAATGTTTATGTTTTAAGGTAATAATTACGTCTGCATATGTCGTAATACATTCATATTAACTTGTAATACATTCATATTAACTTAATCTGACAAAATATGCATATGTGCATAACTATGCACATGTGCATAACTATGCACATGTGCATTACCATGACTGACCTTATCAACAGGTTTGTTTCAATAAAAAAACTTAACCCTTACCAAATCAAATTTCGTAATACCACCAATCATATTTAACATTAATTAGTAACAAAACTATTATGACAAACTATGCACATGTGCATAAGTTTTTTTTTAAATGTAAATGTTATTCACAGAAGCCAACCTCCAAAAACAGAGGCGGCCGAACTAACTACTACAGCAAAACGAAAAACAACAACTCAACACAAGAACCTAAAGACCAAAAACTAGTAGCTACCTTATATCGAAACTACACCATTTTTCCCAACTCACGGACCTATTTTTGGACCGATTCTTATACCATAAAAAACCGACGGACTTAATATTACGGATAATCTCTCCGGGTTTAACTTGAGTCTCCGAGAACCTTTTATTGTTCCTGGCTAACCATATAAACCAACTTGTCACGAACATAATGCCACGTAAATCATCTTTCACTTCTCTATCCATATTGCAAAACTCAGAGGCAATTACGATATCTTTAGTCGAAAACAGAATACAAGGACTCACCTTGCACCACTGACTGATGTGATAACAGACAGTCGATGCTACCCTGCACGAACAAAGAAGGTGTTCATCTGTTTCATTGCCCTCTTCACTCAGACAACATTTCACGTCTCTGCCCTAACAGTTCCGATCCCGGAGTGCAGTCAGCGTGGGAATACGATCTAAAACCGCCCTCCAAACAAAAAATATTTCATTTTTTGGAACCCATTTTGACCATTTCACAACGTGCCTGCTGCTCAAATCGTAACTGCTATACAGGAAGTTCTTGACAGTCTTGACCGAAAATCAGAGTCATTACCTCCCAACCATTCCCAACCATCTTTGCTATCGGACAAAGTGACATTATCGAGGAGCTCGATCAACTCGTGCCATTCCAGTAATTCTTCGGCCGAGATTGGGCTTCTTGACCAATTCCAAACCCCCATTAAGTTTCTATTATCTTTCTATTATCCTGATTGTACCAGTCCGCCACCAGGCATCGTTTATCTTGTTCCATTCTAAATATATCTGGGAAACGAGTTTTGTGCATAATTGACCTTATTAACCTATTTTATCAAATTATGCACATGTGCATAATTATACGCATTTTCATCAATGTAACTGACCTTGTTAAACTAATATGGCAAAATATGCATATGTGCACATCTATGCACATGTGCATTAACATGACTGACCTTATCTACAGGTTTGCTTCAATAAAAAAAAACCCTAACCCTTAACAAACTGAATTTCGTATTACCACCAATCATATTTAACATTAATCAGTAACAAAACTACATACAAAAAACACATAAATACCATATTACAGATCGTGATATCACAACAGTCGCCCCTAATCCCTCAATAATTATATACATCACACCATTTTCACTAATGCATATATGAAACTAAGAGTCAAGCCTCATATTCACATATAAAAGATCTAAATCGACCATTAAGTGTCAGGTTAACATATAAACGTGCAAGTTGACAAATTCTCGCAAACTATGCACATGTGCATGGCATAACTATGCACATGTGCATCAACATGAATGACCTTATTAACCTATCCTGACAAATTATGCACATATGCATAATTACACACATTTGCATCAACATGATTGACCTTATTAACCTAATCTGGCAAAATATACATATGTGCATAAGTATGCACATGTGCATTAACACGGATGACCCACAAGTTTGCTTCAATAAAAAACCCTAACCCTTACTAAATCAAATTTCGTATTACCACCAATCATATCTAACATTAATCAGTAACAAAACTACATAAAAAAACACATAAATACCACATTACATATAGTTCTATCACAACAGTCACCCCTAATCCCTCAACAATCATATATATCACACAATTTTCACTAGTGCAGATATGAAACGATGATTTAAGCGTCATATTAACATATAAAAATCTGAATCGACGATTAAGCGTCATGTTATCATATAAAACTGCAAAACAAAGAGTACAAACTTACAAATTTATGGAACGGTGTAGCGACGCTGAATAATCTGTCAATTGGACATTTGTTCTTCAGATTCTTCCTAATTGTGACAGAGTCTTCGATGATTATGCTATTATTTTCCTAATTTTGAGCAGATGATGAATATATAATCGATTAGTATGTTCTTATTGCCCTAATTTTGGTTACACGACGAATACACGATGAATGGTAAAATTGAGATGGCGAATTTTGGAAATTCTGGTGTGTTGGATGTGAACTGGGATGATGAAGTTTGTAGATTTTTGGAGTGTCGGATGTGAACTGAATAAAAAAGAGGATTTAATTGCTGTTTGAAGTCCAGTAAGAGGGGAAGTGATAGTTGATTTAATTTTTGTAATGTATTTACAAAATTGCTCCCTGTTCGCATTGGTTCTCGCGGTTCTCACAATAAGGGTGGTTCTCGCATGAACCCTACCCTATATATATATATATATATATATATAGGGGACCGCTAAAATGAGAACCACCTCGAGTTGTAAGAACCGTGAGAACTACACCGTACGGGGCGAGGTGGACCAAAATTTTTTTTTCATAAACGTAGATGCGTGTATTATAAACACATTTGTAAAAGAAATTCAAAAAAAATGTCGTGTGTGTAGTTTTGAGCACCACAAGTTTGTGTTTACGGGTACCGTAAATCTTACCGGAAAATTTACAGTACCCGTAAACAGAAACTTGTGGTGCTCAAAACTACACACACGACATTTTTTTTTGATTTTTTTTTTTTACAAATGTGTTTATAATACACGCATATACGTTTATGAAAAAAAAATTTGGTCCAACTCGCCCCGGATCAAGTAGTTCTCACGGTTCTTACAACTGGAGGTGGTTCTTATTTTAGCACAATTATATATATATATATATATATATATATATATATATATACACAGAAATGAGATTAGGAGAAAACGCCCAAAAGTGTGAGAACGGTGAGAACGCATCCTGGCCCAACACGTGTCACGCGACATAGAGAAGGGCGGAGGGGCTTTTTTGCCCTTTCATATTCTTTTTTTAAACGCGTGTCATATCACCTTTCCATTTTTTGGCGTTTAACAAATACGCGGCGTTTTTATTGTTTTTAGATCAAGATCATAGTAAATATTTGGCGTTTTAACTAAGTATGGCTTTGATTGTTGTGCCAAGTAGGATGCTGGTCTATAATGTAAAAAAACATCAGTAATTTTCTTTGATGTTTATTTTTTTTCTATCAAGTGTTGTGCCAATAATGTGACAGACAATTATGGTGTTTGAAAAGATAAATAAATTCAATTTTCCATGTAGTGGCTTTTAATATAATAAATGTTTGGCAATAATGTTACCATCTCTTCATTTTACTGTTTTGCAATTACTGTTTCGTTCAATTTCATCTGTCAATTAGTGTTTCTTTTTCCAGTAATATGTTGTTTGGCGTTTTTTGGCGTTTTATATAGCAACATCGTGCTTTGCTAGCATCCGTTCTCACAGTTTTCAACCATCAGGCATTTTCGTGTTTGTAGTTTTCGACATTTTATATTCAAATTTTTTATTAGTAGAGAATTAGATAACAAACAATAGAAAATGAAAAAAAAACTAAAAGTTATAATCTGATTTCTCATCCAAATCTTCACTGTCATCAGCATCTTCTACTTTAACCTTTTTTGGCATTTTGAACCTGTTTTGAATATCTTATATAGATCTTTATTTTCCTACATAACGTCCGTCTTTAAAAGATGCTTATTTTTTGTGGCATCCTTTATTGTGGTTTGATATATAATTGTTTGGTGATATGTTGAAGATCAATGCCTGCTCGAATGTATTGATCCCTTCATGCCATCAATATATCAATCAAGAACAAAGTGACATGATGACATATCAGTGTCATCAGTTTCTTTTTCATGAATATTTGTCCATCTCATTCAGCAAAAGCTTATAGAGATACCTACCTCAAAGAGTCCATTCAGTGAAACTTCATTCAGAACAATACTCAATATAGAAGAAACGAGGTTCTGCATATGTGGCTTTTTTAACTATTTTTTTTTTGGCGTTTTAAAGTGAGTGGTTTCAAGGAAACATGGCGTTGTTTTTGGTTTTGTGATCAGTTGATTGTGCAGAGACGTCTCTCTTATAGGATGTTTTTGGCGCGTAGTTTAGGCGAGATTTTATTTATAATAAATGATATTAATAAAGTAGTCGTCTTTTCAGTTACTGTGTGTATTTT
Source organism: Helianthus annuus (assembly GCF_002127325.2). Lineage (NCBI taxonomy): Eukaryota > Viridiplantae > Streptophyta > Magnoliopsida > Asterales > Asteraceae > Helianthus > Helianthus annuus. The sequence goes on from NC_035443.2 coordinate 166,306,871, forward strand.
TACTGTTTTTGTTCAGCTTTTTATGAGTTTTTAGGGTCATAGACGTTCCATCTCCCAATTCTGGCATTTTTTAATGGCTTTAAGTAGTTTTTGGCGTTTTTTTTTTCCATTTTTAGCTTTTAATAATACTTCTCCAAACTACTTTTATTATAGTTTGGGAGTTTTTGGCTTTTTACTGCATTATGGCGTTTCACATGCATTATGACTGTTTTGGCGTTTTATTAATATAATTTATTTTTTTATTCTAAGTTGAAAAATACATAACAAACAACAGAAAAAGAAAATAAAAAAATAAAAATAGAAACAATTCATCTTCCAAATCTTCACTGTCATCAGTCTCTTTCTTCTTTGAAACATGTTCACTAGCGGTTTGGCTTTGTCATGCTTGTGTTTTTGTGGCCGTTTGGAAAGACAAAATGACATGAGTTTTTTGTTTGAATATGTATCTTCAAACCACTCATCGGTGTCATTCTCTCTTCATGCCATTATAATATTCATCAATAACAAAACACAAAAAATGACATAAATCTGACACCAGCATCTTTTTGTTTATGATTTGTCCATCTCATGCAGGAAAATGTTAATTTAGTCACAGCACCTCAGGGAAGAATGCATTCTCCGAAACTTCGCATAGAACAATATTGAATATACAAGAAACGATATTTGCCATTTTTGGCGTTTTACTAAGAAAATAGTGTATCTGAAAGAAACGTCGATTTTTTGGAATCTTTGATATTTGAGTGTTTTCGCATTTTCTAAGATGATTGGTATATAGTAAAATATGGCGTTTTGAGTAGGTGTGTTTGATATTTTGTGGATTTTGGCGTTTGTAATATGAATGGTATATAGTAGAAAATATGGTGTTTCTGTGACATCTCGTATTTTCGATCTTTCTATTTTTGGCAAGTCTGCTTGTACTTTATATTTTTGTAAGTTGTACCTTTGTGGTATTTGGTTTTATTCCCGATTTCGTACACTGCGGTGGGATTTCCTTTTTTTTGTTTTGTGCTCTATCTTTTCCTTTAACCCCATATGACATCAAAACAACATATAAACATCAGATTAGATGTTTATACATTCTTTACTTTATAATTATCAATTAAATAAGTGGAAATATGTAACCAACTAAACTGACTTATGTTTTTAAAGAAGATGACTAATATTGTGTTTTCAAATAAATTAATAATCCAAACTTTGATGCAGGCGAGTAATGTTAGGAAGTAAAAATACAATAAAATAAACCTTTATTTTAATTGTTCTCCAACCCTTTTCTTATTAAAAATAAGTAAGCTTTTATTTTTAATCCATTTTTAAAACCTCTTTAACAATTAATTATAATTAATAATCCAAACTTTGATGCAGGCGAGTAATGTTAGGAAGTAAAAATACAATAAAATAAACCTTTATTTTAATTGTTCTCCAACCCTTTTCTTATTAAAAATAAGTAAGCTTTTATTTTTAATCCATTTTTAAAACCTCTTTAACAATTAATTATAATGTCTTTTATTACTTTGAAAGGATTATTTATCTTTAGCCAATAAATAATTAAATAACGAGTTATTCTAGTTCTTATAACATTAATGTTGATAATGTGATAAAATATAAAATTGTAACCATTAGGGATTATATTTAATCTTCAACTTTTAACGGGTTCGTTACGTGTTATTCTAAACATCTAGGATAATCGCTCTTGTTCGCTCTTTTGGTTTCTCAATCTTACTCGTGCGTTATTACAAGAAGTCGCAACGCGATTAATGTGAGTATACATGACCCATTTTCTATTTTACACTTTTGGGTGTAGTATGCATTTCTATATCAAAACACACTATGTTAAACATTTTTGCACTATCTATCCACATTTCATGTGAATCTATTTGACTCATGTTAATCATGTTATGCTAATGTTAAACATTTATGACTGTGTGTTCATTAACTTTGCAAGCCTCCCCTAACAATGGCAGCGCTGTAGGTTGAGGAACGCCCCTCCCATAATATTATGGGTATTGTTAGGATTTTTATTCTATGTTACCACCCTTTCGAGGGTTAGGCTATGTTAATTGCGTTAAACTTTGGTTTGAACACATAGATTCATCGTTACGAGTATAACTGTTAATATGAAATCATGTAGTCACGTGGATTTGATCATGTTAAACTATTTCAAACATATTATACTATATTCAAACTCGTATACTCGCCAACATGTTTTGTTGACTTTATTTTAAATGCATACTGCAGGATGAGGAAGTCAAGATTTGAAGAAATGAATAGGATGGCCTAGAAACCCACTTTTGAAATAAACTATGTTTAATGTTTGTTATTTCCTTTTATGACAATGTATGAAACTTTGAAATTTTAATAAATGAAATTTAATTATATTGTCACATGTAGTGTTATGATGTTTTGAGCAATTTGTTCGTCTCATCCCGATGTTTCCGCCATCGGTTGGGGTGTGACAGATTGGTATCAGAGCCATAACTATAGGGAATTAGGTAGAATTGCCATACATTTCCCTAGTCTCTTGTAGGAATACTCTGATACCAGATTGGTATCAGAGCCATAACTATAGGGAATTAGGTAGAATTGCTATACTTTTCCCTAGTCTATAGTAGGAGTACTCGGATACCAGATTGGTATCAGAGCCATAACTATAGGGAATTAGGAATGCCTTGCTTTGCCTAGTCTATAGTTTAGGAGCTTTCTCATTTATTTGCTGTTTAAGACAATATTCCCTTCTCTCTTCCTTGCTTCCCTCTATTCTTTTGGACTTCTAATATACAAGCCTTTCCTAAGGCTAACACAATACACACATGGAAGCTGTGAAGACACTCATGTAGCACAATCGAAATGATTCATCAAAACAGGGGTGATTCCCATATTTGGTGATGATTTTCATTCAGCGTAAAATTGATTTTTGCACGAAACCTACCCTCAAGTTAGGAGTGACATCCAAACCTTGATGGGAGTTTCCATTTCATATTCTAGTGGACCCTCATCCTTGGATGAGTACCAACCACATCAGGGTACGATGTTATCAAGTTTGAGGTGAAACTCGCATCTTGTTAACTAGTCCCATTCCTTGATTTTCGATCTCGCCAAAGTTTCGATTTTCCCAATCGATTAAGGACGTGTAGTAACTGGAAGGACAAATATCGTTAGTCGCTCCTCGATGAGAGTATTTGTCTATTAGGCCAAAGCACGTCTCCTTAATTCGAAAAGGATTTCGATTCACTTTGGAATAGTCTTATGTTACGTTCCGTGACAATCCATGTTTTTATGATAAATCTCTTTTTATGTTATCTCAATTATTATGTTTTACGTTAAATCTCTTTTATGCTTTCTTATTTTCTTCATGTGTTCTACATTTGTACGTTATATAATTTCAATTTAATACATGCATACTAATATGTTATACTGGATTCGTGATTACTGGGTTATTCTTATGTGATGAACTTGTCTTTTAACCCACACCTTAACATGTATAGCACTATGCGTAGTGCTATAGGAGTAGCGCCCGCCCGTATTCTAGTGGTCATGTTAAGTCTTTCAATTGCGGTACACGATGGGTTGACATGTTTATTCACATGCCAGTGATACGTTAATCTTGTTAACTAAGTGTGTCATGTGGATTGTTCTGAATCTTATGCTAATATCATCAAGATAGGAGTGATTTCCTTACCTTGACGATTAGCTTCTCTGAATTTTCAACTTTACCAATGAGCCAGGGGTGATTTCCTTACCTCAGAGGTAGTTGCTAACTCTTTTCGTTTTCAACGAAACTTTATATTTGAGCGTTATCTTCATTTCAAGTTGGGAACACGAATCAGTCTTCTTCTTAAAATTTCGAGGACGAAATCTCCTAAAGTAGGGGAGACTGTGACATCTCGTATTTTCGATCTTTCTATTTTTGGCAAGTCTGCTTGTACTTTCTATTTTTGTAAGTTGTACCTTTGTGGTATTTGGTTTTATTCCCGATTTCGTACACTGCGGTGGGATTTCCTTTTTTTGTTTTGTGCTCTATCTTTTCCTTTAACCCCATATGACATCAAAACAACATATAAACATCAGATTAGATGTTTATACATTCTTTACTTTATAATTATCAATTAAATAAGTGGAAATATGTAACCAACTAAACTGACTTATGTTTTTAAAGAAGATGACTAATATTGTGTTTTCAAATAAATTAATAATCCAAACTTTGATGCAGGCGAGTAATGTTAGGAAGTAAAAATACAATAAAATAAACCTTTATTTTAATTGTTCTCCAACCCTTTTCTTATTAAAAATAAGTAAGCTTTTATTTTTAATCCATTTTTAAAACCTCTTTAACAATTAATTATAATTAATAATCCAAACTTTGATGCAGGCGAGTAATGTTAGGAAGTAAAAATACAATAAAATAAACCTTTATTTTAATTGTTCTCCAACCCTTTTCTTATTAAAAATAAGTAAGCTTTTATTTTTAATCCATTTTTAAAACCTCTTTAACAATTAATTATAATGTCTTTTATTACTTTGAAAGGATTATTTATCTTTAGCCAATGAATAAATAAATAACGAGTTATTCTAGTTCTTATAACATTAATGTTGATAATGTGATAAAATATAAAATTGTAACCATTAGGGATTATATTTAATCTTCAACTTTTAACGGGTTCGTTACGTGTTATTCTAAACATCTAGGATAATCGCTCTTGTTCGCTCTTTTGGTTTCTCAATCTTACTCGTGCGTTATTACAAGAAGCCGCAACGCGATTAATGTGAGTATACATGACCCATTTTCTATTTTACACTTTTGGGTGTACTATGCATTTCTATATCAAAACACACTATGTTAAACATTTTTGCACTATCTATCCTCATTTCATGTGAATCTATTTGACTCATGTTAATCATGTTATGCTAATGTTAAACATTTATGACTGTGTGTTCATTAACTTTGCAAGCCTCCCCTAACAATGGCAGCGCTGTAGGTTGAGAAACGCCCCTCCCATAATATTATGGGTATTGTTAGGATTTTTATTCTATGTTACCACCCTTTCGAGGGTTAGGCTATGTTAATTGCGTTAACCTTTGGTTTGAACACATAGATTCATCGTTACGAGTATAACTGTTAATATGAAATCATGTAGTCACGTGGATTTGATCATGTTAAACTATTTCAAACATATTATACTATATTCAAACTCGTATACTCGCCAACATGTTTTGTTGACTTTATTTTAAATGCATACTGCAGGATGAGGAAGTCAAGATTTGAAGAAATGAATAGGATGGCCTAGAAACCCACTTTTGAAATAAACTATGTTTAATGTTTGTTATTTCCTTTTATGACAATGTATGAAACTTTGAAATTTTAATAAATGAAATTTAATTATATTGTCACATGTAGTGTTATGATGTTTTGAGCAATTTGTTCGTCTCATCCCGATGTTTCCGCCATCGGTTGGGGTGTGATAGTTTCAGGTTCGGAGGGGGTGTGTTTTTATGTCTGAGATGTTTTGTTTATATAGGGATGTGTTTTTGCCCGTAATTGCGTTTTATTCATTAGTTTGGCGTTTTGGTATAGAAGTGTAAAGACCCATTTACCCTTAATGACGCGCGTCCACTTAATAGAATTCGTGTTATTTACGAAAACGCCACCGCGCCAACCTAGTCCATAGATTGTTTTGATCGGACGATCCATAAGCGTTCTCACACTTTCCACCGTTTTCTCTAAATCCTGATCCTATATATATATATATATATATATATATATATATATATATATATATATATATATATATATATAAATATTGAAAAATATGAAACCGACAAAAATACTAGACACTCTTTATAAAATGCTAAAACCTAAAAATTATTGGGCATCTATCTAAAAAAAATTAACCCTTATAACTTATTGGGCCTAATTAAACTAAAGAGTAAATTATAAATTTTGTCCTTTATGTTTGTACCAAATTTCAGGCGCTGTCTTTTACCTTTAAAATTGATGACTTTTGTCCTCAATGTTTGAAAATGTTGCACGTTATGTCCTTTATGGCAAACCCAGTTATAATTTTCAGTTAAATTATGTCATGTGCATTGCACATGAGGGTAGAACAGTCATTTCACCTCTTACTTGTCTTTCCCCCTCTTTAATACCTTGATAACATCCCAATCGTTTCACCTTTGCAAATTAGGGCTCCGGCGAACAAGACCACCTCCTCTCTGTATATATACATATATATATATATATTTATATATATATGTACCCTATATAGGATAAGGATCATTACAGAACACTAATTATTGCGAGAACAAAAAGAACAACTCTAAAACACTAAATTTTGGGATTTAATGTAACACCCCCAAAAATTTCACCTGCGGAAACCCCGCGAGGCGTGTTACGCATCAGAGTTCGAGCCACCAATCACATTGAACCAATGATAAATTTTCAAATAAGTCATGACATTATTTTACCAAAGTAAGTTGTCAACATAATATTAGTTCTCAAAATTGTGTAGCGGAAGCATGTAATAAGTTGTTTAGCAATTGTTTCATAATAACGCATAAAACCAATGTAATTCAATCTAAGAGCTTCGATCCATGACCACTCCAGCACTCCCAGATAGCAAGCTTTCCCGTTCCAAAATACTTAACGACCTGCGAGCATGTAACACGTGTATCAGGCAAAGCTGGCGAGTTCACAGTTTTAGAAAACGTTTGTTACCCGTTGTATGTAAAACCGTTCAATAACCACTGCAAGTAATATTGTTAATATCTCATTTCCAAACACGGACGGCTCCTGAAATACATGACTGCCCTTCCCACGTACTCCTATCTAGTACTGGGCCAGACTGGGTCATTAGTTCACCTCCGTCCTCTACAGGCACGGGGTGAGGGTGCCAAACCTAAGTAGCGCTACTAACTAATACCCGATGAGGGACTTACAAAAGATGATAGGTGAGAATATTAACCAATATACTCATTTTTACCCAAAGACTCATCCCCCCCCATGGGATACCCACTGACTGTCCCCAACCACTGGGACGCATGCTCGAATGTAGTGAACTCACCTTGGTTTGCTCGGTAGAATTAATTACTTGTTTCACAACAGTGATTTACCAAGCCCTATGATAGTTACACATAACAATCAGTTTGCATACAAGCATAACACGTATCATTTCACATTCAGTCATCAGCTAGTGTACACGAATACAAGTGTCAACATTCATCACTAAGCATGGCATACCAATTAATCATGCACAAATTCCATCATTCAAAGTATGTTCATAACCCCACATATCCTTCGATACACATATGCCTTTCGGTCACACATACCTTTCGGTCACACATATCTTTCGGTTACACATATCTTTCGGTCATGGTTATCTTTCGGTTACACATATCTTTCGGTCATGGTTATCTTTCGGTCACACAGTTATCATTCGAACCAAATGTTATGTTTCGACTATGCTAGTTATCCTTCGACTACAACAGTTATCTTTCGACATATCAGTTATCCTTCGGTCAAACAGTTATGTTGTTGCCATAATTTAAGCAGGATTTGTTACAATCACCCATTAATTCGATTGACCAATTTAACCGTTTCCTTAGTTACAGTTTTCAATTAACACAAGATTAACAAACCAATCAGTAACATATAGATCAAACAAGGCTAGTTCAGTTTATCCCATAAGAACCCTAATTCAAATCAACATGAATAATATTCTCAAATCCTTGAATAACCATATGTACTTAACAACATGAAACTGATTACATGCATACCCGATTCCCTAGCACATGATTATCTATCCATATCACAGCCGACTACATTTGACAACATTCTAATCATGATGCCCTAATCCAAAACATAACATGTTAGTCGATTTCCATTTAATCAGTTTCAAATTATTTTCATGGAACCTATCCCGCAAGAACATCAACACGTAATTCATATCGTTCATCACATCGGCAGCCCTAATCATACTAATCCAAACATGAAATCATATAATCGTTTAATAAAGAAAACAACATAAAACACTAACCGAGGAACTGGAAGGTATGATAATGATGATCACGGCAAGAGGGGGTCCTTGACTACTGCCGTCGCACAAGAGAGGTTTCTAGGGTTTGCAATAGTGTAACTGATCCTGTACGTAACTTATATAATTCTTTTGCTGAGGGTTTGGGCCGGTCGTAAGTTGGGCCGGAAGATAAGGCCTTTAACCGAAGGATTGGGTCTTGGCTCGAAGGATCCTTCTTGTCCGAAAGATTACCGAAGGATCTTATAACATACGGTCGAAAGATCATCCTTCGCCTTAAGGTCGAAAGATCATCCTTCGCCTTAGGGTCGAAAGATCATCCTTCGCCTTAGGGTCGAAAGATCCTGGGTCGAAGGATTAGTATCAAGTGTTTAATGCACTCAACAAGTTTGCAACGTAATCCCACTAGCACAATGATCTAAGGTATGTAAATACAACAAAGGAGTCGGGGAATAGGATAATACTAACCTCGAGAATTCAGGTTGTCACATCATCCCCAACTTGAAGGAAATTTCGTCCCGAAATTTGACAAGTAAGCACAAAGAATGAAGTAAGAATTCAAGATTGTTGCGGGTTTTGCTCAGGTGTTACATCATCCCCAACTTGAAGAGGAATTTCGTCCCGAAATTCACCAGTGATAATCATGGTTGGTTCCACCTCTTGAACCATTGAGGGTACTGAAGTTTCAACGGATCCTTACATTCCTATGTAAACTTCGGTCCACGTATTGAGGTTTAACAAATCCACACAATGGTCATACAACCTATAGGTTCCCTGATGAATACAACTGTTCCGATGACTTCAGATTTCGACAAAGGTATCATAAGGGTTTCATCAGATAACACAGCCTTACATCCATGGTATACATATCATTATGACTAAACATCCATTAGTCCAGGTTGGTGAGCCATGTCACCGTTTCCTTCTGGTAATTCGAATGTTCCCCCGCGTCGAAAACTAAGATTACTATGTTTACTATAGCATACCGCACCCTCGTAGGGTGATACTTTCGATTATGACACATTCGTCCACATCAAACTCCCAGAGTTTCTTAAGCTCATCAGTTTTCCTAACAGTTACGCATTGCCATCAAACAATTCCTATCTAGACAATCTTCAAGAGTTTTTGAGCTCAAGTCCTGGACCTGTGATTAGGTTATCACCCACCTTAATTCAACAAGGAGATTAGCGTTACTGTCCAAGCGATGCCTCAACCAAGGCTATAGGCATACTAATACGGTAACAGCTGCTGTAGACTCACCCAAAGATAAGCGTCCTTCCAGTTCTACTACAGTTAACCATACACATGCTCACAGCATGTCCTCGTGTGCAAGGATGGTTCGTTTACTCTGATCGTTTGCCCCATGGTGATACGAAATGTCTATGCCTAGACGTAAGCCGAGGATATCGTGTATTGCCTGTCATAAATCAGGTATAGCTCCAATATCAGAAGTAACAAAAGTTGGCACCTCATGCCTGAGACCGCCTCTCTCAGATGAACATCCACAGTTTGTGAAGACCCACTAGTTTTCTTGATTGCAAGAGAGTGTGCTGGTTTCGTGAAACAATTGACGATCACCAGGTGATGTCGGTTCCGTTCTGAGTTTTTAAGTAAACCAATGACAATTTCATGGTGTTTGTTTGCGTTCCCATATGGGTGTTCCTGGTTACTGCTCAAACAAGTAGGTTTCCAAGGTTCCACCTTGACCTTCGCACATGTCCAACATCGTTCATATGTAGGGCTATGGGGCCTTCTTGCCCGGTTATCCATACGAGACTTAAAATCTTAATATCTCCTATCAAGTCCAAACTGCTGGAACATCGGAGTCAGTGTACTTCGCTCAGTATGATTTCCATACGGTTGCTGTATAGTGGAATCCACATTTGTTCCATGAGATAGCGAATGGCGTCCGCCTTGCCAATAGTTGCTCCTCCATGCCTTGCATGAACTCATCTTGTGAATTCTCTTCCAACAGGTCTTCACTTCGAACAAGGTGAGTCTGGTCAAGTGTGTCAGAGTGGATAGTGAACTGCAAGGTCGTGCACGTTCAGGTCTCTCGGTCGTAATCATCCAAAAGTTCCATCCAGCGTTCTCATCAACTGATGAAGCTTCTTTCGTGGCCAGGGTACACGGGAGGCCCTTGTGATCGGTCTAAGTAACGCGTTCGGTACCGCCCAAGTAATGCCTCCAAGTGAATCCAGAGATCACGATTCCTACCACCGGTTGTGTGTGTCGTGCTGTTCTTCTTTGTAACTCCATTACGTAAGCCGTCACGTCCTCGTATCGTATTGGCGTGTAACTAGAACTCTGATCCGAACAATCGTGGTATACCACTAGGTCACTTGCACCCTCAGGTAAAGACGATCCTGAGTACGTTGAAGCGTCGGAATTAGAAAGGTGAAAAGACGTTCTCCTGTTCTGTCCCTCACGAACACAACACTCTGCTGCGCTTAAGGAAGTTAAGCTTCGCGATATTTGCAAGTCATGTGATGAACCTACAACAGCATACACTGAAACCAAGAAATGGTTGTACCCTCGAAGGGGTCTTGGGTGCCAAATCAGTTCCTAACAAAATGAATCCTAGCACGATCCACACGTATTCCCACTTCGTTGTTTACATGATCAAATACATACCTCAAGTCTAGATGTTACATTCAACCAGACTTCACACGTAATGACTCTTCCCTCAGGAGCTCCGAGATAAGCTACGGATGTCGTCCATAATGTCCCTTCCCCCTGGGAATGACTCAAAATGTCATCAATAAAGACGGTCGATTCTTGTGGTCCATGAGCTGCTGGTGTGTTGATTATCTCAATGGTCATGGTGCACGAAGTCGCGCTGGCCGTATTGTGTTTGATGTGCTGTTATAAAAGCATTATTCTATTGGACTTCCGTCTAACGATAGTTCATTCGTTAGCCAATCCTCGTATGGAAGCTTGACTCTCGCAACTCGTCGATAAACTTGCCAATACATGGTCGGGCAAACGGTCCCTGGTTGCCACTCTGTTGAGTTCTCGATAATTAGTGCGCGTATGAAATGGTTTATCTCCACGGATATAAATGGGGTTTCCCAAGCGGAAACTAGGTCTGCCAAAACTACTGTCCAACAGTTCTCGAAGTAGCTTATACAGTTATTGCAACCCTCCCGGTGCAAGGCGATAAGAGTATGAGTGTTCGGGGCTTCCTTTAGCGTGAGATCACTGTGTTTCCAACTAATAGTTGCGGTAATAGGTCTGAAAGTTCATCTAGTTGCACATTGAGATGGGTCACAACAATTGATGGATCCTCAATCCCATCGCAATTAGCCTGATCATTAGGGTTAGTTGCTATTACAGCAAGGTCATCCTTTCATAGACGCCTTCGGGGCTGTCGTTACTGACATGATGCTAACCTTCTCACTACTCGGGCACTTCAATGCATAAGGTGACGCTAAATTTCTTCCCACAGAGTGCGTCTGAGCGATTTATCTAGTTAATGAGCCATCACTGACTACTGCATCGTAACCACCGAGGATAGTAAAAGTGAGACCGGTGTCGAACGCCTGTCTCCCGTAAGGTCGAGTTTGTGTCCTACTAACATGTGCGGTCGCAGTTGACTTGCCATCAGCCAGTTCCATAACATGTTTGGTTTTGCGAATCATCAGGGTTAAACAGAATTAGGGAGAAGCGATTTACCGCCCAACCAAACCACCATGTTGTTATTGTCCTATCGTTGCCCATATCAATCCCAACTTCCTTTCCGTGAGCACCCCTGCCGGTGCAATTGTTACAGTCACGCGTATTCCTCCCGTTTCGCCATCGCTCTCGTGGTTGTGGTCGTTTTGAATTATCAACGTCCAATACATGCCGAAAGCACCTTCATTCCCATACAGTAGGCTACTATTACAAGTACCTGGTTGTCACGAATACTGTTGCTCCAATGTTGGCGTTTGGAGCCGGACGCCACGTTCTTTCACCACAATGTACCACTCTTCGCACTTCGTGCCAAGTTCCAAGATGCTACTCGTTGCGTTGGAATTTACACATCCCACACTAAAATCGGTTGTCATTGCTAAAGTTCAGGTTGGTTTGTAACAGTTGACTCCCACGAGTCGCTGACCAGAGTTAAGTTTTAGATTGAAGTCAGTTCGCTGGTGTCCGTTGCTGGTAATCGGGGTCGTCCAAATACTAAAGTCGCTAGGATACCACACTCATCCTTTTGTCCACCATTCCAGCAAGTGATTCGAATTATTCCCAGTGTGTTTCAAGAGCGTTGCAAAACTCGAGGTTTAGGGCGTTAGTGTGTTGGGTCCAAACAAATGAAGATAAGTGAGGAAGGTAATAACCATTCATTCGACGCTACCACATCCAACTCAGGGACGTTCGCACGAGCACCTAACATTCTACACAGTTTGCTAGGCGTTCTGATGAGTGCTCAGGCAATGTTTGTTGACATCGAGGTTCGTAAATGTTTGATGAGAAGTGAAAAGTTCGTGTTTCAAAAAGTTCGTGTTCATGTAAGAGTCACTCACTGCTATGCCTCCTATAGGCTGTTGTGTGCCACATTAGTCAAATAACAGTGCGGAACCCCTTTTTCACTTGTTAAGCCTCGCTAGGACTCACATCGTAGAAGTGAAAAGCCGTGTACACTATATGGGGGTAAGGATGCTTGGTACATTCCGTACCAGCTTGATAGGCTACTAAAGCCTCAGCCACGCGGGTGTTGATTAGGTCGGTCAACTCAACCTGAGTCATGGTGATGTTGTCACGTCCGTGTCCTCGTTCACTCATGTTTCTTATAGTTGGGAATGAACCGATTTGGAAGTCGAAACAAGATGAGAATCAAGTATCATACTGATATTTACGTACCACTAAGTTCACACATAGTAGGGCAGAACCCTCCTCACGCTCGATAAGTCTCACTGGGACTTGCATGCACCCCACGTTATTATTAAGTGTGCACCCATAATAATAAGGCAATTTGCATGCTTATCTAAATGCTTCTTAGCTCGCGCTCAAAGTTTCCCCCGTTCAAACAACACAACAGATGATATCACAGGTCTATGGCTCGCATGAGTCGATGTGTGGGGTCACGCTATCAAGTCACTATGGTGCTAATTGTTTCAATTCATATACGTTGCGAGTGTGCGACTGTTAAACAAGTAATGTGTAAAGTGAGAGAGAAACGAACCTTGCAATCTGGAGCTGAGTGTCATGATCGATTTTCGAAGTTGTTCGGTTATAGTCTGGTTTTATAAAACGTTTTAAAACCTAGTTCACTATAACCACCTGGCTCTGATACCAACTGTAACACCCCCAAAAATTTCACCTGCGGAAACCCCGCGAGGCGTGTTACGCATCAGAGTTCGAGCCACCAATCACATTGAACCAATGATAAATTTTCAAATAAGTCATGACATTATTTTACCAAAGTAAGTTGTCAACATAATATTAGTTCTCAAAATTGTGTAGCGGAAGCATGTAATAAGTTGTTTAGCAATTGTTTCATAATAACGCATAAAACCAATGTAATTCAATCTAAGAGCTTCGATCCATGACCACTCCAGCACTCCCAGATAGCAAGCTTTCCCGTTCCAAAATACTTAACGACCTGCGAGCATGTAACACGTGTATCAGGCAAAGCTGGCGAGTTCACAGTTTTAGAAAACGTTTGTTACCCGTTGTATGTAAAACCGTTCAATAACCACTGCAAGTAATATTGTTAATATCTCATTTCCAAACACGGACGGCTCCTGAAATACATGACTGCCCTTCCCACGTACTCCTATCTAGTACTGGGCCAGACTGGGTCATTAGTTCACCTCCGTCCTCTACAGGCACGGGGTGAGGGTGCCAAACCTAAGTAGCGCTACTAACTAATACCCGATGAGGGACTTACAAAAGATGATAGGTGAGAATATTAACCAATATACTCGTTTTTACCCAAAGACTCATCCCCCCCCCCATGGGATACCCACTGACTGTCCCCAACCACTGGGACGCATGCTCGAATGTAGTGAACTCACCTTGGTTTGCTCGGTAGAATTAATTACTTGTTTCACAACAGTGATTTACCAAGCCCTATGATAGTTACACATAACAATCAGTTTGCATACAAGCATAACACGTATCATTTCACATTCAGTCATCAGCTAGTGTACACGAATACAAGTGTCAACATTCATCACTAAGCATGGCATACCAATTAATCATGCACAAATTCCATCATTCAAAGTATGTTCATAACCCCACATATCCTTCGATACACATATGCCTTTCGGTCACACATACCTTTCGGTCACACATATCTTTCGGTTACACATATCTTTCGGTCATGGTTATCTTTCGGTTACACATATCTTTCGGTCATGGTTATCTTTCGGTCACACAGTTATCATTCGAACCAAATGTTATGTTTCGACTATGCTAGTTATCCTTCGACTACAACAGTTATCTTTCGACATATCAGTTATCCTTCGGTCAAACAGTTATGTTGTTGCCATAATTTAAGCAGGATTTGTTACAATCACCCATTAATTCGATTGACCAATTTAACCGTTTCCTTAGTTACAGTTTTCAATTAACACAAGATTAACAAACCAATCAGTAACATATAGATCAAACAAGGCTAGTTCAGTTTATCCCATAAGAACCCTAATTCAAATCAACATGAATAATATTCTCAAATCCTTGAATAACCATATGTACTTAACAACATGAAACTGATTACATGCATACCCGATTCCCTAGCACATGATTATCTATCCATATCACAGCCGACTACATTTGACAACATTCTAATCATGATGCCCTAATCCAAAACATAACATGTTAGTCGATTTCCATTTAATCAGTTTCAAATTATTTTCATGGAACCTATCCCGCAAGAACATCAACACGTAATTCATATCGTTCATCACATCGGCAGCCCTAATCATACTAATCCAAACATGAAATCATATAATCGTTTAATAAAGAAAACAACATAAAACACTAACCGAGGAACTGGAAGGTATGATAATGATGATCACGGCAAGAGGGGGTCCTTGACTACTGCCGTCGCACAAGAGAGGTTTCTAGGGTTTGCAATAGTGTAACTGATCCTGTACGTAACTTATATAATTCTTTTGCTGAGGGTTTGGGCCGGTCGTAAGTTGGGCCGGAAGATAAGGCCTTTAACCGAAGGATTGGGTCTTGGCTCGAAGGATCCTTCTTGTCCGAAAGATTACCGAAGGATCTTATAACATACGGTCGAAAGATCATCCTTCGCCTTAAGGTCGAAAGATCATCCTTCGCCTTAGGGTCGAAAGATCATCCTTCGCCTTAGGGTCGAAAGATCCTGGGTCGAAGGATTAGTATCAAGTGTTTAATGCACTCAACAAGTTTGCAACGTAATCCCACTAGCACAATGATCTAAGGTATGTAAATACAACAAAGGAGTCGGGGAATAGGATAATACTAACCTCGAGAATTCAGGTTGTCACATTTAAGGTTCACATTTCTTAAATTTTATGTTTCTTACATTCATAAGTGTATTCTATATACATAAAAAAATCATATATTTTTCCCTACACATAGTCTACATACATGTAGGTAATTTAGTCTACACATAACCTACATGTGTGTAGGTTATTTAAAAACTGAAGATTTTTCATATTTTGTTTTAAATTCTAGTGTGAGAAACAATAAATCTTACATTTATAACATTTTCATTTACTTTTTAGGCTTTTAGGATTGAAAAAATGAGTGATTCATTTTGTTCTGCGTGTTCTCGCAATATTTAGTGTTCTGCATAGAACCTTCCACTGTATATATATATATATATAGGGGATGGTTCAAATGAAAACCACTTTTATTGTGAAAACTCGAAAACTAACTAAAAAAAGCCTAAAAAACACACAATTTTTTTTTTCTTTCAGTTTTTTATAAAAATCGCTGGTTTTATATATAAAAAAAACTTTTTTTTTCAAAAAAAAAAATTTTGTAGTACACATGTGTAAATAATACACATGTGTAGTACACATACACATGTGTAGTATTACACATGTGCACTACACAATTTTTTTTTTTTGAAAATTTTTTTATATAAAAAAACCTGCGAAATTTGGTTTGCAAAAAAAAAAAAAAAAAGAAAATTTGGTATGTTTTTTTTGGCTTTTTTAATTAGTTTTCGAGTTTTCACAATAACTAGTGGTTTTCATTTGAACCTTCCCCTATATATATATATATATATATATATATATATATATATATATATATATAGGATTAGGTTCAAGGGTGAACACTAATGTAGCTTGCGAACTGAGTGAACTAATCGTAGCCATACACGTGTGTAGATTAATGGCCGGGATTTTATGTTGAAATACATTAATGTATTTTATGATTTGATGATGAGATCCTAGCCATACACACGTATAGATCAATGGCCAGGATTTGTTCACTCAGTTCGCAAATATACTAGTGTTCACTCTAGAATCCCACCATATATATATATATATATGTGTGTGTGTGTGTGTGTGTGTGTGTGTGTGTGGTACTCACATAATAAAGATAAAAAAACACTCGTTATAATGGTATAATTAAAAAAAAACTGACGTATAAAAAAGTTATTGCCGTTTAAGAAAAGCGATGAGAACTTGTATGTGAGTTTCGGAATTTAAAACATGTTGAATTTACCTTTATAACCTTAATCGAAAAATATCTAAAGCACATATTATAATTTTGACACCCAATTTGATCCCACTTATTTATTATTTTAATCTAATAGCTCACGTTAACACTTCTTATAAAAAAAACACACTTTATAGGCTAAGCTCACCATCCTCCAATATTTGAAGTTTGGAGAGTTGGGGAAATAGTTGATTTAAGGGTGAGGTGGCTTTTGGAAGATCTACCAAAGTTTGATATATATCCTAGAGTTAATTGTTCGGATGGTCCCTGTGGTTTCACGTTTTTTCACATTTAGTCCCCACCTTTCGAAAATAGCAAGTATGCTCCCTATGGTTTGTCATTTTGTTACTTGGATAGTCCCTGAGTAGATGTCAGTTAGTTTGGAAATAGCACGTATGCTTCCTATGGTTTGTCATTTTGTTAATCGGATAGTTCCTAGAGTAAATGTTTGGGGACCATCCGAGTAACAAAATGACAACCAATAGGGAGTATACATGTTATTTTCAAATGGTAGGGACTAAACGTGAAAAAACATGAAACCACAGGGACTATCCGGGCAATTAACTCTATATCCTACATCCTTATACTGACCAATTTGGTAACTAATCCGTAAGTTGTGATTTAGTAATTCTTTAGGGCAGGTGACGACGTGTGTTTGGTTTGACTGTACATAAGTTTATATCTTACATATTTTCAACATATACAAATAACATGGTGGGGAATAGTATCTCCCTGTCATTGGTTCAAATGGACGGCCAGCTCTCCTCCATTGTACCAATCAGTTTATTATTTTAAACATACTTTAAAATTACGTTTTTTTGCCCCGGAATAGTGTTTCCCTACCATTGGCTCAAATGGGCGGCGAGCAATACCTATTGGACCAACCAGTTTATTATTTTATACCCACTTTAAAATTACCCCCAGTTAAAAAATACGGTTTTGCCCCAACTTCAAAATACATTTACCCTTTTGCCCCGAGCTAAAAAATACGATTTCGCCCTCGGTAAAAAAATTACGCTTTTACCCTCAGCCAAAATTACGTTTTCGCCCCAGTTCAAAATAAATATATGTTTTTCCCCCGGCTAAAAATTACGATTTTTACACAAGTTTATTATTTTATACCCACTTTAAAATTACGTATTTGGCCCAGTTCAAAATAAAATTATGCTTTTGCCTCCAGCTAAAATTTACGATTTTCCCTCGGTTCAAAATTACGATATCACTCTCAATTCAAAATTACGTTTTTCCCCCGGTGCAAAATAAAAATATGGTTTTCCACTTGCTAAAAATTAGGATTTTACTCTCGGGAAAAAAGTTCGATTTTTCCCCCAAGTAAAATTTTATAATATGACTTTGCCCAGCTAAAAATCGTGACAAGTAGCTGCCTAATACTCTTTTTACTTTTTTTTTTCTAGCAAAACTATAGTACTGTTTTTTTACTTGATTAATAATTATTTAGCCATCGCCCGCAACACGGGCGGGCGTCACCTGGTTAGTAAATTAATATCAGCATTATAATATGAAAACATCATTTGTGGCTTCATCAGTAAATCTAATATGGGTATCCTCCTAACCATGTTTTGCTTTTATGCTCGAACTATATATACAAATGACCTTGATATTAAAATTCCTAAAATGGATGACAAAAATAAAATTAATAGAAACCGAAAGCCCTATTGGTTCTTGCCTCTTAGGTTCGGATTATTTTCATATCTTGTAAGCTCAAATTATATAATATCAACTGTAAAAGTACGAACATACGGATACCTAACGTGACGAGGACAAGAAAATAATGAGAGTATTATATGATTTATAACTGAAAAGTCAGCTCCTTCATATCATTTAAGCCATTTCTTTATTCTTAACATTGTGGTCCAAATTTTCTGTAAATAATGTAGATATTTTGCTGTTGGTTGACTTTAGCTGTCCATATCTAAATATCTCAAGAGGGAGAGGGGAGGAATTTTTTTCTTGTTTTTTTGATTAAAGATAGATAATTTGTTTAAGAAATTTAAAAAGGGTGGTTTTTACACAAAATCCCGATATGATAACGAGTAGAAAGATTTACAAATCGGTTCTCGTAAAATTGATACAATATTTGATCGATAAATATGTATAAAGTGAGTTAATTATCTTCCAAAATATTTGATCTAATACTTTAAATATTATAAACTAGTAAAATTCCCGGCGCTTCGCGCCAAATATACAGTTGGTATCAATTTATTTCTTGAAATCCAGTTAGTATCGATTCTTTTCTTGAAATCCCGTGGGTATCGATTCGTTTCTTTACGGCTTGCTTTGGTATCGGTTCATTCTTTGCTATACTGTCTTTGGCTTAGGCTCTGGTGCCTCTTCTTCCTCTGTAGGTTGGACCACAGGTTTGGGTGCCTCCTCTTTCTAACTTTTTTCCTGGGCTTGGGTTTTGGTTTCGCCTGGTTTTTTTTTTTTTTTTTGCCGAAGTAAGAGAAAGAACAGCCCTCTACTTGGTTGACTTCACCAACTATGTGCTCAACAGGTCTAATGTAATTGCCATATCCCAATCTTGGATATAACCATCATCTAATATGTGCATGAAACTCAAATAAAGAAAAGTCAATCCATTGCTCAGTTTGGCCCTGTAAATATATTTAAATATATATAAGCTTTGTATATATAAGAATGTTCCATGTAACACATAAAACATAGAAAAGAAAATAGAAATAACATATTCTATTTCAGAAGAGCCCAAGAGAACACATCCATTATCCATCACCATAGCAAGCAATTGAACTACTCTCAAATAAAGGCCCATCAAGAGTCTCAAGAATAGAAATCTACATCATTGAAAAATCATACGATAAACAATTTATTATAGTCTTGTAGTTACTTGAACAATTGTGAATTAGATCAAACCAAAAGTGAACATCAGGGGTGCTTTTTACAACAGCTTGAAAAGCTTTTTTAATAACCAAACACTTAAAAAAGTCATGAAAAGCTTTGTGAAGTTAAAAATCTGTGCTGATTCTAACTACAATCCAACGCTGTAAAAATAGAGGCTTAAAACTTTACATAATCTTAGGGTTTTATTCTTCAAATCATATCACATAACACCTCACAGATTCCGTATGAAACATCAAGATAAAAAAAAGTAAACATAGTTCCCAGTTCCTATAGAAAAAAAAAAGAATCTAACCTTAACTGATATGAAGGCTGGAGAGTAGAAATCAAACCTGATTGTTAATCAAAGAACACCAACGAAGAAGGCGAACAGAAATCAAAGATGAACTTAAGAACAAAGATCGTAGGCAACAAAAAGAAATCAGAGAAATAAAACAATCCAATTGAAGAAGACGACCAATTAACGCCGAATTTAGGTTTTTGCCATCCTCTATGTTTTTTATCCTCATGTTTAGACATGTTATCCCAATGTTATCCCCCTCTGAGTTATAAACCCTAGCCGACGAGCGTGTTGTATCGACTGAACTATCACCGCTTTACAAACAGGGAAACAAACACCACCATGAGGATCACCATCCTCTGTACCGTCTATTGGTGTTAACAATTGACGTTGGGCCTTATCTACAGTGCCAAAGGGCACTTTAGGAATCGAACAACTCAAATCTGGCTAGCGATTGCTTGATTTCCGCCCCACAAATGAAATAATCTCAGTGCTAGGCAACATGCCATGATGTGGGGCGCTTCCAAGGCAGCATGATGAAACTAAGAAATACAGACTCCTAATCATCCAACTAAAGAAAGTAGAACGATTAATTTTTATCTTTTTCTTCTATCAATCAATACCTCCATGGAAATCTCTTTTACTGGGTCCAAATCATTTATCTTCGATGAAAAGCAAAGAGAACAGCGGAATCTACAATCAACCCCAGTGAGACCCAAAGTGCATGTCAATTTGTACATGCAATCTGAAAACATAAACGCCATACCTCAAATTGTAAAGATTTACCCAAAAGTCATTAAAATTCGAGCCCTAGTTGCTGAAACATACCTGAAAACATAAACGCCATACCTCAAATTGTAAAGATTTACCCAAAAGTAATTAAAATTCGAGCCCTGGTTGCTGAAACATACCGGTCAGAGCTGTAATTTCAGACGTCAAGCATCAAGCATGGATTCCGATGGACGGTTCGCCGGAATCGAAATTGAAGGGAGCGACGTTTCTTAACGGACTGAAGAAGGAGGAACGGGAGGACATCAACGTTGTGGCCCACCGTAGGCGATCGCTGGTTCCCCTTCCATTCAGGCTGTCTCTCTTTCTGTCGCTTTGATCTTCTCTCCTCTCACTCTACTGAACCAATCTTCTCCCTTCTCAGACAGAAGGAGTAGGTGAATACATTCATAGAGCAAGCAAAGTGAGCAGAAAGAAGAAGAAAACGAAGAAGATGGGGCTGGGTGTTTTCAGTGGTAGGATGGAAGAGTGGTAGGATGGAAGACCGACAGATGCCAGTCATGATAAATCTCATGATAAATCTGGTAACTTGAACTGTTCTTAAGGCCTTTCATCATTTGTATATATATAATATAATTCTATTATTTAACAAACTCAACCCTTCTGGATTTAGTCGAGCAAAGGTAAAATTAATTACAACGAACATATAATATAGAGTAAACTGCAATTTTACCCCCTGAGGTTAGGGGTTATTGGCACTCTTACCCCCCTAAGGAAATAATTACAATTTTACCCCCCACTGTTCACTGTTATGTCACAACCTTACCCCCTAACCACAGTCAACGGTAGTTTGACCATTATATGTAAGGGTATTTTGGTAATCTTACCCTATATTTATTTTTATTATTATTTTTATTATATATAGAGTAAACTGCAATTATCATCATCATCTTCAACCATTATCTGAACCTCCATCATCATCGTCTTCAACCATCACCGTCTGAACCGCCACAACCACCACTGCCGCCACAACCACCACTGCCGCCACAACCATCACCGTCGCCATCATCACCACCCCCGCCACAACCACTCTTGTCTTCTTCGTTATTGATAAGTCCAAAACCCTAATTTTAAAAATACAGCCGCCACCACAATCTTAAGAACGATGACGATGAAGACAAGAGATCGGAGAACGGTGAAGATGATCGGAGATCGATGTGGTTGTTCGGTGGTGGTGATGGAACGGTGACGGTGAACGGAGGTGATGACCAGAGATTTGATGATGATGTTTGCCGTGAAGATGATGTTTCAGAGATTCTTTGATAACCGCATCGTCACCGCTGGATCTTGATTGATCAGTTAAGATTTGGGTTTCCATTTGAATCTGTCACATAACAACTTGTCCGGAAAAATTCCAACGGGAAATCAATTCCTACCGGTGGATCTTGATTGATCAGTTAAGATTTGGGTTTCCAATCATGAAGATCCAACCACCACCACAACAAGCAAGAACCCTCTGTTTATCAGTTCAAACAATTTGATCGATTATTCAGTTCAAACCCTCTGTTTATTATGGGTAAATCACTGTTGATTTCTTCTTCTTATTTTGTGGATATTATATATTTAGTAGAAGACAGTTTGTTAGTTAGTAGAATACCAGAGGCTAATTTTGTCTATTGAAGCTATTGTAATTTTTAATTTGATTTACTAATCTTAAATGCTGATACTGTGATTACTTTCATTGATTTCGTTTTTAGCCAAAAGGAAACTTTGTGTTTTGTAATTTAATTTACTGATATTAAGGGCTGATACTTTGATTACCGTTATCGATTTTGATTCTACTGAAAGGGTGGTGGCTGGAGGTGGTTGAGGGAGGTGGCTGTGGTGATTGTTGAAGATGAAGGCGGGTGGTGGGTTTTTTTAGAGAGAGAGAGGGGGGGGGGGGAGGAAGAAGATGGCAGTGGTGGTTGTGGTGGTAAATGGCGGTGGCAGTGGTGGTTGAGGGTGGTGGTTGGAGGTGGCAGTGGTGGTTGTGGTGGTGAATGGCGGTGGCAGTGGTGGCAGGGGGTAATATTGCAGAGTAAACAAAACACGGGGGGTAAAATAAAAGGGTAAAATAGTCATTTCACCACCAAGTCAACAGATCAGTCAACAAAATTGAGGTTAGGGGGTAAGGTTGCGACATAACAGTGAACAGTGGGGGGTAAAATTGCAATTATTTCCTTAGAGGGGGTAAGAGTGCCAAAGACCCCTAACCTCAGGGGGTAAAATTGCCGTTTACTCTATAATATATTATCTATAATACTCAATTTTATATAGTTTGATCGTGCGCAAATTGGAACGCTGAGACCAAAGCAAACAATTAGGGGGGACGGGGCGCCCCCGTGATAGCCCTCTACCACGCGTGGATCACAAAACAACACCGCCGCCGCAACCTTTTATAACGCGTGGATTCTAAAACGCGTGGATTGTTTAACGCGTGGCAAATGATAAAGGAAAAAACACAAAACGAAAAAAAAAAAAATCTTTGGTCGACAGCAAATGCTAGCGACTGATCTAGGCAAGAAATTTTGAAAAGAGCTACAACTACGGTTCATGAGCTATATATTATTAGCCTGTACAGACAAGAAATTTTGAATATTAATTCAGTTAGTTAATTTTAGTTGCACTTGTGTAGTTGTTTAGAAAAACCCCAATAGCTTTCATTTAGCTGAACCTGAACTTATAAGCTATTATGTATGTCTTACCTGATCATATGTTCTTGATAGGATATCTAATATAATTGGTTTGACTAACATTTTGTATGTGGTAAGTATCTTTTAGAAGATCCCATAAGCCAAAATGCTGACATCTTCATTGTATGCGGCAATTAGATTCCTTAAAAAAGTATCCACAACCTTTCGGCAATATCCATTGATTGGCTACAAAAATTTAACCCTTTTCATTTGTCAACTATATATACAAATCTAAACACTTCTCAACATCATATCTACTTGCATTATTAGATTCTAACCATTGCCTATATTAACACATCCTAGTGACCTCTAAAACATATCACCAACGCAACCTAAACATTTAATTTCACATCCCATAGAAATTAAAGACAATGCCTGAGATAGAAGGTTCTCCCGGAACTTCAATGCATGGAGTCACCGGCCGAGAACCGGTATTAGCCTTCTCGGTCGCCTCCCCAATGGTGCACACCGATCGCACCGCGAAATTCGACCTACCCGTGGACTCTGAACACAAGGCAACCGTCTTTAAACTCTTCTCATTTGCAAACCCTCACATGAGAACTTTCCACCTCTCATGGATATCATTCTTCGCCACCTTCGTCTCCACCTTTGCGGCCGCTCCGCTGGTCCCCATCATCCGCGACAACCTCGATCTTAAGAAAGCTGACATAGGGAACGCTGGAGTTGCTTCTGTTTCTGGTAGCATTTTCTCCAGGCTAGCCATGGGCGCGGTCTGTGACTTGTTGGGACCTCGCTATGGCTGCGCCTTCCTCATCATGTTGTCTGCACCCACGATCTTTTGCATGTCATTTGTTAACGATGCTAGCGGCTACATAGCCGTTAGGTTCATGATCGGTTTCTCTTTAGCTACCTTTGTGTCATGTCAGTACTGGATGAGTACCATGTTTAACAGCAAGATTATCGGGCTCGTGAATGGAACTGCGGCCGGGTGGGGAAACATGGGAGGCGGTGCGACGCAGCTCCTTATGCCGGTCTTGTTTGAGATCATCAAGAAGGCGGGTGCGACCTCGTTTACCGCGTGGAGGATCGCATTTTTCATACCCGGATGGTTTCATGTAATTATGGGCATATTGGTGTTGACTCTTGGTCAAGATTTGCCTGATGGTAACCTTGGTGCCCTTCAGAAGAAAGGTGATGTGGCTAAAGATAAATTCGGCAAGGTACACTAGCTAGCTAGCTAGCTTTTTCATACCTAATTAGGGTTCTCAATACATTAGTTTATTATGTCTAATTAGGGTTTTCAATTCAGCACTTTATTATGTCTAATTTGTCTTAACTTTTTACAGGTATTATGGTATGCTGTGACAAACTATAGGACATGGATCTTTGTTCTTCTCTATGGTTACTCAATGGGTGTTGAGTTAACAATTGATAATGTGATTGCTGAATACTTCTACGACAGGTATACTAGTTTGTTTTCTATTTCATTAGAATTTTATTACAAGAAAATTACCATTTAGTTATGCCTAAAGTAAATTTGTCAATTAAATTATACATACATAGAGAGAGAGAACTATGAAATTGATACTTTCATTATTAATATTAATAATAGATAATATATGTAAATTAGTTGACGTACAAATAAAAAATTGCATAGAATGTAAATTAGTTGACGTACAAATAAAAAATAACACGTGTTTTGTGTTGTTTATAATCATAGATTTGACTTAAAACTTCACCTTGCCGGAATCATTGCGGCCTGCTTTGGGATGGCAAACCTTCTAGCGCGTCCCTTTGGAGGGTTCACATCCGACTACATGGCAAAACGATTTGGAATGCGAGGTCGCCTTTGGAACCTATGGCTCCTTCAAACCGCGGGTGGTGTGTGCTGCGTCTGCCTCGGTCTAGTCGGCTCGTTGCCATTAGCCATCACATTTATGATGCTCTTTTCCATCGGAGCACAGGCCGCATGCGGAGCAACATTCGGCATCATTCCTTTCATTTCCCGCAGATCACTTGGTATCATATCCGGAATGGCTGGGGCGGGTGGCAACTTCGGATCAGGGCTAACACAATTGCTATTCTTTGCCAATGCATCTTTCTCAACGGAACACGGGTTGACATACATGGGTATCATGATCATTTGTTGTACAATTCCTGTGAGTTTTGTCCACTTCCCACAATGGGGGAGCATGTTCTTTCCTCCTAGTCAAGACATAGTCAAAGGTAGTGAAGAGAATTACTATGTTTCCGAGTGGACCGAGGAGGAAAAACAGAAAGGGATGCACCAAGCAAGTCTCAGGTTTGCCGAAAACAGCCGATCGGAGCGTGGAGGGAAGGTGGCGTCGGCTCCAACGCCACCGGAGAACACTCCCAACCGTGTTTGATTTCCAACATTTTTCAGATGTTCTTCATTTAAGCAATTGTATTGTTCTTTGAACTGTAAACAACATATGTAAAATAGGTGATTAAGAGTGTGACAGCAAGTGTAGATTTATATATTTTTGCTCAAGTGTTTGTATTAGACAATAAACATAATTATCCAATAGTTTATTTATTAATGTTATGTATTATGTTATGTTATAACGTATGTAATTCGAATAGGTGTGACTATAGTTGTAACAGTCTGATGAAACAATGGCACCGTTTCATAAAACAACGGTTATTCCCGCCATCTCTCTACTACCATTATTCAACCGCCACCAACATATGTATTTATATGTATTCACCGGCAAACTTCCACCGGTACCAAGACAATTTCAATATTATCCAGAATTGTCCATCAAGTTGTTTCTTTTGATCGTTTCATTCATACTCTGTTTTGCATTCAATCTTTATACATTATGCAAACCGATCCGAATGTCAATTCTACTTCCGCTGCAATGCACTTTGATTTCCAACAGTTTGAACAATAAAATCCATACTACAACATATAAGTTTTTTTAGTAGCACACAAATAAGTATCACCGATGGATCATTTTGATAGACTTATGAACAAATTTGTGATATGTACAAACCTTAACTACAAAGATATACGCATAATCAGCAAAGTTTTTATGGTGTTTTGGGTTGTTTTATAAATGTGTAACACCCCCCGGAAAAGTTAAGAGATAGAATCTGTAATTATTGCAAAGATACGACGAGTCTAGTAAGTAAAATATGTTATAAAACCAGATATACAAATCCCCCTAGTAACCATTTGGTAGTTAACGTCCCCTATAACCATTTTGGCAGTTATCATCTATATGTCTATTTTGACAGTTATTATATGTACAGATGAATACATTTGTATGAAGCGTGAAAATAATATTCAAGATTCAAGATTCAATATACAATTCCATTGTTTTCTATCACGTTATCATCACCTTTGCCTCTTTACTAGTATTAACAAGCCACCTGCAACAAATCTCCACGGAATATTTACCGGAAATCTTCAACATCACGAGTTCATCAACACTGCTTTTGGATTTAGTACATCTTTGTTCCTCATATCCTTGGTACACACCATCAAAATCTTCATAATTAAGTATATGTCTATCCAAAGGAAGAACATACATGTGAATTTGACAAAGTGGAATTAGAAAAGGTTTTTATTCCATATGCTTATGTGGTGGCATTATTTTATATACAAAGGATACACATGTTTTTCAAATGATTTTCTAAATTGGATTTTCGATCGAATCCTTTTGAACAAAAAACCTTTTCAAATCTAGATTTTAGAATACCCAAAATAGTTTTATTTTCCTGCATTCTTTCAACTAGTGACTGTGTGTAGGTTCAAGATTCCGGACCGAAACCCATGATTAGTGTGTGATTATGTTCAAAGACGGAAAGATTAGAGACGTATAAAACAACTTTCTTGTATAAATTCGGTAGCATAACATTACAAACCGGCCCGATTACAAGCTAGCCGAACTATACCAAAGGAGCATACATCCAGAAGAGAGACCAAGTGGTGATCTCTCCCCCAAGTGTAAAACTGATGTGCTAAATGTGGTTAAATAAAAACTACTAAAATTAACCTAATCTAGACACTCTAAGCTTTAAATTTATAAACTTAGACTCGATCTAAAACTAAACCACGCAACCGGCAAGTGTACCGATCAATGCAGTATAGCTACAGTAAGTCCGAGTATCGAACCCACGAGACTCTCTAATTACGCTAATTAGACTCTATCTAGACCTAGACAGACATCGTCGACTCTAACTGTTTAATTGGTTGGGGGGGGGGTGGTTACGGAAAATCTAAGGATCCTAGACTAAAGACGAATGAAGACTAAGGGCTTTTCTTATATGGAGAGCGAGACCACCTAGACTAGAATCATGGATTGACTTTAAAAGAATTACCGATTAAGTTAAATGCATGAATTATGAAACAGGGATCTTAAAATACTAAACCTATTAAGAACCAACTATGCCCCTCGACCCTTCTCAAGGAGAAACCTGTGGAACTACCTAGGCTGTTAATCCTACCGGTTATTAGACGCCTTCCCAGTTGTCTAATTATTGTGTAAGTACCCTAATGTTGACCTACTCTTTTCCAATCATAGATCTAGGGTAGTTTGAATTAATTAACTTGACTTGATAGACTAATAAAACCGACAGGTCAACTAAGACACGACCTTTTTCAAGGACTATATAAAGCAATTCGCCGGGTAAGACCTACCAATAGCCCCTCACTTTCCAGGTATTAGGACTAGCATAACACTAAAACCTAGCAAATTACTAACAATTACTTCTAGGGGTTATTGGCCAATTCCACCCTAAAGAATTAAGATCTATTACGTGATATAGACACTCACCAAGATCTAAACCCTAGCATGACTCTATATTGTGATAAAGACCGCCACTAAGAATCATACGAAGCAATTGACAATAATAAACCAAATTAAAGTACGCATATGCATCAAATCAATAAAACAAACTCTTTACTAAACACAATTAATCCATAACATTCATGTAATTAACGAAAACGGTAAAAACTTCATATTAATCCATTCATCAAGTCTAGGTGGCTTAAAAGTTTAGCCAAGCATGTTAAAACGTGAAAACAAATCAAAGAAGTTCAACAAAGAATTCATTGAATAAAAACAAGAAACCAGAAAATAAAAGAAATCTAAAGGTAGAACCCGTAAATTCTTTAATCTCTAAGCTTCCCACTTGTCTTCAATGATTCCTGGCCTTCGAAAAGAAACTGCACAATTCGTCCTGCGTCTCTTTTCGTGCGTCTCTGATGTTGCTCGATGTTCCCCCCAAATATGTGCGGCACCCAATATATTATATTTGTCTCAGTAATATGTTTAGGTCCATCAATCCCCTTGCTAGTGGGCTACAAGACCTTTCACGGCCCAACTGATATTGTCTTCCTCTTAATTATAATATGCCACTCTCTTCTTAATAATTCCTCTACTATTTATATGTATGCGTCGAAGGGATAAGGAATCATATATGTGTTCCACTATTGAATTCTTCGAAATTGGAGAAAAAATCCATTCCTCTCATTCAACGTGGATAATATTGTAGTATTATATTTAGATATTGCTTTTCCAATAATGGGTGGATTAAGCCTCTTTTATAATATGTAGACACTGGGTTTGACCTAATCAAAAAAAATAGTGACAATTTTACTTCACTGGTCTACTTTACTCAACTGGCTGGTTATTTCTTTTTGATTCATTTTCACTTTATTTGCACCAGCACCTGCCAAAACACAAAATAATATAATATAATACTAAAACTAAGCAAAAACAAAATAAAACCTATACAATAATTATACACTTTACACGAGACAAATCTGTGTATTTTACCCCACATCAAATATCCCCACACTTAACCTTTTTTCGTCCTCGAAAAAGAATTATGCAACGGAATCATAGATAAATAATCACTCGGGTCGAAAGCATATATATATTTTATTAAAACCAAAACTTGCGTTAGCCGCGATTGCGAATATACTTGTCCCTTTAAACCCGAATCCAATCTCAAACCCTTGTCATGTAAATTTAATTTAAGTGCGGTCAGTCTACCTAGGGTCTCACGTTAGAATCTACAGTCTACCTACTCCCGCCTCAAGATTATAGAACTAAAGGAACGATCACTGGACCAATTCCCAACCGTCTTATATCAAAACCAAGAGAGTTTACAATCAGATTTTTTCTTTTTCCATTTTTTTTTTCATTTTTTTCTTTCGTTTTTTTTTTCAATGAGCGTAGAAGTTGCTTTCCCTAACCAAGAGGCAATCCGGCTGTAGAGTCGCTATCCCCAACTCGGATTACTTAGGCTTTGGTACTTTTTTCTTTTCTTTGCAAGGTCGATTTCACACATCCTAGCGGTAATCCGGTTGTAAAGTCACTATCCCCAACCCAGACTACATAGAAATGCGCTACTTTCATTCAGGTTCTAGCTCATTTTTTTTCTATTTTTTGCATGATTACAAACTCTAACGATTTTAACTTATAACGGTGTCCCTTATACTCTTATTGGCGGTTTTGATTTCCCATATCTCCCAGGCGAAAACCCACTAGCAGACCGACAATTAAGGTATGTTAACTCAAAGGGACTTAAAACCAAACCCGGGCCTATCCACATATCCCTAACTAGACACAAGCTCGATTTATTTTAACTCGTATTATTATTATTATTCAAACCCAAGAAAAAATTCATCTTTTCTATCATTTTCCGTTTTTTATCTGCAAACTTCTTTACTCGAAAACATTTTCTGATTTTTCAATTTTTTTTATTTTTTAAAATTTTAATATTTTTGTAGTTTTTAAAATTTTTATGACTCAAGACTCACTAACTAAACACTAAACGATAGTTTCTCATCCCCACACTTAAGCTCTACATTGCCCTCAATGTAGGATGGAAACCGACTCAAAAACTAAAAATAAATAAGAAATAAAAAACAAAAGGGCAAATTGGAAAGGACTTAGCTGGTTAAATTATCGCGTATGCTCCAAACTCTCGTCCAATCCAGCTCGATCGTATAGCATTTCGGTCGCGATCGGCTTAGACTCTAACTAGTACACTTGGAAAACGCCTGAAATTTGATAAGCAGCTCCAAAATCACCCGAATGGAGATTGAGTACGGGTGGTACATATTCAAACCTGCATAAACAAAAACAAGCAAAAACCAAAGCAGTACCGACTCTAAACAAAAGACTGACTCAAAACTACTAACTTAAACTCATGGTACAAAATAAAAGACTCAAAATACAAACTCTACAAAACCTCCCCACACTTGAAGTTAATCAGGAGGTTTCTCTTTGACTTGAACCCTATCTAACCCGTTTAGTTCCACCCGATCCTCGAAAACAGTTAAACATTTAAGGACGGAATAATGAAATATTTTGAAAATTTTAAACGGGTCAGGCCACCAATATTTAAACTTACCTGGAATGGACCGGATGCGTGGCATGTAACGATAAGAGCGGTCGTGCTTGCACTTTAATTGCTCCATTATCTGTTTCGCCCATCTTCCGACCCAAAACCATCTCTGGTTTCCAGGTTCTTTCTTTCTTGCCCTCTCCCGTGGCCTTGAATCTTCAGTTACCTCTACCACGGGCCAACTATGATGTTCTTCATCTTCCACCATTCCCTCTACTTCCTTGGGAAGATCCCCACACTTAATTTCTACGTGCGGTGTGGGTTCACTTATTTTCTCGGGTTTACCTTCTAGTAGGGCTTTCAAATTTGCTAAATCACCTAATGGATCAAATTCCCCTACTTGTTCAGATTCTGATAAAACTTCTAACTCCCCTAAAAACTCATCTTCCCAACTTAACGCTTTTTTCTCTACCTCAACTTCTACCTCATCATCAAACAGACTACTAATGTGTGTAAAATGCAACATATAAAACACATCAATTAAGGCATAAAACTAACCCTTTTTTAGTACTAATGTTGGAAAAAGAGTGTTTTTGTCTTCCTTTTGTATTTTCAGGATAAAATGAGCTCAAAATCACAAAAGAAGCAAAAAGACCACTAATTCTACCATAAATACAAGAAAAGGAACAAAAGTAGACTGCCCGGACCCTCAACGGCACCTCCCAAAGCAAAAAGGAAGAAACAGAGTCTGAACACGCCCCGTGTCCAGCGAACACGGGGGCGTGCCCAGGAAGCAGCAGAAAAGACAAACCAGTAGAAGCTTCCATTGCCCACCACGGGGCCGTGTCCAGCGAGCACGGGGGCGTGGTGAAAGTACAGCAGGCGCATTAATTGTAATTCGCAATTACAATTAATGAAGAGAGAGAGTGTCAGGCGGGCACGGGGCCGTGTCCAGCGGACACGGGGCCGTGTCCAGCCTTCTGTTCAGCCTATAAATAGAGGAGCTTGGATTCATTCTCTCTCATCCCTTGGCACACCACCTCTCTCACACCTCATCCACCACCCACCACCACCATAACACCATCATCCACCACCATCATCCATTGTCCATCGTAGAGTGTGTGAGTCGTCTCGGGATCCAAGATTGATCGTAAGAGTTCTTGACAATCAAGGCCATGTTTGCCTAAGTCTCTTACATCACTTGGTGAAGACAAGTGTTTAGTATAATACTTTTTATTTTTAATCTTTTGCACTTTTTATTTGGTTTTGTATTAATGACTTTAATAACTAGTTACTTATGTTGAAGGTGATCTTTCCTTATCGTTTGTCGGTGGTGTCTTGGCATTATTTTACTGTCTATATAAAATAAAAGATTTTCACCATTCATATCTCCACGGTCTATATGGAGGTATGTTGGCTACCTGGTCGGGGGTTAAGGGAACGGTTTGGTAAGGGTCTTGCCCTTGTTCAGCGTTTAGAGGTCCTGCTTGGGACCTGGGTCAAATTTAGTAGGATCTCCTTCAATGCCCATAGGTATTGGATGGCGGGGATCCAAACTCTTTGACCCCCTCATAAGTTAACTACTATTAATACTATAACCCGGCTATTTAAGACTGTATCCCTGCTGACTCAGACTACTTAGCCGAGGGTAACGTCACCGCCAGAAGCGGGGCCTACCACAATTTGCATTAATAACTTAATTCATTATCTTTCAATAATCCGACCCTTTAGGATTGTATCCTTGCTGACTCAAACTACTGGGTTGAGGGTAACGTCGCCTTCAAAAGAGGGGTCTACTACAATAACTAAGATAATCTCTTAAACAAGTGCAAAAGTGCGAAAATAATCAAAGGTTATACTAATACACGTGTCGGATCCAAGTGATTCATCTTGTCTATCTGTTTTTATTTTATTTTATTTTCAGCATTTAGTTAGTTTTTATTTTTCTTAGTTTAAAACATTTTCTAACCTTTTTGATTTGATTAGACGTTGAGGATAAACCGGTATTAAAAGCTCTTGTGTCCTTGGACGACCTCGGTATCTTACCAACACTATACTACGTCCACGATGGGTGCACTTGCCCATATGTGTGTTTAGTGTTAGTGAATATCGTGTTTTATAAATTTAAAACTTGGCTAAAAGTGTAAAAAGGGCTTAAATATATATCAAAAATATATACACAGTGACACGCATCAAGTTTTTGGCGCCGTTGCCGGGGACACAAGGATTTTAAGAAAGTTAGGAATCAACGGCCTAATCATATTTTTATTTTTCTTTAATTTTTTTAGATTTTTTCTTAGATTTTTAGCTTCTGCAGAGCTCAACACGGGGCCGTGCCTGCTGAACACGCCCTGTGCTCAATCATTGGAACTGGCAATCCTGTTTTAAGTCAGACAGTAGGCTGAACACGGGGCCGTGTCCACTCAACACGCCCCCGTGCCCAAGATTCAGTTACTGAAAACAGAACCGTTAGATCCCGACGGTTGGTAATTTCTGACACAAACATGAGTGATAGTAATTCTTTTTACTTTCGGCACTCTTATGGTTTGTGGTGTCGAATATGTGGAGGCGAACATGAGGAATTAAAATGTTTTTTCCTCACTTATAGGCCCCACTATATAGACCCACCGATTCCTTGTAACCTTAAGAGGGGCGAAAGTAAAAATAAGCACTATTTCTCCCTCGAATGCGCCCAGCCAGATATTCTAGGAGAAATGCTCCTTGACGAGCTATTTCAACTAGAAGAACTACTTCTCAATTGGTCAAAAGAACTTAGGAAGGATTTTTTAGATCCATCCCAAGATGATGACCATGAGGAAATGTTGGAACCGCATTCCGACAACCTCGTTGCTCCCGAAAATACCTTCTTACCTAGAAAAGACGCGGACGATAGTCGTCCCTGTGTCGATTGTGCCATGAAGGACTCCCCATCGACTTCATTCGATGCATACATAGACCTGAGCGATTCGGCATACACCTTCTTTAACGAGAGCCCGGGAAAGGGTTGGACTTGTCCACCTAGAATGAAAATAGGAATTACCCTCACCGACAACCTCTTGCGTTCTCGCCTTAGTATAGGACAATTAAGGTATCTTAGGCACTTTGGGGTTGTTCCAACAAGTCAAGAGCCACCCGATATAGATTAGCTCCTTAGTAAAGACAAAACTTCATAAGAGAGCTTTCCGACACGGGGCCGTGCCCGGCCAACACGCCCCCGTGTCCACCAAAAGATTCCCCTCTGATCAGAACGTCAGAATACGGACAAACTGTGTCAGAATTTCATCTGCACACGGGGCCGTGTCCAGCAGACACGGGGCCGTGTCCAGCAGGCTGTCATTTTCTATAAATGCAGCCAAAAATCCTGCACATTTGGACCAACTTGGGGACAGAGATTTGAAGGAATCTTCTCTCAAACAATCCTAGGTAAGTCTAAAAGAAGTTTCCAACAACCCATCTTGTCCTTTCCTCTTCTAGACATTTCCTTCTTCTTCATCTTTCTTCAAGAACTACCATGAAAAGTTTGAATTTTCAATCTTGGTGGTAGGGAACAATGAGTTTTGATCATAGAATCTTGGTAAAAACATGTTATGTAACACTGTTTAAAGTTATTTACTGTCAAAAGGCTTGCATAAACTCAGAAAATAACTTAAAAACCCAAGATTCCTTGCTACAAAATTCTGCAGAAAGATGAACACGGGGCCGTGCTCAATGAGCACGGGGCCGTGTCCAGAAACTGTTTCGTCATATAAACTGCTTTTGGTTTATTTTTCGTAGAATGGCGAGTGAAAACAGCGAAACATCATCCGTTCATTCCTCAAACAGCCGAAGGGGAAGGAGGCCTTCCGTTGAAGCTACACTTGTGCACTACGTGTTAGCGCTAAGGGAAGCTCTCGACGAAATGACGTCAGTGGAGGAGGTCCTTATTGACCGTATTAACGATCTTACAATGGGACTTGAAAGCAGCTTCCAAGAAATTAACCTTTTGCACCAAAGGTTAAACATTTTGGTAGCACCCCCTATGGAACCAGTCCTCCCACAACAAGACTGGAACTTAGCACTCGGTGTTAACAACCCTACCGGGTGGGGAGACTTTCCCGCAGAACCTCCTATGGAAAACCCACAAGAAGTTCCAGCGGAAGTTGAAACTCCTCAAACCAATGCAAGCGAACCCTCTTTTCTCCTTCCAAGGGAGGTAGAGGAGTGGCTTGCCGACATATGAGGAGAACCGCACTCGAAAGGAGGAGTTCTACAAAGCCTTATCTAACCAAGACTAGTATCTTCTTGGAAATTTTGCTAAATTAAAATAAAACGTAGGGCTAGAACTCCCTAAGTTTAATATCTATGTAACTTTTATCTTTATGTAATGTCTCTCTATGATTTGCAATGTTATGATGGTTTTTATGATTGATGGTTGTTTTGAGAATAAAACACACTCATGGTGGTAATGGATGAAAAAGGGAACGAGAAAAATGGAACCATGCATGAAGAACAGAGCAACCCGACAAAAATCTCCATCACAGAAGGCTCAACACGGGCCGTGCCCAACCAACACGGCCCCGTGCTGAGCCCCTGCAGAAAAATCACCCAGTTCAGGTAACTGGACACGGGCCGTGTTCAGCGGACACGCCCCCGTGTCCAGGCTTCTGTTTCAATTCTGAAATTTTTGTTACTGGCACTTGACCACGGGGCCGTGCCCGGTGAACACGGGGCCGTGTCCAGGATGCCAGTAACATAAATCTTTGCTTTTTAACACACTTTTATACATTCTAATCAACCAAAAATATTATTTTTGGACACATTGAGGACAATGTGTAATTTAAGTGTGGGGGGGATGCTAAAACCTTGAAATTTTGCAAAATCCTAAACACAAGCCTTACACAAAACTCTATTGGAACCGCTAAACACCCCAAATTTTTTCAAAAACTTTTTCATTTTTTTTTATTTACTTGTCTTGGTTTAAGTTGGGAATAACAAGTTCTAAAAAGGTTATATTTTTACAAATTTACAACCGATAGCGTCGTGATAAAAAAGGAACCAACATAAGAAAATTATGAAACGGCATAACAAGTCTAGTTTAAAATTCGATTATATATGCTTGGTCACATTAAAAACCCATTCCCACAAAAGTGAGTTTTGAGCCTTTATTGAGCATAAAAATACACATATTTAGATTAAATGCTCATTTTTCGTTTCTTGTGTGAATAGCCGCTCGGTCCTTACAAATCTAGAACTTGCCACGACGATACATTCCCGGTCCTTACCAACTTAAACCCAAGTAAGTAAATGATGGAGGCATTAGGACTAACCATTTTTCTTTCAAAACCATTATTTTTCATTTTTTTTACCTACCCAAAATCCCCCTAGAAAACCCCTTTGAGCCTAAACCTTTCATTTCATTACCCCAAAAAAACCATTTTTACCCACCAAAAAGCCTTTTTCATTTTTTTTTCACCCTTTATTTTAGTAACAAGCTCGGTTTTTCGTCAACTTGCCCTTTCATGTGACATCAAAATATATATATATATATATATATATATATATATATATATATATATATATATATATATATATATATATATATATATATATATATATATATGATGAAGTCAAAAACAAACAAAAGCTACAAGAGCTTGTTTGGAGAAATACTTCAAAAATAATAGGTCACTAAAAACAAGGTATTTTACGAAAACCGACACTTGTTACGATTTTCACCCTTTTTTACTAACCACTAACCAACCACCCACCTTTAAACCCAAGCCTTCACCCAAAAAGTCCTCTTGATATTTACAAAGGTAAAAAGTTAAAAAGGAGGAGGATTGATTGCTTGGCAAGCCTATGGAAAGACGTAAGTTCCGTGCCGCTCTCGAGTGATTCACTAAAATATACACCTTCGGCCGAATGTTGAGTGATCTCCCGTGAGGTATGTGAACTTGTATATAAATGGAATTTTAATAAGGCATGCTATGCCCAAATAAGAAATTTATCTTATGAAAAGTTCAAAATAAATCATAACGAATAGGATTGTAAATAAATAAAAATAAAGCCTATAAAAAGCTTGGATTCCCGACACTCTAGGACAAGCTAAAAACTTCTCTTCTACCTATTCCATTTGGGAGTGTAAGCCACATTTAAAGAGTTTTGCTTGAGGACAAGCAAAAGTTCAAGTGTGGGGGTATTTGATGTGTGTAAAATGCAACATATAAAACACATCAATTAAGGCATAAAACTAACCCTTTTTTAGTACTAATGTTGGAAAAAGAGTGTTTTTGTCTTCCTTTTGTATTTTCAGGATAAAATGAGCTCAAAATCACAAAAGAAGCAAAAAGACCACTAATTCTACCATAAATACAAGAAAAGGAACAAAAGTAGACTGCCCGGACCCTCAACGGCACCTCCCAAAGCAAAAAGGAAGAAACAGAGTCTGAACACGCCCCGTGTCCAGCGAACACGGGGGCGTGCCCAGGAAGCAGCAGAAAAGACAAACCAGTAGAAGCTTCCATTGCCCACCACGGGGCCGTGTCCAGCGAGCACGGGGGCGTGGTGAAAGTACAGCAGGCGCATTAATTGTAATTCGCAATTACAATTAATGAAGAGAGAGAGTGTCAGGCGGGCACGGGGCCGTGTCCAGCGGACACGGGGCCGTGTCCAGCCTTCTGTTCAGCCTATAAATAGAGGAGCTTGGATTCATTCTCTCTCATCCCTTGGCACACCACCTCTCTCACACCTCATCCACCACCCACCACCACCATAACACCATCATCCACCACCATCA
Source organism: Helianthus annuus (assembly GCF_002127325.2). Lineage (NCBI taxonomy): Eukaryota > Viridiplantae > Streptophyta > Magnoliopsida > Asterales > Asteraceae > Helianthus > Helianthus annuus. The sequence continues at coordinate 166,344,227 of NC_035443.2, forward strand.
TCCATTGTCCATCGTAGAGTGTGTGAGTCGTCTCGGGATCCAAGATTGATCGTAAGAGTTCTTGACAATCAAGGCCATGTTTGCCTAAGTCTCTTACATCACTTGGTGAAGACAAGTGTTTAGTATAATACTTTTTATTTTTAATCTTTTGCACTTTTTATTTGGTTTTGTATTAATGACTTTAATAACTAGTTACTTATGTTGAAGGTGATCTTTCCTTATCGTTTGTCCGTGGTGTCTTGGCATTATTTTACTGTCTATATAAAATAAAAGATTTTCACCATTCATATCTCCACGGTCTATATGGAGGTATGTTGGCTACCTGGTCGGGGGTTAAGGGAACGGTTTGGTAAGGGTCTTGCCCTTGTTCAGCGTTTAGAGGTCCTGCTTGGGACCTGGGTCAAATTTAGTAGGATCTCCTTCAATGCCCATAGGTATTGGATGGCGGGGATCCAAACTCTTTGACCCCCTCATAAGTTAACTACTATTAATACTATAACCCGGCTATTTAGGACTGTATCCCTGCTGACTCAGACTACTTAGCCGAGGGTAACGTCACCGCCAGAAGCGGGGCCTACCACAATTTGCATTAATAACTTAATTCATTATCTTTCAATAATCCGACCCTTTAGGATTGTATCCTTGCTGACTCAAACTACTGAGTTGAGGGTAACGTCGCCTTCAAAAGAGGGGCCTACTACAATAACTAAGATAATCTCTTAAACAAGTGCAAAAGTGCGAAAATAATCAAAGGTTATACTAATACACGTGTCGGATCCAAGTGATTCATCTTGTCTATCTGTTTTTATTTTATTTTATTTTCAGCATTTAGTTAGTTTTTATTTTTCTTAGTTTAAAACATTTTCTAACCTTTTTGATTTGATTAGACGTTGAGGATAAACCGGTATTAAAAGCTCTTGTGTCCTTGGACGACCTCGGTATCTTACCAACACTATACTACGTCCACGATGGGTGCACTTGCCCATATGTGTGTTTAGTGTTAGTGAATATCGTGTTTTATAAATTTAAAACTTGGCTAAAAGTGTAAAAAGGGCTTAAATATATATCAAAAATATATACACACTGACACGCATCACTACCTAAGGAATCTCCTAAATCTAATTCCTCATAAACATCTATCCCCTTAATCAATGATTCCTGGTAGACTTGCCACTCGTCTACTTCTTCCACACTCTCTCTCAATATCCCGCAATTAGCCATTTGCATCATAATCTCCTCTTCTTCACAACCAAAATCAATGATGCCCTTATTCTTAGTTTCTTCTACTTCTTCTAATTTCCTAGACATTTCTTCTACTGAACATCGAATGTCTGAGAGTATAGACTGCTGATTTTGAAACAGGACTTCATGTTCTTGAATCATTTTCTGAGTAGTCTCATCCGTAGCTACCAATTGAGCTAACAACCCCATTATCCTATCCAGCTGGTCCTGATCATAGACTTCAGAATTTTGCTGTTGGGGATGGTGATACGGTTCCTCATACTGGTACGAGGAATACCCCTGTGAAAAATATGACTGCGACTGCACATAGGGGTTAGTATAATAATGTGAAGAGGACCCCTCATATTGTGGGTATTTAACTGTAAAATGGGGTCCTCCACAAATTTCACACATATTTTCTAGACTCAATATAAATAAAATAAAATAAAAATAAAACAAAACAAAAAGACACGGACAATTAGACTCCTACGACTCAATATACAAAAGCAAGTAGCACGTATGATGTCAATTAAGTCCAGATAAAGTAAGCAACGCAATTGCCAAAGAGTCCCCGGCAACCGCGCCAAAAACTTGATGTGCCAAATGTGGTTAAATAAAAACTACTAAAATTAACCTAATCTAGACACTCTAAGCTTTAAATTTATAAACTTAGACTCGATCTAAAACTAAACCACGCAACCGACAAGTGTACCGATCAATGCAGTATAGCTACAGTAAGTCCGAGTATCGAACCCACGAGACTCTCTAATTACGCTAATTAGACTCTATCTAGACCTAGACAGACACCGACTCTAACTGTTTAATTGGTTGGGGGGGGGGGTTACGTAAAATCTAAGGAAATCTATTTAAACTAATTAATTAACTAAAACTAGAATAAAGACGAATGAAGACTAAGGGCTTTTCTTATATGGAGAGCGAGACCACCTAGACTAGAATCCTGGATTGACTTTAAAAGAATTACCGATTAAGTTAAATGCATGAATTATGAAACCTGGATCTTAAAGTACTAAACCTATTAAGAACCAACTAAGCCCCCCGGCCCTTCTCAAGGAGAAACCTGTGGAACTACCTAGGCTGTTAATCCTACTGGTTATTAGACGCCTTCCCAGTTGTCTAATTATTGTGTAAGTACCCTAATGTTGACCTAATCTTTTCCAATCATGGATCTAGGGTAGTTTGAATTAATTAACTTGACTTGATAGACTAATAAAACCGACAGGTCAACTAAGACACGACCTTTTCCAAGGACTATCTAAAGCAATTCGCCGGGTAAGACATACCAATAGCCCCTCACTTTCCAGGTATTAGGACTAGTATAACACTAAAACCTAGCAAATTACTAACAATTACTTCTAGGGGTTATTGGCTAATTCCACCCTAAAGAATTAAGATCTATTACGTGATATAGACACTCACCAAGATCTAAACCCTAGCATGAATCTATATTGTGATAAAGACCGTCACTAAGAATCATACGAAGCAATTGACAATAATAAACCAAATTAAAGTACGCATATGCATCAAATCAATAAAACAAACTCTTTACTAAACACAATTAATCCATAACATTCATGTAATTAACGAAAACGGTAAAAACTTCATATTAATCCATTCATCAAGTCTAGGTGGCTTAAAAGTTTAGCCAAGCATGTTAAAACGTGAAAACAAATCAAAGAAGTTCAATAAAGAATTCATTGAATAAAAACAAGAAACCAGAAAATAAAAGAAATCTAAAGGTAGAACCCGTAAATTCTTTAATCTCTAAGCTTCCCACTTGTTTTCAATGATTCCTGGCCTTCGAAAAGAAACTTCACAATTCGTCCTGCGTCTCTTTTCGTGCGTCTCTGATGTTGCTCGATGTTCCCCCCAAATATATGCAGCACCCAATATATTATATTTGTCTCAGACTCTCAGTAATATGTTTAGGTCCACCAATCCCCTTGCTAGTAGGCTACAAGACCTTTCACGGCACAACTGATATTGTCTTCCTCTTAATTATAATATGCCACTCTCTTTTTAATAATTCCTCTACTATTTATATATGTATGCGTCCAAGGGATAAGGAATCATACATATGTTCCACTATTGAATTCTTGGAAATTGGAAAAAAAAAATCCATTCCTCTCATTCAACGTGAATAATATTGTAGTATTATATTTAGATATTGCTTTTCCAATAATGGGTGGATTAAGCCTCTTTTATAATATGTAGACACTGGGTTTGGCCCAATAAAAAAAACAGTGACAATTTTACTTCGGTCTTTGGCGGTCTACTCTACTCAACTGGTTGGTTATTTCTTTTTGACTTATTTTCACTTCATTTGTACCAGTACCAGCACCTGCCAAAACACAAAATAATATAATATAATACTAAAACTAAGTAAAAACAAAATAAAACCTATACAATAATTATACACTTTACACGGGACAAATCTGTGTATTTTACCCCACATCAAAAACCTTCAAATGTTGCAAATGACCAAGAGGTGGTATTTATAGCCATACCACCTTCACTTACAAACACACACGGTCAAACCAATAACCCTTTTGTTTGACCACTTCAAACGAGCGTTTCTATACATGTTCATTTGACCGTGTTACTAACTATTACATAATCAGCATAAAATTAATCTAATCTATTCGAACAACATCGGACACAAAAACTGCACCAACAAATTCCCCCTTGTCCGTTGCTGTCGAATGCTTAAAATGCAACTGCAATCGATCTTCAGTCAAGTATCTGTTTATGTTATCTTCTCTGTGTTAACAAATTCCCCTTGACTGATGATCCAGGTAAGTAGTATCTTGACTTGAGTCTTCATAGCAATACCAAACCCTTGAAGCTTCTCGTATAATATTTCCTCCTCAAAGTACGCGTATCCATGTTGGGTGTTGTGCAATGTCCTCACAAGGCTAAATTGACCGATCTTCCGCTGATCTTCCAATACTCCAACCGGCATTTGATACGGGTTCCATTCTTTAAAAACTACATCAAGTCTTGATCTTGTCATAAGAACTCTATTTCATTCAAGCATACTACATTGGTAGAGTTTTCTGGTGAACTGTCTTCTGTAAACCATCTTTGTGGAATCGACCAATGTAACACCTCGAAATTTTATGTCCAATAATGTGTTAACACGTGTTATGGGTTTACACGTGGCATTAAATATTAAATAAAGGACTAAAGTTGACAAACCTTGAAAGTATGTAAATTCGAGGGTTATAAATGTCAACGAAGGGTAAATATACTGTATAGTAACCCTAAACGATGCTTGTACCTTCAAACGAATAAATCATGGATCGTACGGAGCGAAACGCGGAAGAAAGTGAGAGATTACAAGCTACAGGGGTTAACTGTGTCAACATGTTTAATTATACCTCTGAGTGACCCTTTGACGAACCCGAGGCTTTGTAACAACAAAATACACTCACTAGAATATACTATATAAATTTCGCGAAGTTCCGTTTTAAAACGAGAAAGTTATGATCAAATTCGTATGCGAGTGGTTGAAAGCGTCAACAATAAAAGTTAAGGCTTTTCGGATAGTAATTAAACTAACCGGGGGCTTAACAGTGCGGGTAAAAGTCACGAGGCTCTTAATTGTAATTAACCGAGGGCCAAATCGCAAAGTTACCCCTTCGAACCCGAAAGGTCAGGTTAATGATTACGAAAGATTCGGATAATCATTACAAAAGATTTGAAAATCTTTGAAAACAGACCTAATGCGGGCCGCATTAAAGATATAAGCAAGTTAATGCGGGCCGCAAGCCATCTGTAGATACGTTTCCTGACATGAAGATCCAGGCGGCCCGTGTGCAAGTAGCCTGAATCTAATGCGGGCCGCGTACAAGTCCCAGATGCAGAAACTTTGGACAGATTCAATGATTTAGCTTGTGAACGAACTTGTGAGCATTAATTGAAGCATGGGCGCCCTCTACTTGCCCCCTAGCACCCAGGGCCACCTGCTGAACATCCATGCTCCATTGTAGGTTGATGTGTAATGATCTTAGGTCCATTCTTTCACTATAAAAGGCCATGCATTGTGCATAAGTGAAACACACCTCAAAACCTGCCTTCTGATCATTCTTGGAGCTCTCAAGCATTCCTCTATCATTCTAAGTCGTGCACCAAGCTTCTGTAAGTTGCCTAACCCTTTGTGGTTTCGTTTTTCCAAAGTTTTAGCCTAAAAGCCAATCCGTCGTAATTAACGATTGACTTTGTGATAAATCACGAATGGTCCAGTGGTTTGTCGAATCAAAGATAGTTGTATGTTTGTAATCATGTGGGCTTTAAACCCCTGAAAGGGAACCCTCTGATTCCCACTCTAACTAGTTCAAATGTCGAGTCAAACGTGCTTAGAAAAAGTCAACAGAAATGTCATTTTGCGATTTCTTGCATAATCTGTAATGTAGATGATATGTAACCTGTTTGAACACTCATAAAACATGATAATAAGTATATAAACTAGTCTAAGCTTGTTTGAACCGACCATTTTCTGTTTAGACCCGGTTCGGAGCCGAAAGTCGCAAAAGTTTGACTTTTGCATTGACTTCAGTTCTGACCCGTTAAAGTTTGATTTAGATATGCCTTAGGACTCTCTTTGGACCAGGTTACATGATGGTAAAACCCTCTGTGACCGGTTCGTTGTTTGTCCAAGTCTTTTACACATTTCCGTTAATTGCTTAAAAGTTGACCGTAACGCCCTTTTTAATTTAAAACGAGAATTTCGGACATGTGAAAGGATCATAACCTTGGTTACTGATTTCTAAGCATGTCCCTAAAATTTCACGTCAATCCGAGGTCCAGAATAGGAGTTATGCTAAATAGCGCAAATTACGAAACTTTAGTAATTAAATAGCGCAATTAGCATAACGCCTATCTAAACCCGGATTTCGACACCAAACCTTTTGCTCACTGATGTAAAATAATATTTTGGGATTTTTAAAGATTTGTATTATTTTTTAACCTGCTCATAACCTGCGGTTATGGCAACGGTTCGGTAAATACCGAATATGCCCTTTTTGGCCATAACTTGAGTTCTACAAGGTCTTTTGACCCGATTCCAGTTGCTACTGATTTTAAATAATAAATAAAGTATTTTAGACTTTATAAACTGTTCGGGAAACTCAGATTTCCTGTAGAACTCATAAACCTCTTTTATAATCTTTAAAAAGACCGAAATACCCCTACGGGGCATAATATGAACTTAAACTCGTTACGGGCATTATGGAAGGTATCCTAATGATACCACTACCTCTTTAAAGCATATTGACTTAGGAAACCGTGTAGGACTCTTTCGGTTACCCGTTGCGCCTTTTGCGCGCACGGTTCGGCTTATGTAACTAGTTTACATAAATTAGCCGATACGGGTCAAACCATATTGTTTTGACCCCAAAATACAGAGTGTGATTATTATACCCCTATAAAACAAGACTTCAAACTTGTTGGGTCAAAATCACATTCCATTCCCGGTTTTCACCTTTCACGCGATTAAACCGTAACTATCCTTTGAAACCGACCGGTCTAAGCTACGACAAATATAAAGACCCGTTAGGATTCTAATAGGTTATTTTAAACCTTCGTTCCAGAATAGGAGACCAGTAAAAGCTATCTGTGATTTATTCAATTAAGGATTATACTTGCAAAGGTAAATACTTTTAACTTATTTTCCGTTATACGGGCTTGGGTTACGGTATTTAAAATACCGCTTGGTCGGGCAATTGACCCCAACTCATTAGTAGTTGGGTATTATCAATGTGACCCGTTTAAAAACTTGTTTTGTTGGCTTTACGCCTTTGGGGGCTTAATGACCATGTCCCGGATATCCTTGGCAGCATTTACGAATGGCCACGACCTCGACATCCGGGTGTAGGCGTACACCCGGCATTATGTCCATGACTATGAAAGTGTAGCCGTTGGTTACCCGCCACGGTTTTATGCTATGTGGTGTGTCTATTAAACTTTAACCCGACACGACCCGGGCGACCGAACGCATAGTAACATGTAATTCTTTACAAGATTTGATTATAAATTATCCCAAGTTATAAAGAGTTTGTGCCTTGAGCATTTAAACCAATTTTATTAAACATTTTACAAAAGTGTCGGTTGAATGTATTTACCAGTGTAAACTGACGTATTTTCCTAAAAAGACTAAATGCAGGTACTATGCGAAATTGGCTGGGATTTCTCCTTAGCATCACTAGAAGTCTCGCAAGCTTAAGATGCCTGAAGTCTGTTGAACAATACTTTTGTTATTTATTATTTGATCCCCTGTGGATTTTATTTCAACATTGGTGATACTTCGATATTACACTTAACGTTGAAATATATTATCTTTATGCTTCCGCTGTGCATTCATATAATTGTGTGGTTTGACTATATTGTTGCCAATTACGTCACGGTAATCCCCCACCGGGCCCACCGGTGAGACACGTGGAAATCGGGGTGTGACAGGTTGGTATTAGAGCCAACACTGAGTGAATTAAACACTAACCTTTGTGTTTAATCTCAGTTACACAATTGCACATACTTGAGTCTAGACAAGAACATAGGACAAATTCGAATTGTTATTCCAGTTTGTCTTTTTATTGTTATTGTTATTTAAAGTTTTGAAAGCAGGAAATATGCCACCTGCAATCAGACGAGGAAGAGGAGGAAGAGGCAAAGGAACGATCATTACTCACAATGATCACGAAGCTGGACCTTTGAACATGCGAGCTCCTTCTAGTACAAGAAGTGAGGAACCACAGAGACGAAGGAGAAACCTTTTTGAACATGCGAGGCATTCTACCTCGCATAGCTCAACACCCTCATACCGCCATTCATTTGGACCAGATTCGGAAAATAATCCCAATAACCCTCTACCATCCTTCATACCTCTACAGCGATCTGCTTCGCACCGTTCTTACGACGATCCTTCACCTTTCTTCGTAGGACAGTTTAATCCGGCGGATTACGTCCAAGAGCCTATAGGGTATAACCCTTTAGGACCAGAGGATCACTTGAAGACAATGCAGTGGATATGGACGAGGATACAGACCCCGTCGAGCCTGCAAGGGGTACTCCCAATCATCCAATCGAGATCTCGGACGGGTCATCCTTTCATGGAACACCCTATCAAGGTCCCGACAGCTACCAAGCGAGGTTTGACCAATGTAATTGGTACTTTACACCTTCGCATCATTACTCGCCTCATGATCAACAGCAACAACAGGATCCTTCTGAGGATTCGCGGTTTGTGGCAGTTACGCCACCACCACCGCCACCGGTCCAACCAGTAATTCCAGATCTGCCAAGGCGTAGAAGATCGGGCGCACGGATGTCCATTCGAGGAGGGGAATTCCATTTCAGCACCCCTCGCCACTCGAGTGCCAGTCACTTCCCGTCAGTGCCTGAAGAAGAACCACAACTAGGGGAACCTTCTGGTCACCCTGCAGAGGTGAACTCTGCACCAGTTGCACCACCTCCGCCACCTTTCGGATATGACAATCCGATACCAGCGTACGGCGCTTCCACGGCTTACAATCCGTTTGAGCAACCGACTCACACGCACTACAACTATAACTATGATGCCGATCCATATGTGGTAGCGGCTAATTATAATGCCCTCCATGGAACCTCTTGGAGAGCAGATTACTCAGCTCATGGGTATCCTATACCTCCTAGACCTCCGGTTCAGCAACCGTCGCAACAGCCACGTTTTTCTCCACTGGAGCAAGAAGAAATACTCCACCGCTTAAACCGTGTGGAACGAGACTTCGAACAAGAACGCAAGAGTAATCGTGGATTTCTCAAAGGCTTAGCAAACCTGCTGAAAGGAAGGAAGAAACGAGACCATTAGTCTCCTTATGTAATGATGTATTTGCAATTTAGTCCCTACGTGGACATTTATCGTATTTCAGTCCCTACGTGGACTTATCTTTTTAGTCCCTGTGTGGACACCTATCTATGTATTTGGTCCCTGTGTGGACTTGTTTTATTATAAACCTCTGCGTAGGTAGTTATTTATTTAAAAGTCCCGCTTAGGGCAGCGTGTAATCGTATTTGAAGTTTATGGAATGTTATGTTATGAATTTCATTTTTGTTATTATATACGAAATAAATCAAAATCATTCCTTTTAAATTTAAATCTGCCTAAATAAAGAATCTTAAGAGTGAAACCTAGCCAGGTGTCTTTTAGACCCGGCCAAGATGGTAAGACCTGATTAAAAGATTCAGAATTCCAGTTAACCTCTGTAATCATGTTAACGTTCATGGCAGATGTGATTCGTTAAAATCACACGCGTCATTCTTATATAAGAATCCATTTAAGGATTCCAAAGCCCAAATTAACGATTTATAAATCATGGGTTAAATCATCAATAAAGATGATCATTTATTAAACATCCATTAGTGATGTAGTGCCTACGGGCCAAACTTATAAAACATCCGTTAGTGATGTAGTGCCTACGGGCCAAATTATTGTCTTATGAAGACAAAAGGCAGTGGTGGTCTATGACTCCCTGTCAGAGAAGGCAAAAGGACTATGGTTCAAACCTTCATGCCTTGATTCTCAGTAATCCCGGCTAATATTATAAAAACGTCCTCGTGACTAGCCTTTTATGCCATTAACATTATTGTTTGTAATTAGGATAAGTATGTTCAAATCCTAAATAAAAGTGAGTAACAAATTAACCAGATATGGTCTCTGTTTACCATGGTTAATGAATTGCCATAAAAGACAATTCCATAATAAACTCCTAAATAAAATTTTTCGTTATCTTCTGTAGCAGATACAAGTTACCATGGCTGATCCTAGTGGGGAGAATAGTCATACGAATGAAGACGAATACGATAACGCCCAAGTACATTTGACGAGCGCTCAATTAAAAGCTCTTGTCGACAACGCTGTTAAGGCAGCCCTAGATCGACAATACGAGGAATATACTGAATCTCGGAGCAGAACCATATCCAAACCACTCTCAAAGCCGAAAACCCACTCAAAGTCCCTCAGCAAACCACTGTCCAAGCCTAAAAAGGATGATGATAATCACTCGTCTAATGAAAACAGTGTCCGTAAAGAAAAAGTTTATACTGATGCATCTCGCGCCAGGGGCTACACCTACAAGTATTTTGTGTCTTGTAAACCCCGAGATTTCACTGGGGAGAAAGGCGCAGTTGATTGCATGACGTGGCTTGACGAGATGGACACCGTGGTGGACATCAGTGGATGTGCAGAGAAGGATATGGTAAAGTTTGTTTCACAATCGTTTAAGGGCGAGGCCCTGGCTTGGTGGAGGGCTTTGGTTCAGGCCTCGGGAAAGGCTGTGCTATACAGCATGACATGGGAGGAATTCATTTCTCTCATCAAGGAGAATTACTGCCCTCAACATGAGGTTGAAAAGATAGATACTGACTTCCTGTCATTGGTGATGATGAATCTTGACTGCCAAGCTTACCTAACAAGCTTCAACACGATGTCCCGGTTGGTTCCATATCTGGTAACCCCGGAGCCAAAACGGATCGCTCGTTTTATCGGTGGGTTAGCCCCCGAAATAAAGGCAAGCGTGAAGGCCTCTCTGCCAGCGACCTTTCGGTCTGTAGCCGACATATCTTTGTCCCTTACTCTGGATGCGGTCCGACAAAGATCGCTAAGGAACAAAGAAGCTGAAAAGAGAAAGCGTGAAGATGATACTTGATGAAGGTCGGGCAAGAAGCACCGTGGAAACGGTGATAACAAGAAAGGGTCGGAGTCAAGGAAGGATGGGCAACAGTCTGGTGAGAAGCCCAAGTGCAAGAATTGCAAGAGACATCACTTTGGAAAGTGTAGGCTCGAATCGAACTCGCAGACTCAGTCGAAGTCGTATGCTTGCGGGTTGTGCAAGTCCAAGGACCACAAGACCGTGGACTGCAAGAAGATAAAAGATGCAACCTGCTATAACTGCAGCGAGAAAGGGCACATTAAAAGCAACTGCCCTAAATATGCCAAGAAGCCTGAAGAGGCCAAGAAGAACAATGCTAGAGTCTTCAGGATGGAGGCGAAAGAAGCAGTGCTGGATGATAACGTGATCACAGGTACTTTTCTCGTAAATGATATCTTTGCAAGAGTACTTTTTGATTCTGGCGCTGATAAGTCTTTCGTAGATCATAAGTTTTGTAAATTGCTTAATATGCATGTCAAAACCTTAAACGTGAACTACGAGGTAGAGCTAGCAGATGGAACCATAGAAACCGTCTCCACTGTGTTAGATGGATGTGTGATATCCATTAAGAACCACTCTTTTCCTCTATCTCTACTTCCCTTTAAATTGGCCGGTTTTGACCTAGTATTGGGTATGGACTGGTTATCTCACAACCAGGCCCAGATCGTCTGCAACAGAAAGCAAGTGGTGATAAAGACTCCGTCTGGTGAATCGCTTACCATTCGAGGAGATACCCAGCACGGATTGCCTGAGCAAGTAACTATGCTCAAGGCTTCAAAATGTCTAAAGAAGGGTTGTGTCATTTACATGGCACAGGTGATTTTTGAAGAGCCTAAACCGAAGATAGAAGACATTCCCGTCATTTCGGAATATCCTGAAGTATTCCCTGAAGATCTACCTGGTTTGCCACCAGATAGGCAAGTGGAATTCAGGATCGATATCCTTCCTGGAGCAGCTCCTATTGCTAGAGCTCCTTACAGGCTAGCGCCAACCGAAATGAAGGAGTTGAGGACCCAGCTGGATGAACTACTAGCAAAAGGTTTCATCAAACCTAGTTCGTCTCCCTGGGGAGCACCTGTCCTGTTTGTAAAGAAGAAGGACGGATCGATGCGTCTGTGCATCGATTACCGCGAGCTTAATAAAGTCACGATAAAGAATAGATATCCCTTGCCGAGGATCGACGATTTGTTCGATCAGTTACAAGGGGCAAGTTATTTCTCGAAGATTGACTTGAGGTCAGGCTACCATCAACTGAAAGTCAGAGATGAAGACGTATATAAAACCGCATTTAGGACTCGTTACGGTCACTACGAGTTCCTAGTGATGCCTTTTGGGCTCACTAATGCACCGGCTGCGTTCATGGATCTCATGAATCGCGTCTGCAAGCCGTACTTAGATAAATTCGTCATCATTTTCATCGACGACATTCTTATCTACTCGAAGAACCAAGCTGACCATGAGAAACACCTTCGTTGTATTCTCAAACTCCTGCATAATGAGAAACTCTATGCCAAATTCTCCAAGTGCGAATTTTGGCTACGAGAAGTCCAATTTCTTGGACATGTTGTTAGCAAGCGTGGTATCCAGGTGGATCCCGCTAAAGTAGAGGCTGTCATGAATTGGCAAGAGCCAAAGACGCCTACAGAGATTCGTAGTTTCCTGGGGTTAGCAGGATACTACAGGCGATTCATTGAAACTTTTCAAGGATTGCTGCGCCCTTAACTTCCCTGACCAAGAAGAAGATAAAATTTGTTTGGGGCCCTAAGCAGCAAGAGTCCTTTGATATTCTAAAGCAAAAGCTGAGCAACGCTCCTGTGCTGACATTACCTGAAGGTACCGAGGAGTTCGTAGTTTACTGCGACGCATCACACACTGGCATGGGATGTGTGCTCATGCAGAAAGGCAAGGTTATTGCCTATGCTTCAAGACAGTTAAAGGTGCACGAGAAGAATTACACCACCCATGACTTGGAGCTGGGTGCCGTTGTGTTCGCACTAAAGCTGTGGAGGAATTATCTTTATGGTATCAAGTTTGTGATCTATTCTGATCACAAGAGCCTTCAACATCTGTTTAATCAGAAGGAGTTAAATATGAGGCAACGCCGTTGGATGGAGACTTTAAATGATTATGATTGTGAAATCAGATATCATCCCGGCAAGGCGAATGTAGTCGCTGATGCCTTAAGTAGAAAGGAAAGGGTGAAACCTATCCGAATCAATGCCAAGAGCATTGAAGTGAAGAATAATTTAATTGAAAGGGTGTTAGCTGCACAGAGAGAAGTTGTGTTGGAAGCTAACTATCCTAAAGAGAAGCTGGGAGTAACTGAGGAGCAGTTAACTCTTAGCAAAGACGGAATTTTACGATTGAATGGGCGAATATGGGTTCCTATCTAGGGAGGACTACGGGATGTTATCCTCTAGGAAGCCCATAGTTCTAAATATTCTGTCCATCCTGGAGCAGATAAAATGTATCAGGATCTAAAGGCAAATTATTGGTGGATAGGCTTGAAAAAGTCTGTAGCCGCTTATGTAGCCAAATGCTTAACTTGTGCGCAAGTCAAGGCTGAGCATCAGAAGCCGTCTGGCTTGCTACAACAGCCTGAACTTCCGGATTGGAAGTGGGAATGTGTAACTATGGATTTTATTACCAAGTTACCCAAGACGAGGAAAGGAAATGACACAATATGGGTTATAGTCGATAGACTGACTAAGTCAGCTCATTTCTTACCCATCAAGGAGACTTATAGCTCCGACATGTTAGCCCAGTTATATGTTGATAAAATTGTAGCCCTACATGGCATACCTGTGTCTATTTTCCGACAGAGATACTAGATACACGTCGCATTTCTGGAAAAGCTTCCAGCAATCTTTGGGCACACGTTTAAATTTTAGTACGGCTTACCATCCTCAGACAGACGGTCAGAGTGAGCGTACTATTCAAACGTTGGAAGACATGCTGCGTGCATGTGCTATCGATTTGGGTGGTAGTTGGGATAAGAACCTACCACTAATCGAATTCTCCTACAACAATAGCTACCATACCAGCATTAAGGCTACGCCTTTCGAGGCATTATACGGTAGAAAGTGTAGATCGCCTGTTTGTTGGGCGGAAGTTGGAGATGTCCAATTATCAGGACCAGAGATAATCTTCGAAACGACGGACAAGATTGTCCAGATTCGAGACCGTCTCAAGGCTGCCCGAGATAGGCAGAAGAGTTACGCGGATCTGAAGCGTAAAGATTTTCACTTCGAAGTAGGTGAAAAGGTGTTACTTAAAGTGTCACCTTGGAAGGGGGTGATGCGTTTCGGTAAGAAAGGCAAACTAAGCCCGAGATACATAGGACCTTTCGAGGTTATCGAACGGGTCGGGTCAGTTGCCTATAAGCTAAACTTGCCAGAAGAGCTCAATGGAATTCACAATGTGTTCCACATCTGCAATCTAAAGAAGTGCTTCGCTGATGAATCATTGGTGATACCTCATACAGATGTGCATATAGATGAGAGCTTGAAATTTGTGGAGAAACCTTTGTCAATTGAAGATCGACAGGTAAAGAAGCTTCGAAGGAAGCATGTACCTATTGTTAAGGTCAAATGGGATGCCCGAAGAGGTCCCGAATTCACGTGGGAGGTTGAAGCCACGATGAAAGAAAAATACCCTTATTTGTTTGATTAAATCTCGGGTCGAGATTTATTTTAAGGGGGTGAGGATGTAACACCTCGAAATTTTGTGTCCAATAATGTGTTAACACGTGTCATGGGTTTACACGTGGCATTAAATATTAAATAAAGGACTAAAGTTGACAAACCATGAAAGTATGTAAATTCGAGGGTTATAAATGTCAACGAAGGGTAAATATACTGTATAGTAACCCTAAACGATGCTCGTACCTTCAAACGAATAAATCATGGATCGTACGGAGCGAAACGCGAAAGAAAGTGAGAGATTACAAGCTACAGGGGTTAACTGTGTCAACATGTTTAATTATACCTCTGAGTGACCCTTTGACGAACCCGAGGCTTTGTAACAATAAAATACACTCACTAGAATATACTATATAAATTTCGCGAAGTTCCGTTTTAAAACGAGAAAGTTATGATCAAATTCGTATGCGAGGGGTTGAAAGCGTCAACAATAAAAGTTAAGGCTTTTCGGATAGTAATTAAACTAACCGGGGGCTTAACAGTGCGGGTAAAAGTCACGAGGCTCTTAATTGTAATTAACCGAGGGCCAAATCGCAAAGTTACCCCTTCGAACCCGAAAGGTCAGGTTAATGATTACGAAAGATTCGGATAATCATTACAAAAGATTTGAAAATCTTTGAAAACAGACCTAATGCGGGCCGCGTTAAAGATATAAGCAAGTTAATGCGGGCCGCGAGCCATCTGTAGATACGTTTCCTGACATGAAGATCCAGGCGGCCCGCGTGCAAGTAGCCTGAATCTAATGCGGGCCGCGTACAAGTCCCAGATGCAGAAACTTTGGACAGATTCAATGATTTAGCTTGTGAACGAACTTGTGAGCATTAATTGAAGCATGGGCGCCCTCTACTTGCCCCCTAGCACCCAGGGCCACCTGCTGAACATCCATGCTCCATTGTAGGTTGATGTGTAATGATCTTAGGTCCATTCTTTCACTATAAAAGGCCATGCATTGTGCATAAGTGAAACACACCTCAAAACCTGCCTTCTGATCATTCTTGGAGCTCTCAAGCATTCCTCTATCATTCTAAGTCATGCACCAAGCTTCTGTAAGTTGCCTAACCCTTTGTGGTTTCGTTTTTCCACAGTTTTAGCCTAAAAGCCAATCCGTCGTAATTAACGATTGACTTTGCGATAAATCACGAATGGTCCAGTGGTTTGTCGAATCAAAGATAGTTGTATGTTGGTAATCATGGGGGCTTTAAACCCCTGAAAGGGCACCCTCTGATTCCCACTCTAACTAGTTCAAATGTCGAGTCAAACGTGCTTAGAAAAAGTCAACAGAAATGTCATTTTGCGATTTCTTGCATAATCTGTAATGTAGATGATATGTAACCTGTTTGAACACTCATAAAACATGATAATAAGTATATAAACTAGTCTAAGCTTGTTTGAACCGACCATTTTCTGTTTAGACCCGGTTCGGAGCCGAAAGTCGCAAAAGTTTGACTTTTGCATTGACTTCAGTTCTGACCCGTTAAAGTTTGATTTAGATATGCCTTAGGACTCTCTTTGGACCAGGTTACATGATGGTAAAACCCTCTGTGACCGGTTCGTTGTTTGTCCAAGTCTTTTACACATTTCCGTTAATTGCTTAAAAGTTGACCGTAACGCCCTTTTTAATTTAAAACGAGAATTTCGGACATGTGAAAGGATCATAACCTTGGTTATTGATTTCTAAGCATGTCCCTAAAATTTCACGTCAATCCGAGGTCCAGAATAGGAGTTATGCTAAATAGCGCAAATTACGAAACTTTAGTAATTAAATAGCGCAATTAGCATAACGCCTATCTAAACCCGGATTTCGACACCAAACCTTTTGCTCACTGATGTAAAATAATATTTTGTGATTTTTAAAGATTTTTATTATTTTTTAACTTGCTCATAACCTGCGGTTATGGCAACGGTTCGGTAAATACCGAATATGCCCTTTTTGGCCATAACTTGAGTTCTACAAGGTCTTTTGACCCGATTCCAGTTGCTACTGATTTTAAATAATAAATAAAGTATTTTAGACTTTATAAACTATTCGGGAAACTCAGATTTCCTGTAGAACTCATAAACCTCTTTTATAATCTTTAAAAAGACCGAAATACCCCTACGGGGCATAATATGAACTTAAACTCGTTACGGGCATTATGGAAGGTATCCTACTGATACCACAACCTCTTTAAAGCATATTGACTTAGGAAAACCGTGTAGGACTCTTTCGGTTACCCGTTGCGCCTTTTGCGCGCACGGTTCGGCTTATGTATCTAGTTTACATAAATTAGCCGATACGGGTCAAACCATATTGTTTTGACCCCAAAATACAGAGTGTGATTATTATACCCCTATAAAACAAGACTTCAAACTTGTTGGGTCAAAATCACATTCCATTCCCGGTTTTCGCCTTTCACGCGATTAAACCGTAACTATCCTTTGAAACCGACCGGTCTAAGCTACGACAAATATAAAGACCCGTTAGGATTCTAATAGGTTATTTTAAACCTTCGTTCCAGAATAGGAGACCAGTAAAAGCTATCTGTGATTTATTCAATTAAGGATTATACTTGCAAAGGTAAATACTTTTAACTTATTTTCCGTTATACGGGCTTGGGTTACGGTATTTAAAATACCGCTTGGTCGGGCAATTGACCACAACTCATTAGTAGTTGGGTATTATCAATGTGACCCGTTTAAAAACTTGTTTTGTTGGCTTTACGCCTTTGGGGGCTTAATGACCATGTCCCGGATATCCTTGGCAGCATTTACGAATGGCCACGACCTCGACATCCGGGTGTAGGCGTACACCCGGCATTATGTCCATGACTATGAAAGTGTAGCCGTTGGTTACCCGCCACGGTTTTATGCTATGTGGTGTGTCTATTAAACTTTAACCCGGCACGACCCGGGTGACCGAACGCATAGTAACATGTAATTCTTTACAAGATTTGATTTTAAATTATCCCAAGTTATAAAGAGTTTGTGCCTTGAGCATTTAAACCAATTTTATTAAACATTTTACAAAAGTGTCGGTTGAATGTATTTACCAGTGTAAACTGACGTATTTTCCCAAAAAGACTAAATGCAGGTACTATGCTAAATTGGCTGGGATTTCTCCTTAGCATCACTAGAAGTCTCGCAAGCTTAAGATGTCTGAAGTCTGTTGAACAATACTTTTGTTATTTATTATTTGATCCCCTGTGGATTTTATTTCAACATTGGTGATACTTCGATATTACACTTAACGTTGAAATATATTATCTTTATGCTTCCGCTGTGCATTCATATAATTGTGTGGTTTGACTATATTGTTGCCAACTACGTCACGGTAATCCCCCACCGGGCCCACCGGTGAGACACGTGGAAATCGGGGTGTGACAACCAAGTAATGCACTTTGATCATCAACATCAACACTCAGGAAGTCTGCTAGACCGAGTATATCATTTGCAAGCTCAACCAGCACGCTTAGTTGAACTACATCCAGATCTCATTGCCTCGCCTTTGTGATGCTGACCACGTAACGCACTACGGACATTCAGCATCAGTACTCAGGATGTCAGATTGACCAAGTACATCGTTTGCAAACTCAACGAATTGAGTAACACCCAGATCCCCGTAAAATCCCAAAGAGACATCAAACCCAAAACCAAATCCTGCAGATTCCCCATCAACTATAACTTCTGATAGAGTTGGGATCCACACTTATCAGCCTTGAACTATCAGCTCTCATAAAGATTCCCTAGGTTTTCAGTGAACAGCGTTTTGAAACTACTATTGACTTTAGATACCTGTATGTTTCCGTGCAAAACCCTTCACACTGGTTGGAGAATTAATTAAAATTCTCAAATATATGTTTGTGTAAAACTTTCAACGCAGAACCTTTGGTATCACAAGAAAATCACAAACTCTACCACCTGTGATTGCGTTTGGAAATTTACCGAAGAAATTCCAAAACATATGAAAAATTTTATCCCCCCATTTCTTTGGTGAAATCTCTAAACCTTAACAAATTCCCTCCACTGAGCAGAACTGTCGTCAACTTCACTAAACAAATTCTCTCCACTGAGCATAATCTTTCAAATGTTCCCGGTTTTAAAGAAAAAATCACGAAAGTGATTTTCTTCTTTGCATATTATAGTTGATAAAGAAAGTCCCCTAACCCCGTAGGATCCGACTTGTATCCCCCCAAAGTTCTGCTAACACCTAATCCAAAAACTTCCATCATAGGCATAACTCTTCGACTTTGTGAACTCGTTAGGACCGGTCATGGCTCTCCAGGTTCCTTCAATCGTTACCAAATGCGAGAATATGACAATAAACAAATTGCTTTCGAGCATTTATGAACACCGATAACAAAACAAATCTTCACGTGCGGAAATATACCGTTTTTGGCCCATAATTGTCACGTCACCAATTTTGACATTTGCACTGGTAACCGTGACTACCCAACATTCTAAAAAAATCATTTGTTTTCATCATCCTTAAGTGATCCCGCGTGCTCCCGAACCCCTACGAATTTAACGTTGAAAAATAGAAGCTCGGTTTAGATAAACTTTGCGAACACCCGACCCCACTTTGCTTAATTTCAAAAGCACCTCATCAGCCTACCAGCAATCCAACAGAATTTTGTTCGACACGTTGCATTGGCCACCAATGTATATCAAATTAAATTAGCAGCACACATATATTTTTAATTATGTCACCAGCCCACCATTGGTTGTATAAGAAAACTCTACACACTACAAGACAAAATGCCATATTAATCCATCTCATACCTGTTTATTTGGTGGACCGAACATTCTTGTAGTAACAACCTTTGAATTTGGCCGAAATAAAAGTTATCATCATGCAATCACGGCCCATTTCATTAGAAGGCATCTAATAAAGCCCAAAGGTCAAACAACCCTAAAATTCTTCACCAGCCGCTAACATCATCTGCCTGACATCCTCTTCTTTCTCTTCGATACACAAACATCCAACCATTCACTGCAACCACCACCGATCGGATCTCTTCTGTTGTAACATCCCGAAAATATAAACTCTTAAATTTGCAATTTAATTTGCAAATAAATTAGTAAAATAAACTAACTAGAAATGGCATTAATCTAGTTAGATAATGATTTATGTGTGGTTAAAAGACACAAAAATAAACTAAAAGAAACTAGAGGGACTAAAAGTGTTAAACTTGAAACTTGACTTATTAAAAACAAATTTAAAATACACCAAACACAAAAGAGTGTGTGTCTGGTCGTTCAAGCACAGGGGGCGACACAAGGGTTCCCACAAACCCTAGCTCATCCAAAAATTCACCAAATTGACCGCTTAAATTCGTTCTAAATCAAGTCTCAAACATAAATACGCGATCTCCATCAAAAGGGGATTCATAAGGTATGTGAATTTGATGAGGAATCTCTAGTTGAATTTCTAGGTAAATCTATGAATCTGAATTTTTGAACTTGCATGCTTGTTTCATGGATGAATTAGGAACAATATAGTGTCTAGGGACAAACCCTAGATAAATACAAGTTGAAATCATGTGAAATATTAGTGAAATCCATGAACACACTTGTAGGTGATAAGTGGGTTTTGTGAAACTTGATAAACACTAGGATTATAGTGGTTGTTCTAGTGTAATCTATTGATTTGTTAGTAATTTCAGAATTTTAGAGGCTAAACTTTATGTTAGAAAATTTATTTATGGAAACTTGGGCTATATGACAAGCTAAGAACTTGTCATATAAAAGGTGTGAAAATTTTGCCCATAAAGTGTTTGTGAAAATGCCTCAAAGAAGACTTAAAAACTGAAATTTGAAGTTGAAACGCATAATTATGATGTTTCGGTGTATTATGTGATATATGGTTTAAAAAGAGTTCTAAACATGTTATGATTGAACTCTATAGGAAAGGACGCCGGAGCGTCAAGTGGGCAAACAAGTGGCGATTTGCGTTTGAAGGGCTTACTTTGAAGGTATGTAACTTGACTTGTTACATTAATTGAATTGTTATTAAATTCTGCGTAGACGCAATGTAGAATAGATGTTGTGATGATTTTCTTGACCATGATCGCTACTTCAATTTATAGGGTTAGAATTAATAAGGAACCGTTTGGTAGTCATCATATTGGAGGTTTTCCACAAGATGAGCCAACGGGTCGGATAATTGTGTAAAACGTAGCATTAGTGTTTTATTTAGATAACACTAGCGATATCAACCACTAAAGCATTGAACCATGGAAATTGGTAAGGAAATGCGAGTGGTACTAAGCCCCGAATGATGGGCATAAGGCACCATAAACTTATTAGTAAAATGGTAGAAAAATGGGTAAAGTTAGAATGGGTTGAATAAATGATAGTATAGTGACTTTTAGCCGTATGATCGGTGAGTCAAATGTTGGTATGATAGTCGTAATGAACATGTCCGTAATGAATTTACAGACATATAGGGAAGAAATAGCCTAAACGACATGTGGATTTGGGCGAAATCAACAAAATAGTCAAATAGCAAAGTTACAGAGTCCACCGTAGGTTACGGTCTCCACCGTAACTTACGGTGGAAAACAAAAACGTTACGGTGGTTCACTACTGTATTACGGCAGATCAGAATCACACAATGTCTACCGTAACATACGGTAGACACCGTAAGTTACGGTAGAGCCCAGAAAACTTTGTATTTTATTTTTCACATTTCGTGTAAGGTCCGCTTTTCAATAATATTAGATTACTCACAAAAGGATGATTTTTCGGACAATTAAAATACCAACTTAACACATAATGAAAACTTTTACAAAAATTGGGCATGACCCGTTCGTAAAACGGACCTCACCCCTGTTTTTGACATAATAGACAACGTTCACATAAGACCCTTTTTACACTAAACCATCCCAAACAAAACAACAAGTTTTCAAATCTAAAACTTTTAACAAAGTTTAACAAGTAACAAAAACGTGGACCCAAAAACATGCATGTAAACTTGCGGAAGCGCTTGGTTTAATGAGGCTTGAACATGTGCTCGCTCCATATCTCCAAATCGCCTATAGAGGTGCTTTACCTACATAAACATTCAAATTTAAAAGAAGTTAGTTATTACCATAGTATATCATAACCTTTCGTTATAGCTTTATCCATACAAAACATTCTTACTTTTACGCATTCAACAACCCAATAGTTGGGTTAGGCATAAACACTCTCATAGAGAGTTAAGCATACACATTCAACCCGTTTAATTGGGTTTTGCATAAACACTCTCGTAGAGAGTTAAGCATACACCTTCAACCCGTTTAATTGGGTTTTTGCATAAACACTCTCGTAGAGAGTTAAGCATACGCATCCGACCCATTTAATTGGGTTTATTGGCTTTCAACATTACACTTTCTTCTATCCGTAAAACGGATTATAACTTTCATCTTTATTATAGCATTCAAGCTATCCGTTGGAACGGATGGCGTTCATCTTTTACTTGACACGATTGAATTTCAATCGATCAAAATGCATAGCTTAACACCACTTTCGTTAACATGCCCAAATCCACAAGGGATTTGTCGCTTACTTACTACTTGTCGCATATGTTACACAAGGATAGTTTTACATCAAATTTTATATAAATAGAGAATATAACAATGACTCGTATGCAACGAAACATACCTCGATCTTGCGCTCCTTCCGTTTTCTTGGTGCTTGTACCTTCTTCTTTTACGCCTACATTAGAACATTCATTCTTTCATTTAGTCCATTGATTCATTCTACCATTTTCATACACATTTATCTTTTAGGCATTTCATCGAACACTTGGTAGGCATCACAATTAAGATACAAGGTACAAGTCTATTAAGCATATACTTACTAATTCATCATAACACAAGAATCACCTTCCTTTGAATTTACATAGATTTTCATCCTAAATCAGTTTACCTAGCATTCAAACATCACCAACAATTTCATATATCATCTAACACATGATCACAATCATTATGAGCTTCCTATTAGTAACATAATCTTTACAAAGTGGGTTTTCACTATACTTTTCATACAACCTAAAATCAAGCATAATTATTGCTCTAGAAGGCAATTAATAACTCAGATTTCCCTATTTTGATTCAAGAAACCGAGATTGGGATTAATCCCCTCATTCTACAAATCAAGATTTTCAGAAATTGAACTTACCACTTAAGAGATTAGGGTTAGCAATTCACAATTTAGGGGCCATGCACCGAATTAGCTTATGAATTTGGATTGAATTGCTTGATTTTCTTGAACTAGGGTTTCCCCTTCTCCTTTTTGCCTTGTTCGATCGCAGAGAACTCCCACACACGTACTGTGTGTGGGTTTTTTCTTAATTGTTATTTTTATTAATCAAATTTTTAGATAGTTACAACTTTGATCCCTCTATTTTCATCATAATTAAATTTAGGCATCATTTCTTTAATATTAGATTTAACTTATGTTTATCAATTATTTTTGGAGTTTTACAAGTCTACCCCCCTTAAAAGAGGTTTCGTCCCCGAAACCTGAACACATAACTATTTAAACATTGACGTACCGAAAAGGTGAGGGTAGTGTCTACGCATTTCGTCTTCTGATTCCCACGTAAGCTCCGACCCTTTTCGGTGAAGCCATTGGACTAACACTTGCTTAACAGCTTTGTTGCGGAGTTTCTTCACCTTGACGTCTTTAATGGCTATGGGTTTTTCGACATAATTCAACCCTTCGTCTAACTCGATATCATCGAGTGGTACTAGTGCTGTCTCATCCGCAAGACACTTTCTTAATTGCGACACGTGGAAGGTATTGTGAATCCCGTCTAGAGCAGGCGGTAATTCTAGTCGATACGCAACCCTTCCAACCCGAGCTAAGATTTTAAACGGCCCGATGTAACGAGGACCTAACTTTCCCCGTTTGCGAAAACGGATTATACCCTTCCATGGGGACACTTTTAGCAAGACAAAATCTCCGACTTGGAATTCGATAGGACGCCTTCTCTTGTCTGCATAAGCTTTTTGCCGATCTTGAGCTGCTTTCAACCTTGTTCTAACCATTCCGATCTTTTCATTCGTTACTGCTATTAAATCACTTGGTGCAAGTTCTCTTTGTCCTACTTCACCCCAACATACGGGAGTCCTACATTTCCTCCCGTATAGTAGCTCGTAAGGTGCCATTTGAATACCACTATGGTAACTGTTATTATAAGAAAATTCGACCAGTGGCAATTGGTCGTCCCAATTTCCCCCAAAGTCTAAGGCACACGCTCTCAGCATATCAACGAGTGTTTGAATGGTTCTCTCTGACTGGCCATCAGTTTGAGGGTGGTAGGCGGTACTTATGTGCAATTTCGTACCCACACTCTCATAAAACTTTTGCCAATAACAAGAAGTAAATCTAGTGTCCCGATCCGAGACAATCGACACGGGCACTCCGTGTCGGGATATGATCTCGTTCATATAAATTTCAGCCATCTTCTCGGAAGAGTAAGCTTCTTTGATGGGTAGAAAGTGAGCGCTTTTTGTAAGTCGGTCTACGATTACCCATATAGTATCGTGCCCTTTCTTTGTTTTAGGAAGCTTGGTTATCAAATCCATCGTTAGTTCTTCCCACTTCCACACCGGTATCTCCAAGGGTTGTAATTTCCCGTACGGCTTTTGATGTTCTGCTTTCACTTGGGAGCATGTCAAGCATTTCGCGACGTATTTAACTATGTCACGCTTCATACCCGGCCACCAATAATTGGCTTTCAAGTCCCGATACATCTTTGTAGCCCCGGGATGGACCGAATATCGAGACTTATGTGCCTCGTCGAGCAAGGCAGCCTTGACTTCACAGAATCGTGGAATCCAAATTCGGCCGAACCGCGTCTTAAGCCCGGTCGAATTCTCTTCTAGATTATCGATCACACCTTTTAATCGTTCCCTCTTCAGGTCTTCCGCTCCGAGCGATTTTATTTGGGATTCGCGTATTGCCTCGAGTAATCATGGCGTAACTATCATCTTCATGGATTTCACTCTTATGGGAGATGGATACCCTTTACGGCTTAACGCATCGGCTACTACATTTGCCTTCCCCGGGTGGTAGAGGATATCACAATCGTAATCTTTGATAAGTTCCAACCACCTCCGCTGCCTCATATTTAGGTCTTTCTGTTCAAAGAAATATTTAAGGCTTTTGTGGTCCGAGTAAATGGTGCATTTTGCCCCATATAGATAATGCCTCCAAATCTTTAATGCGAACACTACCGCCGCTAATTCTAAGTCGTGGGTGGGGTAGTTCACCTCATGTGGCTTCAATTGTCGTGAAGCATAAGCGATAACTTTCCCTCTTTGCATTAGAACGCAACCCAATCCCTGGTGTGAAGAGTCTGAATAGACCACCAGGTCTTCGGTTCCGTCTGGTAATGTTAAGATCGGGGGACTTGATAGTTTCTCTTTTAACATTTGAAAAGCCTCCTCCTGTTCTTTTCCCCATACAAACCTCTCTTTCTTTCTTGTCAATTTTGTTAAGGGTAAGGCTATCTTGGAAAAATCCTGTATGAACCTTCTGTAGTATCCAGCAAGACCCAGAAAACTTCTTATCTCTGTTGGGTTTTTCGGAGAAACCCACTTCACTACAGCTGTGACAACTCGAGTTTCCAAGACTTCCTAATCGCATTTATTGCACATTGACTGTTTAACTGCTTGATTATTTGACTTGTAACAGTACACCAAATTATAAGATGAAACGTTTGTTGATATGTTATCGTGTTACTACATTAAAGCATTGTTAGATTATAACGATGTGTGTGTTGCCTTTTTTTTTATTTATACAAGAAAATATAAGTATTACTCTTTATGTTAAGGCGTAACAAACATCACGTATGATGACTTTCAATACCCGCACACGCACGACGAAACACGGTGAGTGTTTCGTCGCCATAATAGGCTTCGGCCCAAAGTGGGTTCGGCCCAACTCCTTCATATTGGAACCCCTTTAATCAGTTGCCCGTAGAACACAAAACCCTAATACTCTCACCCCCTTTGCTTGTTCGCAACGGCAGACCCCTTCCCCGGAGTCTTGTAATTCGGTCATGAGTTCATACGTGGTCGGGTAAGTAGATTCATAATAATTTCGTTTCCATCTGATTGTATATGATTGCTTAAAAATATTTTGTTAGTATGTATATACATACGAATTGCAACACTTGATGTACGTCATGATGACAACTTGTTGGTTTGGATCTGTTATGTGATATACTTGAAACTTAAGGCATGATACAACATCTGAAATTCTTACGTCAATATGAATGCTAGTGAACCGATGGGGTTGGGGATTCGTGGTTTGGGGTTATATGTTGAATGTGTGAATAGATCTGATTGGGTATGTGATAGTTGCAGTCAATCGGATAAGAACTTCTTTATGATGGTCGGTCACTATTCTCATATTTACATGTGATTCTACTTTGAATTTGGTCCAATGGTATTAAGGCTATGAGTAGGGTTGTCGGCCAATATATGTACACCATTCTTGACCATTTGATGGTATGTATGTGCATCAAATGATTAATATGTGCAGCCAAAAAGATAGAGATCATGTGATTGGCTAAATAGTTAGGTTGGTGCATTGATTGGTCCAATGAGGAGCTTAGATTGTGATTATTTGGTCCAATGGAAGCATGGAAACCATATGAACTTGTCGGCCAGACTTTGGCTTCATAAATAAATACATTATTCTCTATCCCACTGAAATTTGATATAATATTTAGATTGATCATGGCAGTAACCATGTGATATATTTAATATTAAGTTAGTTGATTTTCCGAATATTTTGATACAAGAAAGGTCCGATTTTTTTAAAAGAAATAAGGGAGTCCGAGTTTCATAACCATTCATGGCCCGAGTTTTAAACTATGCAGGTGGTCCGAACTTCTTTAAGGGTTGGGGGAAATCCGACTTTTGTGATGTGCCTAGGTCCGATCTTTTGTTTTCATAAGGACTCTAGGTCCGAGTTTGTTATTTAGACACCATGGCCGAGTTTTATGCATATCATATCATATAGTCCAATTTAGTAGTGTTATACATGATCTGATTATTGGCTAAAAATTATTAACCTTATTAACTCTATTAGTTAATAAGCTATGTTAGAGTGTAATCCAGTTTAACACGTTAATTCCGTTAAGATTGCAAGGATGATTATCACAGCTAGGCATATAACATTTCTATTATGCGAATCCTGTTAACTGCCTGCTCTTTCTATCAAGCATGAAATGTATGAAGATGATTAACTGGATGCAATGCCTGATTTTAACTGCAATGCCTGATTTTAACTATTACACACGCTATGTGATGAACTTTGTTTGCGAAACCATACAAACATGAACTGACTGTGAACACGTGCATACTCTAGGCTTTGATTGATTACTGGTGAGTGCATAACCTAGCATACCGAGCAAACCAAGGTGAGTTCACACTCTTACCAAGGCATGGGATTCCCGGGGTGTTGGGAATGGGATTGAAAGGTTGATTAGATACACTATTGATACTATGACTAGACTACCACATTACTATCCTCGGATGTGAAGGATACTTATACTGATCACTATCCTCGGATGTGAAGGATACTTATACTGATCACTATCCTCGGTTGTGAAGGATACCTATAGTTACGAGTAGTCTAGTGGTTATACAACGTGGAACACCACCACCAATAACGTGGAACACCACCACCAATAACGTGGAACACCACCACCAATAACGTGGAACACCACCACCAATAACGTGGAACACCACCACCAATAACGTGGAACACCACCACCAATAACGTGGAACACCACCACCAATAACGTGGAACACCACCACCAATAACGTGGAACACCACCACCAATAACGTGGAACACCACCACCAATAGAACATACAAACGGCCCAGTAGAGCCACCTGTTACAAACGAACTTACTATTACGCATTTACTTTCTGTGAACTCGCTCAACTAGTTGTTGATCCTCTGTTACATGCCTTGCAGGTTGTTAGGTATATGGAGCTTGCACATGGAGGAGCGGGTCGTTGTGGGCTTGGATCGTGATTATCTTATTAAACACTTATGACATTTCGTACTTACTTATGTGGGATTTTGATTATACGCTTCCGCTAAACAATGATAACTTACCTATGTTTTGGAAACACCTTTCATATGGATTTGGTTTGGATTATATTGCAATTACTTTTACTTTATACAATGTTCTATATGATTGGTGGCTTGATCCTGGTCAGTCACGCTCCCAAGCGGTGATACTCCGCAGGTGGATTTTGGGGGTGTGACAGATTGGTATCAGAGCCATTGGTTATAGAGAACTTGGTTTTAATATGGGAAAACGTTTTTATTAAAACCGGACTATAACCAGAACAGTGCCCTCAACGATCCACAACGACGCTTCGCTCCACGTGCAAGACTCAACATCCTAGGTAATAAGG
Organism: Helianthus annuus; assembly: GCF_002127325.2. Classification (NCBI taxonomy): domain Eukaryota; kingdom Viridiplantae; phylum Streptophyta; class Magnoliopsida; order Asterales; family Asteraceae; genus Helianthus; species Helianthus annuus. The sequence continues at coordinate 166,372,261 of NC_035443.2, forward strand.
TTTATGTTTATTGCCTACCTGATAGAATTGCATAGAACTTTGCTCGTAGTATGCTTACGTTACTTTGCTCACTACTTGTTATTGCTTAAGAACACCTATGTGCTTACACTTTTCTGTCATCGTATTACTCGCGAACCTTTCATACCTATGCTACCTTTACTGTTCGATCATGTCTGGACGTGTTGACATGACTCAAGCCCAGTCGACGGCTCTCATTAACGAACAAGTCGCTGCGGCGCTTGCAGCCGCACCAGCAGGAGGTATAACCTGCTATTCCAAACCTATCCTAGGACGTTAGATCCTACTCTCGTGACCCAACTCTCGCGCTTAATCTCGACCCATCTTTCTCGCGCAACGGGTCAGAACGCACATCAACCTCTCTGCACATTCCAGAACATCATGGACTGTCGTCCAAGCACATTCAGTGGCACATTCAAGAACTTCATGTGTGAACGCCCTGAGGCTCGCAGGGTCAAGTACGACACTGGTACTTTGGTAGGAATCGCGCTAACCAGGTGGAACGCGCAAGTACAGATACTAGGGTTGGCAGCTGCTAATGCCACCCCCTGGAACGAATTCAAAGAACACATTAAAAGGGAATACTACACGCGTGATGACATCCACAAGTTGGAAGTGGAGCCTTACCATTTGAAAATGACGGGGTCAGAAATTGAAGCTCATACGAAACGATAGAACGAACTGGCCATCTTGTGTCCAACCATGGTGGACCCTCCAAACAAGCGTATCGAATTGTACCTCAAGGGTCTAGCCTCAGAGATTCAGAGCCAAGCTACATCGGCTAACCTCGACAAAATCCAAGACATTCAGTGTCTTGCTCATCGCCTCACGGATCAGGCAGTGGAACAGAACAGGCTGCCTAGTTGTATCAGCGCTATTACTACCGCTACCACTTCTGCTACTCCCGCTACTCCTAGTGACAACAAGCGGAAATGGGATGGGTATTCCAGCAAGGGTTCAGCTACCGTTCGGTCTCAAGCACAACAGCAGCACAAGAATAGTGATCGCCAGAGCACAGCAGAAGCTAAGGATTCGGGAGCCCACGGCTTACACATCGGAATCGCCAGCAGCAACAGCAAGCAGAAATCCTATACAAAGAAAAGATTGTTCGCATTCCTCGTTCTGGTCAAGAACCTCTCGAAGCTCAAGGCGACAAGAGTGGTGCCGTGGTTAGCATCACCTCTTTCTTGAAGGCTCAGGAATATTTGCGGAAGGGCCACACCGCAACTTTGGCTCTCGTTACTGACTCATCAGCGAAAGAAAAGAAGTTGGAAGACCATTCAGTTGTACGCGACTTTCCTCAGGTGTCTCGCAAGGTTTTACCTGGTCTACCGCCGCATCATCAGGACGAATTTCAAATCGAGCTCGCTCCAGGAGCAGCACCAATAGCCCGCGCACCGTATCGTTTAGCTCCAACCGAACTGGAAGAACTGTCGAAGCAGCTACAAGAGCTCTTGGAAAAGGGCTTTATTCGTCCAAGCTCTTCGCCTTGGGGAGCTCCAGTGTTACTTGTAAAGAAGAAAGACGGTACGTTCAGGATGTGCATCGACTACCGCGAACTCAATAAGGTGACGGTGAAGAACCGTTATCCTCTTCCACGCATAGATGACCTATTCGACCAGTTGCAAGGGTCGTGTTATCACTCCAAGATAGATTTGAGGTCAGAGTATCATCAGCTGAGAGTCCGGGATGAGGACGTCTCCAAAACCGCTTTCAGAACTCGCTACGGTCATTACGAGTTTCTTGTCATGCCATTCGGGCTTACGAACGCGCCTGCAGTCTTCATGGATCTTATGAACAGGGTGTGCAAACCGTATCTTGATAAGTTTGTTATCGTCTTCATCGACGACATTTTGATTTACTCCAAGAGTCAGGAGGAGCACGAGCAGCACTTACGCCTTATCTTGGAACTTCTTCGAAAGGAGCAACTGTACGCAAAGTTTTCAAAATGCGACTTCTGGCTTCGTGAAGTCCACTTCTTAGGCCATGTGGTGAACAAGGATGGGATTCATGTTGATCCATCCAAGGTTGATTCGATCAGAAACTGGCCAGCACCGCGTACACCGACTGAAATACGCCAATTCTTGGGTTTGGCGGGTTACTACAGGCGATTTATTAAAGACTTCTCCAAGATCGCGCAACCACTTACTATGTTAACACAGAAAGGTGTCGTTTACAGATGGGGTAATACGCAAGAGACCGCTTTTCAGTACTTAAAGGATAGGCTTTGCAGCGCACCTATTCTCTCATTGCCAGAGGGCACGGATGACTTCGTGGTTTATTGTGACGCATCGATACAGGGGCTTGGTTGCGTATTGATGCAGCGGGATAAAGTTATTGCATACGCCTCTCGGCAACTCAAGGTTCATGAACGGAATTATACGACGCACGATTTAGAGCTGGGAGCTGTTGTTTTCGCGCTTAAGATATGGCGACACTACCTGTACGGTACCAGGTGCACGATTTACACCGATCACAGGAGTCTCGAGCATATTCTTAAGCAAAAGGATTTGGATATGCGTCAACGGAGATGGGTTGAACTTCTGAACGACTACGAATGCGCCATCAAGTATCATCCAGGCAAGGCCAATGTTGTGGCTGATGCCCTCAGTCGGAAAGACACTCTACCTAAGCGCGTGCGAGCGCTACAGCTTACTATTCAGTCCAGTCTTCCTGCACAGATACGAACCGCTCAGTTAGAAGCACTGAAACCCGAAAACGTTAAAGCTGAAGCCTTACGCGGCTCAAGGCAACGCATGGAACAAAAGGAAGACGGCGCCTACTATGTAACGGGGCGTATTTGGGTCCCACTTTATGGCGGTTTACGAGAACTTGTAATGGATGAAGCTCACAAGTCTCGCTATTCGGTACATCCAGGGGCGGATAAAATGTACCACGACATCAGCACTACTTATTGGTGGCCTAGTATGAAGGCTCACATCGCTACGTACGTTGGAAAATGCTTAACCTGTGCGAGAGTCAAGGTTGAATATCAGAAACCAGCTGGCCTACTTCAACAGCCAAAGATACCTCAATGGAAATGGGAAGAAATTTCCATGGATTTCGTTACAGGCCTACCTAGATCTCAGCGTGGGAACGATACAATATGGGTAATCGTGGATCGACTCACCAAGTCTGCACACTTCCTAGCGATAAAGGAAACGGATAATTTCTCCACTCTCGCAGACATTTATCTTAAAGAAGTTGTTTCGAGGCACGGGGTGCCCACCTCCATCATTTCGGATCGGGATGCACGATTCACGTCAGAGCTATGGCAAGCGATGCACAAAGCGTTTGGCTCTCGTTTAGACAGGAGCACAGCATATCATCCTCAGACGAATGGGCAGTCTGAGCGAACGATCCAGACTCTTGAAGACATGCTTCGGGCATGTGTTATCGATTTCGGCAACGGCTAGGAAAAGCATCTCCCGTTAGTGGAGTTTTCGTATAATAACAGTTATCACACCTGCATACAAGCCGCTCCATTCGAGGCATTGTACGGACGTAAATGCCGGTCACCTCTCTGTTGGGCAGAGGTGGGGGATAGTCAGATTACGGGTCCAGAGATTTTAGTGGACGCCACAGAAAAGATTGCACAGATGCGACAACGCATGGCGGCAGCACGCGACCGTCAGAAAGCCTACGCGGACAAGCGTAGCAAGCCTTTGGAATTTCAGGTCGGGGACCGGGTGTTATTAAAAATCTCACCCTGGAGGGGTGTGATTCGATTTGGTAAACGAGGCAAATTCAATCCACGGTATGTTGGACCGTTCGAAATCACTGAAAGAATAGGCCCAGTAGCCTACAGACTGAACCTACCAGCTGAACTCGGTGCAGTTCACAATGTATTTCACGTGTCGAATCTGAAGAAGTGCCCGTCAGATGAGACCCTCATAGTTCCTTTTTAGGAACTCACTATCGACGAGCGGTTGCAGTTCGTCGAGGAACCAGTTGAAATCACGGACCGGGATGTTAAGGTCCTTAAACACAAGAGAATCCCACTTGTTCGAGTTCGTTGGAACTCCCGACGTGACCCAGAGTACACCTGGGAACGCGAAGACCAGATGACAGAAAGGTACCCCCATTTATTCGGAACCAATGCAACTACTACTGAGACTAAAGCTACTACTGCTGAATTTCGGGACGAAATTCCAAATCAACGGGGGGATGATGTGACACCCCAGGAAAACCAGTGAACAATACAGCTTATCTAGCTTCCTCAGTGAGTGCGTACCAAATTTCGGGACGAAATTTCTTTTAAGTTGGAGATAATGTGACAACTCGAGTTTCCAAGACTTCCTAATCGCATTTATTGCACATTGACTGTTTAACTGCTTGATTATTTGACTTGTAACAGTACACCAAATTATAAGATGAAACGTTTGTTGATATGTTATCGTGTTACTACATTAAAGCATTGTTAGATTATAACGATGTGTGTGTTGCCTTTTTTTTTATTTATACAAGAAAATATAAGTATTACTCTTTATGTTAAGGCGTAACAAACATCACGTATGATGACTTTCAATACCCGCACACGCACGACGAAACACGGTGAGTGTTTCGTCGCCATAATAGGCTTCGGCCCAAAGTGGGTTCGGCCCAACTCCTTCATATTGGAACCCCTTTAATCAGTTGCCCGTAGAACACAAAACCCTAATACTCTCACCCCCTTTGCTTGTTCGCAACGGCAGACCCCTTCCCCGGAGTCTTGTAATTCGGTCATGAGTTCATACGTGGTCGGGTAAGTAGATTCATAATAATTTCGTTTCCATCTGATTGTATATGATTGCTTAAAAATATTTTGTTAGTATGTATATACATACGAATTGCAACACTTGATGTACGTCATGATGACAACTTGTTGGTTTGGATCTGTTATGTGATATACTTGAAACTTAAGGCATGATACAACATCTGAAATTCTTACGTCAATATGAATGCTAGTGAACCGATGGGGTTGGGGATTCGTGGTTTGGGGTTATATGTTGAATGTGTGAATAGATCTGATTGGGTATGTGATAGTTGCAGTCAATCGGATAAGAACTTCTTTATGATGGTCGGTCACTATTCTCATATTTACATGTGATTCTACTTTGAATTTGGTCCAATGGTATTAAGGCTATGAGTAGGGTTGTCGGCCAATATATGTACACCATTCTTGACCATTTGATGGTATGTATGTGCATCAAATGATTAATATGTGCAGCCAAAAAGATAGAGATCATGTGATTGGCTAAATAGTTAGGTTGGTGCATTGATTGGTCCAATGAGGAGCTTAGATTGTGATTATTTGGTCCAATGGAAGCATGGAAACCATATGAACTTGTCGGCCAGACTTTGGCTTCATAAATAAATACATTATTCTCTATCCCACTGAAATTTGATATAATATTTAGATTGATCATGGCAGTAACCATGTGATATATTTAATATTAAGTTAGTTGATTTTCCGAATATTTTGATACAAGAAAGGTCCGATTTTTTTAAAAGAAATAAGGGAGTCCGAGTTTCATAACCATTCATGGCCCGAGTTTTAAACTATGCAGGTGGTCCGAACTTCTTTAAGGGTTGGGGGAAATCCGACTTTTGTGATGTGCCTAGGTCCGATCTTTTGTTTTCATAAGGACTCTAGGTCCGAGTTTGTTATTTAGACACCATGGCCGAGTTTTATGCATATCATATCATATAGTCCAATTTAGTAGTGTTATACATGATCTGATTATTGGCTAAAAATTATTAACCTTATTAACTCTATTAGTTAATAAGCTATGTTAGAGTGTAATCCAGTTTAACACGTTAATTCCGTTAAGATTGCAAGGATGATTATCACAGCTAGGCATATAACATTTCTATTATGCGAATCCTGTTAACTGCCTGCTCTTTCTATCAAGCATGAAATGTATGAAGATGATTAACTGGATGCAATGCCTGATTTTAACTGCAATGCCTGATTTTAACTATTACACACGCTATGTGATGAACTTTGTTTGCGAAACCATACAAACATGAACTGACTGTGAACACGTGCATACTCTAGGCTTTGATTGATTACTGGTGAGTGCATAACCTAGCATACCGAGCAAACCAAGGTGAGTTCACACTCTTACCAAGGCATGGGATTCCCGGGGTGTTGGGAATGGGATTGAAAGGTTGATTAGATACACTATTGATACTATGACTAGACTACCACATTACTATCCTCGGATGTGAAGGATACTTATACTGATCACTATCCTCGGATGTGAAGGATACTTATACTGATCACTATCCTCGGTTGTGAAGGATACCTATAGTTACGAGTAGTCTAGTGGTTATACAACGTGGAACACCACCACCAATAACGTGGAACACCACCACCAATAACGTGGAACACCACCACCAATAACGTGGAACACCACCACCAATAACGTGGAACACCACCACCAATAACGTGGAACACCACCACCAATAACGTGGAACACCACCACCAATAACGTGGAACACCACCACCAATAACGTGGAACACCACCACCAATAACGTGGAACACCACCACCAATAACGTGGAACACCACCACCAATAACGTGGAACACCACCACCAATAGAACATACAAACGGCCCAGTAGAGCCACCTGTTACAAACGAACTTACTATTACGCATTTACTTTCTGTGAACTCGCTCAACTAGTTGTTGATCCTCTGTTACATGCCTTGCAGGTTGTTAGGTATATGGAGCTTGCACATGGAGGAGCGGGTCGTTGTGGGCTTGGATCGTGATTATCTTATTAAACACTTATGACATTTCGTACTTACTTATGTGGGATTTTGATTATACGCTTCCGCTAAACAATGATAACTTACCTATGTTTTGGAAACACCTTTCATATGGATTTGGTTTGGATTATATTGCAATTACTTTTACTTTATACAATGTTCTATATGATTGGTGGCTTGATCCTGGTCAGTCACGCTCCCAAGCGGTGATACTCCGCAGGTGGATTTTGGGGGTGTGACAACAGCATCGATCTTTGAAGGATCAACTAAAACACCCTCCGAATTTATCACGTGCCCCAAAAACTGCACTTCCCTGAGCCAAAAGGCGCATTTGGAAAATTTTGCGTAAAGCTTCTCCTTACGGAGAACTTCGAGTACTTCAAGCAAGTGTACTGCATGTTCATCTTTGCTTCGTGAATAAACCAGAATGTCATCAATGAATACGATCACAGACCTATCCAACATGGGTCGGCATACACGGTTCATAAGGTCCATGAATGCCGCCGGCGCATTTGTTAACCCGAAGGACATAACTAAAAACTCATAATGTCCATAACGGGTTCTAAATGCGGTTTTTGGAATGTCTTCTTCTCGTACCCTAACTTGATGGTACCTCGATCGCAAATCTATCTTGGAGAACCAACTCGCCCCTTGTAACTGATCAAAAAGGTCGTCGATTCTAGGTAAAGGGTAGCGGTTCTTTATGGTCAGCTTATTTAGCTCCCTATAGTCGATGCACATGCGCATCGACCCGTCTTTCATCTTAACAAATAAGACAGGCGCTCCCCAAGGCGACACACTTGGGCGTATAAAGCCCTTGTCTAGGAGGTCTTGCAATTGTGTCATTAACTCTCGCATTTCCGTGGGAGCTAGTCTATAGGGAGCCTTCGCAACCGGTTTCGCACCCGGATTCAATTCAATATTAAATTCTACTTCTCGTTCGGGAGGGAGTCCCGGCAATTCCTCCGGAAATACATCCGGAAATTCGTTCACAATTTCAACATCTTCGAGCTTCGGGGAGCCTTGTTGAGTATTAATCACGTAAGCTAAATATGCTCTACTCCCATTGAGCACATACTTGGTAGCTTGAACGAGGGTACATAACTTCGCTTCCATCTTTCTTTCGCCTTGTACACTTAATCGTCTTCCACTTGGAGCTTGGAGATGTATAGTTTTGGTTTCACAATTTATCTCCGCGTGGTTTTGGGACATCCAATCCATACCCACTATTACTTTAAATTCTCCCAAGATCATGGGTATAAGATCGATAGCAAACTCCTCATCCTCAATGGTTAATTTATAATTTTTACATATTTCGTGCAACAAATAATTTTTACTATCTGCTATCTCTACTTCTAAGGGCATCAACATCCGTTCAATCTTAAAGGAAGGATGTTGTACGATTTCACTAGAGATAAATGACATAGTGGCCCCGGTATCAAACAATACATAAACCGGCATTGAGTTTATTAAAAAGATACCTGAAACCACATTCGGCTGGGATTTGGCTTCTTCCGATGTGATTTGAAACATTCTCCCCTTCGCCTTAGAACTCTCTTGTTTCTTATCTTCTTTCTTTGATTCTTGCTGAAGCTTCGGGCATTCCGACTTGATATGCCCCCTTTCAAAACAGTTGAAACAAGTCTTTGGGTTATTCGGGCATTGATAAGACGAATGCCCCTCTTTCCCGCATTTGAAGCACCCCTTTTTGCCTAGCAAACATTCTCCGGTATGGAGCTTCCCACACGTCTTGCATGGTGTAATTCCACCTTTCGACTTGCCCTTCCTTCCTTGATCCTGAAACTTCCCCTTTTTAGATGGGCTAAAACTTGCACCCTTTTCACTCGGTCTCTTTTCACCTCGCTCTTCTTGTCTTTTAATCTCGATCTCCCTATCACGTGCTAAATCAATGAGCTCCTCGAGGGTTTCACATTTTGAGGGAGTGATGAACTCTCTAATTTCTGCCTTTAACACGCCATAGAAACGATTTATCTTCATCCTCTCGGTTGTTACCAATTCTCCACAGAACTTCATCTTATCCATAAAAGTGTTTGCTATTTCATTTACTGATTCGTTTTTCTGCCTGAGGCGTAAGAAATCCTCCTGAATCTTGTCGATAGCCGACTGAGGGCAATGATATCTCATGAAGGGCCCCTTGAACTCTTGCCAAGTCATAACTTGCAGCCTATCGTCGCCTATTTCCTTGCTGTGCGCATCCCACCAATCTTTCGCTTGATGGGTTAGTAAACCGGTAGCGAACATCACTTGGTCCTCCTTATCGCACCGGCTTCGTATAAACACCGCCTCTATATTCGAGACCCATCTTTGACATTCGACTGGGTCAATTTTACCGTCATACGTCATCGGATGGCATGCCATAAAATCCTTATAAGTGCACCTTCGTTCCTTACCTCTACCCTTGGATCCTTCGATTAATTCCTTCAACTCTTCGAACTTACTGGTCATCATAGCATCCACAACCCCCAGAACTCGGCTTTCTACTTCTTGAGCCAACCGTGGAAGATTGGCTTGTATAACCCCTTCCGCTACTTCTGTAACTCTGTTCTCGAATGCTTCTTGTCTAGCCACATCATTGTTATCATCATTATCATCGTTAATATTTCTTGCATCAGCCATCTACACAATGTTAATATTTTGTTTAATACAAATCACAGACTTTCAGCATATCATTACTCATTAATCATCATTCACTTAATCCATTTCATGTCATTTGCTTCGTTTCTTTTGATTCTTACGAATCCATTCTCATTGTGTTCGCTAATAGTGATTACATACACTTGTTAAACCTTATATGGACACAACGTAGCCATGAAATAAGCTTTCGGACAAACCGGTAACACAAAACATGAAAAACAAAACAATTCAGTGTTTTGGCATTAGGTAAGCCGTCGGCGACGACTATGTTGCCCGTCGGCGACGGGCTCGTGTGATGGCCGTCGGACAGGTTTCCCCGTCGGCAGTTAATTTGGGCGTCGGACCAGGGCAGGCCGTCGGCGACGGGGGCTAACCCGTCGGCGACGGGCCTTCGTTTAGCAGAAACGCTGCAGGTCTCCTAAAGCATTCTACTTCGATTATTTCCATTCCGTTTGGGATCTACAGCTCCGAAACTTCTCATTTAACTTTCCCACACGTCTTTTTAATCATTTTCACTAACCTCATAATAAACACTTGTAACTTTATTTATAATTTAAATGTTACCTCATGGGCGACCTTGGAGCGAGCACTTCTTCGAACGAGCCATCGGTTTGAGTTCAAGCATCGCGTTTAACGCTCGAATCCCTCAAACCTTGGCTCTGATACCAACTTGTAAGGTCCGCTTTTCAATAATATTAGATTACTCACAAAAGGATGATTTTTCGGACAATTAAAATACCAACTTAACACATAATGAAAACTTTTACAAAAATTGGGCATGACCCGTTCGTAAAACGGACCTCACCCCTGTTTTTGACATAATAGACAACGTTCACATAAGACCCTTTTTACACTAAACCATCCCAAACAAGACAACAAGTTTTCAAATCTAAAACTTTTAACAAAGTTTAACAAGTAACAAAAACGTGGACCCAAAAACATGCATGTAAACTTGCGGAAGCGCTTGGTTTAATGAGGCTTGAACATGTGCTCGCTCCATATCTCCAAATCGCCTATAGAGGTGCTTTACCTACATAAACATTAAAATTTAAAAGAAGTTAGTTATTACCATAGTATATCATAACCTTTCGTTATAGCTTTATCCATACAAAACATTCTTACTTTTACGCATTCAACAACCCAATAGTTGGGTTAGGCATAAACACTCTCGTAGAGAGTTAAGCATACACATTCAACCCGTTTAATTGGGTTTTGCATAAACACTCTCGTAGAGAGTTAAGCATACACCTTCAACCCGTTTAATTGGGTTTTTGCATAAACACTCTCGTAGAGAGTTAAGCATACGCATCCGACCCATTTAATTGGGTTTATTGGCTTTCAACATTACACTTTCTTCTATCCGTAAAACGGATTATAACTTTCATCTTTATTATAGCATTCAAGCTATCCGTTGGAACGGATGGCATTCGTCTTTTACTTGACACGATTGAATTTCAATCGATCAAAATGCATAGCTTAACACCACTTTCGTTAACATGCCCAAATCCACAAGGGATTTGTCGCTTACTTACTACTTGTCGCATATGTTACACAAGGATAGTTTTACATCAAATTTTATATAAATGGAGAATATAACAAGGACTCGTATGCAACGAAACATACCTCGATCTTGCGCTCCTTCCGTTTTCTTGGTGCTTGTACCTTCTTCTTTTACGCCTACATTAGAACATTCATTCTTTCATTTAGTCCATTGATTCATTCTACCATTTTCATACACATTTATCTTTTAGGCATTTCATCGAACACTTGGTAGGCATCACAATTAAGATACAAGGTACAAGTCTATTAAGCATAAACTTACTAATTCATCATAACAGAAGAATCACCTTCCTTTGAATTTACATAGATTTTCATCCTAAATCAGTTTATCTAGCATTCAAACATCACCAACAATTTCATATATCATCTAACACATGATCACAATCATTATGAGCTTCCTATTAGTAACATAATCTTTACAAAGTGGGTTTTCACTATACTTTTCATACAACCTAAAATCAAGCATAATTATTGCTCTAGAAGGCAATTAATAACTCAGATTTCCCTATTTTGATTCAAGAAACCGAGATTGGGATTAATCCCCTCATTCTACAAATCAAGATTTTCAAAAATTGAACTTACCACTTAAGAGATTAGGGTTAGCAATTCACAATTTAGGGGCCATGCACCGAATTAGCTTATGAATTTGGATTGAATTGCTTGATTTTCTTGAACTAGGGTTTCCCCTTCTCCTTTTTGCCTTGTTCGATCGCAGAGAACTCCCACACACGTACTATGTGTGGGTTTTTTCTTAATTGTTATTTTTATTAATCAAATTTTTAGATAGTTACAACTTTGATCCCTCTATTTTCATCATAATTAAATTTAGGCATCATTTCTTTAATATTAGATTTAACTTATGTTTATCAATTATTTTTGGAGTGTTACATTTCGATGTCGGAACTTGTTTTTATGTACTATATTAATGTCAAAACTAATGTTTTTAGTGGTTTTAACCCTAGGTGACGATGTGGATCTTACGGATGGCGGTCAAGCAAGTTTTGAAGAACCGAACACACTTTAGAAGCTTCCGTGATATCTAAATTTAATAGACAATGTTTTGAAATGTAATCAATTAGCTAAACAACTTATGAATGTTTGAAATGGTTGTTAGTTGACTAATGTTTCGCTACTTATGAACTATATCTATGGAACTTATGTTGTAATTGGACGTCTTTTATGTATAATTGCACGAATTATTATTAAATTCAAGTAGTAATTAGACGGGTGTTACATCTGTCAACCGCCCCCACCGCCTCCCGATCTCAACCTAAATTGGCGCATCCTGGAGGACCGATGAAGGCGAATAAAGTTGCTGCTTTAGCGAAGTTTCTAGAACGGAAGTTTTGCACAGACACATATATGAGGATTTTAATTAATTCTCCAGCCAGCGTGAAGAGTTTTGCACGGAAACATACGGGTATCTAAATTCGACAGTAGTTTCAAAGCCCTGTTCATTGAAGACCTGGGGGAATCTTTATGAAAGCTGATAGTTCAAGGCTGAAGACCTGCAGGATTCGGTTTTGGGTTTGGTGTTTCTTTAGGATTTTACAGGGATCTGGGGGTAACTCAATTCGTTGAGTTTGCAAACGATGTACTTGGTCAAGCTGACTTCCTGAGTACTGATGTTGAAGATCTGTAGTGCATTACGTGGTCAACTTCACAAAGGCGAGACAATGAGATCTGGATGAAGCTCAACTAAGCGTGCTGTTTGGTTGAGCTTGCAAGGGATCCACTTGGTCTAGCTGAATTTCCTGAGTGTTGATGTTGAAGATTAAAGTGCATTACTTGGTCGATTCCACAAAGACGGTTTACAGAAGACAGTTCACCAAAAATCTCTACCAATGTAGTATGCTTGAATGAAATAAAGTTCTTATGACATATCAAGACTTGATGCAGTTCCTAAAGATTGAAACCCTTATCAAATGTCGGTTGGAGTATTGAAAGATCAGCGGAAGATCGGTCAATTAAGGAAATTGCACAACACCCAACATGGATACGCGTACTTTAAGGGGGAAATATTATACAAGGAGCGTCAAGATACTACTTACCTGGATCATCGGTCAAGGGGGAATTTGTTAATACAGAGAAGATGAATACTTGACTGAAGATCGATTGCAGTTGCATTTTCAGCATTTGACAGCAACGGACAAGGGGGAATTTGTTGGTGCAGTTTTTGTGTCCGATGCTGTTCGAATAGTTTAGATTGTATTTTATGCTGATTATGTAATAGTTAGTGAAACGGTCAAACAAATGTGTATTGACCCACTCGTTTGAAGTGGTCAAACGAGAGGGTTATGGGTTTGACCGTGTGTGTGTGCAAGTGAAGTGTGTGTGACTATAAATACCACCCCTTGTCTTTCATTTGCACTAGAGAGAGTTAGAGAGTGTGGTGAGCTCATTTGAGAGTTCATAGTGAGTTCTATTGTGTGGGGGGAGAGATCACCACTTGGTCTCTCCCCGAATGTATACTCCTTTGGTATTAGTTCGGTTAGCTTGTAATTGGGCCGACTTGTAATGTTATACTACCGATTAATACAAAGAAGTTTTTTTTATCCATCTCTAATCTCTCCCGTCTTGAACTAATCTCACACTAATCATGGTTTCGGTCCCGAAACACGGTCCTACAATTGGTATCAGAGCTGTTTCAGGACCGAAACCGTGATTAGTGTGATATTAGTTCAAGACAGGAGAGATTAGAGATGGATAAACAAAACTTCTTTGTATTAATCGGTAGTATAACATTACAAGTCGGCCCGATTACAAGCTAACCGAACTAATATGAAAGGAGTATACATCCGAGGAAAGACCAAGTGGTGATCTCTCTCCCCCCCCCCCCCCCACACAATAGAACTCACTGTGAACTCTCAAATGAGCTCACCACACTCTCTAACTCTCTCTAGTGCAAATGAAAGACAAGGGGTGGTATTTATAGTCACACCCACTTCACTTGCACACACACACGGTCAAACCATAACTCTCTCGTTTGACCACTTCAAACGAGCGGGTCAATACACATTTGTTTGACCGTTTCACTAATTATTACATAATCAGCATAAAATACAAACTAAACTATTCGAACAGCATCGGACACAAAAACTGCACCAACAATGACTTTTCGTTTATAAGGGAAGGCAAATACAATAATTGAGAAAGCTAATAATTAATTGAGAATACAAATACAATAATGGATTGTTCGTTTATAAGGGAATGCAAATACATTTTCATAAGCCTAACTAATTGAGAATGGAAATACTAGTAGTCAAATAACTAAAATTCCACCAAATAGATGTAACCTGAGGACGCTGCAACTTTCATCAAAACAATATATATATAACTGATATTAAACAAAAACGAAAGAAGCTATGAAACAAAAACGAATCGATACCGGGTCGTCGTCGAAACAGTTATATCATTGCTATGAAACAAAAACGAAAGAAGCAATCGTACCCGACGAATCACGAATCTGATCATCAAAGGTTGAAGGTCAATGGTCGTTGGTTGAAGGTCGATCGTCGTTGCAGCTGTTCATGTCGTCTATGGTTTTGGAGGAATGAAACGTCGTAGGTTATTACGTAGGTTATAATATGTTTTTATTTTATGAATTACACCTAATATAAATAATATCCACATAAGCATTAAAAAGAAAATAAAAAATAAAAGAAAAACATGGTAACCTGATGACCTGGTAATTACACAGTATTAGAACACAAAATTAAAGTTTAGTGACTCTAGAGAGACAAAAAAGTTTGGATGACTTAATTGATACACTTGACAAACTTAGTTACATTTTAGGGAAAATGGTATAATTAAAAAAAAACTGTTGTATAAAAAGTTATTGCCGTTTAAGAAAAGCGATGAAAACTTGCATGTGAGTTTCTGAATTTAAAATATGTTGAATTTACCTTTATACGCTTAATCGAAAAATATCTATCAATCTAAATAAAACATATATTATAATTTTGACACTCATCTTGATCCCACTTATTTATTACTTTAATCTAATAGCTCACGTTAACACTTCTTACAATAAAAAAACACACTTTATAGGCTAAGCTCACCTTCCTCCAATATTTGAAGTTTGGAGAGTTGGGGAAATAGATGATTTAAGGGTGAGGTGGCTTTTGGAAGATCTACCAAAGTTTGATATATACCCTACATCCTTATAATGACCAATTTGTTAACTAATCCGTTTTTTTAATCATTGATTGACTTTGTTTTACTAAATGAAAGTGAGTATATATAAGATCAATGTAAGTGAACCCTTGGGATAAGTGATTGGCCCAAGACTTTTTCATAGATGATTCATTTGAGTAGGGCCGTAAACGAACCGAACGTTCAGCAAACAGTTCGTGACCGTTCGGCGGGAAGTTTGTTTATGTTTGTTTATTTAATAAACGAACGAACATGAACAAGAAATTTCGTTCGATTAGTTAAATGAACGAACATGAACAGAGGTCTCGTTCGTTCGATTGTGTTCGTGAACGTTCGGTAAGGTGTTTGTGAACGTGTTCGTGAACATTCGTTGATTTGCATTCGTTTATGTTCGTATGTTTGTGTTTTAATTGAAGATCTTTGTACTTTTTTATATTTTATTTGTACTTTTTATATTATTAAACTTTTATTTATTTTATTTCCCTAACAATTAAACTAGGTAACCCGCTTTCACCTTGTTTATGCATCATTTCCCTTTCATTTCTCATTATTTACATCCACGAATACGATCGACCTCCGTTCCACAATAAGAGATTCAAGTTCGTGAACCATTCACGAACACGCTCATTTCCTTAATGAACGAACACGAACATAAAATCTCGTTCGGTAAGTGTTCATAAACCGTTCGTGAACACATTTATTTCCTTAACGAACGAACACGAACAAGGCCTTGTTCGTGTTCGTTCGGTTCGTTTACAGCCCTACATTTGAGCGAGAAAAGTCAACTTAAAAATTTGTTACTTCACATACAAGTGCTTTCGTCTCAACTAATACATACATAGTGTGTAACACCTCGAAATTTTGTGTCCAATAATGTATTAACACGTGTCTTGAGTTTACACGTGGCACTTAATATTAAATAAAGGACTAAAGTTGACAAACCTTGAAAGTATGTAAATTCGAGGGTTAGAAATGTCAAACAAGGGTAAGTATACTGTATAGTAACCCTAAACGATGCTCGTACCTTTAAACGAATAAATCATGGATCGTACGGAAGCAAAACGCGGAAGAAAGTGAGAGATTACCAGCTACAGGAGTTAACTGTGTCAACATGTTTAATTATACCTCTGAGTGACCCTTTGACGTACCCGAGGCTTTGTAATAGTAAAATACGCTCACTAGAATGTACTATATAAATTCCGCGAAGTTCCGTTTTAAAACGAGAAAGTTATGATCAAATCCGTATGAGAGGGGTTAAAAGCGTCAACAATGAAAGTTAAGGCTTTCCAGATAATTAACAAACTAACAGGGGACTTAACAATGCAGGAAAACAACACGAGGCCCTTAGTTGTAAATAATCGAGGGCCAAATCGCAAAGTTACCCCTTCAAACCCGAAAGGTCAGGTTAATAATTACCAAAGTTTTCGTTATTAATTACAAAGATTTAGGCAATGATTATAAAAGATTTAGAAATCTTGAAAATTTAACCTAACGCGGGCCGCGTAAAAGATATGGTCAAGTTGATGCGGGCCGCGAGCCTTCTGCATATACGCGTTCTGTCTTATAAACCCAGGCGACCCGCGGACAAGTTACATGATCCTTTCATGCGGGCCGCGTGAACCGCCCAGATGCAGAAAGTTTGGACTAACTTGCTTTTGAGCTAGTGAACGACCAAAAATGCAATAAATGAGGCATGGGTGCCCTCTCCTTGCCTCCTAGCACTCAGGGCCACCTGCTGAACATCCATGATGCTTGGTAGTCTGAGTTGTGATGATCCCATGCCAAGTTTTGCACTATAAATAGGCCTATTGTGTGCATAAGTTCACCACACCTCAAAACACATTCTCTTGATCACCTCTGGAGCTTCCAAGCTTTATTCTATCATCCTAAATCGTGCTCAAGCTTCTGTAAGTTGTTTAAATCCTTTGTGGTTTAGTTTTACTTAGTTAAATAGCTAAAAATCAAACCGTCGTAACTACGGTTTGACTTCGAGATAAGTCCTTAATGGCTCAGTCATATCTCGAATCAAAAGCAGTTATAAGTTGGTATTTGTATGGGTAATAAACCCCTAAAAGGGTTCCCCCTGATCACCACTCTAACTAGTTCAAATGTCGAGTCAAACGTATACTTAAAAAGTCAACAGAAAGCCATTTTTGCGATTCTTGCATAATCTGTAATATAGATGATATGAAACCTATTTGAATACTTATAAAACATGATATTAAGTATATAAACTTGTCTAAACTCGTTTGATTCGGCCATTTGCTATATTGACCCGGTTCGGAGCCGAAAGTCGCAAAAGTTTGACTTTTGCTTTGACTTTAGTTCTGACCTGTTTTAGTGCAATGTAGATATGCCTTAGGACTCTCTTAGGACCAGGTCACGTGATGGTATCACCCTCTGTGACCGGTTCGTTGTTTGTCCGAGTCTTTTACGCATTTCCGTTAATTACTTAAAAGTTGACTGTAACGCCCTTTTCAAAATAAAACGAGTATTTCGGACACGTGAAGGGACCATAACCTTGCTTATTAAATTCTAAGCATGTCCCTAAAGTTTCACGCCAATCCGAGGTCTAGAATGGGAGTTATGCTAACTAGCGCAATTAAAGTAAACTTTTGTAATAAACGGCGCGATTAGCATAACGCCTACCTAAACCAAGATTTCGACACCAAACCTTTTACTCACTGTTGTAAAATAATATTTTGGGATTTTTAAAGATTTTTAATTAATTTTAACCTGCTCGTAACCTGCGGTTATGGCTACGGTTCGGTAAATACCGAATATGCCCTTTTCGGCCAAAACTTGAGTTCTATAAGGTCTTTTGACCCGATTCCAGTTGCTACAGATTTTAAATAATAAATAAAGTATTTTAGACTTTGTAAACTGATCGGGAAACTCAGATTTCCTGTAGAACTCTAAAACCTCCTTTAAAAGTCTTTAAAATGACCGGAAAACCCCTACGGGGCGTATAATAAACTTAAACTCATTACGGGCATCACGGAAGGTATCCTACTGATACCACAACCTCTTTAAGGCATATTGACTTAGGAAACAAGTGTAGGACTCTTACGGTTACCCGTTGCGCCTATTGCGCGCACGGTTCGGCTTATGTAACTAGTTTACATAAATTAGCCGATACGGGTCAAACCATATTAGTTTGACCCCAAAATCCAGAGTGTGAACATTTAACCCATATAAAACAAGTCTTCGAACTTTTTGGGTCAGAATCACATTCCATTCTCGGTTTTCGCCTTTCACACGATTAAACCGTATCTATCCCTTGAAACTGACCGGTCTAGGCTACGGCTAATATAAAGACCCGTTAGGATTCTAATAGGTTATTTTAAAACCTTCGTTCCAGAATAGGAGCCCCAGTAAAAGATATCTGTGATTTAATCAATTAAGGACAATACTGTAAGTCCTGTAAACCGGATCTTTCAATGATATCAAACAATCGCCAAGTTTGTGCGGAATCCAAACTTGGTGAGATTCAAGAAATAAAACGAAAACAACAAGAAAGATGAACAATGAAGAACAAACCGAAATCACTATCAAACTTGCACACGTTCTATTACTATGAATTAGCAAAACGTCTGGTACAAGATGACACACCAAGATCGCCTGTATCTCTCTCTGTAGGAATTCTGTAACTAGGAGGTTCCCAAAGGTTCAAACCCTAAAACAAGTTAGAAACTTGTTTATATACATAGACAAGCCCACTTCCCTACATGGGCTCCCCTTGGGCCTGCTTGGCCCACATGGCCTAAAGCTTGGCCCAAGTGACCTATAAAGGTCCACAAGCTAATATAAACTAACCCGGTAAGGCCCAGTTCGTAACCATAGCCCGTTGTATTAATTTGATGCGTCAGTCTCACACTTTAGGGCCTAACAATCTCCCCCTAGACTGATGCCATCAAATTGTCTTCATAACATGAATTCAGCAACGTCTTCAACGAAGTCTATGGTTGTCATAATGCTGCAGATGTTGTGGAAGCTCTTAACTTCTGAACACTCAGCACTGGGTCTCTTTCTTCAGCTCTTGTGGTTAGCTTCATATCAGGATCTCGATCAGCATTTGCTTGAAAATCTTGTCAAAAAGAATGTGAGAGGAGGATTCTCAACAGCTCTTTTCTTCTTCAGTTTTTTTTTTCAAGCAGGTTCACGGTACTTCTTCAAATGCACTTTCATTGTCAGACGGTGTTTCGTATCCAGTTCTTCTGACTCAGGTACATCTTGTTGTTGTGATGCTTTAGGCTTCTTCAGCAACTAACAGCATCTCAGTCTTCATCAACCCCTGTTCTTGATTGAAATCAAGTTCTGCACATGCTCACAAACTCATAAGCAAACATTTCTTATGCAATAGGGAGAGTACCATATGAACACTAGGTACATCCAAGTACTTGTACTCGGAATTCACAATTCAAACTCTTTCAACCTTTTATGATAAGTCAAATCTTCAAGAACGGTTATCATTTTTAATTTTAAGAAAAACAATTAAAAACTCTATTTTTGGATTTTTGGTTTTATAGAAAAACAAGACACTATTTTTGTATTTTTGAATTTTTGTATTTTTTATTATTTTTTTTAATTTTAAGAACTAAAACAAATAAAAACTCAAAATATAAACAACTACCATAATATACAATTAAAATTGCAATGGGATCAAAATTCGTTCTCAGTCAGACTAAGGAACACTTTTCAGTACGAGCCTAATCAAACTGGTCTATGCGATTGCCAATATGTTTGTGCACTTAAACTTTAACGCTCAACTTTCAATTTTTCAACTTCGTGATATGCTTAAGGTAATATCATACTATTATACCCGTGTGTCCCATTCCAAGGCATACCTCCGCGATCAAGGTAAGCACAACGATTCATCGTAGCAGGTGAGTATACTGATGTCATCCTTTAAGATATCCTGACTGTGTCTAGGTCTGCATATAATGTGTTTTATCATGTTTTGATTTCTTAACAATGAACACCCAAATAAATACTAATCAAATCCCGGAAATATAAACAGCACACTCTATCATGCAAGTATCTTCCCTACCACATATTTCACAAGTCCAATCCAGATTTCTGAAATCTTAACTGGGAATAGGTTGAGGAAAGAACAGAATAGATCTTTTACAGAGATGATATAATATACAGATCAAATGAGTTTTTCTCAATTTGATATAGGTTTCTTGGGGTTTCTTTTGGGCACTTGAGGGCCTCTTTCGGGTGTATTAGATCTATAGCGCGACAACGTACAGCTAGGTCAGCATGTATCTGGATGCAGCAGAAGCTGTCGTTGCCTAGCACCTCCAGGTCAGCATATATCTGGATGCAGCAGAGGAGGTACACGACTTTTTTCAGAGAAGATTTCAGAATCAGATCAAAATTGTGTGTATCGGGACATCATACAGACATTCAAATAGAAATGAGCTAATTCCAAGTGACTTTCTTTCCTGGGGTCATGTACAATTTTAGTTCTGAGCAGAAGGACAACCAAGATATCCCCGGATGATTCAACAGTATAAATACCCGAAACCTCAGATGTTGGCTATCTATCAACGCAAGATTTAAGACAATAAAATCATACGACGTTGGTATGTTACCCACATGGTACATAGTTCGTTATGTTTATATCACTTAGTATCTTTTATCATGTTGAGCGTCAAGCCTATCGACGTATCGCAGTAGATCCTAGTCTTTTCAGCTATGGCACCTTACATGTGTTAGTCAAAACCCTTTAACACGAACATTTATTTCACTTCCCATTTCGTGCAATTTATCTTTTTGGCTTTTTCATTTTTCTAATGTTTTTGTATTTTTCTCATTTTCTCCCCCTAAAACAATATATCTATCTATATGTCCCTCTACCCCCCTAAATTTCTGCATAAATCTTGTATTTTTGCGCAAATTTACTATTTACTAGAGAAAGGACACTTTATATACAAAATAATGAACTAAGAAAGAGAGAAAATATTTTTGCTTAACCGTTCTGTCATCAGATTGAAGACTAATCAAATTCAAATCAAAGTACTGAATTTAAACTGTACCTTTTGCTGATCTTATCTTACTTCTCTAATCTCCTCCAAAGGAAACATATCATCTGTAAAAAAAAAAATTTGAACTTTTTGCGACAGTGAGATGTTACCCATTTTTATCTCTGGAACAACCGCTATCAACATTCCAGAGATTGTCAACAGCTCCTCCTTAGTTGTTCCTGAAAGGTAAGGAGATTAGTAAGACATGGGTACCCAGGCCATCGTGGTCCTGGGATTTCCTGAAGCATCAAAATAAGACACTTCCTTTAAACATAAGTCCCCTTTAGTTTCAAGGATTGGAGACATTGCTGCTTTGGATTTGGGTTTCCAAATCTGTATCGGTTTAACAAACGTGTTTGTTGCCTTCGATTGAGCAACTTTAGCTGATTCAGGCTTGTTAGTTTTAGAAAAACGTTTTTGTTCTTGAACAACGTTGCGTTTGTTTTTAGCAGCGTTCCAATCCCCATCAGAAGGTTTAACCTTGGGATTCACATTCTTCATTGCCTTAGGTGAAGATACCTTCATTGGCTTAGAATGGTAGTTATCCTTAGGTGTAACCCTCTGATTTTGTATATAGTAGGGTACATGGGGACGCCGTGTGGAGTTTCTAGCAATATGACCCGCAATGCCACAGTTGTAGCAAGTTTGTCTTTTCATCGGAAAGACGTTTTGAGCATCTTGATTTGCTCTAGCAGGTCCTGAAGGACAAACTGATCCTTTTTGCACTGGATGCGCCTGCACATTTCTCTTAGACGAAGACGAATTTGGGTGCTTGTATTTGTTGTTTGCAGAAGTCTTGTTGCTCTGAGCACCATTCTTCATCTTTTCTCCCTTATTGGAGCTTTCAATCACCTTGTCACGAGCCTTATGAGATCGTGATTTTCCTTGATAAGCAGACTTCGTATACCCCCGATTTTGATCTGCTCGTTTTGGCTCCTTTTGCGTGTTGTGAACTGGCTCACAAACATCAGCACAAGAGTGAATATTCGCATTTTGTTGCACGTTTGGGCGATGAACACAATTTCTAGCAATGTGCCCAGGAATTCCACAGTTGAAACATGTCTGTCGCTTCAATGTATGGAGATTCGGAGAGCCAGCAGCAGTAGCTGATCGGATGGGTCTAGATGACCGAGCTTGCTTAGCATGCTTAGGTTGCTTTGCTTGTGTTCCATGTGCCTTTTCTGATTTCTTCTGTACCTGTTGATCAGAACTAGCACAAGCATGAGATTCAGACAGCTGATGTTTTTCATCTTTTATAATTTTATCAGGATCATTTTTAAAAGACGATTCAGTTTCTGTTTTAATTTCCTTTTCAGAAACATTTTCTTGTGACTTTTCATTTAATGTGACCACCTCTTCTTTTTCAAAATCTGGTTCAGTTTTAATTTCAGAAGATGTAGAAGTTTCATCGAAACGTGTTTCTGCATCACATGCATCAACGGTTTCCAATGGGGTCCCACTAGATTCAACATTAGGGACACCCACTGAGACCAATTCAGAAGAAGAATCAGGATATTCTTGATTTTCTTGAGAAGTAGTTTCAGTGGTTTCACTGAATGTATCCTGAGGGACCTCACCTGTACCACTATCATCAACTGAAGAGTTAGAAACATCACATTCACAATCATTAACTGAAGAAAATTCATCACCAGAATTAATGTTCACAGATTCAACACACCCATCATCAGTCTTGCCCAAAACAGCAGGCCCATTAGACGCTAACGAAAGAAACATACTAAAAATATTTTATCCCAAAACAAGATCAGGATTATTTTCATCAAAACAATTTTTAGGTAAATCAGAATTTAAAGCTTGTTCTCCCCCAAGAGTATCTTCACATTTCAAGTCTACCCTTTCTGCACATGCAAACGATTGGTTAGGATCAACATCTCCTTTAGAGACAAAGTTCATTAACGGGGCTGACTGTTTATTGCCAGCAGGACCATTGTTGACTGATGACTTATCAATTTTTGGTCCATAAGTCATCTTGCCCTCATTAATTAACTCCTCTTCCGTGAATGGCAAATAAGTATAGTTGTGATTGTATAGAGGAGGAGTTTTTGTGTATCCCAAACCAGCCCCTTTCTTTTCTTTGTACTCTAGTTGTATATCACAAATGTTCTTGACCAAATTACTGGAAGTGTCAAATTTTTTAATATTAATTTCATTTACCTGATATTTGACCTTTAGGTCTTCTAGTTCTTTGGTCAAGTCACTAATTGTTGCTAGAGCATCTAAAAAATTGCAATTCTTAGCGCTGAGATCTTCTTTCAACTGAATGATATCTTTCCTTTGGGATTCAATTTTTTCTTTATAAAGTTTTTCATTTTTAGCCAAAGTAAAGTTTTTATTTTTAATATCTTTGTAATCTTGAATCAACTCAGCGTTGTGTAACCGATATGCCTCAACTCTTTCTCTACACTCAGTAGTGCAAAAGACAGAAAGTATCTCTTCACGTAATGTCATAATTTCAATGGGTGGTTGATACTTTTGTTCTTCTCCTCAAAACACAAACCAAAACGGGCACCCGTGTACTCGCTAACTCAAACCCTTTGCACGCGAATGAACCCGCTTTCTGAACCGTGCCTCAAAAACCTGTCAGACCGATATCACAAACAAACAAACCTTTTTTTTATTTAACCCCTTTTTTTATAAAAGAAAACTTATTATTATGATTATTATTATTATTATTATTATTATTATTATTATTATTATTATTATAAAAAAAACAATGATTATGTAATGATTATAAGTATTATAATAAATAGAATTCTAAATGTCACTTCAGTTTTTTTAAAATCAAAAGACCCTGCAAACAAATGACAACCGATAATTATACGTGGTTATCCTGTTGTTGACAAACAAACTGTCGCAAAAATGTCACAAAACTTTCTCTTCTTTGTTTCCAAATAACCGTCACAAGAGAGATGGTCGGAGTCACGGTGAAGTTGGCGACAACGGTGTAGATGATGGTGATGACGTTGGCGGAGATGGTGGCCGGAGAAGATGAACAGTAATGATAATGAAGATGATGGAACGGAAATGGTGAACGTGTCGAAACTGAAGATGACTCGAGACCTTGTGAAAGGTGAGTCGAGACCTTCTGTGAGCAGTGAGTCGGAGCTGTTGTTGCGACTCGAGAAGAATGACTCGAGAACTAAGATGTTGAACTTGAAATCGGAAAGATTGGTTGCGACTCGGGATGCTTGATGAAGGTGAGACGGTTGCGACTCGGAACGACGTTTGCGAGTCGGAACGGCGCGAGTCGAGACCTTGAATGATGGTGATAACTCGAGACAGTGATGGTTGCGACAAGGAACCGTGAAATTGAAATTGAAGCCTTGAGTCGAGACAACAGTGACTCGAGACTTGTGAAAAGTGGATGGAGGTTGAGATTGTAATGAGTCGAGACCTCTGAGAAGGTTGTTGAGTCGAGACCGTGGAAGACGATGACTCGAGACTTGTGAAGGATGATGAGTCGAGACCGGCTGATGAAGGACTCGAGACAGTGGAAAGATCGGATACGAAACAAGGAAAGGAAATAGGGACTCAAATAAGAAGGAGTCAACTTTCCTAAAACCAAGGATTTTAAAATCCTTTTCAAAATTTAAAAATCCTGCTGAACTTTCCAGATTTTCGGAACTAAAATATTTTTAAAATTTATCAATATTTCAAAAAACTTTTAACACATTTTCAAACAGATCGCAAAGCAAAATATTATGATTTTTCAATAAAAACCGAAGAACACTTCGAAGAACACGAAGAACGCGAAGAACACCAACCCAAAAATAACGAAAATCTTGAATATTTGATATCAAATCGAGCCTAGAAATAGGTTCTGAAGGCTCTGATACCACTTGTAAGTCCCGTAAACCGGATCTTTCAATGATATCAAACAATCTCCAAGTTTGTGCGGAATCCAAACTTGGTGAGATTCAAGAAATAAAACGAAAACAACAAGAAAGATGAACAATGAAGAACAAACCGAAATCACTATCAAACTTGCACACGTTCTATTACTATGAATTAGCAAAACGTCTGGTACAAGATGACACACCAAGATCGCCTGTATCTCTCTCTGTAGGAATTCTGTAACTAGGAGGTTCCCAAAGGTTCAAACCCTAAAACAAGTTAGAAACTTGTTTATATACATAGACAAGCCCACTTCCCTACATGGGCTCCCCTAGGGCCTGCTTGGCCCACATGGCCTAAAGCTTGGCCCAAGTGACCTATAAAGGTCCACAACCTAATATAAACTAACCCGGTAAGGCCTAGTTCGTAACCATAGCCCGTTGTATTAATTTGATGCGTCAGTCTCACACTTTAGGGCCTAACAAATACTTGCAAAGGTAAATACTTGTAACTTATTTTCCGTTATACGGGCTTGGGTTACGGTATATTAATACGCTTGATTGAGCATCAAATCTTCCATCGTTTAGGTGGTTAATTGAATAATTTGATCGGCTCATTTAAACAGTCTTGTTACTTAAAAGCCTTTGGGGGGTTAATGACCATGTCCCGGATATCCTAGGCATCATTTTATGAAATGGCCACGACCTCGACACTCGGGTGTAGGCGTACACCCGGTATTATGTCTATATTATTAAAAGACGTAACTGTTGGTTTACCCACCGCGGTTTTACGCAATGTGGTGTGTCTATTGATCTTTAACCCGGACTAGATCCGGGCTACTGAACGCAAAGAAGGAACATGTAATTCGTTCACAAGATTATAATATTAAATAATTCTCCCAAGTTATAAAAGAGTTTGTGCCTTGTGCATTCAAATCAATTTTAATAAACATTTTCAAAAGTGTCGGTTGAATGTATTTACCAGTGTAAACTGACGTATTTTCCCAAAAAGATTAAGTGCAGGTACTACACGTAATCGGCTGGCAATAGCTCCTTAGCATCTTAAGAAGTCTCGCAAGCTCTGATGCCTTGTCTGTTGAACAATATTTTTATGATTATTTTGATCCCCTGTGGATACTATTCAACTATATGTGATACACTTGATATTACAATCAAAGGTTGAATTATATTTATCTTTATGCTTCCGCTGTGCATTCATATAATTGTGTGGTTTGACTATATTGTTGCCAACTACGTCACGGTAATCCCCCACCGGGCCCACCGGTGATACACGTGGAAATCGGGGTGTGACAGGTTGGTATCAGAGCCAACATTGAGTGAATTAAACACTACCCTAATGTGTTTAATCTCAGTGACACAATTGCACAAACTTGAGTCTAGACAAGAACATAGGACAAATTCGAATTGTTATTCCAAGTTTGTCTTTTTCTTTTATTATTGTGTTTAAAGTTTTAAAAAGCAGGAAATATGCCACTAGTGATTTTCCGAGGAAGAGGAAGGGGAAGAAGAGGCAGAGGAGAGGTCGTTACTCACCACGATCACGAAGCTGGACCTTCAAATACGCGAGCTCCTTCGACCTCAAGGAGTGAAGAACCGCAAAGGCGAAGAGACCTTTATGAACCTGCGAGGCATTCCACCTCGCATAGCTCGACGCCATCATACCGGCACTCATTCGGGCCAAATTCCGAAAATGATCCCAACAACCCGCAACCCTCCTTCATACCTCTACAGCGTTCGGTATCGCACCGAAATTTTGACGACCCTACTCCATACTTCAGAGGTCAGTTTAATCCAGCTGACTACATCCAGGAACCTTCAGGCTTTGTTCCGTTAGGACCACAAGATCACTTCTCCGAATATCATATGGACGAGGATACTGATCCGACAGAACCTGCTCGTGGTACGCCCACGCATCCAATAGAAATCTCTGATGGGTCATCCTTTCATGGTACACCCTATCAGGGACCAGATAGCTTCATGGCGTTGTTTAATCAACACGAGTGGTACCACACGCCACAGACATCACAACAGCCGCAACATCCGCGAGATCCCTCCGAGGATCCACGTTTCGTGGCAGTTACGCCACCACCTCCGCCACCGGTACAGCCAGTAATGCCTGATCCGCCAAGGCGTAGGAGGACAAATGCTCGTATGTCTACCCGAGGAGGGGAATTCCACTTCAGCACCCCTCGACACTCTAGTAGTAGCCACTACCCGCCACTACAAGAAGAAGGACCTTCAAGTCCTGTACAGGAGGCGAACTCCGCACCAGCTGCACCAACTTCGCCACCATTTGGGTATGACCACCCAATACCTGCATACATGGGTCCGTCGGCTTACAACCCGTTCGAACCGTCATCACAAGCACATTACAATTACAACTATGAGCGCGACCCATATGTGGTAGGGGCGAGGATACTGATCCGACAGAACCTGCTCGTGGTACGCCCACGCATCCAATAGAAATCTCTGATGGGTCATCCTTTCATGGTACACCCTATCAGGGACCAGATAGCTTCATGGCGTTGTTTAATCAACACGAGTGGTACCACACGCCACAGACATCACAACAGCCGCAACATCCGCGAGATCCCTCCGAGGATCCACGTTTCGTGGCAGTTACGCCACCACCTCCGCCACCGGTACAGCCAGTAATGCCTGATCCGCCAAGGCGTAGGAGGACAAATGCTCGTATGTCCACCCGAGGAGGGGAATTCCACTTCAGCACCCCTCGACACTCTAGTAGTAGCCACTACCCGCCACTACAAGAAGAAGGACCTTCAAGTCCTGTACAGGAGGCGAACTCCGCACCAGCTGCACCAACTTCGCCACCATTTGGGTATGACCACCCAATACCTGTATACATGGGTCCGTCGGCTTACAACCCGTTCAAACCGTCATCACAAGCACATTACAATTACAACTATGAGCGCGACCCATATGTGGTAGGGGCTAGGTATAATGCCCGCTATCCAGACGGAGCATATGGAAACATGGGAATACCGGACTACTCAGCTCATGGGTATCCAGCACCTCCTAGACCTCCAGTTCCGCAACCGGCGCCACAACCGCATTTTTCCCCACCTGAACAAGAAGAAATACTCCACCGTTTGAGCCGTGTGGAAAGAGACTTCGAGGAAGAACGTAAGAGCCACCGAGGATTCCTCAAGGGCTTAGCAAACCTACTGAAGGGCAAGAAGAAGAAACGTGACCATTAGTCCTTATGTATGTTCTAATGTAATGTTTATTTTAAATAAGTCCCTGCGTGGACGTTTTTCGTATTTCAGTCCCTACGTGGACTTATCTTTTAGTCCCTGCGTGGACACCCATCTTGTATTAGTCCCTGCGTGGACTTGTCTCTTATTTTAGCCTCTATGTAGGTATGTACTGTTTAAAAGACCCATTTAGGGCGGTGTGTAATCGTATTAAAATTTTGGAATGTTATATTATGAATTTCATGTTGTTATTACTATATATGAAATAAATCAAAACCATTCCTTTTAATTTGATCTGCCTAAATAAAGAATCTTCAGAGTGAAACCTAGCCAGGTGTCTTTTAAGATCCGGCCAAGATGGTAAGACCTAATTAAAAGATTCAGATTCCCTGTTAACCTCTGTAAGCATGTTAGCAATCATGGCAGATGTGATTCGTTAAAATCGCACACGTCATTCTTATACAAGAATCCTTTAAAGGATTCCAAAGCCCAAATTAATGATATAATAAATCATGGGTTAAATCACCAATAAAGGTGATCACTTGTTAAGCATCCATAAGTGATGTGGTGCCTACGGGCCATACATATTGTCATAATAAGGCAAAAGACAGTGGTGATTTAGGACTCTCTGTCAGAAGGAGTAAAAGGACTACGGTTCAAACCTTCATACCTTGATTCTCCATAATCTCGGCTAAATATTATAATAACGTCCTTGCGACTAGGCTTTTATGCCACTAGCAATATTAATTGTGATTAGGATAAGTATGTTCAAATCCTAAATAAAAAGTGAGTAACAGATTAACCGGATATGGTCTTCGTTACCATGGTTAATGAATTGTCATTAAAGACAATTCAATAATAAACTCCTAAATAGAATTTTCATTATCTTCTGCAGCAGATACAAGCTACTATGGCGAATCCTAATGGAGGAAATAGTCATACAAATGAAGATGATTATGATAATGCCCAAATAAATCTAACGGGCGCACAACTCAAGGCTCTTGTCGACAACGCTGTGCAAGCAGCTCTAGATCGACAATATACAGAATCTCGAAGCAGAACTGTTTCTAAACCACCATCAAAGCCGAAGACACACTCAAAATCCCTCAGCAAACCACCATCCAAACTCAAGAAGGATGACGATAACCACTCGTCCAAGCCCAAGAAGGACGACGACAATCACTCGTCAAACGAAAATAGTGTTCGTCGCGAAAGGGAGTATACTGATGCTTCCCGTGCCAGGGGCTGCACATACAAGTACTTTGTGTCTTGTAAACCCCGAGACTTTACGGGGGAGAAGGGTGCCGTCGAATGTATGACATGGCTGGATGAGATGGACACTGTGGTGGACATCAGTGGCTGCGCGGAAAGGGATGTAGTGAAGTTTGTGTCGCAGTCGTTTAAGGGCGAGGCCCTAGCTTGGTGGAGGGCGCTGGTTCAGGCCTCGGGAAAAGCTGTGCTTTACAGCATGACGTGGGAGGAATTCGTTTCTCTCATCAAAGAAAATTACTGCCCTCAGCATGAGGTGGAGAAGATAGAGTCCGATTTTGTGTCATTGGTGATGACAAACCTGGACTGCCAGGCTTATTTGACGAGCTTCAACACAATGTCTCGCTTGGTTCCTTATCTAGTAACCCCGGCACCAAGGAGAATCGCTCATTTTATCGGGGGGTTAGAACCCGCGATAAAGGCTAGTGTGAAGGCCTCTCGGCCAACGACCTTCAGGTCTGTGACTGACCTCTCTTTGTCCCTCACAATGGACGCGGTCCGGCTGAGATCGCAGAGGAACAAAGAGGCCGAAAAGAGGAAGCGTGAGGATGATACCTCGCGAAGGTCGGGAAAGAAGCACCGTGGGAACGGTGATGGCAAGAGAGGAACAGAGTCGAGAAAAGATGGGCAACAAACCGGAGAGAAGCCCAAGTGCAAAAACTGCCAAAAATTCCACTTTGGGAAATGCAGGTTTGGGCCGAACTCACTGTCCCAGTCAAAGACGCATACTTGTGGACTGTGCAAGTCCAAAGACCACAAGACTGTGGACTGTAAGAAGATTAAAGACGCGACCTGCTACAACTGTAGTGAGAAGGGGCACATCAAGAGCAACTGCCCCAAGATCGCCAAGAAGACTGAAGAAACCAAAAAGAATAACGCTAGAGTCTTCAAAATGGATGTGAAGGAAGCGTTGCAGGACGACAACGTAATCACAGGTACTTTTCTCGTGAATAATATCCAACGATAGTCCAGGTGCTGCTCAATTGAGCTTGTACTTTGATTATTCGTCGTGATTTCGACTTGAATATTTGAGTGCTGTTCGAATTCGGACTATGCTCTGTTATTCGTTGTGAATCCGATTGAATTATCGAGTATTGCACTGATTAATCGTTGTGAAGGTTTAATCTCGTGAATTGTCGTAATTGCTGTATTAGTTACAACCCCGTTTGTGTGAATTAGGCTAATCAGTAGACTAGACTCTGCCCAAATTGAATCAGCAATATATCAAGGATATCTGTAGACTAAACTTTGCCCGTAGAAATCTGCAATGTGAGTTCATTTCTCTTTTCTCACCGTTTGTGAGTCCATACTCTTTTATCACAGTTTTATCACTTTTTGTGAAACAATTATATTACAAAATGCTTTCTAAAATCCTAAATGGTTACCAGTTATACTTACAGTGATTAAGTTATTATATTTTATAAATAACTACTGGTATGGGAGGTATTATACATTATTTGATTCTCGTTACTATTACCCAGGAAGTTAGCATGACCACAATTATAACTAATATTATTCTTAACATTAAATTATTATGTATAAATTTAAATGATGCATACCATAATAAAATAGTCAAGTATAATACTTTTAGTCAGGTTACTATACCCTGATATTACAATTAGTGAATTAACATATTTTGATAAAGTTATAATAATTGATATGAAATGTCATTATTCTGGATTGCATGATTTTGTGCTATAGATAATATATATTGACAAAGTAATGTTATGAGACATCATTATGTCCAAAGTCACTATATGAGAGAATGATCAGCAGTGATATGTCCAAAGACACTAGTTGAAAGAATGATCAACAGTGTTATAATTAGAATCACTAGTTGAAAGAATGATCAACAGTGATAATGTCCAGGAACACTAGTTGAAAGAATGATCAACAGTGTTATGAACAGTGATATGACCCAGTCATAGGAATCGCCTAATGACAGATAAATTGAATAACAGTAAAGTATAGTTAATTGATTAATTCACTATTGGATGAAAGTAAACCAATGAGTGATATTATTGCTGGTATATTGGAATTGCCATTATGTGACAAAATACTGATTGAGTAACGTAAATGCAAATAAATATAAAACCTTAATACTGTAAGGTATAACAATATATTTTATAAAAATGGAATGATCTCACTCAGCATTTCCCGCTGACAAAACCTTTTTCAAACATGTTTCAGGTAATTATCATAAGGCTGGATACGGCACTGAAAGGCATCAAGAAATGGCTTATTAAAGAAATATTGTTTTATAAAATAAAACTTATCTTTTTAAAATGGGGATTTATCCTATCTATTTAAATCAAATCCGGTGTTTTCTAAACTCTGATATTTTTCCTAACTCACGGTCCTGATGAAAATTCCGCTGCAATGTTTTTCAAAAATAATCACCGGTACCACGGGACTGCTCACGGCACCCGATTCCGTCCAGGGTGGGTCGGGGGTCGTGACAGAAGGTGGTATCAGAGCTAAGCCACTACTTTGAGCCTATAAGTGTTGTGATAATAATATGTAAACTTAAATAAAAGAGTTAGGAGATTGCTATTAACTGGTAGCACATCTGATAATATTCAAAAGTTGAATAAGAAAGATGCCTTCGTATAAGTTAAGCCACTTGTTTAAGCTAATTAGGTGTTCTTTAATACCTAAAACAATAAAGTTAGAAAATTAATACAAATTAACTTATGTGTTATACATGAATATGTATATGTCAATATGCACATATAATATCCTGGAGGTATTATTTTGTGATATTAATAAGTGAAAATATTTGCAATCCAGATGTCGAATGAAGTATCACATAATCCAGAAGTTCATGCTAATAATGAAAATCCTTTGGATAAAAATGCTATAGAAAATCTAATAGCTCAAGGAATAGCTAATGCTTTACCTTTAATAATTAAAGCTGTTAAAAATCCCATAGAACCCACCAAAGCTATGAGCAGTAAGCATACCCGTTACGATAGTTTTAACCATAGTGTCAATAGTGATAATAATGATATTATCAAAACCCCATTTCCTAAGAAGAAAAAGGCGATGACTCTCGGGTGTACCTACAAAGAATTTCTAGCCTGTAAACCAACCGAGTTCGCGGGCAGTGAAAGTGCCACGGCTGCTCTGCGATGGTTGGAAAAGACAGAAGCTGTTCTTACAATCAGCAAATGTGCCGAAGAAGATAAGGTGATGTATGCATCTAACCTCTTTAAGGAAGAAGCCTTAGAATGGTGGAATACAATTCTTCAGGCAAAAGGAAGTGACATGGCTTATACCATGAACTGGGACAAATTCAAGGAAGTAGTAGAAAGAAAATTTTGTCCTCCTTATGAAAAGGAACGAATAACTAACAAGTTCCTAAATCATAAAATGATAGATGTAAATTATCGTGAATATACGACAACGTTCTTCGAATATGCAAGAATGGTACCAACACTGGCTTCGCCAGAACCCGTACTAATTTCTCGTTATATTTGGGGATTAGTTAGCGAAATCCGAGACATAGTCAAGGCCGTTAGACCCCAAACTATTGAGGAAGCAGTTGAACTAGCTAACATGCTGACAGATGGACTAATCCGCACAAGAGAAGAAAACAAGAAGAAAGAATTAGCCCAGAAAATTTTCCAAGAATTCAAGAAGAAAGAAACTGAACCGTCATTGGAGCAACCTATCTGCAGAAACAGTAACAAAACACATTCAGGACGATGTCGTTTTAGGAACACACCCTACTGTGACTTCTGCAAGATGACCGGGCACACAGAGGAAGAGTGCATAAGGAAAACTGACATCTGTTACAATTGCGGGGAAACCGGACACATCAAACCGTATTGCCCAAAACTAACCAAAGCGTCTGACAACAAGGCTAGAACAACAAACGGAGCTAAGAAGAACGCGCTAGCATACGCACTTACTACACAAGAAGTAGAGATGATTCCAGACGTAGTCACTGATATATATCTAAGTTAAGTTATTATTTGACCCTAGTACAAATAAAAGTTCATAAATAAATACATTCCGTCAAATATTTCCTCTATTTCAGATCCATACCAAACTTGTTTGGTTTTCACTTTCGTTGAATCATTTATTTGGTCACGATCACCTTGTGGTGACGTTTTCACAAATTTGAAGCTTGTGCTAATCTCGTTGCACCTCTTACATACGGGTTTAATGATTCATTCATGTTGAATCACTTTGATTTATTCTATCAAAACAATCTTAACACAATCGTGTGCTAAGATAATGATACACAAATTCATTTCATATTTCCGTGTATCTATCGAGCGCTTCGCAATCTTTATTGCTTTATCATCTTTGATCATTTCAATTTCAATCCAAAATCCTAATGTATTTATTTGAAACATTCGGATTTACTTCATTTGATTTACATCATGGTGAAACTCGTTTCATTCACCGCTACTATTTCAATCACTATGACACCTTGTGGCGTCATAATAAATTTGTAGCTTGAGCTATTTTCACTCCTAATATACGAATTTTAATTTTTGGTTCATATTCTTAACCAATCTTAATACAACTATGTGTTAAGATAAAAGTACACAAATTCGTATCATATTCCGGTGTACTTCTTAAACGTTTCTTTCATTATTTATCGAAAATTTTAGAGTAATTCAATTGGTCTTTTTCATTATAAATTGAAACTCCTATTCTTGAATATTCAAGTTTTCTTCATTTAAAACTTTCAGTTGATTATACGGTGAATTTGTTCGAGCACCGTAATTATTGAAATTATTCCAAGCATTACGACACCTTGCGAAGTCGTAGCTTATCATAAACATACGAATCATTCAAAACCCACGTATATCTTTCGTTTGACTCATCATTTGAAAATAGTCTTGATACAATTGTGTATTAAGACAATGATACACTAAACTTTATTGCAGTCCAGTATATTCTTGCAATGTCAACACACTGATTTTTCTCTTATGATTCGATAATTAACAATCATCTTCGTGCTATTATTTCATTCTGACCTTATTGATTCTGAGTCTTCCCCAGTTGCCAATCAAAGTAAGTTTTCTTTGGACCATGAATTTTATTCTAAAAAGTTATTCACTAACTGTAAACAGATATCTATTTGATCATATATCTGTTGACTTGAACCTAGTCCCATTCGAAACTATATCATTTCATCTCATTCAGTTGTCACCAATTTCTTGAACTATTTCAGTTGGATTTTTTTTTAAAACTCTACTGATACAACTAGTATTCACAAAATTTGACTCTGTGTCATTTACCTTAAAAGAATCCAGTTTCATTGACTAAATTATGACATAAATCTAACAGAAATATCATAACCCAAATCTCGAGGATGAGATTTTTATTAAGGTGGGGAGGATGTAACAACTGTCACTAAAATCCATAATTAGGATGGTAATTAGCTATTAAGGAAACCCTAATTGAGAAACCCAAGTAATTCTACACTAACCCTAAAATTTCCAGAACAATCAGAATCAGGATCAGGGCCCCTAAAACTCGGGGGGGGGGGGGGGGGGGGGCAAAACCCTAGTTACGATTATCTAAATAACTTGTTGGCCGTTTTGAATTTTACAATTTCATCAACTCAGCAAGCCTAGTTAGGGACGTGGCTACCTATAGAAACTAGGTTACCCCTCGCGTAGCGCGACGCCTATAGGGGTACCCCTCGCGCTACGCGACGGTGGTCAAATTTCGTATATAAATAGGGGTGTCTGGGACTTGAATTTGAGAGTTGAAACGACGTAAAACGTCAAAATACATGCTGAGTTATCAGCTATATACTACACAAACACACACAGATCTCGAATCGCTGCCGCAATCAGGGTAATAACTCGATCGCTATTACGATTCAAAGTCCGATCGATTATAAATATCCAACGATAGTCCAGATGCTGCTCAATTGAGCTTGTACTTTGATTATTCGTCGTGATTTCGACTTGAATATTTGAGTGCTGTTCGAATTCGGACTATGCTCTGTTATTCGTTGTGAATCCGATTGAATTATCGAGTATTGCACTGATTAATCGTTGTGAAGGTTTAATCTCGTGAATTGTCGTAATTGCTGTATTAGTTACAACCCCGTTTGTGTGAATTAGGCTAATCAGTAGACTAGACTCTGCCCAAATTGAATCAGCAATATATCAAGGATATCTGTAGACTAAACTTTGCCCGTAGAAATCTGCAATGTGAGTTCATTTCTCTTTTCTCACCGTTTGTGAGTCCATACTCTTTTATCACAGTTTTATCACTTTTTGTGAAACAATTATATTACAAAATGCTTTCTAAAATCCTAAATGGTTACCAGTTATACTTACAGTGATTAAGTTATTATATTTTATAAATAACTACTTGTATGGGAGGTATTATACATTATTTGATTCTCGTTACTATTACCCAGGAAGTTAGCATGACCACACTTATAACTAATATTATTCTTAACATTAAATTATTATGTATAAATTTAAATGATGCATACCATAATAAAATAGTCAAGTATAATACTTTTAGTCAGGTTACTATACCCTGATATTACAATTAGTGAATTAACATATTTTGATAAAGTTATAATAATTGATATGAAATGTCATTATTCTGGATTGCATGATTTTGTGCTATAGATAATATATATTGACAAAGTAATGTTATGAGACATCATTATGTCCAAAGTCACTATATGAGAGAATGATCAGCAGTGATATGTCCAAAGACACTAGTTGAAAGAATGATCAACAGTGTTATAATTAGAATCACTAGTTGAAAGAATGATCAACAGTGATAATGTCCAGGAACACTAGTTGAAAGAATGATCAACAGTGTTATGAACAGTGATATGACCCAGTCATAGGAATCGCCTAATGACAGATAAATTGAATAACAGTAAAGTATAGTTAATTGATTAATTCACTATTGGATGAAAGTAAACCAATGAGTGATATTATTGCTGGTATATTGGAATTGCCATTATGTGACAAAATACTGATTGAGTAAGGTAAATGCAAATAAATATAAAACCTTAATACTGTAAGGTATAACAATATATTTTATAAAAATGGAATGATCTCACTCAGCATTTCCCGCTGACAAAACCTTTTTCAAACATGTTTCAGGTAATTATCATAAGGCTGGATACGGCACTGAAAGGCATCAAGAAATGGCTTATTAAAGAAATATTGTTTTATAAAATAAAACTTATCTTTTTAAAATGGGGATTTATCCTATCTATTTAAATCAAATCCGGTGTTTTCTAAACTCTGATATTTTTCCTAACTCACGGTCCTGATGAAAATTCCGCTGCAATGTTTTTCAAAAATAATCACCGGTACCACGGGACTGCTCACGGCACCCGATTCCGTCCAGGGTGGGTCGGGGGTCGTGACACTAGTGATGCCTTTTGGGCTCACAAATGCACCGGCTGCGTTCATGGATCTCATGAATCGCGTCTGTAAGCCGTACTTGGACAAATTTGTCATCGTATTCATCGACGACATTCTTATCTATTCAAGGAATAAAGCCGACCATGAGAAACACCTACGATGTATTCTTGAATTGCTGCATCGCGAGAAACTCTATGCCAAATTCTCTAAATGCGAATTCTGGCTACGAGAAGTCCAATTTCTTGGACATGTCGTAAGCGAGCGTGGTATCCAGGTGGATCCCGCTAAGGTAGAGGCGGTCATGAATTGGCAAGAGCCAAAGACGCCCACAGAGATCCGTAGTTTTCTGGGATTGGCAGGATACTACAGAAGATTCATTGAGAATTTCTCAAGGATTGCTGTGCCCTTAACTTCTCTAACCAAGAAAAAGGAAAAGTTTGTTTGGGGCCCTAAGCAGCAAGAATCCTTTGACATTTTGAGACAAAGGCTGAGCAACGCTCCTGTGTTGACGCTACCAGAAGGTACCGAAGAGTTCGTAGTTTACTGCGACGCGTCACACACTGGCATGGGGTGTGTGCTCATGCAGAAAGGCAAAGTGATTGCCTATGCTTCAAGACAGTTAAAGGTGCACGAAAAGAATTACACCACCCATGACTTGGAGCTGGGTGCCGTGGTATTCGCACTAAAACTGTGGAGGCATTATCTATACGGAATCAAGTTTGTGATCTATTCAGATCACAAAAGCCTTCAACATCTGTTCAATCAGAAGGAGCTAAACATGAGGCAACGCCGTTGGATGGAAACCTTGAATGATTATGATTGTGAGATCAAATACCATCCCGACAAGGCGAATGTAGTCGCTGATGCCCTGAGCCGGAAAGAAAGGATGAAACCCACCCGAATCAATGCTAGGAGAATGGAAGTAAAGAATAACTTGATTGAAAGGATATTAGCTGCACAGCGAGAGGCTGTGTTGGAAGCTAATTATCCTAAGGAGAAGCTGGGAGTAACTGAGGAGCAGTTAACTCTTCACAATGATGGACTTTTGAGATTGAATGGGCGGATATGGGTTCCTATTTATGGAGGACTACGAGATGTTATCCTCCAGGAAAATGGTATAATTAAAAAAAACTGATGTATAAAAAGTTATTGCCGTTTAAGAAAACCGATGAAAACTTGTATGTGAGTTTCTGAATTTAAAATATGTTGAATTTACCTTTATACCCTTAATCGAAAAATATCTATCAATCTAAATAAAACATATATTATAATTTTGACACTCATCTTGATCCCACTTATTTATTACTTTAATCTAATAGCTCACGTTAACACTTCTTACAATAAAAAAACACACTTTATAGGCTAAGCTCACCTTCCTCCAATGTTTGAAGTTTGGAGAGTTGGGGAAATAGATGATTTAAGGGTGAGGTGGCTTTTGGAAGATCTACCAAAGTTTGATATATACCCTACATCCTTATAATGACCAATTTGTTAACTAATCCGTTTTTTTAATCATTGATTGACTTTGTTTTACTAAATGAAAGTGAGTATATATAAGATCAACGTAAGTGAACCCTTGGGATAAGTGATTGGCCCAAGACTTTTTCATAGATGATGCATTTGAGCGAGAAAAGTCAACTTAAAAATTTGTTACTTCACATACAAGTGCTTTCCAAGTTCAACTTGTTTTGTTTGTTAAAATTCATATAGCTTTCATAAGTGTTAACTGTCTTCACGTAAGTTGTGATTTGGTAATTCTTTAGGGCAGGTGACGACGTGTGTTTGGTTTGACTAAATATACAAATGACCGATGATATTAAAATTCCCAAAATAGATGACAAAAAAATAAAATTAATAGAAACCGAAAACCCTATTGGTTCTTGCCTCTTTGGTTTGGATTATTTTCATATAATGTAAGCTCAAATTATAGAGTAAACTGCAAAATGGTCCTGAGGTTTGGCTAGTTTTGCCACTTTAGTCTAAATCTGAAAACTTTTGCATTTGGGTCCCTGTGGTTTTATTTTTTGCCATTTTGATCCAAAATCATAACAGAGTTACATTTTTCTGTTAACACTAGGTTTTTTGTCTTTTTCCTCCTTTTAAATGAAGAGCAATATGGTAATTTAACATATAATTAATACCCGAAAACAATTATATATATATACACATACAGATAGCTCTCTCTCTCTCTCCCTACATATGCTATCACCATCATCATCGACATCCTGTAAACACACAAAAGGTTTGAAAACAATAATAATCCACTATCACAACTGTCTCAAAACAATAATAACAGTCTTACCGACGAGACACAAAGAACCCAGACTCCCCCATCCTGTAAACACACAACCATTGAATCGCAAACTTACTGCTTCTCAACAACCCTCTCACCACCCGGTCCACTGCAAACCCTAACCCCCAAATTTGACTTTGGGTCTGATTGAGAGAGATAGAATAGAGAGAACTTGTGTATGTTTGTTTAGAGAGAGAAACTGATTTAGATTACGACGAGAGCCTTTTCCGATTTGGTGCGGTTTTGGTTTGATATAACTTGTGTATTTTTGTGTATGTGAAGGTTAAGATGGGTGGCGTTGATGGTGAAGGTTTTGATTTCGTTGATGGGGAAGGTGGGTGGGTGAGAGAAAGAGAGAGTTAGAGTTGAGGTACCGTGATGGGGATGTCGGAGATGGAGGTGGAGGTAGTGACAGTGGTGGTGTATGCACAGAGAGAGAGAGAGAGAGATGGGTATTTGTGTGACTGTCTATATGTATATATTGATATAATATATATGTGTGTGTATTATGACAACATATTAATAAAATAAAAAATAAAAAATCACATAAAAGACGATTCTACCCTTCACTAAAATAAAGGAAAAAGACAAAAACTCTGGCAAAAGGTTTCAAATTGGACCAAAATGGCGAAAAAATGAAACTACAAGGACCTAGATGTAAAAGGGTTCAAATTTGGACTAAAGTAACAAAACTAACCAAAATTAGGGACCATTTTCACAGTTTAATCCAAATTATATAATATCAACTGTAAAAGTACGAACATACGGATACCTAACGTGACGAGGACAAGAAAATAATGAAAGTATTATATGATTTATAACTGAAAAGTCAGCTCATTCATATCATTTAAGCCATTTCATTATTCTTAACATGTTGTGGTCCAAATTTTCTGTAAATAATGTAGATATTTTGCTGCTGGTTGACTTTAGCTGTCTCATATCTAGATATCAAGAGGGAGAGGGGAGGAATTTTTTTCTTGTTTTTCTTATTAAAGATCGACAATTTGTTTAGGAAATTGAAAAAGGGTGTTACACAAAATCCCGATACGATAACGAGTAGAAAGATTTACAAATCGGTTCTCGTAAAATTGATACAATATTTGATCGATAAATATGTATAAAGTGAGTTGAATTTGGCTTTATATATCCTAATTTAAATATTGTAAATTATATTATTTAACAACACTAGATTAGATTAATGCATTCGTCATGTAGTTTTATAATGTTAGTTAATTATCTACACAATTCCAAAATATTACTAAAGATGGAGATAGCGATACAGGTTCGAAACGCTCTTGCATTGTTAGCTTCGTTGAGGGTTACACCAGAGCTTCATGGCTTGGTTCGAGTTTTTATAATGTTAGCAAATGCTAGCGACTGATCGCGAAAACGATGACGGTAAGAGAAGCATTGGAACTATTGTGAAAAGAGCTACAACTACGGTTCATGAGCTATTATTAGCCTGTAC
This sequence comes from Helianthus annuus, assembly GCF_002127325.2. Classification (NCBI taxonomy): domain Eukaryota; kingdom Viridiplantae; phylum Streptophyta; class Magnoliopsida; order Asterales; family Asteraceae; genus Helianthus; species Helianthus annuus. The sequence goes on from NC_035443.2 coordinate 166,412,926, forward strand.
AGACAATAAATTTTGAATATTAATTCAATTAGTTAATTTTGGTTTGCACTTGTGTAGTTGTTTAGGAAAATCCTAATAGCTTTCATTTAGCTGGACCTGAACTTATAAGCTATTATGTATGTCTTACCTGATCATATGTTCTTGATAGGATATCTAATATAATTGGTTTGACCAACATGTTAATTTGTGGTAAAGTATGTTTTAGAAGATCCCATAAGCCAAAATGCTGACATCTTCATTGTATGCGGCAATTAGATTCCTTAAAAAAGTATCCACAACCTTTCGGCAATATCCATTGGCTACAAAAATTTAACCCTTTTCATTTGTCAACCATATATACAAATCTAAACACTTCTCAACATCATATCTACTTGCATTATTAGATTCTAACCATTGCCTATATTAACACATCCTAGTGACCTCTAAAACATATCACCAACGCAACCTAAACATTTAATTTCACATCCCATAGAAATTAAAGACAATGCCTGAGATAGAAGGTTCTCCCGGAACTTCAATGCATGGAGTCACCGGCCGAGAACCGGTATTAGCCTTCTCGGTCGCCTCCCCAATGGTGCACACCGATCGCACCGCGAAATTCGACCTACCCGTGGACTCTGAACACAAGGCAACCGTCTTTAAACTCTTCTCATTTGCAAACCCTCACATGAGAACTTTCCACCTCTCATGGATATCTTTCTTCGCCACCTTCGTCTCCACCTTTGCGGCCGCTCCGCTGGTCCCCATCATCCGCGACAACCTCGATCTTAAGAAAGCTGACATAGGGAACGCTGGAGTTGCTTCTGTTTCTGGTAGCATTTTCTCCAGGCTAGCCATGGGCGCGGTCTGTGACTTGTTGGGACCTCGCTATGGCTGCGCCTTCCTCATCATGTTGTCTGCACCCACGATCTTTTGCATGTCATTTGTTAGCGATGCTAGCGGCTACATAGCCGTTAGGTTCATGATCGGGTTCTCTTTAGCTACCTTTGTCTCATGCCAGTACTGGATGAGTACCATGTTTAACAGCAAGATTATCGGGCTCGTGAATGGAACTGCGGCCGGGTGGGGAAACATGGGAGGCGGTGCGACGCAACTCCTTATGCCGGTCTTGTTTGAGATCATCAAGAAGGCGGGTGCGACCTCGTTTACCGCGTGGAGGATCGCATTTTTCATACCCGGATGGTTTCATGTAATTATGGGCATATTGGTGTTGACTCTTGGTCAAGATTTGCCTGATGGTAACCTTGGTGCCCTTCAGAAGAAAGGTGATGTGGCTAAAGATAAATTCGGCAAGGTACACTAGCTAGCTAGCTAGCTTTTTCATACCTAATTAGGGTTCTCAATACATTAGTTTATTATGTCTAATTAGGGTTTTCAATTCAGCACTTTATTATGTCTAATTTGTCTTAACTTTTTACAGGTATTATGGTATGCTGTGACAAACTATAGGACATGGATCTTTGTTCTTCTCTATGGTTACTCAATGGGTGTTGAGTTAACAATTGATAATGTGATTGCTGAATACTTCTACGACAGGTATACTAGTTTGTTTTCTATTTCATTAGAATTTTATTACAAGAAAATTACCATTTAGTTATGCCTAAAGTAAATTTGTCAATTAAATTATACATACATAGAGAGAGAGAACTGTGAAATTGATACTTTCGTTATTAATATTAATAATGGATAATATATGTAAATTAGTTGACGTACAAATAAAAAATTGTATAGAATGTAAATTAGTTGACGTACAAATAAAAAATAACACGTGTTTTGTGTTGTTTATAATCATAGATTTGACTTAAAACTTCACCTTGCCGGAATCATTGCGGCCTGCTTTGGGATGGCAAACCTTCTAGCGCGTCCCTTTGGAGGGTTCACATCCGACTACATGGCAAAACGATTTGGAATGCGAGGTCGCCTTTGGAACCTATGGCTCCTTCAAACCGCGGGTGGTGTGTGCTGCGTCTGCCTCGGTCTAGTCGGCTCGTTGCCATTAGCCATCACATTTATGATGCTCTTTTCCATCGGAGCACAGGCCGCATGCGGAGCAACATTCGGCATCATTCCTTTCATTTCCCGCAGATCACTTGGTATCATATCCGGAATGGCTGGGGCGGGTGGCAACTTCGGATCAGGGCTAACACAATTGCTATTCTTTGCCAATGCATCTTTCTCAACGGAACACGGGTTGACATACATGGGTATCATGATCATTTGTTGTACAATTCCTGTGAGTTTTGTCCACTTCCCACAATGGGGGAGCATGTTCTTTCCTCCTAGTCAAGACATAGTCAAAGGTAGTGAAGAGAATTACTATGTTTCTGAGTGGACCGAGGAGGAAAAACAGAAAGGGATGCACCAAGCAAGTCTCAGGTTTGCCGAAAACAGCCGATCGGAGCGTGGAGGGAAGGTGGCGTCGGCTCCAACGCCACCGGAGAACACTCCCAACCGTGTTTGATTTCCAACATTTTTCAGATGTTCTTCATTTAAGCAATTGTATTGTTCTTTGAACTGTAAACAACATATGTAAAATAGGAGATTAAGAGTGTGACAGCAAGTGTAGATTTATATATTTTTGCTCAAGTGTTTGAATTAGACAATAAACATAATTATCCAATAGTTTATTTATTAATGTTATGTATTATGTTATGTTATAACGTATGTAATTCGAATAGGTGTGACTATAGTTGAAACAGTCTGATGAAACAATGGCACCGTTTCATAAAACAACGGTTATTCCCGCCGTCTCTCTACTACCATTATTCAACCGCCACCAACATATGTATATATATGTATTCACCGGCAAACTTCCACCGGTACCAAGACAATTTCAATATTATCCAGAATTGTCCATCAAGTTGTTTCTTTTGATCGTTTCATTCATACTCTGTTTTGCATTCAATCTTTATACATTATGCAAACCGATCCGAATGTCAATTCTACTTCCGCTGCAATGCACTTTGATTTCCAGCAGTTTGAAAAATAAAATCCATACTACAACATATAAGTTTTTTTAGTAGCACACAAATAGTTATCACCGATGGATTATTGACGCACTAAGTATCACCAACATGAAATATTGACGTCAATTCATTTTGATAGACTTATGAACAAATTTGTGATATGTACAAACCTTAACTACAAAGATATACGCATAATCAGCAAAGTTTTTATGGTGTTTTGGGTTGTTTTATAAATGTGTAACACCCCCCGGAAAAGTTAAGAGACAGAATCTGTAATTATTGCAAAGATACGACGAGTCTAGTAAGTAAAATATGTTATAAAACCAGATATACAAATCCCCCTAATAACCGTTTGGTAGTTAACGTCCCCTAATAACCATTTTGGCAGTTATCATCTATATGTCTATTTTGACAGTTATTATATATACGGATGAATACATTTGTATGAAGCGTGAAAATAATATTTAAGATTCAAGATTCAATATACAGTTCTATTGTTTTCTATCACGTTATCATCACCTTTGCCTCTGCACTAGTATTAACAAGCCACCTGCAACAAATCTCCACGGAATATTTACTGGAAATCTTCAACATCACGAGTTCATCAACATTGCTTTTGGATTTAGTACATCTTTGTTCCTCATATCCTTGGTACACACCATCAAAATCTTCATAATTAAGTATATGTCTATCCAAATGAAGAACATACATGTGAATTTGACAAAGTGGAATTAGAAAAGGTTTTTATTCCATATGCTTATGCGGTGGCATTATTTTATATACAAAGGATACACATAATAAATTGGAGTCTGAACTTCGTCTCTCTCCACCAACAATACCGACCCAACTGCCTTGTCCGAAGAAGACATGTACAGAATGAGTGGTTCTTTTTCAAACGGCGCGGTCAGGGTAGGGAGCTTGATCAAACACTCTTTCATTTGCTGGAAAGCAGCTTCTGCTTCTGGCGTCCATTTGAATTCATGCTTTTTTAAGCAATTGCGCAGAGTGCTAATGAAAGGATATGATTTTGCAGTGTGGTTTGATAGAAATCGGTTAAGCGCGGCTAGGCGGCCGGCCAATCATTGCATCTCCTTAATCATGCGCGGTGATGGCATCCGCTCTATGGCTTGAACTTTTTCTGGATTAACTTTGAAACCGCCATTTGTAACCACGAAGCCCAATAATTTGCCTTCCTCCATACCAAAGGAACATTTGGCTGGATTTAACTTCATATTCACGCTTCTCAGAGAGTTGAATGTCTTCTCTATATCCTTCAACATTTGGTCCTCGTCGGGACTCTTGATCAAAAGATCATCAATGTAAACCTCGATATGTTTCCCAATATCTTCAGCAAAGATTTTATCCATCAGACGCTGGTATGTTGCGCCAGCGTTTTTGAGGCTGAACGACATCTTTGTGTAACAGAGGATTCCGAGGTCAGTCCGAAAAGCTGTCTTGTCCTCATTTTCCAGCTTCATCTGGAATTTGTGATACCCCTTGTATCAGTCCAGAAAAAATTTCCACCTGTATGGCGCGAGAGAGTCTATCTTTTTGTCGATCTCCGGCAATGAATAACAATCTTTGGGGCACGCCTTGTTGAGATCGGTGTAATCGACACACATTTGCCATCCTCGATTTGACTTCTCGACCATGACAGGGTTTGGAACCCAGCTTTGATAGTGCATCTCCCTCAAGATTCCTGCTTTTAGCAGCTCACAAACTTGCTCATTCATCGCTTTCATCTTATCTGCCCCTAGGCTGCGCCTTCTTTGCACTTTTGGTTCAACGGAGGGATAAGTGTTCAGACAGTGTTCAGTAACGTCGCGCAGGACACCGATCATGTCAGCCGAGGTCCAAGCGAAAATGTCCATGTTTCTGAACAATAACTATTTGAGGTGAGTCCTGATGTTTGGCGAGATAGCGTGGCCTATCGTCACCGTTTATTCTGGGTACTTGCGATTAAATACCCACTTCTCTGGCTCGGTTGCCGAAATCTTTGGTGCTTTAACTGGGCGCGCGTCTTCTGCTGACATTACCTCCTTCTTTGCATATATAATCGCCACCACTGTCTCAGTTGGGAACCCGATGGTTGAGTGGGGTGTGGAGGTTACCATGTTTAGTTCACCTTGGGTTTCTCTCCCGATCAGAACATCATGCCTTGATTTGACCGGCTCAAGGCGCGCATTGTCTTCATCATCAAACTGATTGAAGCACTGTTCATAGATGATATCAGCTGTACTTCCCAAATCAATGAATATGTATTCTGTTTCGTAATGACCGATGATACCGGTAATGACGACAGGGCGCGTGGCGCGTGGTCCCCCGCGTACTACCGGGAATATGACCTGTTGCTCTTGCCATGCAGGTTCGAATGGGCGCTTGCCTTTATCTCTTGCGCTGTATCCTGGTCCGTTGACCATGTGTGTTTCCAGACGCCTGACTTTCTTTTGGTTCCCATCATCATTGCGCTGAATTTGGCGCGTCTCCTTGTGCACATTCTTTACCAGGTGGCTTAATTTCCCGCTCTTTAGCGCCTTTTCAATTTCTTGCCTTAAGCTGATACAGTCATCTGTCAGATGACCTGTATCCTTGTGGAAATCACAGTTCAAGTTTGGGTCTTGGCCTTTCTTGTTCGTCATAGGCTTTGGAGCCTTGAAGTCGTGGTTCTCCGTCATGAGCACCTCTTTTGGTGTCTAAATGAGCGGAGTCCAGTGCTTTTCTCGATTCTCATTCCTGACTGCCTTTCGATAACTAATGCGATCAATTGTGTCCCGCGCGCCCTTTCTGAAGCGAGGTCGTTCGTCATAACCGCTGGAGTGGCTGGCTTTCCATCCAGGGTTTTTACCTTTGTTGCGCCTGTTGTTATCGCGCGAGCTTCCTTTGGAAAATCGATCTTCAGTGTATGAGTTCTTGTTACCGGCTAATGACTCTTCAGTTTGCGCTACTATCTTCGCGGCTTCCATGAGTTTGTCCCATTCCTTGGGCATACCGTCTTTTCCTGTGATAGTCCTGATGAGGCTATCACATCGAATGGCTTTCTTAAAGTGTGCGCGCATTAATTGTTCACTTACACCGCCAATTTCTACACACTCTTTGTTGAAGCGAGTGATGAAATCTTCTAGCCCCTCGTTTTCTCTGTGCCAGATGTCTGTTACCTCAGCAGTGTCGCGCTGGTAACGTCTTTGTTGGCTGAAATATTTACGAATTGGGTTCTGAAGTCAACCCATGACGTGATCTTTCCTAGTGGAAGGCTGTCGCACCAGGCGCGAGCAGCCCCTGTGAAAGTTTGGATAAACAGATGGCACCACATAGGCATGTTCTGTCCTCCCATGCAACCAACGCTTATGAATACTCTGACATGATCATCAGGATCAGTTAAACCATTAAACATTCTTACTGTTGGAGGCAATTTTTCTTTTGATAGCGGGGCTAGAGCAATCTTTGGAATGAACTTTGAATGTTCTGCAGCTTCAGCTGGTCGATAGGCGAGACGGAAGTCTCATTCTGCTTCTTCGCTATATCCGATGTGCTGCCTCGGCTTGTAGTATTTATGGTTCTTCTGCAAGCGGTTGAAGACTGAGGACCCTTCGTCATCTTGCCAAGTTGGATCGTTTGGGTCTGTGTCATCCCACTCGTTGTTCATGTTGCGTGGCCCGAGCCGGCTATGAATTGGACCTCTTTGAACGTTTGACGGATGATCATAATAGCTACCTGTTTCCCCGTGTATGTCGCGCGTGTCGTGCACGCTTGGCCTTCTCATGGGGGGAGGTCTGTTAGTTCTTCCTTGGATATTCTGCTGTGGGGGTATCTGGCGCGCCCCCTGACTCGGACCCGGAGGTGTAACCGAAGATGGTTCTGCTTGCAAGACCGCTTGTTGTGCGCTCAAAGACTGATATGCAGCATTGATGGTAGCAATTTTTTTGGCATACCAAGAGGCTGGAGTTTCGCCTTCAGGTAGCCCTAATAGCGCCGAAATGTTCTGAGGTGGAGCTGGGTTTGAAGGACCAGCAACATGACTTACTGGGGTTACCGTTTGAGTGATACGAGTGATACTCGCGCGGGGTCCCTAGTGTTGGTTATTTCGATTTCGCCTACTTCTTCAGCAGGTTGGATTAGGACATTATGATTGTCCTCAACTGGTCCTGCACTAGAGTTCGTGCCAAAACTGAAATCAGGAACGATTCCTTGACCAGCCATGATAAAAAAAACCAAAAAAACTCAGAAAAACTTAGAAAAAGAAGATGAAAGTGATTGTAAAAATCGGTGGGCGCCAATGAAGAAACACGGAACTAATTTTAGAGTTAATTAGTTTGGTTTATGTTCCTTTCATTGTGGTTAATCTTCTTAAACTTCCTGAGCTCCTTAATGATCCGATTATCCTGCAAAACAGAACACCGTTAGCTTGTTAAGAGGCGAATATGGGGGTTTCCCTCTTAACCAGACTCCGGCGTGAGAATAAGTATCTGCGTTGAGGAAATAAGTCTGTGGTAAGAGTGAGAGTGAAGAGAACAAAATGAATCAACCTGTGCATGGAGGTCCCTATTTATAGCCAGAGAGGAGTAAGAGGAGATGGGCTGATGGGCCTTGGGCCGGAAGGCGACAACTTAGGGGATATGCTCTTTGTCTCACTGGTGTCGACCGTTAGTGGCTTCTAGAAGTTCTCCGGTGATGGCGCACCATGATTGGAGCCACGTGTCGCTGTTGTCGGCCTTGTTGTCCCTCTGCCATCAGCAGGTAAGTGGAGATCGTGGGGCAGGTGTCGCCGCCCCCTGATTGGTGCCACATAGGCGTCCATATGTACTATCTGTCTCCTGCACGTCAGACGATCGTGGAGCACGATTGAGCACAACCTGGAGGTCGCTGATTGGCTCTTTTCTTCTGCCACTTGTACCTTTTGTACCTTTTGAAGTGGCCTTTCGCTATAGATCCCACGCGACCCTTGCTGAGCACGTAACTAGCTCGCGCAAGATTATAGGTGCTGAAGGCTCTTATTCAGAATGCTAAGTGTTGAAGTTGATGTTCCTTCTTGCTTGGACCTCGAGCGAGGTCAGTCTTTGTTGAATTAACTCGCGCGAGTCAGAGATTGAATAGGTTGTTGAATAAGGAGTATGGTCCTGCGCGCGACCTGAAGGAAGGTTTGTGCGGCTTTTTGGGACCATACCCCTTCAAGACTACTATAGAAAATTTTGATGACGAGGTAATCAACAACTCAAATTCTCATTTTATATATATATATATATATATGTATATATATAAACAGGGATGGATCATGAGAAAACTAGTTTAAATGAGTAAACCAAAAAACTAACTAAAAAAGCCTAAAAAACATACCAAAATTATTTATTTTTTTTTTTACATTTTTTTATAAAAAATCGCTAGTTTTTATACATGGAAAAAACTTTTCAAAAAGAAAAAATAATTTTTTTTGTTGTATTACACATGTGCACTATTACGAATATAGTGCACATGTGTAGTACAAATATGATCACATATAATGCACATGTGCAGTACACCAAATTTTTTTTTTTTGAAGTTTTTTTTTCATATATAAAAAGTAGCGATTTTTTTTTTATAAAAAATTCTAAATGTTGGAACCTTAAGGTTTATTTATAGAGAAATATTATAGTATAGGGTTGATCTTGTAATGTTTTAACTATTATGTTTGGGTCGAATGTTAGTTATGAGTTTTGGTGAGATCTCGAGTGGGCTTAGGATGGTTTCGGTCCATCTTAAGTACTATATAAACAAACCCTTGTTATGTTTAAGGGGTTAATCGCTTAGTAGAAGGTTAGAACCCACTCGAGATCCTTGTGCGTCTTGTATCAGTCATTGGTGTTAAGGTGAATGCAAGATCGTATTTTGATTTGATTATTGTGTTTATTTTACTTTGTTGTTTTCTTGAATCCGCTTGTGTTTGGATTCCGCACTTACACAAGTTAACATTGATATCATTGAAAGATCCTATAGGGTTTTACAATTGGTATCAGAGCCAAGAAACCAAGTCTTGGTTCGGTTTTGATATCATTGGATTCAAGAAGGCATTAATTGGTACTGATCTTGTTTGCTAAGTGTTTTACAGAATTTCAGTATTGTTACTGTGTTCGGATTCAACTGTTCTTCACAAATATTGATTAAAGTTGCTGATTTTGGATTGTGATTCGTTGTTAAGGTGTTTGTTGAATTAACGAAAGTTTGTTGAGGATAAAAGATTCAAAGATATCATATCTTTGAATTTTTGGAAGCTACTAAAAATCAGGGATCACGGTTACTGTTATCTCATCAATATGTTTTGCAGGGTCTCGATTGAAAGTATTTGGTCTCGACTCGCAACGACTTTGTTCTCGAGTATTGAAGATTTGTGTCTCGAGTGGAAAGCTTGTTTGGTCTCGACTCGCAACTGCTGTGGTCTCGAGTATAGAAACCTTCTGTCTCGAGTGGATAGTTCGTCTTGTCTCGACTCGCAATTGTTGTGGTCTCGAGTATAGAAATCTTCTGTCTCGAGTGGATAGTTTGTCTTGTCTCAACTCGTAACTGGTGTGGTCTCGAGCTGTCATTTTTGACTCGCAACTTCAGTCTCGACTCTTGTCTCGACTCGCAACGTCATTTGCAACGTCATTCAGATTGTGAACTTTGGACTCTTGGACTTTTGAACTTAAATAATTAATTAATCAGTAAATTAATTAAGGACTTAAGTAACCATGACTTCAAGTAATCAAATTGTGGACTTGGTAGCTATGTCTAAACATCAAGAACTGGATTCCATAATTGGAACCACCACTCGTGTTCCCCGGTTGTTAGATGGAAATGAATTCCCTGAGTGGAAGTGGCGTTTCGAGAAACATGTTAAGGTCAAAGATGCAAAAATCTGGCGTAGTATTCTAAGAGGCCCAAGAGAAATTATGATGGATAGTCCTACTGATGATGGTGTGAAAGTGAAAAAGCCCGTTGATCGGTATACTGAAGAAGATTTTAAGATTGTTGAGGAGGATGAGATGGCATTCTCTTACCTGACTATGGCATTAGGACCAGACATTGCTATTGGTTTTCGCACTTGCAAATCTGCTAAGGAATTGTGGGAATCATTGATAGATGTCTATGAAGGCAATGAAGATATGAAAGAGAGTCGTAGGAATCTGCTGAGTCAAAGTTTCAACAATTTTAATCATATATATGGAGAGACTGTTGATAATCAAATTCAGAGATTCGTTAAGTTGGTTACTCAAATGCAGATGGAGAAATGCACACGTCAAATGCCTCATCTAATAGGCAGCTTCTAAATGCTTTACCAAAAAGTTGGGATCATCACATCGCAATGATAAAGAAAACCAAGGATCTAGCAAGATGTAGCTTATCTGAAATGATTTCTCACATTAAGGCTTGTGAGCTAGATGATAAACAAAGAGAAACAAATTACAAGAATAGCATGTTGGCTGCAGGATTCACTGCAACACCCTCGACATCAAGCAATAATATTGCTTTTGTATCTCATGCTGGTTTTCAAATGTTCAGCAACACTGCTTCTGCTAAAGCTGCTCCTACCTCACCAAATCTTTACTACTCTGGAACTCCAGTCATTGGAACTCCAGCACCTGCTGCTGCTGCTGCTGCACCACCTTCTGCTAATGCTACTGCTGCTGCATCGTCAACTCCCACTGCTACAAACGAGATGATTGCTTTCTTCTCTCAACAGTCAAAGGAAAACCTTGATATAGTTGTTTCTGTCATAAATTGCTTGAATGCTTTTGCTGCTGGTAAACTTAATCCTCCTAAGTTTTCTATGGATGACTTAGATCAAATTCATCCCGAAGATGTCGAAGAAATGGATATAACTTGGTAGATGGCTATGGCGGCATTTAGAGCCAAAAATTTTGTGAAGAAAACCGGGAGAAACAAATGGCAAGGTCTTACCTTTACTGGACCCACAAAAATGCCATTTGAATTTCGTTGCTACAATTGTCATGAACAAGGTCATTTGGCAAGAAACTGTACCAAACCTAGGGTCAATAGTGAACAAACTCCAGCCCAACCTGCTGCACCTGCTACACCTAATCGAGAGAGAGCTCTTGTGACCACATCGAGTATGTTTGCTGATGCTGCTGCCAGTGGAAGTCCTCAACCTCTGGGATTAGCTCAAGCCTTGGTGGTTCAGCCTGATTCGCCCTTTGATTGGAATTCAGAAATTGAGCGACTGAACATCTCAGCTCCAGAAAATCAATCTAATTCAAGCAACATTGCTTTCATGGCCACAGATGATCAAGTTTCAGCGCCTGAGGATGAGACGTCAGCACCTGAGGAGGAGATTTCAGCCGAAAATCTTGCTTTCATGACTCAGATTCTTTCAGCTCCAGTCAAGGGTCTCACCAAAGAAGAGGTAATTTCTGTTTTCTGTACCCCTGAATGTAGAGAATGGTTGAAACCTATAGAATACACAACGCTGAGCTAATCGAAGATTATAATGACATTAAAAGGAAAATTTTCACGTTGACTAATAATGAAAAACTTTTTAAGGAGAAAATCGAAGCTCAGCGAAAAGACATCATCCAACTCAAGGATGATGTTAGTGTAAAAACGACCCAACTTTTCATGGTTAAAGAAAAACTATGCGATGTGACTAAAGAACTGGAGGTTATCAAAGATAAATATCAAATAAATGAGCTAAATATTAAAAAAATTGATTCCTCTAGCAAATTAGTCAAAAACCTGTGTGATCAACAGCTAGCATACTATAAAAGGAAAGGGTTGGGATTGGGTTATAATCAGGCTCCTCCTCCGTATAATGACAATTATACTTACTTACCTATGACTGGGGAAGAGATAATGAATGAAAGCAAAATGACTTATGGTCCCAAAAACAATAAGTCATCAGTTAATGTCAGACCTGTTGAAAAACAGGTGGTTAAACCAGCTTGTTTTGTATCCAAGGGTACTTTTGATCCTAACGTTTCTTCATCATGTGCAGATGAAGTACCTGAAGTGAGGTGGGGAGATATGTTTGGGAATGAACACACTTTAGATTCTGATTCCTCTAAATCTACTTTTGATAAAACTGATTCTGGTTGTGTGTTTGGACAATCGTTTTTGAACTCGTTTCATAGTTATGTTTCGTCTTCTTTTGGGCCTGATGTTTTGGGCAAGACAGTGAATGCTTGTGATGAAACTTTTAATAATGTGTGTGATGATGGATGTTTTTCAGTAGCTGAAAATTGTGATTCTAATGTTTCTAACTCTTCAGCTGATGATAGTGTGACAGGTGAGGTCCCTCAGGACGCATTCAGTGAAACCACTGAAACTCCTTCTCAAGAAAATCAATAGTATTCTGATTCTTCTTCTGAATCGATCTCAGTGGATGTCCCTAATGTTGAACCTAGTGGGACCCCATTAGAAACCGAGTTTGAAAAGGAACCATTATCAAACTCAGATGATTCATGTGTTGATGAAGTTTCAACATCTTCTGAGATTAAAACTAAAATTGATTTTCAAAAAGAAAAAGAGGTTGTTTTAGATGATAAATTGCAAGAAAAGTTTTCTGAAGAGAAAATTAAAATGAAATCTGAAACACCCTTTCAAAATGGTTCTGATGAAATGGTAAACAAAGATAAATCTAATCCATCTAAATCTCATGCTTGTGCCAGTGCTAGTTCTGACCAACAGGTATCTATATGCTCAGAAAAGGCACAAGCCAGTCAAACAAAACAAAATAAGCAAGCTCAATCCTCAAGACCCAAGAGACCCGCATCTGTTGTGAAGCATCAAAACTTCCACACACTGAAACGACAAACTTGTTTCAATTGTGGAATTGCTGGACACATCGCTAGAAACTGTGTTCATCTCCCAAGTGTGCAGTCTAAAAATAAACATGCATAAAATCAGAAAGTCAAGCCAAACCGATATCGTTATTCTGAGTCAGTGACGACTGAAAAGTCTAAGACAATGTGGAATAACTATCGTAAGGTTAAGCCTTCTGATCAAGATTGGAATGCAGCCAAACGTAGAAATCAAAATCAACAAAAGGATTTTTCGAAAAATCAATATAAAGCGTTTGGTCACTACAATTCTAAATGGTCAAATAAGCATTGGAAACCTAAAGCTAAGGCCACGCATTCCAATTCGTCTCATCCATCTCATCAAAATTCTGCCATTAAAAATCCTTCGAAATTTTTAAATAAAGACAATTTGGTATGGCAGAGAGTAACTTACATTGATGCACAAGGGAAACCCAGATCCACTATGGGTTGGGTTCCTAAATCTAACTGATCCCGCTAATCGTGCAGAAACAGCTGTGGAGGACTACCGTGCGCCTCTGGTACATGGATAGTGGCTGTTCCAGGCATATGACGGGAGACTTGTCTTAACTGGTCAATGTAAAAGAATTTGACGGGGGGTATGTCTCTTTTGCGGGAGGAGAATCTGGAAGAATCACGTTGAAGGGAACAGTGAAAAACGGTGTTTTAAGCTTCGAAAATGTGAATTATGTCCCAGAACTGAAACACAATTTGCTGAGCATTTCACAAATTTGTGACCGAGGAAATTCAGTTCATTTTACAAAGAAAGGATGCTACGTATTGAAACCAGGGATTGTCATTCATGAAGACTGGTTTTTGATGACAGCTGAGAGACGGGGAAATGCTTATGTCATTGATATGAACAAGAAGCCGTGTGAAGAAATTGCTTGTCTATTTTCAAAGATATCAGAACATGATGGTTTATTATGGCATCGTCGCCTTGGACATGTGAATATGAAGAATTTGAATCGACTTGCCAAAGGTCAACTGGTCCGTGATCTACCAATCAAAGACTTTATGTTGGTAGAAAAGTGTGTTGCTTGTGCCAAGGGAAAAGCTCATCGGAAGCCTCATAAATCCAAGCCTACACCCTCAACCAAAGTTGTGCTTGAATTACCTCATATGGATCTGTTTGGTCCAGTGAATGTGTTAAGTATTGGCAAGAAGGCTTATTGTCTCGTGATAGTCGATGACTATTCACGCTACACCTGGGTGTACTTTCTAAGTCACAAGAGTGAGGCTGCGGGTTTGATCAAACAATTTATTACTTTGGTGAAAAATCAAGCCAGTACGAAAGTGAAGGCTATTCGATCAGACAATGGGACAGAATTCAAAAATGTTACCATGGATACATTCTGTGCAGAAAAGGGAATTGATCAGCAGTACAGTGCACCACGAACTCCACAACAAAATGGAGTGGCTGAAAGACGAAATCGTACACTTATAGAGGTTGCGCGTACTATGATGGCCGATTCAAAGCTTCCTAGTTTCTTCTGGGCTGAAGCTGTTAGCACGGCCTGTTACGTCCAGAATCATGCTTTAGTAAACAAACGTCATATGAAAACTCCATATGAGATTCTGGAAGGACGTAAACCTTCGGTTTCACACTTTCGCATCTTTGGTTGCCCATGTGTGTTACTACTTATGGACACCAATGGAAAGTTTGAAGTCAAAGGGGACGAGTGTTACTTTGTTGGATACGCTAAAGGTTCAGCCTAGAGAGTATACAACAAGGTAACTAAAAAGGTCGTTGAGTCGTGCAACATTGAATGGCTAGAAGAAAATGCTACGGATGCTAGTGTTGGACCAGATTGGTTATATGATTATGCTGCATTATTTAAATCATTTAACATGTTGTCAAGTGTCCCTACAATTGCAGGTGTGTCTACTCCAAAACAACCGCTGTCATTTGGTGACACTGAAGAAGAAGAACAAGCTGAAGGAAGATAAAGAAATCATACCATTGACCCACCGGGAATGGTTTTCACTCGACATCCTACGCCTCAACAAACGTCCCATCAATCCCCTGAAGGTGCTTCATCAAGTGGTGCTGTACCTAATGGTTCAGGATCTGCACTATTTCCTGAATCCATTCCTGAAGATTGCATTGTTACAACTCCATTAGTTCATCATACTGCAGCATCTAATGAGGGGGAGTCTAGCAACACCACTGCTGATAATCAAAATGCTTCTACTGAAGACGAGACCGTACCTGACATGGCAATACCTAGTCACCCTATAGAGAATGTGATTGGTCCTGTAAATGCAGGAGTTTTAACCAGGAGCCAATCAAGAACCATCAATACATGTTTATATTCTTGCTACATCTCACAAATAGAACCTAAAACTGTTGATATAGCTTTGCAGGAACCAGGCTGGGTAGATGCTATGCATGAAGAGCTGAACCAGTTTGAGAAGCTTGGAGTATGGAAACTTGTCGAGTTGCCAAAGGGAAAGCGCAAACTTGGAACTAGATGGGTGTTCCGAAACAAGCAAGATTCTACAGGGGTTATTGTTCGAAATAAAGCAAGGCTGGTGGTTCAGGGTTTTCGACAAATAGAGGGTCTGGATTATGATGAAGTATATGCTCCGGTTGCCCGACTTGAAGCCATCCGGATCTTCTTAGCTTACGCGTCATATATGGGATTCACTGTGTATCAGATGGATGTTAAGACAACGTTTCTATATGGAGATGTGAAGGAAGAAATCTTTGTTGAGCAGCCACCAGGTTTTGTGCATCCAGATCATCCAGAATATGCCTACAAGCTAGACAAGGCATTGTTTGGATTACACCAAGCACCACGAGCTTGGTATGCTACACTAACTAAACATCTTTTGGCTCATGGGTACACACGTGGCACGATAGACCAGACTCTGTTTATCAAGAAAGTGGGCAAGGATCAGATCTTGGTTCAAATTTATGTCGATGATATTATCTTCGGATCTACAAGTGAGGAGCTTTGCAAGGAGTTTGAGAGAGTTATGAAAAAGAAATTTGAGATGAGTGCTCTCGGAGAAATGACACTGTTTTTGGGTCTACAAGTCAAACATAATTCTCAAGGCATTCTTATTCATCAAGGGAAGTATGTGGATGATGTGCTAGCAAAATTCAAGTTTTCAGACGCAAAATCAGCTGAAACACCAATGGCGGAGAGACCGTTATTGACTGAAGATGAAGAAGGATCTTCTGTTGAATGGTACAAGGCTCCAGCTCAGTTTTAGACATTTACCAAGATTGATTTGACAAACTTGTCTAATGCACCTTATGTGGATGATAAGCCTGGAGGTCGTGGTCATTTGTTTTACGAGAGGTTGAAGAGGGAGGTTCTTCATGGTTTTCCTTCCATGCATACTGCAGAGTCTCTTGTTAAACCAGTTAAAGGTGTTCGAGATCCATATACAAACAAGCGAATGAAGGTAGTTCACTGGCCTGCAACTGACAAGGAGAAAGTGATTCCCCTAGTAAGAAAGATTCCAAAAGGCGCCTTGAAATCGTTGCATTTTTGGGCTTATGATGAACGTCTAGGGCAGGCAGTGATTGTTTGTGATGATGATGTGAATTTTCGCTTGGTGGATCAAGTCGATTTATTGAATCTTGCTTATGAAGACCTGGAAGTGTTAGCTCAGAATCAAATCAGAGCTACTGAAAAATACGAAGAAATTACTAAGGAATGGACTGCAGCTGTTGCTTCAGCTGTTCACATTCGTACAAAAGGTTTTGGTGGGCTCAAAGATCATCTGGGTGGTGCTCGTGATGGTTGAAGTCTCAAGACTCTCTATGCATAAACCTAGGGGGAGATTGTTGGAACCTTAAGGTTTATTCATAGAGAAATATTATAGTATAGGGTTGATCTTGTAATGTTTTAACTATTATGTTTGGGTCGAATGTTAGTTATGGGTTTTGGTGAGATCTCGAGTGGGCTTAGGATGGTTTCGGTCCATCTTAAGTACTATATAAACAAACCCTTGTTATTTTAAGGGGTTAATCGCTTAGTAGAAGGTTAGAACCCACTCGAGATCCTTGTGCGTCTTGTATCAGTGTAACACCTCGAATTTTTGTGTCCAATGATGTGTTAACACGTGTCATTTGTTTACACGTGGCATTGATATTAAATAAAGGACTAATTTTGACAAACCTGGAAAGTATGTAAATTCGAGGGTTATAAATGTCAACCAAGGGTGAATATACTGTATAGTAACCCTAAATGATGCTCGTACCTTCAAAACGAATAAATCATGGATCGTACGGAAGCGAAACGCGGAAGAAAGTGAGAGATTACAAGCTACAGGGGTTAACTGTGTCAACATGTTTAATTATACCTCTGAGTGACCCTTTAACGTTCCCGAGGCTTTGTAACAGTATAACACACTCACTAGAATACAATATATAAATTTCGCGAAGTTCCGTTTTAAAACGAGAAAGTTATGATCAAATTCGTAGGAGAAGGGTTAAAAGCGTCAATAATATAAATTAAGGTTTTCCGGATAATAAATAAATTAACCGGGGGGCTTAACAATGCGGGTAAATAACGCGAGGTCCTTAACTGTAATTAATCAAGGGCCATATCGCAAAGTTACCCCTTCAAACCCGAAAGGTCAGGTAATTAATTACCAAGATTTTATAATCATTACAAAAAGATTTTAAAAAGATTTATTTTTAACCCCTTACGGACCGTAAAGGGTATGCCTTACGGACCGTAAGGAGGGGGAATGATTGCACCGGATCCGCCTATGGCTTACGGACCGCAAGGCCGAAGCCATACGGTCCGTAAGCGACGCCCAGCGACAGATTGTTGGCTGTTGGCTGTTTTAAGCGGCAAAACATGAATTTATGGGTTTCTCAGGGTCATGGGCGCCCCTTACTCGACCCATAACCCTCTAGGACACATGCCATTCATCCATGATCAGTTGTAGAGTGATGTGTGATGATCTTGGACCTTGTCTTTGACTATAAATAGACCCATTGTGTTCATAACTTTCATCACAACTCAAACACACTCATCTGGTCATTCCAAAAGCTCTCAAGCATTCTTCTTTGTTCTCTAAGCAAGTCTCAACTTCTGTAAGTCCATTAGATCCTTTGTGGTTTGATTTATACTTAGTAAATAGCTAAAAACCAAACCGTCGTAAATACGGTTTGACTTCAAAATAAATCCGTAATGGCTTAGGCTTATGACGGATCAAAAGTAGTTATAAGTTGGTATTTATGTGGCTAATAAAACTCTAAAAGGGTTCCCTCTGATCACCACTCAAACTAGCTCAAATGTCGAGTCAAACGAATGCTTAAAAAGTCAACAGAAAGCTATTTTTGCGATTTGTGCATAATCTGCAATGTATATACTATGGAACCTGTTTAGACACTCATAAAACATGATATTAAGTATATAAACCTGTTTGCGCTCGTTTGAATCGACCATTTGCTATATTGAACCGGTTCGGAGCCGAATGTCGCAAAAGTTTGACTTTTGCTTTGACTTCAGTTCTGACCCGTTTTATTGAGGTATAGATATGCCTTAGGACTCTCCTAGGACCAGGATACATGATGGTATAAACCTCTGTGATCGGTTCATGAATTGTCCGAGTCTTTTACGCATTTCCGTTAATCGCCTAAAAGTTGACCGTAACGCCTTTTTAAAATAAAACGAGTATTTCGGACACGTGAACGGACCATAACCTTTCTTACTAAATTATAAGCATGTCCTTAATGTTTCACGTCAATCCGAGGTCTAGAATGAGAGTTATGCTAAATAGCGCAATTAAAGTAAACTTTTGTAATAAACTGCGCAATTAGCATAACACCTATCTAAACCAAGATTTCATCACTAAAACTTTTACCCACTGTTATGAAATAATATTTTTGGAATTCTAAAGATTTTTAATAATTTTTACCTTGCTCATAACCTGCGGTTATGGCTACGGTTCGGTAAATACCGAATATGCCCTTTTCGGCCAAAACTTGAGTTCTACAAGGTCTTTTGACCCGATTCCAGTTGCTACTGATTTTAAATAATAAATAAAATATTTTAAACTTTATAAACTGTTCGGGAAACTCAGATTTCCTGTAGAACTCAAAAAGCTCTTTAAAAGTCTTTAAAATGACCGAAAAACCCCTACGGGGCGATATATTAACTAAAACTCTTTAAGGCATATTGACTTAGGAAATAAGCGTAAGACTCTCATGGTTAACCGTTCCGCCTATTACGCGCACGGTTCGGCTTATGAAACTAGTTTTCATAAAATAGCCGATACGGGTCAAATTATATTATTTGGACCCCAAAATCCAGAGTGTGAACCTTAAACCCACCTAAAACAAGTCTCTGAACTTGTTGGGTCAGAATCACACTCCATTCTCGGTTTTCGCCTTTTCGCGCGATTTAACCGTATTCACATATCGGAACCAACCGGTCTAGGCTACGGCCAATATAAAGACTCGTTAGGATTCTAATAGGTTAATTAAAACGTTCGTTCCAGAATAGGAGCCCCAGTAAAAGCTATCGGTGATTTAATCAAATTAAGGAATATACTTGCAAAGGTAAATACTTTAACTTATTTTCCCTTATACGGGCTTGGGATACGGTATATTAATACCGCTTGATTGAGCATCATATCTTCCATCGCTTAGGTGGTTAATTGAATAATGTGATTGGCTCATTTAAACAGTCTTGTTACTTAAAAGCCTTTGGGGGGTTAATGACCGTTGTCCCGGATATCCTTGGCATCATTTTACGAAATGGCCACGACCTCGACATCCCGGTGTAGGCGTACACCCGGTATATTATGTCGACATTACTATTAAAAGACGTAGCCGTTGGTTTTTACACTACGGTTTTACGCAATGTGGTGTGTCTATTAATCTTTAACCCGGACAGGATCCGGGCTACTGAACGCATAAAAGGACATGTAATTCGTTCACAAGATTTTAATAATTTTCCCAAGTTATAAAAGAGTTTGTGCCTCGTGCATTCAAATCAATTTTAATAAACATTTTCAAATGTGTCAGTTGAACGTATTTACCAGTGTAAACTGACGTATTTTCCCAAAAAGATTAAGTGCAGGTACTATACGAAATTGGCTGGTAGTAGCTTCCTAGCATCGTGATAAGTCTCGCAAGCTTGATGCTGTATCTGACTGAACAATACTTTATTATTATTTTGATCCCCTGTGGAAACAGTTCGACTTCTGTAACACACTTGATATTACATTCAAAAAGTTGAATTATATTTATCTTTATGCTTCCGTTGTGCATTCATATAATTGTGTGGTTTGACTATATTGTTGCCAACTACGTCACGGTAATCCCCCACCGGGCCCACCGGTGATACACGTGGAAATCGGGGTGTAACAGGTTGGTATCAGAGCCAACATTGAGTGAATTAAACACTATCCTAACGTGTTTAATCTCAGTGACACAATTGCACATACTTGAGTCTAGAAAAGAACTTAGGACAAATTCGAATTGTTATTCCAATTTTGTCTTTTTCTTTTATTATTGGTATTTAAAGTTTTATAAAGCAGGAAACATGCCGCCAGTGATTTTCCAAGGAAGAGGAAGGGGAAGAAGAGGCAGAGGAGAGATCGTTACTCATCACGATCACGAAGTCGGGCCTTCAGGTACGCGAGCTCCTTCGACTACAAGGAGTGAAGAACCGCAGAGGCGAAGAGACCTTTACGAACCTGCGAGGCATTCCACCTCGCACAGCTCGACGCCATCATACCGACATCATTCGGGCCAAATTCAGAGAATGATCCCAACAACCCGCAACCGTCCTTCATACCTCTACAACGTTCGGTATCGCACCGAAATTTTAACGACCCTACTCCATACTTCAGAGGTCAGTTTAATCCAGCTGACTACATCCAGGAACCTTCAGGTTTTGTTCCACTAGGGCCACAAGATCACTTCTCCGAAGATCATATGGACGAAGATACAGATCCGACAGAACCTGCTCGTGGTACGCCCACGCATCCGATAGAAGTCTCTGATGGGTCATCCTTCCATGGCATACCCTATCAGGGACCAGATAGCTTTCAAGCGTTGTTTGACCGACATGAGTGGTACTACACGCCACCTCAACAGACATCACAACAACCGCGACATCCGCAAGATCCTTCCGAGGATTCATGCTTCGTGGCAGTTACGCCACCACCTCCGCCACCGGTACAGCCAGTAGTGCCTGATCCGCCTAGGCGTAGGAGGACAAATGCTCGTATGTCCACACGAGGAGGAGGGGATTTCCACTTCAGCACCCCTCGACACTCTAGTAGTAGCCACTATCCGCCACTACAAGAAGAAGGACCTTCAAGTCCTATACAGGAGGCGAACTCCGCACCAGCTGCACCAAATTCGCCACCATTTGGGTATGACCAACCCATACCTGCTTACACGGGTCCAACGGCTTACAACCCGTTCGAACCGTCACAAGCACATTACAACTACAATTATGAGCGCGACCCATATGTGGTGTCGGCTAGATATAATGCACGCTATCCTGACGGAGCTCATGGGAACATGGGAGCACCGGACTACTCAGCTCATGGGTATCCAATACCTCCCAGACCTCCAGTTCCGCAACAAGCACCACAACCACGTTTCTCTCCTCCTGAACAGGAAGAGATACTCCAATGACTAGATCGTGTGGAGAGAGAGTTCGAGGAAGAGAAAAAGAGCCACCGAGGATTTCTCAAAGGCTTGGCGAACCTACTAAAGGGCAAAAAGAAGAAACGTGACCACTAATAGTTGTACTAATGTAATTTCTACTTTAAAATAAGTCCCTGCGTGGACATTTATCGTATGTCAGTCCCTACGTGGACTTATCTTTTAGTCCTTGCATGGACACTCATCTTACATTAGTCCCTGCGTGGACTTGTCACTTATTTAAACCTCTATGTAGGCATGTACTAGTTAAAAGTCCCGTTTAGGGCAGTGTGTAATCGTATTAATATTTTGGAATGTTATATTATGAATTTCATTTTGTTATCACTATATATGAAATAAATCAAAACCATTCCTTTTAAAAATTGATCTGCCTAAATAAAGAATCTTAAGAGTGAAACCTAGCCTGGTGTCTTTTAAGATCCGGCCAAGATGGTACGACCAAATTAAAAGATTCAGATTCCCTGTTAACCTCTGCAAGCATGTTGACGATCATGGCAGATGTGATTCGTTAAAATCACAAACGTCATTCTTATACAATAATCCTTTAAGGGATTACAAAACCCAAATAAATGATTTATAAATCATGGGTGAAATCATCAATAAAGATGACCATTTATAAAACATCCATCAGTGATGTAGTGCCTACGGGCCAACCTTATTAAAACATCCATTAGCGATGTAGTGCCTACGGGCCTATTTTGTTAAAACATCCATTAGAGATGTAGTGCCTATGGGCCAACCTTATTAAAACATCCATTAGTGATGTAGTGCCTACGGGCCAACCATATTAAAACATCCATTAGTGATGTAGTGCCTATGGGCCATAATAATTGTCCTATAATGACAAAAGACAGTGGTGGTCTATGACTACCTGTCAGAAAGGGGTGAAATAACTACGGTTCAAACCTCTATGCCTTTGATTCTCTGAAATCTCGGCTAACATTATAAAACATCTTCGTGATTAGGCTTTATGCCGCCAATATTATTGCTATAGCTAAAATAGGATATATTCAGATCCTAAAACTAAGTGAGTAATAAGTTAATCATATATGGTCTCTGTTACCATGATTAACAAATTGTCACAAAAGACAATCCTATAATAAACTCCTGAATAAAATTTTGTTATCTTCTGTAACAGATTCAAGTTACAATGGCGGATCCCAACGGAGAAAACAGCCATACAAACGAAGATGACTACGATAATGCGCAGGTGCATCTGACCGGCGCACAGCTAAAGGCTCTGATTGACAATGCTGTTCAGGCAGCTCTTGATCGTCAATACACCGAGTCTCATAGCAGATCCGTATCAAAACCACCCTCCAAACCAAAATCACACTCCAAACCACCCTCCCAACCCAAGAAAGATGACGACAATCACTCGTCAGCTGAGAATAGTATTCGTCGTGAACGAGAATACACTGATGCATCCGGTGCCAAGGGTTGCACCTACAAGTATTTTGTATCTTGTAAGCCCCGGGAATTCACAGGGGAGAAGGGTGCTGTGGATTGTATCACCTGGCTGGATGAGATGGACACTATTGTGGACATCAGTGGGTGCGCGGAGAAAGATGTGGTGAAGTTTGTGTCCCAGTCATTTAAAGGCGAGGCCCTGGCATGGTGGAGGGCGTTGGTGCAAGCATCAGGTAAGTCTGCTCTATACAAAATGACATGGGAGGAATTTATTGCTCTCATAAAGGAAAACTACTGTCCTCAGCATGAGGTTGAGAAGATCGAGTCTGACTTTGTGTCACTGGTGATGACAAACCTGGACTGCCAGGCCTATTTGACGAGCTTCAATACGATGTCTCGCCTGGTCCTTGTGACACCAGAATCCAGAAGAATCGCCCGTTTCATTGGGGGCTTAGAGCCTGCGATAAAGGCTAGTGTGAAGGCCTCTCGGCCGACGACCTTCAGGTCAGTAACTGACCTCTCATCCAGAAGAATCGCCCGTTTCATTGGGGGCTTAGAGCCTGCGATAAAGGCTAGTGTGAAGGTCTCTCGGCCGACGACCTTCAGGTCAGTAACTGACCTCTCATTGTCTCTCACTTTAGATGTTGTCCGTCTGAGTACGCTAAAGAGCAAGGAGGCAGAAAAGAGGAAATGTGAGGATGATACCTCACGAAGGTCAGGAAAGAAACACCGTGGAAACGGTGATGGCAAAAGAGGGTCGGAGGCGAAGAAAGATGGGCAAGCTGGTGAAAGACCCAATTGCAAAATCTGCAAGAAACCCCATTCTGGAAAATGTAGGTTTGGGTCGAATTCACAGTCCCAGCCAAAGTCTTTTGCCTGTGGACTATGCAATTCCAAGGACCATAAGACGGTGGACTGCAAGAAAATCAAGGATGCAACATGCTATGGTTGCAACGAAAAGGGGCATATCAAGAGTAACTGTCCCAAGAATGCCAGGAAACCAGAAGAGAACAAGAAGACAAATGCGAGAGTCTTCCGTATGGATGCAAAGGAGGCACTGCTGAACGACAATGTTCTTACAGGTACTTTTCTCGTAAATAATATATTTGCAAGAGTACTTTTCGATTCAGGCGCTGATAAATCCTTTGTAGACCAAAAATTTTGCAAACTACTGAATATGCCTACCAAAACCCTAGATATGAAATACGAGGTAGAGTTAGCAGACGGCACGATAGAAACCGTCTCCACTGTTCTAGAGGGATGTGAAATGTCCATTAAGAACCATTCTTTTCCTCTATCTCTACTTCCCTTCAAACTAGCGGGTTTCGACATTGTTCTAGGCATGGACTGGTTATTCCGTAATCAGGCCCAAATCATTTGCAACAGAAGGCATATTGTGCTAAAGACTCCGAGTGGTGAATCGCTTACCATTCGAGGAGACACGCAGTATGGATTACCCGAGGACGTATCTATGCTCAAAGCTTCTAGATGTTTGAAGAGAGGCTGTGTCATTTACATGGCTCAAGTGATAATTGAAGAGCCCAAGCCAAGGATAGAGGATCTTCCCGTTATTTCTGAATATTCCGAGGTTTTCCCCGAAGAACTACCTGGTTTACCACCAGATAGACAAGTGGAATTCAGAATAGATATCATACCTGGAGCAGCTCCTATAGCTAGAGCGCCTTACAGGCTTGCTCCGACGGAAATGAAGGAATTAAGGACCCAGTTGGATGAACTGTTGGCAAAAGGTTTTATCAGACCTAGTTCGTCTCCCTGGGGAGCACCTGTCCTATTTGTAAAGAAAAAGGACGGATCGATGCGGTTGTGCATCGATTACCGTGAGCTGAACAAAGTTACCATAAAGAATAGATATCCTTTGCCAAGAATCGACGATCTGTTCGATCAACTGCAAGGAGCGAGCTACTTCTCAAAGATCGACTTAAGGTCGGGCTATCATCAGCTAAAGGTCAGAGATGAAGATGTGCATAAGACAGCATTTAGGACTCGCTACGGTCATTATGAGTTCCTAGTGATGCCTTTTGGGCTCACAAATGCACCGGCTGCGTTCATGGATCTCATGAATCGCGTCTGCAAGCCGTACTTGGACAAGTTTGTCATCGTCTTCATCGACGATATCCTTATATATTCAAAGAACCAAGCTGACCACGAGAAACACCTCCGTTGTATTCTCGAATTGCTACAGCGTGAGAAACTCTACGCCAAATTCTCTAAATGCGAATTTTGGCTACGAGAGGTTCAATTTTTGGGTCACGTTGTAAGTGAGCGTGGTATCCAGGTAGATCCCGCTAAGGTAGAGGCAGTCATGAACTGGCAAGAGCCAAAGACGCCTACCGAAATTCGTAGTTTCCTGGGGTTAGCAGGATACTACCGGAGATTCACTGAGAATTTTTCAAGGATTGCTGCGCCCTTGACTTCCCTAACCAAGAAGAAAGAAAAGTTCATTTGGGGCCCAAAGCAGCAAGAATCCTTCGAAATCCTGAAGCAAAAGCTGAGCAACGCACCTGTGTTGACCTTACCTGAGGGTACAGAAGAATTCGTAGTTTACTGCGATGCATCACACACAGGCATGGGGTGTGTGCTTATGCAGAAGGGCAAGGTTATTGCCTACGCTTCACGACAATTAAAGGTGCACGAAAAGAATTACACCACCCATGACTTGGAGTTGGGTGCCGTTGTATTTGCACTGAAATTGTGGAGGCATTACCTCTATGGTATTAAATTTGTGATTTATTCTGATCACAAAAGCCTTCAACATCTGTTGAACCAGAAAGAATTGAACATGAGGCAACGCCGTTGGATGGAAACATTGAATGATTATGATTGTGAGATCAGGTACCATCCCGGCAAAGCGAATGTAGTCACTGATGCCTTGAGCAGGAAAGAAAGGGTAAAACCTATTCGAATCAATGCCAAGAGCATTGAGGTCAAGAACAATTTGATTGAAAGGATATTAGCTGCACAGCGGGAGGCTGTGTTGGAAGCTAATTATCCCAAGGAAAAGTTAGGAGTAACTGAAGAGCAGTTGACTCTTAGCAAGGATGGAATCCTTAGACTGAACGGACGAATATGGGTTCCGATTTATGGAGGACTACGAGATGTTATCCTCCAGGAAGCTCATAGTTCCAAATATTCAGTCCATCCTGGAGCTGACAAAATGTATCAAGACTTAAAGGCAAACTATTGGTGGATAGGCTTGAAAAAGTCTGTAGCCGCCCATGTAGCAAAGTGCTTGACTTGTGCACAAGTCAAAGCCGAGCACCAAAAGCCGTCTGGCTTGCTACAACAGCCTGAACTTCCCGAGTGGAAGTGGGAATGCGTAACTATGGACTTCATAACCAAGTTACCCAAAACAAGGAAAGGAAACGACACAATATGGGTCATAGTTGATAGGCTGACTAAATCAGCTCATTTTCTACCCATCAAGGAGACGTATAGCTCCGATATGCTAGCCCAACTTTATGTTGATAAGATTGTAGCCTTGCACGGCATACCTGTGTCTATTATCTCCGACAGGGATACCAGATACACGTCTCATTTCTGGAAGAGTTTCCAGCAATCTTTGGGCACGCGTTTGAACTTCAGTACGGCTTACCATCCACAGACGAACGGTCAGAGTGAGCGTACTATCCAAACGTTAGAAGACATGCTTCGTGCTTGTGCGATCGATTTAGGTGGTAACTGGGATAAGAACCTACCCCTAATCGAATTCTCCTACAATAATAGCTACCATACTAGCATAAAGGCTGCGCCTTTCGAGGCATTATACGGTAGGAAATGTAGATCGCCTGTGTGTTGGGCGGAAGTAGGAGAGGTCCAATTATCAGGACCAGAGATAGTTTTCCAGACAACGGACAAGATTGTCCAGATTCGGGAACGTCTCAAGGCTGCCCGCGATAGGCAGAAGAGCTACGCTGATCCAAAGCGTAAGGATTTTCACTTCGAAGTAGGTGAAAAGGTGCTGCTTAAGGTGTCACCCTGGAAGGGGGTGATGCGTTTCGGCAAGAAAGGCAAACTGAGTCCGAGATACATAGGACCTTTTGAGGTCATTGAACGTGTCGGATCAGTCGCCTATAAGTTGAACTTGCCTGAAGAGCTCAATGGAATTCACAATGTGTTCCACATCTGCAATCTCAAGAAGTGCTTCGCCGATGAATCATTGGTGATCCCACACACAGATGTGCATATAGATGAGAGCTTAAAGTTTGTAGAGAAGCCTTTGTCGATTGAAGATCGACAGGTGAAGAAGCTTCGAAGAAAACAAGTACCGATTGTAAAGGTCAAATGGGATGCTCGTAGAGGTCCCGAATACACGTGGGAAGTCGAAGCCACAATGAAAGAAAAGTACCCCTATTTATTTGAGTAAATCTCGGGTCGAGATTTATTTTAAGGGGGTGAGGATGTAACACCTCGAATTTTTGTGTCCAATGATGTGTTAACACGTGTCATTTGTTTACACGTGGCATTGATATTAAATAAAGGACTAATTTTGACAAACCTTGAAAGTATGTAAATTCGAGGGTTATAAATGTCAACCAAGGGTGAATATACTGTATAGTAACCCTAAATGATGCTCGTACCATCAAAACGAATAAATCATGGATCGTACGGAAGCGAAACGCGGAAGAAAGTGAGAGATTACAAGCTACAGGGGTTAACTGTGTCAACATGTTTAATTATACCTCTGAGTGACCCTTTAACGTTCCCGAGGCTTTGTAACAGTATAACACACTCACTAGAATACAATATATAAATTTCGCGAAGTTCCGTTTTAAAACGAGAAAGTTATGATCAAATTCGTAGGAGAAGGGTTAAAAGCGTCAATAATATAAATTAAGGTTTTCCGGATAATAAATAAATTAACCGGGGGGCTTAACAATGCGGGTAAATAACACGAGGTCCTTAACTATAATTAATCAAGGGCCATATCGCAAAGTTACCCCTTCAAACCCGAAAGGTCAGGTAATTAATTACCAAGATTTTATAATCATTACAAAAAGATTTTAAAAAGATTTATTTTTAACCCCTTACGGACCGTAAAGGGTATGCCTTACGGACCGTAAGGAGGGGGAATGATTGCACCGGATCCGCCTATGGCTTACGGACCGCAAGGCCGAAGCCATACGGTTCGTAAGCGACGCCCAGCGACAGATTGTTGGCTGTTGGCTGTTTTAAGCGGCAAAACATGAATTTATGGGTTTCTCAGGGTCATGGGCGCCCCCTACTCGACCCATAACCCTCTAGGACACATGCCATTCATCCATGATCAGTTGTAGAGTGATGTGTGATGATCTTGGACCTTGTCTTTGACTATAAATAGACCCATTGTGTTCATAACTTTCATCACAACTCAAACACACTCATCTGGTCATTCCAAAAGCTCTCAAGCATTCTTCTTTGTTCTCTAAGCAAGTCTCAACTTCTGTAAGTCCATTAGATCCTTTGTGGTTTGATTTATACTTAGTAAATAGCTAAAAACCAAACCGTCGTAAATACGGGTTGACTTCAAAATAAATCCGTAATGGCTCAGGATTATGAAGGATCAAAAGTAGTTATAAGTTGGTATTTATGTGGCTAATAAACCTCTAAAAGGGTTCCCTCTGATCACCACTCAAACTAGCTCAAATGTCGAGTCAAACGAATGCTTAAAAAGTCAACAGAAAGCTATTTTGCGATTTGTGCATAATCTGCAATGTATATACTATGGAACCTGTTTAGACACTCATAAAACATGATATTAAGTATATAAACTTGTTTGCGCTCGTTTGAATCGACCATTTGCTATATTGAACCGGTTCGGAGCCGAATGTCGCAAAAGTTTGACTTTTGCTTTGACTTCAGTTCTGACCCGTTTTATTGAGGTATAGATATGCCTTAGGACTCTCCTAAGACCAGGATACATGATGGTATAAACCTCTGTGATCGGTTCATGAATTGTCCGAGTCTTTTACGCATTTCCGTTAATCGCCTAAAAGTTGACCGTAACGCCTTTTTAAAATAAAACGAGTATTTCGGACACGTGAACGGACCATAACCTTGCTTACTAAATTATAAGCATGTCCTTAAAGTTTCACGTCAATCCGAGGTCTAGAATGAGAGTTATGCTAAATAGCGCAATTAAAGTAAACTTTTGTAATAAACGGCGCAATTAGCATAACACCTATCTAAACCAAGATTTCATCACTAAAACTTTTACCCACTGTTATGAAATAATATTTTTGGAATTCTAAAGATTTTTAATAATTTTTACCTTGCTCATAACCTGCGGTTATGGCTACGGTTCGGTAAATACCGAATATGCCCTTTTCGGCCAAAACTTGAGTTCTACAAGGTCTTTTGACCCGATTCCAGTTGCTACTGATTTTAAATAATAAATAAAGTATTTTAAACTTTATAAACTGTTCGGGAAACTCAGATTTCCTGTAGAACTCGAAAAGCTCTTTAAAAGTCTTTAAAATGACCGAAAAACCCCTACGGGGCGATATATTAACTAAAACTCGTTACGGGCATCACAGAAGGTATCCTACTGATACCACAACCTCTTTAAGGCATATTGACTTAGGAAATAAGCGTAAGACTCTCATGGTTAACCGTTCCGCCTATTACGCGCACGGTTCGGCTTATGAAATTAGTTTTCATAAAATAGCCGATACGGGTCAAATTATATTATTTGGACCCCAAAATCCAGAGTGTGAACCTTAAACCCACCTAAAACAAGTCTCTGAACTTGTTGGGTCAGAATCACACTCCATTCTCGGTTTTCGCCTTTTCGCGCGATTTAACCGTATTCACATATCGGAACCAACCGGTCTAGGCTACGGCCA
Source organism: Helianthus annuus (assembly GCF_002127325.2). Classification (NCBI taxonomy): domain Eukaryota; kingdom Viridiplantae; phylum Streptophyta; class Magnoliopsida; order Asterales; family Asteraceae; genus Helianthus; species Helianthus annuus. The sequence goes on from NC_035443.2 coordinate 166,442,582, forward strand.
ATATAAAGACTCGTTAGGATTCTAATAGGTTAATTAAAACCTTCGTTCCAGAATAGGAGCCCCAGTAAAAGCTATCGGTGATTTAATCAAATTAAGGAATATACTTGCAAAGGTAAATACTTTAACTTATTTTCCCTTATACGGGCTTGGGATACGGTATATTAATACCGCTTGATTGAGCATCATATCTTCCATCGCTTAGGTGGTTAATTGAATAATGTGATCGGCTCATTTAAACAGTCTTGTTACTTAAAAGCCTTTGGGGGGTTAATGACCATTGTCCCGGATATCCTTGGCATCATTTTACGAAATGGCCACGACCTCGACATCCCGGTGTAGGCGTACACCCGGTATATTATGTCGACATTACTATTAAAAGACGTAGCCGTTGGTTTTTACACTACGGTTTTACGCAATGTGGTGTGTCTATTAATCTTTAACCCGGACAGGATCCGGGCTACTGAACGCATAAAAGGACATGTAATTCGTTCACAAGATTTTAATAATTTTCCCAAGTTATAAAAGAGTTTGTGCCTCGTGCATTCAAATCAATTTTAATAAACATTTTCAAATGTGTCAGTTGAACGTATTTACCAGTGTAAACTGACGTATTTTCCCAAAAAGATTAAGTGCAGGTACTATACGAAATTGGCTGGTAGTAGCTTCCTAGCATCGTGATAAGTCTCGCAAGCTTGATGCTGTATCTGACTGAACAATACTTTATTATTATTTTGATCCCCTGTGGAAACAGTTCGACTTCTGTAATACACTTGATATTACATTCAAAAGGTTGAATTATATTTATCTTTATGCTTCCGCTGTGCATTCATATAATTGTGTGGTTTGACTATATTGTTGCCAACTACGTCACGGTAATCCCCCACCGGGCCCACCGGTGATACACGTGGAAATCGGGGTGTGACAATCAGTCATTGGTGTTAAGGTGAATGCAAGATCGTATTTTGATTTGATTATTGTGTTTATTTTACTTTGTTGTTTTCTTGAATCCGCTTGTGTTTGGATTCCGCACTTACACAAGTTAACATTGATATCATTGAAAGATCCTATAGGGTTTTACACTAAAATTTTTTTTTTTGGTATGTTTTTTTGCTTTTTTTAGGTTTTTTTAGTTAGTTTTCTAGTTTTCTCATTTAGATGTATTTTTCTCATGATCCTATCCCTATATAAACAATGTACAAATAATTAGTTTTTCTATTAAAGTAGTTTGTTTCTAGTGCATTTTTGTCCGATCAACATGATGTACACATGTCGGAACGACTCGATGCGATGGTAATCAACAACTCAAACATGTTATATATGTGTGTGTGTATATATATACTCTGAAAATCGTTTGTTTAATTATGTAGTTCGATGAAGAACCTCCCGCTCCAAAGCAATAGAATCTTCTTTTTGAAGTGGACTTACATGGACCATGGTTCAAGTATGTTATCAGCATTATATGGATTAATTCTCTTGTATTTTACATCATGATGTTTTTTTAAGGCTGATAGCTTATTGTTGTAGGTTAGGTTAGTGTAATTATTTGAACAACTTCTGTAAACTTTGGAAGTTATTATGTAATCAAAAGGTTCTGTGATATTGGCTGAGTTTTGTTTGTTGCCATTATTTTGAGCTATTCCATTACCCATTATTTTGAGCTAACATTTGTTTTAGTCATTATTAATTCTGGGCGGTTGGGATATTAAATCATAGCCCAAAATCACAAAATCACAAATTTTTTACATGTTTTTTTTGGCGAAATTTGTTTCATTTTGGGCGGGTTTTTAACCGCTGAAATTATGTGTACATTTTTTCTTGCGACATTTGTTTAGCGGTTATAAAACCGCTCATAATCCCCATTTACACCGCCTAAACAAATCATTTTTGTAGGATATATAATTGCATCTAAATCATACTCTCTCTCATACACACACATATATAGGATACCCTTCAATAGGTAAGGGTTTGGCTACAAAGTCAAAACTTCTATAGGCAATTTTTAATAATTATGATAAATAGTATAAGAGTAAATTAGACAATTCTTCAATTATAGTAAATATAATGCGGTTACTTGCATATATTTATGGGGTAACTTCCTAGAAATGTAACCAACTTTGACAAGTGTTCCAATTAAGTCATTGAAACATTTTTTTTGTCTCTATAAAATAACTCAAGTTTCATTTGATGTTCTAATACTATGTAATTATCAGGTTACCAGGTTAGTAATGATGATGTGCCAGGTTTTATTATCTTTCTTAATTTTTAATATGATGTGGAAAATAAAATTAATGACATGGATTTTTCTCTAAAAAAATTGAAAAATCATTTTTTTATTCTACAATTAATAAAATATATAGTGTTACGATTGAGTTTTTTAAAGCAAAAAATTGAACTTTTTGAATAAGTAACAAAAACCTTTTTTTTATTTTAAAAATCATATTGGTATTTTTTGTGATTTATACTAAACTAATAAGACTATAAAATATTATGATGAATGAAAAATAAATGATAACCAAAACTTTCAATACCATCGTATCTATTCGTCACCAAAAGATAAACAAAAAACGTAGGAAACTTCGTCCAAAATTCATGTCACAAAAAGATAACTCAAAAAAATAAAAAACACGGAATCATGTTAGACTTTCTTCGTTGCACCATGCTTTTTAGGTCTACCTTTTGGCCTTTTCACCTTTGGTGGGGGGTCTTTTTTCTCGTTTTTGCAAGACCTAACATTATGCCTCGTTCCATAACAATTTTGACAAGACATTTTTCTTCCCATTCCAACCTTTGGGTTCTTTTTCTCTTTCTCATCAGCGCTTCTTTTCCTCTTTACTGCTGGTCTACCCGGTACTCGTCTCTCTTTTGGAGGTAAAGGTTTTATATCATCAGTTTTGGGCCAAAATGTACTTTCTCTTAGTGGTTTGATTGGGTATTTGTATGCTTCTTTGAACATGTCCTTTTTAAGCCAAGAACTAACAAAAGTTTATGGGTCCTTGTTAACGAAGGACAACGCTGCCATTGTATGAACACAAGGTTTGCCTGACAACTGCCATAATCTACAACTACAAGTTTTTTCATCAAGGTTCACCACGCATGCATATTTTTCACTTCTCACTTCAAATACGGTGTTATCACTTGGAACTACCTTCCAAAACCTACCGAAACGTTTAAAAAATTAATAAAAAAATACCAAAAATGTAAAAATAATAATTACTTTTGTCCTACCTTTGATTCGTTTTTATGTCTTCTAACCTTTTTCTGATTTTTGGACAGACATCACGTTTTAATCTTCCAGCTTTCTTCGCCATTAAAAATATTCTTTCCATCACAAATGTTTGGATTTCTTCTAGCATAGTAATTATAGGTTTCCGTCGTGCTGATAGAATGCACGAGTTGAAGCTTTCGCTCATGCCATTTTCTTATGCATCGCATGCCTTATTAAGCTCGAAAAAAGCCTTTGATCAAGTAACTGGATTCCTTTCCATTAGATGGGTATATGCCCCTTTGTTAAAATTTTTCAATTCTTCCATTTTCTTCTCAAAATATTCCTTGGTTGTTGCCTTTGCAGCTTTCCAAAATAAATTGGTAAATTGTTCTCCGCGACATTTTTTCTTATAGTTAGCATAAATATGCCTTACACATTGTCTATGCTCAGCATAAGGAAACACGTCCTTCACGCCTTCTATAGTTTGATTATGATATCCCTTGTTAAACAAAAAAGTAAAACTAACTAAACTACATATGAATAGTAATCACATACCTTGTGTTGATCTCAAATGAGAGTTAGTCCAAGTCCACTTTCCATTTCAATGTCATCCCTCACTAGATTAAGAAACCATTTCCAGTTTTCCTTTGTCTCAACAGACACAACAGCCCATGCCAAAGGAAAAATATGGTTATTGGCATCTCTTCCCATAGCCATTAGTAGTTGGCCACTGTTTTTTAGAAAACACCCATCTAAACCACGAACTTTTCTGCATCCAATCTTCAGCGGAACTGGCCTCGTCATCTTTTTCAATACGCCATCTTTTTCAATACGATCATCCTTTTCGTTGTCACTGTCATAACAAAGTAGACTCAAAAAAGGGTCTTTTTTGATTTGATCATCTTTTGTGGTAATGTTTTTTGAGATCCAACTTCCGTACTATTTGTTATAAAACATGGAATCAAACTCGGATCTCTAAGAAATTGCACAATAAATCGAACAGAACTGGTTACAAAAGAAACATTCACAAATAAACTCTCAACTACTCCTAAAAGATTATCAATGTGATAATCTTCTCTCGACTAACGGATGTTAACACTAATCACAGATCATGATGAATCTGTGTTTACACACTGCTAAAAACCCTAATCACCAACATGAAGAGAGAGAATATGAACTTTTTGTGAATGAATCAAAAATATCTGGAAGTCTCTTTTTATCTTAGCAGCAACAACCGACTTCAAAAGCCTAGTCTTCTCAGCCTTCTACAAAGCCCAACAGCTCCCAGCTTCGAGAAGTCCAATAAGCACAATCAGCCGAGATAAGATGATAAGCCCATATGATAAGCCCAACTCATAACAAAAAACAAACCATTAGATATGTGTAAATAAGTAACAAAAAAAAATTATGACATGTATGTGTAACTAATATACACAACAGAAACTTAATATAAGTCATTGAAATGCGGTGAATGTTATAATTTTAACACCCCTCTCAGATCAATGACTTCTGAACAAATCCTACATATTCAGCCGATTACACAAGTTTTCATGTCGAATAGCTAACATACCTTTGGTAAACAAATCTGCAACTTGATCAGAAGATTAAACACCCACAGCTTTGATAATCCATTTAGATATTTTTTTCCCTGAAAAAGAAAAGATCAAGTTCGAAATATTTTGTTCGATCATGAAACACAGGATTGGCAGAAATCGCCAACGCTGTTGTGCTATCACAGGCTAAAGATACAGGAAGTTGCACACTAACCCCGAGCTCAGTTAAAACATTTATGAGCCATAATATCCCACAAGCAACAGCACACAATGCTCTATACTCAGCTTCCGTTGAGGATCTAGAGACTGTACTCTGCTTTTTACTCTTCCAAGATATAAGTGACTCTCCCAAGAAAATACAAAAACCTGTAACTGATATACGAGACTCAGTCATAGATTTTCCCCAATCAGAATCAGTGAAAGCTTTTAGCTCACAACTGTCACTTTTCCTGAACATAACTCCATTACCAGGTGACTTCTTTAAGTACCTTAGCAACTTATAAGCAATTTCTGAATGTCCAACAGTAAGACTGTGCATGTGTTGACTCAAAAAATGCACACTGTAAGCCATGTCACGTCTCGTATGAGACAAATAAATCAGCTTACCAACTAATTTTTGATAAAAAGTAATATTCGACAACAACTGACATTTTTCTTTACAAGTATTAGCCACAACATGATTTTGCTCTATAGGACAGTTAACAGGTTTACACCCTAACATTTCATACTCATTTAACAACTCCATGCAATACTTCCTTTGTGACAAACACAAACTGTCATTACCTTTTAACACTTCTATTCCCAAAAAATACTTTAACTCACCCAAGTCCTTTATCATAAAGTTTGTTCTTAAAGCATCTTTTACACGGTTTATTTTATTTATACTGTTACCAGTTAAAACAATGTCATCAACATAAACTAACAAGATAACAATGTAACATCCGCCAAAAACGGATATCCAAAAAAAATCCGACCCGTTTTAAAAGCCGGATCCTAACCATTTGGACCTCGGAAATTTTGCGCGAAATAAATAATCGTTGAAAGGTAATTATCCTTAAAATGATTCGTTTATAAAATATGGTTATTTAGTTATTTATTTATTTTTTTTAAATAATAAAACTAATTAAATTTTCATTTTTGCTAGTACATGCTTATAGAAGTAATTAATTAAAGTTGGAGGTGTGATTACCACTATTGGATTATAACGAAAGAATATCTAATGTATTGCTTGATAGTTTCAACATTTTTAACATTCTATAACTAGTATATATTGCAATTCTCATACTATCAAATTCTATATGTAGCATTAACAAAAAAAAAAGAAACTAAAAGTCTAGGGGCCTTTATGGCAAATCAACCAAACTTCATTTAAATCAGTTAAACTCCAACCTGCATTTTCGTTTCCCATGCCAACTACCGAACCGGATTTTCCGGCAGTTCCTTTCAGTTTCGTTTGGACTAAATTAATACCTTTTAATGCTTATAATTACGACTAAAGACGTTTTGAATCATTCTCGGTTACGCGTTTTCGAACACCACAAAAACCCAACCTTCGTCCCTGTTCTTCTCGACATCACACACATCTCGGCACCATCTCACCATCTTCTGGCCGATAACAACCCACCGGAGAACCTGCAAGTCAACCGGACATCGCCGGAACATCAAACCCGCTGGGAAAGTCGGGGCTTCATCGGAGATACGTTGGCCTCGATTTCGTCTTCTCGCCAAAGGCATATGTAAGAGTCATACCTTGCCCATTCATCGGAGTTCGAAACAATTGCCGAAGTCGAAACATGTCGAAGACCCGCAGACCACGTCGAAGGTAACCGCCATCACGACGGAAGTTCACCGGAGAAGAAAGCTCAAGCCAAAACTAACGGATCTTCGTTTCGATGATACGAACACGTCGGGACTCGAGATTCACGTTGGAGTCTAACTCGTTCTTGGGCATCCTCGTTCTTGTTCGGTTTCAAAAGAAGAACACGTCGGAGACGACCGGGGGTCACGACAAAGCCACGATACGTTTCGGTATAAAAATTCTTGTCCTTTTGTTTTGTTCGTTCTGTGATACACTTCATACTAATGTTCAAACAACTAAATCTAAAACAGTTTGCGTATGATGACATGGTTGGTTCGGGTTCACGACATGTCGTTCGCCGTTTCGGTATACTTTCTGTTATTTTAAATCCATTTCATTGTTTTGTTGTCTAAAGAAACTTGATGAACTATATAATCAACAAACAAGATCATAACAGTGAACTCTTGTTTTGGGTTTGTTTTAATTTACAAAGGAGATGATGTTGTTTAAACTAAAATAGAGAAAAAAAAAAGAAGAAGAAGAACCCGAGTTCGAACCCTGCCTCATGCTTCTGTTAATGCCTTTTGTTTTTTTATTAATATTTAGAATTGATCATATTCTTTTATTAATTACCTTTATAACAATAACCTTTAATCCAATAGTAACACTAACAATTTATAGTTTTATTTTAATTCTTTTTCTTTTACAATTTAATCCATTTATATGACACAAATAATGATCTTTTTATTATTATCCATTAATTCTTTTCTCTAAAATTGTTATAAATAAGTAAATTCTTACAATACTTTTATAAACATTAAACGTTAATTATAAATATCCATTAATTAAATTGTAAACTTTGTGTTAAGAATTACATTTAACCATTCCTATATTAACAAGATCGTCATATTTAGGATAACCTTTTGCGTTCACTCCTCTTGGACAATCCCTTGATTCTTAATCTTTTCCAAGAAAAACGCAACGCAACCTAAGGTGAGTATACTCGATCCCATTTTTCTATTTTATCACATTTTGGGTGCTGTATGCATTTCTATATAAAACACACTATGTTAAACATTTTTGCACCCTCAATCCACATTTCATGTGAATCTATTTGACTCATGTTAATCACATTATGCTATTGTTAAACATTTATGACTGTGTGTTCATTAACTTTGCAAGCCTCCCCTAACAATGGCAGCGCTGTAGGTTTAGAAACGCCCCTCCCATGATATTATGGGTATTGTTAGGTTTATTCTATGTTACTCATTTACCACCCTTCTAGGGTTAGGCTATGTTAATTGCATTAAACTTTGGTTTGAACACATAGATATCATCGTTACGAGTATAACTGTTAATATGAAATCATGTAGTCACGTGGATTTGAGCATGTTAAACTATTTCAAACATATTATACTATATTTAAACTTGTATACTCGCCAACATGTTTTGTTGACTTTATTTTAAATGCATACTGCAGGGTGAGGAAGTCAAGATTTGAAGAAATGAATAGGATGGCCTAGAAACCCACTTTTGAAATAAACTATGTTTAATGTTTGTTATTTCCTTTTATGACAATGTATGAAACTTTGCAATTTTAATAAATGAAATTTAATTATATTGTCACATGTAGTGTTATGATGTTTTGAGCAATTTGTTCGTCTCATCCCGATGTTTCCGCCATCGGTTGGGGTGTGACAAACAACAACATCATCTTTTCATTTAATAAACAAAGAATAATCACACATACTTTGAACAAATCCAAAGTCAACTAATACTTTTACAAGCTTTTCATTCCACATTCTCGGTGCTTGTTTTAGACCATAAAGAGAGCGTTTTAATTTGCACACTCTAGACTCGTCCTTAGAAAAATATCCTTCAGGTAAAGACATGTACACATCTTCATGTAATTCACCATACAAAAAATCGTTATTTATGTCAAGTTGATACATATTCCAGTCAAAGTTAATAGCTAGTGAATGAACACACCTAACAGTGACCATTTCCACAGTCAAAGTTAATAGCTAGTGAATGAACACACCTAACAGTGACCATTTCCACAACCAGAGCAAACGTTTCATCAAAATCCACTCCCTCTTTCTGACTGTACCCCTTAGCAACCAATCTAGCCTTAAACCTCTCAATCTCGCTAGAGGCCTTATATTTGATCTTGTAGATCCATTTACAACCTACCAGACTTCTACCCTTAGGTAAATCTACAAGATCCCAGGTGCCGTTCCTATTGAGAGCTTTAATTTCATTATTCATGGCAGAAACCCAATTAGGATCTTTGACAGCCTCAGAAAATGACTTAGGCTCACTAGCTTTATTTAAACTGGCAACAAAGCATTTGTTTTCTATAGATAAGTTCGAATAGTTTACTACCTTTTCAATCCCATACTTTACCTTACCTTCAACATAGAAGTCATTAAACTTCTTAGGCATGTTAGAACTTCTACTAGATCTCCTAGGTTCAACCTGAACACTCAACTCAGACCTTGTTCCCTCAGAATTAATGTTTTCTACATTACTTTCACTCACATCCTCAAACCTACCAGACTCACTATCACTACCTCTAGGCTGCTGAGAACCAGCCATGCCTCTAGAAGGGACAGATTGAGTTTCTGGTTGTTGAGACTGATGTGGTAAAGGTATTTCAGTAGATTTATCCCTTTCCTCATCATCGGGTTCGCCTGATTGTTGAGTGTCCTGGTTATCATACAGATAAAAAAAGTAAGTGTATTTACTTCAAGATGTGTGTTTATATCAAATGAATCAAAAACAATCTTTTCTTTAAACGGAAACACGTTTTCATAAAATTTTACATCCCTGGAATAGTATACAGTTTTACTATCCAAACTAAACACCTTATGTCCCTTTTTTTCATTTGAATATCCTATAAACACACATTTCTCAGCCCTACTACTTAATTTATCCGACTCATTTAAATTGTACAAAAACTAAGACACCCAAACAACCTTAAATGTTCAAGAAAGGGTTCAAAATTATACAACATTTCATAGGGTGTTTTTCCATCTAGCACAGAAGCAGGAGTCCTATTTATTAAATAAGCAGTGGTTAGAACACAATCATCCCAAAACCTAACAGGTAACTTACTTTGAAACAATAAAGCACGAGCAACATTAAGAAGGTGTCTATGTTTTCTTTCCACCACACTGTTCTGTTGTGGAGTATATGCAATACTTGTTTGATGAATGATACCATTGTTCTTACAAAAAACTTTCATTCTATTGTTAACAAACTCTAAACCATTATCACTTCTCACACATTTAATATTCTTTTCAAACTGAGTTTTAAAAATATTTACAAATGTTTGAAAATAATCAAATACTTCAGACTTATCTTTCATCAAACAAACCCACACCGCTCTTGATTAATCATCAACTATAGTAAGAAAATATTTAAACCCTTCTCTACTAACCACCTTGTATGGTCCCCAAACATCAAGATGAACCAATTCACCTAAACAGGTAGTTTTATGATTACTCAATGGAAATGGTTCTCTATGTTGCTTTGCTTTATGACATATCTCAGAAGAAGCATTATGTTCATTACTTTAATATTTAACTTATCATGTAATGGTTTAATAGCTTGACCAGAAAGATGTCCTAATCTAGCATGCCACAAATTATAAGCATCACTATTACTACTACACACCTTAACAGAAGTACATGAATTTCCACAAAAGTACAAACCATCAACCTGTCTACCAGTCACCAGGGTTTTCTTTGTTAATAAGTCCTGAATGTAACAAGAATGTTCATCAAATCTAACAGACAATTTAATATCTTTAGCTAATTTATGAACAGAAATCAAGTTAATACAATAAGCAGGAACAACACACACAACTTGCAAAACAACACCATTTGTAAGTTTCAAACAGCCAATCTTAGTTACTAAAGCATCAGTTCCATTTGGGTGTTTAACTCTTATATTTAAGTTTGAAACATCTACAGATCCAGTTAACAGATCAGTGTCTTTAACCATGTGTTGGTTTGCACCTGAATCTATTATCCAACCAGAATCCTTCCCACTACCAAACAAATTTACAAAACAAAAAATGGGTTTGTAAAACAAACTAGCACTAAAGAAACTAGTAGAAATACCTGAAACATTGTGACTCTGAGCAGCACCAACTTCATTATTTTTATCTGACAACAAACTTAACAACCTAGTGTTCAGCAGTTAAAGATGCAGGTACACTAGTTTCAGAAACACAACTGTTATTAGTTACAACTGCCCTCTTTCCATATCCCCCTCTTGGTTTCATCCAAGAGGGATATCCAATAATTTCAAAACATTTGTCAACTGAATGACCAAACCTTGTTACTGTTGGTACATTATAATGACTGGTTTGTACTCTCATTCCCCTTTTTAATCAAATCACCTTGATTTATCTTAGAAGCAAAACCAATTGTTTGACCCTTCTTATCGTTCCCAGAATTTCTATGGGATTCCTCCCTAGAAACTATGGCAAATGCCTCTTTAACTGTGGGCAATGTTTCTTTTGTCAACAAATTAGTTCTTAAACTTTGATAACCATCATCCAATCCCATTAAAAATTGTATAAGTTTAATCATTTGATTAAAGTTATTAAAAGATGTGGATGCTTGACAGGAACAAGAAGGTAGTTGCAAAATTTCATCCAATTGTTTCCACATTATATTAAGTTTATGATAATATTCCGACACACTCAAACCACCTTGATTAAAACAGTTGATTTTCCGATAAAGACTAAACACAACAGAACCGTCTACTTTATCATACGTTTCTTTTAGTTCTTTCCAAACCTCAGATGCTAAACTAGAATAAACTTGACCCAAGTATAACTCTTCTAAAATTGAATTTAACATCCAAGTTAAAACAACTGAATTACATCTATCCCACTGGGCTGCAAGCACTTCATCAGAATCTGATTTAACACAAGTTCCATCAATGATACCATACTTGTTTTTAACCCTAAGTGCCAATTTTATTGAGTTAGCCCATACCCTGTAATTTTCAGTTCCTTTCAACTTTGTACTAGTTATAGTTAAATTCACAGTATCACTAGCATGCAAATATAATGGATTACGAACATCCAACTTACTAATCTGAGTAACAACAGGATCATTAACAGGTTCACCCATTATACACAAACAAACAGAAGATACAATATACTAAACAGTTAGCAACAAGAAACTAAGGAAGGAAAAACAAACTCACACAACAGTTAACAACAAACACAGAAACGTCAAAAAAAAAAAAAAACAGATTCAAACAAATATAACATGAAATAGGCTAACAAAACAACAACGGTAGATCTGTGCCAGGGGCCAACCCTAGTAATCACCACTAATCTAAGTACAAGAAAGAACAAGTATTGAGCAAAACAACAAGAAGACAATCAATACTCAAACAAGCACAGACCCACATAGTGAACCCTCTCTGTATCCCCAATATCAATAACCGGTCCTCACTACTCCGGCATCAACAACTACAACAATAACAATGCAAAAATAAAGGAGACAATAGATCAGAACAAACTCACAGAATAACGCTCCAAGCAAGATCGATCCTATAACCTTCTAGGGTTACAAGATCTGACCAGAAAACAACACCGAGCAACAATAATCTGTTGGTTTGCCTCACAACCTTCTAGGGTTGTAAAGACCAACGAGACACTTCATCGCCAAGAACACAGGAAAGGGATCTCTCAGATCGGAACCGGCAGCTATAAGTACTACCCAGGTTCTTTATCTTCAGTACACAACTAAAATTGATTTCAACCAGATCTACAACGAACACAGCGGAACGATGATCAGCGGAACGATGATCCACACCGGAACAATGATCCACACCGGAACAATGATCAACGGAACCCTAGATCTCCAACAGATCCACACCGTACACAGTAAAGCGAAGACCAGCAAAACCCTAGATCTTCAAGAAATAGCCCCACGAGCTCTCTTATGGCTCTGATACCATGTTATAAAACATGGAATCAAACTCAGATCTCTAAGAAATTGCACAATAAATCGAACATAACTGGTTACAAAAGAAACATTCACAAATAAACTCTCAACTACTCCTAAAAGATTATCAATGGGATAATCTTCTCTCGACTAACGGATGTTAACACTAATCACAGATTCAAGATGAATCTGTGTTTACACACCGCTAAAAACCCTAATCGCCAATAGGAAGAGAGAGAATATGAACTTTTTGTGAATGAATCAAAAATATCTGGAAGTCTCTTTTTATCTCAGCAGCAACAACCGACTTCAAAAGCCTAATCTTCTCAGCCTTCTACAAAGCCCAACAGCTCCAAGCTCCGAGAAGTCCAATAAGCCCAATCAGCCGAGATAAGATGATAAGCCCATATGATAAGCCCAACTCATAACAAAAAACAAACCATTAGATATGTCTAAACAAGTAACAAAAAAATATTATGACATGTATGTGTAATTAATACACACAACAGAAACTTAATATAAGTCATTGAAATGCGGCGAATGTTATAATTTTAACACTATTTATTGCTGAATATAAATAGCAAAAAAATACAAATTAGTAAAGCAACAATGATCGCCCAAATAGCCTAACTAAATTACTATACGTATATTAATATGGACTAAGTACAAGGACCGCCCAAATTGACCCAGAAGTCGAGAATTCCTACTAATATTTAAAAAACAAGCAGGGCTGAGGTAAGAGAGTATAAATGTAACTATTGACTTTTTCTACCATCATACTTTCAATCTTTACAAGGTTTTTGTAGCATTTTCATAAGCATGACTGTTCGTTTATAAGGGAATGCAACTACAGTAATTGAGAAAGCTAATAATTAATTGAGAATACAAATACAATAATGGATGGTTCGTTTATAAGGGAATGCAAATACATTTTCATAAGCCTAACTAATTGAGAATGGAAATACTATTAGTCAAATAACTAAAATTCCACCAAATAGATGTAACCTGAGGACGCTGCAACTTCCATCAAAACAATATATATAACTGATATTAAACAAAAACGAAAGAAGCTATGAAACAAAAACGAATCGATACCGGGTAGTCGTCGAAACAGTTATATCATTGCTATGAAACAAAAACGAAAGAAGCAATCGTACCCGACGAATCACGAATCTGATCATCAAAGGTTGAAGGTCGATCGATGGTCGTTGGTTGAAGGTCGATCGTTGTTGCAGCTGTTCATGTCGTCTATGGTTTTGGAGGAATGAAACGTCGTAGGTTATTACGTAGGTTATAATATGTTTTTATTTTATGAATTACACCTAATATAAATAATATCCACATAAGCATTAAAAAGAAAATAAAAAATAAAAGAAAAACATGGTAACCTGATGACCTGGTAATTACACAGTATTAGAACACAAAATTAAAGTTTAGTGACTTTAGAGAGACAAAAAAGTTTGGATGACTTAATTGATACACTTGACAAACTTAGTTACATTTTAGGGAAAATGGTATAATTAAAAAAAAACTGATGTATAAAAAGTTATTGCCGTTTAAGAAAAGCGATGAAAACTTGTATGTGAGTTTCTGAATTTAAAATATGTTGAATTTACCTTTATACCCTTAATCGAAAAATATCTATCAATCTAAATAAAACATATATTATAATTTTGACACTCATCTTGATCCCACTTATTTATTACTTTAATCTAATAGCTCACGTTAACACTTCTTACAATAAAAAAACACACTTTATAGGCTAGGCTCACCTTCCTCCAATATTTGAAGTTTGGAGAGTTGGGGAAATAGATGATTTAAGGGTGAGGTGGCTTTTGGAAGATCTACCAAAGTTTGATATATACCCTACATCCTTATAATGACCAATTTGTTAACTAATCCGTTTTTTTAATCATTGATTGACTTTGTTTTACTAAATGAAAGTGAGTATATATAAGATCAACGTAAGTGAACCCTTGGGATAAGTGATTGGCCCAAGACTTTTTCATAGATGATGCATTTGAGCGAGAAAAGTCAACTTAAAAATTTGTTACTTCACATACAAGTGCTTTCCCTCGCGTCGGTTTTTTTCTCGTGTTGCTGCTGTTCGTTCTCAGGCTTCTCCTTTCCCACAGAGTTTTTTCCCGACTTTACGGAGGGCTTAGCGGGTCTGATACTGGTCGCGGCTATCTGGGTATAGTTAAGCTAGACTGGTTCGAATCCCATTAACACCTCTATCGGTTGTGGTAGCTCTGCTCGTTTGTTGATTTGGAGAAGGGTTGTTGTGTCGGTTCTTCTTCTTCAGGCGGTTTCATTGTTCTTGGAATCGTCTAACGATTCCATTCGCTGTCCGGAATTCGTTTTTCTACCGGTGCGAAGATGGGGAGTTTCCCTATCTTTGATCGGAACTCGGTAACAACATTTTATGTCACGAACTTGCCTGGGGGTGTGTCGAGGATGGTATTATGGAGGGCGTTCCAACAATATGGCGAGATTAAGGATGCATATGTCGCCCGGAAGAGAGACTCCAGGGGGAATTATTTTGGGTTTGTACGGTACGAGGGGGTGCACGATGTTATGACGACACTACAAGGAATGAATACGGTAAGAATATTCGAAGCGAAGGTGAGCGTTTCAGTGGCAAAGTTTGATAAGAATCATAGGTCGTTCCAGTACAACACTCAAGGCGCTCTAAACGACCAAAGGCAACGTCCGGCGGCCCAAAAAGGTGATCCGTTGCCACAGAAGAAACCGGTGTATGAGTATAGGCCTGTTAAAAAAGGAATGACGTATTCAGAGGTGGTTAGAGGGAAACAGGACATACAACCAAAGACATGTAAGACTGTAGTTGCGGAGGAAAGGATTGAGATATATCCGGATCATTGTATGATGAGGGCTGTAATACTAGAGTTAAAAGGTGTTGGAGAACTAAAAGAAATAAGGAGAATGATGGATGTAGGGGGATACGGCGAGTTCCCGGTGTCGTATCTTGGAGGGCTGAAGTGTATGGTGGTGCTCAAAGAGAAAGGGCATGCGATTGAGTTCATGAAATATGTCAGAGAAACATGGAGCCAGGTCATTGTGGCGGCCTCACTGTGGAGAGGGGAGGATTTACAATATGATCGTCTTGTTTGGGTAAAAATTTTCGGAATTCCAATCCATTTAAGAGCCAGCAGTTTATACAATAGGGTGGGGGAATGTTTCGGGAAGATAGTAGGGGAGTCGGAATTTTCGTGGGCGGACTCAGACAATTCTGATAGTGGTGTTTGGATTCTGACAGAGATTGGTAAACGGATTGAGGAAGTGGTTAATGTTGAATGGGGAGGCAAGAGCTACAAGGTCTGGGTGTGTGAAGAAGTGAATCCATGGGTAAAAGATGTGATTGGGGAATTGTCGGTGGAAAGGAAATCGTCACCGACGAAGTCGTCGGAATCAGCAGCAGCTCCGACCGGCAAAGAGAAAGATGGGGAGAATCGAGGAGGCGAGAAGGTAGGAGAGGAAACGATCGGACAACCTCGAGACATGGAATCTTCGTCCCCCATGCATGGTGTGCATGAGAATAATAATGAGGATGCAATTAATATGGCGGCTGGGGATTTAAACAAAAAACATTATAATGACGGTGGTGGGACCCGAGGAAAGGAACAAGCAGAAAACATTTCTGTGGAGAATATAAATGAAGTGGGCCAGGGCCCATGTCCTAAGTCTAGGAAGCGGCCCAGGAGTGCAAGGAGCCCACAATGTTTGGACCCAGAAGAAGAAGCCTATAGGGAGATTCCAGTCCAAACCCACATTAGAAACCTGGAAAGATCTTTTGACCTTAATGATGCAATGAACGAGGAGGAGGGATTTGCTGGTGAGTCGAATATTCAGGTAGCTAATATTCACTCCAACGGCGGCGACGAAAGCAAATCTGGGGATCCTCCTGAGAACGAGAGACAGTTTGCAGATGGTGAGAGGACGGATCAGTACATCGGTATTGCAACTACTATAGTAGACCCAGACCCGGAAGTGAGAAAAGAAACGGCTGATACAGTGACTGTCGGCGCGGCGGTGGGATTCCAACTCGGGGGGTTTCACGATCAGGTGAGTGAGATTATCATTGGTGAAAAAATTGTTTTACAATGAATTTTTTATCAGTAAATTTAAGGGGGGTCAGGGACCAGAGAAAAGTTGATTGGATCAGAGGATTAAAAACATCTCATGGGGCTCATTTCTTAGCAATTCAGGAAACGAAACTGGTAGGGGGTGTGTCACAGTCTTTAATTGGAAAATTCTGGGGGAGGTCACGGTTCGCGATGGCAATGGTTGATGCTGTTGGTAGGTCAGGAGGGCTAATTAGCATGTGGGATCCCTGTGTATTTGAATGTACCGACGTCATCAAAGGACAAAGGTTCATTGTAGTACAAGGAAACCTGAAACATACTGGGGAATTATTGAATATAGCAAATATTTATGCGTATAACGATCCGGTTGAAAGAAGAACTTTATGGGAGGAATTGATTATACTTAAGCAGTCATTACAAGGTATGTGGGTATTTGGAGGGGATTTTAATGATGTCAGGGAACCTGGGGAACGCTTCAATTCTGAATTTGTAGCGTTGAATGCAACTTTCTTCAATTGGTTTATCGAGACAGCAGACTTGTTGGAATTTCAAATGGGTGGGCGTAAGTACACTTATCACTCGGATAACGGGGTTCATAAAAGCAAGCTAGATAGGTATCTGGTGTGTAGGGACTTTTATAATAAGTGGCCGGGAGCTTCGGTTGTCGCCTTGTCTAATGTAGTCTCGGACCACTGCCCAATTTTAATGTCAGTTCTTCCACAAGACTATGGACCGATTCCAACTAGGATCTTTAATTCCTGGTTAGTGTTGCCCGGTATCATGGAGTTCGTGAAACAATCCCTGGATAGCTTTATGTTCCAAGGGGCGGCAGATTTGGGCCTTGCGGTTAAACTAAAGTGGGTCAAATTCAAGCTAAAGGAACGGGTTAACAATATTAAGGCAGAAAAGGAGTTGGCATATAAAGAAAAGATGGAAATGTTGGAAAAATTGGAAGTACAAGCGGAGGAGCGGGTTCTTTCACAAAGTGAGTTGGAGAATAGGGCCGAGTGTAAAAGGTTTATTATGGAGGAAGATCGGGTTAAAGTAATGGATTTGAAGCAAAGGTCTAGAGTGAAGTGGGCCGTAGACGGGGATGAGAACACGTCCTTTTTTCATAATATTGTGAACGCGAACCAAACTTCAAATCGAATAAATGGGCTCATGATAAATGGGGTATGGGAGACAGATCCGCCTCTGGTTAAGGACTCAATATGCTCATTTTTTGCGCATAAGTTTCTAGAGCCGGCTGCGGATAGGCCGGGTTTGATTTGCCCGTGCCTCAAACAGATCACAGATGCGGATGGGGAGATGTTAGCAGCCTCGTTCTCGGTTCGCGAAATCAAAGACGCGGTTTGGGAATGTGGAGGAGAAAAAGCACCGGGCCCAGACGGTATCAATTTTAGGTTTATTAAACGTTTTTGGGACTCGCTTCAGGTTGATTTTGTCAAAGTTTTTGAGGAGTTTTCGGGAAATGCTACCATTTCATCCGGTTGCACCTCCTCGTTTATAGCTCTCATTCCCAAGTGTAAGGATCCTAATGGCATGGGTGACTACAGGCCGATTAGCCTTATCGGGTGTATCAATAAGGTTATATCGAAAGTCTTAGCAAATAGGATGAAATTAGTCATAAACAAGCTAATTTCGGAAGAACAATCTGCCTTCTTAGCCGGTAGAAGCATCATGGATGGGCCTCTGATTCTAAACGAGTTAATTCCGTGGTTGAAGACGAGCAAAAAAGAAGGGTTCATTTTCAAAGCGGATATGGAAAAGGCATATGATTCGCTAAATTAGGGATTTCTGGAAAGCATTTTGGAGCAAATGAAGTTCCCAACAATCTACACAAATTGGGTTATGGCTACGGTTAAAAACGCCAGGGCATCGGTTTTGGTAAATGGATCACCTACTCAGGAGTTCGAGTGCTATAGAGGTTTGAGACAAGGAGACCCCCTGTCTCCGTTTCTGTTTATTATTACTATGGAAGCGTTGACTGGGGTTATGAAAAAGGCGTGCTCACTTGGTTTGTACGAAGGGGTGAGGTTTGTGAATCATGGCTCGGTCTTATCTCACTTCTTTTACGCAGATGATGTTATTTTTGTGGGGCGATGGACGGAGTATAGTGTTCGAAATCTAAGGAGAATACTACGTTGCTTTTTTCTAGCGTCGGGGCTCCGGGTTAGTCTTGCAAAAAGTAGTGTGTATGGGGTGAATGTAGGCGATGAGAATGTACAAAACATGGCGAACACATTGGGGTGCAAAGTTGGTCGGTTCCCGTTCAAACATTTGGGACTCCAAGTGGGAGCAAACATGAATTTGGTAAAAAATTGGCAACCGGTGGTCGACATTTTCAAGAAGAGATTAGCTATTTGGAAGGCAAAAATACTATCATTCGGGGGTAGGTTAACTCTTATAAAGTCGGTGCTTAATGCCCTCCCGACATACTACTTCTCATTGTATAGAGCACCAACTCGAGTGATTGAGCAACTAGAAAGATTACGGCGAGAGTTCCTATGGGGCATCACACCGGAAAGTGGTAAATTGAACATGGTAGCATGGGATAGCGTCATGACACCAAAAGAATTAGGCGGGGTTGGGGTCGGATCCTTAAAGGATGCAAATCTCGCCATGCTTGCTAAATGGTGGTGGAGGTTTAAGACGGACCCCGATAGTTTGTGGCGAAAAGTTATTTGGAGCATACATCATAGCGAACGGGCGTGGAACCCGATACCGGGGAAGATGTCGATAGCCGGACCATGGAAACAAGTATTTAAAGTATCTGGGGATTTAGAGAAATATGGTCTTAAACTGGCCGATTGCTTTCGGGCGAAACCGGGTGTCGGAGTAGAGATTTCATTCTGGAAAGAAAAGTGGACAGAAGGTGACTCGTTGCAGGTTCGGTATCCGGAACTATTTGAGTTAGAGAGAGCAAAAAATGTTACAGTTGCGGATCGTGTCAAGGTTATTGATGGAACAGTGGTACTGAACTTCTGTTGGATTAGGATGCCGTCTACGCCGGAAGAAGTGATGGCAGTACAATTGTTGTCTGATGAAATGTTTGCGGCTGCAAGGGGATATGGCGATGATCGTTGGACCTGGGAGCTTGATGGCTCAGGTAATTTTTCTGTTAAAAGCTTGAAGAACTATTTACAATGTGCTAGATTTCCGAACCTGGGTAACGATTTTAGTTGGAATAATTGGACCCCATCTAAGGTGAATTTTCTGTCATGGAGAATCTCCTTGGATCGCTTGCCTACTCTAGTTGCGTTAGCACGCAGAAACGTGATAAATGGACAGATTGAGTGCAAAATGTGTGGTCTGTTTGCGGAAGATGTGGATCATCTGTTTGCGGGTTGCAATGGGGCACAGTATGTTTGGGATTTTATCTCCCACTGGTGCAAGATCTCAAGCATCTACGCCTTCTGTGCAAAAGATCTGCTGAAATGGCATATGCAGGTTCGAGGGAATGCAAAGTGGAAACAATTAATTTACGCAGTCATACAGGTGGCATTGTGGGTAATCTGGCGTAGTCGAAACGATTTGGTTTTTAATAACAAGGCTGTGAATCGGGTCCGTATGACAACCGAAATAAAACAGCTAAGCTTTTTATGGGTTGGTAATCGGTCATCGTTGAAAGGGATTTCATGGGAAGATTGGTGTATGTTTGATATAGCAAGGAAATGTTTGTAATCTGTTATGTATAATTGGTGTATGTAACTGGTGCGGGTTAACTTACTGTTGACCTTTTGAAGTAATAAAAGAATTTTGTTGGCCGTTCAAAAAAAAAAACATACAAGTGCTTTCCAAGTTCAACTTGTTTTGTTTGTTAAAATTCATATAGCTTTCATAAGTGTTAACTGTCTTCACGTAAGTTGTGATTTGGTAATTCTTTAGGGCAGGTGACCACGTGTGTTTGGTTTGACTAAATATACAAATGACCGATGATATTAAAATTCCCAAAATAGATGACAAAAAAATAAAATTAATAGAAACCGAAAACCCTATTGGTTCTTGCCTCTTTGGTTTGGATTATTTTCATATAATGTAAGCTCAAATTATAGAGTAAACTGCAAAATGGTCCTGAGGTTTGGCTAGTTTTGCCACTTTAGTCTAAATCTGAAAACTTTTGCATTTGGGTCCCTGTGGTTTTATTTTTTGCCATTTTGATCCAAAATCATAACAGAGTTACATTTTTCTGTTAACACTAGGTTTTTTGTCTTTTTCCTCCTTTTAAATGAAGAGCAATATGGTAATTTAACATATAATTAATACCCGAAAACAATTATATATATATACACATACAGATAGCTCTCTCTCTCTCTCCCTACATATGCTATCACCATCATCATCGACATCCTGTAAACACACAAAAGGTTTGAAAACAATAATAATCCACTATCACAACTGTCTCAAAACAATAATAACAGTCTTACCGACGAGACACAAAGAACCCAGACTCCCCCATCCTGTAAACACACAACCATTGAATCGCAAACTTACTCCTTCTCAACAACCCTCTCACCACCCGGTCCACTGCAAACCCTAACCCCCAAATTTGACTTTGGGTCTGATTGAGAGAGATAGAATAGAGAGAACTTGTGTATGTTTGTTTAGAGAGAGAAACTGATTTAGATTACGACGAGAGCCTTTTCCGATTTGGTGCGGTTTTGGTTTGATATAACTTGTGTATTTTTGTGTATGTGAAGGTTAAGATGGGTGGCGTTGATGGTGAAGGTTTTGATTTCGTTGATGGGGAAGGTGGGTGGGTGAGAGAAAGAGAGAGTTAGAGTTGAGGTACCGTGATGGGGATGTCGGAGATGGAGGTGGAGGTAGTGACAGTGGTGGTGTATGCACAGAGAGAGAGAGAGAGATGGGTATTTGTGTGACTGTCTATATGTATATATTGATATAATATATATGTGTGTGTATTATGACAACATATTAATAAAATAAAAAATAAAAAATCACATAAAAGACGATTCTACCCTTCACTAAAATAAAGGAAAAAGACAAAAACTCTGGCAAAAGGTTTCAAATTGGACCAAAATGGCGAAAAAATGAAACTACAAGGACCTAGATGTAAAAGGGTTCAAATTTGGACTAAAGTAACAAAACTAACCAAAATTAGGGACCATTTTCACAGTTTAATCCAAATTATATAATATCAACTGTAAAAGTACGAACATACGGATACCTAACGTGACGAGGACAAGAAAATAATGAAAGTATTATATGATTTATAACTGAAAAGTCAGCTCATTCATATCATTTAAGCCATTTCATTATTCTTAACATGTTGTGGTCCAAATTTTCTGTAAATAATGTAGATATTTTGCTGCTGGTTGACTTTAGCTGTCTCATATCTAGATATCAAGAGGGAGAGGGGAGGAATTTTTTTCTTGTTTTTCTTATTAAAGATCGACAATTTGTTTAGGAAATTGAAAAAGGGTGTTACACAAAATCCCGATACGATAACGAGTAGAAAGATTTACAAATCGGTTCTCGTAAAATTGATACAATATTTGATCGATAAATATGTATAAAGTGAGTTGAATTTGGCTTTATATATCCTAATTTAAATATTGTAAATTATATTATTTAACAACACTAGATTAGATTAATGCATTCGTCATGTAGTTTTATAATGTTAGTTAATTATCTACACAATTCCAAAATATTACTAAAGATGGAGATAGCGATACAGGTTCGAAACGCTCTTGCATTGTTAGCTTCGTTGAGGGTTACACCAGAGCTTCATGGCTTGGTTCGAGTTTTTATAATGTTAGCAAATGCTAGCGACTGATCGCGAAAACGATGACGGTAAGAGAAGCATTGGAACTATTGTGAAAAGAGCTACAACTACGGTTCATGAGCTATTATTAGCCTGTACAGACAATAAATTTTGAATATTAATTCAATTAGTTAATTTTGGTTTGCACTTGTGTAGTTGTTTAGGAAAATCCTAATAGCTTTCATTTAGCTGGACCTGAACTTATAAGCTATTATGTATGTCTTACCTGATCATATGTTCTTGATAGGATATCTAATATAATTGGTTTGACCAACATGTTAATTTGTGGTAAAGTATGTTTTAGAAGATCCCATAAGCCAAAATGCTGACATCTTCATTGTATGCGGCAATTAGATTCCTTAAAAAAGTATCCACAACCTTTCGGCAATATCCATTGGCTACAAAAATTTAACCCTTTTCATTTGTCAACCATATATACAAATCTAAACACTTCTCAACATCATATCTACTTGCATTATTAGATTCTAACCATTGCCTATATTAACACATCCTAGTGACCTCTAAAACATATCACCAACGCAACCTAAACATTTAATTTCACATCCCATAGAAATTAAAGACAATGCCTGAGATAGAAGGTTCTCCCGGAACTTCAATGCATGGAGTCACCGGCCGAGAACCGGTATTAGCCTTCTCGGTCGCCTCCCCAATGGTGCACACCGATCGCACCGCGAAATTCGACCTACCCGTGGACTCTGAACACAAGGCAACCGTCTTTAAACTCTTCTCATTTGCAAACCCTCACATGAGAACTTTCCACCTCTCATGGATATCTTTCTTCGCCACCTTCGTCTCCACCTTTGCGGCCGCTCCGCTGGTCCCCATCATCCGCGACAACCTCGATCTTAAGAAAGCTGACATAGGGAACGCTGGAGTTGCTTCTGTTTCTGGTAGCATTTTCTCCAGGCTAGCCATGGGCGCGGTCTGTGACTTGTTGGGACCTCGCTATGGCTGCGCCTTCCTCATCATGTTGTCTGCACCCACGATCTTTTGCATGTCATTTGTTAGCGATGCTAGCGGCTACATAGCCGTTAGGTTCATGATCGGGTTCTCTTTAGCTACCTTTGTCTCATGCCAGTACTGGATGAGTACCATGTTTAACAGCAAGATTATCGGGCTCGTGAATGGAACTGCGGCCGGGTGGGGAAACATGGGAGGCGGTGCGACGCAACTCCTTATGCCGGTCTTGTTTGAGATCATCAAGAAGGCGGGTGCGACCTCGTTTACCGCGTGGAGGATCGCATTTTTCATACCCGGATGGTTTCATGTAATTATGGGCATATTGGTGTTGACTCTTGGTCAAGATTTGCCTGATGGTAACCTTGGTGCCCTTCAGAAGAAAGGTGATGTGGCTAAAGATAAATTCGGCAAGGTACACTAGCTAGCTAGCTAGCTTTTTCATACCTAATTAGGGTTCTCAATACATTAGTTTATTATGTCTAATTAGGGTTTTCAATTCAGCACTTTATTATGTCTAATTTGTCTTAACTTTTTACAGGTATTATGGTATGCTGTGACAAACTATAGGACATGGATCTTTGTTCTTCTCTATGGTTACTCAATGGGTGTTGAGTTAACAATTGATAATGTGATTGCTGAATACTTCTACGACAGGTATACTAGTTTGTTTTCTATTTCATTAGAATTTTATTACAAGAAAATTACCATTTAGTTATGCCTAAAGTAAATTTGTCAATTAAATTATACATACATAGAGAGAGAGAACTGTGAAATTGATACTTTCGTTATTAATATTAATAATGGATAATATATGTAAATTAGTTGACGTACAAATAAAAAATTGTATAGAATGTAAATTAGTTGACGTACAAATAAAAAATAACACGTGTTTTGTGTTGTTTATAATTATAGATTTGACTTAAAACTTCACCTTGCCGGAATCATTGCGGCCTGCTTTGGGATGGCAAACCTTCTAGCGCGTCCCTTTGGAGGGTTCACATCCGACTACATGGCAAAACGATTTGGAATGCGAGGTCGCCTTTGGAACCTATGGCTCCTTCAAACCGCGGGTGGCGTGTGCTGCGTCTGCCTCGGTCTAGTCGGCTCGTTGCCATTAGCCATCACATTTATGATGCTCTTTTCCATCGGAGCACAGGCCGCATGCGGAGCAACATTCGGCATCATTCCTTTCATTTCCCGCAGATCACTTGGTATCATATCCGGAATGGCTGGGGCGGGTGGCAACTTCGGATCAGGGCTAACACAATTGCTATTCTTTGCCAATGCATCTTTCTCAACGGAACACGGGTTGACATACATGGGTATCATGATCATTTGTTGTACAATTCCTGTGAGTTTTGTCCACTTCCCACAATGGGGGAGCATGTTCTTTCCCCCTAGTCAAGACATAGTCAAAGGTAGTGAAGAGAATTACTATGTTTCCGAGTGGACCGAGGAGGAAAAACAGAAAGGGATGCACCAAGCAAGTCTCAGGTTTGCCGAAAACAGCCGATCGGAGCGTGGAGGGAAGGTGGCGTCGGCTCCAACGCCACCAGAGAACACTCCCAACCGTGTTTGATTTCCAACATTTTTCAGATGTTCTTCATTTAAACAATTGTGTTTTTCTTTGAACAGTAAACAACATATGTAAAATAGGTGATAAAGAGTGTGACGGCAAGTGTAGCTTTATATACTGTTGCTCAAGTGTTTGAACAATAAAATCCGTATTACACCATATAAGTTCTTTTAGTACTACGGAAATAAGTTTCACCGATGGATTATTGACGCACTAAGTATCACCAACATGTAATATTGGCGTCAATTCATTTTGATAGACTTATGAACAAATTTGTGATGTACAAACCCTAACTACAAAGATATACACATAATCAGCTAATTAAGTTGTTATGGTGTTTTGTGTTGTTTTATAAATTGTGTAATTGTAGGTCCACTAGCGGAGGATCTAGTTAAACCTATCCTTGTTACCGAACACACCCGGTTGTCTAAAACATGGTGTTTAACTTTAAAAGTCAAAGCATAAAAAATTAGGGTGACTTATGGATTGATATTTTTTCAAATTGTGCATATATGTGTATTGATATGGCAAGTTCTATGAAATTGGCTTTCAAAAATATGGTGTTTCTGATGGAATCAAAATAGCAAAACAAAGTAACACAACGAATTCGAATGAAAGCAAGAGTATATAACAAAATTCGATCGAGAAATGAAACCTTGATCAAGGAATTACCAAGATAATGTAATCAATGTGAGAGATAGATACTCTTTCGATATGTAACATCATAAGGCCTGGCCGGATCATCAAGTATTTAACTTAACCCCACAGTTTTCGCGTCAATCATGTCGGTTGACTGTTAGTCTATATAATACATTAATACGCCAACTAATCATAGTTTGATACATAAATACGAGTCATATAATAATAATAATACATAAGTTTAGTTTACATAATACATTAAATAGTTTCGACTTCAAAAGTGAAAATGCACAAAATAGGGTGAGTAGAGGATGATAATTTATCTAAGTGTGTATATGTATGTGATGATTGGGTCTGAAATTGTAATTTGTTTCAATTTCTATGAAAACAAATACCAAATTCCAATTTGTTTCACCTATAGCAATTTGTTAGAATTGAAGTATTTGTTATTTGTTAAAACGAATTGCAATTTGTTTCAATTTTTGTTACTGAATTGCAATTATTTTATTGTGGAATTGCTTGATGATGGTGGTGGCGGCGGGTGGTGGAGGTGATGGTGGTGGTGGGTGGGTATAAGCATACAACAACAGAGTCTTACAGCCTTACGATAGAGAACGACGGGGGCTAACAAGTTTACAACGGCGGGTGGTTGTCTCCATGACCGGCGAACAACGTCTTCAGTGAACTACTTCTTTAGCGAAGGGTGTCAGTGGTTGGACAGAGAATTTAGCTTTGAGAATGGAAGGAAGGAAGGAGAAAATTGATGTTAGCGTTTGAGAATGGAATGAGAGAAGGAGAATGAGAGGAATTTAATAGTGTAACACTCCAAAATCCTAATTTTAACTATTATGTTTGTTTTTGTGACTTCGCATTTAAAATAGTAACTAGGAATAACGAATCTAATTAATTATGGGTGTCTTTTAACATGAAGTAAACAAGTTATGACCAAAGAAAGTAAATAATATAAATATAACATGAGGAGTTGAATTGAAGCATTTTGTTTAATTTTAGTTTGATAAAATGATATGAGAAAGAAAACCCAGTTGATTACGGGATTAATGTTTGTCGACATACACAAGAGAGAAATAAGGAAAAACCTCAAAATTTGTTTGATTGGTAAATTAGAAGTGAAATCCAGCTCCAATCTGTTACATAATTCTAAATTCTTCATCGTCTAGACCTAATAATCATAAGGTGATTTATAGAATTGTCATAGATGATGGTTTATGTTGGCTTGTTCTTGATTGTGGAAGTATAGTATAAAATTACTTAATTAATTGGAAATCTATTCAGATATTATGTTTGGAATTTACTATAACTTGCATGTATGTAAAATTTATGATAGTTAGAGAGATTTGAATGAAGATTCAAGTGTGGATTGAAGTGGGTTTTCGACATGGGGATTGGACCATAGTTATTCTCGGTTTAAATTGACGTGTTAGCCTAAATAACTTGAAATTATGCTAACATGATGATAATGGATACTTGGTGATTGATTTTAGTCAGAATTTTGGTGTCTAATGCCATGAAATATAACCTCCTAGGAATCTTTGAAATATTGCCCACCATGTGTTTAATGAAATGTATTGATTGCGAAAATATGTGATTGTGTGTTAAACACTTCATTGTCATGGTTAGAATGTAAGAATTGATATGTAACACTCCAACCGATGGTGGAAACATCGAGGTGAGATGAAATAGATTGCTCGATACTTCATAACTTGCTAAAAATGACAATAATTTAAATAAAAATATTTCATTTCATTCTAAATGGAAGTATATAGTTTTGAAAGGAAAAAAATACAACTACCTTGGCAACTTTAACATAGTAAAACAAAGAAAATACATAACATCAAAATTTGGGTTCGTATCTAGTTCACAGTAACCAATTTCTTTGAATCATGAAGGCTTATGTATTAAAATAATTTGTCAGCACATAATGGTCGGTGAGTATAGAAGTCTGGTTTACATAGCATGCATAAGGATAAGTCAAACCCTTTTGTCCACTGAATATTGTGAGTACCCTCATCACCGAAGTGAACAAGACCGTAAAAGTTGATTGAAAACTTAACAGATACCCAATAAACGGGCAGTGTGCACCTCCTATAGCACTATAATTGTTAAGGTGCTGATATGCGCCAAATGCAACATATAAATTATATCAGATAACGTATAAAAACAACCATTTTTAGTACTAATGTTGGAAAAAGTGTATTTCTTTGTATACTTTTGATTTTTAGGATTAAAAGAACTTTAATGTACAAAAGAAACAAATTAACGACAAAAACCAGCATGAATACGAAAGAAGAAAGTTGATACAATATACTGACCCTCCGAGCTTCACCCCAAGACCAAAAACAACAAAACTAAAGCCAAGCACGGGTCGTGCCTACCGGGCATGGGCTCATGCCCCACTCAAGATTCCCTGAAGAAAAAGACAAACAGAAGCAGAAAAGGGACACTGGGCTGTGTTTTATGGACACGGGCCATGGTCAACTCTTAGATTCGCAAATCTTGGATCGTACAGCAAGTATAGGGGCCACAGGGCCGTGTCGTTGACACACGGGGTCGTGTGAGCATCTGGACTGACAAGATAATTATATGAAGACAGAGAAGGAGAAGGGCACAGGGTCGTACCTACTAGGCACGGGGCCGTGTAAACCTACTGTTTTCAGCTATAAATAGAGATGTTTGATTCACTTGCATCTCATCCCTTAGCAGACCACTTCTTTCACACCTGACACCACTCCACCACCACAATACCACCATCATCCACCATATTCATCAATCATCCATCCTTAGAGTGTTTGTAGTAGTCTCGGGATCCAAGATTGATCGTAAGAGTTTTTTTTTTAAACAAAGGCCATGCTTGGCTAATCTATTACATAAGCTGGTGAAGACGAATCATTTATTTATTACTTTTGACTTCCAAACTATGGTAACTTTTTATTGGGTATGTATGAATTACTTTAATAACTAGTTTATTATATTGAAAGTGAACTTTATTCTATCATCTCTTCATGTTTTGTTGATTCACTCATTCGTGTCTTTACGGTCTATATAAAGCGCGTTAACTGCCTATAATAGGGTTAGAAGGGTGGTTTGTGTAAAGTTTTTGCCTCGTTCAGTGTATGGATCTTGCGGGTACTTGGTTCAAGCTTATTAGGACTTCCCTTGAGGCAGATAACATCAAATCGGGGGAAGTAAGAACGACTTAAATCCCTTATAAATAAACTACTATTAAAACTTTAAACCAGCCTTGCGGGACTGTATCCCTTCTGACTCATACCAATATGGCTGAGGGTAGTGTTGCCTCTAAAAGAGGGATATGCTACATTTTGAATTAATAACTTAGTTATATTTCAATATTCCTGCCTTCCGAGATTGTATCCCTGCTGACTCAGAACAATATGGCTGAGTGTAGCGTTGCCTCCAAAAGAGGGACATGCCACTATAACTAAGATAATCTCTTAAAAAACCTAAAGTGCGGAAATCGTCAAAAGATACATAAATGATGAGTCGGAGCCAAGTGATTCTATCTTGTCTATTTATTTCTTTATTTATTTAGTTTCTTTAGTTTACTTGTTAAAAAATCTTTATTCAAAATTTGGTTAGATTGGACGTCGATGATATTATGGTATTAAAAACTCTTGTGTCCTTGGACGACCTCGGTATCTTACCATTACTATACTACGCCAAAGATGGGTGCACTTGTCCTGGCGTGTTGTTGAGAGTGATAGTGTTATATCGTGTTTTATAAATTTAAAACTTGATAAAAGAGTAAAAAGGTACTTAAAAATATAGTAAAAATTTGTACGCACTCCGACATCACGTCAGTGGGCTAGCTAAGTAAATCACAAATAGAGTGCACAAATGTTTTCTAGCATGAACAACCTAGGCATAACAAATAGCATGTTTGGTGGATTAAGGGATTGAATATGATTGATTGTGTGCATTGTGAAATTTGATAGATTATACATATTACACCCAAAAGTGCAATAAAATGTAAAAATGGCCAAGTATACTCATGATTTGCTAAGTTTCCAAACGTGAGTTGATATGAATGGGAGGGTTGGAACACCAAAGTTACTCTAAAATGGGAAACGGAGATGTGTGAGTCAACGGAGTTTGATTGTGAGTTAG
This sequence comes from Helianthus annuus, assembly GCF_002127325.2. Taxonomy (NCBI): domain Eukaryota; kingdom Viridiplantae; phylum Streptophyta; class Magnoliopsida; order Asterales; family Asteraceae; genus Helianthus; species Helianthus annuus. The sequence continues at coordinate 166,472,343 of NC_035443.2, forward strand.
ATTCGGAATTTATGAATTATAACAAGAAAGTATGATATTGAATAAAATACATCTTGTCTAGACACTCATTTGGACACTAGGATTTAGTGTGTATTTATGGGTACCAAATCACCCATTACAATCTGAGGTGAGGAATCAAGAACTAGGTTAATAAACACCATAAGTCATAATTTTCAATCATGAATTAATTGAAGTTAGGTTTGGTTTTTTAAGTCTTTTACATATATATGTTAGTTTAATTAGTCATGTATTGTCATGTATGGTCATGTATGGGGGCAGGATGAATTCCATCCATTTAACCTCATTATATGGATTCAACAAAGCACAATATCATCAATTCAATTGATGATTTCGGTTGGTCATGAATGTATAATCTCCTAATTCACCAAGACAACCAAGTGAGTAACTAGACGAGTGCATTTCAACCATTGATAGTGTTTGAAGATTTGGTGTAGTTTGTTCACTTTGTTTTCCTGAAAATTGTTTGGTGACTTAGGATGACATAATAAACGACTAAGTATGCAAGTGAGGAGGTGGAATCATAGTTGGAAGCCAAAGCTTCCACTATTCACACCTTACCAAAACACAAGTCTCATAACATTGAAGGTTGAGGACTTGGATGGCTTTAACACTTTGTAGGTCACTTGGGACACTTTGTAGGTTGAGACTTGGGCTTTAACACAAGTCTCAAAAATATATTTGTTGGCAACTTGGTTTGGTGCATAGAAATCCAAGAAACAAGTAAGTATGAACATGGTTTTGAAAGTTTGTTAAAAAACATAAAATATATCCCACTTTAGACCTCAAATATGGTGATGTTACATCTTAGTTTACCATGGTAAACTTGTGGACATATGTCTAGAGGTTATCCAAGTGGATTGGATGAGAAAAACATGAAGAAATGAAGATGAAGAAGAAGGTGTGTGGAACACTCACTTGAGCACTAGAAAGTTTCTGCTCAAATTATGGAATTTCTTGAGAGAATTTGGAGTTTTTTGAGACATTAGAGAGTGTGTAAAACGGTTGGAGAGTGTGGATGAGACCTATATATAAGGTAGGATTAGGCTTTGGTCATTAGGAGTGTTAGTTGGCTGTTAAGTGGTTGGGATATGAATTAAAGGCAAAATTCGTGAAGCTGTCAAAGTTGCTTCCCGCCTGGACATCTTATGAACCGTAATGCCCATGCCTTGCGGTCCGTAAGGCATGTCCAAAGCCAAAAATTTTATTTCTGGTCCCTATGGTTTGGTGGTTTTTTTCATTTATGCAATATATTTATTATGTTAAGCGTTTTCAGGGAATTTTAGGATGTGAGTGAGCATGTGTATAGTATGAGTGCGTATGAATATTATTCCGAACATAAATAACATAAATATGGTTCCGTGTCGTATGTGACATGCATTTTCAAGATTGATTAAGTATCATCTATGTACAAATAAAAAAGTGTGAATAAAAATGTATTCCCATTATGATCAAACTCTCGAGGTTACGAAGATTAAAAAGAAATACGAATACAAGCTTTCTAAAAATAGAAAGTATAAAAATACGTAACGTTACATGATATGTTTGATGATTGAATATCATCTTACTAGTATAGAATATCAATGGATGAATTCATGAGATCTAAATGTGAATTCATCAAGTGTAGGTGTAAAGGAGGAAAGGTCAATCAATTCAAAACAACAAGGAATCAAAGAACGATGTAAGTACTTCTATCTTACACTTCTACTAATTTGATGGGTGGATTAATACAAGGATTACGTAATGAATTTAATCACATGGGAAAGGTTAAAGTCGATGTTTTGAAATGAATGTAAGTTTCCATTAAAACGGGTCGAATGGGTAAGATTTGGTAATAATTGAGAATTGATGAAACCATGAGCTTCTAGGGCAAATCCATGGATTTCCATGTAGCTTTAGAATGAAGAAATAGCAATTATTCTTTATTAATGAAGGGATCATGAGTGATTATGGCATGAAAGGAACATATATGCAAGAATGTCATTTGGAAATGGGTTAAATTTCCATGTTTACACCACAATGATAATAACTCTATAATATTGATTATAAGTTGATTGTTCTAACTTATTGTGGGTTTCTTCTAGGTAAATCATGAACTTGAAGATTAAGTCAAGGACGCCAACGAATACACAAGCTTTATTTTGGTCATTAAGTAATAACAGGTCAATTACAAGACTTGGATATATAATTGGATAAAAAACCCTTATCTAGTCAATTGCATGTTATCAACTTTAGTTATGTTTTGGGTATGTTTTGAATGTGGATCAAACATGTATGTATCAAAACTCTTGAATGATTGTGTTTTTATATAAAAGTTTTAATTTGAATGCATTTCCGAATTATAATGTTTTAAATATGTTTGTTAAAATAAACGAGTGTTACAAGTTGGTATTAGAGCCGAGGTTTGAGGGATTCAAGCTTGATTGGGAATGCTTGAAATCAGAGCCGAGGTTTGATCAAGGTATGTGAAGAATGATTTTCGAGGAGTTGGGTTGAATGGGTAACCAAAGAAATGGTAGAAATGGTTAAAGATCATTGAAGAACTACTTAAAACCCTTAAATTTTATGTTTGGGGATTCTAGTAAATGAAAAACGGGACCTAGAAATGAATTAGGATGAAAAACAAAGCAAAACGGTGAGGTGAGCTGCTGATGGCGCCACCTTGCGCCAACAGTAGCTCAACTACTTGTGTGCGCTGATTTTAGTGCTAGGTGGCGCCAGGGGTGGTGCAGCTTGCACCAGACCTAGTTTTCCCCATTTTTTCTTCGCTATTTGTATCATGGGTTATCATATATATGTCCTAGCCCAGTGTACCCCTCCCCCCTAATAACATCAGTTTTAAACCCAATGAAGGCATTCTAAACATAAAAACTAACCCGAGATTTCAAGTATGATCTAATCATGAATAGTAATAAGTAGTGCATATACTTGTGAATATCTAAGGATTTGCATACTCTCTAGGCATGAAATGAATGGAATGTAATAGATTTCAAGAATGGAATGTAATAACTGAATGTTTATTGCAAGGTGAATATATATTGCAAGATGTGATATTAATGCAAGCTATTTTAGAATCCAATGGCAGACGGGAAGAATGACAATATAAATGAACAAGCACACCATGAAGAAATTTGCAAGATGGTTGCAGAGGAAGTGGGAAAGGCTTTGCTATCCAACATTCCCCACCTAGTGCAAGAAGTGGAATGTAAGATTTCCACTGAAACAGGTTGAATGGGTAAGATATTGGTAATGATTGAGAAGTGATGGAAACCATGAGTTTCCATGGCAAATCCATGGAGTGATTTCCATGTAGCTTTAGAATGAACATATAGCAAGTATTCATTATGAATGAAGGGATCATGAATGATTATGGCATGATACGAACTTATAGGCAAGGATGTCGTTTGGATGTGGGTTAAATTTCCATGTTTACACCACAATGGGAATAACTCTATAATATTGATTATAAGTTGATTGTTCTAAATTTTTGTGGGTTTCTTCTAGGTAAATCATCAACTTGAAGATCAAGTCTAGGGCGTGAACGATTACACATGCTTTGTTTTGCTCATTAAGTACTACTGGGTCAATTACAAGGCTTGGATATGTAATTGGATAAAAACCCTTATGTAGTAAATTGGTTGTTATCCAGCTTTAATTATGTTTTGGGTATATTTGTAGTGCGGATAAACATGTATGTATCAAAACTCTTGAATGGTTGTGTTTATATATAAAAGTTTTAATCTGAATGCATTTTTGAATGATAATGTTTTAAATTTGTTTGCTAAAATGAATAAGTGTTACAAGTTGGTATCAGAGCCAAGCTTTGAGGGATTCAAGCATGATTGGGAATGCTTGAACCTAAACCTAATGCTCATAGAAAGTGTATATTCGGTCCAAGACTTGATGGTAACAAAAGGAATGATAGAAACTGTTAAAGATCCTTGAAGAACTCTTTAAAGGGGTAAATAAAAAACGAGACCTGAAAAGTATTGGGACGAAAAACAAAGCAAAACGGCAAGGTGAGCTGCTAATGGTGCCACCTTGCGCCAACAGCAGCTCAACTACTATTGTGCACATATTTCAGCGTCGGTTGTGGTGCATGTTGCGCCAGACCTAGTTTTCCCCGTTTTCTTTGTTGTTTGTATATAGGGTCATCTCATATATGTCCTAGCCTCGTGTACCCCAAATAACATCATTTTAAACCCTATGAAGGCATTCTAAACATGAAACGAACTCGAGATTTCAAGTATGATATAAGCATGAATGGTAACAAGTAGTGCATGTACTTGTGATCATTTAAGGATCCGTACTCTCGCTACCCATGAAATGAATAGAATGCATTAAATTGAAAGAATGGAATGTAGAAATTGAATGTTATTGCAACGTGAGTATATATTGCAATTTTATAATCCAATAGCGGACGAGGAAAATGACAATATAAATGAACAAGCACACCAAGAAGATATGTGAAAGATAGTTTGTAGAGGAAGTGGGAAAGGCTTGGAAAGCCAACATTTCGCAAATAGTGCAAGAAGGTAATTGTAGGATTTCCATTGAACGGGTCGAATGGATAAGATATTGGTAATGATTGAGAAAGGATGGAAACCATTAGTTTCCATGGAGTTATTTCCATGTAGCTTAATTAGAATGAAAATATAGCAAGTATTCGTTATGAATGAAGGGGTCATGAATGATTATGGCATGAAAGGAACCTATATGCAAGGATGTTGTTTGGATGTTAGTTGAATTTCCATGTTTACACCATAATGAGAATAACTCCATAATATTGATTATAAGTTGATTGCTCTAACTTGTTGTGGGTTTCTTTTAGGTAAGTATCAACTTGAAGATCAAGTCAAGGGCGCGGACAAATACACATGCTTTATTTTGGTCATTAAGTAATAGCGGATCAATTACAAGACTTGGATATGTAATTGGATAAAAACCCGTATGTAGAAAATTGCATGTTATCAAAACTTAAGTTATGTTTTAGGTATGTTTTTAATGTGCATAAAACATGTATGTATCAAAACTCTTGAATGGTTATGTATTTATATAAAAGTTTCAATCGGGACGCATATTCGAATGATAATGTTCTAAATTTTTTTGTTAAAATAAGCTAGTGTTACAAATAGTGCAATTGAGGTTGATCGCGTCAAAAAACGTAGATAAGCGGGAAAAGAAGCAGATATTTGATTTGCTTGTAGAGAGTCAATTTTATAATACATAGACGCAGTTTTCACTCTAAACCATGTCAAAAAATATTTGCACCGTGTCTAAAGAGATATTTTCTACTAATGATTACCCACATCAAATGATTTAACTCGGTCATTACTCATGCGAGCCAAAAAAGTAATAGAACCCTTAAATCTACATCATAATGTTTGGATTTTCAACTTACTTATTTGAGGGATCAAGAGATGAAACTCAAACCCAAACTTCATATGTCGGATTTCTTTTGCTCATAGAAAGGATACTTCACTTTATGCGCTTCCATTGAAGGAACCTGATGAACTTAACTATGAAATTTGAGTTTGTTTTTTTAGTTGTTGTAGGTAAAGAGAAACAATGACTAAGATACTTAATATATGGTATTCCATTGTGGTTAAAATTCATACCATTCATTTCTACCAATTGTGATAGTTATGCCACATTGGCTATGTCTATTAGACATATGTATATGGTTAAACTTTAACCTTACGTGTTTGACATAACATGGTTCAGAAACCAAGTATTGTGGGGTGATATTAGTAGACTATGTTAGGTCATGACAAAATTTACAAGTAAATCTACATGGATGCATATTGCTATTTTTTGTAAATGTTTTCATGCTAACTAACATTTGTTACCAAAGGAGATCCTAAAATGTGACATTATTAATCTTTTTTTTTTCTTGTGAAGTAAAAGTGTATACTAACCATTAGGGATGTGCACTTGGTACAATTACGGTAACGATATCGAATTTTCTGTACCGATTTTTTTCAGTATTTAATCAGTACCCACTCTTTAGCGTTTTTGATACCGGTACCGGTACCGGTTTGGTACAATACTGTTATTTTACTAAATTTTACCCTTAAATACCAGTACCGTACCATACCGAACATTTTCGGTACCGGTACCCATATTTGGCGAATTTTGGTACCGGTACCTAGCTCATCCCTACTAACTATTAGAATGTATATCAGATTAGGAATTTCTAATATTAAGGCCACATGCTCGTTAGGTTAATTAGGGTTTCCTTGTTGTTTTTATAAATTGTAATGTAACCTATTCGGTAAACTAATTCAGTCTTTCATACTCTTACATGGTATTAGAGCTAGTATAGGCCCTCTATCAACACCGTCGCACCACACACAAACTAAAAACCCTACCTTATCGCCACTTGGTTCAAACCCTAGACAGGGCAGTGTGCTGCCACTGTCGCCGTCCTGTCCTAGTCTCTTCTCCGTTTGGTTTCTCCTTTTATTTTCTTGTTTCTCGTGCAAATAAAGCTTCATTTCCTAATATTTTGGTTGATGCTGTGAACTAAATCGTTTTTCAAGAAATTCTTACATCTCAATGTCACCACCATAACAACCATCTATCTCTGATTAGCCAAACATCAAAAGCTACTAAATTGACAACTTACATGTGATGGTGCGTCTTAGATTTGATCGTCGTTTTCAGCGTTTGCTCAGAATTCACTTACATACAGTCTCATCTAGTTGTTTTTTTTGTTACAATGAAGTTTTTTTTACCAGATTGTGCATGAGCACACAAATTACTGATGTGTTGTAAAACACATTCTTCTATCTTGTAGATTTTGTATAATTTTATATATTTTTAGAGTCGGTTTCTGGGGTTTTACTATATATTTGATTAGTTTGTGAAATGCAGGTCCTGGGAGGAGAGGAACTATAAAGGAGCTGAACCGATCAAGAAACAAAGAACCGTGAGCCAAGGATGAAGTCCAGGGGTGGAACCGGAAATTTGAAGAAAGGCATCCGTGCGGGAGGGATATAAACCCCCGCGACGCATGGGGACGGTCGACCAAGATTGAGTTAATTACAAAATTGCCACCGCGCGGATTTTAAAATAGCAACCCTCTGCGGCACGCTGAGGGGACAAGGGGATCTCCTGCGAGAGAGGTAAAAATCGTGAAACATTAGGAAAAGTTCGTTTTTAACAAGTTTTGGGTTATTTAAGGATAAACACAATCCTAACTTATGGAGAGAACTCAATTGATGAACTTAAAGCTACAGAGGAAGAGCAAGAGGCTGATTTGAAGTTTTGGGAGCTAAAACTTAGAAGATTCAAGTTGCAACATGGTTAGATTTGATGAAGTTTCTTGCTTTCTTGTTTTGTTGTTGATGAACATGATGTTTACTACTTCTAAACTGATTAGATGCTAACTTTTCATAGATACTTAGGTTGATGAACTAATTGCATGTTTTGACTTTTGTTTGGTTGACTTTTATTCAAGTTCTTGTGTTTTGATTTCAATAATTTTGATTGTTGCTGAATTTAATCATGTGTGTTGATTATTATTGGTTGTTTTTCATTATTGATGTGTTTGTAAAGAAGAAATGTACCATAAACATGTTAAAATCACTAGTTAACTCGTTAATCTGGCCAATTATCATTTTAACCCTATCATTAGAAATAATTAGGTTAACTAATCGTAAAAATCAGTAGACATAGGTGTACATCCAATTCCCACTGAATAGAAATATAATTTGGGGTTGTTAGGGTTTGTCTAGTCGTTGTTTGATAGTTTTAGGCACTCAATAGCTCGAGGTCTTCCTGCATATTCGCGTCTGGCTGATTTTATGGTTTCACAATAAAAAGGTGCTAAAGTGTGTGCTTTTTCATGTGTCTAGTTGTGTGATTCGGTTTCGATATGTCGAGTGGTTTCTATCTAGCACTTCATTCACAATCTGATTGCACATCATAGATTGTTTTCTAGGCTTTTGCGTGTGGGTCACATTCATCTTGTCTAATTACTATAGGAATTGTTATCTTTAACTAGGAGGATAGTCGGTTAAAAATCAGGGAACTTAGTAATTGTCAACTGTAGAAGTCTTGCAGGGGTTATGGATTCTATCTCGTAGTTTGTTCATCATCACTGATCTCATTCTTGCGTGTTCTTTCTCTCGTCTTTGTCTGCGTTCTCATTAGGATATTTTTAGGATATTTTTAGGATATTTTCAGGATATTAGTTAGTAGAAATCAAAATTAAAAAATCAAATCAATTTTTGGCTATTAATCGGTTTAGGTTAAGTTTTAGAGTTGATGATGTGGGTAACTCAAGCTTAATAAACTAACTAGAAGTGCAATATAGCTTAAAGGGTTAAAGGGTTCAAGTAGACGACCAGCTATAGTGAACAACAGAAAGCATGGAACCGTGTCACGTCCCATCTGTGACAACCGGCACTTTTCCGCATATTCCGTACAATGTTAAACAGTAATTTATGCATTAATGATTGTGCCTGATTTAATTAATGACATGAATGACTTTTTGAATGCTGTCATATACATACAAGTGCATTACATGTTGCAGGATTATTTATCATTATTGCATGCAACACAATATGGTTCAATTAATGCACAAGAACAAAGTTAGCACAGTCACCAGACAAACTAGAAGCACTAACAGGAGTTCAGTACTCTGACGGTCATGATGTTAAGACACAGAATGAGTCCGAAACCAAGAATTACACTAGAATAGTGTGTAGGAAAGTAGGGATTACAAAACAGACTTCCTAGTGATGATTTAAGTGCCGGAAAGTGCCCGAAACACATAAAAACTGCAGAATTCTGCAGAAAACAACACAATTCAGCAATTTTCAGCATTTTAACTCTAAAATATAATGCAGAATTATGGTTTAATGGTCCAGAATGCTTTCCTTAGTGTTGGGAACCAAAACTGTCATAAAAGACAACATAAAGCACACTAAACTGCGCAATTTAGCACCTTAACGAACCGGTAACCAACCAAACAACCGGACACTACCCGAAACACCAAATTTTTACTAGAAACATTGTTTTAGTGTTACGAAGCTAGTTATGGTCACCGAACATCATAACACATCCTATAACACCCCCCCCTTACGGTTATACATGGGCCCCACAAATAGATTTTTTTTCAATATTCTATTAGATCATGTTGGCATGATTATGAACATTATATCCACTAGTTTATGAGATGTTGGAAGATCTTGTATTAAAAACCATAAGTTACGACACAATACTCATTTTACAACTTCACAGCTTCATCACCTTCCTTTCCTTCCTCCTTGTTCTCGGCTCCCATCACCCACACTTCCACCTCCATTTTCATTCCTTTAACAACCATTCTAAGGTGATCCAAGGGTGCTAGAAGCAAAGTTAAGAAGTGTGGAAGCATCGGAACTTGAAGGACCTTCACATAGAGCTTTTATCCACCTTGTTCATCATCATCTTCATCTTAGTTTCTTCCCTAGCCATTGTGCTAGTAGTAAACCCCTCACAACCTAATTTTACTTCTCATTTTAGTGGTTAAAAGATTATGTAATGTGTTAATCATAAGAATCTTAAAGAAACAAGAAGATGATCACTTACATAAAGCTTAATAACATAAGAATCTGAGTTGTTTTAGTGTATGTGTGATATTTGATTGTTAATTTCTTGTGTTTATGATGTTAATCATCATAAGAAGCTTGCTAGATTGTGATTTAACACATGATCTAGCAAGTGAGGATGAATCTTGTGAAAATCAAAATGATCATCCTTTATGTTCAACATGAACTTGAAAATGAAGTTGTTTTTGAGTATGATGATGATTGATGCATGTTATAAGTCTTGTAAATGGATGATTACAAAGAATTTTCTCAAGAAACCAAAGTTATTTACAAGATTAACATGAACATGGCTTTTAAAGAAAGTAAACATGATTTGAGTGTTAAATCAAAGCTAGAAACATGTTGTTAACAAGAAGAATACAAAAAGAATCATTTTTAGAAAATCACCATGTAATTTGTGAAGAACTAAAATATTCAAGAATGAGTTTTCTAAACTATAAACCATGTTTTTAAGGGTAACCAAACTTACTAAACAACATGTTAAAATACTACAATTTTTACAAACTTTCAAGTTCATGACATAGTGTAAATTGCATGATCTTGGCTCATGGTAAGTCTTGAGTTAATTGATGATGATTGGTGGTAAATTTTAAAAGAAAATGATATGCTTTTAAAGCATGGAAACCTCTATTTTTAAGGGGAAACCATGGCAAAATTTTTGTAGAAATTAAACACTTAGAAAAGTATTTTTTTAAACAAGTGTTTACAAGAAAATTTTGATCAAGGTTTCCATATAAAAATTTGCCATAAATTTTGTTACAAAAATTACAAATATTGGAGGTTGGTTTTTGATAAATAAAAATGACTAAGTATATATTTAGGAAAATGCATATTTAGATATCACAATTTGTGTGCTACTTGTATATTATGTGTATTAGTTATATTATTTTTAGGAACTTGAAAATAATATAACACACCAAAATACCAAACTTGTAATGCAAAATATTACCAAAATTCCAAGAAAATAAATATATAATTTATACCCGTATAGTATAGTGGACAAACCGAACAAGGACTATGGACTATAAAAATATAGATTCCGGAAATAAATTCATATATTTCGACAAGCATGTTAATTCGACAAGCATGATAAACGGTGTTTTGGAATTCTTATAAGTATTACAGATTATATCATATTTTGTCAAGTAGAAAAATATATTATTTTGAGTAGAGAAAAATATATACATTTTCTCGAACAATTAGAAGATATATTATTTTTGAAGAAAATATATATTTTCTTAAACAAGCTAAAAACATATTATTTTGGGTGAAAAATGGGATTATAAATATTTTCTAAGTTAATCTTGAAAATATATTATTTTTAAGGTTTATACAAAAGCATAATTATTTTTGCCAAGAAAGATTTATAGATATTTTTCTATAATAGTTTTCTTAAAATACATATATTTTAAGAATATGAGTTTGGTGATTTTTTAGATGTCTAAAAATAATATTCCGAAAAACTAAATACAAGATTAAGTATAAAATACTTAATAACTACAAGAAAATACGTATCCTCATGCGTACAAATGCACACCAGTTTACACCACCAATACTTGGTAGAATACACAAATACACAAGTACACGTACACCCATACTTGAGAAAATACATATGTGGAAATACATAATAAACCCATTGAAAAATATATTTTTCTAACAATATTCCATATAATTGATAAATATAATTTAAGTTAAGATATCATCATTTTAACTAATAATTGTACACCTTGGAATTATACAATGTACATAAAAAACGTAACTCAAAGGATACTAAGTCTTAACAAAGCAACTAAGACTAAAAGTCGTTACACGACCTAAACGTCTAATAAAACATGGCACGTGTGTAGGTAGTTGTACGACTCATAGAAGGACCTTTGAGTATACGAGACAGCAGGACGCAAAATTGTGAGTTCATGCCCCCCCCCCCTTTTCTTTTAACTGTTTTCAGATTTATAACTCTCGGGGGTCAGATACATGTTTCAAATGTGTCAAATGTTTCAAATGTTTCAAATGTTCAAATGTTTCAATGGTATGATATAGCTAAAGAATGAACTGTTAGATCACGTGGATAATGTAGTATCTCTCTTAAGTGCCATTAATCTAGCTTAAGACCGAGGGGCATGAGTGGTAGATCTATCTGGGTGTAGCAAGCCCCACCCATGGGTCCTTGTGTGGCTGCATGTGGTGACTATGTCGTTCCCGCCGGATGGCCCGGAGGAAATTCGCGAGGTTTGAGCACTTCCTACATACCACACATATTAATGTCTTAGCTACACATTAATGATCTGTTCATAGACGCATTCATACCGGATTACAAAGGCATACTTACAGATGTTTACAAGATTATTCGAACTCATACAGAAATACATGAACTCTCTCAACTTTTGATGATGTTTTCAAAATTACATGTATTTCAGGAAACAGGATGGATCTTGGGCGCTGGTGTTGTTTCCAAAATGTAATGTCCAAGTTTAGATGTCACCCACTTTTGTATTGTAACATAACTTGAGGATTTTGGTTGAAACTTAAAAGACTTGTGTTTGTAACTTTCCAAATTTATGAATGGATGAACATCATGTTTTAATCATATACTTGTTTATTATAGTTGAATGCAATGATATTGAACAAGTCACACATCATACGCTTCCGCAAAAGTCAGGGTGTGACACCATCACACTTTACGTGTGACTTCTCTCACTCAGCTGCAAAAGGGGCACGCGAGAAGAGACATTCTTTTACCCACAAATCCAAAGCCTTCAACCTACCAAAAAGGGTAACCCCGTCACTGCATCATCGGATCACTAGTCAAAGGTTTCTACTCTTGGCTTCCTCTTTCCCTATAAAGACCACCCTTGGTTATTCAGCCAAACATTCCGAAATCTCACACTCTCTCTCTCTAGAACCTGCACATTACATGTTCTATTCTTCAAATACAAAAACACTATCACATTGAATGCACCAGACCTGGGTTGAATCTCCTTCAACCTGGAATTCAAAGCAATTGATAAAAGAGTGATCCAACCCTATGTATTGCATACGTAGGGGAACCCTGCGACCTGCGTTAGGCAAAACCAGACTCGTGAACCCTTTTGCCTAACCAGACTACCCACTATTCTTGGTCTCATATTTGTTGTAGCAATAAGTTGGCGCCCACCGTGGGATTACGCCACTAATTTCATCTTTGAAGACCAGTAGTGTAGCTCCAACTTCGTTAATACCATCATGTCTGAAAGCGAATCTCCGGGTGAGGTGAACCAAGTACCACGTACTTCTACAGCTAGTTAGCCAAACTCCACCGGCTATATCCATCTCGTTCTCGACTCCGGGAAACACCCCAACAGGAGCCACGTATCCTGAGTTCTCTTCCTTTCAGACACCAACCCCATCTCGTTCAAGGGTTCCATCCCCTCATATCAGTGCAACAGGCACACCGACACGCATCAATTTAGCACCTGATGGGGTAGCAAGCAACTTTCTATAATTTAGGTCTCTCCTTAACCAGTACGTGAGCATAGAAAGGGATAAAGGAGTAAGAATTAGGCTAGATTATGACGAACATGAGCCCTCACTGTCACCTGGGCCACCTCTGCCTCCTTTTATAAGCTCACAACCTGCCATATCCAGAAATGAAGCTGGTCCTAGTCACCCTCCACCAAATCCGAGTCCATATGCAGTTGCAAGACCAGATCAAACCACCTTTCCTTTATTCTCCTCCCAGCCGGTGGCAACTGGTGCACCGTTGGGACACGAGTTAACTTTGGATCAGTTGCTACAGTCACCAGCTTCAAGCCTTCCCCCTCCTGTGTCCACTACATGGGAACAAGCCTTGTCCATCCTCCCTTTGGCTCGAAGTGCTACCATGAGTACCCCCATGGGAATGAACTATATGGCTGCACCCGAAAGCCTTCAAGGCTTCAACCTCATGCCACAGATGATGGCCCAAATGATGGCGAACTTCCATTGGCAACACTTCATTAACCAAGTGCTAGCTACTCAAGGGAATGCAAACATCAATCCGGCTTCAAGAGCAGAAGAGGATCTTGCCAAACCGTACAAGCCAAACAATTTATCCTGTTTTTTCTCAACAAATTGCCGACTATGATTTCCAAACCCGGATTAAGATGCCATCTCACATAAGAAAGTATGATGGAACCGAAGATCCCGAAGACCACCTCCAAATCTTTATCGGGACTGCAAGGATTGAAAAGTAGTCCAACGCCAAGTGCTGCCTTATGTTCATGCAAACCCTTGTAGGGTCTACCCAAATTTGGTTCAACGACTTGCCTGACAGAAGCATTCGAACCTTCGATGATCTAAGCAAAGGTTTCTTGGCCAACTTTTCGTAGCAAAGGAGGTACGTCAAGGATGCAACAGTAATTTTCTAAATCAAGCAAAGGGACGATGAAAGCCTTAGGGATTTCATTGAAAGGTACAAGAAAGAAGGGTTAACATACGTAGGTGCTGACGAAAAGATGACGGTTGCAGGCTTCATGAATGCAATCACCTCCAAGTACCTCACCAGAGACTTTAACAAGTGCCTACCCAAGACCCTTGAAGAAGCCCTTGAAAGGGCTGAAGCTCACATCCGGGGGCAGGAAGCCGTTGATATAAAGGAATAAAGAAAAAGAGGTCGTAGCTGGAGGAGTAACAGCCACAATAGAAAAAGAAGCAACTATTGTTCTTATGAAAAATGTTCCAGGAACTCAGATCCACGAAGGTCTGAAGGTAAGAACCCTTCAAGAAGGGAAAAGACTGTGAACTTCACAGCCCTGAACAAAACCCCACAAGAAATCCTTGCAACTGAAGAGGTAAAACATAGCTTCCGACCACCCCGGCCCTTGCCCAAGAGCAAAAGGAATGAAAACTGCACTCAATATTGTGAGTTTCATGAGGAAAAAGGCCATCACACCAACGACTATTTTCAGCTTAAGAAAAGAATTGAGGAAGCTGTTAAGTTTGGAGAACTTGCCTACTTGGTCAAAGGGTGAGAGACAAAATGGCTGAAGGAAAAGGTAAAGAGGTGAACATGGTAAACCTTGATGGATGTTGGCCTCTAAAGTGTGAGACTGACGCATCAAATTAATACAACGAGCGATGGTTACGAACTGGGCCTTACCAGGTTAGTTTATTTAGGTTGTGGACCTTTCTAGGTCACTTGGGCCAAGCTTTAGGCCATGTGGGCTAAGCAGACCCAAGGGGAGCCCATGTGGGAAGTGGGCTTGTCTATGTATACAAACAAGTTTTTAACTTGTTTTAGAGTTTGAACCTCTTAGAGCCTCATTGTTTATAGAGCTCTAGAGTGAGAGAAAAGCGATTTGATTGTGGTGTAGGAACTTGTACCAGATGGTTTTGCTAGTTGATAGTAATAGAATCGTGTGTAAGTTTGAAAGGTGATTCGGTTTGTTCTTCATTTATCATATTTTCAGTTTTTCTTGAATCTCATCAAGTTTGGATTCCGCACAAAATTGGTGGTTGTTTGATATCATTGAAAGATCCGTTTTTCGGGACTTACAATTGGTATCAGAGCCATTAGAACCTGTTTCTAGGCTCGGTGTGATATCAAGGATTCAAGATTTTCGTTATTTTTAGGTTGGTATTCTTCACGTTCTTCGTGTTCTTCGTAGTATTCATCAAAATTTTATAAAAAATCATGATATTTTGGTGTTTAAATTTTGAAAAAGGTTGTTAAAAGATTAGGCATAATCTTTTTATTTTTTCTGAAAATATCCTGTTTTTAAAATTCCCAAAGTTTCAGTGGGGAGTTGTTGAGTTGATTGAAACTTTCCATATATTATTATAAAATACAACAGCTCATCATCACAAGCACTCATACTCGTCTCACTTTAACTGGTCTCGAGTCATCAACAACATTCCCAGTCGCAAACATTGATTCACGTCTGTAATTCTTCTGGTTTCGAGTCCCATCTCCTAGAAATAAACAAGAGGTTTCGAGTATTATTTCCGAGGTCTCGACTCCCATCTTCCCAACTGTGTTTCATTGGTCTCGAGTCACGGTTTCGACTCAAGGCTTCAATTTCAACTGGTCTCGACTCACAAACATTACAAAGGTCTCGACTCATCTTCACCCAGGTCTCGACTCATCATAGTCTCGACTCCACAACTGCACTCATCATTTCCACTGTCACAACTTTCACGGTTTCGAGCCCTATCTTCAAGGTTTCGAGTCACTAGTCTCGACTCAAAGGTGATTCCGAGTCATTGTTCATCACAAGTTCACTGTCTCGAGTCATATTCATCACTACAGCTCTCGACTCACCATGCCAAGTCCGATTTTTTCAGTCGCAATCTACGAGTAGCAACCTTCACTGTTTCGAGTCATCTCCATTCCGTCATCTTGTTTCGAGTTCCACGTCTCGAGCTATCATCCGTTTTCAAGCCCCTACGTTTTCGATTCGTCATCGTGGTCCACCGTTCATCACCGTTAAACACACCATCCTCAATCACCGTCATTCATCGTCGTAACAACCATCTTCTCTGGTCTTCTTTAGTTCTCCGACCACTCTGCCACTCCGGCCAATCATCATCATTTCCGGCGACTGTTGACTGTCATCATCATCATTGCGGCTGTATTTAATATTAGGGTTTGGACGGCGGTTAAACGATGAAGAAGATCAGTGTTTCTTTTGAATTTATTTTATTAATAATAATAATTATAATATTAATAATCATTATATATGGGTTAGGATATAATAGAAAGTTTATTTGGGTAGGAAGCCTAGGAAGTAATCTTGACCATCTATTTATTTAATCAAGGGCTAAGATTAAATGAATGAAATTGAAGGAAAAAAAAGGAGGCGTGTGGGTTTGTTAGGGGCATTCTAGTCAATCTAACACAATAGTTTCTCTCTCTTCCAATTCCACCCCCCCCCCCCATTTTTTAAACGTTAATAACTTTTTCATACCACATTATTTTTTTTTATAAAAATTGCACCAAAAAAAACGAGCGTTTTTTTATCTTTAAAACGAGTATACTATTGCTATATTTTCAAGAAAATTTTTTTGAAAACCTAGTTGCGTAAAACGCAATAGAGAAAACCCAGTTGCATAAAACGCAATGAAAAAAAAAACATAAAAAATGACTTTTTCTGAAACGCAATTGTAACACCCTTACTATTTTTAAGTGGATTTAAATTTAAATCACGAATATAGTCATGTAATTATAATTACAATTACATTGGAAAATACGGATTTATTTAAAAATTTTTACAACTTTCAAGTGTACCACATAATGTAACTAAATTCGTCGTTTAAAATAACGATTAACAATGTGCGGAAGTTTGTATCTTGAACGTGTTCGGTTCTTCGTTGAACTTGATCGTCCTCCGGTACTAGAATTTTGCCTGCAACTCATAAAACGTGAGTTAGATAAATCATATGCAGCTTAAAACGTATTTAAATGGGTTCGCAATGCATAAAAGATTAAAATAACAATTTTTCGCGCATCAGGCACCCCGTCGCGTCGCGCGACGGCCTAGGGCCTTCGGCGTCGCGTGGCGCGACGCCTTGAATTTTCCAGAATGTTGCAGCTTGTTGCTGCATTTTCCCAGCTCCGATTTCAATCTAAATTCTAACTTCAAAGCTTCATAACTTTAACTTTTGATCAAGATGTCCGTTTTACACGATTCTTTTTCCTACACGTTCGTAATTAGATTCTCCATTATATGGAGTTATAATCCGACATCTGAATTCACAATTTTTTTATTTCAAGCTCTAGGCTTGAAATTCAAATGTAACACCTTTTGACCCGTTTGTGTATTTATCAACAAACAAGTTTGTTTGACCCCCCCATTCGTCATGAACCCTTTAATTCTAACATTGTCTATCATATTAGGTACCAATCACGGGTTTCTACGCGTTATTGACCCATTTTTGCTTATAGTCATATTTTGACCCGTTAAGGGTATTTATGTCCTTTTAAGCATAAATTTCTCTCATTTCTTGTATGCGTCATAATTCCACTCATCCCTATTGATTAGTTTTCCACCACAAGTATGATTGTGGTGGATTTAATGTAATAGACTACTTATTCCGAGTTTTATCCCTCGGATATGTTATTTTACGGCAAGACACATTTTAAGGCATTTAACCCTTGAAAGTTTATGCCTACAACTTTTATATGCATCAAAAGGTTACAAAGTCATAATATAGGTTTCTAAACAACCTCTAAGGGTTGCTTACCGGGTTCACCCATTAAGGGCTTTTTGATCATTTTAAAATCCGTCATTTTTACTATGAAGGACTTCACTAACTATTCAACCCACATTGCACTTTTAACTATAATTCCATATAGCGTGCCTGGCCCGGGTCAACAAATAGACCCGATTTATACCTCGCTTTAATTATGATATATTTTATGGTGATGCAATTATGTGAATTGCTAATCGCTCCTGTTGACATAAGATTAACAACCACATTAGTCGTTTTTGTTAAATGGCGTTATCACCACCATTTGACCCGTTTGGCCTATATGACCAAACATTTACTTATGTATCAAAACCATGGTTTTTACTTACCAATTTGCCCATCCGACCCATTTCCGATTTTTCTTTCAATAGATCCCTTTCCTTACTAATTTAGCCCATTTTGGCTTACGCCATGGGTATCCTTTTAGCTTCGGTTTACATTAGTTGACACTTGACTAAATTTCCATTTTACCCCTTTTCTCATTATTAGTTATACTATAAGGTAACCTTAATGAAATTTCCTCATTTCTTAGTCATTACATGACTGAATTACCGTTTCGCCCTTTTTACCACAAACCATGGTTTTCATCAATTTTGTATATGTTCTGACTCGTATCAATCGCGTCGGAATCCATATTTCCAATATTATCTTTATCGAGTTTATAACTTATAAAATAAATAAGTATTCTACAAAAAGGTGTAAGTTTCACTTACCTGTCATCCGGTTTACGATTTTCTTCTTGCACTTGCTTCGTTTGACCGCTTCTTTTCCAAGCCTCCATCTAGCTCGTTAAGCGTCAAACTATTGTCAACATTTACAAGGTGGTTAGATTAGTTATTAACAATCATGACTATTCCACCTTACTTATTCTCTATGTCGAAGCTATTATTCGACTTCATCCTTAGTTAGCTTAACTTATCAAAAGTTAACTACTTTCGATCACATGGTTTACACAATTAAGTCCAAATCAACATGATGTTTAGAACTTTTATCGCTTCATGTTTCGCATAATTCGCCATATTATACAAATGTTCGTTTCACTCGAATTTCAACATTTTAGTTCTCATTTAGGCATTTTAATAAACACCTAATGGGCATAATTTTACACATTTACTAACTAGTTCATAACTAGTCATTTTTACCAAGATTAACAATAAAATTCAATCCTCTATCATGTTTGATCAAATACTCAAACTTGCAAATTGTCAAGTGTCTTGTTTCTACTATCAAATATGATGATCGTATACATATGTATATCATCATCTTCACTACATAATCAAAGCCCACTTGTCTAAGTGTGGTTGTTAGGATCTGAGGCTGTCATGATTGTGCTTGTTTGTAAGAATTTGACAAATCAATGAATATAAAACAATGTAAAGTGCAGCGGAAATGGAAGCAAACTTTGTAAACACAATCAAAGAAGAGAATAGTTGGATAAACACATGCTTTCTCATTAAGTTGAATGATTACAATGAAAATCAAAAGATTAACAAGCATGCTTACATATCTAAACTCCCCCTCAGCCTGATACTTCAAGGTTGGTTGCACAAGATGAAAGGATTGGACTAAAGAAGAAGAATCCTCTCAGTCAATCAAATGTAACAGTACAGAGTACTGTTACTTTTATAGACAGTCCAAACCACTGAAGCATCTCAGCTGACGTCACCATGAAAGTGACATCTAACAACCTAACAAACTCTATCTACTAATCTATACAACTACTGCTTTGCTAACTACTGATATTGCATAATATTACATAAGATGAATAAAACTGTTGCTGCATCATTCCACTACTGTGAACCCAACAGTACTTGTCATGATCAGCAGTGCTTGACTCAAGGCAGCAGATTGAACAACACGGCTTTTAGTCTTCATCAGTCCTTGAGTAGAACAGCAGTTGTAGGTAAGCAGATGTTTATAGAGGCAGTACTTTGGAGCATATCAGATGTTTGAGCCACTTTCAAGGGGAAAGCAAAGTGTAAACTGCTGCTTATTATGAGTCCACTGTTGTGATCCGGTTTTGGCTTTCATTATCTGTTCCTCTGGTAGGGTTCAATCCCAACAATCTCCCCCTGTAACAGATAATGCCAAAAACCTTCATTATTCTGGACCTTTATTCCTCATCAGAAGTTCCTTAGCTTGTTCTTTAAATTCTTCTTCAAAATTCTTGGAACTTAGGTCATCTTCATCCCTACACAGTGTAAGTTCAAGGAGATCCTGCAAATCTTCAACACTAAGGCCTAGTACATCTTTCCTAGATATGTACTTCACTTCACCATTAGATCTGACCAAAGTCAATACGTGGGTCTTTTGATCAGACATCCACTTTAGTATTTTTAATCCTAATGGGTTTCTTGGGAGAGATTTATTCTTTGATGAGTTTGGAGATGTTGGCCTTGTGAAAACTTGCAGACTTTCAGACATTCTTTTGAAGGCCATCTCAATGACTTTGTTAGCTGCAGCTATGACTTCTGCAGTCTCTTTTTCGATCAGCTCTTGCCTATCAAAGTCTGTCATGCCTGTCGAAGTTTTTGGTGATGCAGGCTTGGTTAATACCTTATTAAAAAGGTTCTAAAGCTTTGTTGAGTTCACTTCTTTTAGTCCCATTTTCATGATGGCATCATTGAAGTACTTAACTTCCTTTTCTTTGACCTCTTCTTCAGACAGTTGTTTTCCTTCTTCTTGGTTTGTCACAAGAGTAGGATTATCAGCTGATTTGAACAGTGTTTTGAGGCTTTCAATCTGCTGTTCAAGCTTCATCATTTGTTCACGTTTCTTTGAAGCGCCTGAAACAGTTATCTTTCTTTTCTTCAGTCTTTCATAGGCTTCATCAGTCTGCTGTTTTGACCATTTTGATATGGCTTCAGCAGTATCCATTTTTGCATCCACCAGCTCCTTTTTCTTTCTTTTGTACTCAGTAGTTAGGTCAACAATGAGCTTTTTGTATTTGCTCCAGTTTGGAGCATTCTTCTTCTTTGTAGGATCATTCTTGATTCTGTCAATCCTATCAGCCTCATGCTTTAGAGCGACTATTGGCCATTCTTCAAACTGTTTTTCTTCAGCAGGATAGAATTTTTCTTTCATGATGTAGCCTAGATATTGTTTTCTTAACTTTTTTCGTTGTTCAGCCTTTTCTTTGTTCAGTTCTTGTGCAAACTCTTCTATCTGCTTTACTTTTGTAAGGAAGAATTCCAGTTTTTCAGCAATGGCCTCATCACTTAGACCTTCACTTTCAACTTTAGCTCTTATCTTAGCTTGTCTTGCCTTGAGCTTGAGATAATCATCCATATCCTCTGGTGCCATAAAGCCTATAAGTGAGGGGAATATTCTTTTTGAAGGATCTTCCTCAGTATTGAATTGCCTCATCTCATTTTTGATAGCTTCTAGTTCCAGTGGATATTTTGCAGCATTAGGATCATACATGTTCTCATCGGCAGAGATTGGCTTTCTTTTTCTGGTGAAGAGCTTTGGTTGTGATGTAGGAAAGGTGAGAGCGGTGCTGGATGGTTGACTAACAGCTGTTGAAACAACTGGTGCCTCAACCGTTGGTGTCATTACAGCTACTGATGTATCAGCAGATGTCTTCTGCTTTTGAGCAGGGGTTGTGATGGCAGTTGTTTGAGTGATGATGAGTGGCTGACTAACAGTAGTTGGAACAACTGGTGTTTCAACCACTGTTGCCATTACAACAGATGTTATAACATCTGCCGTCTTCTACTTTTTGGCAGGAGGTGATGATGGGTTGGCTGTTTTTGATGGTGATGGTGGTTTTGGTGCTGTAGACACAGATGGTGGTGGAGCAGTAGTTGTGGTGGTGGGTGGTGATGTGGTGTGTGTTGATACTGCAGTTTTGGTTTGACTATTTTCTGACTCAATATACATACCATCATCAATTCCCTTTTTCTTCCACTTTATCTTCTCCCCCTTTTTAGCATTATCTAGGAAGGGTTCATTCATGAAAAGAATAGTGGAGGGAACTTTTCCAGAGGCACTTTGAATGTGAGCCTTTATAGCTTTAATATCTGCCTGAGTATCCTTGAATCTTGATTCCACCATATTTGTCAGCTTTTGAACATGTATGGCATGCTGCTGATCTGCCATCTGTTTTTGTCGTTCCAGCAGTGGTTGGAATAAGTTCCATAACTCATTTGCAGCAGGTGCCTGTTGAGCAGGTGCTTGAGCAGGAGGAGCAGTGGATTGGGCTTTCTGAGCTTTTAACAGCTGCTGCACCATATCCTTTATTTCAGCAACAGAGGTTTCAAGGTTTTCGACCCTGCCCGTCAATTCCTGATATTTTGAATCATCACCTGAATTAACAGGATCATCTGAATCCCCACCAGTAGTGGTTTTACCAATGTATGACTTAGGAACAGAGTCCCAAAAGTCAGCCATTGATGCCCCTTGTTCTTGGTACTGGGGACTTCTTTCTTCAGCACTTGATAACCTTTTGATGTTGCCAGTAGTTAAAACAAACTCACTGGTGGTTCTCAGTGGTGCTATTGAAGAAATTGCCTTCAAGAGAGTCTTATGAATGTAACCACTGTCCAAATGCAAACCAGTGGGTTCAACATTTGTAGTGGCTGCTCCACTTGAACTACTGACAGAAATTACTTGTAATTCCTGTAGTGTAACCTCCTCAGTTGTTGCTGGGATAACAGAGATATCAACATCAGACCCAGTCATTTGTGGGAGTATACTCTCAGTGATAGGTGTTTGAGAGGAACTGGTTTGTGTCTGAGTAATACCAACTGTGTGCAACAAAGGTATCATTGATTGTGGTAATATGGAGGGTGAGGGTGAAGGAGTTGAAAGAGACATGTCCTTGGGATTAGGACTGTGGAAGATGGATCCGAGTGGGTCCAGAGCTTCATATTGTGGGGTCCCTATGTGTACAAGCTGATCCTTTTGTGAGGATGCAGGAGGAGTTTTAGGCAAGGGTTGAGATCTTTCTTCCATCTGCTGTGAGGAAGTAGCAGCAGTGGTTATTGGTGACTTTTGTGCTGTCACTGGCATTGACTCTGGGATCTCACCTTCCAGAGGTGCCTTTGTCTTGGGTTTGGTGGGCTTTCTAGATATTTTCTTTTTGGTCTTTTTAGTGGTGGCAGGTGTGGGTTTCAAAACAGTGGGTGTGCTACTTTGATCACCTGTAGCAGTGGGCTCAGCAGCAGATACCTGAGGAGCAGTTTCATCTGCTAAATTCTGCTCAGGCACCTCTGCTTTTGTTTTTATTGGTGCCAACATTCTAGAGAATGTTTCAGGTGTTAAACAGTTTATTTTAAAAGAAGCACCTTGTTTGGGCAAGTATGCATCTTTCTCTACAAATTTTTGTTCAAAATAGTAGCTTAAAAATCTTGGAAAGAGCAGAAACGCCTTATTATCAATGTTTTTTACCAAATCATCAAATATTTCCTGGGAGTAATTAAAGTTTTCATTGTTTAAAGTTGCATACCTCAGGCATTGAATTTTTGTTGGTATTTCATTAAAAGACGTTGTTTTATTAGAAACACACATTAACAGTGTGTGAAATAAAAATCTAGGTGCAGAAGGGAAATAACCCTTTAGTAAGGTATCCCTTTTTGGTTGCTCTGCATAACCCCTGTTCATGAAATCCTTTTTCAACTCGGTTTTAGAAAATGAGGTTTTACCTTTCAAGTCATCGAGTTTGAAGACTTCAGAAATAGATTGTGGAGAGATTTGAATCTTCTTACCCTGTATCGAGGAGTTGATGGCTGTGACGATGTCTCCTTGTTTTTCAAGGGTGGCATTTTTCCAGAACTCTCTCTGGGTTTGAAGATAGATGGGAGTGTCTGCTGTTAACAAAGTTTTATACTTTGATGCAAACAAGGTGTCAATGATGGTGTCAAAGGTGTTGTCGGTTGTGGGTTTTGTGAGTATATCAACATAATTGTGAGGGGCTTTGTAACGGATTTCTGTAGTTTCAGCGGCCATTTGAGTGGCGTCTGTTTGAGTGGAAGAAGAGGATGGTTTTGATTTTGTCTTCGATTTTGATTTCGTCATTTTTGATGAAGAAGATCGAAGAAAGTTTTGTGAAGAAGAGTGGGAAACTGCTTTGAGAAGAGAACTTTTGGAGTTCAATTTGACAGTGTGAGCCCCTGTTTGGGTTTAATCAGGGTTTTATTTCAGGGAAAAAGTGAATGCTGATGTGGCAGCGGTTATAATGATCTGACGGCTAAAAGTTGACCACGTGCCAACCCCTGATGAAATGGTAAATAATGGAGGACAGTTGTTTTGACAACCACTGATGGATTGAGCATCAGTAGTTACAACGGTAACAAAATGAGGCAGTGGATGATATTTACTATCAGTGGATAGTATATCAGTGGATAGAACAGTGATTTTGAACATCAGTGTTTTTCAAGAGTTATAAGGAGCAGGGGTTGACTTTCAGCAGTGGACAGACTTTTAGAGAGCAGATGTTGAGGCACAACAGCATTTAAGGTACAACAGTGGTTGAAGGCAATAATGAGGATCACTAATATAACAACTGTTTGTGCAGCAGTGTTTTGACTTTTGACAAATAATTTTAGCATCTGCTTGTTCAGATGTAGGATTTGATTTTGGCTTGTTAAAGCATAATATCTTGTCTAACATCTGTTGAGCACCAGAAATGCTATTCTTAACAAAATACATTTTAGATGTATATTATCAAGATTAAATTGTCAGCAGTTATCTTTTAGAAAATTTTTTGTTCAAAGTTTTGCCACATGTTCATTTTTCCTGACAGTGGTTTAGCATCCCAGATGATGAAGACTTTTCTACTACGGCAGCTCATTTGTGTCTAATTATTTGGACTAGAACATGAGTGTTTCCGTATTTCATGATCAATTTACAATCAACTTTGGTCTATGATAAACTAACTTGAGCTTGATATGACCTTGACATGTGTATCATTTCCTTTTGATCAGCTTTATGGATAGTAATTTCACACAAAAATAAGGAAATTACATCCTGACCGGTGAGAAAACTTTTACTTTCAAAAATGAGTAAAAGTTCAAAATATTATAAAAAAATGAAACCATATATCCGGTTTTATTTGAGAAAAACACCTTTTAAAAAATAGTTAAAGGATGTTTCGAAATAACATCAAAAGGATCTGACAACTTTTCAAGAAGTTCATGATCATATCATTCTCAAGCTATCATTGTTTAGAATCATTTTCTTCACAATTGATTGTAAATTCTTCTTTTAAGAGCAATCACTGAGATGCCATGGTTACCTGAACAATTTCTGTATTGATGAATGCACATAGTTGCATGATGACCATTGTTTACCCAAATTTAACCTCATAAGTGTTTTATCCATATACTCTTTCCTTTTGGCTTCAAAAGTTTTTAGATAGCCACAATTTGAGTTTTGTTCATTTTCTTCTTCCCTTTTTACCCTTCCCATTCACAAATACAGAAATACTCACTGGGAGATTTTTATTTTGAGGAAGCTTAGTCCAGAATCATTTTGAAGTAATGTTTTGAGAGATCTGGCCACATTTGTACATGTTTTATTACCAAAACTCACATCACGTATGATTTGGATTGTTTTGACACCATATTTTCTTAATGTGTTTTGACAAGGTTGATTTGGTCCTTTTGAGGATTCTCAACCTGCCTTTTAGCACATAAGAAATTTTGACTAAAGTTTTATTCCCTCTTTCTTATGTTAGCAAAACACTAGTATTTATATGAACATAGGTTTTGCTAATCTGAGGTACATACTTTAGTATAAAATATGATGAAATCATCACAAACTCCATAACAACCATTAAAGTCAATTTTGAATGAAGATGGACATACCATAGTAACCAGATAAGTTTCCAGATCTGGACACTATGAATGATTTGTGTGTGACATTACTTGTTGACTGAAATTTGTGAATCTTATGACATCTTGGTTGTTTTACAGAGAATCAGATTCATCATTTTGAACATGATTTCACTTGCTCTGTTTTTTCAACTAAATACAATCAACCTTAGTATCAATGAATTTTGAGCTGAACTGTTATGTCAAATTGATTGTTAGATCGAATTTGACTGTCCAAGCTCAGATACCAATTGTTAGGATCTGAGGCTGTCATGGTTGTGCTTGTTTGTAAGAATTTGACAAATCAATGAATATAAAACAATGTAAAGTGCAGCGGAAATGGAAGCAAACTTTGTAAACACAATCAAAGAAGAGAATAGTTTGATAAATACATGCTTTCTCATTAAGTTGAATGATTACAATGAAAATCAAAAGATTAACAAGCATGCTTACATATCTAAACTCCCCCTCAGCCTGATACTTCAAGGTTGGATGCACAAGATGAAAGGATTGGACTAAAGAAGAAGAATCCTCTCAGTCAATCAAATGTAAAAGTACAGAGTACTGTTACTTTTATAGACAGTCCAAACCACTGAAGCATCTCAGCTGACGTCACCATGAAAGTGACATCTAACAACCTAACAAACTCTATCTACTGATCTATACAACTACTGCTTTGCTAACTACTGATATTGCATAATATTACATAAGATGAATAAAACTGCTGCTGCATCATTCCACTGCTGTGAACCCAACAGTACTTGTCATGATCAGCAGTGCTTGACTCAAGGCAGCAGATTGAACAGCAGGGATTTTAGTCTTCATCAGTCCTTGAGTAGGACAGCAGTTGTAGGTAAGCAGATGTTTATAGAGGCAGTACTTTGGAGCATATCAGATGTTTGAGCCACTTTCAAGGGGAAAGCAAAGTGTAAACTGCTGCTTATTGTGAGTCCACTGTTGTGATCCGGTTTTGGCTTTCATTATCTGTTCCTCTGGTAGGGTTTAATCCCAACAGTGGTAAATCATCAAATAATCCAAATCTTAGCAATTTTACTTCAAATTTCTACTTAGGGTTTATTCCTAAGCAATCACACTTCATTAATTCGACCATAGCCTCTACGATTCATACATAGATCGCATCATGCAAGGTTAACTAATTTTCACAACTTGATGAATGTTAGAAATCCGACATACCTTACGATCCCCTTGACTTGGTGATCGTTTATATGTATTCAAATCCAACTTTGGCCTTCGATTGATCCTCCAATTTGAAGATTTGTTGAGTTTAGGGTTTGAGCTCCTTAGAGCATTCCCCTGGTCCCATACGTACACACACATGTGTTTGTGTGTGTTTTTTATTTTGTTTTAATAAATAAACTTTTCCAATTATCTAACTTTGGTCCCTCAAGTTTGGTTAATTATTAAGCAGGTTACAACCTACTTATTTCCAATCCTTATTCCCTCTTTTTAACCGGGTCAAACATCCCTAGTTAATTTAGTGGGTTCGGGGAATTTTATGACTAGGTTTATTTTAAGTGTCGTTGACTCGGGCCTTTTATCCATTTTATTTCCTTCAAATCTTTTATTCACTTTTTATTTAATATAAGGATTATTTATTTAAATCCTAATATTTACCGGTGTGACACCCCAAAAATGAAAAACTTTATATTAGAATTATAAAGTATAAATAAACAAGAATTCACTAACTAGGAATTTTTAACCTAGTTAACTACAAATCTAGAAGTAACTTATGATGGGGTTAAAAACAACCAAACATTAAATAGAAACGAAAGATGAGGGGCCTATGTTGCTAAACTTGAAACTTAAATTCATAAAACAAAAAAATTAAAATACACCAAACACACTTTGAGTGTGTCTGGTCGTACAAGAAGCAGGAGGGCGACAAGGGTTCTTCACCAAACCCTAACTCTCACAAAAATTGATCAATTGAAGGTTCAATTCAGCCCAAAATCGAAATATGAACATAGATTAGTGATCCTCGTCACAAGGGGGTTACAAGGTATGTAAAATCTGACGTTAATTCTCTGTTGAAAATTCTAATGAATTTAGGAAATATGAAAATTTATGATGCATGTTTGTTATTTGGGTAGATTAGAAAGGATAAAGTGTCTAGGAGCAAAACCTAGACAACAATATGTGAAATCATGATAAAATTCTGGAAATTTCATAAACACAATGAAGGTGATTCATGGGTTTTACAAGATAAAGATGAATACTAGGGTTTAGAGTGATTATTCTAGTGTAATTTGATCATAGAAAGTAATTTCAGAAAAAGTATGATATTTAAATGCTATATGAAAGCTTCATTGATGTTATGTTTAGCTAAATAGCAAGCTATGAACTTAAATATGAATAACATAAGATTCTGCCCTTATAGTGTTTGTGGAAATGCCTCAAAGAAGGCTTCAAACTGAAATTCAAAGTCGAAACGCATAATTTTGATAATTTGACAAATTATGCGATATATGATTGAAAATGGAGTTATAAATACAAAGTGATTGAACTCTATAGGAAAGGAAGCCGGAGCTACGAGCGGACAAGCCGGTGTAGACGCACGATTAAAGGGTGCGCTTTGAAGGTATGTAACTTGATTCGTTACATTTGAGTAAATTTTGATATTTAGCTTATATGTAGTTGGATTGTGTATTAAAAGTCGAGTTAGATTCAAGCGATGATATTCGCTATGTCGAATAATAAGTCAAGAATCTGGTTAGACCTCGTTGGTAGTCATCAAAATGGAGAATTCCTTAGATGAGCCAAACGGGTCGAATAACCAAGTAAGGCATGGTAAGACATTGTGGTATGGTTACTCGGTCTCTTGTCATTATTGAAAACTGACATATTAGAATACGAGGGTTAAACTTGTTGATTGTAGGATTGAAATCCGAGAATGTAACACCTCGAAAAAAATTTCGTCCAATAATGTCTTGACACGTGTCATAAGGTTCCGGTATGTGAAAACATACTTTAGAGGGACTAAAAGTGACAAACAGTGAAAATTATGGAACGTAAGGGTCCAAAGTGTCAACAATGGATAATTAGACTCTATGATAACCCTACATAATGTTTATAACATTAAACGGATGGTTCATGGATCATACGACGCAGAAATTGCACCAAAGTGAGGAATTTCAAACTATAGGGGCCAAAAGTGTCAACATGTTTAATTTATACCTCTGAGTGAACTTTTGGCAGACCCGAAGCTTTATAATGCTAAAATATACTCACTAGAATATGTGGTAAAAATTTCATGAAGTTTCGTCAACGTATGAGAAAGTTATGGCCAAAACCGTACTTAAGGGACTAAAAGCGTCAACGTCGAATTTCATGGCTTTTCGGTTGAGCGCAAAGTTATCCGAGGACATTTCCATGTTGGTAAATGTCCCAAGGTTCTTAAAAACCAAGTTTGGGGGTTTACGAGTCAAAATAAGTAGCCGAGACATCGCGTGCAAGGACAGGGACCAAATCTGCCAATGTTTGAAAGTTTTTGGGCCTGCAGACCCCAGGCGACCCGCCTGGGAATCCTTAGGCGGGCCGCGTGAGACTATCAGAAGCAAAATTTCACGAAAATTGCAATTCTGGTCCGAATTTGAAGTGCATAACAGCTCATGGCACCTCCAAAAGCTCCAATAAACATCCTTGCATGCCTATGGCAACAGTAACCTATCCTCAACCTCTGATTTCCTCTTTAAAACAGATCGAAGATCATTTCTTTGGCATTTCCTTTGTGATCAAGAACTCTCAAATTGCAAGGACAGCTCTCAAGACTTCTTCAGGAGCTTTCTGATCATCAAGGCAACATCCTAGTGTTAACTAAGCTTCATTAGGACCTTTGTAAGCCTCTATAACATTCTATAATTCGTTCTTGCATTGATTAATTGCTAAAAGTCAAACCGTTGTTCTTGAACTTTGACTTTTCGATTAAACGAGTTCGACTCTGTCATTTCTCAAATTGAAACCACTGATGTGTTGGTATTTATGTGGGAAACAAACCCTCAAAAGGGTATTCTCTGATTCCCACCATATGCATGCTAATTGTCGAGTCAAACTTGTTTCTAAAAAGTCAACAGAAGTTGTTTTTGCAAAAATAAGCTTAGATGATAATGCAAAGGACATGCAATCTGTTTGATCGTCATAAATAACTTGTAATACATGTAAGAATATGTTTTATCATAATAAACTCGACAATCTATAGTATAAATACGAATCGGAACCGAAAGTCTTATAAAACGACTATTTCGTAGACTATCGATTCGGATTCGTACATGCATGTTTGAGATCTGTATTGGAGAGTATTTTTGACCATTTTTATTTTGGTAAAACTTTCTGGAATTTTTGTTGATTAAGTCTATGCTTAGCCGATTCATTTGCATGTTTCCGATTATGCTTAAAAGTTGACTATTTTGCCCTTTTTGATATAAAACGTGATTTTTGGAAAAGTGAAAGAGTAGAAATCTTTATTTCTAATATATAGACTTGCACCGAAAATTTCGGATCAGTTGGTGGTCCAGATTTCGAGTTATGGCCATTAGCGTAAAACTATATCTTAAAGTTACATAAACGGCCCTTTTCGTGTATAACCTATTTCTGGCCACGTTTTGATACAAAACTTTTTACCGACTGATGTTATATAATATTTTGGGATTTTTGATGATTTTTATTTAATTTTTAGCTGATCGTATCTTAGATCGCTTAGTTATTTCGGTTTGTGTCGGTTTTGACCATTTAAGCCATAAAATGAGTTTCATACATTCTTTTGACCCGAAAACTTTTCTACTGATTTTATATGTTAAATAAACTATTTTGAGCCTTCTGGAAATATAAAAATCTCAGCTTTCATATATAAACCCGGAAACGGCTCTAAATCGCATTTTTAGCGTTTTAAGCGCATAGTAAGCGTTATACTCGTTTTAAACATATAAGACTTATACCTACTGATGTAATTTGCATATTTTCATATGATAACAGTAAGTATAATATTTTGAACTCAGATTTCCAGTTTTGGCATTTTTAGCCCTTGTGAAATTACTAAAATACCCCTACGGTGCATAGTTTGGTTTAAATGATAGATTTGATATATGGGTCATACCCTACTGTTATAACATGTTAAATTAAATATATTTTCTGTATAAACCAGACCAGAAACTCAGATTTCTAAATTGACTCTTCTATAATCTTTTAAAAGACCAAAATGCCCTTATAAGGCATAAATTGAGTTTAAAATTATTCCGGGCAATATAGAACATAACTTACTGATATTATATCATATTTAAAGCATGTTATCTCAGGGAACTTGCATATGGCCCTTTTTGCCTACCCGTAACGCTCTTTTAGCGCTCGGTTCGGTTTATGTAACTAGTTTGCATAAATTGACCGAATCGTGCCAAACGTTATCATTTTTGTCTCAAAATCCAGAATGTATTTAGTATACCCATATTATACAAGTATTCAAACTTGTCGGGTCTAGATCACGTTCTATCCGGTCTTCGCTTAATCGTGCGCTTGAACCGTATATTTCCTTAAAACTAACTGGTCTAAGCTTAGGCTTAATTAAAGACCCGTTAGTATTCTAATTGGTTATTTATACCATCGTTCCAGACTAGAGCTTTCCGGTAAATTGTACCTACGCTTACTTAGGAATACGACTGAGTTATTATTCTTGCTATTTAAGACAGGAGCTAGCTCAGGTAAATACTTTTAACTTGTTTTCCCTTATACGGGCTTGGGATACGGTATTATAAAAATACCGCTTGGTCGGGTGTAGAAACTGTTTAATCGGAGATGATTAAATTGCATAATCCCGTTTTAATCTGTGTTGATTGACAACAAATAACATTGGGGGTTAATGACCGTGTCCTGGATATCCTTGGCTCATTTTAAAAAGTGAATGGCCACGACGTAAGCACAAGGTGTAGACAGAACACCTCCTGTTGCATATGTATAACGTATACTCACTCGTGAGATTATCTTCTTGTGAGATTATATTTGTGGTGTGTCGATTAATCTTGTCCGGCTTGTATTGTATAATCACCGGCCCTAAATGTTGGACAACCATGTAAATCGGATACAAGATTTTTATTAATAAAATTGTCCCAAGTATAAAGATTAATTTTGCCTCTGTGCATTTTAATCAATGTGTCAAGATATTTTGTGCCGTTTGCACTCGAATCACTTTTCAAACTCTTTTTCCAAAATGAGTCAGTTACTTGTACTTACCAGTGTAAACTGACGTATTTTCCAAAAGGTTAAGTGACAGGTACTATGCGTAATTGGCTGGGAGCTCGGGGCGTCACTAGGGAATCTTGCAAGTCCTAGATGCCTAAAGTCTATTGAACAGTTTTCTATTATTGATCCGCCTGTGGATCCTTTACCTTCCGTTGTAATACTTTGACATTACTTATATTCGGAATGTAATATATTTATCTTTTGCTTCCGCTGTGCATTATTATATTGTGTTGTTTGTCTATGATGACGCCAACTACGGCACTATACTCCCCACCGGGCCCACTGGTGACACGTGGAAAATTGGGGTGTGACAGAGAACTTGATGCAAGTAAACGAACAAATCAAACCAAACATAACATTCCAGCGTCTACCGTAAATTACGGTATGTACCGTAATTTACGGTAGAGACCAAAAGGTTACGGTGGGTTTCATCTGTGTTACGGTGGAACCAGAACTTCCCAGAAGCTACCGTAACTTACGGTATCTACCGTAAGTTACGGTAGAGCTTAGAAATAAATGATAAATTTTGTATTTCTTTGTTAATCGAATCCGTTTTAAACGTAGTTTCGAATATGTATTATTTCTAAGTATTCTGATACTAATGTTAAATGTAAACATTTCAGGTTTAGGTATTTAAAGATTTCGGATGACGGTCAAGCTAGCTTTTGAAGAACCGAACACGAACTCTTGAAGCTTCCGCATAAATTAACTCTGTCTTAACAATGATATGATGTAAACCGTTTATGAAACAACGTATGGATGTTTTAATTAGTCGGTTGATAACTAACGTTTGTAACCTTAGAACTTGGTTTTTGAAATTAAGGTTTTAATTAGTCACCTTTTGTATAAAACCTTATGAATTATTACTAAATTTAAGTAGAAATTTTAAGGGTGTTACAAGTTGGTAATCAGAACTCAAGGTTGTCAATAAGTGTTCGGTTCAAGCTTGATCAAGCATCCGGTAAGAGTTAATCGTTTAAGTAAATTTAGAAAATATAGAAATAAATCATGAACAAATATGCATGAAAAAGAGTGTGTAAGCTCACTCAAACACAAGAAATGAATGAAACAAGAACGATTGAATCAAGTTATGAACTTGATTGAATCAAAACAAGTAAAGCATGTGTTATAAATGGAATGTTTTACAATATATGTAAACATTTCAGTAATAAAGATGGCGGATGAAGGTAAGGATGATGCGGTGCCAAGAGTCACCGGACAAATGAGGGAAGTGATTGCTGAAGAGGTTGGAAAGGCAATCGAAAACAGTTTGTCGGGCTTTATTGATAGAATTCAAAACACAGTTTTATCAATAGTAGACGAGAGAATCAAGAAATTGGAAGATGATTCGAATTTAGCAAAGGAAAAGCTAGGAGGACGAAAGCCTTGTTCATACAAGGAATTCATGGCATGTAAACCACCAATATATAATGGGGAAGTTGATCCAATAGTGTGCCAACGATGGCTAAGTGATATCGAAGGGGTATTCGAGAGGACCCATTGTGACGAAGATGACTACGTAGCCTTTGGTACGGGTCAACTGAGTCAAGCGAAAGATTGGTGGGATAACAAAAAGAGAGAGATTGGTAGTGGAGCTGCCAAGGTCATGACATGGGAAGAGTTCAAGACGCCATTCCTTAAACACCACAGCCCTAAGGCGGTCATTAATAGAATCAAAGAAGAGTTCATGCAACTCAGGCACAAAGGTGAGAGCATAGACAAGATCACGGCAACATTTATGGATAAGATGAAATTTTCCAACGACTTGGTGACAAACGAAGAACAAAAGATATACTACTACCATAACATGTTGAGTGCTGAGTATAGGGAGTTTATCACCACTTCAAAATATGAGACCCTTACCGAGATCATAAATGCTGCTCGGGAAAGGGAGATCGAACTGAAAAAGAGCATTGAACGGGGTGAACGGAGGGCACAAGATGTAAATCCAAGCCCTACCAAGAAAGCACGAACAAATGAAACAGCAAAGAAATCAGATGCAAAAGGTGGGTCGCCAAGTTGCAAAATTTGCGGGAAGGGTCATAAAGGCGAATGTCGCTTCAAGGATAAGCCTTGTCCCATATGCCGAAAAACGGGACATATGGCTATATCATGCCCGGAG
This sequence comes from Helianthus annuus, assembly GCF_002127325.2. NCBI lineage: Eukaryota > Viridiplantae > Streptophyta > Magnoliopsida > Asterales > Asteraceae > Helianthus > Helianthus annuus. The sequence goes on from NC_035443.2 coordinate 166,506,347, forward strand.
AAAGTGACTGTTTGTTACAATTGTTACCGACCGGGTCACAAAAGATCGGAATGCCCGGAACTGGTTGGAAAGAAAGATGGGCAAGACTCGAAAGGTGAAACCCCGAAAGCAAAAGCAAGATCTTTCCAATTGACCGCTGCAGAAGCAAAGGTCGAACCTGAAGTGGTCTCAGGTATATTTACTGTAAACTCGATTCCCGCACGTGTGTTATTTGATACGGGTGTGAATAAATCCTTTATTTCATATGGATTTATTCGACATCCTTCATTTGTTCTAACAAAATTGGCTATGCCTTTAGAAGTAGAGATAGGTGATAACAAGAGCTTTATTGTTTGTGATGTATGTGAAAACTGTAAATTGAGCATTGATGATGAAGAATACACGATAGATTTGATCCTGATGTCGATGGGGGAATTTCAAGTCATTGTAGGGATGGATTGGTTGTCCCGATTCCACGCAAAAGTAGTTTGTTTCCGAAAGGAAATAAAACTAACGTCTCCTAGTGGAAAACACGTTACGATATATGGTGAAAAAGGAGGTAACCCGGTGGTGTGCTCGATACTAGAAGCTCACAAACTTATAAAGCACGGATGCAAGGGCTTCATGGTATACGCAAGCGAATCAGAGAAAGGGTCCCTCAAAATTGGAGACATGCCGGTGGTGCGGGATTATGAAGATGTGTTCCCGGAAGAATTACCGGGAATACCACCAGAACGGGAAGTGGAGTTCGGGATCAAATTGATTCCGGGCGCCAAACCCGTGGCAAAGGCGCCATATCGACTCGCGCTGTCAGAACTACAAGAACTGATGTCTCAAATCCAAGAATTGCTCGACAAAGGGTTTATCCGACCGAGTGTGTCCCCGTGGGGCGCACCAGTCCTATTTGTGAAAAAGAAGGACGGTAGTATGCGTATGTGTATCGATTACCGAGAGTTAAACAAACTCATGGTGAAGAATCGATACCCACTCCCAAGAATTGACGATTTGTTTGACCAGCTACAGGGGGCAAGTTGGTTCTCCAAGATTGATCTCAGATCTGGTTATCACCAATTGAAGGTTAAAGAGGAGGACGTACCGAAGACGGCCTTTCGTACACGGTACGGGCATTATGAGTTCCTTGTAATGCCCTTTGGGTTGACTAATGCACCCGCGACTTTCATGGACCTCATGAACCGGGTTTGCAAGCCAATGTTGGATAAGTCAGTCATCGTGTTTATCGATGATATTTTGGTGTATTCGAAAAGCGAAGCGGAACATGCACATCACTTACAAGAGGTGTTGGAGACACTTAGATGAGAAAGGTTGTATGCAAAATTCTCTAAGTATGCCTTTTGGTTACGAGAGGTACAATTTCTTGGCCACATCATAAGTGCCGACGGAGTATTGGTGGATCCGTCAAAGATCGAGGCCGTGTCAAAATGGAATCCTCCGAAGAACCCTTCGGAAATTAGAAGCTTTTTGGGGCTTGCGGGATACTATAGGAGATTCATCCAAGATTTCTCCAAGATTGCGTCGCCACTAACAAAACTAACTCGGAAAGAGGAAAAGTTCATTTGGGGTGTCGAACAAGAAAGAGTGTTTCAAGCGCTGAAAGAGAAGTTAACTCAAGCTCCAGTATTGACGTTGCCAGATGGGGTCGATGACTTGGTGGTTTATTCGGATGCTTCACTATCGGGGCTCGGATGCGTTTTGATGCAACGAGGCAAAGTTATAGCTTATGCCTCGAGGCAATTAAAGATACACGAGAAGAAATATCCCACGCACGATCTCGAGTTTTTGGTGTATTCGAAAAGCGAAGCGGAACATGCACATCACTTACAAGAGGTGTTGGAGACACTTAGATGAGAAAGGTTGTATGCAAAATTCTCTAAGTGTGCCTTTTGGTTACGAGAGGTACAATTTCTTGGCCACATCATAAGTGCCGACGGAGTATTGGTGGATCCGTCAAAGATCGAGGCCGTGTCAAAATGGAATCCTCTGAAGAACCCTTCGGAAATTAGAAGCTTTTTGGGGCTTGCGGGATACTATAGGAGATTCATCCAAGATTTCTCCAAGATTGCGTCGCCACTAACAAAGCTAACTCGGAAAGAGGAAAAGTTCATTTGGGGTGTCGAACAAGAAAGAGCGTTTCAAGCGCTGAAAGAGAAGTTCACTCAAGCTCCAGTATTGACGTTGCCAGACGGGGTCGATGACTTGGTGGTTTATTCGGATGCTTCACTATCGGGGCTCAGATGCGTTTTGATGCAACGAGGCAAAGTTATAGCTTATGCCTCGAGGCAATTAAAGATACACAAGAAGAAATATCCCACGCACGATCTCGAGTTGGCTGCGGTGATATTTGCATTCAAAATATGGAGGCACAACTTATACGGGGTAAAGTGCACCATATTCACCGATCACAAGAGCTTGAAATACTTCTTCGATCAGAAGGAGTTGAGTATGCGACAAAGGCGATGGCTAGAAACGGTGAAGGATTTCGACTGTGAAATACACTATCACCCCGGAAGGGCAAACGTGGTGGCGGATGCCCTATGCAGAAAGACAGATTATGCTCCGATACGAGTACAATCATTGCAACTCATCGTGACCTCGGGTTTACTTGAACGAATCCGAGAGGCACAAGATGAAGCAGTAAAGATGGAAAACTGGAAGAAGGAAAGGATTGTTGGCCAAGTTAAGGATCTCGAAGTAGGAAACCACGGTTTGAAAACGCGTTTCAATAGAATTTGGGTTCCTAACACATGTGGAGTTAAAACGCTTCTATTAGATGAAGCTCACAAGTCCCGTTATTCCATCCATCAGGGAGCGACCAAGATGTATAATGATTTAAAACAAAACTATTGGTGGCCCGGGATGAAAAGAGATATTGTGAAACATGTGGAAAAGTGTTTGACCTGCTTGCAAGTCAAAGCGGAGCACCAGAAACCATATGGTAAGTTACAACCATTGGACATCCCAGTTTGGAAATGGGAACAAATCACCATGGATTTGTTAACCAAATTGCCCAAAACTAACCGCGGGTTTGATGCTATCTGGGTAGTCGTGGACAGATTGACGAAAAACGCACATTTCATTCCGATTCGTGAGACTTATACATCCGAGAAGATGTCGGAGGTATACATCAATGAAATTATAGCAGGACATGGCGTACCGATATCCATTTTGTCAGACTGAGATACTCAGTTTACTTCGAAATTTTGGCATGAATTTCAAGAACAAATGGGAACCAAACTGTTCATTAGCACTGCTTACCATCCACAAACGGATGGGCAGAGTGAAAGAACAATACAAACGTTGGGAGATATGCTACGGGCTTGCATTATCGACTTCGGGGGTAGTTGGGATGTCCATCTACCCTTGGTCGAATTTTCATATAACAATAGCTATCACGCGAGCATTCAGATGGCCCCGTATGAAATGTTATATGGTAGAAAGTGTCGAACTCCAGTATGTTGGGGAGAAGTGGGTCCACGAGGGCTAGCGCCTATTGATGTAATCCGAATTACGAATGAGAAAATCGACATGGTCCGAACTCACCTAAAGGCGGCTCAGGATCGACAAAAGTCGTACGCGGACAAACAAAACAGGCCGATTGAATTTCAAGTGGGCGATAAAGTAATGCTAAAAGTATCGCCGTGGAAAGGAGTAATACGATTCAGAAAAAGAGGGAAGTTGAGCCCAAGATTTATTGGGCCATTCAGAATCACCGAGCGGGTTGGCAAAGTGGCGTATCGTCTCGAATTACCTGAGGAGTTGAGTGGGATTCACAGCACATTCCACGTGTCACATCTCCGAAAATGTTTAGCGGACGAAACTGCTCATATCCACTACGATGATATCGAGGTGGATAACAGGCTCAACTATGCGGTAAAACTGATTGCGATTTTAGATCGTAAAGAGAAGAGTTTGAGGAACAAAGTAATTAAGCAAGTCAAGGTCAAATGGGAGCATAGGAAGGGTTCGGACACTACGTGGGAGTCCGAAGAGGAGATGCGACGTCTCCACCCTACCTTATTTGGTACGTACTTTGGTTTCGGGGACGAAACCCTTTTTAAGGGGGGTGGACTTGTAACACCCCGAAAATGTAAAACTTTATATTAGAATTATAAAGTATAAATAAACAAGAATTCACTAACTAGGAATTTTTAACCTAGTTAACTACAAATCTAGAAGTAACTTATGATGGGGTTAAAAACAACCAAACATTAAATAGAAACGAAAGATGAGGGGCCTATGTTGCTAAACTTGAAACTTAAATTCATAAAACAAAAAAAAAATTAAAATACACCAAACACACTTTGAGTGTGTCTGGTCGTACAAGAAGCAGGAGGGCGACAAGGGTTCTTCACCAAACCCTATCTCTCACAAAAATTGATCAATTGAAGGTTCAATTCAGCCCAAAATTGAAATCTGAACATAGATTAGTGATCCTCATCACAAGGGGGTTACAAGGTATGTAAAATCTGATGTTAATTCTCTGTTGAAAATTCTCATGAATTTAGGAAATCTGAAAATTTATGATGCATGTTTGTTATTTGGGTAGCTTAGAAAAGATAAAGTGTCTAGGAGCAAAACCTAGACAACAATATGTGAAATCAGGATAAAATTCTGGAAATTTCATAAACACAATGAAGGTGATTCATGGTTTAGAATGATTATTCTAGTGTAATTTGATCATAGAAAGTGATTTCAGGAAAAGTATGATGTTTAAATGCTATATGAAAGCTTCATTGATGTTAAGTTTAGCTAAATAGCAAGCTATGAATTTAAATATGAATAACATAAGATTCTGCCCTTATAGTGTTTGTGGAAATGCCTCAAAGAAGGCTTAAAACTGAAATTCAAAGTCGAAACGCATAATTTTGATAATTTGACAAATTATGCGATATATGATTGAAAATGGAGTTCTAAATACAATGTGATTGAACTCTATAGGAAAGGAAGCCGGAGCTACGAGCGGACAAGCCGGTGTAGACGCACGATTAAAGGGTGCGCTTTGAAGGTATGTAACTTGATTCGTTACATTTGAGTAAATTTTGATATTTAGCTTATATGTAGTTGGATTGTGTATTAAAAGTCGAGTTGGATTCAAGTGATGATATTTGCTATGTTGAATAATAAGTCAAGAATCTGGTTAGACCTCGTTGGTAGTCATCAAAATGGAGAATTCCTTAGATGAGCCAAACGGGTCGAATAACCAAGTAAGGCATGGTAACACATTGTGGTATGGTTACTCGGTCTCTTGTCATTATTGACAACTGACATATTAGAATACGAGGGTTAAACTTGTTGACTGTAGGATTGAAATCCGAGAACTTGATGCAAGTAAACGAACAAATCAAACCAAACATAACATTCCAGCGGCTACCGTAAATTACGGTATGTACCGTAATTCACGGTAGAGACCAAAAGGTTACGGTGGATTTCATCTGTGTTACGGTGGAACCAGAACTTCCCAGAAGCTACCGTAACTTACGGTATCTACCGTAAGTTACGGTAGAGCTTAGAAATAAATGATAAATTTTGTATTTCGTTGTTAATCGAATCCGTTTTAAACGTAGTTTCGAATATGTATTATTTCTAAGTATTCTGATACTAATGTTAAATGTTAACATTTCCGGTTTAGGTATTTAAAGATTTCGGATGACGGTCAAGCTAGCTTTTGAAGAACCGAACACGAACTCTTGAAGCTTCCGCATAAATTAACTCTATCTTAACAATGATATGATGTAAACCGTTTATGAAACAACATATGGATGTTTTAATTAGTCGGTTGATAACTAACGTTTGTAACCTTAGAAGTTGGTTTTTGAAACTAAGGTTTTAATTAGTCACCTTTTGTATAAAACCTTATGAATTATTACTAAATTTAAGTAGAAATTTTAAGGGTGTTACAACCGGGTTACTTTTACCGCAAACGGTATTTTACCCGTCTTTTAGTATTAACGGGGTTTGATTACCAAACCCGTTTTCGGGGTGTTACAGCAATGCACCAAAAACACAAAGAAATGTCTTATTTCTAAAACGCAATGACCAGAAAACACAAAGAAATGTCTTATTTCTAAAACGCAATAGCCTAAAAACACAAAAGAAATTGTACTTTCTAAAACACAATGGACTGAATGTGTTTTACCTAAAACGGAATACACCAAAAACACAAAGAAATGTCTTATTTCTAAAACGCAATGGCAAGAAAACACTTAAAATGACTTTTTTTTCTAAAACGCAATAGCCTAAAACACAAAAGAAAGTGTACTTTCTAAAATGCAATGGACTCAAAACACATAAAAATGTGTTTTACCTAAAACACAATGCACCAAAAACACAAAGAAATGTTTTATTTTTAAAACGCAATGTCCAGAAAAGACTTAAAATGTCTTTTTTCTAAAATGCAATGGCTAGAAAACACATAAAAATGTCTTATTTCTAAAATGCAATGGCCTAAAAACACAAAAGAAACTGTTCTCTCTAAAACGCAATGAACGGAATACACATAAAAATGTGTTTACCTAAAACGCAATTACTAAAAACACTTCAAAAATGTTTTATTTCTAAAACGCAATGACCAGAAACTATTGTTCATAGAACCAGAAACTGTCTAAAACGCAATGACCAGAAACTGTTGTTCACAGAAACTAGAAACTGTCTAAAACGCAATGACCAGAAACTGTTGTTCACAGAACCAGAAACTGTCTAAAACGCAATGACCAGAAACTGTTGTTCACAGAACCAGAAAAATGAGGTAATTTCTGGAAAATTAAATTTTCTGATGCATTTTTATTAAAGAAGCTCGACCCCAGCCAGGGGCTCTGCCCCTTGGACCCTGCAACCAGGGACGCTGCCCCCGGACCCCCGCCAAGATCGTAAAACGCAATGACTAAATCAAAAGCCCAGATCATAAAAATGATATTAAAGAATTTCTTACATGGATCGAAGCCGATTTCTTCAACGATTGACGAAATTTGAATGATAGAAACACTTATCAGCGATCAAATTGAACGGATTGAGTGATTATCTTCAAAATCACGGGAAAAAACAAGATTTTGAATGAAATTAAACTAGATTTTCTTCAAAAAAAAACCTGAAGAACACGTTGATCGGGTGTTTGAATCATTGATTGATGACGAAAATCACACTATAATGTAGTGATTATTGAGATAGTAAGTGAAGAAAAGGTTGAAGATGGTGGGTTTTGAAAATGGTGGTTTTTTAAGTTATTGGGGAGAAGAAGGAAGAAGAAAGGATAGGATTGACTAAAATACCATTTCTCTTTATTATAAATTTTGTCACATGTCTTAATCCTATTGCTTCCTATCCTTACTAGCCAAAATAAACTTCCTATTTGATCCTCACCCTCATTATATAATTATTAATCAATTATTGGTTAATCATTACATAATCATTGGTTTTTATAATATATTTTAACAATAATAGTAAATAATAATAATAATAATAATAATAAGTATTCTTTTAAAATAATAAAAAAGAGGATTATTTTATAATTAAAAAAAATTGTTTGTGATAACGGTTTTGACAGATTTTTGAGGTGCAGTTCAGAAAGCGGGTTCATTCGATCTTGTGCAAAGTGTTTGAGTCAGCGAGTGCACGGATTCTCGTTTTGGTTTATGTTTTGAGGTGAAGAACAAAAGTGTCAACTACCCACCGAAATTATGGCATTCATGTTTCACAAACCCGTGGCTCAAGGAATTACTGCTAAAGATATAAATTCTGTTTTCTGTACTCCTGAATGTCGTGGTAAAGTTGAGGCATACCGGTTACACAACGCTGATTTGATCCAAGATTATATTATAACGACATAAAAAGACAAAATTTAACTTTATTAAAAACGGAAAAGCTTTATAAAGAAAAAATTAAAGCTCAAAAGAAAGATATCGCAAAATTGAAAGAGGATCTTAGCGTTAAAAGCTGTAACTATGAGTATGATAAAGTGATCATGAATAATTTGATCAAAGAGCTAGAAAAGATCAAGTTAAAATAACAAATAAATGAAATTAATATCAAAAAATATGATACCTCTAGCAAACTGGTCAAAGATATTTGTGATATTTAGTTAGAGTATAAGAACAAAAAAGGGTGTGGTTTGGGATATAATAAAGTGCATCCACCATTTAACCACAACTACACCTACATGCCTTATACGGTGGAGGAGTCCATAAGAGCTGATACTATGACTTACGGTCCAAAAATTGATGAGACATCTATCAAAAATGAGACCGTTGAAGAACGAACAGATCAGCTAATTACGTTTATTTCTCCTTCTATGAATGATAATAATGCTTCGTCTTCCCCTGCAGATGAAGTAAAAGTTGAAGATGTAGTTGTGAGTGAACAAGCATCAGAGTAGAGTCTGATTCCTCTGAAAATTCAACAAATGAAACTAATCCTGATCATGTTTTCGAATACTTTGTTTCATTTTTGAGTTCTCTGTCTTCTTTTAGGTCTGATGGTCTGGACGAAAACATTGATGCTTGTGTAACAGAGACTGAATCGGCAAATGAAACGAATGAGCCAGGTGAACCATCTGATTCCAAATGCGAATCATCTGAAGCAGCTGATTCTGAGAAATTGGAATCACTTGATTCTAGTGGATTCAGCTCAAAGGTGTCATGTGCAGAACCATCTTGTGTTGAAAATTTGTCAAATGTTTCAGCTGAAGTTTCTGCTAATGTTTCTGGTGTTTTATCCGATAAACCAGAACTCTCTGATTCTATCAACTCTGATGACATGAAGGATGAAGAGAAGACTGACGTGAACAAGGCTCCAAGTACACAAGCTGAACAATCTGAACCTTCTGTTAGTGATGAAAAGGTTCAGATCAAGCAACAAGAGCCGAAGCGAGCAGGTAAAGGACGCGAAAAGAAGAAGTCTAAAAGTCAAAGACAACCTTGCTCTCCACGGTCCTCAACGGGCAGCAATAGTCCGCAAAAGGCTCATTTTGTTAAGCTAGTCAGTAATGGCAAATGTGAGAAATTTGCTTTTGACTGAGCTAACAAAGATTTTGGAAAGATTGGTGAGATTTCTGAATAAGACTTGCAGTCTAAACAATACAAGAAGAATGAAAAGAAATCTCCACAACAAAAGGCCCCTGCAAACGACAAGGATAGGCATCCAAATTCATCATCATTTACAAGAAATGTGCAAGGAAAACAAGCATAGAAATGATCGGTTCATCCTTCAGAGCCTGCAAGAGCTACACAAGCTGATCAGAATGCCTTCTACTTGAAGAGACAAACATGTTTCAATTGCGGCATTGCTGGTCACATTGCTCGAAACTGCACACATTGTCCCTACGTACCCTATTATATGCAAAATCAGAGGGTTACACCAACCGAAGGCAACAAACACGTTTGTTAAACCGAAATAGATTTGGAAACCCAAATCCAAGGCAGCAACGTCTCTAATCCTTAAAACGAAAGGGGACTTGTGTTTGAAGGAAGTGTCTTACTTTGATGCTTCAGGTAAACCTAGGACCACAATGGCCTGGGTACCATGTCTTACTAGTCACCTTACTTTACAGGAACAGCTAAGGAGGAGCTATTGACAATCTCTGGAATGTTGATAGCAGTTGTTCTAGAGACAAAACGGGGAACATTTCACTGTTGCAAAAAGTTCAAATTTTTTTTACAGATGATATGTTTCCTTTAGAGGAGATAAGAGAAGTAAGAACTGATCAGCAAAAGATACCGTTTAAATTCAGTACTTTGATTTGAATTTGATTAGTCCTCAATCTAATGACGGAACGGTTAAGCAAAAATATTTTTCTCTTTTTCTTAGTTTATAAATTTGTACATAAAATGTCCTTTCTCTAGTAAATGGTAAATTTACGCATAAGATTTATGAACAAATTTAGGGGGGGAGGGACATATAGGTAGATATATAGTTTAGGGGGAGAAAAGACATAAAATATAAAAAGAGTTTGCTGTAAATATGTATTTTTTTAGGGGGAGAAAATGGAAAAAAAATACAAAAACATTAGAAAAATGAAAAAGCCAAAAAGAAAAATTGCATGATATGGGAAGTGAAATTAATGTTTGTGTTAAATGGTTTGACTAACACATGTAAGGTGCCATAGCTAGCTGAAAAGACTAGGATCTACTGTGATGTGTCAATAGGCTTGACGCTCAAAATGATAAAAGATACTAAGTGATATAAACATAACGAACTATTTACCATGTGGGTAACATACCGACGACGTATGATTTTTTGGTCTTAAATCTTGCGTTGATAGATAGCCAACATCTGAGGTTTCGGGTCTTTATATTGTTGAATCATCCGGGGATATCTTGGTTGTCCTTCTGTTGCATCCAGATTATATGCAAACCTAGACACAATCAGGATATCTTAAAAGATACCAAGAGGACAAAAACCCTAAGGAATCAAAATCTCAAAACGAGAAAATTCCAAATGCCCAAAGAGCCAAATTCGTACCAAAATGGTATTTGCCTCCCCTCGTTAGACACAATCATTGGTCGCTCTGCTGTACGAAAGTACTAACCTGTCACAATGGTCTAACGTTGTAAATCAAAAAGGATGACATCGGTATACTCACCTGTTACAATGAATCATTGTGCTTACCTTGATCGCGGGGGTATGCCTTGGAATGGGACACACGGGTATAATAGTATAATATTACCTTAAGCATATCACGAAGTTGAAAAATTGAAAGTTGAGAGTTAAAGTTTAAGTGGACAAACTTATTGATAATCGCATAGACCAGTTTGATTAGGCTCGTACTGAAAAGTGTTTCTTAGTCTACCTGAGAACGAATTTTGATCCCATTGCAATTGTATTTGTATATTATGGTAGTTGTTTATATTTTGAGTTCTTAATTGTTTTTAGTTCTTAAAAAAATAAAAAAAATTAGAAAAATTCAAAAATACAATAATAGTGTCTTGTTTTTCTATAAAATCAAAAATCCAAAAATAGAGTGTTTATTTGTTTTTCTTAAAATTAAAAATGTAACCATTCTTGAAGATTAGACTGATCATCAAAAGTTGAAAGAATTTAAATTGTGAAATCCGAGTACAAGTACTTGGATGTACCTAGTGTTCATATGGTACTCTCCCTGTTGCATAAGAAATGTTTGCTTATGAATTTATGAGCATGTGCAGAACTTGATTTCAAAAGAACAGGGGTTGACTAAGACTGAGATGCTGTTAGTTGCTCAAGAAGCCTGAAGCAGCACAACTACAAGATGTACCAGAGTCAGAAGAATCGGATACGAATTGTCGTCTGACAGTGATAGGGCATTTGAAGAAGTACCGTGAACCTGCTTGAAAGACAAAGATTGAAGAAGAAAAGAGCTGTTGAGAATCCTCCTCTCACATTCTTTTTAACTAGATTTTCAAGCAAAGCTGATCAAGATCCTGATATGAAGCTAACCACAAGAGCTGAAGAAAAGAGACCCAGTGCTGAGAGTTCAGAAGTCAAGAACTTCCACAACATCTGCAGCATAGCGACAACCATAGACTTCCTTGAAGACGTTGCTGAATTCATGCTATGAAGACAATTTGATGGCATCAGTCTAGGGGGAGATTGTTAGGCCCTAAAGTGTGAGACTGGCGCATCAAATTAATACAACGAGCGATGGTTACGAACTGGGCCTTACCGGGTTAGTTTATATTAGGTTGTGGACCTTTCTAGGTCACTTGGGCCAAGCTTTAGGCCATGTGGGCCAAGCAGGCCCAAGCGGAGCCCATGTGGGAAGTGGGCTTGTCTATGTATATAAACAAGTTTTTAACTTGTTTTAGGTTTTGAACCTCTTAGAGCCTCATTGTTTCATAAAGTTCTAGAGTGAGAGAGAGGAGATTCGATTGTGGTGTAGGAACTTGTACCAGACGGTTTTGCTAGTTGATAGTAATAGAATCATGTGCAAGTTTGAAAGGTAATTCGGTTTGTTCTTCATTTTTCATATTTTCAGTTTTTCTTGAATCTCATCAAGTTTGGATTCCGCACAAACTTTGGTGGTTGTTTGATGTCATTGAAAGATCCGTTTTTCGGGACTTACAATGGAGAAACTTGTCACACCCCTAATTTCCACGTGTCACCGGTGGGCCCGGTGGGGGAGTATCGTGACGTAATTGATATCATCATAGTCAAACAACACAAATTATAATGCACAGCGGAAGCATAAAGATAGATTTATTTCAACCAAACAAATGTAATATTCCAGTATCACAATGTAGCTGAAATAGATCCACAGGCGGATCAAAATAAAAAGGAGAAATTATTAAACAGATAATGGCATCCAAGCTTGCGAGACTCTAACGATGCTAAGGAGTCGCCAGCCTATTACGTGTAGAACCTGCACTTAATCTTTTTGGGGAAAATACGTCGGTTTACACTGGTAAATACAATTTAACTGACTCATTTTGAAAACATTTTAAAAATTGATTTGAATGCACATGGCACAAACTTTTTATAACTTGGGATAATTAATAAACTTTAATCTTGTAAAAGAATTACATGTCTTTTACCCACATAATTACCTACTTATAGGTATTTTTAATTCGAGATTTGACTGAGTAATTATGGACTAATCTCGAAGTCAAACCTTAATTACGATAGTTTGAGTTTTAGCTAATTAACTAAGCTAAAATGGATTAAGGATGATTAGGATCACTTACAATGGTCCTAAATAGGATTAGAGACTTAAGGGAGTCTTGGTTGCTGTCCAGAGAAGCTCCAAGGTGCTTGAACAAAAATGCAAGTGAGCAAGTCCAAATGATCACAACTCAAGTCCTTTTATAGTGAACCATATGGTCCAAGATCATGACATGCAACTCTACAATTGATGTGAGATGGTTCCAGGTGCCCCTATGTGGCTAAATACTGCCTAGCAAGTCCCTGGTTTCGAAAACCATCCATTTAAGTCGGTGTAACAGGCTGAATAGGCAGCTGTCCAAAACCTGCTGCCAGCGACAGCCTTACGGACCGTAAGCCTAAGCTCTTGCGGTCCGTATGCTCCTCTTGCGGACCGTATGCTGAAACAGTTACGGTCCGTAACCGACCTTTGCTGAAATCGCCCAGGTATGCACCTTACAGACCGTAAGTCATGACCCTTACGGTCCGTAACCGATGGTCAGAGGACAAAAATTTGCAAACTTTCAAGCCTTGACCATGCAATCATACAAGTCCGAATCCATGCCATCTTTTTCAGTTGTGGGACCTTCTTGCTCAGCCATTGCATGCTTGTATATCCCTTACATGTTTTCACTTCACTTGGATTCTTGTGGGAAGATGGAATTGACGGAAATACCAAGAACAAGTCTTGGATTCTCACAATTTATGATCTTGCTTAATTAGATTATTTCCAACTCCTTTTACAAGGATTTAATTCAGGATTCTTCTTGTAGTAACATTCTTAATAATCCAATTTCCAAATAAAGGATGGAATTTTATTTATTTAGAAACAACCGGTTAATATATCAGATGTTTATCAAACGATTTAAGGATCTTGGGATTTATAAATTTGGGTCGTTCAGAGGTGTTTTAATAACATGTCATCCTTGGGTCATTCAGAGGTATTTTTAATAACATGACGCCCTCTTAAAAATCCTACCATACATCTTTATATTTGATCCGGGTTCCTGACACGTTTGTCCCACATGACACGTGTCTTTATTTTATTGGACAGGAATTTTCGAGGTGTTACATCCTCACCCCCTTAAAAGAAATCTCGACCTCAAGATTTACTGAAATAATTGAGGGTATTTCTCTTTCATTATGGACTCTAACTCCCACGTGTACTCGGGACCTCTACGGGCGTCCCATTTGACCTTGACAATAGGCACATACTTCTTTCGAAGCTTCTTTACCTGTCGATCCTCAATTGCCACAGGTTTTTCCGCAAATTTCAAGCTCTCGTCGATATGCACATCTGAATGTGGTATGACTAGCGATTCATCAGCTAGGCATTTCTTCAGATTACAGACGTGGAATACATTATGAATACCACTGAGCTCTTCAGGTAAGTCTAACTTATAAGTCACTGATCCAATACATTCGATGATCTCGAATGGTCCTATATACCTTGGGCTTAACTTACCTTTCTTACCAAATCGCATCACTCCTTTCCAGGGTGATACCGTTAGCAGAACTTTATCACCAAACTCGAACTTGAGGGGTTTTCGCCTTTTATCAGCATAGCTCTTCTGCCTATCCCGGGCAACTTTCAGGCGGTCACGAATCTGGAAAATCTTGTCCGTTGTCTCAAAGACTAAATCAGGGCCTGATAATTGAGTGTCTCCTAATTCTGCCCAACAGATGGGCGTTCTGCACTTCCTACCATATAATGCCTCAAAAGGCGCAGCCTGAATGCTAGTATGGTAGCTATTGTTGTAGGAGAACTCGACCAAAGGTAGGTGCCTATCCCAGCTACCTCCTAAGTCAATCACACATGCACGCAGCATGTCTTCCAAGGACTGGATGGTACGCTCACTTTGCCCATCCGTCTAAGGATGGTAAGCTGTACTAAAATTCAATTGCGTACCCAGAGACTGTTGGAAACTTTTCCAAAAATGCGAAGTGTATCTAGTATCCCTATCAGAGATAACAGATACTGGTACCCCATGCAGAGATACGATTTTATCAACATACAGTTGGGCCAACATGTCCGAACTGTAAGTTTCCTTAATGGGTAGGAAATGTGCTGACTTAGTCAGTCTATCAACTATCACCCAAATAGTTTCATTTCCCTTTTGTGTCTTAGGCAACTTGGTGATGAAATCCATCGTCACCATTTCCCATTTCCAGGTGGGAATTTCAGGCTGTTGTAGCAAACCTGACGGCTTTTGATACTCAGCCTTGACTTGGGCACACGTCAGACATTTAGCTACATGGGTAGCTATAGACTTCTTCAAGCCTATCCACCAATAATTTGCCTTTACATCCTGGTACATCTTATCCGCTCCAGGATGAACGGAATATCTGGAACTGTGGGCTTCCGGAAGGATAACGACTCGAAGTCCTCCATAAACAAGAACCCATATCCTTCCATTTAATCTCAGGATTCCGTCCTTGCCATAGGATAACTGTTCTTCAGTTACCCCCTAGCTTTTCATTAGGATAGTTAGTTTCTGACACAGCTTCCTTCTGTGCAGCTAACAACCTTTCATTCAGACTGTTCTTGATTTTAATGCTCTTGGCATTGATCCTTATTGGTTTCACTCTTTCTTTTCTGCTCAAGGCATCTGCGACTATGTTGGCCTTGCCTGGATGGTATCTTATTTCACAGTCATAATCATTCAGAGTTTCCATCCAACGTCGCTGCCTCATATTCAAATCCTTCTGATTGACCAGATGCTGAAGGCTTTTGTGATCAGAATAGATCACACACTTAGTTCCATATAAATAATGCCTCCATAGCTTTAGTGCAAATACAACGGCACCCAACTCCAAGTCATGAGTGGCGTAGTTCTTTTCGTGCACTTTTAACTGTCATGAAGCGTAGGCAATGACATTGCCTTTTTGCATTAACACACAACCCATTCCGGTGTGTGATGCGTCACAATAGACTATGAACTCATCAACTCCTTCAGGTAACGTCAACACTGGCGCGTTGCTCAGCTTCTGCTTCAAAATATCGAAGGATTCTTGCTGCTTAGGCCCCCAATTAAACTTGCTATTCTTACGAGTCAGCAAAGTCAGGGGTGCTGCAATTCTTGAGAAATTCTCGATGAATCTCCTGTAATATCCTGCCAGTCCTAAGAAACTGCGAATCTCTGTATGCGTCTTCGGCTCCTGCCAATTCATGACGGCCTCAACCTTAGCGGGATCTACTTGGATACCATGCTCACTGACTATATGTCCAAGGAATTGGACTTCTCGAAGCCAAAATTCACATTTCAAAAATTTGGCATAGAGCTTTTCTTGATGAAGCAACTTGAGAATACATCGAAGATGCTTCTCGTGGTCAGCTTGGCTTTTCGAGTAGATGAGGATGTCATCGATGAAGACAATGACAAATTTATCCAAATAAGGCTTGCAGACGCGATTCATGAGATCCATGAATGCGGCAGGTGCATTAGTGAGTCCAAAAGGCATCACTAGGAACTCGAAATGACCGTAACGAGTCATAAATGCAGTCTTGTGCACATCTTCATCCTTGACCTTCAATTGATGATAGCCTGACCTTAGATCAATCTTGGAAAAGTAGCTCGCTCCTTGCAACTGATCGAACAGATCGTCGATCCTGGGCAAAGGATACCTATTCTTTATAGTGACCTTATTAAGCTCACGGTAATCGATGCATAAACGCATCAAACCGTCTTTCTTCTTAACGAACAAGATTGGCGCTCCCCATGGAGACGAACTAGGTCTAATAAAACCTTTGGCTAGCAGATCATCTAGCTGCGTTCTCAATTCTTTCATTTCTGTTGGTGCTAGCCTATAAGGTGCTCTTGCAATAGGTGCAGCTCCTGGAATGATGTCGATTCTGAATTCCACTTGTCTATCTGGTGGCAAACCAGGTAGTTTCTCCGGGAAAACTTCAGGGTAGTCAGAGATGACTAGAATATCTTCAATCTTGGGTCTTTCCTCACCAATGGTTACATGTGCCATATAAATGACACAACCCTTCTTCAAACATCTGGATGCTTTGAGCATAGCCACTTGCTCAGGCAATCCGTGCTGAGTATCTCCCTGGATGGTAAGTGGTTCACCAGACGGAGTCTTGATCACCACTTGCTTCTTGTTGCACATTATCTGAGCTTGGTTATGCGATAACCAATCCATGCCCAATACTACATCAAAACCGACTAACTTAAAGGGTAATAAGGACAGAGGAAAAGAGTGGTTCCTAATGGATATGACACATCCATCTAACACAGTCGAAACTGTTTCCATGGTTCCATCAGCTAATTCCACCTCATATTTCACACTTAAGGCTTTAACAGGTAATCTTAACAACTCACAAAATTTATTATCTACAAAAGATTTATCTGCTCCAGAATCAAACAATACTCTTGCGAAAACATCATTAATAAGAAACGTACCGGTTATGACGTTATCGTTCTGGATGGCCTCCTGAACATTCATTTGAAAGACTCTGGCATTGGTCTTTTTCCCTTCCTCAGCTTTCTTCACTAGTTTTGGGCAGTTGGTCTTGATATGCCCTTTTTCATTGCAACTATAACAAGTCGCATCTTTCCGCTTTTTGCACTCAAGAGTCCTGTGCTCAATGGACTTGCAAATCCCACATGCCTTAGGCTGGGATTGGGATTTCTGCTCAAACCTGCACCTCCCAAAATGGTGCTTCTTGCAGATCTTGCACTTTGGCCTATCACTTGACTGTTGATCACCCTTCTTGGATCCCGACCCTTTCTTGTGGTCGTTGCTTCCTTTTCGCTTCTTATCTGAGCGTCGTGAACCATCATCTTCACGCTTTCTTTTCTCGATGTCAGCATTTCTCAATGATCTCTGTCTCACTGCATCCAGAGTGAGAGACAGAGATATATCAGCTACGGATCTAAATGTAGTGGGCCGAGAGGCCTTCACGCTAGCTTTGATTTCTGGGGCCAGACCCCCAATGAAACGTGCGATCCTTTTGGGTTCCGGGGTCACAAGGTACGGAACCAATCTTGACAGGGTGTTGAAACTTGTGAGATAATCCTGGCAATCCAGGTTCTTCATGACCAACGATAGGAAATCAGATTCTATCTTCTCAACCTCGTGCTGAGGGCAGTAGTTTTCTTTGATAAGAGCAACAAATTGCTCCCAAGACATGTTGTACAAAGCAACTTTTCCAGAGGCTTGGATCAATGACCTCCACCACGCTAGGGCTTCACCCTTAAATGACTAGGATGCAAACTTTACCATATCCCTTTCAGCACAACCACTAATGTCCACAACAGTGTCCATTTCATCCATCCAGGTCATGCAATCCACAGCGCCCTTCTCCCCAGTAAAATCTCGGGGCTTACATGAAACAAAGTATTTATATGTGCAACCTTTGGCGCGGGGTGCATCATCGAACACTATCTTTTTAGGGTGAACACTGTTCTCATTTGATGAGTGTCGATCATCATCTTTCTTAGACACATCCTTCTTGGACTTAGGCTGGACAGAGGGTGGTTTGCTATGAGCCTCGGAATGGGTTTTTGGTTTGGAATGAGGTGTAGACGGGGTTCTACTTTGGGTCCCAGAGGACTCACTATACTGTCTATCCAAAGCTTTTGTAACCGCGTTGTCCACTAGTGCTTGCAGCTCCGCACCAGTCAACTGTATTCTGGCGTTATCGTGGTTTTCCCCCGGATGGCTATTTACTTCATCTGACCCCGCCATGTAGCTTCAATTTGCTACATATGGAATTAATGGGCAAGGTTATAATAAGAGGCTTTTACAGTATTTTATATTTTATTAACCATGGTTTTAAATTGCCATTTTAGGTTAATTTGTTAAAATTTTAGGATTTTATTATTACCCTAAATTATGAAATAATAGCACATAAGGCCTAGTCACAAGGACAATCTAATTTAATAATAAACCAGGACTTTACAGTGTCCATGTATTTAGGTTTGAACCACAGTTCATCACCCTTTATCTACAGGGAGTCATAGGCTACCACTGTTTTTAGTCCCAGAGGACATTTAATTATTGCCCAAAGGCACTTCGTCCACAAGGGGCGGTTATATATATAACTAAGGGAATTTAAATTAACCCATTTGTAAAGATGGCCTGTGTGACTTTACTGATTCACAGTTTGCCAAGAATGTTAACATACTAACAGATGTTAACAATAATTGGAATCTATTATGTGGGTTCTACCATCTTGGCCATGTCTGCAACAACATAAAGGCTAGGTTTTACCCTTAAGATTCCTTTAATAATTTACGCAGAATAGTCCTAAATTGAGATGTTAATATGGATCTTAATCTAACTATGGAACTACAATCTTGGCCTTATTTTATAATAACATTTGGCTAGGTCTTTGTCCCTTTTTAGATTTTACCATTTCAATATGATGGCAGATCTTTTAATCATTTTTAATTATTTCATGCTTTGCACACATAATTAATAATAATAAATAAAATGAAAATTAAACTAGAACATCTCATAAATTGTTTAAACAGGTACATCATTTGACCTAAACGGGACTTCTACGAAAATAAATGCCCACGCAGGGGCAGAAAAACAAAACAAACCCACGCAGGGGTCAACTAAAATACATGCCCACGCAAGGGCAGAATACAAAATGACAAGCCCACGCAGGGGCTGAGTACTGAAACAAAAAGTCCACGCAGGGACTGATTACAATTAAATAAAATAAACAATAAGGTCTTTAATGACCCCTTCTCTTGGACTTCCCTTTGAGTAGGTCCGACAGACCCTTGAAGAAGCCTCGGTTGCTCTCCCGTACCGTTCGGATTTCCTCTTCACAGTGGTCCAATCTATCGAGGACCTCTTGCTGGCGCTCCGGCGGGATCAGCTGCGGCTGCGGCGGCTGATACAGAGGTTGAGGAGGTGGCAGACGCTGGTACCCATAAGTTGGGTAACTAGTGGTCCAAAGGCCTCCATAAGGTCCCTCTGGATGACGGGCATTGTAGTCCCATGCCTCCTGGTATGGGTCCACATTGGCATAGTCATAATAGGTATGAGCCGGCTGCTCAAAAGGGTTGTACGCCGCTGAACCAGCGTAGGCAGGGATTGGGTTGTCAAAACCCACTAGTGGCGCCATAGGCGCAGAGTTGATCTCTTGAACAGGGTTTGATGGACCCCCTATCTGTGGTTCTTCTTCTTCCTGGAGTGGCGGATAGTGACTGCCACTCGATGGTTGGGGTGTACTGATACGGACACCCCCTCGCACAGACATCCGTGCGTTTGACCTTCTCCGCCTCGGTGGCTCCGGAGGCGGCTGCTGTTCCACTGGTGGTGGTGGTGGCGGAGTGACTGCCACAAATCGGTGATCCTCGGAGGGATCCTGCTGCTGTTGCTACTGCTGCTGCTGGTATGGGGACGAGTGTTCGGAGGGCGTGAAATACCAGTCCCACTGGTTAAACCTCGCCTGGTAACTGTCAGGACCGCGGTAAGGCGATCCGTGGAAAGATGACCCGTCAGAGATTTCGATGGGGTGGTTCGGTGTTCCGGACGCAGGCTCCACGGGATCTGTGTCTTCGTCCATGTCGTCCGCGTGATCCCCTGAGAAGTGATCCTCAGGTCCTAGTGGGTTAAAACCCAGGGGTTCTTGAATGATATTAGCCGGGTTGAACCGGCTCTGGAAGACAGGTGAAGGGTCACCAAAGGAATGGTGTGAGTTCGATCTTTGCAAGGGTATAAAAGAAGGTGGTTGGTTGTTGGGCTCATTCTCCGAGTGGGGCCCAAAAGAATGTAAATACGAAGGTGAGGAACTGAGGGAGACCGACCGCCTCCCGGGTTCAACATAGAGCCTCCATGGCTCCTACGGGCTAGTACTCATGGTAATTGACCAGCGTTCGCCGATGCGATGGTCCAGCCTCGTGATCATGACCCGTAACTGGGCCTTTGCCTCGGCCTCTTAAAAATCTCGGCGGCATATTTGACCTGCAAACATGGTTAAGATAACGACCAATATATATATATATATATATATATATATATATATATATATATATATATATATATATATATATATATAAAAGACCGAACAAATCAAAAACAAAACAGAGTTTGTCCTATGTTTGTTGTCTAGACTCGGAACTCGAGGAATGTGCAATTTGTGCACTGAGATTAAACACAAAAGGCTAGTGTTTAATTCACTCAGTGTTGGCTCTGATACCAACCTGTCACACCCCTAATTTCCACGTGTCACCGGTGGGGGAGTATCATGACGTAATTGATATCATCATAGTCAAACAACACAAATTATAATGCACAGCGAAAGCATAAAGATAGATTTATTTCAACCAAACAAATGTAATATTCCAGTATCACAATGTAGCTGAAATAGATCCACAGGCAGATCAAAATAAAAAGGAGAAATTGTTCAACAGATAATGGCATCCAAGCTTGCGAGACTCTAACGATGCTAAGGAGTGGCCAGCCTATTACGTGTAGAACCTGCACTTAATCTTTTTGGGGAAAATACGTCAGTTTACACTGGTAAATACAATTTAACTGACTCATTTTGAAAACATTTTAAAAATTGATTTGAATGCACATGGCACAAACTTTTTATAACTTGGGATAATTAATAAACTTTAATCTTGTAAAAGAATTACATGTCTGTTATGCGTTCAGTCACCCGGTTCGTGCCGGGTTTAAGATTAATAGACACACCACATAGTATAAAATCCGTGGCGGGAAACCAACGGATTATACCTTAATAAATATGGACACATTGTCGGGTGTACGCCTACACCCGCGTGTCAAGGTCGTGGCCATTTCATGAATGATGCCACGGATATCCGGGACATGGTCATTAAACTCCCAAAGGCGTAAAACAAACAAAACCAATTTTTAAACGGGTCACATTTGATAATACCCAACTACTAATGATGAGGGGTCAATTGCCCGACCAAGCGGTATTTTATATACCGTACCCCAAGCCCGTATAAGGGAAAATAAGTTAAAAGTATTTACCTGAGCAAGTAATAACCACAACAAGCAAGTGCAAGTATCTTTTACTGGGTCTCCTATTCTGGAACGAAGGTTTATAATAACCTGTTAGAATCCTAACGGGTCTTTTACTTAGCCTAAGCTTAGACCGGTTAGTTTCAAAAATAAATGCGGTTTAATCGCATGAAAGGCGAAAACTGGGAGGAATGTGATTTAGACCCAACAAGTTTGGAGACTTGTATAATATGGGTAAACTAAATACATTCTGGATTTTGAGACAAAGTTGATATGGTTTGACCCGTTTCGGCTAATATGCGTAAACTAGTTACGTAAGCCGATCCGAACGTGAAAGTGCGTAACGGGTAACCATATAAATCATATACAAGTTCCCTGAGATTATATGCACTAAATATGTTGTGATATCAGTAAGATATGTCCAATTATGCCCATAATAAGTTTAAACTCAAATTATGCCTCATAAGGGCGTTTTGGTCATTTTAAAGGGTAAAATAGAGTTGAACTAGTAATCTGAGTTACATATCTGAATAAATCAGTAAATATACTTAGTTTACTATGTTATAACAGTATAGTATCAAATATATGTGAATTTTATTAATTATAACCATCTTATGCACCGAAAGGGCATTTTGGTAATTTCACGTAAGCCTAAAAGGTCAAAATTGTAAACCTGAGTTTGAAACTTTAGTTTACTGTTATTACATAAAAATTTACTGAATATATCAGTAGGTATTGACCCTTATATATATAAACTAGTTTTTGACACATACTATGTCGTAAAAATGCCTAAAAAGGCGATTTGGAGCCATTTCTGTTTTTCAAAGAAAAGCTGATATTTTTATAATTCCAGAAGGCTCAAAATAATATATTCATCATAATCAATCAGTAGAAAAAGGTTTGGGGTCAAAAGGATCTATAAAACTCATTTTATGGCCCAAAAGGGAAAAACCGGCAATTACCGAAATAAGCTTAAAACTCTAAGTTATGCTCAGCCTAAAAATAAATAAAAATCTCTAAAAATCCCAAAATATTATTATATATCAGTGGGTATAAAGTTTTGTATAAAAATTTGGGTTTAGATAGGCTATATGCAAATTATGCTAATTAATTATTAAGAAAGCTTCTAATTACGCTAATGAGCATAACTCTTAATCTAGACCTCAAACTGATGTCAAATTTCGGTTACAAGTTTATAATTCAGTAACTAAGATGTTTACCCTTTCATATTTTCAAAAATCACATTTTATGGATATTTGGGCATAATGGTCAACATATGGCATTTAACGGAAACTTGCATAATAATTAGACAACTAGTGAACCAAGTCGTATAATCACAGAGGGTTATACTAACATGTTACTAGGTCCAGAAGAAGCTCTAAGGCAATCCTAACCTTGACTAAAACGGGTCAGAACTGAAAGTCAAAGCGAAAGTCAAACTATGCGACTTTCGGTTCCAAACCGGGTCTAAACAGAAAATTGTCGAGTTGAACATGTTGGGACATGTTCTTACATTAGTTACCAAGTTATATTAGTGATCAAACAGGTTGCATGTATCCTACATTGCTAATTATGTGTTAAATTGGATTTAAGCATTCTGTTGACTTTTTAAAGTATACTTTGACTCGACAATTAACATGGTTAGAGTGGGAATCTGGAAATACCCATTTAAGGGTTTGTTACCCACATAATTACCTACTTATAGGTATTTTTAATTAGAGATTTGACTGAGTAATTATGGACTAATCTCGAAGTCAAACCTTAATTATGATAGTTTGAGTTTTAGCTAATTAACTAAGCTAAAATGGATTAAGGATGATTAGGATCACTTACAATGGTCCTAAATAGGATTAGAGACTTAAGGGAGTCTTGGTTGCTATCCAGAGAAGCTCCAAGGTGCTTGAACAAAAATGCAAGTGAGCAAGTCCAAATGATCACAACTCAAGTCCTTTTATAGTGAACCATATGGTCCAAGATCATGACATGCAACTCTACAATTGATGTGAGATGGTTCCAGGTGCCCCTATGTGGCTAAATACTGCCTAGCAAGTCCCTTGTTTCGAAAACCATCCATTTAAGTCGGTGTAACAGGCTGAACAGGCAGCTGTCCAAAACCTGCTGTCAGCGACAGCCTTACGGACCGTAAGCCTAAGCTCTTGCGGTCCGTATGCTCCTCTTGCGGACCATATGCTGAAACAGTTACGGTCCGTAACCGACCTTTGCTGAAATCGCCCAGGTATGCACCTTACAGACCGTAAGTCATGACCCTTACGGTCCGTAACCGGTGGTCAGAGGACAAAAATTTGCAAACTTTCAAGCCTTGACCATGCAATCATACAAGTCCGAATCCATGCCATCTTTTTTAGTTGTGGGACCTTCTTGCTCATCCATTGCATGCTTGTATATCCCTTACATGTTTTCACTTCACTTGGATTCTTGTTGGAAGATGGAATTGACGGAAATACCAAGAACAAGTCTTGGATTCTCACAATTTATGATCTTGCTTAATTAGATTATTTCTAACTCCTTTTACAAGGATTTAATTCAGGATTCTTCTTGTAGTAACATTCTTAATAATCTAATTTCCATATAAAGGATGGAATTTTATTTATTTAGAAACAACCGGTTAATATATCAGATGTTTATCAAACGATTTAAGGATCTTGGGATTTATAAATTTGGGTCGTTCAGAGGTGTTTTAACAACATGTCGCCCTTGGGTCATTCAGAGGTATTTTTAATAACATGACGCCCTCTTAAAAATCCTACCATACATCTTTATATTTGATCCGGGTTCCTGACACGTTTGTCCCACATGACACGTGTCTTTATTTTATTGGACAGGAATTTTCGAGGTGTTACAAAACTTCCCATAAATGGCAACGCTTGGAGGCTTGGGAGCTTCAATGTGTATGCTTCCCACTACCAGAAAAAGGCCTTCTATCAAACCCTTTGGTGGTAGAAGCCACTGTAGGAACCATCAAAACAAGCAAAGCCTACATTGACACAGGGGAAGCAACCGAGATAATGTTCGAGAAGTGCTTCAACCGTCTCAGCAATGATGAACGTTCAAGGCTTCAACCAGCTAAGTCCTCTATTAAAGGTATTGTTGATATCCCTATCAAGCCTTTGGGCCAATTAACACTTGATCTTTACTTCAGAGAAGGAAAAATGGAAAGGACCAAACCACTCAACTTTGTGGTGATAAACATGCCTTCCAGCTATGATGTTATCACAGGAAGGCCGGGGCAGAGTGGGTTTGGTATGGCTGTTTTAGTTGGTCAAGGTACAATCAAGTTCCCAACCGAAAGAGGGATTGCAACCCTTTACCCTACCCAGGAAGCTTTCCTGGTTGAAGGGGAAAGCTCAACAAAAAACTGGTTGGATTATTAACCCTAAGTATCCCCAACAAAGGATAAGGGTGAATACCAACCTCACCGAAGACACCCTCTCATATCTCAAGAAGCTGCTGCTACACAATATGGACATCTTTGCATGGTATCCCGAATACATGACCGGTATCCCTCGAGATATCACCGAACATGAGCTCAAAATCCCACCCAACGTAAAACCTATTGTTCAGCAAAAAAGAAATTTAGCCCCAGATAGAAGCCTGGCAGTATGCAAAGAGGTTGAAGGGCTTGTACAAGCTGGCATTCTCTAAGAGGTTAAATACCATTCTTGGATAGCTAACTCCATGATGGTCAAAAAGCCTGATAGATCCTAGAGAATGTGCATTGATTTCAAAGATTTGAACAAAGCTTGTCCAAAGGATTGTTATCCTTTGCCTGAAATTGATCTAAAAGTCAATTCGCTCATAGGCTTCCCCTTCAAATGCTTTCTCGATGCCTATAAAGCCTATCATCAAATCCAAATGAAGAAAGATGATGAAGAAAAGACAACCTTCCATACCGACAAGGGTATTTTTTGTTACCAAAAAATGCCTTTTGGCTTGAAGAACGCAAGGGCAACCTACCAACGCTTGGTAGACAAAGCATTTGCTGAACAAATAGGAAAGAACATGGATGCTTATGTGGACGACTTAGTGATCAAGAGCAAAACCGAAGGGCAAATGCTCAATGATATACAAGAAACATTCCGGAATCTCAGGAAGATCAACATGAAGCTTAATCCAGTAAAATGCTCATTTGGTTTTGAAGAAGGTAAGTTCTTGGGGCATATCGTGGGAAAGCAAAGCATAAAAGCTAACCCCAAAAAGGTTAAAGCCATACTTGATACAAGATCCCCAAAAAGCAAGAAGGAGGTTGAAAGCTTGAATGGGAAGCTTGCAGCTTTGAAGCGTTTTACGTCCAAGCTGGCTGAGAAGTCCCTTCCTTTATTCAAAACCCTTCAAGGGTGTACAAAAAAAGAAGGACTTTCAATGGAATAAAGCAGCTGAAGAAGCCTTTAACCAAATGAAACAGCATTTAGCTTCATTACCAGACATTACTGCTCTAGAGACTGGGGAACTAATCTCTGTCTACCTTTCAGTCGCTGAGGAAGCTATCAGTGTGGTCCTGACCATCGAACGAAACAAGGCTCAGGTACCCGTCTACTTCTTCAGTAAAACTTTAAAGTTGGCAGAGAACAAGTATCCCCCGTTGGAAAAACTTACTCTTGCATTGGTGAAAACAGCCAGAAGGCTTCAAAGGTATTTTCAAGCACACCCAATACAAGTGGTCACTGACCAACCCACTAAAAGTGTGCTTGAAAAACCTGAAACCTCCAAACGTCTAGCCAAATGGGCAGTGGAACTAGGTGAACACAACATCACCTACGTTCCAAGAAAGTTGTGAAGGCCCAAATCTTGGTTGATTTCATTTTAGAAATTCCAAAGGAAACAATAACGGAAGTCAACACAGCCTCCACTGAACCTTCTGACCCTGATACCTGGAAGCTTTTTACCGATGGAGCTTCTAGCCTTGAAGGGTCAGGGGCAGGGCTAGTCCTGATCAATCCTAGTGAATTGGAATTTACATATGCTCTCCAGCTTGAATTTCAGATTGCCAACAATGAAGCCGAATATGAAGCACTAATTGCAGGACTCAAATTAGCCAAAAGGATGGATGTCAAAAAGCTTCAAGTCTTTACAGACTCTCTGCTCGTTTCATGTCAAGTGAACGATAGTTACATAGCTAAAGAACCCAACATGAAGAAGTATCGAGAAAAGGCAAAGGAACTCATAGGCACGTTTCAATCATGCACCATCAAACAAGTCCCAAGGTTACAAAACAAGAAAGCCGATGCACTAAGCAAGCTTGCATCACTCACCTTTGCCCATCTCACCAAGAAAGTGTTGGTTGAGGTGCTGAAGACATCATCCATTCAAGAACTCGAGGTACAAGACGTGATTACAGAAGAAGGGCCAAATTGGATGACCCATTTGGTCAAGTTCCTTACAAGTAGTGAGCTGCCAAGTGATCAGGTGGAAGCTAAAAGGGTTCAGATCAAATCAAGACAATATGTGTTGCAAGGAGATATCCTCTACAAAAAGGGATACCTTACACCACTACTTCGATGTGTCGGACCAGAGCAAAGCCAATATTTGATCAAGGAAGTTAATGAAGGGATATGTGGGGCTCACTACGGCCTAAGATCAGTTGTTTCCAAGTTAATGAATCTTGGATATTTTTGGCCCACCGTGCATTGAGATACTACCGAATAGCTGAAAAAGTGTGAACCTTGCTAGATACATGCTCCAGTGCCAAAAAGCCCCAAACATGACTTGGTTCCTATATCATCAGCCTGGCCATTCCATAAGTGGGGAATGGACATCGTTGGTCCGTTCCCACCGGCCAAGGGAGGAGTCAAATTCCTACTAGTGGTCGTGGACTACTTCACCAAGTGGCCGGAAGTAAAGCCATTGGCAAAGATATCAGGAAAGCAAGTCATCGATTTCATATGGGAAAACATAATCTGTCGATTTGGGCTACCGGGAGTGCTAGTCACGGATAACGGGAAGCAATTTGCCGAGAAGCCTTTTAGCTCCTGGTGCAAGGAGTTCAGGTTAACACAAGTGTTTAGCTTGGTGGCTTACCCACAATCCAATGGCCAAGTTGAAAGAACAAACCGTAGCATTGTTGAAGGCATTAAAGCTCGTCTAGGAAGGCATTACAACAATTGGCTCGAAGAACTTCCCAATGTGTTATGGGCAATTAGAACAACCGAGAAAACGAGTCACAAGAAAACACCATACAACCTAGTGTTTGGATTGGAAGTTGTAATCCTGGTAGAAATAGGAGTTACAACGAAGAGGATGTTGAACATTGATCTAGAGTCAAACAAGCAAGAGACGATGTTGAACTTGGAACTCCTTGAAGAAGCCTGAGACCAAGCAGCCACACAAGAAGTGAAATACAAGCAGGAAATGGAATCTTACTATAATGCACGGGTAAGGTATGAACGCTTCAATCTTGGTGATCTCGTCCTTCGAAACAACGAGGCCAGCAAAAAAGAAAGCCAAGGAAAGCTTGGCCCTAAGTGGGAAGGGTCGTATACCATCCTTGAAGTCCACAAAGAGGGATCATACAAGCTGGCAGACCCACAAGGCAAAAAGCTTCCCCGTCATTGGAATGGTAAAAACCTTAAAAGGTTCCATGTCTAGTCAAATGTGTTAGAAAAAATAGCAAAGTGTTGTTTTTGTTCCCTTTGTAACCCACACACTTCGAGATAAATGAATGATGACGTTCTTATCAAAACTTGTGTTTCTATCCTATAATCAGGTTGAGAACCTAGCAAAAAAGTCCATGGCAAGGGTAATGTAAGGGGATGAGCTCCCAGGCCACATCGCTCAATAGGTTCAAGAGTTTAATGGACCTATATAAGGGGTGAGTTCCTATATCAATACAACTCTATGAGACTTAGAAAGATTTTTCAAAAAACATGTCTCATAGACAGGTTTGAGCAGCCTACGCCAAATGTTCCTTAAGCCTTAACATTGGCTTACGAACCAAAATCAGACTATGTAAAGTCATAAATAGGATAGGTATTATATCTTCTTGTTAAAAATATCCTAAGGCTAAGTGACTGCAACACTGAACCCTTCAAGGTGTCAATAACATAAGATAACAAAGGCAACAAACAAAATGAATAAAAACACAAGGGAATAGACGAAACAACAATGCGAAATATAATAACCCAAAGCATTAAAGTTAAACATAGCATAGCATAATCTAAGTTAGAGTATCAAAGGCCACACAAGGCCATAAAGCATAGAACATTGTTCAGAAGCCTTCAAGGCTTTAAGCAACAAGGGACCTAAATGGTTCCCTTGGATAAAAAGATGTCCAAAATACACAACCAGAAACATTGTTTAAAGGTGCTAAGAAAGCTACGAACCAAGATACCTTCTTTACTTCGCAGCGTCAGAAACAGTGGGTTTCGCTCCATCATCCTTCTTGCCTCCATCATCCTGAGCTTTCTTGGCCTTCCTCTTTTTTCACCCCGCTGCAGCCGCCGCCTCAAAAGCTTCAAGGCTTGAATCCTTCAAACCATCCCCACCTTCAGAACAAGTGTCCTCACTATCTCCAGAATAAGGACGCTTCTTGGAAAGGGATTTGAGCACTTCAATGCACACAACTTCATTAAGGCCTCGAGGTTTCAAACCCTGCAAAACGGAAAGAGGTTTGCCATAGCATTCGGAGACCTCACCCACATAAGGGTAGGTCAAACGTTCCATCTTCACAACGGTGTTCTTAAACACCTCAAATGCTCTAGGATGAAAGAGAGGAGACTTATCTTTCGGAGACCCAGTTACACCAGTATCATATCCAGCAGTATAACCATGATGTCTGTCACACCCCCAAAATACCACATGCGGAAACCCCCGCGAGGCATGTGACGTACCAGGATCCAAGCCACCAATCACATTGAACTCATAAATATATTTAAATAAAACTTTCATTCTTTAACATAAAGTGTTACAAACGTTACATATCATTCATTGTATACAACGGAAGCATAACTCATTTGTTAAGTGTTTCGTAAACCATGTGTACATAAACCATTAAGCTTGTATTGAGATTCCATGTATCTCGACCCATGACCACTCCAGCATCCCAGACAGCAAGTCCCAATGATATAAACCTACAAACCTGCAAGCATGTAGACAAGTGTGTCAGTCGACGCTGGTGAGTTAAAAGTTTTGTTAACGTGTTTAGTTACCAGATATGAGTATAAAACGTTTCAGTGATTTGATTTGATGTTGTTATTAACTCGATTACTGCAGATGGCTTCTAGATTTATTTGCCCAAACCCCAATGCCTCTATCAAAACATTGGTCAAGTGGTTAAGGTAATTAGTTCACGCCCGTCCTCCCCGGTACGGTGTGAGGGTGCCAAACCTAATAGCGCTATTAACTAATAACCTCGTTGCCTCCCCGGCAACTAATCGTTAGATGTAAGGGGTCTTAATGATAGAAATGAGTGTAATAACCAACATCCCAATAACCCGACGTTCCTCCCCGGAACGATTACCAGATGTCCCTCCCCGGGACGCATGCTTGGAAAAAGAGCAGTGAACTCACCTTAGCTTTGCTCGGTATGTTTGTTTCATTACCCATTCCCAGTTGGTCAACCAAACCCTACCGTGGTTACCAAGAATAGTCAGTTTCACAATCACGTATCCAAATCACGTATCACATAGCAAGCATTTAGATTTCATACACGTTTACCACACAGATTCATGTTTCCAACAATGGTTACCAACAACGTCAGTTTTATAATCATTCATCAGTTATTTATCTCATACAGTTTGCATCCTGTCACATGATCACAGTATAACATATAGCACATATCCAACTATCATTATAGCACGTAGCACATATCTAACTATCATATAAGTTCGCGTCTCATGTGCATGTCACATTACAACAGTTAACAGGTGGTTTGTTATTTACAAGAACCCAATCAAGTTTCTTATTCTCAGTTAATATTATCAACATGCGTCAAAAGAATTCTACTAACATACACATCATGAATTATTGTTCTGTATGTTAGCCAATAGTGTCTTCACGAAACACCCTATGGCGAAACTCCCTATGGCGAAACACCTTATGTTTCGTTGATACCACAAGTGACAAAACATTAATGTTTCGTCGAATCCCATTTGTGACGAAACATCACTATTTCGTCGTGGAGAATTCAGCCTGCAAACCCTAATCTTTAACATGACATCTTTGCATAGAAACAATCAAAGAACATGAGGTGAATATCATACAAGTCCTATCAATCAGGCACTAAACCATAATTATATATTTTCACAAATCAACAGTGACCCCCTACCGACTTAGATCTAACAATCTGTTAACACAAGATTCATTATACTCTTCTCATCAGATATACAGATACGATCCTAGTTGGTAACTTAACATTCAACCATTCAAACAACCTGACGGGTGGTCCGTAGGACAACCCTTAAAAGGCTTAATATAATGCACATTCTACATTTTATCCGGTTAATTGCTCGAACTTGGTAACTACTGTACGTTTGATTATGCAGGTGTGAAAGTGCTCTAAACAAGAGTTTTAGGAAGCTTGGATGAATGATAGAAGTTTGGAATCAAAGAGGATGAAGAGAGCAAGTGTAGAAGGAGAACAGGGACAAGAAGGCCACTCAGGGCCGTAACCTACGGCTCCCAGCCGTAGGTTACGGCCACCAATGTTCTCAATGTAGGTCCCCTTGATGTGTATGGATCTTCACAGAATCGTCTTTCCAATCAAGAGTGCGGAATCCTCTTGAACATAATAAGCAGAAAACGTGTAGAAAACAGAAACAGCAATTCCAATCAAACCGGGTTTTATTGATTATCTATCAAGACTGATTACAATCAATCAAACCCTAACCAACTATCCAAATTCGTCCAAGACCTAGTCTCTCACGAAATTCTCTCTCAAACAACTGTTTTGGCTGATTAACTGATTAACCTAAACCCTAAAGCCTAACCTTGTTTATATACCACAAGGTTTACAAGTGGGCTAGGTTTATACTCTTGGGCTGCGAATTGGACAGGCCCAATTCGCCCCCATCACCCAATCCTTTGGGTTTAGTTAGCCCAAACATTACAACTAACTATTACAAAGCTAAACCCGCTAACTGTTTATCGTTTAACTAATTACAAGATATCCAAAGACCAAATCTAAGCTGTTGTCACAAACATGCACCAACAAACTCCCCCTTGACAATAGCTTCATAAAAACTTTGTCTTGAGTCAAAACTTTGTCTTCAGTCTTCTTGCAATCTTTCTTGCACTGTCTTTGGTCTTTGGATAGCTTCAGCTTCAATAGCTTCTGTCAGCAACAGACTCCCCCTAAGCTGATGCATCCAATCACCAAATCTTCAACACGTTAGCGTTTGAGTAAACTCCAGTTTAGCATTTGCACAGCAATCTTGAAACTCTTCAATCTTGTCTGCAATATAGAAAGGAGGTTCTACCATGCATCCAATCAAACTCTCATCTTCACATTTCACAGCAACTTCTCAGCAACAAACTGCTTCAATCTGTATGCTATAAAACAAACATCTCGAGAAACCATAAGAATTTTTCAACAAAGTTAAACAAATTATTATTGTTCAAGAGATAGTTAAACTATATCACAGATTAAGCATTTCCAATTTCATCATCAACACGCAAAACTTTTGTCCAACACACAAGAACCTGCATGATTTAAAAATTTGAACTCACTTTCTAACACCGTCTCCCCCTATCAGTAACAATTCCTCCAAGAATAACAGTTTTCCATACGTTAAGAATTTTAAACAGAAAAAGACACTATTTTTGTATTTTTGTATTTTCTGAAAGCAAGTAAATACAAAAGCAATAAACACTCTATTTTTGTGAGAATCACTGGTAAGAAGATCATATCAGCACAAGCAAACTGTTTCACACAATCATATAATTCTTTATTTAATTTTTCATGAAAAGCAGTTCAAGACGATTACCAGTATGTTTGTCCTCTTAAACAAAATGCATGAACATTTCAAGTACCATTACCGTATGATATGTTAAGGTAATTTTAATACTGATATACTAGTGTGTCCCACTTCAGGATATACCCCCGCGATCAAGGTATGCACAAAGATTCATCGTAGTAGGTGAATATACTGAATTCATCCTTTAAGATATCCTGACTGTGTCTAGGTCTGCATTTAAACTGTTTTATCATGTTTTGATTTCGTAACCATGAACACCCAAATAAATACAAATCAAATCCTGGAAATATAAACAACACACTCTATCATGCAAGTATCTTCCCTACCACATATTTCACAAGTCCAATCCAGATTTCTGAAATCTTAACTGGGAATAGGTTGAGAAGAGAACAGAATAGATCTTTAGTAGAGATGGTATAATATACAGATCAAATGAGATTTTCTCAGTTTGATATAGGTTTCTTGGGTTTCTTTTGGGCACTTGAGGGCCTCTTTCGGGTGTATTAGATCTATAGCGCGACAACGTACAGCTAGGACAGCATGTATCTGGATGCAGCAGAAGCTGTCGTTGCCTAGCACCTCCAGGTCAGCATATATCTGGATGCAGCAGAGGAGGTACACGACTTTTTTCAGAGAAGATTTCAGAATCAGATCAAAATTGTGTGTATCGGGAAATATACAGACATTCAAATAGAAATGTGCTAATTCCAAGTGACTATCTTTCCTGGGGTCATGTACAATTTTAGTTCTGACAGACAGACAGCCAAGATATCCCTAGTTGAAACAACAGTATAAAGACCCAAAACTTCAGATTTTGGCAATCTATCAACGCAAGAATTAAGGTCATTAAACCATACACCACTGATGTGTTCCCCACTCATATTCAGTTCATTTAAGTTTATATCACATTGGTAAGTTGATTATTTCATGCTTTTGCCTACTAGTACATCGTATAATGAAGCTGCTATCACACTTA
The DNA here is from genome assembly GCF_002127325.2 of Helianthus annuus. Classification (NCBI taxonomy): domain Eukaryota; kingdom Viridiplantae; phylum Streptophyta; class Magnoliopsida; order Asterales; family Asteraceae; genus Helianthus; species Helianthus annuus. The sequence goes on from NC_035443.2 coordinate 166,539,818, forward strand.
AGCAATTTTGATTCAATTTCAGTGTGACAGTCTAACTTGCCAATGTACTATCACTTCTTCTTTTTCACACAGTGATAACTCATTTTTGATTTTCTATTTTTTTTATGTTTTTGATTTTTCAAATTTTTTGTGTTTTTGATTTTTAAGAAAAAGCAGTAAACTATTTACAAAAATTCTTATGAAAAACCAGTTATTCAGGATTCCTCATCCCGTTGAGTTCGACTAAGTGTTTAAAGCGAGCCCTGTCAAATGCTTTAGTATAAAGATCTGCCAGGTTATCCTCTGTGTTGAATCAGCACTTTGAACTTCAATTTAAATCATTTAATAAAAATATATATCAACAATTTCACACCCCCCTTCATGTGCCTGAAGCAGCCAATATCAACATAAGTTGATACTCCTCCTTAGCAGCTCCTGCACACACTAACTTAAGAAATTAGTTAGATTGGGGGACCCAAGCCTTAATGGTCTTGGGTCGTCCAAATTCACCAACCACCGGAACATCCATCCAATATCCATTACTCCTAACTGGAGTCTTGGATCTCAGACCTGTTGATGGAATTTGATTTTGATTTCCACTAGGTCTTTGGTCCTGAGGGTTCCTATGTGCATTTGGACAATTTGACCTTTGGAAATTTTGATTTTGAAACCTTGAATTTTGATTCCAAGAAGCATTATTGTTGTAATTTCTAAAGCCATTGTTATAAAAAGTTCGACCACCATTATTTTGGTATCGATTTTGATATTGACATTGACTTCTGAAATTATTAGAATTAAAGTTGTTCATTCTAGGTGAACTGCTTCTAGGTCTCTGATATCTGCCTGGTGGAGATCTAGGCTGAAATCTTTGTTGATTTCTTTGAAAACGTGGAACTTGTGGAGTTCCTGTTCCAGCCTTATCTACACCAACAGCAACTTTTTGTGGTTGCTTAGGAGCAGATTTCTTTGGAGAATTTGAACCTTTCTCCTCACTATCACCACTCTTCTCTGGCAATTTCCCTCTCTGTTTGTCACTGATTTGTGCTTCACTATTTTTGTTAGGACAGCAGCTAGCTACATGTCCCTTCATGTGACACCGGAAGCACGATCTCCTTTTCAAAGACATCTTAGCTGGAGTCTCTGAGGTAGATCCCTTATCAGATGGTGATGATGCCTTGGAAGAATTTTGTTCAGTTTGCTTTGATTCAGATTTTTCTTTGTTTTTATTCTTAGCAAACTCTACATTTGATTCTTTTTCAATAACAGCAGTTTCATTTTTCATATCACTACCTTGAACAAAATTAATCTTTTTAACAAAAGTTTGATTTTTGCTCTTAGGAGGTGAATTTTTCTTTTTCAAAGATTCCCTGTTATTGTTCTTCTTAGCATCACCACTCTCAGACCCCTCACCTTAACTTGATGTAGATGCGAAACTACTTGGTGCAGTTGACATATGGGCTGCTAGCTCATCTTCATCAGGGAGGAAAGAATAGTCATGACTAAGAGGAGGTGGGACTTCATTAAAGCCCTGGAAGCCCACAGTGGTCTTGTCATTACTCTTCTTTAACCTACCCATCATGTGTTTCATAACAAAAGACGAATCTTTGAATTAACTTAATTTCGGTTCAAGTTCAATGATTTTGAGTTGTGCATCTGACAACTCTTTGCATTTTTCAGAATTCTCTTTTGTTTTCTCAGCCATCATTTCGTGAGCTAAGTCTATTACTTGAAGTTTTTCATTTAATTTGCATGTTAAGGCTTCGATTTCACTTTCATAACCTTTTATCTTCTTCAAGTATAGAGATTCATTTCTTTTAGCAAAAAAGTTTGACTCTTTTATGCTAGACATCTCGCTCACCAGACTTTGATTTTGAGTTGACAGCCTGTCAACCTCACCCTGTAGTTCACGACATCTCAAACACACAGAATTAGATTGTACCTCTTTCTCATGAACTTTTGTGGTTTTATCAGCAACAACCTGTTCAGCTTCACTCTCTTTCTCTACTTCAGCATCCACTTTTGCTTCAGCATTCTCCACTTGAGATTCAGCATCACTCACACTAGTTTCAGCTTCATCAACTGGCACTATCTCTGCCATGAATGCCTGAGTGACACTCTCATTTCCCTGATATCTCTTTTGTAATGCATCCCACATATCCTTTGAATTTGTGTACTTTGTAAAGGTATGTTTGATGCTATCAGGTAAGGACGTCTTTATTGCAGCTAAAGCTCTCTTTTCAGCATTAACCATAAGTTTCTCAGATTCATCCATCTTATCATAAGAGATCACTTTCACTCTTCCTTCAACATGACGTGTAGGAGCAACATATCCATCTATCATACAAGTCCACATCCTTGCATCCTGAGATTTAATGAAGGATGTGAAGCTGTTTTTCCAAGTAAGATAGTTCTCCACCTTCATCATCTTAGGTGCATTCACGTTGGTCATGTTCGACATTTTAAGCGATGCAGACTGAGAAAACCGTACAGAATTTTTCCGAAAACAGTGGTTACTATATTACACCGTTAGAATCGTCTCAAAAAGACGAATCCAATGATATATAATGTCAAAAACCGATTTCGGGATTTTCCAGAGTCTTTTATTTTTTTTTTTTTTGTCCTAAAAATCCAAGGAATCTAACAAGCTGTGGATCACTTTCTATTCACGAAAACGTTAATTTTTCCTTACGCTTGCCAAAAAATTTTCCACCTTTTTAACTTTGCTGCTAATTTCGCTGGAAATGCTGTTAAATTCGCTGGGACTGCTGTTAAATTCGCTGGTTATCTGTTAAATTTGCTGGGTCACTTAAATTTGCTGGTAAACGAAGTTAATTTTGCTGGTCTATTTCGCTGATCAAGTTCGCTATTACGACGACTTGTAAAGTCTCCGAAAACCGTGATAATTTCACTGTGGAAAATTTTCACGGTTACCAAAGTCGCCTTTGGATTTTTAAATTCGCCAATAAGTTTGCTGGTCTGTTAATTTCGCAGATACAGGTAATTTCGCCAGCCAGTAATTTAGGAAAATCAATCTTTTCGAAATTCTGATTATTTTCCTGATTCTCTTAACAGTTTCCTGCAAACTCACAAGGCAAAATATCAGTAAATTTTCGAAAACAGTATGATGAACACGAAGAACAGTCCTCGAATTCCAGCCAAATACTCTTCAAAAACAACCAAATACTGTCTTGAAAACCTGCAAATCAGCCAAATCAAACAAACAAAACTGATCAAACACCAACAAATTCGCAAAAAACTTAACAGAACTCAAAAATTTCGAAACCCTAATTTCAGGTTTCAACAGTTTCGAAATTTTTCACCCAAATCTGCCAACCACAATTCTGAACCGAGCCTTCAAGAGCCTAACGCTCTGATACCAATTGTAGGTCCCCTTGATGTGTATGGATCTTCACAGAATCGTCTTTCCAATCAAGAGTGCGGAATCCTCTTGATCAGAATAAGCAGAAAACATGTAGAAAACAGAAACAGCAATTCCAATCAAACCGGGTTTTACTGATTATCTATCAAGACTAATTACAATCAATCAAACCCTAACCAACTATCCAAATTCGTCCAAGACCTAGTCTCTCACGAAATTCTCTCTTAAACAACTGTTTTGGTTGATTAACTGATTAACCTAAACCCTAAAGCCTAACCTTGTTTATATACCACAAGGTTTACAAGTGGGCTAGGTTTATACTCTTGGGCTGCGAATTGGACAGGCCCAATTCGCCCCCCATCACCCAATCCTTTGGGTTTAGTTAGCCCAAACATTACAACTAACTATTACAAAGCTAAACCCGCTAACTGTTTATCGTTTAACTAATTACAAGATATCCAAAGACCAAATCTAAGCTGTTGTCACAAACATGCACCAACACTCAAAAATGTCAGTCGTAAGACAGAAGCTTCCAGGCGTAAAGATCATTGCCAGCCGTAACCTACGGCAGGTGGCCGTAGGTTACGGCTACCTGTTGACTTTGGGGACTTGCTGACTGCCGTAACCTACGGCTGGGAGCCGTAGGTTACGGCTCCGACTGATGTAATCTTGTAACATATGCACTTAATGACCTTTTTCAGGAAATTAATGGTGTCCAATCATGGTTTTTCGGTTACTACTTGAAAGGAACGAGATTGTGAGTATAAAAAAGGCACTTGGGAGTGAAGTAATCATCTTGGATCCATCTAATCATCACATCTTGATCTAGTTCTTGTTGGTGAAACTTGTGAACAATATTTTCTTTCTATTTTACTACAACGCTTGTTCAAGCCATGTGTGGCTAAAAACTCTATGGTCATCTTAGGTGGAAGGTTTGTGGAAACTTTTGTGCTTGTTTTTATATATTTCTAGAATGGTGAATTGAACTTATGTTTTGTTTATCATGATGTGTTCTTGTTTGTTGTAAATTGTTGATGTTTACAATTATTCTTCTTTGAAACCATACGTTCTTGGTGCCGTTGGCAATCGAGATATCATGGGTAGAATTAGGATTGGGTAAGGGTAAATTGGTCATCGGGTAACAACCTCACGTTCTCGGAATCTGAGTACTTAGTTCCCTTTCATCACAACAAGTAATTGCCCATGAACTATGTCTATGTAGTTCTTTCTAGTAAATGATAGCACAATTGTTGAAGCAAAACCGGAAGCTTGGGATGATCATTACTCTCCAAATCGTTTACAACCAAACTCTTCTCTTGCAATTTAATTAGTTTAATTTAGCCTAAAACCAATTCACTCACCTAAACTCATTAATTTTATTTCTCTTGCAATTAGATTAATTTAGTTAAAATTAGATAACTTTCAAATAACACATATTCCACAAACTCCCTGTGTTCGATACCCACTTGCCACTATCTATATAGTTGTTATTGGGATTAAATTTGATTGTGACCACGACATCACGTCAAATTTTGGCGCCGTTGCCGGGGAGTAGTGCGCAACGTGTGTTATTTTTGTTCTTTTTTTTAAAGTTTGTTATTTTTCTAGTTTACGCTGGGTGTGTTAGTGTGCAGGTATTGACAGGTGCATGCGTACTAGGAGCTCTCACAAGCTATCACCATTGGCGTTTGATCCGGAAATTGAGCGAACATTAAGGGGATTAAAAAAAATGAGTTACCAAGAGAAGTACGATTACGGTGATTATTATGAATATTCCCAACTTTCGTATGAAGGCCCTCAGATGTACGATCAAGACTATTATCATGCTCCGTATACATTTGATCAGTATGGTTATGAATGGGTAACCCAACAACCTACTTGGCACTATCAGTCACATAAATCTGAAAGTCTTGACGAGATGATGAGAAAGAGACACATGGTTCATGTTGAAAAAGAATTAACAAAACCTCATTTGTCAATGGAAGAACGAGTAGAACTTTTGGAATGGAAATATGATTTATTACCAAAAGAGGTGAAAGAGATGAGGCCAGGGACATCGATATTGGAAAAACGTCAAGCAAAACAACACTGGATATGTGCAGATTGAACAAATGACACCTATGGGTGATGTAGAAGAAAAGGTTGTGAGTCCTCCCGAACTTGAAACTGAATTATTAGGGCTAAATGAGGAATATACAATTGAAATTATTGTGGAGGAACCACCTATGGAGAGCAAAGTTGAGGGCCTTTTATTTGATGAACCAATCAAAGTTGATTACAACTCTCCGGCTGTGGTGGTTATGGAAACCAAGAGTGTTAAGGATGCATGTTTAGAAACTAGGAAGGTGGCACTTCATGATGTGGGAGATTTCATTCATAAGTTATGTTTATGGGAGAGTTTGGATTTGTTGGGCACAGAAAACGAAGTAGTGAAGTGTAGAGTAAACTACCGAGCATTTGTTGGAAATTCGGTAGGAAAATGTGGATTTAAAGAATTTTGCAAAGAAAGATGGGACGTGACAAAGCACACACACAATAGAAGAATCAAACATCGTGCTTACATCAGCAACGAAAAAGGTAAATGTGCATTGAGACCACCTTGAGACATATCAGGTACGGTCGGGCTGAAGACCTAAACTTTAGCGCTGCTTGGGAGGCAACCCAAGGTGTTTTTAGATAAGTGTGGGGAAGATGTGCGGAGAGTTGTGTGAAGGTGATGATAGGAAGTCGGATTGTCTACAACATCTGTTGTGTCAAACTTCACCAGGTCAATGTACTCTTTCCTTAGTCTTATTATGTTCTTTAGTATTAAAATATTGGTATTAGTTGATAAAATAAAAAATAAAAAAAAGAAATTTGGGGTTCGAGATGTAAAGCAAATGTTGGTGTTTTTGTTGAACGCGATCTTTCCCTCAAAACCATACATTGGGACAATGTATCCCAAGTGTGGGGATGGGGGGAAATTTTTGAGAAGTTAATATTTTTTGTGAAACCAAGTAAAAGTGTCAAAAATTTGAAAACTTGATATTGTTCCATTTGACACACCGACACCCCTTTCTAGTCATTTCTTGGTGAGTGTTTGAGCCACATATGATTATTAGAGAATATTTCTTTGTTTTGAGTGGCGGTGTTTGTATTGTGTTAATAGAACTTGTGTACGAATTCTTGTTGAAGCCTAGGATTAGCATGCTTGTGAAAATGATAGGGATTTTTAGGTAGCCTCGTCCGAATGTGTGAGAGTGTGGGAATTAGGGGTTGGACCTCATACGTTACATATATGAGCTTGGTATTGTGAGGGGTGGGGGTTTGGTCTTTAGAAAGCCATGTTTGAGCCTTATACTATTCGGTTGTGACCCAAACCTACTTCTTACAAAAAAAAAAAAAAAAAAAAAAAAAAAAAACTTTACCTATTGAAACAACCCGGTTTAGGAATTTAGTTTGTGATTGTTGATGTTCTTGTATATATTGTTGAGTTTTATGTGTTATGAAGAAAATGAAAAAAAAAGAAGAAAGAAAAGAAAAAAAAAGAAAGAGAAAAATATGAGAAAAATACAAAAAAAAAAAGAAGTATTTAGTTGCAATAGTAGTTGAGAATGTTGAAGAAGTTGTGTATATAGTTGATGTTTGCTTTGTTTAGTAGTAGAAATAAAAACCGGGTCAAATCAATTAGCTCTTGCATATATATCCCACCATTTTCCTACCTTTACACGTAGCCCCGTTATAACCCGTAAGTCCTTTTGATTCATAAGCATGCTAGGTATTTGATAGGACGAAACTTGATTTGTATACAAGCTTATTGTCGCACAATCACACACTTGCATTGAGCGTGTTAGCATAATGTTGCTAATATTACTTGTCACCGAGAGTTGTTGTGAGGGGTGTGCCTTGTGGTATGATAAAAACTTAGTAAAAGGACGGCACTCTAGCTTGGTTCGCACGATTGGTCGCCCATTGTTAAAAATAATTTTTGAATTGGTTGCTTGGGACAAGCAACGGGTAAGTGTGGGGATGTGACGGGTGGTCCGTAGGACAACCCTTAAAAGGCTTAATATAATGCACATTCTACATTTTATCCGGTTAATTGCTCGAACTTGGTAACTACTGTACGTTTGATTATGCAGGTGTGAAAGTGCTCTAAACAAGAGTTTTAGGAAGCTTGGATGAATGATAGAAGTTTGGAATCAAAGAGGATGAAGAGAGCAAGTGTAGAAGGAGAACAGGGACAAGAAGGCCACTCAGGGCCGTAACCTACGGCTCCCAGCCGTAGGTTACGGCCACCAATGTTCTCAAAAATGTCAGCCGTAAGACAGAAGCTTCCAGGCGTAAAGATCATTGCCAGCCGTAACCTACGGCAGGTGGCCGTAGGTTACGGCTACCTGTTGACTTTGGGGACTTGCTGACTGCCGTAACCTATGGCTGGGAGCCGTAGGTTACGGCTCCGACTGATGTAATCTTGTAACATATGCACTTAATGACCTTTTTAAGGAAATTAATGGTGTCCAATCATGGTTTTTCGATTATTACTTGAAAGGAACGAGATTGGGAGTATAAAAAAGGCACTTGGGAGTGAAGTAATCATCTTGGATCCATCTAATCATCACATCTTGATCTAGTTCTTGTTGGTGAAACTTGTGAACAATATTTTCTTTCTATTTTACTACAATGCTTGCTTAAGCCATGTGTGGCTAAAAACTCTATGGTCATCTTAGGTGGAAGGTTTGTGGAAACTTTTGTGCTTGTTTTTATATATTTCTAGAATGGTGAATTGAACTTATGTTTTGTTTATCATGATGTGTTCTTGTTTGTTGTAAATTGTTGATGTTTACAATTATTCTTCTTTGAAACCATACGTTCTTGGTGCCGTTGGCAATCGAGATATCATGGGTAGAATTAGGATTGGGTAAGGGTCAATTGGTCATCGGGTAACAACCTCACGTTCTCGGAATCTGAGTACTTAGTTCCCTTTCATCACAACAAGTAATTGCCCATGAACTATGTCTATGTAGTTCTTTCTAGTAAATGATAGCACAATTGTTGAAGCAAAACCGGAAGCTTGGGATGATCATTACTCTCCAAATCGTTTACAACCAAACTCTTCTCTTGCAATTTAATTAGTTTAATTTAGTCTAAAACCAATTCACTCACCTAAACTCATTAATTTTATTTCTCTTGCAATTAGATTAATTTAGTTAAAATTAGATAACTTTCAAATAACACATATTCCACAAACTCCCTGTGTTCGATACCCACTTGCCACTATCTATATAGTTGTTATTGGGATTAAATTTGATTGTGACCACGACATCACGTCACAACCTCAAAACATGCTTCTACATAACCCGAGATCATGATCAGTTAAAACACATTAATCGACAAATTGCATAGAACCAAGGACAATCCACGAGAATTATAACAAGCATGATAATACTAACCGAGAGATAGTGGTGGATGAGAAAGATGGTGCTTGCAAATCAGAGGGGTTGTGGAGAGAAGAGCTGTCGTCGAAGGAAAAGGTAGAAAGCATTAGGGTTTTTGTTATCCTTGGGTACATATATGCGCAAATAACCGAGTCCCCACTTAACTTGGGCTGAAAGCCCAAACAGAAACCAATTCCTTCGATGAATGACCTGTGGGTGACGAAACTCCATGTTTCGTCGGGTGACTTGTGAGTGACGAAACTCTATGTTTCGTCGGGTTAGTGGGCCGTGTTTCGTCGAGTCCATACACCATATATTTCGCCGAAACCCAAAAGCCACACAACGTTTCCAATACTCATAAGCATTAAGTGACACAGTCAATCAATTACACATAACATCTCATAGACCAGTTGTAATCCAGACGAGATTATAAAATAAGTGGTTCGTAGAAAAGGACCTCGAAATCTCGAGTTGTCACATCATCCCCAACTTTGAAAGAAGTTTCGTCCCGAAATTTGATAAGTAATCCAAAAGTGACACGGTAAATCAAAAGTAACACAAAGCGGCAAGGTGTTAGATTAGGATGACTGTGGATTTTCCTCGGGTACCACGGTGTCTTCCATGAATGAGAAGTTTTGAATAGACATCACCCAGGGCACTGTTAAACTCGAATGAATGAAGAAGGTAAGTAACAACCTGTTGGAAGCCATGCTCAATGAGCCACTTGTTGTCCTTGGCCAATTGAGCCAAAGAAGCTTCCAACTCCTCTTTCTCCTTCAAAGAAGCTTCAACTTGTTGTTTCATTTCACCAACCTCAACTTCATGCCTCTAAGTAAGCTCGTGAACCTTCTTCTGCCATGCCTTCTCTTTCTCAGCAAACCCCTCTGTCTCTTTCTTCAAAGCAGCCATATTAGCCTTCATAACCTCCCTCTTCTTCCAAAAAAACTCATACTCTTGCATCCGTTTTTAAAAACAGACAATACCTTCATGAAGCAAGGGACAAAGGTTGCAGGAAGCCATGATCATTTTAGAAATCATTTGATAGTTAACCATGGAGGAGGAAGAAGCAAGAATAGCTGGTGGGGCAAAATGGTTGAGAACATCTTCACAAATGGTCGGGGACTTGAAGCTATCGGAAATGATAACCTTCCAGTCAGGCACATATATCTCCCCCGAATCAACATTGGATGAACTCTCAATAGCCTTACCCGAAGGCTTTGACCCTCCAACCTTTTTACCCAATGCCTTGGTATCCTTACCCACCACCAAAGGCAACTCCCCCTTCTTCCCATCAGTAGGAACCTTTGTATCTTCAACTTCCAAATCATCACCAAGATCAATCGTTTCAGAACTCGAAGGTTGTCCAGCACCTTTACGTCGAGTAGAACGACGGGTGGACTGCTTCGAAGCAGCAACCTTCACAAAACCCTTGACATTTGGAACACTAACATAATATGACCCTTCAAACCTATGCTCGGAACCTCTAACCACAGCATCCTCACCCTCAGCAGACGCAGCATCAGCAAACACAACATCTGATGTATCATCACTCTTGATAAAGTCCAAAGCAGACATGACTACAATTAAAACAAGTAACAAAACATATCAACAACATTATAAAAATAAGAAAAAGAAATCAGAAAAGCAAAATGCATACCCTGACCATCCCTCATGAGTACAGGATCCCGGTCCAGTTTATCCCATAACTTGCTTAAGACCAACAAAGGTTCAGGAAAAGGGCGAAGCCTAAAAGGGCATGCCCTGATGGATTTTAAGAACCAACTGTCCAACTCTGAATCGGAGGGTTCAAGTTCATTGAGAACGGCATCAGGGTGCCTCCAGATCATTTAAAAGGAACAATTGACTCCGAAACCCAAAAGAAACGGCCTTTCCATGAACCAAGAGTAGTTACCATGTATGAAATCAGACAAGTATCAACTTGGGACGTCTCAAACGTAAACCAATCGCCATTTTTTGCCAAACGAAAGAAACGGCGAAAGGATAGAAGAGACGGGTCATACCCTGCAGCCCTGCACAAAATTTCGAAGTGCAAAACCCTAGCAAGGCCTTGAGGGTGCAACTGACCAAAAGAGACTCGATAATACTCTAACACATTAATAACAAAAGTGCAAAAAGGATGACAGAGGTTTGAGAAATCAAAACGTCTGCAATATAAAGCAACAGAACCAGCCGGACATTGGTCAATCGACGTGTCCAAGGCTGGAGCCTCCGGGTTAAACCGTAAATCAATCCCCCAGTGAATACAAAATGCCTTAACCTCTTCTTGTGTGAGGCAAGAAAAACTAGTGGATTGATCTTTCCTTGCACCCATGAGAAACGATGATCGAAAGAAAAAATGAAAAAGAAGAAAAAACTAACCTGAATGGAAGGAAGTTGTGATGAAACTTGGAAGGATTGAGAGAAATTAGTAAAGTGGTTATCCCTTGATAAATGAGAAAATAAATAGGCCTGACGGTTACCATAATTAACCTATGGGCTAATAACTGACACCTGCAAGAAAACTTTCACGTCCATCAAATCAACCGTCCTTTCAAATTCAAAATCTCAGCGGTTTCGCCGCCCAACACACGAAGCTTGGAACCTTTCAAACCTTGAAGCCTTTAAGCTAGTTAACAAAATTGCACAAAAGTTAGACGCCTTTGGGCTTACACCACAAATACCTCTGACTTGGGGGCTGATGACGTGGGTAACTCAAGCTTAATAAACTAACTATAAGTGCAATATAGCTTAAAGGGTTAAAGAGTTAAAGGGTTCAAGTAGACGACCAGCTGTAGTGAACAACATAAAGCAAGGAACAGTGTCATGTCCCATCACACACTCAGCCGCAAAAGGGGCACGTGAGAAGAGACATTCTTTTACCCGCAGGTCCGAAGCCTTCAACCTACCAAAAAGGGCAACCCCCTTACTGCATCACTGGATCACTAGTCAAAGGTTTCTACTCTTGGCTTCCTCTTTCCCTATAAATGACCACCCTTGGTCATTCAGCCAAACATTCCGAAATCTCACACTATCTCTTCACATTGCATGTTCTATTCTTCACATACAAAAACACTATCACATTGCATGCACCAGACCTGGGTTGAATCTCCTTCAACTTGGAATTCAAAGCAATTGATATAAGAGTAACCTGACCCTACGTATTGCATACATAGGGGGACCCCGCGACCTGCATTAGACAAAACCAGACTCGTGTAGCAACAAGAGTTGCTAAATTAGAGTCCCTAGTTTTCTGTGTAGTTTTTAGGTAATTCCATCTTTAAATCTTGGTCCCAGTACACATCAAATACCGAAAGAGGTTAGAGATAATTTCTTTGATCCCATTTCTCTATCTAGCCCCGCCTTGCCATTGCACCGCTGCCGCTCATCGGACTACGGTCCTCCGTGCACCGCCTATTGGACTATGGTACGTCGACGCATCGCTACCTTGCCATCGCCTCGTCGTATTGCACGCCTCTTGTAGGATTACAGGATCACTGACATTGAAGATTATGGATGGCAAACTCTAGTGCATTATGGTTTTGTTAGCATAAGTTTGGACTTCGAGTTGCGCAACGAGATCGAAACCCATTTTATTATTGTTTTTCATGTTTTCAAGTCTCAGCTTCTCGTTTCCTTCCGCTCGTGCAGGGTAGTACTTTTGAAATATATATTAGATTAGGGTTTCTATGTTGAGCCCACGGGCCCATTAGGTTTTCTTTGATCTGTTTATAAATTATAAAGTAACGTATTTAGTAATGCAATTTAACCTTATTTTTAAACTAGTGTCTACATTAGTGGGTTTTAGTTGAGATGTGAACCACTACAAATATTATCCTATATATATATATATATATATATATATATATATGTATATATATATATATATATATATATATGTATGCATATATAGGGAAAGTGTAGAATACAATATCCCTTAACGTGAAATACAAACAAGATGAATTTATAACATGCTTAATTAGTTTTATAACATGCATGATTAGGTTTTACTCCATTCATGATTTCTGATTTTGTACATGCGTGATTATGTTCATGCGTGATTATGGGTTTCAACACGTGATTTATGGTATTAGAGTTTTGAGTTTTATAAAACGTGCGTAATTTCATCTCGTACGTATTATACGTTAACCAACCATATATATATATATATATATATAGGGTGGGGTTCATGCGAGAACCACCTTTATTGCAAGAACCGCGAGAACCAATGTGAACGAGTGGCAAATTTGTAAATAACCAAAAAAATTATAAAATTCCCGCTTATACGACACGGAATTGAAAACTAAAATTAATTACGTTACATAATACGATCTCGTGTCCGATAACTGCTATATCCAAACACAAAATCTCCCCAATTAGTTCATTATCCCAAAAAACCTCACAGAATCAAGTTCGATTCTTACCGATTCTTAGCGACGATCACAACTTCGGCCCGTTCAACATCATCGTTCGATATACGATCATCATGATCATCGTCGATATCGCCGGCCGGCACATCAACCGTGACATCAACCGTCTACTCGAAATTAGGGCAAAACGGCCACATTCGAATCGAAATCAAGGAAAATCGATAAATCGGTGCGTTTTTTTTTTTACACGAAGAGATTTGAGAGTTCATACAAAATTTTGAATTCGCATATGATCATAGTCGATTCATAAATATATGATAGTGTGTTAGTTATGTGTTCGTTCAAGTAGATTGTTGCAGCAGACTGTAGTTTTGGTAGATTTATATATTGTTGTAGCAGACTGTAGTTTTGGTAGATTCATACAGCAGACTGTAGTTTTGGTAGATTCATATATATTGTTGTAGCAGACTGTTGTGCATAATTATGGTATGTGTTATGTAATATATATATGTATGCACATGTGCATAATAATGATTGCATAGATTGTATGCACATGTGCATATTTATGATTGCACAGATATATTTATGCACATGTGCATAATGTGATATGAATAAAGTGTTATGATTGCATAGATTGTATGCACATGTGCATATGTGCATATTTATGATTGCATAGATATATTTATGCACCTGTGCATAGTGTGGTATGAATAAATTACATAGTGTGATATGAATAAAGTGTGAAGGAATTCGTGTTTTATTGTGTGCTATAGTGGTATGCACATATGCATAGGTTGACGTACTAAGTTTATCAGATTATGTTATTAAGGCATTGTTTGGTGCATTCATATCTGATTTGGTGTGTGTTATGCAATAGTTATATGTATGCACACGTGCATATTTGCACAGATACGTTGATGCACATGTGAATAATGTAATAAAATATGTTTGTATTTTTGTAGCATAATATAGTTTTGATTCATTTATACGTATGCACTTGTGCATAATATGCATTGTAACCTAGATATATATCACGTCGTTTGCATATTGTTGACTCGTTTGCATATTTCGTTTGCATATTGTTGATTTGTTTGCATATTGTTGATTCGTTTGCATATTGATGATTATATTGTTGATTTTTGAGTATATTGCGCATTTAATCAGTAAATTCAGAATAAATAGGTGGGTTGTTTATAATGTTCGCATGTTATAAGGGTCTGGTTGGTTGCGATTGATTAGGTTAGCGGCTGTTGTGATTTGTAGGGTAGTTAAAAATTTAGTGTAGGTATATGGGCTGATGAATTTTGGCATAAAAACATGGTGTATAGTATATGTAATGTATTTTATGCACATGTGCATACAGAACATAACTGATATGGGCTGATGAATTTTTGGCACAAAAATATGGTGTATAGTATATGTAATGTATTTTATGCACATGTGCATACAGAACATAATTGATGTAATTTATTGGGACGATTACAGCACAACTATTTTTGAAACCTCACATGGAATGACAACAGGCGCATTTTTTATAAACACATTGGAGCATGGGCAATGGATCTCACAAAACGTGATAGATTGTTGGGCGGCTATTTTGAACTACGAAGAGAAAAAATACAATACATCAGGGAAAAGGCGATTATGGTGTTATACGACAACTATCGTAAGTGTGTTATAATTAATGTTTAACAATCATATTTAGGATATTTATACTTGTATGTGACATGTATTTATGTAATGTGCAGCCGGATTATGTGTTGAAAACGAAATAGACGGAACAACAGGCGTTTAAAATATTAACTTCACACTTGAAGGAGGTTGTTGAGTGTAACAATAAAATGTTGGAGTCAAAAGAATTTAACATCATAATAATACCAATGATCGAAAGAAAGCATTTCTATTTAATATGCTTTGATTTAGAGAACGCAAAGGTTGAAGCTATTGATAATATGGTGGGTAACCGCGGGTTTTATAGAATGTCAGCAGGAAGAAGTTTTAAGAAAATGGAACGCCATCTAAAGTGGTAAGTCTATATTTGTTATATTAAATGTTATATTTGAAAATAAGGATATATGAATAGGACATGTAGTAACATTCAATATTATTATTTTTTGCAGAAAAATTACATGGTTGGGTATTTGAAGAATGTTAAACATCCAAGCGCGGCACGCATGGCAGCCGCGCCGTTGACGAAGAAAAAATTGGGATGGGCGACGAGCGATAATTTCAACGATTGTGGCGTGTTTGCTATGAGGCACATGGAGATGTACAAAGGGAGTGATGTCGAGTTTGAATGCGGTTTTAGTACGCAAAAAAAATATTCAAGACATGCAATTGCAAAACCTGAGGAGGAAGATTGCAACAAAACTGTTACTATCAGAGGCGAACGTGTACAAGGCAACGGTTATGTACCTCGCAAGAAAAGCAATACAAAATTTGGGAGATGAAAGAATGAGGAAATTGTTGGAAGAAGAGGGAGCAAAACAAGAAAAATGCTGGAACACTCTTAGCAAATGGAAGAATGGGGATAAAGTTTGAGGGTAGAAGTTCATGACACGTAGGTAGTATTTCTAGTTAATTAGTGATATTTGAACATTAAACTGATATGTTGGATTGTTTTGTTGGTTAGGCATGTTAGATGGTTGTGTTAGGAAGGTAACAAGTTGGTACAGTTATGATGCATGTTACAGTTTTGGTTAGTTGTGGTTGGAATTAGATAATCATGTTACTAATATTTGTTGATTGATATATTGAGAAGTTGGAATATTAGCAAATTGGTAATGTGTATTGTACAAATTGTTATGTTGGATGGGTGATATGGTGATCAATGTTTGGATTTATGGTTCATATGGTTTGTTGTTTATGCACAAGTGAATTAATATGGTGAATTAATATGGTTATAGTAACAAGTTCCTATTGTTTGTTGTATATGCACATGTGCATATGGTGATATAAATGCACGTTATTAGTTATAAATTTACATGTTTGTTAAAATATGGCAAGTTAAGTGATCCGTATGCACAAGTGCATACAGTGTTATTAGTTATAAATGTATATGTTTGTTTAAATATGGAATGTTAAGTTGATTAATAAGTTAAATGACCCGTATGCACACGTGCATATAGTGTTATTAGTTATAAATTTATATGTTTGTTAAAGTATGGCATGTTACTTTGATTAGTAAGTTAAGTGACCCATATGCACATGTGCATACAGTATGTGCATGAAGTGATAAAACACACAGATTAAAGGTTAAGTTTGTATATGTATTACAATTGGGTATAGTTAACATATGGTGTTAAATTCATATTAGTAACATGTATAATCATAAAACTAACATGTATAATGTTAAAAAATATTATATTGATAAACAGGTGGTTTAAAAAAACGTAAAATACAACTTATAAACACATATGCACATGTGCATATGACAAGTAGGTGGTTTTAAAAAAACGTAAAATACAACTTATAAACACATATGCACATGTGCATATGACAAGTTAATCATCAATGTCAATATTGTAAGTTAAATGGGTACTAATAAAAAATAAACAAAACAAACATTGGTAGTCAGGGGGGATCGGGAGTCTAGCAGCGATAGCAGCAACACGTTTAGCTGCTCATGCAGCAAGTTTGGTAGCATTGACTTTCTTCACAGTTGCGCGAATCATGTGTACGTATATTCATTGCTCATTGCAGGATTGTTCGAGATATTTTTTTTTGTTATTTGATGTACCGATAGGAGTGGAAAACGCCAGATTTTGTAGCATATGTGTTGTACATCATGATAACGTCATCCCAACTGTTAAACGTACCATTTTTCATTAGGAATGTATTGAGTATCAACATCGGGTGTCCAATATGGTGGGCCGTTAGGTGTAGAATGTACAGCAGTCCTAATTGTTCCTGTATACATAAAAAGAAAAACATATAACATTGTAATTAATAAGGTATATGGTGTGTGTACGCATGATGTATGTTTGTTGATAGTTATTTGGGGATGAGTGTGGGGTGTTGGTAATGTGATGCACATGTGCATATCTATATGCTGATGGTTAACAGTTTCTTTGTGATGATTACAGAGTGTTGTCAACATAATGCATATATGTAGGTGTGTAATATACGAAAACACAAGTAATGACTGTAAAAAAAACATTGATTTGTTTAATGCTTATTAGCGATGAGAATTGGGTGTTGGTAATGTGATGCATAATTATGTATTGTTGGTTAACAATTTATTTGTGATGATTACGGAGTGTTGGCAACATAATGCACATGTGCAGGATTACGTATGTATGAAAATAGAAGTAATGTCTGTAAAAAACATTGATTTGTTTAATGTTTTAATGATAAAAAAAGAAAAAGATAATAACTAAGTATAGATTACGGGGTGTTTGCAACATAATGCACATGTGCATGATTATGGTATGAGTGTAACTAAAAGTGATTCACTTAAGGAGAGAATAATGAAGCATATGTAAGCTATTGAAACACGTATAAATGTATAATACCCTTATTTTCAAAATGTATGAATTGCAACTATTGCAGATCTAAATTTGTAGTTGCCGTTGCGATTGATGTTGAAGTGGTGACACAAGATTGAGTGTTGGATACGATGGCACTGTCTGTTCTAAACACAGATTCAAGGGTTTGAATATCGAAGGTATGAAGATTGTGTCGACTATCAACTGAATTAGACCTAAATTTGTTACTGTCAGCAAATGGACCAGCAGATGGAAGAGGATCAGCAGATGGATGAGGATCGATATGTGATGAATCGAAAGATGACATAACTGTATCAAATGGAGTACATCGCTAATGGATTTATCGTCTGAGAAGTTGTCACTATTGTGGTGGGGGTGATGTGTTAGTGTCAATTAGGTTACCGTGGATGCCGTCGTGTATGCCGTCGTGAACGGTGGTCAAACCATGTTAGGTCTCGTCGTCACCGTCATGATCAGTGGTAGAGAGAAATCATGATTAGTGGTAGAGAGAACAGAGTGATAGAGAGAACAGAGTGGTAGAGATAACAGTGATGAAGAAAAGATCTATGCGTGTTATAAGAATCATGATATATTTACAAAATTGCCATGTGTTCACATTGGTTCTCGCGGTTCTCGTAATAAGAGGTGGTTCTCGCATGATCTTCTCCCTATATATATATATATATATTGAATGACAACGCTTACATATTTCTAAATTACACCTAATAAATTTTAGACTACCCTTACTTGGAATTGAACTCAAAACCTTACTTCTAAGAGGCATAAAACTCTATCAAGTGAGTTAGCTCCACACTGACAAATATTATCTTATACATGGTACATAGTTTTTGCGGGAAAAAAAACTAAGTGTCACACATTTACATTTACATTTACATTTACATTTACATTTACATTTATAATACATACAAACATCGTGAGCGGTAATAGAGCAAGGAAACTGCCTGGCACTTGGTGATTGGCAGCAATTGGGGGTGATCTCTTCACAACGGCAAAAAAAATTATAGTTTTACTCTCTGATTCCAAATTACATTTTTGTCATCTTTCTTTTTCCAGAAACTATGATTCACATAAATAGGTGGTTCAGGCAAAAGCTCGCCACCACCGCTGCCACAAGATTTCACAGTGGCGCATCGCGACTGCCGTTGGTGGGTGGTAGTGACGGGGGCAGTGTAAATCTAGGATTTCGACCTCTGTGCCAAGCAACAACCGTCATCGGAGATGCCATAAGTTCACCCGTTAACAACGGTTGTCATAAAATGTAAGCATGACTGAAACGCGCTAGAGGTTGTGGATTAGTACTTTACGATGCCGATCCACACCAAAATAAGACATGCAAGGTTAGATTGGTCGCTGGAAATTTTCCGGAAACCTAGCTTGCCCAACCAGATCTAGGGTTAACTGGTAAAACCGTGTAAAGAGAGAAAAAGAGAGCGACTAGAGAGGGAGTAGATGGTGGCAGGAAGCCGAGGGTCTCTTGGCGATATCGATATGTAATTCCTTAATCCATGTGGATCAAAAGTAGTAGCGAGTAGTATAAGTAAATAGTTATTAGTTAGTTTAAGTTGTAATTAGATAAGTTATAGAAGTACGAGGACTGAAGGTGACACAATGTAAGTTTATAACCTACAACTTGATGAATCGACACATCCATCAGGGACGCATCGATTCAGAAGGTGGCACCACCACATGTTCATCAGACGCAACTTTTCAAGGAGGAGACACGTCCTTTCATCGCACCTCTTCGATTAGTATAAATATGATTAGATATTTCAATTGTAAACATACTTATACATTCACAATCATTATTCATTTAGAAATCAAAGGTTTGTTTGTGTTTATTCATTCATTGTTATATTCATTGAGTTCATCAAGAAGATTCTGGGCAACATTGGTATTAGAGCCTAGGGTTCAAATTCGTTTTTGAAATACGGTCGTTAAGCGTGTGGTTGAATTCTGTTCTTTACAATTCCGATCACGTATGAGGCACTGATTAGGTTGTTCTTATTGAGTTTTTAACACCAATCGCATCAAGTGGGTACGATTGTTGTTCGTTCGTTAATCGATCATCAGGAGGGTGTTCGATTTTGATCAGATCATCAGATCATCACTGAGGGTGTTTGGATTCTGTATTTTTTGTTAATTCAAATCAAGGCAAGAAGTTGCGATTCGGGTTAAGATGATGAAAGCAAATCTTAGAAGTTTGTATTCTGGTTTGAAGAAACAATCGCGAATCAGAGAAGTTTGGGTTGTCGTCAGTTTTACGGCAAGAAATCAAAGCATCAAGAGGGTGTTCGGTTATGAAGTTTAGTCGCAAATCAAGTGGGTTTGGGCTGTTTTTTGTTTGTATTTAGACAGTCGCATATCAAGCGGGTTCAGGGTTGTGTTCATTTGTTATTTGGCGCAATCAAGTGGATTGTTGTTATTTCGGTCAATTGGAAATAAAGGAAAGACTTGTAGTTGTTGTTTGTTTCAAGGCGGAAAAGAAAAAAAAAACACAACCAAGAGGTTCGTTGCTTATTTTGAAAATAAAATTCAGAGAACCTTGCGGAGAATCATGATAAGAGAAGTATTACGTTGGTTCGCAAATTCTAATTTCTACGTTCTTTTTTTCTGGAATTTATATAAGGTTTAGAAATTGGTTTGATTCCGTTAGAAAGTTAGTGTGAACTTTGGAATCATAGATTTCGGTTTTAGGAGAAACCGAAGTATAGAAAATAAAAGTTGTTGGAAAAGAAATTATGGCGAATTCAGGAGGAGCCTCTCCGTCAATTGTGGTAGTAGTTATACAGGGTAGTTCGTTCTCCCAATTTCAGTGTCCTATCTTAAAGTCTACAAACTATACGGTATGGTCAATCCGTATAAAAACCATACTTAGGGCAAACAGATTATGGGAAATGGTAGAACCCAAGGAAAATACGCAACCCGATGAAAAGAAGGATATGACGGCAACTGTATATCTATTCCTAACACTACCGGAAGATAAGATAATACAAGTTGCAAGAGTGCAAAAGAAATTTGGGATGCGTTAAAGACAAGGCACGTCTTTAAACACTCAAAGCAGAGTTTGATATGTTAAAATGAAGGAGGAAGACACTATCGGTTCGTTCACTGCAAGACTAAATAGTATTATCACGAGGGCAAGTTGTCTTGGATCAACTTTTGGTCAACCAACGTTAGTACGAAAACTTCTAAGTTCTGTACCGAGAAGGTTCATTCAAATTGTTGCAACCATTGAACAATTCACTGATCTATAAACAACGACCCTAGATGAAACAATCGGAAGATTGAAAGCCTATGAAGAAAGGACAAATCTGGTGGATAAAAACCCGGTATAAAATCAAGAGAAACTTATGTTCACACGAGGAGACAAGAACTATGGTCATGGAAGGCATTTTGGGAACAATGGACAAGGAAGGTTCAATTCATCACAAGGCAAGTGGCGTGATGGAAAGTTCAGACAAGAAGAAGATGATGAAGATCCTTCACATAATAA
Source organism: Helianthus annuus (assembly GCF_002127325.2). Lineage (NCBI taxonomy): Eukaryota > Viridiplantae > Streptophyta > Magnoliopsida > Asterales > Asteraceae > Helianthus > Helianthus annuus. The sequence continues at coordinate 166,560,961 of NC_035443.2, forward strand.
CAATAGACAACAAAGAAGGGAAGAGAGTGCCTCACAGAATGCTTACAAGAATAGAAGCAACCAAAGGAAGCTTGGGAAGAATTTAAGCAAGATAAAATGCTATAATTGCCAGCAGTTTGGATATTATGCCTCAGATTGTCCTGAATCAAACCAAAGAGGAGAGGAATCAAATCTCATGCAAGAAGACGAGGAACCAACCCTTCTAATGGCAATCAAAGAAGACTGCAAGGATCTACTACAACAAGTTCGTGATAAAGATGGAGTAGCACATGATGGCAATCAAGTCACGAAGAAAGATCCAGGTTCAAGTAAAGAAGATCAAGTGGAAGAAGACTTCATTCTCTTGGAGAATGAAGATGCTGAAGCATGAAGATATCGTAGGCACGGATTGAGAAATTAGGGGGGAACATTGATATGTAATTCCTTAATTCATGTGGATCAAAAGTAGCAGGTAGTTTAAGAAAATAGTTATTAGTTAGTTTAAGTTGTAATTAGATTAGTTATAGAAGTACGAGGACTGAAGGTGACACAATGTAAGTTATAACCTACAACTTGATGACTCGACACATCCATCAGGGACGCATCGATTCCGAAGGTGGAACCACCACATGCATGTTCATCAAACGCGACTTTTTAAGGAGGAGACATGTCCTTTCAATGCACCTCTTCAATTAGTATAAATAGGGTTAGATATTTCAATTGTAAACATACTTATACATTCACAACCATTATTCATTCAGAAATCAAAGGTTTGTTTGTGTTTATTCATTCATTGTTATATTCATTGTGTTCATCAAGAAGATTTTGGACAACAGGCGACGGTGGTTCTAGGGGGTTTTATGGCGGTGTTTGTAGAGGGGTTTTCTGGCGGTGTTGACATGGAGAGAGAAAGACTGGTCATGACGATCGCGGTGGTGGGACGTTATGGCGGTGCTTGATGGTTGAGTGGTGCTGATGAGATCTCATGAGGACAACTGAGGAGGTCATGGTGGAGCGGGATGAGAAGACATGTGATGTTAAATCTTTTGAGAGAGTAGATATACCATATAGAAAGAAAAAGTTAAAGAGATAAAGATAGATAGAGAGAGAAACTGAACATGAATGATCATATATGGGATAAATCTATACTATATAATAAAAGAAACCTGTTTTGAGACACTTGTCATTCCCTCATTTAATTGATTAAAATTATTAATAATACTAATAATAATAATAATAATAATAATAATAATAATAATAATAATAATAATATTTAATCTAAATTAATACGTTTTTTATTATTAATATACTTAATCAAATCTAAAATCTAATCTAACACAATTTTTTATTATCAATAATATTTAATCAAATCTAATAAGAATTCTGTCATAACTGAATTCTGGTTAGCCGACCAACTCATATTTAATTGAAATATTTTTTAAAGTTAAAATACCATTAAACCGTGTGAAAGAAAATATATGTAAATTGATAAATAATTAAATTTTAATTTAATGGTATGTTTGTCAATGAACCTATAAACCTGAATTCAACAAATTCTTTGACCTGGTCCATTTTAACCTAACAGAAGTTCCTATATGCGCCACTGTTAGACAACTTAAACGAGAAATAAATATTCTATACAGTTTTTTTTATTTTTATTTTTATTTATTTATTTATTTTATTTTTTTTTGAGAAAGAACAAATTTACACAATGATTTGGGTAGGCTAAAAGTCCACACATAGCATAAACAACAAATATTATACACTTATATATGATATGATACACATTAAGTTCCCCACCACTTTTTCCATCATCAAATTTATTTTTATTTTCACTTGCAAGCACTTGAATATATCTATATCTATATCTATGTCTATACTATATAATAACAAAAATCATTTTAGGGACACTTATCATCATATTAGAGCATTCACATCCAAAGAACTAAATTGTGAGTGTGGGGTTTTTAAAATATGAAGAGTATAAAAAATGGTTGTGAGTGGAGGAGAGAGAAAATGTTACTGTTCATCTGTATATTTGGGGGGACACTGTTCACCCACTATAATTTTTTAATATATATTGAAAGTGGTTGTGAGTGAATGAGAGAGAAAAATGTAATGATAAAGGTATAAAAATATTATTTAATTGAAAAGGAGAGAGAAAAAGTATTTGTTTTTAGTGAAAATATATTGATATAGGAGTTGTTTTTTAGTGGAATGTATGTATAATTTTAGGGGGCTAGATGTGAATGCTCTTAGGCTATGTTTTATAGATAAGTATTATTTTAGTTTAATCTTTTCTAATTAATTATAGATAATCCTCCAACTAAATATTATTTAGTTTAATTTTTTATAGATAATTATTATTTAGTTTAATCCTCTTCTCATTTATAATATTATTTATTTAACTAATAGAGTAAATTACGATTTTTGCCCCTGTGGTTATATCACTCTTACTCTTTTAGCCCAAAAAGAATTTTTTACATCTGAGCCCCCAACGTCTTTTTTCTAATATTTTTGGCCCCTAACGTCTTTTTTCTAACCCTTTTGGCCCCTAACATTCAATGGATGGGGTTAGTGTTATGGGCCAAAAGAGTTAAAAAAAAATATGTTGAGGGCTCAGATGTTAAAAGATTCTTTTTTGGGCTAAAAGGGTAAAAGTGATATAACCACAGTGGCCAAAATCGTAATTTACTCTAACTAATATTATTTATCATTTATACATTTACGAAGTTTTAAATAATGGGTTAAATTTATTGAAATTTCGTTAACAAATTTTGCTACAACAAAATAATCTATAAATCAATCTAAATTTTTATCTATACTATACTATATAATAAAACATTAATGTGTGACACATGTCGTTCATTGTAGGTATTTATTTTATGATTTTTTCGCCTCACTTCCAAACTTATCTTATATTAATTAAATAAATAAATGAATAATGAACTAATATTAAATTTTATCCTACCTTAAATTTCGAATACCATTCTTCTATTTTTCTAATAAAATATTATCCGAAATTGTAAATTGTTAATTTAAAACATTTTAAATAAAACAAATTATTTATCACGAAAACCAAACTTTGTATTAATATATTAAATATTTTTATTTTCACCATACAAAATTACATTTACTAACTTTTTTATTATTTGGTATATAAAATTACATTTATTTAACTCGTGTAATAAATGAGGTATTTTAAAGATGTATTACTTTATTATTTGGTAAACAATATTATATTTATTCAACCCGTGTAATACATGTGGTTTTAAATATATAATTTTTTTTATTTCGTATACAAAATTACATTAATTCAACTCGTACAATATGGTTCTTATATATATATAGGGGGCGGTTCCCCTAAGAAGCCTATTTTGCCTAAGTTGCCTAAGAAGCAATCTACACCATGTTTTTAAACAACCAATGGACCAGATTAAATCCCTAATATTAAACTAGATAAGTAAACAATTAAAACGCGCGGGGGTATTTTCGCCATAAACAAAAAAATAGTACTGGACAAAAAGGAAAGCAGTTATTGACGATTCAAAACAGTTCTTCTTCACTCTCTCTCAAAACTTCCCAATGGCTAAGAAACGTCCCCTAAAATCGACAATAAGAGAGACGAAAATCGAACAAACAACAACAAAAACAGCATCAACGATGGATTCAGAGAGTACGTTCCATTTTTTTTTTGCATTTTGGTGTATTCGTTTCAATTTTGTACGGTTTTTCTAAGTTTCTTCGAAATCAAATCGATTACACAGGTTCTAAGAGATCTACAAGAAGCCAGAAGCATAAAGAAACAAAACCTGATGACGATTTCGAAGGTTTGTTAAGGATCTGTAAACGAACAGATTTCTAGGGTTTTAATATGTCTAAACTGATTCATGTTCTGCATTTTATAAAACAGATCCATCGTTGTGTTTTAATGAAATAGTGCTGGTTTATTTTTTGTGCTGGTTTATTTTATGTGCTGGTTTAACCTATGTGCTAGTTTAGTGTTTTAGAAATATCTAGCACAAAGTTGTGGTTGGTTTTCTGGTTTTGAAATCGGTGCTGGTTTAACTTCCGTGCTAGTTTAGTGTTTTTTAAGAAACTAGCACAAAGTTCTAGTTGGTTTTTTGGGTTCCAAATATGTGCTGGTTTACTATCTGTGCTAGTTTACTATTTGTGCTAGTTTATTGCTTTAGAAGAAACTAGCACAAAGGGTTTAGTGTTTTCTAGTAAACTAGCACAAATTCTAGTTGGTTTACCGTCTGTGCTACTTTAGTGTTTTAGAAGAAACTAGCACAAGTGGTTTTTTTGGGTTCCAAATCTGTGCTGGTTTACCGACTGTGCTACTTTTAAATTCAGGAGATAAGTAATATAAGTTTCAGTTGCTTTTTTGTGTGTGAAAACAGAGCTGTACAATCCCAAACCACTACAAATTGTACAACCAGGAGAACCAATCCCTACTTTTGATAATGAACCTTTGCATCCCATTCCACTAAAAGTTGTAAGACCAACAAAAAAGGAATATTATATGAGTCCGAAATTTTGGAATGAAGTAGCAATCTGGGGGCCAAACTATACCAATCATCCTACTTCTGGTGGTGAACCTTCAGATCCCATAAAAGAAGAGATTGATGAGAAACCTGAAATCTCAGTTGTACAACCCAAAAAAGAAGAAGATGATGAAAAACAAAAGATGCCCATCCTACAACCTAAACATGAAGAAGATGAGGAAAAACCTATAATCTCAGTCAAGAATTTTGGAAGGAAGTAGCAATCTAGCCAGCTCCTGCTATGATCATCATGTTTATGTTGTTTGTTTTAGTTTTCTAATGTTATCAATGCTGTTATGTATTATGATCATGTTTTTCTGAACCTTATGTAACAATGATGTTTTGAATTATAAAAATCATGGTTTATTATGTATTAAATGATCAAAATGGTACTGGTTATTGTTTTTTTAATATATAGTACACTTTATAACTTGTGCTGGTTACTATGTTTCTTCTGAAATTACTTGCAGGCTCATCAGACAGTGACTTCGAACAACCGGAAAAGAAACAAAAAACAGCACTAAAAGCTGTTGCCACAAACGTTGAACCTATACGATTAACACTTTTCAAGGAATTTGATAAGAAAAAAAGAATTAGAATCAGGAACAGCCCAAAAAACCTTGCTGAATTCATGCAAATGTTATCTGACGAACAGAAAGCAGAAGTAGATAACATGGGATTTGAAAGCATGAAGAACTTTGATATAACAAAAATACCAACTGATCTGGGATACTGGCTCACTAACAATTATGAACCTACAATCAACACACTGAATCTAGGTACACATAATGTAGTGATAACACCTAACCTAGTACAAGAAGTTCTTGGCATACCAATGGGTAAAGTGAAGGTTAAGGAGTTGAGTAAACCATCAATGAGTGATCCAGTTGTTGCAGAGTTTAGAAATCAATTTGAAATTGATGATGAACTGCCAAAAATGCATCATATTATTCATGTTGTGAAAGAACAGAAGGAGAGTGGAAGGCTATTTCAACTGAACTTTCTTGTAATGTTCAACTCAATAATGGCAGAGCTCACACACGGTGGCAACGTCAACATGAAATTCCTTACAACATTGCAACCTGATGTAGATATTAAGGATGTTGACTGGTGCAGCTACGTGATCGACTGCTTGAACAGAAAGACAACAAGCTGGTTCCAATCTAAAGCAGCACATTACATCGGACCGATAACATTTCTAGTGGTATGTTGTAGTTATCTAAAAATGATTTATATTTATTGTTTTTTATCAAACATAATAACAAAAACTAACTTGTAAATCAATCAGTTGGTTTATGCGCATGATACATACCAAAGAACAAATCCAACACAGAAGATGATACCAGATGTAATGTATCATAAAAATGATACAATTAAAAAGCTTGATCCGGTGGTGAAAAGCAATAAAAGAAAGAGAAGTGAAAAAGATGGGAAACCAGCACAGAAACTCACCTTGACAAGACAAACACCTACTCAAAAGGTGGTGAAGAGTAAGAAGAAAATAAGTTTGAAAGCAGCAACAACTGGTGAAAAACGAAAGAATTTGAAGGTAAAACTGAAGATAAAGAAAAAAGCACCAGCTGAACAACCTCTATCCACATATCAACAAATCTCAAAGGAAACTGATGAAGCTAGAAATCATTACTTTAGTGACTTCCCAGAATCTCTAGACATTACACAAAGTTTGGACATTCCACAATCCCAGGAAAAACTCTCACAAATTCCACCTACAAATCCAACAAGTGGAGTGGTAATTTCTATTTTATTGTGTTTATCTGTAGTATTACTGAAAAAAGTGCTGGTTTAGATGGTTATTGAAAAAATGTGCTACTTTTATGACATTTGTTAAAAAAATGTGTTACTTTTATGACATTTAGTGTTTGGAATGTTAAATTGTGCTAGTTTATACCTAGTATATGTTAGTTTAATGTTAGAATTTGGAATGTGAAATTGTGCTGAGTTATGTGCTAAAGTGTGCTTGTTTAAATGGATTATAAAACTGTGCTAGTTTGAAATGTGCTACTTTTATTGTAAACTTTTATCATGTGTATGTAAAAATAAAAATGGAAAATGTGCTACTTTTACAATTTGTGCTACTTTATAAAAAGAATGTGCTACTTTTACAATTTGTGCTACTTTATAAAAAGAATGTGCTGGTTATCTTTTCAGGAATGGATTTGTCTGATAAAATCCAAAACAAAAGAGCTGGACATGCATGTCAAAGAAACACACGAAATGATTGCAGAATGTTTAACAAAGTACAAAGGTGAGGAGGTTGTGGATGCTGTGGATGAGTGGAGAAAAAGATTGGTAGTATATGGTGAAAAGTACAATTTCGAGAAGCAAGAATCAGAAGCAGGGAATGAAGAAAAGAAAAAAGGAGGAAGTGGAGAGAAGACAGAAGGAGGGAATGAAAAGGAAGAAGGGAATGAAGTTAAACTTACCCAATCACAAAAAAAAATGGTGGTCTCACAATTTGATTCAACTCCTTTCAGAATCACCAGTTCAATGTGGCCAGAGATTATAAAAGAAATAGAAAAGGCAGAACAGGTAGCAAGCAGCAAAAAAGATGGTGCTGATCATGGAGTTGGTGGTGAAGAAGAAAAGGATGCAGGTGGAGAAAAGGTTAAAGATGGTAAACCTGATGGGGAAACAACAAAGAAAGGAGGTGAAGATGCTAATGAACCACCAAAGGGAGAAAGTGACACTGCTGGTCAACCAGCAAAGAAAGAAGGAAATGAGGCTGCTGGTCAACCAGCACAGCAAGGAGAGGTTTTTAAAACACCAGAAAATGAAACCAAAAAAGACAGTGAAAAACAAGAATTCATAGGTGAAGAAGAAAAGGATGCAGGTGGAGAAAAGGTTAAAGATGGTAAACCTGATGGGGAAACAACAAAGAAAGGAGGTGAAGATGCTAATGAACCACCAAAGGGAGAAAGTGACACTGCTGGCCAACCAGCAAAGAAAGAAGGAAATGAGGCTGCTGGTCAACCAGCACAGTAAGGAGAGGTTTTTAAAACACCAGAAAAGGAACCCAAAAAAGACAGTGAAAAACAAGAATTCATAGGTGAAGACCTAAACGCCGGAGACCAGAAGAAAAGCAAACGTACAACTCACCCTGCCGAACCTTTATGTTCACCATATATGCAGCGAGTTGTACAAATAAAAACAAAAACTGAAAAAATTGAAGTAAGGATAGCCGAATGGATGTTCTCGACAGTTGACGACCCCTGGTAAGTATAAAAACCAACAAAATCTTAATTGGATAAAAATAAGTATTTAAACTAATGTGTATTACAACAATGCAGGGTGTTTATATTTGAGACAGCATTTAACACAAACCTTTCAAGGGTATGTCTGGAGTCGCTTCACCCGAACTTATACATACATGTCCAAGTCCTAACAGCTTGGTCATTGGTACTAAACAGTGAAGAGGTCTACAGAAGCAAAGGTTCGCCGGCAAGAGTTTTCTGCCCATGCAACATGCTGGTATGTTTTCTAATATGTGCTGGTTTTAATAACAGATTAGAAAAAGCACATTTAACAAAATGTGCTGGATTATTACACATTGTGCTGGTTTTGAAATATTAATGTTTTATTAATAGCTGGTTAGTCTAATATATGAAATGCTATTATTGTGCTGGTTCATAACACATTGTGCTGGTGCTGGTTTATAACACATTGTGCTGGTTTCTGTGCAGGGAGAAAACAACTTCAAACCAAAACTGAACAAAAGACCTGCACACAAAATTTCAGAGAAAACATTGCCGCGACATTGATGACTACCGAGTTTGGAACTATTAGGAAAGTGGACATGTTGTTCATTCCAATACTACAACACAAGCACTACTACATTGTATGTTTTGATTTCAAGGGAGAAGCCATCAAGATTATAGACAACATGAAAGGGAAAGCAAAAGCACAAAAAATGGCACGTGCTAAAAGAGTGGTAATATATTGATGCCCATTAATTCTGTGTTGTTTATTTTAATTATATTTGTGATGCTTAGGGATTTTGATTTTGAAAATTTTCAAATTACAGAAAGAAATTGTATGTGATTACCTTGAAGTTGAATACCCAACAATGCACACAAAGATGTCGCCCTTGGAACCAGAAATAATGAAAATGTCGTGGCAAACAGAAAAGAACTTTGTAGATTGTGGTGTCTTTGCAATGAGACACATGGAGACATACACAGGGAATCATGTGAGCAAGAAGGAATGGGATAGTGGGCTGTCGAAAGAGTCACCGGAACAAGACAAAGAGTTGGTTGAACTGAGATACAAGTATTTAAGCAAAATACTTTTATCCGACATCAACTTAGCGAAAGGTGAAATGATGGAACTGTTAGAGAAGTATGAGAAGATGGAGCCTGAAAAGAAAGAGGAATGCAAGAAAAATGCGGAAACGAAAATCAATGACAGATTGAACCAGAAATATTGATTGTGTTGGTTGAACAATATAACATTAGTTTGGTAGTTGTCTGTAATATTTTGTGCTGGTTTAACAATTAATATGGTGCTGGTTTAACAATTACATTGTACTGCTTTAACAGTTATATTAGGAAAGTTAATTTTATGCTGGTTTTACAATTAATATTGTGCTGGTTTCACTATGACAATATGTGATGGTTTCATAGAAGAAGTTTAAAATTGTGTTGGTTTTATAATTGTGCTGGTTTTAAAGAACAAAGTTTAAAATTGTGCTGGTTTTAAAAAACAAAGTTTAAAATTGTGCTGGTTTTAAACAGTATATTGAATGTTGAAAAATCAAATTCTTGACAATTGCATTTACAAAATCAACAAAAACTAATAATGTGCTGGTTGAATGTTGTAAACATAATAAGAATACAAGAAATCCAAACTGAAATGAAAAAAATAACAAATCCAAATATCATGATTTCCAAGACACACGACTAACTGCTCTTCTGGGAATCAGCAACAGTAGTCTTCATCTTACAAGTCCGACTATTATGTCCATGACCTCCACATATCAAACAACCTCTAGTTTTAGTTTTCTTTGATATTCTTGAAGATGATACCTCACGAAAAGACTTTAAGCGTTTGTTTGAACCACACCCCTTGTTTCTAATACCACTAGGTGGAAGAATGGTAGCAGAAGACGATGAACATGGCTGATCAGCATGAAGAATATTAGCTAATCTTGCATTCTTGTCAAGTGATTCTGCAGGAAGGTCAGCAGAATCAACCTTCAACTTCGACTCGATCACTTGGTCTCTATACAACGATAACAGGTCAATATTTGTAACAAGACGGTTAACAATATGTTCAGTTGCAGTCATTATCTCACGCACAATGCTGGAAGCATGTTCAACTTGATTACCAGCAGCATTTTGATCAAAACTCGAAACTTTTGTCTTTTTTGGAACAACATCTCTTGTCCAACGCCCCATAACATATTTTTTAGGGAACTCCTTTATACCACAAAGACGAAGAACACAAAAGGCATGCCTACATAGCAAACCATACTGCTCATATCGGTTGCAGCTGCATTTAATTACCATATCCTTAGGAGTAAAAAGAACCTACACAAATAACAAATGCTTATATTGTGCTAGTTTATAACAAAAGTGTGCTGGTTTATATATGTAAAATTCTAATTGTAAATATAAATCACTGTGCTACTTAAAATGTATTGTAAAAAGCAGAACATGTTTGTGCTACTAAAGGTATAAATAAATACCTCATGAAGGCCAGGAAGATTGACCTGTAGAATATAAAACTTAATTGAATCACCAACTTCTTCTTCACGCCTGCACATACAATTCTTGCAAGCAAGTCGAATTTCTTCTTGAACATCAAAAAATATCCCCCGAGTATAAATCTTTGCAGCTTCCAGTTCCAATTCATAATTGGTTTTCATGCGAGGTTGTGTGTATCTGGTATCATGATCACGTTTGCTGCGCTTAAACCTCTGAGATTCCATTGCAGTATCAAAATGGCTCAAAAACTCAACTAATGACAATTTTGTGTTGGTTAATTGACCAAAAAAATGATTTTCACTCTCAGACCTAGATGTTGTACGCATAAGACCGGACATATGTTCATGACGATAGTATGCAGGAATCCAATCTGATCTGAGGTTGTACATATCAGACAGCCAGCTGTTACTAGTAAGGTTGTACTTAATCATTAAATCACACCATTGTGTCTCAAACTGTGCTGGTTCAAGAGCATCAGTCCATACAACATCACATATATCTTCTTTAAAAACCTCATCTTGTGATAGCTCAGTACCAACCTATAACAAAAAAAAATAATTAGTATATTAAAACAGCAAACAAATCCTAAAATGTGCTGGTTTATATGATGCTAGTTGATGTATAAACTTAAACTATGATGCTTAAACTGTGATGGTTTAAAGAAAGTGTGCTGGTTTAAAAGTGTGCTGAGTTATATGACAAAGTGTGCTGGTTTAAAAGTGTGCTGGTTTATATGCTAAAGTGTGCTGGTTTAAATGGATTGTTTAAAGTGTGCTGGTTTATATGCTAAAAGTGTGCTGGTTTAAGAAAGTTACCTTTTCAGAAACTTTGATCATTATATGCCACATACACAAACGATGTCTGGTATCTGGGAAAACATCTCGGATGGCAATTTTCATTGCAGCGTCCTGATCAGTCACAACCACCTTAGGTGCAACACCAAAAGCCTTCAAAAAACTTTGAAGAAGCCATTTATATGATTCAGCAGTTTCAGATGCTAACAAAGAACCAGCAAACGTGACATTGTGATGATGATTATCGATTCCAGTGAACGGAACAAATACCAAGTCATACCTAAAAATTGAATTGATTATATTACAACTGCTTGCTGAATTGTGCTAGTTTAATAAAAATATGAATAAATGATCTACAAAAAGTGAATAAAATACCTGTTCGTACGGAACGTAGCATCAAAAGACATAACATCCCCAAAGACCTCATAATTCAGTTTCATTTCTTCATCAGCCCAAAATAATCCAGCAAGAGCACCTTTTTCATCACAATAAAATTCACAAGAAAAATTCGGCAAATACAGCTTCTTCTTCATAAGACGTTGGACAGCCATATCCACATCAAACTCTCCAATGAACAAATTAATATCTCTTTTAAAATTTTTACAATCAGTAGACGTCACTCCAACCTTATCAAATCCACCACGAATCTTTCTCATAAGGTTGAATGCCCTAACTGGACCAATATTCATCTCAGAAAAATCAGAAAGCGGTTGCTCTTCAGTGAATGTCAACTTTCTAGACGAAGCTAAAAGATGATAATCCTCTTCATCAACAAAAGAATGATTATGCTCCTCAAATACATGAGAAATTCTATAAGTATTTTTTGGAGTTAAAGACAAACGGATGTGTGCCTTACATCCGGTACGTTTAGAAGGTCTCCTCCTTCGGTCATTTAACTTTTTATCAGCACCAACACTATCATTTACCGTGTCAACAGCACAGGATGTCGCTGAACCCTCTTTCGCACAAACAAAGTACTTTCTAATCACAACACCATTTTTTGAAGATTGAGTATGCTTTCGACCCTCAAACCCAGATAACTTAGCATACTTCTTATAGAAATTAAAGGCAGAATCAATTGACTGGAAATGCATACCAACTACAGGTTTGGAAGAATCTGGAACAATAGGAGTATAATACTGATTACCAGTAGTTGGACAGATACGAACTCCTGAACAAATCAAAAAACCAGAACAAATAAAAGATATCAGCACAAACTTTACAATAAACCAGCACAAAAAACAAGCACAACTTTACCAGACAAACTAGCACAAAATAAAGATATCAGCACAACTTTACAAACCTACACTTTAAAATATGATGTAATATAAAAAAAACAGCACAACTTCAAAAAACCAGCACAACTTCAGAACTACACTTTTAAATAAAAACCAGCACAACTTAGATCAAAACTAAAAACCTAAAAAGTAGATGAAATTAAAACTAGAAGGTATTTTACCATCGACAGTAGTAGACATCATTAAAATAGAGGAGGATAAATCAGCAAATCAATGAATGAACAGAGGAGCTAGGGTTCCAGCAAATCGATGAAAACGATGAACGATTCAGCAGGATTGATCTCAATCTCGCAGGTACCGGCAAATCGATGAAAACGATCAACGATTCAGCAGGATTGAGATTGAGATTTGCGATTGATTTAGATGAAAACGATCTCGATGAAATTGGTAAGCTCAATGAATGAATGAATGAAAAATATGAAAGAAGGAATGAAAATCGTGTGATTAGAACTAAGTACAGATCTGTTTGAAATTTGCATTTTCCAATATTACCCTTTCATCTAAATTAATGAGATTGCCACATGTAAGCTCAAGATTGCTTCTTAGGAAACTTAGGGAAGGTTAAATTCTTAGTTGAACCTCTACCTATATATATATATATAACTTTTTATTATTTAATATATAAAATTATATTTATTCAACCCGTGTAATAAAAGAAATTTTTAAATATATAATATTTTATTATTTATTATATAAATTTATTTACTCAACCCGTGTAATACACGGGGTTATAACCTAGTTCAATTATATAATAACAAAGATTCTAAGTTTCGATGCATAACTAATTAATTAAAATTATTAACTTAATGTTAATATATGACATTTAATCGTGATATATTGGGTATTCAAAATAGTCAATCCAACTTTTATGTAGAAATTGAAATCTTTTAATATATAATCAGCTAGAAATAAAATGTAGACCTAAAGAAGACTAGATTTAGAGTTTAATTTATATAAAATCATTACGAAATTCAAAAGTACACTAAATATAAGTCTAGCATTTAAAAAACTGAGTCGAATAAAACAAAGAGTAAATTGCCATTTTAGTCTCTGAGTTTTGTCTAAATTTGCCATTTTAATTCAAATAGTTTTTTTTGCCTCTTGGTCCCTGACTTTTTACTTTTGTTGCCATTTTGATCACATACACTAACTCCATCCAAAAACTCCATCTTTAACCAGGGGTATTTTGGGGATTTTCATTTTAAATGTTTTCAATTGCTATTTTGATCCAATTCCAAAAAATCAAAAAAATTCCAAAAAATTCTAAAAAATCATAAAAATTCTAAAAAATCCAAAAAATCCGTTTCGGCGCGAACCGTTTTGAACCCGAACCGTTTCGAGCTGAACCGTTTAGACGCGAACCGTTTCGACCCGTACCGTTTCGACCCGAACCGTTTCGACGCGAACCGTTTCGACGCGAACCGTTTCGACCCGTACCGTTTCGACGCGAACCGTTTCGACGCGAACCGTTTCGACCCGTACCGTTTCGAGCCGAACCGTTTCGAGCCGAACCGTTTCTAGCTGAACCGTTTCGAACCGAACCGTTTCGACGCGAACCGTGCCTCGAAACGGTTCGGGTCGAAACGATACGGGTCGAAACGGTTCGCGTCGAAACGGTTCAGCTCGAAACGGTTCGGTTTGAAACGGTTCAGCAAGAAACGGTTCGGCTCGAAACGGTTCAGCTAGAAACGGTTCAGCTCGAAACGGTTCAGCTCGAAACGGATCGCGTCGAAACGGTTCAGCTCGAAACAGTACGGGTCGAAACGGTTCGCGTCGAAACGGTTCAGCTCGAAACGGTTCGGGTTGAAACGGTACGGGTAGAAACGGTTCGCGTCGAAACGGCTCAGCTTGAAACGGTTCGGGTCAAAACGGTATGGGTCGAAACGGTTCGCGTCGAAACGGCTCAGGTCGAAACGGTTCGGGTCGAAACGGTACGAGTCGAAACGGTTCGCGTCGAAACGGTTCAGCTCGAAACGGTTCGGGTCGAAACGGTACGGGTCGAAACGGTTCGCGTCGAAACGGTTCAACTCGAAACGGTTCAGGTCGAAACGGTACGGGTCGAAACGGTTCGCGTCGAAACGGCTCAGCTCGAAACGGTTCGGGTCGAAACGGTTCGCGTCGAAACGGTTCAGCTTGAAACGGTTCGGGTTCGAAACAGTTCGCGGCGAAACGGATTTTTTGTATTTTTTTAGAATTTTTTAGAATTTTTATGATTTTTCAGAATTTATATGATTTTTTAGAATTTTTTGGAATTTTTTTGATTTTTTGGAATTGGATCAAAATGGCAATTGAAAACATTTAAAATGAAAATCCCCAAAATACCCCTGGTTAAAGATGGAGTTTTTGGATGGAGTTAGTGAATGTGATCAAAATGGCAATAAAAGGGAAAAGTCAGGGACTTAGAGGCAAAAAAAAACTATTTGGGCTAAAATGACAAATTTGGACAAAACTCAGGAACTAAAATGGCAATTTACTCTAAAACAAACTAAAAAGTATCATGTTTTTCTGATTGCTAAAGCGAATGACGCTACCTTAAAGAAATAAAACATTACAAACTGAGCTCTCGCCAAAGGAACACAAAATGATGGCCATTTACTTATTTGGCTTGGCATTCAATATTTTAGTGTAAAAATGACAAAAATAATTGTTAAAATCATTGTTGTTTTCCACAAATATCTTTTGAAGTGCCTACTTTTACAAGTTATCATGCTATCATTGCCGGTATTTTGTCATCATCAAAATCGGTATCAGCTTTGCTTTTATGGTTGTCGACCAACCAAATCGATGATGCACAAACTTCTGCCGCACACGTACGGGGATAAATGACCACACTTGCCGCACATGGGGATAAATGACCACACTTGTCGTTTTAGTTTTAAAATATTGTTACTAGAAAAAAGGGGAAAGATACACAAAATATAGCGCGACAACATGCGTATAGGAAAAACCCTAATTTTCTACATTAGAGATAGTAAAAAAATAGGGTACTTATTCTAAGATATGTCCCTTTAAACTTTCGTACTTGTCTCAAAATATGGTACTTATCTCAAGATATGCATTTTTAAAAGGCTCTCACTATCTGCACACCAAGGCAGGCTATCTGCACACTTAGGGTTTACATACGCTGCGTATTGACCAATACGCAGCGTATAGGGTTACCTAAATACGCTGCGTATTGGTCAATACGCAGCGTATATAAGTGGTAGGTACACGACCAGACAGTCAAACCTCGTACCATGTCAAATCAGCCTAACATAGGGTGCGTATTGATCAATACGCACCGTATTGACAGACTGATTTGACCTGATACGATGTTGTCCAGGGCACGTGAATAAAGTAATACGGTGAGTAGGGATCAATACGCTGCGTATTGACATGCCAGATGAAAGTCTATTTATCCCTCCATTCATATGTGTTACCCATCATCCGACATATACTTTGCTTTCCTTTTCATCTTCTTCCTCAGTAAATTGTTAGTTTTTGGTTCAACCTTGTTAAAATGTCATCATTTTGGAAGGATAATTATTTCGGTAATCGCTATTCTAACGATACATGGGGATCAAATGCTGCCAATGAGGAGGAGGAGGTTGTGTCTAGAGTCCCTGTTGTTCAAGAAACACAGTTGCCAGACTTGAACAAGACTCCCACTCCACCTGTTGATGAACCAAATTACCCGGCGCATCAAGTGTGTCCAGATTACGGATACGGGTATGAATCTCCGTACGTGCAACAAAGTGGATACGGTGCTGAGAATGCACCTGTTGATGAACCATATTACCCGACGCAGCAATCGTATCCGGGTTATGGGGTATACGGGGATGAAGGTGGATACGGAAGTTACAGTGGATACGGTGGTGATGGTGGATACGGGGGTGATGGTGGATACCTTGTGTTTCAGAAATTGACCAGGGACCATTTTTGTAAATCCTGGAAACACCAGGGACCATTTTTGTAAATTCATCAAACCTCAGGGACCAATTTTGTAAACACATCAAACCTCAGGGACCATTTTTGTAAATTTATCATCCGTAAGGCGCGTACGGGCCTAACGGGCAACGACGGGCTTAGTTTCGACGCTCGTTAGGCCCGTACGCGCCTTACGGACGACGTCGACTAAATAATAAAAAAAATATTATTTAGTCGACGTCGTCCGTAAGGCGCGTACGGGCCTAACGAGCGTCGAAACTAAGTCCGTTTAACGACGGGCTTAGTTTCGACGCTCGTTAGGCCCGTACGCGCCTTACGGACGACGTCGACTAAATAATAAAAAAAAATATAAGAATTAAGTTCCATGTTCTAACAAGTGTCTCTGGAACATAACAGGTTCTGTGTGAATTTAAAGTTCAGAAGGCTTTATACGCTGCGTATTGACCAATACGCAGCGTATACAAAGTGTCAGTATACGATTCGTATAGGTCAATACGCAGCGTATTAGGAGTCACTGCATATAAGAATTAAGTTCCATGTTCTAACAGCTCCGGAACGGAGGATAAACTGGTTAAGGCGTTACGGTTCTAAATGATAGGTCACGAGTTCGATTCATGCTAAGGGCCGGTTCTTTAAAGAAGACCCCCTTTTTATACTGATTTTATATATATTTACACTTTGGTCCCTGGTGTTTCATTTTTTATAAAAATGGTCCCTGAAGTTTCATGAAATTACAAAAATGGTCCCTAATGTTTGATAATTTAGATAAATGGTCCCTGATGTTTCCAGGATTTACAATAATGGTCCCTTATGTTTCTGAAATTGACACAAAATGTTTCCAGGTATGAAGTGTCAAATTTTACCAAGTTTATATACGCTGCGTATTGGTCAATACGCAGCGTATAGAAACCTGGCAAAAATTTGACACTTCAAACCTACCAAAATGACCCCAAATGTGCATCAGTTTTGTATACGCTGCGTATTGGTCAATACGCAGCGTATAGGGACCTTGTTTTCTGTGCAATGATTGGTAATCAGGCACTGAGATCTATGGTTTATCTACGCTGCGTATTGGTCAATACGCAGCGTCTAGGGTTAACCTTATAGGCTGCGTATTGACCAATACGCAGCGTAGATAAACCCTAACTTTTGCTAGGGTTTGGTGTGCCAATAGGCACTTTAGTGTGCCAATAGGCACACTCTTTTAAAATTTGGTCATTTATACAATATTTCCCTATTTCTAGTTGGTCCATGTGTTCTTTATGCAGAGGGGAAGAAGTGCTTGCCCCAACCCAGTCATCACTTAGGTTTGGCTAATATATTTAGTAAGAGCAATCTCAAATGGACTGCTTTAACTATTATTTTGTATGCATTGCCTGGATTCTGGATTGTTTGAGTGGCTAGCTTGCATTCGGTGTTGCTAATGCGTACTCTTTTAATTCATAAATTAGTAACTTATTTCAAAACTTATGGACGACTTAGATTAAAATGAGAAAAACTTATATCATTGATATTTAGGTAAAATTATACATAGACATATTTTTTTGTTCAAACATATAAGTAATTACATATCCTTAAATGATGAAGATCTAAAAATTGTTGGAAATCAAACTCGGTTGGGAGTGTTCTCCGGTGGCGTTGGAGCCGACGCCACCTTCCCTCCACGCTCTGACCGGCTGTTTTCTGCGAACTTAAGACTTGCTTGGTGCATCCCTTTCTGCTTCTCCTCCTCGGTCCACTCGGAAACATAGTAATGCTCTTCACTACCTTTTACTATGTCTTGACTAGGAGGAAAAAACATGCTCCCCCATTGAGGGAAGTGGACAAAGCCCACAGGAATTGTACAACATATAATCATGATACCCATGTACGTCAACCCGTGTTCCGTTGAGAAAGATGCATTGGCAAAGAATATCAATTGGGTTAGCCCTGACCCGAAGTTGCCACCCGCCCCAGTCATTCCGGATATGATACCAAGTGATCGGCGAGAAATGAAAGGAATGATGCCGAATGTTGCTCCACATGCGGCCTGTGCTCCGATGGAAAAGAGCATCATAAATGTGATGGCTAATGGCAACGAGCCGACTAGACCGAGGCACACGCAGCAGACACCCCCCGCAGTTTGAAGGAGCCATAGGTTCCAAAGGCGACCACGCATTCCGAATCGCTTCGCCATGTAATCCGATGTGAACCCTCCAAAGGGACGAGCTAGAAGGTTTGCCATTCCGAAGCAGGCCGCAATGATTCCGGCAAGGTGAAGTTTTAGGTCAAATCTGTAATTACAAACAACACAAAACACGGGTTATTTTTTTTTTTAATTTTAGATCAAGTAGTTCTTATTTGTAGTGATTTTAATTTTAATTTTAATTTAATATTTGGATTTTATTCATAGATGTCACTTCAGCTGGCATCATATGTATTTGTTGTGTCCCACTCATATAAAAAATATATTAAAGGTTCATACATACTAATCAACATAATTCATTATTTTTTAATGGAAGTCCTAATTTTATATATCATGCAAAAAGCAACTTCTATATATTAATAAGTCTGATAATTAGTACAAACTAGACAATTGCATGTAGTAATTAAGCTTGTAATGAAAAGCCAAGAAAGCTTGTATCAAAATTATAAAACAAAGTATACCTGTCGTAGAAGTATTCAGCAATCACATTATCGATTGTTAACTCGACACCCATGGAGTAACCATAGAGAAGAACAAAGATCCATGTCCTATAGTTTGTCACAGCATACCATAAAACCTGACAAATTTAAAATTATTAGACATAATAAACTGATGAACTGAAAACCCTAGCTAATTAGGTATGAACAATATTCTAGCTAGTGTACCTTGCCGAATTTATCTTTGGCCACATCACCTTTCTTCTGAAGGGCACCAAGGTTACCATCAGGTAAATCTTGACCAAGAGTCAACACCAATATACCCATAATCACATTAAACCACCCCGGTATGAAAAATGCAATCCTCCACGCCGTGAACGGAGTCGCACCCGCCTTCTTGATGATCTCGAACAACACCGGCATAAGAAGCTGTGTTGCACCGCCTCCCATGTTGCCCCACCCAGCCGCGGTTCCATTCACAAGCCCGATAATCTTGCTGTTGAACATAGTACTCATCCAGTACTGACATGACACAAACGTAGCTAAAGAGAACCCGATCATGAACCTAACGGCTATGTAGCCGCTAGCGTCGTTAACAAATGACATGCAAAAGACCGTGGGTGCGGACAACATAATGAGGAAGGCGCAGCCGTAGCGAGGCCCCAACAAGTCACAGACCGCGCCCATGGCCAGCCTCGAGAAAATACTACCAGATACAGATGCCACACCAGCGTTCCCTATGTCGGCTTTCGTAAGATCGAGGTTGTCGCGGATGATGGGGACCAGCGGAGCGGCCGCAAAGGTGGAGATGAAGGTGGTGAAGAATGATATCCATGAGAGGTGGAAAGTTCTCATGTGAGGGTTTGCAAATGAGAATAGTTTGAAAACAGTTGCTTTGTGTTCAGAGTCCACTGGTAGGTCGAATTTTGCGGTGCGATCGGTGTGTACCATCGGAGAGCCGACCGAGAAGACTAATACCGGTTCTCGACCGGTAACTCCATGCATTGAAGTTCCAGGAGAACCTTCAATCTCAGGCATTGTCTTTAATTTCTGTGGGACGTGAAACTAAATGTTTTGGTTGTGTTGGTGATATGTTTTAGAGGTCACTAGGATGTGTTTATATAGGTAATGTTTAGAATCTTATAACGCAGGTAGATATAATGTACGAGAAGTGCTTAGATTTGTATATATGGTTAAATGGTTGACAAAGGAAAAGGGATAAATTTTTGTGGCTAATGGATATTTCCGAAAGGTTGGGGATATACTTTTTTAAGGAATCCCTTCGCCGCATATATAATGAAGATGTCAGCATTTTGGCTTATCGGATCTTCCAAAAGACACCCACCACAAATTAACAACATGTTGGTCAAACCATATATAAGATATCTTATAGGAAACTACATGATAGCTTATAAGTTCAGGTCCAGCTAATGAAGCTGTTAATTTTTTTCTCAACATTAAATATATAATTGCATCGCTATTCAAAAAACAATTATGGTATTGCTCGGCTAAATCCAGATAGTTTGAGTTGGTCAACTCCATATACACTCGAACGAAGCTGTGAACTCTTGTGTAACCTCACAAACTAATAGTAATTTTTTTTCGAAGGTGTTGCCATTATCTCAATTTTCAGTAGATGTATTACGACTTGGCCTTCTTGTTTTCTAATATTTTGAACTAGTTTAAGAACCCGCGAGCTTCGCGGGTTGGTAAAAGAAAATTTCTTCATTAATACCGCTGACATTAAATATTATGATTTTATACACGGTAAAAGACAACCGAATATATTAGATTACGATGATAAATTGAAATACATGAATATGCAACGATCACAATTCGTTGAAAATCTCTTTATAAACCATATTAGTTGTTTTATCTGTAGGTTTTCCGTCGTTGTCAAGTATTAGTAGTTTGATCCCATCTCGTGTTTTCACCCTTGTTAAGTCGGCTTGGCTTCGAACATAAAAACGCTGAAAAATATGAAATGTAGCATATTAAATGGATCTCAATACCTTTGATTTTCAATTCATCTCAATTTTGCAAAAGAAAAAAAAAACCAACAACTATAAACTTAGAGTGTCACTACTAGAAAACTACTATTATTCCTACCAAAATTTCCTACGCATTTCCCACAAACGAAAATTCCGACACTTTTCCCACGAAAATCCTACGAACAAGAAAGAATCTTAGTTTTGTGACAGAAAAAGCCACAAAAAAGCCACAAATTGTTATGCGTAGGAAAAGTGTCAGAAATTTCCCACATATTTTCTACGGAATTCGTTTTCATTTTAACCATTTGTCGGAAATGTGTAGGAATTGGTATGCGTAAGAAAAGTGTCAGAAATTTCCCACAGAATTCAGACGGATTTCGTTTTCATTTTAACGATTAGTAGGAAATGCGTAGGATTCCATTTTATCAAAAAAAAATTCACAATAAATAAAATTAATGATATTAAAATATAAAGTTTTATTATTTATAAAATATATGTTATTTTTTATTTTATTTATTACTATCCGTAGGAAGAGTGTCGGAAATTCCGACAAATTACTTACGGAATGGATAAAAAATATTTGTAATACATTTTATATGTTATTTTAAAACTAATTTATTAAAATCCGTAGGAAATGAGCCAGAAATTGCGACATATTTCCTACGGAATGGTTTTTTATTAATATCCGTAGGAAATATGTAGGAAAATACCGACAGATTTCCTACGTAATTATTTTTAATTAATATCCGTAGGAAATGTGTAGGAAAATACTGACGCAATTCCTACGAAATACATTTATGATTGGTTGTTACGACATAATAACACTCAATACAACGTGATATAACCCTTTAACATCAAATGTTACATAATAAAGGCCTTAATGGGCCATTAAGATATATCAAGGCCTAACACGGTCTATTGGGGCATATATGACTTGTAATAATTCGTTACAATATAATAGCACCCAATACAAGGTGATGTAATCCTTCAACATCAAATGTCACATAATAAATGCCTTAACGAGCCATTAAGATATATCAAGACTTAACACGGTCTATTAGGGCACATATGACTTGTAATTGTTCATTATGTTATAATATCACTCAATACAACGTGAAATAACCCTTCAACATCGAATGTTACATAATAAAGGCCTTAACGGGCCATTAAGATATCTCAAGGCCCAACACTGTCTATTAGGGCATATATGACTTGTAATTCTTCGTGACGATATAATAGCACTCAATACAACGTGATGTAATCCGTCTGTCACACCCCAACCGATGGCGGAATCATCGGGATGTGGCATGATGCGAATAGGTTGCTCGAGAGAATCCATAATGACTAATTTATTGATAATATTTAAAAGATTCAATATCCCATACTATCAAACAAATATTCCACAAAAGTCATAACGGAATTCAGTAGTTTCTCAAACAACAAAACATAACGCAACAAAACTTGCATTTAGATTTAGGCGGGTTTCTAGACTTCCTAAACCATTTCCAGCGTTAGTTAGTGCGAGTACTCTAAGTATTTTAGTGAGATATTAAGTGTCGGGTTGTGTTGCGTTTAGCGTGATAGATATATAGATAATAATATAATATAATATATATATAAGTAACCGTGTTTTGAGATTGCGTTGCGTTGTTGTTTAGAAAAAAATATACTATAGTCTAATAGTTACGTATTATATATATTGTTAAGTGATGATGAATAGGCTTCCCACACATCAGGGTCAGCCCTGAGAATTCGTGAACCCTGTTCGAGCTCGAAAAAATGTGCCATTAGGCCTTAACGAAATTGGGTATTTAGCTCACTAAAGGTCTAAACCTAATGCCAAAGGGGTTAATTAAATAATCTAAACCATAAGAAGAGTTTTGTAAGGGGGCCTATGTTGGTGTTTATGGATGTACCCGATTAAAAAAATATTTTACATATACATATAGGGTTTTTTCATAAAAAAACATGTCTCTCGAAATATCAGGCCCTGACCGGTGGTCCTCCCCGCCCACCCCAAGGCCGGCCATGCTAAACAACATTCTTTATTTTCAAATCATGTTTGTTTTACATTATTATTTACTCGATTTCGCCGCAACGTGTGACGTAAAAAATCTAGTTAATATTTATTCATAACATTTATAGCTAAGTATTAATATTTATTCATAAAGTAAGAATTAACAAACAACTTATATTTTCTCACAACTAATTAGGCTAGTTTGAAATTTTCATCAAAAAGAAACCCTCGAGTGTTTCCCGCCCCCCAAATCTCACTAATCCAAATTCCATACCTTTTATCTACTCAATACCCACTCATTTTCTCTCTCAAAATCTCCTTTCATAGTGGATCTAAATAGGCTAAAACGAGAGGGCGTTCTTGGTGTTTTATAATAGAGGTTCGATACGGGGGAAGATAATGGAGTTAGGGTTTTTCTGTTGAGGTCTTTTGTGATGGTTCGAAGTCTTCATCCGTCAATCGTCACCCAAAAGGCCAAAAAAATCAAACGCTACTTTACCCCTCTCGGCTGAAACACAATAGCCTCCGGCGACCGGCAGGCTTCAGTGGTTCCCTCTCGATTGAAATACAACAGCTCTCCATTATATGTAAGTTATTTATGCTATGTTCTTAATTTGGAAATTGTTATCTAAGGATTGCACCTTGTTATGATTTTGCTTTTGTCATAAACTCTTCTTATTATACTTTTGTTCTAATTTTGCCCTAAATTGTTAACTGTTATTTTTTTCCTAATTTGAGAAATAGTTGGTACCTGTTAAAACTTGAATTATAATTATGGATATTGGGACATTGAGATAACTTTGTTTTTTTTTTTTTTTTTGTCTTGTTAATCTCATATTTCATATTTGATGCTTGAATGCTTTAGACTTATGCAGTTGTCTTGAATACTTTAATCTCATACTTGAATTTGTGATTTAGTTGTGTTAAAACTTGAATAGCAACTTATTCGGGTCAAAAGGTGAAAACTGGTAGGGAGAAACTTTAGATATTTGTAATTTTTTATATATACAATGACATTGCAATTTTCTTCTATGATTTCTAATGATTCTATATTTTCATTATGGGATTGTATTTTGTTATGCTCCCGACCCGACCGATCTGAAAATTCTGATTTTTGGTTGCGAGAAACATGACCACCAGGAAAAAATGAACCCATAAGAAAAAAAAAATCAGGATTTACCACTGTTCAAAGATCCGTGAACCCATAGGTTTATTGTTTTTGGTGATTTAAACATATCTACCCAGCACCCATGATATCAATAGATAATTTTTAATTTTTATAGATACTTAGGTCAAAACTGAAATTATTTGTCGATTAGTGACATATCATGTTTTAACTTGCAGATTCAGATTCAGAGAGGACCTGGCTCCTGAGATTGAAAAGAGACGACATAAGTTGAAGAAGGTGAGGTTTGATGTTAAGTTTGCCCTATCTCACTCTCTCTAGACTCTACTTTTTTAGTGGGATATTACTCGTTACGTTACGTTTGTTCGTTATTTATCTATTTTTTTAATGCGGTATTAACATGCCAAAGCTTTCAACGTGCATTAATGTAACCTTTTGTATCTTTTATCTCTCATGCAGGCTGCTAGTTTGCTTGCCTGTGCAAGAAGAGGTCGGGTAAACGTGGATGTCGATAAAATCGAATGCGAGTCTTGCTGTGCCACCCTCAAGTATGTCGCACCGGATTCAACGACTCCTACAAAAGGTCAAATTTGCTACAATTATATATATAACATTTGAGAAAATGTTTGGCACTGTAGTGAAGGTCTTGTCAAGCTTTTTTTTCTTTTCTTTCTTTTGTCTTTTTTCTGTTTTTTTTTTAATTTTCTACCCTCAACATTCAGCGTTGTCACTTGCACCCCTTAGCTTTATAAAAACTTTGTAAAATATCATTTACAAATTCGAGTTACTTTAACTCTTTAAGTTTCGACCCGTCGCAACGCATGGCGGGTCAAAACACTAGTTTATTAAATTATGTGTCTTTATTTCAGATAATGAATACAAGAATGATTTCATATCTGTATCTTCGTATGTTGTTAACAGGTGGTAATGTAGGAGAAGAATTCGGCAATCAGCTTGATGAAGGACACAAAGTAATTTGCCCATGGAGAGGAAACAGTTGTGAAGCTTAGTGCAGTTCCCTCCTACGCCGCCATCAGCCCTAATTGGCGGTTACAAGGACCATTGTGACAGGGGAATTGACTGGATGAGGGTCTCTAGAGGCCCGGAAATTGACCGCTTTTTGGTTCAGTTGCATACTTTCGCCACAGGGGAATCAGGTTTTCAGGCAGACATCGCATCTGGTTCAGATAATGCCAGAGAAGAGGCGTCATGCATATATTCACGTGTAACAATGGTGGTTTGGTGATTTAAGCTGGTTCAAAATTTATGTTGTTTGTTCCGGATCTTTATGTTTAACAATGGTGATTTTGTAATTTAACATGCTCCGAATTTATGCTATTTGTTTTTGTTGAATTTATGTTCTAAATCATATTTACCATTATGCTTTTTCAGCTGAAAAAAATAGGTATTTTCTATTTTTTTATATTTTTTTAAATGTATTCGTAGGAAATGTGTAGGAAAAAAATTAAATAGGTTTGTCACATTCTGTTGGAATTGTGTAGGAAGAAAAGTTGATTTAGTATGAAATGCATAGGAAAAAAGAATAAAAAAATAGATTTCGTAGGAATTGCGTAGGAAAAAGAATACATTCCGTTGGAATTATGTAGGAAAAAAAACTAATTTCGTAGGAAATGCGTAGGGAAAAAGAATACATTCCGTTGGATTTGTGTAGGAAGAAAAAATTATTTCGTAGGAAATACGTAGGGGAAAAGAATATATTCCATTGGATTTGTGTAGGAAGAAAAAAATAATTTCGTAGGAACTGTGTAAGAAAAATAAAATATATAAAAATTATATAATAAAAATAATTATAATTGATTTATACACAAATTTAAAAAAAATAAATATTCCGTATGAATGTGTGGGAAAGTTGAGAAAATTAATTCCGTTAGAAATGTGTAGGAGAATTCTAACGAAACATTTGTGTGGGAAATGCGTAGGAGAATTTGTAGGAAATGCGTCAGAAAAAAAATTACCCACGAGCAAAATTCCCACAGCCCATTTTTGTGGGAAAGCCGTGGGTAAACGCAGTTACCCACGAATTTCCCACGGAAATTGACGTGGGAATAACAGTAATTTTCTAGTAGTGTGTGTAGTGTGTTCGTGTATCAGGTGATGATTGTGTTCAACTATCGGAAATGCAATTAACCTGATATCATGAAAGCGAAACCCAAAGTAATTAGATGATCTAAATTCCAATACAACAATAGAGAGAACCGAAGGGTAAATATTACCTTGTAAAAGTAGTTAATTTTGTTGAACAAAGGTATGTGGTCCATGAATAGGAAAAACCTGCTTCTCACATAAGATGGAGGCCCTGTACACACAATTCAACTCTTTAAGGCTAAACCATTTCAAACAAAAACTAAAATGAATAAATAAAAATATACAATATCATTTCAAGCAATATCATACCTAAATTACAACATTTCATTACGGAAGTAAGAAGATGCAAACGTACCTACGCAACTAAAATGACTACTAAAACCCTGATGAATTGTTATTTATCCACCTCAGAATTTCAAGTAATATCATTCCTAAATCACAACATTTCATTACGGTAGTAAGAAGATGCAAACGTATCTACGCAATTAAAATGACCACTAAAACCCTGATGAATTGTTATTTATCCACCTTAAAATATAATCAACTAATACATACAAAATAAAGTATAATTAGCCATCAGAAGCATGAACAGGAATAAGATTGTTTAAGAAACATACCCATAACCCATCTTGTCATCAGCATAAGTTCTCTACATGTAGTCATCGCTCCCAATATCGTTGACTTAGAAAACCCTAAAATATGAACATATAAAAAGCTTAACAAATACATCAACATTGACATTTAGGTTTACAGATTCAACCTCCCTTATTCATATTGCAATGCAAAAACTCGACCTTTGCAACGTTTAATCCGTTCAGCCTCCCCTATTCGTATTGCAATGTTTAAAGCATACTTAATTGAAATTATAAAACTGAATTAAAAACTACTTATGATTAATACATAATTAAAATCATACAAAAAAGTATGCCATATTGACATATTAAATGTCTTGGCTATAGAAGAGTTAAGTTTTCATAAACTTAATCACGGGTTATGAACAAAAAGTTATACACTTATTGATTTCCCTAAAGATTTAGTGAAGAACACATTTTGTAGACGTTGTTGATGTTTTAAAGCATGACATGCATCAATGTAAGATTTGTATCTCAATGAATGCAACCAAATAATAATTTGGTAATAAGTGAATATCAATTATTAGCCCCTACCAAAGTTTTACCATGCCATATCTAGATGCAAAAATAAATAATGAATTGCTTTTAACATGTAATCGTTACAACTTACAAAGTTTATTGGTAGTTTCATCAATGGAGATCATGAGCAGCTACGTGTTTTTGGGATGGGACCCATCCAACAAACTTTTATAATTAAAAGGAATGTTACATGTTTAAAGGGCCATATCCCTAAGCTACCTAACACTGGCACACACAAAACATGCTTTAGGGACCCTATTAAAATGAAACCATACAATACCTACTACAATGAAAATTATAGTAGGAATAGTATCCTTCTCTGCTCACACGCTAATACAACCAATACACTAAAATAGCGAAATCATCAAATATAACAATAACATGAAGCAACCCAAGTACACATGGGCCTTCAACCAAATTTAACTTGAATCTCCACAGTGGACATCTTCACGGCTTCAATAACTAAGGCACAAATAATAAAACCATCATGGGCCCAAACAGATAACTCCCCAACCTCTTGGTCTCCAAATAACCCCAACTGGCCAAGCTGATACAAAAACCGGCGCCAATTACAAACATCAATCCACATGTGTTGGGACTTTAAACGGTGAGGCAGACAACAAAAAAAAAAAAGACCAGCGAATGATAAACAATAAAAACCAAGGGTCTAAGTGGGGCTTTTGTCTGGGCCTTTCAGCATATAAAGAGCATGCCATAAACCAGCGCTGAAATAAAAATAACCACCGGGATCTAATAGAGACAACCAACCCAAAAAACCAAACCGCTTCCATCTATCGACCAAAACCCATTGATTGCCCTACTTATTTATGCCAAAAAATAAAAGCTTTGCACTCGGCGGGAACCACAATAAAACCAAAGATATAAAAGAACACAACCACACTAACCTAAACTTATATGTAGAACACATAATTATTTGCATTTAGGTGGTTTGGCTACCACAATGAACAAAATAAAAGTAAGAATCTATATATAAAAAAAAAAAGCAATAACTTGTGCTGCAAAAGTTGTTGTTTTATTGATTAAAGTTTTACCATCTTCCCCAAAGAATATCCGAAAATTGTATCCTATATTTATTCCCTTCTACCCATTTCAAAAAAGAGGGGGGGGTGGGGAATTGGGAGGGATTTCCCAGCTAGACCAATTCAAACCCGAAGCACATAACACAAAAATAGTTCCAATTAGACACAGACTTGCAAAATGAAGTTCCTACATTATAAACACACCAATTAGTTAAGAAATATCTACCAGTTATTGATGGCGCTTTTTACATTGTTGAATGGCAAAATGTTTCTCTTCTGTCAACTTAGCTTAGATAAGAGTCATCGCCTAAATACGAATGAGTGTAGTTACATTCCAATTTAGCGAGTTCCACGCCCTTTCTAGCTAAAACAAAGAATGACGGTCGTTTCTTTAAAAATTAAAATTAATAATAATAGTTTATATAAATATATACAACCTATTTATGATATATTTCGACCCGCTTCTTTTTAAGTGAAAAGGCATTCGACCCGCTTCTTTTTGAGCGATGAAGCATTCGACCCGCTTCTTTTTAGCGATAAAGCATTCGACCCGTTTCTTATTAAGCGAAAAAGAATTCAATCCATTTTTTAAAGCCGAAAAATCATTCTACCCATTTTTTAAGCAATATATTATCTATTTTTTACATATTTTACCTATCAGAAAAAAAACCCAAAGAATCTCAGGTTATTGAAACTGATCCAGTTGGCCTGTGTAGGAAAACTTTCCCTTTTGACCCGTTTAATAGAACTGACTCATTTGACGTTTAAGAATAACTGATCGTTCAACCCGTTTAATAAAACTGGCCCACTTGATCCATTTAATAAAGCGAATCGATCAACCTATTCTATAAAGCTTACCTGTTCGACCCATGTAATAAAAACTTTAGAGTTATGCGGCACACAGACACAAAAATGATGGAATAAATCAAAAGTGTTAACGACCACTGATAAAAATGTACCAGCTTAGAACTGACCTATTTAAACCACGCGTTCGAGCCTTGTTAAAAAATACTTACTTTTATAAAAACTCATCAGTACCCTACTGTTGCATTCGTGTTCCTGAGCACCTCAATGTTGGTTATTGTGGGTTCCAACCTTTGAGCCGTGAGCATGCTCGTGAAGCTAGCCGTGTAGCTCTGTGTGATGATTAGTGCCACAAAGAGCCACACAACCACCACCATTCTTGACAAATTGCTATGTAACTTGTCACCTGTAAATGAGTATAATCGTAAGTAATGAGTAACAGTAAAACGCTTCATGAACAACCATGGCTGGTTTGATAATTTGGATTTAACAGGTATAACCATCTCCAAACCTGACTCGGTGTACGGTTGAGTGAAATCCAGATAGTCCAGCTGGCTTGACCTGATGGCTACATCACCAGCTACTGCATCGAATTTCTGCTAAAAAAAAGATCATAGAAAAAACTACCAAATAATGATGTGCATATATAGTGCCTTAATTATAATAAGAAGTATTTGTATCAAGTATATGTTCACGCAAAACAAAAATCAGTGTAAACAAATTACCTTTAAAGGTATTTGTATCATGAGTTCATCATAAGGACCATTGAATCATAAGGACCATTGAATGGTATATGTTCAAATGGTCCAACCTATTCAAAGGAACAACAGCATCATCATAATCATTGTAAAAGAATTAGAAAACCGCTTAAAAGATTAGGTACGACACCTTAAAGCTTATCTTTGACCGGTCAGCAGATGTTATGCCACGAAGAACCGAGGTAACGAGGCTTAGTTTTTCATTCCAATTTAGCGAGTTCCACACCCTTTCGAGCTAAAACAAAGAATGACGGTCGTTTCTTTAAAAATTAACAATAATAGTTTATATAAATACAACCTATTTATGATATATTTCGACTCGCTTCTTTTTAAGTGAAAAGGTATTCGACCCGCTTCTTTTTGAGCGATAAAGCATTCGACCCGCTTCTTTTTTAGCGATAAAGCATTCGACCCGTTTCTTATTAAGCGAAAAAGAATTCGACCCATTTTTTAAAGCCGAAAAATCATTCGACCCATTTTTTAAGCAATATTTTATCTAATTTTTTACATATTTTACCTATCAGAAAAAAAAATCAAAGAATCTCAGGTTATTGAAACTGATCCAGTTCCCGTGTAGGAAAACTTTCCCTTTTGACCCGTTTAATAGAACTGACTCATTCGACGTTTAAGAATAACTGATCGTTCAACCCGTTTAATAAAACTGGCCCACTTGATCCATTTAATAAAGCGAATCGATAGACCTATTCTATAAAGCTTACATGTTCGACCCATGTAATAAAAACTTTAGAGTTATGCGGCACACAGACAAAAAAATGATGGAATAAATCAAAAGTGTTAGTGACCGCTAATAAAAATGTACCAGGTTAGAACTGACCTATTTAAACCACGCGTTCGAGCCTGGTTAAAAAAAATACTTGCTTTTATAAAAACTCATCAGTACCCTACTGTTGCATTCGTGTTCCTGAGCACCTCAATGTTGGTTATTGTGGGTTCCACCCTTTGAGCCGTGAGCATGATCGTGAAGCTAGTCGTGTAGCTCTGTGTGATGATTAGTGCCACAAAGAGCCACACAACCACCACCATTCTTGACAAATTGCTATGTAACTTGTCACCTGTAAATGAGTATAATCATAAGTAATGAGTAACAGTAAAAGGCTTCATGAACAACCATGGCTGGTTTGATAATTTAGATTTAACAGGTACAACCATCTCCAAACCTAACTCGGTGTACGGTTGAGTGAAATCCAGATAGTCCAGCCGGCTTGACCAGATGGCTACATCACCAGCTACCGCATCGAATTTCTGCTCCAAAAAAAGATCATAGAAGAAACTACCAAATCATGATGTGCATATATAGTGCCTTAATTATAATAAGAAGTATTTGTATCAAGTATATGTTCACGCAAAACAAAAATCATTGTAAAGAGATTACCTTTAAAGGTATTTGTATCATGAGTTCATCATAAGAACGGTTTCTTTAATTCATCAGTTGGATAAAACTTTGGTGTCGATCAAACCTGCACACATGAGGCTTCCTCTATTGTGCCATATTTCTTACAAAAAAATATCAATAAAAGGGGGAAAACTAACCTAGTTTTCTTCGACCTAATCAAAACAGAACAACTTTCTCTATTAAAGTCACAATTTCTCGAAACAAACGGATAAAAAACTAACAAAACAGAGAGTGTAACACCTCAAAAACAAAGCTTTCTTGCTGGTCTAGTATGATAAAACATGAGCAGCGATTTTCGCAAGAAGGTAAAAATCACAATACACATAAGATGTGCGATGGATAAGGGGTCTTTGGCTCACTGTCATAACAAAAAAAAAGAAAGAAACACATATTTACATGTGTTTCTTCATAGATCGCCCATAAACTCACAGGTACTTTAAAAACTCCCACAAATCTATATACATATCAATCATTAGTTCCGCATATCCAGATACATACAGGAACAAAATCGAATGTACCAATAGTTCATACATAATCTTTACTACTTTAAAATACCAAAAGACCACCAAATAACCTAAATACATACATTAAAAAGTCATAAAATGTGTATAATACCGAAATCAATGTTATGAATAAGTAAATTTATTGAAGAAAGCAGAGTGTTAATGGATCATTAACGAACCTCTCTAGTGTGAGGATTTATAGTCTTCAACACACTCTCAATTGTCTTGTACTCTATCTTATAAGCCTTCTAAGTCAACCGAAATGATCTTATACACACCACATCTTTACCAGCTATTGTTATGAACCGCAACTTTATCAGAGCCTTTGTTCCTGTTTCCCCTGCAACCTACACCCACACGATCACACACTTAGTTCATAACCATAAAACCCTAAAACGCATTTGAAGCCCCATTTGGCACAGCTTCAAATCATGTTCGAACATAAAAAATTCAATTAATCATTGAAAGAATATGGCATTTAGTTGACGGTATCCTGTTAAACTTTGAAATAAGATAGCACTTAATCAACGGCACTACCACAAATCGTTTGAGAGATGCAATGCTTAAGCGACAGCACTACCGCCCTCTTCTATTCCTGAATTACATGTTTAAAATGATAGTATGAGAAATGCAATGCTTGAACGGGTGAGAAGAATCAATAGAGAGTGAGATTGAAATAAGAATGAATAAATAAAAACCTGGGGAAATAGTGAAAGAGATGATGGATTCGTCCATTAGGGTTTCTCAGAAGAGGGGTGAGAGAGATGATGGTGGCGTCCATTAGGGTTCCTACGGAGAATTGTTAAAAGGAAAGGTTCTGGAGAAGCACGTGAAAGAGGGGAAATGAATTTGCCGCCCATGTACCAATTATCTCCTCAAAGAGAGATGCCACATCAATTAAAAATGGTTTAAGAAAAGGACATGTGGCATTAAGTGTATTATTTTAGTATAATAGATAGATCAGTGTGGATAACTAAAATATGAAATATTATTAGAACAACATATATAGTTAATTAAGGAAAGTGAATACGGTGTTGTTAAGCATTTTAGCTTACATGTGAAACCAACCAAAACCACATCGTTTTCATTTAAATCAACTAAAACTTGATATAATTTTGTTTTGTTCTCTCTTTTCCATATGTACATCATCTATCACTTTCGCAATTAATTGACCAAAGAGTCATCCTCCACCTTGGATAACCTAAGATAATTGATCACGCATTTCAGTTGCAATGAATAATTTTCGTTTTCTATTTCATTCTGCAGGTCTATGTAAGTAATATTTCATATGAACAAAAAAAAAAACATAAAACAATATACAACTAAAATATTGAGTAAGAGAAATCACACTTAATGATCCTTTTTTACTTGAGTAAAATGCTAAAATCGTCCCTAAAGTTTAGACATTTTTGTTTGTTACCTCCAAAATGACTTTGTTGTGCATTTAAATCCTTTAGGTTTGGGGTTTATTGGCATTTTCATCCTGAGTTTAGCAATTTATTATGATTTCCGTCCCTTGCAATTTTGGCCTCATGGATGAAATGGCAAGATTTCAATTTTTTTGGATGAAGATGACACTTTAGGAACGAAAGTTGCAAAACTGATCAAATCTCTGGACGAAAATGACATTTTACACTTTTTTTCTTTTAGATTGATTTGTAAAATGATGAAACCGCTTTTGTTTACGTGGTTTTATGTATGGGCTAACCAATTTATCTATTTGATTCATCAATTTTGAATTGTGAATAATGATCGGGGAATGAGGTCTGGTAGATTATTCATAGTAGAGGACTTAATCATGGATGCAAAATTAATGGAGAGAAAATAGGTAACTAAATAATTTAATTCGTTTTTAGTTAGATTTAATCAAATCTACATAGTTTGATTCACATGTAAGGTTAGATGCTTAATAGTATCATATACACTTTCCCCCAATTAATTTTTTTAACGTTAAATTTGGATCAATGTCGGACTACCAAGTAACATCGTGCTACCAGCAAAACCATCCGATCATATTCATCTCCACTAGGCGATAATGCCTATACACCAATTCATGAGAAAATCCAATAAATCTGGAAAAAAAAAACCCATTTGTGCGAATCGAAACCAAAACCTAATAATCTCTAAACGTTATCCCACTCCAAAATGACACTAAGCTATAATGTCATGGGTACTTTCCCCCATTAATTAATGTAGTAATCCAATGTTGTTAAATAATAACATTTAGAATATTTTAGGTATTAAAATACATAATAACCATGTTCAAGTCACTTGATCGCACTTTTTAATCAAATATATCAGTCTTACAATTTATATCCACCAATAACTTTAACTAACAAACACTTTCAAACATTTCCAAATACCGTTAACAAAACACTTTTGAACATCTCTGAACACCTTTAACAAATCATTTTTTCTCTTTGCGGAAATAAATCTCACATTTTGGCACATAATAGTCAAGTCACCAATTTTGGCGTTTACACCAGTAATTGTGACTACCCCGCGTTCTTAAAAATCAGGTGTTTTCATCATCCTAAAGTAATTCGGCGTGCTTCTGAACTCGTAAGAATTTGACGTTGAAGCTCGACCTTAATAAACTTTGCGAACACCCGCCCCCCACTTTGCAAATCACTTGAAATTTTTGGCCTAAAATGAAATAATCAGGGTGGGCAAAATAAAATTGCTAGCCCAGTCTTGTACTGCTTGAAAATTTTATTGGACCCAACCCACTTTAATTCTTTTAAAAGCACGATGGCCCAATGTTGTTCGTGGCCTAAAAAATGTATTATATATCCCGACCCCAATAAACAATCATATTTATCGGCCCACTAAAACCATCGATGAGAGCCCAATTAATGTAATCCAAAAACCGCCATACTCGAATCACAAAATAATCTAATACAAATAGGTGGGCCCTAAGTGAAATTCCAATGATCATATCATAGCAAACATTCTCTTGATCCATTCATTGGCCCATTATTGCTCCTTGGCCCACACAGCCTTAAACCCTAGCTGTACACATCAACTTTGTAGGATCGGATTTTGACTCCCGAACGATTGCGTATCGACACGTGTGACGTACGGAATCCGTACACGTGCGTGGACCGAACACGAGAACCGTACAGTAATCTGTGATTCGATTAGAAGATATGAAAGTCGTACAAGAAACGTGAATCACTTTTTGCCTTTCTGTCTCTACTTTCTCTCTCAAGCTCCTAGCTCTCCAAAGTAGCAAATGGCAAAAGTCCTAAATCTAAGCCCTAACTCCTCTATTTATAGGCCAAGGCTTTAATGAGAGTTCTCATTAATTACATAAATGCCACCTTGCCTTTTCCCTGAATATTACAATAGAAGGCTATGTTTTATTCTGTTTCTGCTACGGACAGATTGACGGAGGCGATAGACACTACTGCACTAACAAACTTCAGCCAACAACAATCAACATTTCCTTTTGACATATCATTATACGACCAAAGGCCCAAACAACATTCCAACTATCAAATCCATCATTTAATAGCCCATTATTCACTAAGCCTCATGGAAACATTCTCTTTACCCTGACCCTAGTTGTCAAAACCCGCGATGTTATCCAAACCAGCCGCAAACATGATGTGATAAGACATTATGTGAACAGCCGACAACATCATCTCACTCTCTCTATCTACGATGTACATCAATCCATCACTTTCGTTTCACAAAGAACATATTTACCTTCGCTTATTGAACAGTATTCACAACCTTCACAGGCAAGGCATTCGTGGATCATGACTTTCGTGAATAAAGGAATCACTTTCGCCTGATGTTCTCACTTTCGTTCATGATAACCTTAGTTCGTTCTGATGTTGCGCTTAATAGAATTTTGTTTTTTTAATTTAGATATGTTACTTTCGCTTGAAGTTGTATATGAGCTTTACTTTCGGGAGTATTCACCTTCATGAGCTTTACCAATTTCATTTTAATATCTACTCAGATCTGAAGAACATATTATACTTTTAATCTTCAAATCTGTTAAGAACATCTTCAAAACAACGATAGTAAACGATGAAAACTTTTTATATTTGGTGTGAAACTGGAAACCTAACCCTCATTTCATCCTAGATCCAAGTTTTATGCTTTGATTTTCTAGATCTAGGGTTTTCACACTATTTTTACATCTTGAACAAAAACCCACAAAATTCACTAGGCAAGAGCTCATGTAACTTAGGAAATTGTTAGATTCACTAAATCTAGTACCATGGCTCTAATACAAATTGAAAGTTCATGTTTAGGACCGAAAACCAAGATTAATGTGAGATTTGTTCATAGATGGAAGATTATAGATAGATTAACAACTTTCTTGTATTGATTCGAACAACATAACGTTACAAACCGACACATAATAAGCCATCCTAACAATAACCAAAACAGCATACATCTTGGAAACCGGGAGAGGCCAAGTGGTGGTCTCTCCCCCAAATCTAAAACCTTGAATTTGTAAATGACCTAAGGATAGGTATTTGTAGGTCTACACCTTCACTTGGAAATTTATCTTCACTTGGAAATTCCAACCTACAGTGGATGGTCAGTTGCAAATGCACAAAGTCAAACGAAAAACCCTTTCATTTGACTACTTCAAACGAACGGGTCTAAACACATCCGTTTGACCATTTCACTAACTATTACATAATCAACATAAAATGTAATCTAATCTATTCGCACAACAACGGACACAAAAATTGCAATAACATAACACTTCTTCTCATCTGACACAAAAGTGTAACAGTCTGACACAAAAAGTGTAACAATCAAAGATGTTTCTCCCTGTTAAGTTACGAAACTACCCTTCTGGTAGTCGGTAACAATTACCATATGGCATGATACTTGGCCACAAATGGAGTTTTAATGGTTTTCTTAACTATCCAAGGATTTATTATTATAATTACCCTACATAAAGGTTCATCTATAAAGGCCCATTTACCTAAGAAGTGTAGGAAGAAATAAGAGGGTGACATGTGTCATTCACTAAAATTAGTCTTTGAGGGTATAACTGTCATTGCGCAATAGATTTAAACTAGGAAGATATCATGCAGTTATGATTAGCAAAGGACTTTCAGGGTTTCGACTTTCTAAGGTAACTATATCGCCACCATAAACCTAATTGAAGATCGATCAGTATTGTTTACTCAAAAAATCGGATCATTATTAATCTCATAATTCATTAATCCCATCGATTTATGATGTTTTACCACCTATGTTTCCAGAAGAAGATGTTCTTCGTATGGTGTTTTACAAACTACAAGTTTAATAAAGCCTTAGTTCAATTCATGGTGTTTTACAACCTACGTTCCAGAAATGTTTTTAGTATGGTGCTTTACAACATGCGGTGTTTTAATTAAGGCTTAGTTCATTTCTTGGTGTTTTACAACTTGCTTCCAGAAGATGCCCTTAGTATGTTGTATTACAACCTGCATTTCTAGAAGATGTTCTTAATATGGTATTTTACAACATACAGTATTTTAATAAAGTCTCAGTTCAATTCAGTTGTGTTTTACAACTTGCGTTTCTAGAAGATGTTCTAAGTATGGTGTTTTACTCATAAACACCCAAAAATTGTTTGAGTTTGTTTTGGTGTTTTGTATTCAACCTATGTTTAATGGTGTTTAATTATATATAAGGCCATCATGAAAGATTTATGGTGTCCTTAATTACTTAGTGTATGGTTTTTTTATTTAACAAATTAGATTTACTTATGGTGTTATTCAGTTTGTTCATTAACATTGGTTTTTATGTTAAATAGTAGTATTTGGTGTTTTACCGCATCATATTCAGTAAAACGATGAATATAAATATGTTGTCATACAGGGTGTTTTCAACATTTATTTGATTATCAAGTTCCATGGAAGAGATTCGAGAGAGAGCTTGAATGTCTCGATTGATTGATAAGATAGAGTGGCAGATTCTTTTTTAAAAACATGACCAATTACTATTATACCCCTATGCGTGTCCTTATTTCTAGAATTTATATAACACAATTTGCAACTTTTCCATTGTTGATCTCAACTATTAAATAAATATATTTTACAAAATTAAGCAAATCGTTCTATAATATGTTTCATAAGTTTAAAGAAACTCACTAATTCATCAAACTATAATGTAAAAGATTAGGCTATGTGTAATGGATTCAGTTGTTATCAATGTAACAATAAAAAGTGAGTGTTACTTTTTTTAACCTTTAGTGTGTAATGATTTCATAAATTTTCACTACCCATGAAATAAATTTGTGGCAATACATGCTCATACATTATGCTTACCTATAAGCATGAAACTTGACAAAACAAAGAATTAAATAACGAGTCCAAATGGTGATCACCATTTGACCCTCATGACCCGTTTGTCCTTTTATACCATTCTTGATTCGCCATTTATGGCATATA
Source organism: Helianthus annuus (assembly GCF_002127325.2). NCBI lineage: Eukaryota > Viridiplantae > Streptophyta > Magnoliopsida > Asterales > Asteraceae > Helianthus > Helianthus annuus. The sequence goes on from NC_035443.2 coordinate 166,599,174, forward strand.
CATCAATCTTTATATTGTTTGACCCTTTTGGTTCGCGCCATCAGTTATTTACACCAAAACTCATTTCTACTAGTTTTGGTTCGTGTCAGCAAATGTTTATACCACAAACTCATTTCTATTTGTTTGACCCGTTATGGCTTGCGCCACAAAGTAATCCTTTCAAAATTCATTGTTTACCACTAAAATACGGTTCCGCACCAATTGTAAGACCCATTCAAATTAAATGCGGACTTTTATGGTAATTTGCATATTAACTTTTAAAGTAGTTTGCATACAAACATATTTGCATACTCACTTTTATAGTAGTTTGCATACAAACATATTTGCATATTTCGCGTCAGCAAGTATTTACACCAAAACTCATTTCTACTAGTTTTGGCGTTAGCAAATGTTTATACCAAAAACTCATCTTTACTTGTTTGACCCGTTTCATGGTTTACATCATGGGTATCGTCTTAACAAATTTTCGTTTATCACGGACATTAGTTCAACATAACTTTACTCGTTTTAACCCGTTTCATGGTTTACACCATGGGTTATCGTCTTAACAAACTTTCATTTATCACGGACATTAGTTCATCATAATTTTACTCGTTTTGACCCGTTTCATGGTTTACACCATGGGGTATCGTCTTAACAAACTTTCGTTTATCACGAACATTAGTTCATCATAATTTTACTCGTTTTGACCCGTTTCATGGTTTACACCATGGGGTATTGTCTTAACAAACTTTCATTTATCACGGACATTAGTTCATCATAATTTTACTCCTTTTGACCCGTTTCATGGTTTACACCATGGGGGTCTGCTCTTAACATTTATTTGGCTAACCAGATCTTAACTAAAATACTTCCATCACATATATTACGATTCTATTTTAGGAGGTGAAAGCTTTACTTACCTTGCGTCCATTCAAGCTTCTATGTGTAATTGATTCATTTGACACATTCCTTTCCAAGCTCCCACCTAGATTGCCAAGAGTCAAACTATCACATAATATCCACAAGATGATTAAATTGTCATCAAATACCATGACCATCACCCTTATGGATTTATATACCACATTTACCAATCCATTCTACTTTAGGTCAACAAAGATATTAAACTCAAGGTTACCACCTTCAAGTTCCTCCATATACTACTCATCACTAAAACATAGATTACTACATACCTTATGATCTCCAAGCTTAGATGATCACTAATTTATGTTCATGCATGTTATTTGCCCCCAATTCTCCTTTCAAATTGTTAGAACAAGATGAACTAGGGGTTTTCCCCCCTCTTTTCTTCTCCTAGTTCGACACACACACACACACATGTGTGTGTGTCTGTTTTTGTCAACTTTGCTTTTCAATAAATTCGGTTTCAGATTGCCCCACTTTAGTCCCTCATGTTTTGGCTTTGTTATAAAAGACCATCACTTAGTCAATTTACTAACACACGACATGTTTTTAACTAGGTTAGTATTCCTAGTTTCCTACTTCCCGTTAATTATCAACGAACATAATAATTCTATTTACTAAGTTCGGGGATGCTATAACCCGACTTAGATTATGTGCCGATAACCCGGACCTTTTATAAACCTTAATTTTCTAAAAACATTTACTCGTATTTATATAACATTAGGTTTATTTATTTAAATCCCAATGTTTACGGGTTAACTTTTACCACTATAGGTATTTTACCCGCTCATCCTCAATTAATTTGGTTTAATTACCAAGCCCGTTTTGGGGTGTTACAAAATTCATAAAAGAAATATAGCTGAATTGATTGGAATTATGATTGAAACCTATTGTTCAATTGAATGAAAGATCTTAGTTTTTATGTGGTTTGAAGTTAAATATATATTTATGAGCTGTGAGATTACTATATAGTTATAGATTTTTTATTTTTATTTTTTGACTTACAAAGCTTACTAATTTACATTACACCAATTAGCTATATAACTTCTTTTGCCCGATAGAGGCTTATGCCTCTAAAAGAGGAAGTCCCAAATTCATATATAGTTATAGTTGATAAGGTCTTATGATATGCGTGTTTTTATGTTTTAATAACAACAATTCATTCTCTAGTATATATATATATATATATATATATATATATATATATATATATATATATATAGGGTAAGGTTCATTTGAGAATCACCCTTATTGCGAGAATCAATGTGAACACAAAATAAAATTAAAAAAAAAATCAAAAAAGCAATCAAAAAAAAATTTAATATTTTTTTAACAAAAATTCCTATATTTAGTTACCAAAAAAACAAACAAACCTTTTTTTAGTAACAGTTATCCATGCACATGTGCATATGTATCATTACTTCGACATATTCCGTAATACATTATCAGTAATAGACAAGTGCACTTTAATTTACAATACCATTCGTAATACACTATTTTTTACATTATCAATATTCAAAATGCACATGTGTATCATTGGGTATAACCATGATATCACATGTTTTGGTACAAAAATTTTGTGATTTTGAATGGAGAAGTAGGCCCATATACATGTTTTTTTGTTAGATATATCTAGTGGTTGATGGTTTGGCTATAGTTGTTACTTTATGATGTAATATGATGATTGGATGGTATAAATGGTGTTGATATACATGTAATAAAGTGAAAATATTGGTAATTGTGTTGTATTATGGATGGTAGGAGGTAATAATATTGTATTATGGATGGTAGGAGGTAGTGGTAGTGTATTATGCATGGTATGATAGATGAAAGGGAAAGTGTATTCAAAGTAGTGTACCAAAACACCTTATTTCATGTTGATACATATAGATGCACATGTGCATTTCTAATATTGGTAATGTAAAAAGTAGTGTATTATATATGGTAGTGTAAATGAAAGTGCAATTGTCTAATATTTGGAATGAATTACGGAATTTGTCAAAGACATGACAAAAATGCACATGTGCATGTTTGTGTATTATGGATGGAATGAAAGAGAAAGTAGTGTACCAACACACCTTATTTCATGTTGATACACATAGATGCACATGTGCATTTCTAATATTGTTAACGTAAAAAGTAGTGTATTACACGTGGTAGTGTAAATGAAAGTGCAATTGTCTAATATTTGTAATGAATTAAGAAATTTGTCAACGAAATGATACAAATGCACATGTGCATGGATAACTGTGACTCGAAAATTTTTTTTTTTGGAATTTTTTTATTATAAATGAAATATAGCGATTTTTCCAAAAGAATAGTAAAAAAAATCTGGGTGTTTTTTAGATTTTTTTTAGGTATTACTGTTTGTGTTCACACTAGTTCTCGCGGTTCTCGCAATAAAGGGTGGTTCCTAACGGATCCTTCTCCTATATATATATATATGCTTAGATTCAATTAAGAATCACCAAGAATTGTGAAAAACATGAGAACTCCCATTTTCCACATGAGTTGAGTCACAATTTTTTGCACAAATGTAGATGACAATATTATAAACACATCGGTAAAAAAGGCAAAAAAAAATTGTCGAGTCGGTAGTTTTGCCTGATGTAAATTTTGTTTACGCGCTGATGTAAATTTTGTTACGGCGATGAAATTTTTTTACACCGTATGTAAATTTGTGCCTGCGGCATTTTTTTAAAAAAAATTGCTGAAACAAGTGTTTTTTCTTTTTTAGATTTTTTAGATTTTTTCTTTTTTTTGGAATAACCTTTTAGAAGGCCTAGTTCTCATGGTTCTCACAACTCAATGTGATTCTCATTTTATCCTAACCCGATATCTAATACTAATAAAGAATCATGTTAATGACACATGACATTCACTCCTTAAAATTATATCTTAACGCCATGTGGTATTCTCTCATTTATTATTATTATTATTATTATTATTATTATTATTATTATTATTATTATTAGTATTATTATTATTATTATTATTATTATTATTATTATTATTATATCATATTAATATACAATTTATTAATTTATACACAACAACAAATAAATACATATTTAATACACAACAACAAATAAATACATATTAATTTATACACAACAACAATTATATTAATATATCAAATTTAATAATCTATACATAATAGATAAATACGCAATACATAAAAATATTTATCTTACACTATTGTAGTATTTATTTATTTATTTTTATTTTCATTTGTGACATTAAATTTTATTTTTTAGTCATTGTTGATCAAACCAAATTATGTTATATACTTGTAGACCTACATTGTCTAATCTATCCAAATAATTTGTTTGCGAATAACTACACACATGTATCTTTAATTTAGCAATTTTATTATTTTATTATAATATATTAGATTAATATCCAGTTATTATTAATATATAACACATATGGTTAATGGGCTGGATGAAAATGAAAAAAAAATGCAAAACTCGGGAACAAATGAGTAAAATTGTTATTGCTATTGTTATTATTATCTATTCGTAATTATTATATTATTATAATTGTGAATTATTATTATCTAAGGTGTTGTTTGTTTTTTCAAAGGTAAAACGTTTGCAGTTTGCAGACCACATCTGCAGACATCTGCAGCTGAAAAGGTGGACCAAACCTCTGCAGTCTGCAAGAAGAAGACTGTTTGTTTTTTAACATGCCAAAAAAACGAACAATGCCTTAATTTCAAAGAAACACCTAATTTCAAATAGGGTTATTGGATTTTATCAGCCCCAACTATCGGCCTTTGGCCGTTGCCACCCCCAACTAACACTTTGACACCCGGCACCCCCAACTTGACTTTTAGTTTGTGCTGGCACCACTCAGTTAAATCTTTACTAACTGGGTTTGTTTCTTATCCTATGTGGCACAGACTTGCTGAGATGGACCGGATTACATGGCGAATAACGTGTCACGGTATCCCTTTATAAAAACCCTCCATCTTCTAAAACGCCCAAAATTCTAAATCCGAAAATACAATAATTCATACTATTGCCTAATAAAATTCGGGCATGACCCGTTCGTAAAATAAGCAATTCCTTGTTTAATAACATTCAACAATTGACCTACAACACATTTTAAAAAGACATAGTAAATTTCATAACACTTTAGAAACTTTCAAAACGACCATTACAACTAGTGTTTGACAAAAGATTTACAACTTCAAGTTTAGAGTTTATAACTACCAACATAGCCTAATTAAACCAAAATATTGACCCATTGATAATACATCAACGATTGCGGAAGCGCTTAAAGGCGTTCAAGGTGTGTTCGGTTCCAAGCGATGGGATAGCATTTAAACTTGAGATTTACCTACAACCATTACAACAAACAACATTAGCGTAATACTAATATTTCAACTAACGCATTAATGAACTTGGTGAACCAATAATCACCATTTAAATTTTGAACCATACATGACTAAGTCATTTTTATACTCGACTTTCTTGTTTATGTAACCAACTTCGTTACATCTTTCTCTCCAACTTATTCTATCACAACCCGTTTACACGGAACATTAAGAAAACTTCACTTATTCATTCTCATTCTAACCCGAACTGACCCGTTCATCACGGACCGTTACGGAGCTATACTTTCGCGTTCTCATTTTGATACAATGACTACCATTAAGAAACTAATATTTAAAGTAACAAACTACTAATGTTGTTGAATAAACTTGTAAGTAACAAACTTACCTCGTTCTTGAGCCTTTTGTTGTGAACCGGAATTAGCTCCTTCTTCTTTCACTCCTACACATATTTCATTCTTATTTAGGTTACTTCATTCATTACATAATAATCATATTCACGCATCAATCATCTTCCATATCATATTTTGCAATGTACCAAATACTATATTTTCCTTACACAATTTAACACTTTTCAATCCATTCAAAATCACATAGTTTTTCATTGAGGCATTTCATCAAACACATGGTGTGCGTACAACATATTAAGCATTATGTACATGTATCCTATGCATAATTTCACTAGATATCATCACAATTCACACAATCAACCATTCTTGCACAAATCATTCATCCTACACATAATAATCTATCAATGTTCTAGTATACATACATTTATTCATAGAAATTACTCTACTTATTCAAATTACATAATCATCATCCTACTAGAACAAGTGAGTTTTCCCCCAAACCATCAATACAAATGAATTCCAAGCATAAAACATCCTCTAATGATGTTTCTAATTCATACACAGGTTCAGTTTCTCCAATTTTCACGAATTGATTAAACCATAGTTCATGAAAGTGCATCAAATCGCATAATCCGACTTACCCTATGTAGGAAACCCTTAGATGGTTGAGAATTTGGTCACATGCATTCGAAATCTGGATCAACAACACCTTAAATCCCTGAATTTCTTGAGGTATTATGAAAGAGAAGGGTTTCTTCTCCTTCCTGCTTCTTGGTCGTGACCCACACCCACCCACTAACTGGGTTTTTAAATTTTTATTATGTTACTAATCATATTTACAAGTTTAACCCCTCAAGGTTATTTAAGTTATCATTCTTATATATTTCCTAACCTTTAACTTTCATTATTTATTTATAACTAACTAATCATTTAAAACATATAAACATTCGATTAATCTTTATTAGAATTTGGGGTGTTACAAATCTACCCCCTTAAAAGAGGTTCCGTCCCCGAAACCTTTATACGTACCAAATAATGACGGGTAGTGCTTTCGCATTTCATCTTCTGATTCCCATGTCAGGTCCGATCCTTTCCGATGCTACCATTGAACTAGAACTTGTCGAATGGCCTTAGTTTGAAGACGCGTTACTTTGGAATCCTTGATAGCCACCGGCCTTTCAACATAGTTCATTTTCTCATCCAGTTCAATATCATCAAGTGGCACATATGCCGTTTCATCCGCGAGGCATTTCCTTAGTTGTGACACGTGAAAAGTGTTATGGATTCCATCTAGAGCCGGAGGTAATTCCAACTGATATGCCACCTTACCAACCCGGGCTATAATTTCGAATGGCCCAATGTACTGAGGGCCTAACTTCCCTCGTTTACGGAACCGTATGGTGCTCTTCCACGGCGAAACCTTTAAAAATACCCGATCACCTTACTGAAATTCAATGGGACGCCTTCTTTTCTCTGCGTAAGATTTTTGTCGGTCTTGCGCTCCCTTCAAACGAGCCCGCACTAGATCGATCTTTTCATTTGTTATCGCCGCAACATCTTTAGGAGCGAGTTCTCGCTGCCCGATTTCTCCCCAGCACACAGGGGTTCTACACTTTCTACCGTACAACATTTCATATGGCGCCATTTGAATACTACTCTGATAACTGTTATTATACACGAACTCTACCAACGGCAAATGGTCGTCCCAGTTACCCCCAAAATCTATGACGCAAGCTCTCAACATATCTACTAACGTTTGTATAGTTCTTTCTGACTGTCCATCCATTTGTGGATGGTACGCGGTACTTAATCGCAAGTTTGTGCCCACATCTTCATGAAATCTACGCCAAAACCGTGACGTGAATCTTGTGTCACGATCCGACACAATAGACACGGGTACTCCGTGATGAGCTATTATTTCATTCATATAAATCTCCACCAGCTTTTCAGATGAAATAGTTTCTCGTATGGGCAAAAAGTGAGCACTTTTAGTAAGTCGGTCGACTATAACCCAAATAGCATCGTGACCTCGTTTTGTTTTGGGAAGCTTTGTAACGAGATCCATGGTTATGTCTTCCCATTTCCAAACTGGTACTTCTAAAGGTTGTAATTTACCATACGGTTTTTGGTGCTCTGCCTTCACTTGGGAACATGTCAAGCACTTAGCCACGTACTTAACAATGTCGCGTTTCATTCCGGGCCACCAATATCCCTTCTTCAAATCTTGATACATTTTTGTTGCCCCGGGGTGTACTGCATAACGAGATTTGTTGGCCTCCTTTAACAACAACGATTTCACTTCACATAACCAAGGTACCCAGATTCGGCCATACCTGGTCATGATGCCGTCAGCATTCATTTTTAGTTCATCAACTAAGCCTTTCGTTCTTTCCTTCATTGGATCATTAGCATTTAAGGACTTTGTTTGGGCCTCTTTGATCGACTCCAAGAGTTTAGGGGTGACTGTCATTCTCATTGATTTAACTTGTATGGGTGGTGGATATTCCTTCCGGCTTAACGCATCTGTGACAATATTGGCCTTCCCTGGGTGATAAAGGATTTCGCAATCTTAATTAGTTCCAACCACCTTCGTTGTCTCATATTTAAGTCTTTTTGTTCAAAGAAATACTTGAGACTTTTGTGGTCTGAATATATTGTGCATTTCGTTCCGTACAGATAATGTCGCCACAGTTTCAGCGCGAATACTACTGCAGCCAATTCTAGATTGTGTGTTGGGTAGTTGCTTTCGTGTGGTTTAAGCTGCCTTGAAGCATAGGCTATCACCTTACCCCGTTGCATTAGAACAGCTCCCAACCCCTGATGTGAAGCATCGGTGTATACCACCAAGTCTTCTGATCCCTCGGGTAAGGTTAAAACTGGTGCGTCAGATAACTTACCTTTTAACGTTTGGAATGCTTTCTCTTGCTCAGGCCCCCATACGAATTTCTCATTCTTCTTTGTCAGTTTGGTCAAGGGTAATGCTATTCTGGAAAAATTCTGTATAAACCTTCGATAATACCCAGCCAAACCCAGAAAACTTCTTACTTCACTCGGGTCTTTGGAGGAACCCAGTTCATAACGGCCTCCACTTTAGTCGGGTCCACCAAGACACCGTCCTTATTGATGACATGGCTGAGACATTGCACTTCTCTAAGCCAGAAGGCACACTTTGAAAACTTTGCGTAAATCTTTTCCCTCCGAAGAGTTTCTAATACTTCACGCAAATTATTTGCATGTTCGGCTCTACTACGAGAGTAAACTAGGATATCGTCTATAAATACTATTACAGACTTATCCAACATGGGCCGACATACTCTATTCATAAGATCCATGAATCATAAACAAACTCAGTTAGTAAAGATTTAAGTGAGTGGTGCCAGCACAAACTAAAAGTCAAGTTGGGGGTGTCAAGTGTCAAAGTGTTAGTTGGGGGTGGCAACGGCCAAAGGCTGATAGTTGGGGGTGATAAAATCCAATAACCCTTTCAAATAAACATCACCTTAATTTCAAACGCACAACACCTAACTTTACAAAAACGGTTATACTTATTAACACAAACAGTACAAAAATCAAATTAGGCATATCAAAAGAAATTAAAACAAAAAAGAATACAACAGATATATTAACATAATTTGGCGCTGTTCAAAATTAGGCATATCAAAAGAAATAAAAAATAAGGTAATTAAACTCATGCAGTCATCGGTTGTAAATGGTCTACCGGTAGCCGACAGAAGGTGGGGTTGCTGGAGGAAGAGCAAAGCTAATTCTCCAACTTACGATTACGAGAGCAAAGCTGTGGAGAGTCGATTGAGAATTGTCGAGAGTCAATTGCGTGGAGAAGAAGCATGTGGCAGTCGACGGTGACAGAGAACAAGGTTAGACGACGGAGGAGGCGTCGACTGGAGAAGGTTGATGGCGGAGGCTGCAGGGTCGACGACAAAGGTGGGGGCAGCAGTGGGTGTCAGAGGTGGGTAAACGACGGTGCAGGGCGCGACGGAGGTGGAGGCGTGGCGGAGGTGGAGGGGCGGCGGAGGTGGAGGGGGTGGCGGAGGAGGTGAGGTGTCGGCTGGAGAAGTGGAGATGGGTGCTAGGGTTTTGAGGTTTGAAGATATGCAGGTGTTTTAAAACAGAGAAGAGTCTTGAAGAGGTGAGTCCAGATCTGCGCGAGGAAGAGGTCTAGAAGACCTTTTTTAGTGAAATCTCTTCCAAAAAACAAACACACTGCAGACCCAAAGGTCTGCACGGCGCAGACATAAGAGGTCAGGAAGTACTTCTTGAAAAAAACAAACACCCCCTAAGTCACTAGGTTATAGTCTATGGGTTACCCGGGTTTGCGTAACATATTGTCTTTATTCAACCCGTGTATACGCGGATCTATGGAGAAGGTTGGTGGCGGAGGCTGCAGGGTCAACGGCAGAGGTGGAGGCAGCAGTGGACGTCAGAGGTGGGTAAACGACGGTGCAGGGCGCGACGGAGGTGGAGGCGCGGCGGAGGTGGAGGGGGGCGGAGGTGGAGGGGGTGGCGGAGGAGGTGAGGTGTCGGCTGGAGAAGTGGAGATGGGTGCTAGGGTTCTGAGGTTTGAAGATGTGCAGGTGTTTTAAAAGAGAGAAGAGTCTTGAAGAGGTTTGAATAGGTGAGTCCAGATCTGCGTGAGGAAGAGGTCTAGAAGACCTTTTTTAGTGAAATCTCTTCCAAAAAACAAACACACTGCAGACCCAAAGGTCTGCGCGGCGCAGACATAAGAGGTCAGGAAGTACTTCTTGAAAAAAACAAACACCCCCTAAGTCACTAGGTTATAGTCTATGGGTTACCCGGGTTTGCGTAACATATTGTCTTTATTCAACCCGTGTATACGCGGATCTATAAACTAGTATATCTATATAGGGAATTATAGAGAGAACCCACTTAAGTTAAGAAAACTCAAAAAAAAACCTTATGTAACAATTTTTTTTTAATAAAAGAATTAGGGAATGTAAGTTACATGTTATCGAACATTTTGTAACAAAAAAAAAAAAAAAAACAAAAAGCGCCGTGGGGATTTTTTATAATAAATTTAAAAATATTCAGTGTTTATATATATATATATATGCAAAAATTGAATTTTTAATTTTTTTTATAAAAAAAATCCCCTCAACACTTTTTGTTTTGTTTTTTTTTTTTACAAAAAGTTCAATAACAATAACATGTAACTTACGTTTCCTAGTTTTTTTAGAAAAAGAAAATTATTACCTAATGTTTTCTTAACTAAAGCGAGTTTTCTTTCTATCCCTCCCAAGTAAGGAAGTTTTTCACGGCATTGCTATTCGTTTCTGCTGGAGTATTTGGAAGGCTAGGAATAATTTGATTTTTTTCCAGAAAGCTTTTTAACACCAATGAGGTCTTTAGTGAAGTTTGATCTTTGGGTTTTGTTTGGTATAAAAATAGGTCGAAAAGTAGAAGTATATCTTGGGGTGATTGGTGTAAATTTGTGAATATGTAACTGGGGGTTGCCGCTCGATTTCGAGTGGTCCGTTTTTGTGAATGAAGTTTTCTTTCCAGAAAAAAAAAAAGAGATTACTAAAACAAAATTGAGGTTTATCGATTTCTGAACACTCATATCGGTGTCTCTATATCCATATTTTCTATATAATATAGAAGAAAATTAACGAAAACAAATAAAACATCACTATATTGGATACTTTACTATAAAGAAAAATTATAGAAATTAAAGTACGTCTCTATATATAGATACTCGTATTCAATTCTCTATATTTTATTTTCAGAGTATAAAAATAAAAAAAATAATAAAATAAGTGTTTTAAGTAAGGTAGAGATAGAGATGGAGAGTTGGATGTGAAAAGTTTTTAAAAATAAGTGAAACTTAATTTTATTAAATTATACATATGGAAATAAAGGCTACACTCTCATGCACTATTGCATGCTATAAATCTTCGTTCATTAGAGAGTCAGGATGTTATCCTGAAAACGATTTCCTATTGCTTTATTTAGAGCTAGAAAATATAATCCACTTGTTTCTCAAGAATTAAGTTATCAAAAGGTGTGCAATATAAGATAAGAACCCATTTAACTATTTAAAACCCTCTTATATTTACATGATATCATATAGCAGGCCTATTTTGAAAAGAAAAAAAAAAACTGGAATTGGATATGATTAAAAATAAGTTGGATTTAGCAAAGATTGTCCTGACATAATGGATAAGGTACTATTCCGTATGCGAGCTTAGACAATTGGTAGTTTCGTTTTTAAATAAACTAGTCTTATCAAACTGGTGGCGCGTTGTGCCAAGGGCGATCATCAATCGGTATCAATTCGTTTCATAATGGTAAGTGGAAACCATGTGTTTCGTGGAAGTATAGGCAATTAGGCACTCGAAAAAATCTATGGTACATATGTTAACTGATGAGTCGAAGGTATAGAACGGACACGGTAAATATCTGGCGAATCAATTTTATAAAAAACGCACTAAATACAAATTTAACTTTAAAATTTAACATGATGTTCTAATAAGCAACACCAAAAACTAAATCTAAAACTGCCATAGCATTATAGCTATCCAACAGGAAATGCTATGATATGCAATAAGGACCTAGCTTCCAAAAGCATCGGCTTCACTACCAAGGACACTATACCAACATTCGGGCTCTCCCCTGAAAGTATGCAAAAATGTGGAAAACATTAACATCACATTTTCGAGATAATACACAACTTTAACCATTTATAAGCCATATATGCACTCTATAGGAAAGGACCATGCTAGAAATATAGGAACTATATTAAAATTCCAATAACCAACATACCAATCGTAATACTTCTATATAGAAGCAATGGTTTTCGAAGCACCAACAAAAACACGAAAATAGCATCCCTATGTAAAGCCAAGGTAACCATAACACCAGCAAAGTTACGGTGAACAGCACAGGCATTGACCCTTGTAATTTTGGCAAGTTATTAAGATTCCATGGGCTAGGAAAACTGAAGTATCCAGATCATTGTCATAAATAACTTCAAACTTCACCAACAATAAACAAATGCATCAATGTAGAAAAATAACAACCAAAATTAAACAAATTTAGAAAGCTTTGATTGGCCTCTACTAAATCTCAAATATAACAATTTACAATACACTTAAGACTGAAATGAAAATGCAAACTCATTAAGACATGTATGATAAGTCAATAATTTGGGAAAAAAACACTAATACATACCTGCATAGAGTAATAACAACTAACGTTGAATGATAACAAATTGGAAAATTGTAAGCTAATTCATGCAAAAGGAAAAAAAAACATATTATCAACGCCAAACAACAATTAAGAAAACTATCAATGGGAAATAACAACAAAGCATGTGTCCGAACCGATTGGTCAGACGACGACTACTTCATTTCATTTATTAGATTAGTATTAGTCGCCTACCCCGGAATGGAATGAGATGGAATAGAAAAAAAGGGCAGGCTAACCATTCAATGCCTATGTCTCATTAATATAGAGCCGAACCCGGTTTAAAGAGCTGCGGGTATTCAGTCTAATATAACCTTGATAACGTAAACACTAAATTTTCTTGGTACAATGTCCATGTTCCTCATGTTCTCAAAGAGTCGAAGGAAATGTCCATACAATTTGCATCAAAAAACTCGACATCTAAAGACGCTAACCAAAACGCGTTCCACATATGTTGAGTTGCGGGTCAAAACCGGATCAAGTTCTAAACTAAAACACAACCAAGCTAATCCATTTTCCAAATAGTCACACACATATGAGTCTGCCTCCTACATGTTTATTTTGTAAAGTCAACGAACAAACATACCTGGTTAGATATGTAGGCATAGCGTTAGTAAGTCCCCTGCTCTAGAATTGTTGTAGATGTAGCGATCTTGAAATCCTCACCCGATTGATGATTTCAAGTATGGCTCACGGTGTATATTGTAAAATCAGTCATGTTAAACAAAACTGATGATTATATATTTGTAGTCTTAAGTCACATGTCATACTTTTATAATAATTCATTATATCTATGAAAACAAACGACTTCTATTGCCAAAAATAAAATGAAGAAACACTTCTTTACAAGTAGTAGGCAAGATAGTCATAAGAAAATTGCAATTTCAGCCAACGTACTAATGGATGGGTTGATTCAGGATATGCTCTATTTGTAAGAGATAAAATAAACAAATAAATAACAGGTCAGAACTCAAAATCCGCCCAAATGTGTGTTTTTAATGCTTAACTCCACTTGAATCGTTTTATTCTAAACATTAGCTTGCTATTGGAGTAACATATATTGATCATCAAAGAAAATGAGACAAAATTCCATTCAACTTGACCCGTTTAGATCTAAATAAAAAAGTACATCTTTTGACTCGTTACCCAGCCCATCCCTTTCCCCAACTCTGACCAAATATTTATAGGTGTTCACATTTCTATAGTTTTTTTTTTCAAAATGATTCGTTACAACATATTGTAACTTCTTTTCTTTTCTTGTTAAAAAACTTATCATGCCAGCAAAAAGATGCAAAGTTAGGAAACAACCTGATTCTCTCTGGATCTCTAATGAACTCCCATACAAAACGACGGTAAGCGTTTGGTGAATATATGCCTACAAAACACACATACATACAATATATATTAATCTCATCCACCGCCTCATGTACCACAGTGGGATCCGGCTGAACATTTCTAACAGCTAGGTTTGTTCAACATGAAGAAAACCAAATACTAAGCTCCAAACAACGTTTAACAACTTGTGAGGCTCAGAGAGTGCAAAAGGACCAAGCCACCATGGCTGCAATAGAGGTTGCAGGTGATAACCTGCCATCCTCCACAGCTGCCACGCCATGGCAACATACTGACTTGATTTCGAGACTCATCATAGTCTCGTGTGTACCAATGACAAATTTAGGGTTTATTATATATTGTAAACCCTAAGAGACGACACAAGCATGCCCTATAATGAATGATTTAGGGCTTAGTATCAAAAATCCTAAAAGCCCTTCCTTGTGGCCAACGCCGCACCAAATTTAGCGATTTAGGGTTTAGCAACGTAAACCTCAAAGACGCTCCAACTACGCCATCATCGGAGCACCTTCCATAAGCCATCGACCTCAGGTTTACCATCGTACACCCAAACGGTCTTCCGTCATCACCATCATCGAACCATTTTCAACACAAGATCATGAGAGAAATCCATCAACAGACAAACACAAAAGTGAAATATTGACAGAGATGAGATGAAGATATAAGCCAGAAAAATCAAACCTACAAAACAGGTCTCAAACTCTTCGACAACGTGGTAGGCCGAAGGACACCAAGAGCGTGAAGGAGAAAGGCAGGTGAATCACCTACTTGCTACTATTCATTCTAGTTGGTTTATTCTAGGTGGTTTATTAATATATATTAATATTAATTAAGTTAATTTATTATTACCCCAATGTCCAATGTACGGAAGTAGTAGTTGCCCCGCCCGCATTGCGTGGCGACGGTCGAATAAATCGCAATCAATTAAAAAACGCTACTATAATTTTGCTAGGAAAAAAACTAAAATGATGATAAGACCGTAATTTTCGGCTCAGGGCAAAACTGTAATTTTTCAAGACTAATGAGCGAATGTTAAGCAGCTCTTTGACACGGGAAAAATTAAATGGAGTTAACCAATTAAAACAAAACACTTTTATATTTTTGCTAACAAAAACTAAAACGATGGGAAAAACGTAATTTTTAACTAAGGGCGAAATCATAATTTTAATTCGGGGATAAAATCGTAAATTAAATGGATCAATGGTGGAGTGTCAGGCAGCTGCCGGTATGACTGTAATTTTACACTGGGGGCAACCTTGTAAATTTAAGTTGAGGGCAAAATCGTAACGTAGCTGTGAGAAAAAAAACCTAATGACAAATCTGTAAATTTAAACGAGGCAAAATCGTAATTTTGATCCGAGGGCAAAATTGAAATTTTTAGCTGGGAGCAAAAGCGTAAATTTATTTTTAAGTGGGGGTTAAAACATAATTTTGAACCGATGGCAAAATCGTAATTTTAAGGGAAAAAAACTAATTTCAAAAGTGTAAATTTAAACGGGGCAAAATCATAATTTTGAACCGAGGGAAAAATTTTAATTTTTAGCTTGGAGCAAAAACATAAATTTATTTTTATAACATAATTTTAAACTGATGGCAAAATCGTAATTTTAAAGCGGGATAAAAACGTAAATTTGTCGAGCCAACAGGGGAGTGCCAATCAGCTGCTTGCCTGACACTATTAGCTTAACCTTAGCCGCCCAGTTTGGCATATGTGTACCATTGACTTTGAGTGAATTTATGAATAGTATAATATGTTTATATAGTCACCTCTTTGGTTCACAATAATTGTAATTTGTTAATTAAATTCTCTAAATAATAGGATGACATAAGTGGTATATTTTGGAAGGCAGAAACAATAAGAGTTCTATCATAAGTTCATTGGAACCACCGGTGGAAGACCTTAAATTGTTAATTGTGTTCGTTTTGTGGATTAAAGTTGGATAGAAGCTTAAGAGCTTGGAGTAAGAGTCTAAGAGAGGTCGTGTGATTTAAATCTTCATGATGTGTATAACTTTGTATTTTATGGGTTTCACTAGTGTTTACTGACCCGTTGCTATATATCTATATAGTGTTATGCCATTCAAATAAAATGTATTCACAATGTAGAGTTTGGTATATTAGACAACATCCATCATTAATTGACTACCCGTATAAAATTATAAAATTGACTTAATAATTAATTTGTTTATCTTAAACTAGGTTATAACCCCGTGTATTACACGGGGTTGAATAAATAAATTTTATATACTAAATAATAAAACAATATATCTTTAAAAACTTCATTTATTGTACAGGTTGAATAAATATAATTTTATATATCTAATTCTAATAAAAGAGTCATATTAATGCCACATGGCATTTCTCATTCAAAAGTTCTATTAAAGCCACATGGCATTTTCTTATTCAATTCACTAATAATAGATATTAATATTTCGTATGCATAAATATTTTATTGCATAACAATAACAATAATTATTTTGCATATGTCATAAGATTTGTTTAGCTATTTAATATTTAGTAATTTAAAAGTTTAATATTTCTTTAAGGACAATAGAGTTGTTTTAATTGAAAATTAATAATTAAAAAAACAAAAATAATAAATTATAATGATATAAAGTATAGTAATCACTAGGGATAAATAAAACTATCAAAATAATAATAATTTTTATATTTTAAAAGAATATATATAATATTGAATTAATTTACCCAATTAATTAATATTAGTTAAGAATACAAATATATATATATATATATATATATATATATATATATATATATATATATATATATAAGGGAGGGCGGGGCAACAAGCGGCTTCGAGGAACATTCCATAAAATGTCACCTGGCAATTCATAATGCTTTTTTTTTTAACGGCTAACTGCTTTCCACGTGTAAACCCACCCTTTCGGAGCTATGTCCAAATGCCGACTACTCGACCACCGCTAGAAAGCGTAGCACACCCCAGATGCGCGGAAACCCCGTGGAATAGGTAAAACCACGCCCCCCCCCCCCCCCCCCGGACTCGAACTTGGGTAAAACCCCAGGCCAAGCCCTCACCGAGATGTGTACAACCACTGCGCTGCAATGGAAGACACCAATTCCTTCCTAATGTAATTGAGCTTTTAAAATACAAGTTAATTCGATCTTTAAGCTTTTTAAATTTAATATGAATTCTAATTCTAATAAAAGAGTCATATTAATACCACATGACATTTTCTCATTCAATTCACTAATAATATATATTTATATTTCATATGAATAAATATTATAGTGCATAATAATAATTATATCTTTAGCTACTTCCTATTTATTAATTTAAAAGTTTAATAATTTTTTTAAGGAACAATTGCTATGTAAGGTTGGTTTGTTTCTAAAAAAATAGTTTTTATACATGACCAATAATATGTGGCATTGTCCAAAGTAAAAAGTAGAGATGACCTTAAGCTATTGATACTTGCTGATGATAGTTAAATACAAGCAAAACTACAAATGTCGTGTATAAAGAAGTGTTTACAAATTTATAAATGTAATGTGTATCTTGATTTTACATTGTTTGATTTAATAAGAGTAATTCATTTATGTAAATTAGATTACATATTATAAAATTGCATTATTTTTATTTTCAAATCCGTGTAGTACGCGGGTCTATAAGCTAGTTAAATAATAAAAAGTTATATCTATAAGAACCATATTGTACGGGTTGAATAAATGTAATTTTATATACCAAATAAAAAAGTTATATCTTTAAAACCACGTATATTACACGAGTTGAATAAATGTAATATGGTTTACCGAATAATAAAAATAATACATATTTAAAAAACCTTATTTATTACACGGGTTGAATAAATGTAATTTTATATACCAAATAATAATAAAAAAAATTACATCTTTAAAAATATATGCATTACACGGTTTGAATAAATATAATTTTCTGTACTAAATAATAAAAAATATATATTCTTAAAATAACCATGTGTATTATACGAATTGAATAAATCTAATTTTATTTATCAAATAATAAAAAGTTATATTTTAAAAAACCTCTTGTATTACATGGGTCGAGTAAATGTAATTTTGTATAATGAAAATAAAAATATTTAATATATTAATACAAAGTTTGGTTTTCGTGATAAAAATAGATTATTCTGTTGTTGCAAAATTTGTTAACGAAATCTCAATAAATTTAACCATTTATTTAAAACTCCGTAAATGTATCCCTAAAATGGTTTCTTTTATTATATAGTATAGATAGATTAAGTTTTTTATATTAATATCTCATGCTTTAATATATTGCTAGACATAATTAAGGTTTAAATTGTTTTAGTTCTAATTAAGTTAGACTGAATCAAAAGTGGGCTAAGCCCATTTTCATGTATTAAGATCAGTATGCGGACCCATTTGATAGTTCAATATTTTTAATAAGAAATTAAACTAATAATATTTAGTTAGAGGGTTATCTATAATACAAAATATTAAATTAAATAATATTTAGTAGAAGGGTTATCTATAATTAATTAGAAGAGATTAAACTAAAATAATAATTATCTATAAGAGATGGTGCTTGAATGCGTGACTTATGTCTCTTTTTCCATTTATAAAAAGTAAGATGAATCTAAGCTCCTCGGCCTATACTAAGTGAATGAGAGGGTATGGGGTTCCGGGTCTTTTTCCAGTCAAAATTGACTAAGAGGCAATCCCCTTTTTCTGTGATAATGTGAAAGGACTCAATTTTTTCTTTCTTCCCCAGTGAAATGTAGGAGGAACAGCCTTCCCGTAGTCACATTAAGGAGATTTTTTCTTGAAACTCTTTACTCCTTCACCCGTAGCAAGTACTCATTTTTATTTAGTTGATGACAAATGTCCTTAAATGGTTTCTTTTATTATATAGTATAGATTTAAGTCAAACATATAAGTGATTCAAAAAAAAATATTAAAACCATTTCAGTGAATCGATTTGGGCTTTGATTATAATTGTCCACTAAAGTTAGCTCTATTCCTTTCCTATACAAAGCCCAATTTCTTTTTTATTTATACGAAGTTATGCTTTAAATTTCATTCAATCCATTTTTCTTCTCAATATTTTTCTTAGAGAATGTCTTGCATAATGGATAAAGGTTTTTACATATTCATGATCCATTGTCTTCTCAGTGGGCAACTTTATTATTAGCCACCAATTCGTAATTTACTTTCATGGTTGTGTTAATAGTTCAATATTTTTAATAAGAAATTAAACTAATAATATTTAGTTAGAGGGTTATCTATAATACAAAATATTAAATTAAATAATATTTAGTAGAAGAGTTATTTATAATTAATTAGAAGAGATTAAACTAAAATAATAATTATCTATAAGAGATGGCCTAATATGATGACAATTGTCCCTAAAGTGGTTTCTTTTATTATATAGTATAGATTATAAAATTCTCCTGTATATTAATAGATGAACTAAATGAACAGTAAATAGTAATATAATAAAATATAGTAAATAGTAATATAATAAAATATTAAATACAGTTTTTTATGGTTTTATTATTTTCATATTATAATAATTGTTATCTTCTTTACTTTTTAATTTTGATAGCTTGGTGTTAACCCATACTTGTATCGAAAATACCAGTTTGTTATCGATACATGAAGGTAAAAAACAACACCAACCTGATACATAACACGCCAAAAGTTGGTACAGGATTGAGCTTGATAATCTTTTAGTTCGATAAATTTGGTACTACTACCCAGTACCATTTCCTCATCCCTGATCACGGGTACCGTACGAACAACGGTATCGTACAACTTTTTTTAGTTTCAGGGGTAGGGATGAGCTCGGTACCAACTGATACCGTATCGGTATTGGTACCGAAAATATCGGTTACGGTATCGGTATATGAAGGTAAAAACCAGTAGCGAACCGGTACCAGGAATGCCAAACGTTAGTACCGAACTGGTACTTAGGATCTTTCGGTTCAGGAAATTCGGTACCGGTACCCATTACTATTTGCTCATCTCTGACTACGTGTTTCTACCGAACAACATCATTACCATACAACTTTTTTAGTTGATTTTCTTTTGGTTATTTTTAGTGTTTTTTTCTACATTTTCTTTTTTTCTTCTCAACGATTCCGTGTGCAACGCGCTCGTAGTGATTTCAAACATATATAAACACAGACTAAATAACAAAACAAGTTCGCCACAACGTGGCGACGGTTTTATAACTTAATTAATTTGTTTCCCAATATGGCAATATTGTATGTACGGAATACTTGTGTGTAGCATTGACTTTTATTGATTTTACGAATAACATAATATGTTTATATCGTCACTTCTATGATTCATAATATTATATTCTTACAATAATGCTTAATACGAAGTTTGTCAAATTTGTAAAAACAAATGTTCTGAATATCAGATGCCTCAAAGGTTTAAGTATTTGCTATTTTGCTAACCATCTTTTTATAGTTTATCATAGGATTCATACTTTAGTCGACGATAGTTTATCATATATCTAGCTTATGTGTTATTGGTAAGGTTTTTGGTCATGTATGCTTGTCAGGATAAATTCAACCCTTTTAAAGTTCATCATCATCATCGTCGTCATCATCATACTCAGTAAATTTCATCAATAGCAAAGCTAAGTTAAAGTCAGATGAGGGTAAGATGTAGACAGCCTTGTCTCTACCCTGTTGGAATAGAGAAACTGCTTCCAATGAGACCAGGGGCGCAAGTATACGTTTTCACCCCCCCCCCTCCCGGTCGGAAATCTCAAGCTTCGCCACTGAGTCAGCCCCCGGCTCGATAGTAGTTTTGCATCAAGCCTTGGACATAAGGCACATAAGGCACATAACACTTAGCAATCAGGACGTACAAAGACCGATTGGTGCATGTACCTCCTTGTCTTTCGGCTATCAACGTCACTACATGATTCATGATTAATCGTACGCCACTTTTAACGTTATTTTCAAAAATTAGTAAAATAATGTTAAAATTAGTGTAATTTCACTTTTGCACTCTCAGCACCTACACATATATACATTTTGTTTTCTTAAATTCTTAAATTATGTGTTTTTTATTTATTTAGTAAAGCGCTTATGTGAAATATGGTTTGCTACTTTGCTTCATCAGCATAACTACGCTCTTTCTAATGTAGACTTGTGTACACAATAGCATGTAGTTGCATGTTTGAAACTTAATTGTCCATCAGGTTTATGCGATATTGTTTTTCATCTAATGTGCCGAAATTATCGCCTGTTGGTTTCATTTTTCGCATGTGGTTCAAAAGGTTTCACTATTGCCATTTTAGGTCACTTGGTTAACTTCATCCATTTTTTCTGTTAACCAGAAAGACAATTCTGCCATTTTATATGTAATTCTGTTATTGCCGTTCTAATTAACAGAATTACATATAAAATGACCGAATTGTCCTTCTCATTAACAGAAAAAATGGATGAATTTAACCCAGTAGACTAAAATGGCAACAGTAAAACCTTTTTAGACTCAAAGAAAAAATAAAATATTTGCATTAAACTGGTAAAATAGCTCAAACTACATAAACTACATGGACTAAAATGACACTTAACTCAATTTTATATATAGCTATGTTATTTACCTTAAAAGTAAAATCTTACTATATAATAAAAGAAACCACCTTAGGGACATTTGTCATCATATTATGCCATCTGTTATAGATAATTATTATTTTAATTTAATCTCTCCTAATTAATTATAGATAACCCTCCTACTAAATATTATTAGTTTAATATCTTATGGATAATTATTATTTAGTTTAATCTCCTTCTCATTTATAATATTACTAGGTTATAACCCCGTGTATTACACGGGGTTTAATAAATAAATTTTATATACTAAATAATAAAATAATATATCTTTAAAAACCTCATTTATTGTACGGGTTGAATAAATATAATTTTATATATTAAATAATAAAAAGTTATATCTATAAGAACCATATTGTACGGGTTAAATAAATGTAATTTTATATACCAAATAAAAAAGTTATACCTTTAAAACCGCGTGTATTACACGGGTTGAATAAATGTAATATTGTTTACCAAATAATAAAATAATACATCTTTAAAAAACCTCATTTATAACATGGGTTGAATAAATGTAATTTTATATACCAAATAATAAAAAATTACATCTTTAAAAATATGCGCATTACACGGTTTGAATAAATGTAATTTTCTGTACTAAATAATAAAAAATATTTATCCTTAAAAAAACCCGTGTATTGTACGAATTGAATAAATCTAATTTTATATATCAAAGAATAAAAAGTTATATTTTTAAAAAACCTCATGTATTACATGGGTCGAGTAAATGTAATTTTGTATAGTGAAAATAAAAATATTTAATATATTAATAGAAATTTTGCTTTTCGTGATAAAAATAGATTATTCTGTTGTTGCAAAATTTGTTAACGAAGTCTCAATAAATTTAACTCTTTATTTAAAACTCCGTAAATGTATAAATGAGAAGGAGATTAAACTAAATAATAATTATCTATATGATATTAAACTAATAATATTTAGTAGGAGGATTATCTATAACATAAGATATTAAACTAAATAATATTTAGTAGGAGGATTATCTATAATTAATTAGAAGAGATTAAACTAAAATTATAATTATAGTCTCTTATAACCCACCTTGTAAGTTTTTGTTTACGATTTTTCTAAAAGTATACCTTTTAAAAATAATTAAATAAAATTTTAAAAAAAGTATAAAAGTATACCTCTACATATTTTCAAGCAACCCATTTGTATTTTTTTTAATTATGTTGTTAGTCTCACACTCAAATAATGTCAAAGATATAACTTATATAGTATTACCGAGTTAACATATACAAATTTGGTGTACATTTGACGATTTTTTTTTTTTTTTACAAAAGGGTGTAGTTGAGAAACTTATTTACCAAAATGGCTTGTTATAAAATGAATTACCAAAATGGTTCTTTTATAAAAAAATAATAAAGAAACATTGAAAAATCCCCTAACCATCCCATCTTCTTCCTTGTCAAATCTGTGGACTCCATGGTTATCGCCACCAAATCACTACACCCTTTTAGGAAAAAAAAAAAAAGGAAAAAAACCTCTACATTTTGCGTATATTGTTTTTTTTTACTATGCATTTCTTGTTTAATGTGAGAGTTGAACCCAAAACCTTCCATAAGTGTTTTAAAATGTATTACCTTGTCATTAGACCACAACCCATTGGTCAAGATTTAGTACAGTTCTTGCATGCAAAAAAGACAATGACGAACTATGGAAATCAAAGGGAGAAGGTGGGTGTAGCCATATATGTCGAAAATTTCCGAAAATTAGAAAATCCATTAATTTTGTTAGACTGCTTTTTACATTACAATGATATTTAACGGCGATGTTTTTTTTTTTTTTTTTTTTGATAGTTTGCTTTTTCAAGATGGTAGAATCAGGGGCGTAGCACACACGAAGGGTGTGTCCAATCTCCAATGTTCAAACCTCTTACATTGCCGATTACAATCCATATTTTTTAAACTTGGTAAAAAATTACATCTACAATATAAGATATTAAACTAAATAATATTTAGTAGAATGGTTATCTATAATTAATTAAAAAAGATTAAACTAAAATTATAATTATCTATAAGAGATGGCCTAACATGATGACAAGTGTCCCTAAAGTGGTTTCTTTTATTATATAGTATAGATTTATTTGAATTAATTATATTTCAACGTTTTGTTTACTTTGGTATCAAATAAATTTTACAAAACTTAAAATAAAATTAACTAATATTATTTATCATTTATACATTTACGGAGTTTTAAATAAAGGGTTAAATTTATTGAGACTTCGTTAACAAATTTTGCAACAACAGAATAATCTATTTTTATCACGAAAACCCAACTTTGTATTAATATATTAAATATTTTTATTTTCACTATACAAAATTACATTTCCTCAAACCATGTAACACATGAGGTTTTTTAAGATATAACTTTTTATTATTTGATATATAAATATAGATTTATTTAGTTTGTAGAATACACAGGGTTTTTTAAGGAAATATATTTTTTATTATTTAGTACAGAAAATTACATTTATTCAAACCGTGTAATGTTCTTATTTTTAAATATGTAATTTTTTATTGTTTGGTATATAAAATTACATTTATTCAACCCATGTAATAAATGAGGTTATTTAAAGATGTATTATTTTATTATTTGTTAACAATATTACATTTATTCAACACGTGTTATACACGTGGTTTTAAAATATAACTTTTTATTTAGTATATAAACTTACATCTATTCAACCCGTAAAATATGGTTCTTATAGATATAACTTTTTGTTATTTAATATATAAAATTATATTAATTCAACACGTACAATAAATAAGGTTTTAAAGATATATTATTTTATTTATATAAAATTTATTTATTCAACCCGTGTATTTACACGGGGTTATAACCTAGTTATTAATTAACACAGACACTTGTATATTTTCATAAAGTTCGAAATTTAGATTTTTTTATCAATTTTTGAGATATGAGATTAATGATTATGGTTGATAATTGATGATGTCTTATCACTATCTTTCTATGATAAAAAGTCAGCCCTAAAAAGAAACAACTATGTTTAGATTGGGTAATAGATGATAAAACACAACCAGGGTCAAAGGATTTCATGTCCGGGGTTGCTAACTATAAACCACTAATAGGCTTGAAAGTTGAAACTTCATTTATTTTCTTTTCTTAATAAGAACACTTGTTTACATAAATACTGGGTCCTGCTGCTTTATAAATTTGATGTCCATTTTCTTAACGGGAAATAAATTGTTTATGAAAAAATGAAGTCCGGTTTCTTTAGGAGACGATTAATCTCGATTTTTTTTTTTTTTTTTTTTTGTGAAATCAAGTTTAATCGGACGAGCAATTTCTTATTATGTAGTGAGCATGTATAAAAGTAAAAAGTGGACATAAAACTTCTTCAAATGATAAGACTACTAACCATGGAAGTGAATTAAAACATCAGAACAAGTCATAAACTTATTCATATATTACTAGGGAACGGTTACGAGAAAACCTATAAAAATGTCAGAAAACTTTATATTACATGTATGTAACATATTATATGTTGTATGTTACACATATGCAATATGTGTTGCATATATGTAATGTATATAATTTATCATATATTGTATTTATGTAATATAAAATTGTTACATATATGTAATATATGATATGTTGCATATATGTGATGTAGAGTTTTCAAGTAGGTTCATTAAAATAATTTCTCTTATGATTACTAGCTACTGAATTAACCCACCCATCTATGGCATATTGAAGAACGTATAATTAACAAAACAAAATAGTAATAAAAAAAAAAGTTTCTAGTCTGTGCAAGTAAAAAAAAAATATATATCATAAATATCTATCATATATGCCTTTGAAAAAAAATATCTATCATAAATATCTTAAATCTTTTTCTCTTTATATATATATTAGTAAGTTTGAAACAGTATTAATTAAATTATACCATGTAATATATTATGATGTTTGTTTCGACTGACGTATGTTTTATGGTGTACTATGTTTTCTTGTAATTTTGGTGACTAGCGTCTCGCTATATTAAATAATATTTTTTTTTGTCCGTTCAAAAAAATATATTATGATGTTTGAATTTTAGATTTGTACTTATTAATTTTTGAGATATGGCATTACTCATATGATAATTGATTTATGATAAGGTATGTGTATTCTTACAATAAAAAGTCAACCACTATAAAGTCAAGCTCTTTTTAGTAATGTTGTCTTGACTCTTGAGAAATGATAAGCTCATAGTGTAATAACTAAGACCATGCGTAATGGTTAAACACTATAATGCCCCCACCATGGGGCGTTTTGCGCCATGTGGCGTCCTAGTCAGCAAGGGGGCATTATAGCAAAAGTGGTGTAGTGGGTATAACGCCCCCATAATGCCCCATTCAATCCTTAAAAAAAAAAAAAAAAAAAAACAAAGTTATTTCTTATTGGTGGGTCAAACATAAGTCAAACCTCCAACCAAGCAAAATGGCGTTTTAACAATCACGCCGGGAGGATTTTTTTTCAAAAAAAACGCCCCAAAACGCCCCATGTAATGGGGGTTTGGGCGTTTTTGGGCGTTATAATGCAATTTTTTTTAAAAAAAACGCCCCACTACGGGCAGTCTAACAAGTCTATCCATGTTTGGATGAGGTGGAAACGTGGATTCGAATTATTGGATGAGATATTAATCTTTTAATAACTAAACCGTAAATCTGTCCACTACAACCATTGAGCAAAATCATAATTCATATGTACAACGACGTGGTCTCCGTTGTTCGCAGGTCCATCTTGTTCAAAATATGGCTGACGTGTTATCTTTTACCAATTTGGATGGTGTTTTAGAATCTTTTAGCAACGATTATTCTACGAATTTCTGAGCCACGGGGAGTTGGTTTTCAAGACGATTTTTGAAACACATAACAATGTATTTTGAAACAATTAGCGACGGTGTTGGAACTATTATCGAGTAATAAGTCATATTAGGATTTGTTAGACCTTATTCGTTTTCAGTGTGTTATATTAGGTTGTAAAAAATCATATTATGTGGTAATGAGTTGTATTAATTGTACATTAATGAGTTGACCATTATGAGCTCTAATGGGCTTATTAGGTCCTTACTGGGTTGTAGTGGGACTTATGAACAGGGGCGCAGCATGTGAGGGGGGGGGCGCCCGACTCTCCGAACTTTTCAGTTAGTAGTGTTACGTATGTGTTTTTCGTATGGAAATTTTTAGGGATTTACGTTGACGACCCCCCGGTTTAAAAAAAAAATATGTATATACGTGTTCGCCCCCCGGTTTTCTGAAAAAAAATATGTATATACGTGTTCGACCTCCCCCCCCCCCCCCCCCCCCCGGTTTTCTAAAAAATATATTATATAAGCCAAATAAAATACTAAATTAGCCCAAATAAAAGAGTGTTATGTATGTTTATCATAAGCCCAAAATACCCATCTAAGAATCAAGGTAACTTTCGTGAATTGCTAAAACTCTTATGATTATTACATTTTTTGTTTTTTGCTCACAGGTTACAACTTGCCTTGGTTTGTGTCTCAAGAGATGTGACTCCAGTACACCAATTCTTCTCATACCTAGTTTTTATAATTAATGTAGTTTGTGCTTCTAGTAAGCGCCATGATGAGTTACAAATGGCGAAGGCGGATGAGATTAAAAAGTTACTAGAATTGGGTGAAATCAAATCGAGAAAAGGACAAAATCAGGTAGGGACATTAAGAAGGGCCGGTGATACACGTTGGAGTTCCCATTTTAAATCTGTTTGTAGTTTGGTTAACATGTTTGATGTCACCCGTGCTGTTCTCAAGGGAATAATTGAAGACACCGTTCATGCTACTAGTTCTCAACGTGGAGATGCTAATATAGCTTACGGTTACTTGCAATCATTTGAGTTTGTGCTTGTTCTTCACTTGATGAAAGAAGTAATGGCAAAAACTGATACGCTTTGTCAAGCATTACAAAAGAAATCCCAAGACATCCTTAATGCAATGGAGTTAGTTTTTGCAACAAAGGCTAGTCTAACTAATTTTAGAAACAGCGGATGGGATTCTTTATTTGAAAAGGTTCGTTTTTTTTTTTGTGAAAGGCATGACATAGATATGCCTGATATGAGTGCTCCATATACTTCTACTCGGTATCGGCCTCGTAAAAAAGATCTTCATGTTACATTCGAACATTATTATCGGGTAGATTTGTTTACAGAGACATTGGACAAACAACTACATGAGCTGGATAGTAGATTCAATAAGCAAGCGATAGAGTTGTTATCTCTTAGTGCGACTTTATGTTCAAAAAAGATTAATATTGATCAGATTGTTCTTCTTGTTGAGAAATATTATCCTAAAGATTTTACAGAGCAAGAGAGGGAGCAGTTACGTGGTCAGTTGGATAATTTTCAAGTTGAAAGGATAAATAATCCTAAGCTAAGTGGGGTATCAACTCTTTCTGAACTTTGCAAAACTATTGTGGAATGTCAGAAAAATAACATGTACAAATTGGTTGAAAGAGTGTGTCGGCTAATCTTAACACTTCCAGTTTGTCACACCCCTATTTTCCACGTGTCACCGGTGGGCCCGGTGGGGAGTATCGTGACGTAATTGATATCATCATAGTCAAACAACACAACATATAAATGCACAACGGAATCAAAAGATAGATTTATTTCAACTGAATAAATTGTAATGTTTAAGTATCACAAAACAGTCGAAACAGATCCACAGGCGGATCAAATAAAAAGAAACTGTTCAACAGACTTTGACATCTAAAGCTTGCGAGACTTGAGTAATGATGCCTGGAGTAGCCAGCCTATTTCGTCTAGTACCTGCACTTAGCCTTTTTGGAAAATACGTCAGTTTACACTGGTAAATAAAACTTAACTGACTCATTTTGAAAAGAGTTTGAAAATTGATTTGAATGCACTTCGGCAAAAATATTTTTATAACTTGGGACAATTCTTCAAAATAATCTTGTATACAGTTTTACTTATTTGTCGTCCATTAGGGCCGGTTGCAAGGCCGGACTTAAGTTAACTGACACGCCACAGGTATAATGCCCACAAGGTCGATTCCTTATAGTGGGATACCAGTTTTTACATAATGCATCTGTCAGGTGTACGCCTACACCCCGTGCTTAGGTTGTGGCCATTTCTTTGAACGATGCCAAGGATATCCGGGACATGGTCATTTAACCCCCAAGGGCCATACACCAAATAATACATATCAAACAGGTTATGTAAATACATCAATCACAATACGATTTAAATGACTACATACACCCGACCAAGCGGTACTTTTATAGTACCGTATCCCAAGCCCGTATAGGGAAAATAAGTTAAGGGTATTTACTTGAGCAAAGTATAAATCAAATATAGCAAGTGCACGTAGCTTTTACTGGGCTCCTAATCTGGAACGAAGGTTTTTAATAACCTATTAGAATCCTAACGGGTCTTTAATTAAGCTTAGACTTAGACCGGTTAGTGTGACACCCCGTTGAAACATTCTCACTCATACTAGCTTGACAGTGACTGCCTTAACTTTCGGGACGAAAGTTCTTAAAACTTGGGGATAATGTGACACTTCGGGTTTTCCCGGACAGCCTTCTTCATGTAACATTTCGTGTACGTATATTATTAAATGAAACCTATGAATTATCTGTTATTACGTGTTGTATGTATGTATATTATATGTGTGTTACAAGTGAGCCGAGACCCCAAGGACCCGACTCGAGACCACTCCCGGTCTCGAGTGAACAGTGAAAGTTTGGGCCGGTTGGGCCGTTGAGCCCCACTCGCAACATGCTTGGAGAAAACCCACTAGGGGTGTACCGGCTTTGTAAAGGGTATAAAAACCCAAAACCCTCACACTTTCTCCTTTACACTCTCATTCATTTCACTCTCTCAACTCTCACACTCTCTACCTCTCACTAAAACCCTAAAACCCTAGATCATCAACCTCCTCTCATCTCCTTTCTCTCTCGGATCAAAACCGGTGATAGCAAGGAATTCCGGTTCAAGCTTCGGATCTTGCTTGGAAGCTTATTCATCATATTCTCACACCTTAAGTCTAGCCGGTTAGTATCCCTTTTGGATTGAATGTTTAAAGAATGTTGTTGTGTGTGATGTTTATGTAAAGATGCTTGTTTGATGAGATAGTAACATGTTTTGCTTGATTAACTATGCTCCTTCATGTTTTAGATATAAACGGTTTGGTAAAAAGAGGGTTAGAACCATTCGAATTATGTTAAGCGTTATAGTGATCTCTCTATCTTAGCCATTTTTGCTCATAAATGCTTGATTGTGATAAAGGAACATGTGTGTGCATAAATCAATGTTTGATGGTTATACCATCCGATTTATAATGATAAAATAGGGCAAATTTGGTGCTTAATGATTGTCTTATCTCATTGTTACAAAGTTGTGTTAAAAACCAAGGATTAAATGTTGGTTAAATTGTTTGAATATTTGAATATGCATTATGAACTAGATGAAGGAGATATGAACATTCAAAAATGCTTGTTTTGATCCGTTTTGCTTAGTAATCAGACAAGGAAACATGTTAGTGCAATATGGTTGGATAGTACACATTATCATGAAATCAAAATGCTATTGGCTAGTACATAGGACAGGTTCTAGAAGGATTCAGGTGCACGTAACAGTGGTTGCGAGTCGGAACCCTTGGTTGTGACTCGAGACCAAAACGTGATTCTTCGAGATCTCCCGGTTGCGACTCGCAAGCAGCACACTCGAGACCAAAGCATGATGAACCGAGACCGAGGTTGCGAGTCGGAACCCTTGGTTGCGACTCGAGACCAAAGCATGATGAACCGAGACCGAGGTTGCGAGTCGGAACCCTTGGTTGCGACTCGAGACCGTGTATTCTCGAGTAGAAACCGCCCTTGTCTCGACTGGGCTGCCTAAGTGTTATTGGGCCAAAAGCTTGTTGGACTATCTGTTGACTGGACTGCATGTGTATCTGTTACTGTTTGTGAAAATGTTAGAGCAGGCCCAATAACCCAACTGTTTGAACGTATGCATGCTAAGTGTGTCTATACGTGTTTGCTATACGTGATTACTTGTACCCCAACTTGACCTATATTTGGTAACCATGCTAGGACGTGGTGACCAACGTGTTTGACCAAGTAAAATATCTACCGAGCAACCCAAGGTGAGTTCACAACCTAAAGCATGCGTTCCCGGTAGTTTAGGAAACGGAACTACAAACAACACTATTCCCTTATGAGGGATACAACTTACTTTTCTTCCCTTGTTATTGGGAACCTTTAGTTAATTACTGTTTATACGGATTGCAACCAACGGCACTAAACGAAACTCTATCACTCAAGTCCCTACTACTTAATACCGATTAGTCGCCGGGGCCAGGTGAACGGGTTATTAGTTGATAGCGCTATTTAGGTTTTACCAACCTCACACCGTGCCATGGTATGGGATCGGTCGTGAACTAATGTACTCAGGCATCCGTCAATGATGATAGAACATTGACATCGGGGCATCCTGCGGAAACGCAAACGGTTACCTAGTGTTCGGTATTGGAAAAACAGTTTAGTCGCTAACTTTTGGGGTAGCTCCCCATGGCATGTATAAACGAGTAAATTAACTGGTGAAACAAGTTTTTGGTAATTAAAACTGGACAACTAGTGAACTCCCTCAGCATTGTTGTTGACACCTTACTGCATGCTTTGCAGGTAAACAGTGACTGAGGAGCTGCTGCTTGGGAATGTGTAGTGTTCGTCAAAACCCGTGTGTTGGGTTTTAATTATCTTGAACTTTGAACTATCTTTTTGGTTTATGCTTCCGCTGTTTTTGTTTAAACTAATTATCGAACTTAAACTACGATGTTGCTAACTACTTTGGATAGCAATCATTTTACTATTAACCAATGCTTAGTATAATTGGTGGCTGGATCCTGGTCAGTCACGCCCTCAAGCGGATGTTACTCCGCAGGTGGAATTTGGGGGTGTGACAGATTGGTATCAGAGCCATTGGTTATAGTGAACTTGGTTTTAAAAAGGGGAAAAATCTTTTTGAGAAAAACCAGACTATAACCCGTGACTCGTGACGACACTACACTCCAAGTGCAAGGCTCGACTTATCTGACCTCATAGCTCGGACCCATATTTACTTGCTTGTTTGTCTTATGCTTTCTGCTTTACTATACGTACTAGTTTGCCTAATTAGATAGATACGCCTCCCCTCTTCTATCTCATTCTCGCTATGTTACGACACCACACTCATACTATGTTTTCTGGTTATGAAGACAATGAGTGGACGCGGACGAGGAAACGTCAACATGACTCAGGCTCAGTTCACTAACCTGATCAACACGGTGGCTGCAGCTTTCGCAGCTCACCCTGGAGGTAAAACTCGTTATTTTAGGATGTGTAGATCCTACCATCGCATCGTCTTGTCACCTCTAAACCCATTCGTATCACTCTCACAACAGGTCAGCATGCGCCGGTGCAACCACGTGTCTGTACTTTCAAAACCTTCATGGATTGCAAGCCTCTTCCATTCAATGGCACTGAGGGTGCCATAGGTCTTCTGCACTGGATCGAGAAGGTCGAAGCTGTCTTTGCTGTCTGTGAGTGTCCCCCTGCTAATTGGGTGAAGTTTGCTACTGGTACCCTTGAGGGAAGCGCACTTTCATGGTGGAAGGCGCAAATTCAAATGCTTGGTTTGGAGACTGCTAATGCTACTGCATGGGAAGATTTCAAGGATATGATCAAGGAAGAGTATTGTCACAGGGATGACATCCACAAACTCGAGGACGAGTACTATGGTCTCAAGATGGTTGGGTCAGAGATTGAGACCTACACCAAGCTGTCCAACGACTATGCTGCACTTTGCCCAAACATGTCCCGACCCATGTATCGAAGGATCGAATTGTACATCAAAGGCTTAGCCCCAGAAATCAGGAGCCATGTGACCTCGGCCAACCTCACTACCATACAGCCTGTGGTTCGTCTTGCCCACAAACTCACCAACCAGGCTGTGGAGGAGGGCAGGTTGCCCAAAAGGATCAGTGCTGCGGAAGGAACTTCTAGTGATGGCAAACGAAAGTGGGATGGAAATCAGGGCAAGGATGCTAACTCTACTCAAGCCCCAGCCCAGCAAAGGAAAACTGAGAACAACAAAGGCACTCAGCAACAGGGTGGCTACCGGGGAAGCTACCCTAAGTGCAACAAGTGTAACAGGCACCACCATGGGACATGTAACAAAGGTCAGTGTCAGCGATGCAACAAGATGGGGCACGAAGCCAAGGATTGTAGAAGTCAGTTCCCAGCAAGGCAGAATCAGCAACAACCCCAACAGCAACAGCAGCAGGGAAACAACCGCGGATGTTTTAAATGCGGGGCAACAGGGCACATGCGAAAGGATTGCCCTGAACTGAATCAGAATCGCAACAACAACCAGGGAGCTGGGAACAATGAGCAAAACAACAATGCTGGGAATGGTGCAAGGGGAAGAGCTTTTGTGATTGGAGCTGGAGAAGCAAGGAACGACCCCAACGTCGTGGCGGGTAAGTTCCTACTTGATGATCGTTATGTTTCTGTGTTATTTGATTCCGGTGCCGATGCCAGTTATGTATCCCTTCGCATTAGTAAGAAACTTAAGCACCCGCCCGCATTATTAAGATCTAAGCACGTCGTCGAGATAGCCAACGGTAGGAACATTGAGGCCTCGCACGTGATCCACGACTGCAAATTAGAATTGTCTGGTCAAACGTTTAGTATCGATCTTTTCCCTGTCAAACTTGGAAGCTTCGACGTCGTCATCGGTATGGATTGGTTATCCAAACATCGCGCTGAGATCCTCTGTCAAGAGAAAGCAGTTCGTATTCCTCGTCGTTCTGGCCAACCCCTCATCGTTCAAGGCAACAAAGGTGGAGAAGTCACAGGCATTATCTCGCTTTTAAAAGCCCAGAAGTGCTTACAAAAAGGGCACACCGCTATTCTAGCACTGGTCACCGACACCCTCGAAAAGGAAAAGAGGATTGAAGATTTTCCAGTAGTACGTGACTACCCCGAGGTATTTCCTTAGGAACTACCTGGACTCCCTCCCCACCGTCAGGTCGAATTCCAAATCGAGCTAGCTCCCGGAGCAGCACCCATAGCTCGTGCGCCTTATCGTCTAGCCCCTGCAGAACTGAAGGAACTCTCTACGCAACTACAGGAACTATTGGATAAAGGATTTATCCGTCCTAGTTCATCACCCTGGGGAGCACCAGTACTCTTTGTTAAAAAGAAGGATGGCACATTCCAAATGTGCATCGACTATCGTGAGCTGAACAAGGTTACCATCAAGAATCGTTACCCTCTCCCGCGCATCGACGACCTATTCGATCAGTTGCAAGGATCGAGCTACTATTCTAAGATTGACCTGCGATCAGGCTATCATCAGCTGAGAGTTCGTAATGAAGACATCTCTAAGACTGCGTTCAGGACTCGTTATGGTCATTACGAGTTCCTCGTTATGCCTTTTGGAATGACTAACGCACCTGCGGTTTTCATGGATCTCATGAACCGAGTGTGCAAGCCTTACCTCGACAAATTCGTGATTGTGTTTATCGACGACATCCTGATCTACTCGAAAAGTCAAGAAGAGCATGAACGACACCTACGCCTTATCCTCGAACTCTTACGCAATGAGCAATTGTACGCCAAATTCTCGAAGTGTGACTTTTGGCTTCAAGAGGTCCATTTCCTTGGGCATGTGGTCAATAAGGACGGGATTCACGTCGACCCCGCTAAGATCGACTCGATAAAGAATTGGCCTACGCCCAAGACCCCAACCGAAGTTCGCCAATTCTTGGGATTGGCAGGATACTATCGTAGATTCATCAAAGGATTCTCAAAGATTGCTCAACCCCTCATGACTCTTACTTAGAAAGGCATTGTTTACAAGTGGAATGAAGCTCAGGAGTCGGCCTTTCAAAGGCTAAAGGATAACCTCTGTAGCGCTGCTATTCTCTCGTTGCCGGAAGGCACTGACGACTTTGTGGTTTACTGCGATGCGTCCATTCATGGGCTCGGTTGCGTATTGATGCAACGCGAGAAAGTTATTGCCTACACTTCTCGACAACTCAAGACGCATGAAAGAAACTACACTACGCATGATTTGGAACTGGGAGCAGTGATCTTTGCTCTTAAGATATGGAGACATTACCTGTACGGTACCAAGTGCACTATCTACACCGATCACAGGAGTCTCGAGCATATCTTTAGGCAAAAGGAGTTAAACATGCGACAACGTCGATGGGTCGAACTCTTGAATGACTACGAATGCGCCATCAAGTACCATCCGGGCAAAGCCAATGTCGTGGCAGACGCCCTTAGCCGAAAGGACACGACACCAAAGCGCGTGCGAGCATTGCAACTTACCATCCAGTCTAACCTCCCTACCCAGATCCGAAATGCTCAAGTCGAAGCATTGAAACCGGAAAACATCAGGGCTGAGTCTCTGCGAGGATCGAGACAGTGATTAGAACAGAGGGAAGATGGCGCTTACTATGTAACAGGGCGCATCTGGGTCCCACTCTATGGAGATTTACGTGAACTCGTGATGGACGAAGCCCACAAGTCCCGTTACTCAGTACATCCTGGCTCGGATAAGATGTACCATGACTTGAGGACAACATACTGGTGGCCTGGCATGAAGGCCCACATAGCAACATATGTCAGCAAATGTTTGACTTGCGCAAGAGTCAAGACAGAGTACCAGAAGCCAGCAGGCCTACTCCAACAACCAGAAATCCCGAAATGGAAATGGGAGCAAATTTCCATGGACTTTGTTACAGGGCTACCTAGGTCTCAACGCGGAAATGACACTATTTGGGTAATAGTAGATCGATTGACCAAGTCCGCGCACTTTCTGGCTATTAAGGAAACAGACAAGTTTTCTACCTTGGCGGAGATTTACTTAAAGGAAGTAGTTTCGAGGCACGGGGTGCCAACCTCAATTATTTCCGACCGAGACGCTCGTTTTACTTCGGAATTGTGGCAAGCTATGCACAAATCCTTTGGCTCACGTTTGGACATGAGCACCGCTTATCACCCGCAAACGGATGGACAGTCCGAACGCACCATCCAAACCCTAGAAGACATGCTTAGAGCGTGTGTGATCGATTTTGGCAAGAATTGGGAGAAGCATCTACCGCTAGTGGAATTCTCCTACAACAACAGCTACCACACTAGTATTCAGGCAGCACCTTTTGAGGCATTGTACGGTCGTAAATGCCGGTCACCTCTCTGCTGGGCGGAAATCGGTGATAGTCAAATCACGGGCCCAGAGATGGTGGTAGATACAACGGAAAAGATTGCCCAGATCAGACAACGCATGGCGGCAGCTCGTGACCGTCAGAAGAGTTACACTGATAAGCGTAGGAAACCACTAGAATTCCAGGTCGGTGACCGGGTTCTACTTAAAGTCTCACCCTGGAAGGGTGTGGTTTGCTTTGGTAAACGGGTGACGGGTGGTCCTTGGGACAACCCTTAAGCATGTTAAGATATGAAATAATCCTCCATTTAACCGCGTAATTATCTTGAATTAGATAACTACGATGCTTATGTTTCAGGTGCGAATTAGGAGATAAGAGATGGATAAAAGGCAGCTTATGGATGCTTTGGTGGAAAACGGGTCGAGAGAAGAACACAAGACAAAACAAAGAAGTGAAGGCAGCTTGGTACCGTAAATTACGGTACCACCGTAATTTACGGTGACCCATTTTCTCATTTCTGCTGCACCGTAAAACAGGCTTGACTCACCGTAACACTTTGATGACCACCGTAAATTACGGTGGAGCCGTAATTTACGGTGGTGCCTGAACGTGAAAAGTGTAACTGCCATAATATATTCGTTTTTTGTGTGTCTTTTGGGATTATCTCATCATTGACGGTTCTTGGAGACTTTGGGAGCGAATTTGGAGTACTTGCTTGGTTTGTGAACGATTCTAAACATTCGGTTTGTGTTTTTAATTCGTATGAACACTAGATTAATGTTGATGATGATTCACCGAGCCATGTCCGGCTAAACTCTTCGGTGATCATCCTAGGTGAATGTTTCTAAGACTTTTGTGTGTTAATTTCTGCATTTCTAGAATGATATTTTGCGTTGCTTGAATGTCATGGTGTGTGTTTGATTGTTTGTAGTGCGTTAATCTATATCACAATTTCTAGTCTTGATCGTACGTTCTTGGTGCCGTTGGCAACCGAGATATCACGGGAAGGGTTAGGGTTGGTTATTGGTTAATAGGTCATCGGGAAACAACCTCGCATTATCTAATCCGAGTACTTTGTTCCCTTTTATCACTTCAATCACACATACACGAGTTATGTCTATGTAACTCTTTCTAGTGAAATTGCACACAATTGTTTAAAGAAACTGAAACCTAGGGTGATCATTGTTCTCTCCTAATTGTTTACAACCTACTTTGATTTGAATTAGTCCTTAATTTAGTTTTATAAAACAACAATCCACAATCTTGAATTTTAATTTTCTGCAATTTAGTTTAATTTTAGTATAAATACAAAGCTACACAATCAACACATTTTCCACATACTCCCTGAGTTCAATACCCTACTACCACTAACTGCAGTTGTTTAGGGATTAAATTTGCGTGACCCACGACATCACGTCAAATTTTGGCGCCGCTGCCGGGGAGTAGTGCGCAACGTGTGTTAATTTCATAGTTTTGTTTGTTATTTTCGGGTTTACGCTGGTTGTGTTTAGTGTGCAGGTACTTGAGGTGCATGCGTACTAGGAGCTCTCACAAGCTATCACCATTGGCGTTTGATCCGGAAATTGAGCGAACTTTGCGAGCAAACAGAATTTTGCTAAGGGAAAATACAATCAATAGTTCACCAACAACACCAATTACACCAATTCGATACATGGATCCACCACCACCACCACCCACTACGGGTGAATTTACCTCATCATTCATACCAACATCCACTCAACCTTCACCTAACACTACCATTCCACCAAATACTACCGAACCCACCATACCTCAACAGGTTACACCAACCAACACCACACAACCCATTACTACCCAAGAAGAACCAACCGTCACCTTTAACCCTTCCACTACTATACCACCATTATCCCATTTTTTCCCGGGTGCGGGTCCATCATATTCGGGCCATACTATGGCACCAATTTCGTCTATTGTCCATGCTACACCGTATCGACCACCAAATCAATCGGGTTTTCAATACTCGACTATTCCATTTGGGCAATCATCGGGAATTCAAGGAGATGGGTATGATGAAGGATTTGAAGACTTTGAGGGGTATGAAGATGATGGGTATGGTTATGGAGATTATGGTGATCAAGGGGATTTTGGGTATGTTCAGAGTCAATCTCAAGGGATGGCGAGTGTTGGTGGAATGCAACATCAACAACTTATACCACAACATATTCGGCCAAGACCACAAGGGCCACCAATGCCACAACCGATTCCATTGCAACAGGTCCGGCCACAACATGTACACCAACAACCATTTCAAAGACCGCCTCAGCGCCCACCGATGCGACCACAACAGTTTCAACAACCGATCGCACCACAAGGGCAAGTACAAAGACCGAATGGGCCGATTATTCCGAGAGGTAGGTATGGTGTGCCACGAAGACATCTTAGAGAACAAGCAAGGGGAATAGAGGCACATTTCAGGCCAATCATTACTCAAAACCCCTCACCGGTGGTTATCCCTCACAACAACCAAGGGAGAACTTTTGAAGTAAGAACGAACTCGTTGCAAAGTTTACCGAAGTATAAAGGGTTAGCAACGGAGGAGCCGTACTTTCATCTAGAGGCCTATGACTCAATTTGCAACACTTTTGGGAGTCAAGGTTTTTCGGCCGATGAAGTTAAGTTAGTCTTATTTCAGTTTTCGTTGGAAGAGAAAGCTAAGAAATGGTTCTATACATTACCTTCAGCATCAATTTATACATGGGGGGAGATGCAACAAACCTTTTTGGATGAATTCTACACCGCCCAAAAGACTAATGATGCGCGGAAGGGGTTGAGAAGCTTTCAACAACAACATGGTGAGATGTTCCATGAGGCGTTCGAGCGTTTTAACATGATGATTAAAAACTGCCCTCATCATGGGATTGAGTTATGGGAGTTAATGAACGCTTTTCATGAGGGGTTAAGTGCCGAAGATGCACGGGATTTAATGTCTATCACCGGAGGGACATTTGGAACGAATTATGAGAATGAAGATTGGGAGTTTTTGGAGAATATGGCAACTACATCAAAAAGGAAAGCCCAAGCTTCGAGGAGAGCCCGACCGACAACTAACCGACCACAAGTGCATGCCATAGATGAAGGTAATGTTCAAAGTACTAACCAAATTTATGATGTGTGTGCTTTGTGTAATGAAATAGGTCACGCGGCTGAAAATTGCCAAGGGATGTTGGAAGGGCAATATGAGGAAGTTCATGCGATCCAAGGTCAAGGCCAAGAAGGAGGTGGTAGGAACTACAACAACATGAATTCTAATACCTACCACCCCGGGTTGAGGAATCACCCGAACTTTAGATATGGGAACCCGTCAAATCAAGCGAACCCAAATTTTCAAGGTAGCCAAGGTAATTTTGGTTCACGGCCATCTTATAATAACCAAGGTGGGTACCGGGGCGGAAATAACCAAGGGTATCAAAAACAATACCAAACGGGTCAAGAGCAAAGGGGATCTTCGGGTGGAAACGAGGTGATGGAGATGCTTAAAAGCATGCAATTGGAAATGCAAAAGCGGAATCAACTTGATGAAGTGCGGATGCAAAAAGATGAGGTTCGCGATAAAAGCATTCAGTCACTAACGACTCAAATGGGGCAATTAGCAACCGATGTGGCGGAACTAAAGAAAGGTAAGGGTCAACTTCCAAGCGACACAAAGGTAAACCCTTCACATGGTTCATCACGAGGTAATGTTAATATTAACCATGTTAGTGTGTTAAGAAGTGGGAAAGAGTTTAAGGCCAATTTGTCACCCGAATTGGTCGAGGGGGTGGTTGAGGACATCACGGGAATGGAAAGTGATGATGAACTTGCACCGGTTAAACCAAAAGAAACAACTATTAAAAAACCGGGGTTGGGTGAAAGTGAAAAAAGTAAAAATGAAAAGAATGAAAAAATAGAGGGTGAATCGAGTGAAGTTCCATTTCCATCGGCTTTACTTGATCCGGGAAAGAAAAATTTTATTGTGTCAAGGGGTCCTCAAAAAGAGGAAATGTGGGATATGTTTAAACAAGTTAAAATAAATCTCCCACTTCTTGATGCAATAAAACAAGTTCCCGCTTATGCAAAATTCTTAAAAGAATTATGCACACAAAAGAGGCAAAACAAGAAAAAAGTGCCTAAGCGGGTAGATTTGACCGGGCAAGTGAGTGCGGTGTTGAATGGGGAGCTTCCTCCTAAGCTCCAAGATCCGGGCACGCCATTGATTAATGTACAAGTTGGTAACTTTCAAATGGCTAAG
This sequence comes from Helianthus annuus, assembly GCF_002127325.2. Classification (NCBI taxonomy): domain Eukaryota; kingdom Viridiplantae; phylum Streptophyta; class Magnoliopsida; order Asterales; family Asteraceae; genus Helianthus; species Helianthus annuus. Next base: position 166,639,435 of record NC_035443.2, read on the forward strand.
GCGTTGCTAGATCTTGGAGCCGGAGTTAGCATTTTACTGGGGGGATTATACGACCAATATGACTTTGGTCCATTAGCAAGGGTAGAGACAACGGTTGTTTTGGCCGATTTGTCTCATAAGTTGCCCCGGGGTATGGTTCAAAATGTTATTGTTAAAATTGATGAGTTTTACTACCCGGTGGACTTTTTGGTTTTGGACTACTCATCGGCGGACCCTAAACAACAACAGAACATAATTTTGGGTCGGCCATTTTTAAGCACCGCACATGCTATTATCGACTGTAGATTTGGTACGGTTGATATGGCATTCGGAAATCGAAAAATGCGTTTGAATGTTTTCACTAACAATTCTAATGCTAATGGTGTTGATGAGTGTTTTATGGCAGACATAGTAGATGGATGCAACCCGCATGAGTATGAGGAGGATGGTTTGGATATTTGCCTGTGTGACTTTTCTGAACAGGTACATGCTTATGCACTACGGGTTGAAGAGGAGGCACAAGATGTGATGGCGATGAAAGAAGGTAGACCACCATGGACTCATCAATTCGAGGGTCTACCGGTGGAAATCGATTCGGGTACAAAACCATCGTTGGAGGAACCACCAAAGTTAGAGCTCAAGGACTTGCCGGGCCACTTGAAGTATGTATTTTTAGGGGATAATGACACTTTGCCGGTCATTATTGCCTCTAATTTGGAAGTGGCACAAGAGCAAGCCTTGATGGAGGTGTTAAAAGCGAACAAGGGTGCTATTGGATGGACGATTGCCGATCTTAAAGGAATTAGTCCATCCATCGTCATGCACAAGATTATCACAACCGAAGATGCCAAACCGACACGAGAAGCTCAAAGGCGGTTGAACCCGAACCTAAGGGAGGTAGTAAAAAAGGAGGTAATTAAATGGTTGGATGCGGGAATCATCTATCCGATTTCGGATAGTGCTTGGGTGAGTCCCACCCAAGTTGTGCCTAAGAAGGCCGGCATTCAAGTAGTCAAGGACGAAAGTGGTGAACAAATTGCCACCCGACCGGTTACCGGATGGCGGGTGTGTATTGACTACCGAAAACTGAATGCCGCCACTTCTAAGGACCATTTCCCGTTACCTTTTATTGACCAAATTATTGAAAAATTATCGGGTCAAAAATATTATTGCTTCTTAGATGGGTACTCGGGTTATAATCAAATTGCCATACACCCGGATGACCAACACAAGACCACCTTCACATGCCCATACGGCACTTTTGCCTTTAGGCGAATGCCGTTTGGGTTGTGTAATGCTCCGGCAACTTTTCAACGATGTATGATGAGTATTTTCTCGGACATGGTTGGAGAGTCGCTTGAAGTGTTCATGGATGATTTTTCCATTTTTGGCACCACTTTTGATGCTTGTCTCAACGAATTGGAAAAGGTTTTAAAAAGGTGCGTTGAGAAAAATTTGGTGCTAAGTTGGGAGAAAAGTCACTTCATGGTGCAAGAGGGCATTGTGTTGGGACACGTGATTTCGGAAAGGGGGATGGAGGTGGATAAGGCAAAGATACGGGTAATTTCATCATTGCCACCTCCTAAAAATGTTAAGGGTGTACGATCATTCTTGGGACACGCGGGTTTTTATCGACGTTTCATTAAGGGTTTTAGTGTTATCACCAAACCCTTATGCAATTTGTTATTAAAAGATGTCCCGTTTGACTTTACTAATGAATGTATGCAAGCGTTTACTGTTTTGAAGGAACATTTGGTCAAGGCGCCTATCTTGCAACCACCTGATTGGTCAAAGCCGTTCGAGATAATGTGTGATGCCAGCGATACCACTATTGGTGCAGTTTTGGGTCAACGGGTTGACAAGAAGCCGGTGGTTATCTACTATGCAAGCAAAACTTTATCCGAAGCGCAACTTAACTACACCACAACCGAGAAGGAATTATTAGCGGTGGTGTACGCTTTGGATAAGTTTCGCTCGTATATTTGGGGAAGCAAGGTAGTAGTTTATTCCGATCATAGTGCGGTTCGGTATTTAATGGAGAAAAAGGATGCGAAGCCGCGTTTGATTCGGTGGGTTTTATTGTTGCAAGAATTTGATCTAGAGATCCGAGACAAGAAGGGATGTGAGAATGTTGTCGCGGATCATTTATCCCGAATCCCGTTGGAAGGTGTAGATGATGCAAGTGAAATCAATGAACGGTTCCCCGATGAACAATTGTTGGCCGTTTCTACTTATGTGGCCCCTTGGTATGCTCATTATGTTAACTATTTGGCCAAGGGTGCGATTCCAAATCATTGGACTAAGAAGAGACGACAACAGTTTTCTAGTCAAGTGAAGCAATATATATGGGACGAACCCGACTTGTTCAAAATCGGGGCTGATCAAGTGATAAGAAGATGTGTTCCCGAAACTGAAGTTTTAGAGATATTGACCCATGCTCATTCATCCGCATGTGGGGGCCATTTTAGTGGGAATAAGACAGGCTATCGGGTGTTATCGAGTGGGTTTTATTGGCCCACGATTTTCAAGGATGCTCGTGAGTATGCCCGAAATTGCATCAATTGTCAAAGAATGGGAAGCATTTCGAAACGTGATGAAATGCCGTTGCAACCAATTTTGGTAGTGGAGGTATTTGATGTTTGGGGAATAGACTTCATGGGTCCTTTCCCAAACTCAAATGGGTTTTTATACATATTGGTTGCGGTTGATTATGTGTCGAAATGGATTGAAGCTATTGCCACAAGGACCAACGATCATTCCGTTGTATGTAAGTTTGTGCAATCCAACATTTTTTCTCGTTTCGGTGTACCTCGGGTGATAATAAGTGATGGTGGTTCACATTTCAAAAATTTCAATTTTGGAAAGTTGTTGAAGAGATATAGTGTGAATCATCGTGTGGCTACACCGTACCACCCACAAACGAGTGGTCAAGTGGAGGTATCTAACCGGCAAATCAAAGAAATTCTAATGAAAACGGTTAGAACGGATAGGAAAGATTGGTCAAGCAAGCTTGATGATGCATTGTGGGCATATCGCACGGCTTTCAAAACCCCACTTGATACCACTCCGTATCGAATGGTTTACGGGAAAGGATGTCATTTGCCTATGGAATTGGCACATAGGGCATATTGGGCAATTAAAACAGTGAATGCGGACTATGATGAAGCGGGTCGGGCGAGGAAGCTTCAACTGAATGAAATTGAAGAGATAAGGGACCAAGCGTATGAGTGTGCATCCGCATACAAAGACAAACTGAAAAAGGTTCATGATGCGAAGATAAAGAAGAAGAACTTTGAAGTGGGTCAAAAAGTGTGGTTATACAATTCAAGGTTGAAAATGTTCGCGGGGAAACTCAAGAGCAAGTGGATGGGCCCTTATGTTGTCCGACGAGTGGGAAGGTTCGGAGATGTTGACATTCAAGACGAGCGAACATTGAAACAACAAACGGTGAACGGTCACCGGTTAAAGCCGTATTTGGATGGCAATGACATCAACAACTTGGAGCTTGACAAAGCGGGCTACATCCTACGCCCGGTTGAGGAGGAACAATCGTAAGAGGCCCAGGTTTGGTGATAATGTACATAGTAGTTTTGTTTTGTTTTGTTTGTATAGTTGCATAATTGCCATAGTCCCTCCAAGTCTGTGTTCGAAACAAGTGTGGGGAAGTTCGGGTCGCGAATTGCTCTTACATCGTGTTGAGGACAACACGGGATTTTTGAGGGGGTAGGGTGATTTTCCCAAGTTTTTGAAATAATTAAAAAAAAACATAAAAAAATCGAAAAATTTGAAAAATCAAAAAATTTGGTCACATAAATTTCAAGTTTTATAAAAAGAATGGATGCCCAGTGTCCACCGTAAATTACGGTGGAGCCGTAATTTACGGTGGTGGTTGAAAATTGTTGGAATTTTATGGTGAAAACCTCCTGTTTTACGGTAGAAATTGAGCCCAGTGTTTACCGTAAATTACGGTAATACCGTAATTTACGGTGGTGAAAAAATTGGGTGAGGTTTACGGTGGAAACAGCCTGAATTACGGCACATTTTTGACATCCAGGTCTCACCGTAATTTACGGTGAGACCGTAAATTACGGTACGCAATCGATTCGTTTCCGTCGGCAGGGTTCCGTGTGTATATAAAAAAAAAAAAAAAAAACAATAAAAACGAAAACAAAAAGCCTGTCACGTGCCTATTACCCTAACCACTCATTCACTTTTTACCTTTCCACTTCTTCTTCTCCAAAGAACCCACAAACTCCTTCTTCTTCTTCCACCTTCTACTCTTCATAAAATCTTCAATACTCGCTCAAATCAAGTGGGGTTTTGGTCTAAATCGACTAATTTTTTTCCCAAGCTTCGTGATTGTGAGGAGAAATTCCAGAGAAAACGCGGTTTTGTGGTCGAAGTTTGAAACCCTAGGTTGAGATAATTTGGGGGTTTTGGGATTTTTAGTTTCACAAGCATCCTCTCGTCTTGAAACAAGGTATGAACATTTATTCTACTATATTATGAAGATGCATTGTGAAAAACAAGGTGATTTAGGTTATATGTTCTTGCCCACTTGCTTGTTGCTAGGATATGAGTATGAAATTGTTATTGAACATGATTGATGGTTGTAGATGTAGGAATTTTGGTTAAAGTAGTGAACTTTTGGGATGTTCTACATTGTAGAGACATCATGCCCAATTTTTTTGAAAAATCCTTGATACATTTTGGGTTCACTAACATCTACAACCATGGCAACAAGCAAGTGTGGGGATGATTTGTGAAGAGAATGTTAATTTTGTGTTATTTTGTTGTTTCTTCATGTGTGTAGGAATGGCAAGGACAAAGGAAAAGCCGGGTTCAAGTTCATCCTCGTCAAGAGGCAAAGGCAAGGAGAAGGAGCAGCCATCGAAGAAGAGGCAATATCTTGGTAGGGTTAGTGAAAGCGAAAGCGAGGAAGAAGAAGAGATGCAGTTAGACCCAAGAGATAAACCGGTGTGGAATTCGGGGTCATTGGATGACCAACCCGAAATTTGGCAGCCAACTTTGTATAACGATTGCATGAACAAGTTAAAGAATAAAGCGGCCGCATTCATCTGTGAAAGAGATGTTGATGAGCCTCAGTTGGGCCAGTTCGGGGTGTATGACAAGTTCCGTGCTTTGGGTTGGGAAGGAGCACTCAAGTGTTGGGATAAGGATAAGAGCAATTTGTTTTTGACTGAAATTCAGGAGTGGATGGCAACACTTAAGTGTGAAAACTTCTATAGGCCATCACAAATGAAGTTGATTGGGACGGTACATGGGGTACCAGTTGAAATGTCATTTGATACTTTGAAGAAGTTGGGAAAATATGATAGTCTTCCAGCTAGGGAATACATGATTCCCACGCTTGATGACTTGTTGCTCAAACCCGAGAAGCACGTGACATGGAACAGTATGTTGGCTGATTTGTTTTTGCCCGGTAGGTATGGTGGCGTGTTATACCGAAAAAATCTGAAGATAGAAGCCAAGCTCTTGCATACGATCTGTTTACTTAATGTCATCCCAAGGAGAGGGGATAAAGAACAGGTGAGGTTTCCAGAGATACCTGTTCTGTACTCATTGATGCACGGGTCCCCACGGTTTCCAATCCGCTACCTGATCATGCACCATTTGTGGATATGTCGGAACAAATACGGGAGAGACATTGTCCCGTACTGCCGCATCATAACGGGCTTAATGAAACAGCAGAAGGCACTCACATCTGAAGACCGCGGTTTAACGAAAAGGCACTTGCCTTTTACTTTGGATAGGTTGGGAAACGTTTGGACATACACTTCGTCTGAACGTTATCACAAGCTGAAATCAGAGGGTCAACGGTGGAGGGCGTTGAAATTAGGGGCAAGGGAATTGTTACCGGGAGAACCGGATGAACCTGAGAGTGATGAAGAGTTAGTTCCGAGTGGGGATGACGATTACGCAGACGAGCCAACGGGTGGTGCAAATGTTGGTTTTGGGGCTTTTCATGGTGGTCATGGTGGCACATTTTACGACTATGCGCAGCAACCATATGAGCCGGGGTGGGCTTATAGTGGTTCAATGCAGGAGGTGATCGAGAGCCAACGCCCGCCGGCGGCCATCTTTGATACTTGGTCGGGTCCGGAGAGGTCGTTATTTGATCAAGGCACGCGGAATAGCGCTAGTATTGAGCGGGCACTTAAACATAGCCTCGACCGCAATGAATCATGGCACCGGACTCACGCATATTCGCAGGAGGTGGAAATGAATAACCGATATCACGATGATCAGATGAGGCGGATGCATGCGGACTGGCATGCTGGGAGGCCGGTGGTTGAGGATCCACAACATGTGGATTATGCCTCATTGCCACCATATGATGGCAGCGTTTCGTATCCGACTCCACAACTCCACCATTCTCAGTGGCTTGATCCAAGACGGCAAGAGGGACCACAACAACAAGAGGGAAGCAGTAGCGGCTCGTTCGGGTTTGGAGAATGGAGCGATATGATGTCGTCCATTTTTGGGCCCCCAGGACCGCGTTATTATTGATCAGGTGGTATTCTCTCTCTTGTATAGTTTGTATATATTTGTTGGTTTATGTTGATTATGGTGGGAGGATGGGTGGTGATTGATCATATGATTGATTGTTGGGTTTGGTTGGTTGGTGGTGTTGTGTTCAAAAATGAAAAAACATAAAAAAAATATAAAAAGAAAAAAATACAAAAAGAAATTTGGGGTTTGAGATAAAAGCTTTTTGCGGATGTTGATTGAGGATGTGATCAAATCCTCCCAAAGCCATACATTGGGGACAATGTATCCCAAGTGTGGGGATGGGGGGAATTTTTCGAAGATTTTTGAAAAATTTTAAGCCGAGCAAAACAATATGAAATCTTGTCGCCCTAATTTATCCCCAAGTCAATGCACCGGCAACCCTTATTACCCTTTTCATTCTTGGTGAGAGTTGTAGCCACACATGTATATAAATAATCTTTAATGAGAGTGGCTACGGGTGGGGGTGCGTTAGAACTTGTGCTTGAATGCAATTTGAATCCTTGTTAGACATGAATGTAGAAAGGATAAGGGCATTAGGTAGCCTTGTCGGTTGTGTGAGTGAGTGTGGGATTTGGGGGGTTAGACCTCATAAATTATATATATGAGCATGGTAGTGAGAGGGGTGGGGGTTTGGTCATTTAGTTGCCCAATTTTGTGCCTAAAGCCTATCATTTGTTTCCCCTAGCTACTTACTTGAAAATGTACCCAAATTTGACCCGGTCTTATAGCATTAGTGATATAATTAGTAGTTTATGAGTTTGAAATAGTTATGGTTAATGTATTATGCTTGAAAAAAAAAAAAAAAAAAAAAAAAAACAATGAAAAGAAAAAAAATGAGAAAGAAAAGAAAAAAGAAAAAAAAGAAGGTTTCATTGTCTTGTATATAGTAGTATGTCTTTGTTAGTTGTTTTGGTAGTTGTAATAAAAAGACCGGGTTGAATTTTCGCTACTCATATATATTCCATTTCTTACCCATACACCTAGCCACGTTACAACCTTTAAGTCCCTTTGATTTGCATTCATGTTTGACCCGTTATAGGAGTATAGTTGATTCAGGTACAAGCTTATGATTGCGCAACCACCCGTTTGCCTAGTGTGTGTCTAGCTTATCTTTGCTAGTTTCCACTTGTAGCCGAGAGGAGAGAAATTGTGAGGGGTGTATTGCTTGGGGCATTAAAAAGGGGGTTGGTAAAGAAATTGCATGATTTGTTTGGCTGATTTGATCACTTGTCTTGAAACTATATTGATGAGTTGCTTGGGACAAGCAACGGTTAAGTGTGGGGATGTGACGGGTGGTCCTTGGGACAACCCTTAAGCATGTTAAGATATGAAATAATCCTCCATTTAACCGCGTAATTATCTTGAATTAGATAACTACGATGCTTATGTTTCAGGTGCGAATTAGGAGATAAGAGATGGATAAAAGGCAGCTTATGGATGCTTTGGTGGAAAACGGGTCGAGAGAAGAACACAAGACAAAACAAAGAAGTGAAGGCAGCTTGGTACCGTAAATTACGGTACCACCGTAATTTACGGTGACCCATTTTCTCATTTCTGCTGCACCGTAAAACAGGCTTGACTCACCGTAACACTTTGATGACCACCGTAAATTACGGTGGAGCCGTAATTTACGGTGGTGCCTGAACGTGAAAAGTGTAACTGCCATAATATATTCGTTTTTTGTGTGTCTTTTGGGATTATCTCATCATTGACGGTTCTTGGAGACTTTGGGAGCGAATTTGGAGTACTTGCTTGGTTTGTGAACGATTCTAAACATTCGGTTTGTGTTTTTAATTCGTATGAACACTAGATTAATGTTGATGATGATTCACCGAGCCATGTCCGGCTAAACTCTTCGGTGATCATCCTAGGTGAATGTTTCTAAGACTTTTGTGTGTTAATTTCTGCATTTCTAGAATGATATTTTGCGTTGCTTGAATGTCATGGTGTGTGTTTGATTGTTTGTAGTGCGTTAATCTATATCACAATTTCTAGTCTTGATCGTACGTTCTTGGTGCCGTTGGCAACCGAGATATCACGGGAAGGGTTAGGGTTGGTTATTGGTTAATAGGTCATCGGGAAACAACCTCGCATTATCTAATCCGAGTACTTTGTTCCCTTTTATCACTTCAATCACACATACACGAGTTATGTCTATGTAACTCTTTCTAGTGAAATTGCACACAATTGTTTAAAGAAACTGAAACCTAGGGTGATCATTGTTCTCTCCTAATTGTTTACAACCTACTTTGATTTGAATTAGTCCTTAATTTAGTTTTATAAAACAACAATCCACAATCTTGAATTTTAATTTTCTGCAATTTAGTTTAATTTTAGTATAAATACAAAGCTACACAATCAACACATTTTCCACATACTCCCTGAGTTCGATACCCTACTACCACTAACTGCAGTTGTTTAGGGATTAAATTTGCGTGACCCACGACATCACGTCAACGGGGTAAGCTCAATCCGCGATATATCGGACCATTCGAAATTACCGAGAAAGTCGGTAAAGTTGCTTATAGATTGAACCTGCCTGAAGAACTGAGTGCGGTACACAACGTTTTTCACGTATCTAATCTGAAGAAGTGTCTGTCAGATGAAACGCTCGTAATTCCTTTCAAGGAACTAACTATTGATGAACAGCTACATTTTACTGAGGAACCGATTGAGATCACGGATCGAGAGATCAAAATCCTCAAACGTAGCCAGATACCTCTTGTACGAGTCCGTTGGAACTCGCGACGTGGCCCAGAGTTTACTTGGGGATAATGTGACACTTCGGGTTTTCCCGGACAACCTTCTTGATGTAACATTTCGTGTACGTATATTATTAAATGAAACCTATGAATTATCTGTTATTACGTGTTGTATGTATGTATATTATATGTGTGTTACAAGTGAGCCGAGACCCCAAGGACCCGACTCGAGACCACTCCCGGTCTCGAGTGAACAGTGAAAGTTTGGGCCGGTTGGGCCGTTGAGCCCCACTCGCAACATGCTTGGAGAAAACCCACTAGGGGTGTACCGGCTTTGTAAAGGGTATAAAAACCCAAAACCCTCACACTTTCTCCTTTACACTCTCATTCATTTCACTCTCTCAACTCTCACACTCTCTACCTCTCACTAAAACCCTAAAACCCTAGATCATCAACCTCCTCTCATCTCCTTTCTCTTTCGGATCAAAACCGGTGATAGCAAGGAATTCCGGTTCAAGCTTCGGATCTTGCTTGGAAGCTTATTCATCATATTCTCACACCTTAAGTCTAGCCGGTTAGTATCCCTTTTGGATTGAATGTTTAAAGAATGTTGTTGTGTGTGATGTTTATGTAAAGATGCTTGTTTGATGAGATAGTAACATGTTTTGCTTGATTAACTATGCTCCTTCATGTTTTAGATATAAACGGTTTGGTAAAAAGAGGGTTAGAACCATTCGAATTATGTTAAGCGTTATAGTGATCTCTCTATCTTAGCCATTTTTGCTCATAAATGCTTGATTGTGATAAAGGAACATGTGTGTGCATAAATCAATGTTTGATGGTTATACCATCCGATTTATAATGATAAAATAGGGCAAATTTGGTGCTTAATGATTGTCTTATCTCATTGTTACAAAGTTGTGTTAAAAACCAAGGATTAAATGTTGGTTAAATTGTTTGAATATTTGAATATGCATTATGAACTAGATGAAGGTGATATGAACATTCAAAAATGCTTGTTTTGATCCGTTTTGCTTAGTAATCAGACAAGGAAACATGTTAGTGCAATATGGTTGGATAGTACACATTATCATGAAATCAAAATGCTATTGGCTAGTACATAGGACAGGTTCTAGAAGGATTCAGGTGCACGTAACAGTGGTTGCGAGTCGGAACCCTTGGTTGCGACTCGAGACCAAAACGTGATTCTTCGAGATCTCCCGGTTGCGACTCGCAAGCAGCACACTCGAGACCAAAGCATGATGAACCGAGACCGAGGTTGCGAGTCGGAACCCTTGGTTGCGACTCGAGACCAAAGCATGATGAACCGAGACCGAGGTTGCGAGTCGGAACCCTTGGTTGCGACTCGAGACCGTGTATTCTCGAGTCGAAACCGCCCTTGTCTCGACTGGGCTGCCTAAGTGTTATTGGGCCAAAAGCTTGTTGGACTATCTGTTGACTGGACTGCATGTGTATCTGTTACTGTTTGTGAAAATGTTAGAGCAGGCCCAATAACCCAACTGTTTGAACATATGCATGCTAAGCGTGTCTATACGTGTTTGCTATACGTGATTACTTGTACCCCAACTTGACCTATATTTGGTAACCATGCTAGGACGTGGTGACCAACGTGTTTGACCAAGTAAAATATCTACCGAGCAACCCAAGGTGAGTTCACAACCTAAAGCATGCGTTCCCGGTAGTTTGGGAAACGGAACTACAAACAACACTATTCCCTTATGAGGGATACAACTTACTTTTCTTCCCTTGTTATTGGGAACCTTTAGTTAATTACTGTTTATATGGATTGCAACCAACGGCACTAAACGAAACTCTATCACTCAAGTCCCTACTACTTAATACCGATTAGTCGCCGGGGCCAGGCGAACGGGTTATTAGTTGATAGCGCTATTTAGGTTTTACCAACCTCACACCGTGCCATGGTATGGGATCGGTCGTGAACTAATGTACTCAGGCATCCGTCAATGATGATAGAACATTGACATCGGGGCATCCTGCGGAAACGCAAACGGTTACCTAGTGTTCGGTATTGGAAAAAAAGTTTAGTCGCTAACTTTTGGGGTAGCTCCCCATGGCATGTATAAACGAGTAAATTAACTGGTGAAACAAGTTTTTGGTAATTAAAACTGGACAACTAGTGAACTCACTCAGCATTATTGTTGACACCTTACTGCATGCTTTGCAGGTAACCAGTGACTGAGGAGCTGCTGCTTGGGAATGTGTAGTGTTCATCAAAACCCGTGTGTTGGGTTTTAATTATCTTGAACTTTGAACTATCTTTTTGGTTTATGCTTCCGCTGTTTTTGTTTAAACTAATTATCGAACTTAAACTACGATGTTGCTAACTACTTTGGATAGCAATCATTTTACTATTAACCAATGCTTAGTATAATTGGTGGCTGGATCCTGGTCAGTCACGCCCTCAAGCGGATGTTACTCCGCAGGTGGAATTTGGGGGTGTGACAGTTAGTTTTCAAAAGGAATACACGGTTCAAACGCATGAAAAAGCGAAGACCGGTTTAGAATGTGGTTTTGACCCGACAAGCTTGCATGCTTGTTTAATATGGGTAACTTAAACACATTCTGGGACACTCATCTTAATTGGAGCATTAGCAGTTGGTATATGTGACATAGTCACCTTTTTAAGGTCAGTGAATGCATCTGGTAAAAGTTTCGCTAATCTTTATAAATGAGTTATTCTTTGAACTTATGGTATACACTTTTAGTTTTGAGGATCCATGATAATTCATATTAACTCATTTCTTTTCCAACTGCTTTTATCTCCCCCTGATATTGGGAATGTTAATCCATTGAAAATGGATAACAATTAATTGAGTTGTAAATAAATATCTCGTGAAAGGCTCTATTCGTAATCATATATTCCCAACCATCTTTTAAGGTTCCATCTTTGTGCGTAGTGGTGGATCATTTTCAACATATACCGCACAACGAAAATCCTAGAAGGGACATCTTTAGTTCCTGACCAAAAACCAACTATAATAGGCAGAAACTATTACAACATATTGGCTTGATGTGAGTTAATGTTATTGCATGTAAAATTTACATGTACTCATATATAAACATGAACTTGCTCTCATGATTATTGGCTTTGCTATCAATCGTAGACGTTCAGTGATCATCTTAACAAAAGCAATTCATGTATGAACATAATCTATAGGAAGTTCAACACTTATTCCGCCAATCATTAATAGCCAGGGAAATAAACTAATCGTCACTACTAACAAATACATGCACTCTGGAATATTATGCTTGCCATCTTATTAGCTAAGCCATAAATTACACAAACATCTTGTTGTGAATTTGATAACCATTTAGACGATGCATCGATTTAAAACACTAAATGGTATCATGTTTGGATATGCGTATCATTTGTTCATTTCCAGAATATTTAGTGATTCACACCTTACTTTTATTGGCATATACTTAACTTCCCTTGAGAGCGAATATTGCATGCTAATCACCAACTTGAAGAATCTTCTAGTTCTTCAATACGTTTTACATCATCATTGACATGGTTGTGGTCTAACCAGTCATGCCAATTAAATAATCATGATCCATAAACTTTTGGTTTATGATCGTATATGTAATGCTTTCACTTATGCTTATTCATTATAGGACGAAAATATGAAAGAATAATTTATTATCATCTCGTACTATTATGTTATATCACTTTCATTATTTCCACATATTATTCGCATATTATCACTCTCTTATATTTCCACTTCTAGTGGTCGATCTCATTATGCCTATCATTACAATATTAATAGTCGGTCTCACTATTAACTTGGCTATCTTACATTTTCTGATAGTTCGACCTCATTACAAGTTTCACACAACATTTTCAATGATTGTTATACAATCACATTCACTTCAGTGAATGGAGTAACTGAAAAAGCTTCATATCTTTCCATTATTTACTTGGTCACACGAATATAAGATCATTTCAATCTTTCATACTCTCATTAATGATATTGCTACTTCAAGTGCATATCCCATGTGTGATAAATGGAAATTTTTATCCGGTTACCAACAAAATTTCATGGTTCCATCATATTACGACTTTAGCATATTTGAGATATGACAAATGGAAATTGTTTGATCTGATTATTCCTTGTAAATAATCTTCTCTTTGCATAATACGAATAGAGAAGTGACTAAATGTTCGAGTCATGTAGGATTTATCGATTAAATATCTTACGACCTTTTATAACTTGATAATGAGATTCAGGGAGTATGACACTTCAGGTGTCATATCTAAGCATATTTATACTATTTCATGAAAGTGATAAGAAATCACACCTTAGATTCAACTTTTCTATTCAATAGTATTTATATAAATAAATAATAGCATATATCATAGAAGTTGTACATAAAGTCAAATTACATGGCCCTATAACATGTCACTATAGAAAACAAACTATAACAAAACTGTATGAAATAAGATATCTTTTCGTCACTTGTAAGAAATGTATGTAATTTATGTATAAATTTTTCATAGTACAACCAATCACAAATATATACATATACGCACATTAAATTATGCAATTCCTAAAGTTATAACATACCATCAAATAAGCCAACAAGTAGTATTTATTATAATAATAATATCATTAAATAAATTCAATAATGATGAATTGCATAACATATTGGTTTTCTTCAAAAACTTTGATATTAAACAACTATTTAACACACATTAGTAATCTATACATGTGAAGAAGCATATAGAGATAAAACATCAATACACTATTTAATAGTAACAATAATAATAGTTAATATTCAATACTATTGTTAAGTATCATGACTAATCGTATAAAATTAATGGATGTATGAGATGCCGATATCACTAGCAAATAACACATGGTTTCTCTTGTAACATTTAATGGAAATTTAGAACAGTAAACCGATATTTGAATTTTATAGAAACCAAAATTTTTATAAAAACTTACTATAGCAATATTTTATTATAGTAATACACTACATTAAAGCTTGTATAGTAATTGTGTAAAAGTTTTTTTTTTTTTTTTTTGCATGTCTTTTTACAGTAACATAACTAATAGATCAACAAGTGATTATAATAAACATTAATAATTTATACAATTCATTATTGATTGAAGTTATTTTGCTATCTCACATATAGCATTATTATTTTCTAAGCGTTGGCTTTGCACCAAAAATAATTATAAACACATTATATTACACTCCCATATGCTTATAAATAGAACTTTCACCCTCAATTTGGTTCGATAGCCATGCTATTGCAAAATCATTAAATTTAAAGACTATTCTAATTTCACAATAATCAATACTAAGGGGAAAAGTTGTTTTAAAGGCTATTAAACGAAAAAAAAAACAATAAAATCACAAGCATGATCGTATGTAAGAACTATCGCTTTACATAATATAAATAAATGATATTAAACGAACATACGCTAAGAGCAAAGGACATTGACAAGGATTAAAATAATAACTTATTTTAGGATAGACTTGTTGAGGATCTTTTAGGCAATAATAAATATAAATCCCTGAATTATTCTAAAATATGAATTAGCTTGAGTTACTATTTTATAAATATGTCGATCGAGAGTCGGTTCACGGTTGTGGAAATTAAAAAAACTACCCCTCTAAAATTTTCAACCTCCACGGTTAAAAGCAATTTACCCCATTACATGTATTTAAGAAGTTAATAATTTTATTGGTTTAATAAATTCATAGATATGTAGTCAGAGATGGGTTAAAAACCTAATTCATTGATTTCTTTCATATAAGAATTATAGTGCTTAACTACCAATCACAGATTCACGGAGGGACAATGACATTACCTCATGTCGAAGAGAACGACCAATATTCATGATTCAATCTTTGGGGCAACAATAACCATCAAACCAAACACCTTAAATCATATGGTGATGCACTCTTACTCCAAAAGCAATTCGTGCTGATAACGTGTTGTAAAACTAGCCTATTAACACAAGAATATGAGAAGAATTATAGGGAGAAAAGAACTAATATTTCATTGATTGGTATGTCTTTAACAAAGAATTACAATCAATATATATAAGAGATGAAATCTTGGAGAACAAGTCAATCTATTTATGGAGTTGATAACCACATAATATAATATATTTATAACACGACTTTTATTATTTTTGTAGTTTTCCCGACCTTTCAATTTACATTTTTCTTTAAACATAATTTCACTAATATAAAAATACACAACTTAAAACTATATATAAACTTATTACCTAGATAAACGGCTAGAAAAGGCTCCAACGGTTCAAACCATTTTTTTTTCAAATCCGTTTGGAATCGGTTCCTCAAAAACCGGCTCGGTTCGGGATGCCAGGAAGGGGAACCGGTGTGGAACCACCAACTTGGAAATAGAACCAAACCGGTTCGGGTCGGTTCCCAAACCGATTTTCCTGTGCGTGCATCTCTAATAAGTCCTATGAGATCATCAGGGGCGCAGCATGTGAGGGCCGGGGGGGGGGGGGGGCGACCCCCCGAACTTTTCAGTTAGTAGTGTTACGTATGTGTTTTTCTTATAGAAATTTTTAGGGATATACGTTTACGACCCCCCCCCCCCCCGATTTAAAAAAAATTATGTATATACGTGTTCGCCCCCCGGTTTTCTAAAAAAAATTATGTATATACGTGTTCGACCCCCCCCCCCCCCCCCCCGGTTTTCTAAAAAATAAATTATATAACCCAAATAAAATACTAAATTAGCCCAAATAAAAGAGTGTTATGTATGTTTATCATAAGCCCAAAATACCCATCTAAGAATCAAGGTAACTTTCGTGAATTGCTAAAACTCTTATGATTATTACATTTTTTGTTTTTTACTCACAGGTTACAACTTGCCTTGGTTTGTGTCTCAAGAGATGTGACTCCAGTACACCAATTCTTCTCATACCTAGTTTTTATAATTAATGTGGTTTGTGCTTCTAGTAAGCGCCATGATAAGTTACAAATGGCGAAGGCGGATGAGATTAAAAAGTTACTAGAATTGGGTGAAATCAAATCGGGAAAAGGACAAAATCAGGTAGGGACATTAAGAAGGGCCGGTGATACACGTTGGGGTTCCCATTTTAAATCTGTTTGTAGTTTGGTTAACATGTTTGATGTCACCCGTGCTGTTCTCAAGGGAATAATTGAAGACACAGCTCATGCTACTAGTTCTCAACGGTGAGATGCTAATATAGCTTACGGTTACTTGCAATCATTTAATTTTATGCTTGTTCTTCACTTGATGAAAGAAGTAATGGCAAAAACTGATACGCTTTGTCAAGCATTACAAAAGAAATCCCAAGACATCCTTAATGCAATGGAGTTAGTTTTTGCAACAAAGGCTAGTCTAACTAATTTTAGAAACAGCGGATGGGATTCTTTATTTGAAAAGGTTCGTTTTTTTTTTGTGAAAGGCATGACATAGATATGCCTGATATGAGTGCTCCATATACTTCTACTCGGTATCGGCCTCGTAAAAAAGATCTTCATGTTACATTCGAACATTATTATCGGGTAGATTTGTTTACAGAGACATTGGACAAACAACTACATGAGCTGGATAGTAGATTCAATAAGCAAGCGATAGAGTTGTTATCTCTTAGTGCGACTTTATGTTCAAAAAAGATTAATATTGATCAGATTGTTCTTCTTGTTGAGAAATATTATCCTAAAGATTTTACAGAGCAAGAGAGGGAGCAGTTATGTGGTCAGTTGGATAATTTTCAAGTTGAAAGGATAAATAATCCTAAGCTAAGTGGGGTATCAACTCTTTCTGAACTTTGCAAAACTATTGTGGAATGTCAGAAAAATAACATGTACAAATTGGTTGAAAGAGTATGTCGGCTAATCTTAACACTTCCAGTTTGTCACACCCCTATTTTCCACGTGTCACCGGTGGGCCCGGTGGGGAGTATCGTGATGTAATTGATATCATCATAGTCAAACAACACAACATATAAATGCACAACGGAATCAAAAGATAGATTTATTTCAACTGAATAAATTGTAATGTTTAAGTATCACAAAACAGTCGAAACAGATCCACAGGCGGATCAAATAAAAAGAAACTGTTCAACAGACTTTGACATCTAAAGCTTGCGAGACTTGAGTAATGATGCCTGGAGTAGCCAGCCCATTTCGTCTAGTACCTGCACTTAGCCTTTTTGGAAAATACGTCAGTTTACACTGGTAAATACAACTTAACTGACTCATTTTGAAAAGAGTTTGAAAATTGATTTGAATGCACTTCGGCAAAATTTTTTTTATAACTTGGGACAATTCTTCAAAATAATCTTGTATACAGTTTTACTCATTTGTCGTCCATTAGGGCCGGTTGCAAGGCCGGACTTAAGTTAACTGACACGCCACAGGTATAATGCCCACAAGGTCGATTCCTTATAGTGGGATACCAGTTTTTACATAATGCATCTGTCAGGTGTACGCCTACACCCCGTGCTTAGGTCGTGGCCATTTCTTTGAATGATGCCAAGGATATCCGGGACATGGTCATTTAACCCCCAAGGGCCATACACCAAATAATACATATCAAACAGGTTATGTAAATACATCAATCACAATACGATTTAAATGACTACATACACCCGGCCAAGCGGTACTTTTATAGTACCGTATCCCAAGCCCGTATAGGGAAAATAAGTTAAGGGTATTTACCTGAGAAAAGTATAAATCAAATACAGCAAGTGCACGTAGCTTTTACTGGGCTCCTAATCTGGAACGAAGGTTTTTAATAACATATTAGAATCCTAACGGGTCTTTAATTAAGCTTAGACTTAGACCGGTTAGTTTTCAACAGGAATACATGGTTTAAACGCATGATAAAGCGAAGACCGGTTTAGAATGTGGTTTTGACCCAACAAGCTTGCATGCTTGTTTAATATGGGTAACTTAAACACATTCTGGATTTTGAGACAAAAACGATATGGTTTGACCCGTTTCGGCTAATATATGCAAACTAGTTACACAGACCGATCCGAACGCGAAACATGCGTAACGGGTAACCATAAGAGTCATGAACATGTTCCACAAGTTAATATGCTTCAAATATGTTGTGACATCAGTAGGATGTCTTCTATTATGCCCAAAATGATTTTAAACTCAAGTTACGCCTCGAAAGGGTATTTTGGTCATTTAAAAGGTTATAAAAGAGTTTAAATATAATTCTGAGTTTCGGGTCTAATGTAATTAGTAAAAATACTTAATTTACTAGGTTATATCAGTTGGGTATAACTTATATGTGAAATTTATCACTTAAAACCAAACTATGCATCTCAAGGGCATTTTGGTAATTTCACATAGGCTTAAAAGGTTAAAACTGGAAATTTGAGTTTAAGACTTTTGCTTACTGCTAAAGTATAAGAATTTACTTAAAACATCAGTAGGTATCAAGCCTTATATTTATAAAATGGTTTTAATACATATTACGCGTTAAAAACGCTTAAAAAGGCGATTTGGAGCCATTTCCGGGTTTTCAAAGGAAAGCTGATAATTTTATTATTCCAGAAGGCTCAAAATACTTTATTTAATATATTACATCAGTAGAAAAAGTTTTGGTATCAAAAGGTTTGGTAAAACTTATTTTATAGCCTAAAAGGGCAAAACCGACAACTACCGAAAATAAGCTTAGAGCTCTAGGTTATGATCAGCCTAAAAATAAATAAAAGTCTCCAAAAATCCCAAAATATTATTTTATATCAGTGGGTAAAAAGTTTGGTATCAAAAATTGGGTTTAGATAGGCTATATGCTAATTACGCCTTTTAATTACTAAAAAGCTTTCTAATTACGCTATTGAGCGTAACTCTTAATCTAGACCTCAAACTGATGTCAAATTTTAGGTATAAGTTTATAAATTAGTACCTAAGGTTTCTAATCTTTTACATTTTCAAAATTCACGTTTTAAGGTCATAAGGGCATAACGGTCAACATTTAAGCATTTAACGGAATCATGCATATGAATCAGATAACTAATGAACCAAGTTGTATAATCTTAGAGGGTTATACTTATAGGTAACTTGGTCCTAATAAAGCTCTAAGGCATTCCTAAATCATGCTCAAATGGGTCAGAACTGAAAGTCAAAGCATAAGTCAAACTATGCGACTTTCGGTCCCGAACCGAGCCTAAACTGAAAATTGTCGAGTTGAACATGTTTAGACATGTTCTTACATTAATTACCAAGTTATATTAATGTCAAAACAGGTTGCATAGCTTCTACATTGTTAATTATGCATTTATTTGAAATTTAGCTTTCTGTTGACTTTTTATAATCAAGTTTGACTCGACAATTGACCTAATTAGAATGGGAATCAGCGGGTGACCTTTTAAGGGTTTAATGCCCACATAATTACCAACTCATAGGTACTTTCAAGATGAAATTTGACTGGAGCAATTAAGATTAATGACGAAGTCAAACCTTAATTACGACGGTTTGACTAAACGCTAATAAACTAAGCAAAACTGAATTAAAGGAGGTTAAGCATACTTACAATAGTCCTAAGCACAACTAATGATCACTAGGAAAGATGCTTGAGCTCTAGGAACCTCCAAGAAGTGAGTTGTGGAGTTAACAAGTGAATGAGCAATGAAGACCCAAGATCATGGCCTTTATATAGGTTTCTAAGATCAATTTGATCATGCCAAACAACTCTAGGATTGTTTCCAGATGATTACAAGTGTCCCTAGACCCTTTAAAACCATCAAACAAGCTCCATGTATTGAAAAATGGTAAGTTAAGTCGGTTAAACGAGCTGGAACAGGCAGCTGTCATGAAATTCTGCATCTGGTGTCCTCAGGCGGCCCGCGTAAGGTTCCATAGACACCTTACGCGGCCCGTGTCATGGTCTGATCCGGTCAACAAGTTTCCCATAATTGCAATTTCAGTCCCTGGTCCTTCTAAAGTTGTTTTCTTGCACTTTTAACCCCAAAACTTGACTTTTAAGGACTCCAAGTTATAAACCAACTTTGTTTAGTCCCCAGTTATTCATACGTTCACCAAAAAGTCTTAAATTTCAACGCTGACGCTTTTAATCCCTCGTATACGAATATTGTCATAACTTTCTCATACTTTATCGAAACCTTGTGAAATTTTTATCATACATTCTTGTGAGTATAATTTATCATTACAAAGCTTTGGGTCTGCTAAAAGATCACTCAGAGGTATACTTTAAACATGTTGACACATTTAGACCCTGTAGTTTGTAATTCCTCACTTTCTTTCACAATTAGCTTCGTATGACCCATGATTTATTCGTTTAAGGGTATAAACATCATGTAGGGTTATTGAAAGACATATTTATTCATTGTTGACATTTTGAATCCTTTTACACACATAGATTCCCTGTTTGTCAACTTTAGTCCCTCTAATTCAATCCTTTACACATTTTAGGTCCATGACACGTGTCGATATAATATTGGACATGAATTTTCGAGGTGTTACACAGTTTCGACTGCAACAACGGAAAGAGGATTTTCAGCAATGAAAATATTTAAGAATCGCCTTCGCAATAAGATGTCCGATCAGTATCTAGCAAACAGTATGGTGATTCACATATAAAAGGAGATTGCTGAGAACTTTAATTCGGAGTCCATAATGGAAGAATTCAAAAATCTTAAAGGAAGACGAGCAGAACTATAATTCTTCATCCAACTGAACCGGATACCCACATTCCTCTTCTTTTTAATGTTTTGGTGTCTTTATTCAATTGTTTGTTAAACAATGTTTACGTTTTAATGTTTGAGAACGGCTTTTAATTTGATATTAATGTTTGACCCGACCCGAATCGAATCACCGACACCCTACCCCCCGACCCGACCCTAATCGTATCACCATTGCCCGACCGAACATAGAAACTTTTTTTAGGTCTAATGCCTTCCGACCCCACGAAATTTTTTTTCAAGCTTCGCCACTGCTTATGAATCATATTAGGTAGTGACAAGTTCTAGAGATGCATAAATCAGTTTGTCTTTTTTTTTTAACCCAAATTGGTTTGAAACATCAATTTCGTTTCAGTTAGTCAACCGGTTCTTGCACGCACATTTTAAAATGTGTTAATGAAAAATAGAGAAAAAAACAAACATAAAGTACGACTTGTTGTAAAACTAGCCTATTAACACAAGAATATGAGAAGAATTATAGGGAGAAAAGAACTAATATTTCATTGATAGGTATGTCTTCAACAAAGAATTACAATCAATATATATAAGAGATGAAATCTTGGAGAACAAGTCAATCTATTTATGGAGTTGATAACCACATAATATAATATATTTATAACACTCCCCCTTGGTTATCAACTTTATACGCTTTGAGATGCTGCCTCGTTAAAAACCTTGCTAGGAAAACCCAGTGGGACAAAACCTCAGCTAAGGGAAAAAGAGTGCAGTGCGTATTTTCTTCTCCTGATACTTCTGGATTATGTATGTTGCCTCATTAAAAACCTTACTAAGAAAACCCAAAATGGGACAAAACTTAGTGAGGGAAAAAGAGTGCAACTTGTATGATACTCCCCCTCATTTGAATATGTAGCCTTTAAGTGACATGTGTCGATCTTCCTTGAAAGTTGCTCAAAGCTTTCATAGCCAATGAAATGCTGCTTGATCCCTTGAAGTACAATCCTTTATGTTGAGCAATGTGGTATGATCTTAAAATGAGACTTTAGGTGCTTCTTATCAAATTATATAATATGATCTACGATTGTGTTGTGTCATATTCCCTGCATCTATATGACTAACCAAACTTGTTTTGATGGGTTAGTAAAATATAAACAAATATCGTTCATATCTGGAATATTTGTTTTAACTCATTCCAGTGTCTCCTCGCTCAACACATGCTATATCATGACAATAAGTTCGAATGGAAGATATTATAATCATCCATATATAGCAAGACATATTAATGCACATATGCATAACTATGGTGCTTATAGACTGAGAATCTCTACTTTGGTACGAGATGATAATAGTCATTCTTATAACAAGTGACTGAACAATCTTTAACGTACTTTAAGGTTGAGCGGCTTAGACATCATTGACGTGATGTCGTGGTCACAATCAATTTTAAATCCAAATACTACTAATAGATAGCGGTAAGTGGGTATCGAACACAGGGAGTTTGTGGAATATGTGTTATTTAGAGTTGTATCTACGTTAACTGAAATTAAACTAATTACACTAAGAAGTAAATTCAAGAATTGGATTGTTGGTTTGATTGTTAAAACTAAGATTACCAATTACATTGCAAAATGAAAATTGAGTTTGTAAACACTTTAGAGACAAATGACCATCCTAAGTTTCCGGTTTGCTTCAACGTTTGTGTTATCATCCACTAGAAAGAACTACATAGACATAGTTCATGTGTAATTACTTGTTGTGATAATAGGGAACGAAGTACTCAGATTCCTAGAACGTGAGGTTGTTACCCGATGACCAATTAACCCTTACCCAATCCTAATTCTACCCATGATATCTCGATTGCCAACGACACCAAGAACGTATGGTTTCAAAGTAGAATATCATAAGAATCGACAATTTACAAGCAAGTAATCACACACCATAATAAACAAAACATAAATAAAGTTTACCATTCTAGAAATATGGACTCAAAACACAACCATCTCAAACAAACCTTCAACCTAGGATGATCACCATAAAATTAGCCGGACATAGTTCGGTTGATCATCATAACATTCAAATTCGAGTTCATAAGCATCAAAAACAAGAACCAAATGTTTAGAATTGTTTTGAACCAAGTAAAACCAGCAAAAATCGCCCCTAAGATGATAAGAAAACGTCCAATGATGAATACCAATCAAAAGCCACCATAAAGCACCTTAAAAATGGGAGTTACACTTTTCCTCGCAGCCTCCACCGTAATTTACGGTATCCACCGTAAATTACGGTGGACTTCATAATGTTATGGTAGAAGTACACTGAGTTACGGCAGGAACATATGACTTTCAGGGCCACCGTAAATTACGGTGGCCACCGTAATTTACGGTGAAGCCCTGAATGTTGGGATTTGCTTCTTCGTTCCTTCTATACGCGACCCGTTCCTCTCCAAACCGTCCAAAGCTGCGTTTTTACCATTTTTAGCTCCCTATCTGTACCTGAAACATATGCACTTGTAGTTATCTAATTCAAGATAATTACACAATCAAGTGAAGGATAAATTTGTCTTTTAACATCGTTAAGGGTTGTCCTATGGACCACCTGTCACATCCCCACACTTAACTGTTGCTTGTCCCAAGCAACTCATCAAAACGTTTTCAAAACAAGCGATCAATGTAAACCAAACAGAAACATGCAATCCTTTTACTAACCCCTTTTAACACCCAAACTAATGCACCCCTCGCTATGTCTCTCCTCTCGGTAACAAGTAAGCACTAGCAATATGAGCTAGACACACAAAGGCTAACGGGTGGTTGCACAACTATAAGCTTGTACCTAAATCAATTCTTCTCCTAAAATGTGCCAAACATGAATGCAAATCAAAGGGGCTTTTAAGGTTGTAACGAGGCTAGGCGAATGGGTAGGAAGTCGAATATATATGAAGTAGCAAAAACTTAACCCGGACTTTTATTGCACAATCAACAAACACTAAATAAGACATAACTTCTATATACAACACAACTCACACTTCTTTTTCTTCTTTTTCATTGCTTTTTTTTAACAAAACATAAATAAGCAAACATTCAATCACAACATCATAACACATCTAAACACTACTAAAACAACTACTAATACTCTACGACCGGGTTAAGTTGGGTAAATTTTAAGGTCACTAGCTAGGGGGAAACAAATGATAGGCTTTTAGGCACAAAATTGGGCAACTAAATGTCCAAACCTCCGCCCCTTTCGCTACCATGCTCATATATATAACTTATGAGGTCCAACCCCCCAAATCCCACACTTGCACACACTAAAGACGAGGCTACCTAAATGCCCTTATCCTTTTCGCATTCATGCCCAACTAAGGACTCAAACCGTATCAAGGTACAAGTTCTAATGCACCCCACCCGAAGCCACTCTCATCAACGATAAGTATTATTTATTTACATGTGTGGCTTCAACTCTCACCAAGAATAAAAGGGGTATCAAGGGTTGCTGGTGCATCAATTGGGGTTAATCTAGGGTGTTCAAATTCTCACATTGTTTTACTTGACTTAAAAATTTTTAAAATCTTCAAAAATTTCCCCCCATCCCCACACTTGGGATACATTGACCCCAATGTATGGTTTTAGGAGGATTTGATCACTAAACCTCAGTCACATCATCCAAAAGCTCAATACTCAAACCACAAATTTCTTTTTGGTATTTTCATTTTATATTTTTTTTATGTTTTTCTTCTTTCTTTTAAACATCACACCGCCAACTAGCACCAACCCAAACATAACATAACAAACTAACACCACCCAACCACCCGACCATAAACAAAACAAGCTAACAAATATGCACAAAATATACAAGGAAGGAACACGACCTGACTAGTAATAGCGTGGCTGTGGAGGCCCAAAAATGGAAGACATCATGTCATTCCATTCTACAAATGCAAATGAACCGCTACTACTCCCACCTTGTTGCGGAGCTCCTTCTTGTTGGCGCGGGTCGATCCATTGTGAATGATGAAGTTGCGGGGTCGGATACGACACACTACCATCGTAAGGTGGTAGAGACGCATAATCCACATGTTGTGGATCCACAACCACCGGCCGCCCGGCGTGCCAATCGGCATGCAATCTTCTAGCTTGGTCATCATGGTATCGATTGCTCATTTCCAATTCATTGGAATACGCATGTGTGCGATTCCACGCCTCTTGACGATCAAACCTATGTTTCAAAGACCGCTCTATACTTGCACTCATCATCGTGTGTTGATCATATAACGTCCGCTCCGAACCCGACCATGACTCGAAAATAGGTGCCGGAGGACGTTGATTCGCGATGACCTCTTGCATAGTGCCTTCATAAGCCCACCCGGGCTCATAAGAACGCTCCGTATAATCGTAGAAAGCACCACCATAACCTCCACCCGGGCCCCCTTGTCCCACATTCACATTCACATTTACACCTCCTTGCGGCTCGTCCGCATAATCATCATCACCACTTGGGACTTCCGCATCACTTTCAGGTTCGTCCTCTTCACCCGGTAGAAGATCTCTTGCACCCACCTTCAATGCTCTCCATCTCTGCCCCTCCGACTTGAGCTTATGGTACCGTTCCGATTGCGTGTAAGTCCAACCAATCCCCAACTTGTCTAAAGTAAAAAAGCTGATGCCTTTTTGTTGCCCCTCTATCCTCTGACGTGATTGCCTTTTGCTGCTTCATCAATCCCGTGATAATTCGGCAATACGGGATAATATCTCTTCCCAACTTGTTTCGGCAAATCCAGATGTAGTTCATGATTAGATATCGGATTGGAAAGCGCGGAGACCCAGTGAGTAGCGAATAGAGGACGGGTACCTCGGGGTACCTCGGGGTACCTCACCTGCTCCTTATCCCCCCTTCGTGGTATGACATTCAAGAGGCAAATCGCCAACAACAACTTTGCTTCGATTCTCAAATTCTTCCGATACAAGACTCCATGATAAGTACCAGGCAAAAACAACGTCGCCAACATATCATTCCAACGGGGGTGCTTTTCCGGCCTTATCAAAAGGTTATCAAGAGTAGGAATCATGTAGTCACGAGCCGGAAGACTATCATATTTCCCAAGCTTCTTCGACGTATCAAAAGACATCTCCACCGGAATCCCATGCACTTCACCAACTAACTTCATTTGTGACGGCTTTTCATATGTGTTGCACTTAAGAGTTGCCATCCATTCTTGAATTTCGGTGATGAACAAGTTGTTTTTATCTTTATCATAACAACTAAGTGCCGACTCCCATCCTAGAGCATGGAATTTGGAAAACACACCAAACGGGCCAAATTCAACTTCTCTCAACTCCCTTTCACAGATGAATGCATCTGCCTTATTTTTCAATCGGTTCATACTGTCGTGAAAGAGTGTTGGTTGCCAATGCTCCGGTTGCTCATCCAATGGACCCGACTCCCATTTTGGCTTTTCAGCCGGGTCCAACTCCATTTCTTCCTCACTTTCACTCTCATCAACTCTACCCAAATATTGCCTCTTCTTTGGTTGCACTTCCAGTTGTTTGCCCTTTCCTTTCGCCAAAGAGGATGAACTAGCTCCCGCTTTCTCTTTCGTCTTAACCATTTTCCTACACACATAAAGCAAACAACACAACCAAACGCCAAAAATTAGTCCTTTCTCTCCAAATAACATCCCCACACTTGCTTGTTACTATGGTTTTAGATGCTAGTGAACCAAAACTTTATAAATCATTTTCAACAAAATTTGGGCATGGTGTCTCTACAATGTAGAGATTCCCAAAAGTTCACTACTTTAAACACAATTCCTACATCTACAAACCATACCCATATTCGAATATCCATTTGCATAACAACATCTAAGAACAAGCAAGTGAGTATGAACAAGTGACAAAAATACCTTCTTCTCACAATGCATCAACAAAATATAGTAAATAAACTTCATACCTTTGTTTGAGGATGTAAGAAACACAACTAAGGCAAGAACTTCAAAAACCCCCAAAATTTTCGGACCTAGGGTTTGTGATTCAGACCCGAAAACTTTGTTTTCTTGCAAAACTCCTCTCAAATCCAGAAAGTACGTGAAAATTTAGTCAAGATAGACCTAGATTTCACTTGATTTGACTAAAGATTAAGAGAGTTATGAAGGAATTAAGGTTGAAGAAGGGTATAGAGATCTTGTGGGTCTTAGAAAGTGATAGATGAAGTTGTGGTGAGGGAAGAATGAAAGAAAATGAGTGGCTGGGGAGGATTCACGTGAATGATTGTTATTATTATTATTTTTTTTATGTAACGCATGAACCAAAACGACCCATCTGCTCGCAGGTCCACCGTAAATTACGGTGGACACCGTAAATTACGGTGGACGCTGGCCAAAAAATCTCACCGTAACTCAGTAGCAAAATACCGTAAATGACAAATTTTTTTTAATGGCCACCGTAAATTACGGTGCCACCGTAAATTACGGTGGCATCTGGGCAAGTCTGGTTCGCTGAAAAATGTTATTTTTAAGTGTTCTTTTTATATTTTTTCAGTTTTTGCGTTTTTTTGTGTTTTTAAATTTTTTTCAAAAACATGTAAAAATCACCCTACCCCCTCGAAAGTCCCGTGTTGTCCTCAACACAACGTTAGAGTAATTCGTGACCCGAATATCCCCACACTTGTTTCAAACACGGATTTCAAAGAAATACGGTAATTGTGCAAACTGTGCAAAACAAAACAAAACGAAATGCTACTATTTACACTACCAAACCTGGGCCTCTCATGGTTGTTCTTCATCGACCGGGCGTAAAATGTAGCCCACTTTGTCAAGCTCCAAGTTGTTTATGTCGTGCCCCTCCAAGTATGGTTTCAACCGGTGACCATTCACCGTTTGTTGTTTATTCGTTTGCTCGTCTTGGATGTCTACATCACCAAACCTCCCAACTCTTCGGACAACATAAGGACCCATCCATTTACTTTTAAGTTTTCCCGCGAACATCTTCAACCTCGAATTGTACAACCACACCTTTTGACCCACTTCGAATTTCTTTTTCTTTATTTTTGCATCATGAACTTTCTTTAGTTTGTCTTTGTATGCGGATGCACACTCATAGGCTTGATCCAGTATTTCCTCAATCTCATTCAATTGTAACTTTCTCGCCCGACCCGCTTCGTCATAGTTTGCATTCACCGTTTTAATCGCCCAATATGCCCGATGTGCTAACTCCATAGGCAAATGACACCCTTTTCCATACACCATTCGATACGGAGTTGTATCAAGTGGAGTTTTGTAGGTCGTTCGATAAGCCCACAATGCATCATCAAGTTTGCTTGACCAATCTTTCCGATCCTTTCTTACCATCTTCATTAAAATCTCTTTAATTTGCCGGTTAGAAACTTCAACTTGACCACTCGTTTGTGGATGGTACGGTGTAGCAACACGGTGGTTCACATTGTATCTTTTTAACAATTTGCCAAAGTTGAAATTCTTAAAATGTGAACCACCATCACTTATTATCACCCTAGGCACACCGAATCGAGCAAAAATATTGGATTGCACAAACTTACATACAACAGAGTGATCGTTAGTCCTCGTAGCAATAGCCTCAATCCATTTTGAAACGTAATCAACCGCAACCAATATATATAAGAACCCATTTGAGTTCGGGAAAGGACCCATGAAGTCTATTCCCCGAACATCAAATACTTCCACTACCAAAATTGGTTGTAACGACATTTCATCCCGCTACGAAATGCTTCCCACTCGTTGACAATTGATGCAATTTCGGGCATACTCACAGGAATCTTTGAAAATCGTGGGCCAATAAAACCCACTAGACAACACCCGATAACCCGTCTTGTTCCCACTAAAATGCCCTCCACATGCCGATGAATGAGCATGGGTCAAAATCTCTAAAACTTCAGTTTCGGGAACACATCTTCGTATCACTTGATCGGGTCCGATTTTGAACAAGTCCGGTTCATCCCATATATATTGCTTCACTTGACTAAGAAATTGTTGTCGTCTCTTCTTCGTCCAATGATTCGGAATTGCACCCTTGGCCAAATAGTTCACGTAGTGGGCATACCAAGGTGCAACAAAAGTAGATACGGCTAACAATTGCTCGTTGGGAAACCGTTCATTAATCTCACTTGGGTCGTCAACACCTTCCAATGGGATCCGGGACAAATGATCTGCAACAACATTTTCACATCCCTTTTTGTCCCGAATCTCAAGATCGAATTCTTGCAACAAGAGCACCCAATGAATCAACCGGGGCTTTGCGTCCTTCTTTTCCATCAAATATCAGACCGCACTATTATCCGAATACACTATCACCTTGCTCCCCCAAATGCAAGATCTAAACTTGTCCAAGGCATACACCACCGCTAATAATTCTTTCTCGGTCGTGGTGTAATTGAGTTGCGCCTCGAACAAAGTTTTACTTGCATAATATATCACCACCGGTTTCTTATCGACCCTTTGACCCAAAACCGCTCCAATGGTCGTGTCGCTAGCATCACACATGATTTCAAACGGTTTTGACCAATCCGATGGTTGTAAGATAGGAGCCTTCACCAACTGTTCCTTCAACACATGAAACGCTTGCAAACATTCGTCAGTAAAATCAAATGGAACATCTTTCAATAATAAGTAACATAAAGGTTTTGTAATTACACTAAAACCCTTAATAAACCTTCTATAGAACCCCACGTGTCCCAAAAAATGATCTCACCCCCTTAACATTCTTTGGTGGGGGTAGAGATGAAATTACCCAAATCTTTGCTTTGTCTACCTCCATTCCCCGGTCCGATATCACATGTCCCAACACAATACCCTCTTGAACCATAAAATGGCTCTTTTCCCAACTTAGGACCAAGTTCGTCTCAACACATCCTTTTAAAACTTTTTCCAATTCGTCAAGACAAGAATCGAAACTTGGGCCAAAGATGGAAAAATCATCCATAAACACTTCAAGAGATTCCCCAACCATATCCGAAAATATACTCATCATACATCTTTGGAATGTGGCTGGGGCGTTACATAGTCCAAATGGCATTCGCCGAAAAGCAAATGTACCATATGGACATGTAAACGTGGTTTTATGTTGGTCGTCCGGGTGAATAGCAATTTGGTTATATCCCGAGTACCCATCCAAAAAACAATAATATTTTTTACCGGAAAGTTTTTCAATTATTTGGTCAATGAAGGGTAACGGGAAATGGTCTTTGGAGGTAGCGGCGTTTAATTTTCTATAATCAATGCAAACTCGCCACCCGGTTACCGGGCGGGTGGCAATTTGCTCACCTTGCTCGTCTTTTATTACCTGGATGCCGGATTTTTTAGGCACTACCTGAGTCGGACTTACCCACGCACTGTCCGAGATGGGATAAATGATCCCCGCATCCAACCACTTGATAACTTCTTTCTTGACCACCTCTCTCAAGTTTGGATTCAACCTTCTTTGTGTTTCACGGGTCGGCTTTGCATCCTCACTTGTAATAATTTTGTGCATTACAATGGATGGACTAATACCTTTTAAATCGGCTATCGTCCATCCAATTGCCGCCTTGTGAGCCTTCAACACCCGTATCAACTCCTCTTCTTGAGTTACCGCCAAATTGGAAGCAATGATCACCGGTAAAGTGTCATTCTCCCCCAAAAATGCATATTTTAGGTGCTTTGGCAACTCTTTCAATTCCACACTTGGTGGACATTCCAAAGAAGGCTTTGTACCCGAATCAATTCCCACCGGTAGAGTATCTGTTTGGTGGGTACATGGCAGTCTTCCTTCTTTCACCGCAAGAGCCTTTTGCTCCTTCTCCTCATTTTCCAACTCACATGCATGCACCTGCAAAGACACATCACAAACACAAGAACCCAAAATTTCCTCTTCGAACTCCTTCGGGTCGTATCCATCTATAAAATTTGCTAAGAAACACTCATCACCCTAAACGTTAGTACCGTTAGTAAAAACATTTAATCTCATCTTTCTATTACCGAATGTCATGTCGACCGTACCATATCGACAATCAATAACGGCATGTGCGGTATTCAAAAACGGTCGAGCCAAAATGACATTTTGTTGTTGAATTGGGTCCGCGGATGAGTAATCTAGCACAAGAAAATCCACGGGATAATAAAACTCATCAACCTTAACTATCACATCCCGTACGATACCCCGGGGAAGTTTGTGAGACAAATCGGCTAGTACAACCATTGTCTCAACCCGCTTCAATGGACCAAAATCGTATTGGTCATATAACCCCCCCGGTAGGATACCTACTCCGGCTCCAAGATCCAATAACGCCCTTGCGGTTTGAAAATTTCCAACTTGGATGTTTATTAGAGGCGTTCCCAGATCTTGTAGCTTAGGAGGAAGATCTCCTTTCAAAACCGCACTTACCCACTCCGTCAAGTCTACCAACTTAGGCACTTTTTGTTGCCTCTTTTGGGTACACAATTCTTTTAAAAACTTGGCGTAAGCGGGTACCTGTTTGATAGCTTCAAGTAAAGGAAGATTAATTTTAACCTGTTTAAAAACCTCCCACATTTCCTCTTTTTGAGGACCCCGTTTTGAAATAAAATTTTTCCTACCCGGATCTAATAAAGCCGAGGGAAATGGCACTTCACTAGATCCCTCACCCTCATTTATCTTTTCCTTTTCTTTATTAATTTCGGGTTTTTCGAAATTGGGTTTTTTAGAAGAAACAATAGGTGGTTCATTTTCTTCCTCACTATCTTGACCCGTTATATCTTCAACCACCCCATCAACCAAATCCGGTGAAGGATTGGTTTTGTACTCTTTCCCACTTCTCAAAACACTTACATGGTGAATGTTAACATTATTACCTCTTGAAGTACTATGAGAAGGGTTTACCTTAGTGTCGCTTGGTAATTGACCTTTACTTTTCTTCAATTCTGACACTTCGGTTGCAAGTTGACCCATTTGGGTGGTCAAAGTTTGAATCGCTTTGTCTCGGGCCTCATCCTTTTGTATGCGAGCGTCATCCATTTGATTCCTCTTTTGCATCTTCGCTTGCATGCTCTTCAACATATCCATCATTTCATTTCCACCCGAAGACCCCCCTTGTTCTTGACCCGTTTGATATTACCTTTGGTATCCTTGGTTGTTCCCACCTCTATATCCACTTTGGTTATTGTAAGGTTGGCGCGAACCATAATTTCCTTGGCTACCTTGAAAATCCGGGTTTGCTTGATTTAAAGGGTTCCCATATCGGAAATTTGGGTGGTTCCTCAACCCGGGGTGGTAAGTGTTAGAATTCATGTTGAAGTTTCTACCACCCCCTCCTTGACCTTGCAAAGCATTCACCTCTTCATATTGCCCTTCCACCATTCCTTGGCAATTTTCAGCCGCATGACCTATTTCATTGCAAATAGCACAAACATCATAAATTTGGTTAGAAGTTTGTACATTACCATCATCAACTGCATGACTTGAGTTCGGGTAATGGCCGGTCGTGCTCTCCTTGATGCTTGAGTTTTTCTCTTTGATGTAATGGCCATTTGTTCCAAGAACTCCCAATCGTCATGCTCATAGTTTGTGCCAAATGTCCCATTTGTAATAGACATTAAATCACGAGCATCTTCGGCACTCAACCCCTCATGGAAAGCATTCATCAACTCCCAAAGTTCAATTCCATGATGTGGGCAATTCTTGATCATCATATTAAAGCGCTCAAAAGCTTCATGAAACATTTCACCTTGTTGTTGTTGAAAACTCCTCAACCCCTTTCTTGCATCATTGGTCTTTTGGGCGGTGTAAAACTCATCTAGGAAAATTTGTTGCATTTCCGCCCAAGTGTAAATAGATGCTGAAGGCAAAGTGTAGAACCACTTCTTTGCCTTATCCTCCAAAGAAAATTGAAATAAAACCAGCTTGACATCATCGGCCGAAAAACCTTGACTCCCAAGAGTATTGCAAATTGAGTCATAAGCTTCCAAATGGAAATAAGGTTCCTCCGTTGCTAGACCCTTATATTTTGGCAAACTTTGCAAAGAATCCGTTCTCACTTCAAAAGTTCTTCCTTGATCATTGTGAGGAATAACTACTGGTGAAGGATTATGAGTAATCACCGGTCTAAAATGTGCTTCAATACCTCGTGCATGATCTCTAAGATGCCTTCTTGGTACACCCAACCGACCCCTTGGGCAAACAGGACCCATTGGTCTTGGTATATGCCCTTGTGGTGCCAAGGGTTGTTGAAATTGTTGTTGTGGCATCGGTGGGTGTTGAATTGGCCTTTGGAATTGTTGTTGAACATTCGGTGGACGAACTTGTTGCAAAGGTACCGGACGTTGCAATTGTGTCCTTGTGGCCTTGGCCTAATGTGTTGTGGTATAAGTTGTTGTTGTAGCACTCCACTAACACTTGGCATTCCTTGAAGTTGACCTTGCACGTAGCCGAACTCTCCTTGATCTCCATCACCCCCATAAGCATACCCATCTTCATCAAAACCCTCAAATTCCTCATATCCCTCATCATAACCATCTCCTTGAGTTCCCGAAGACTGCCCAAATGGAAGAGTCGAGTATTGAAAACCCGACTGGTTTGATGGTCGAAACGATGAAGCATGGACAATGGTCGAGTTTGGTGCTATGGTATAGTTCGAATATGATTGACCTGCACCCGGAAAGAAATGGGACAATGGTGGAATAGTAGTAGCAGGGTTAAAAGTAATGGTTGGTTCTTCTTGAGTGGTAATGGGTTGTGTGGTGTTGGTTGGTGTAACATTTTGAATCAAGGTAGGTTCGGTGGTATTTGTTGGAATGGTGGTATTTGGTGAAGGTTGAGTGGTTGTTGGTATAAATGGTGGAACAGGTTCACCCGTAGTGGGTTAAGTGGATCCATGTATCGAAATGGTGTGATTGGTGTATTTGGTGTTGTTGGTGAACCGCTTAACTTGTTTTCCCTTAACAAAATTCTGTTTGCTCGCAAAGTTCGTTCGATTTCCGGATCAAATGCTAATGGTGAAAGCTTGTGAGAGCTTCTAGTACGCATGCACCTGTAAATACCTGCACACTAACACACCCCGCGTAAACCAGAAAAATAACAAACTTAAGAAAAGCAAAAATAACACACGTTGCGCACTACTCCCCGGCAACGGAGCCAAAATTTGACGTGATGTCGTGGTCACAATCAAATTTAAATCCAAATACTACTAATAGATAGCGGTAAGTGGGTATCGAACACATGGAGTTTGTGGAATATGTGTTATTTAGAGTTGTATCTACGTTAACTGAAATTAAACTAATTACACTAAAAAGTAAATTCAAGAATTGGATTGTTGGTTTGATTGTTAAAACTAAGATTACTAATTAAATTGCAAAATGAAAATTGAGTTTGTAAACACTTTAGAGACAAATGACCATCCTAACTTTCCAGTTTGCTTCAACGTTTGTGTTATCATCCACTAGAAAGAACTACATAGACATAGTTCATGTGTAATTACTTGTTGTGATAAAAGGGAACGAAGTACTCAGATTCCTAGAACGTGAGGTTGTTACCCGATGACCAATTAACCCTTACCCAATCCTAATTCTACCCATGATATCTCGATTGCCAACGGCACCAAGAACGTATGGTTTCAAACTAGAATATCATAAGAATCAACAATTTACAAGCAAGTAATCACACACCATAATAAACAAAACATAAATAAAGTTTACCATTCTAGAAATATGGACTCAAAACACAACCGTCTCAAACAAACCTTCAACCTAGGATGATCACCATAAAATTAGCCGGACATAGTTCGGTTGATCATCATAACATTCAAATTCGAGTTTATAAGCATCAAAAACAAGAACCAAATGTTTAGAATTGTTTTGAACCAGGTAGAACCAGCAAAAATCGCCCCTAAGATGATAAGAAAACGTCCAATGATGAATACCAATCAAAAGCCACCATAAAGCACCTTAAAAATGGGAGTTACACTTTTCCTCGCAGCCTCCACCGTAATTTACGGTATCCACCGTAAATTACGGTGGACTTCATAATGTTACGGTAGAAGTACACTGAGTTACGACAGGAACATATGACTTTCAGGGCCACCGTAAATTACGGTGGCCACCATAATTTACGGTGAAGCCCTGAATGTTGGGATTTGCTTCTTCGTTCCTTCCATACGCGACCCGTTCCTCTCCAAACCGTCCAAAGCTGCGTTTTTACCATTTTTAGCTCCCTATCTGTACCTGAAACATATGCACTTGTAGTTATCTAATTCAAGATAATTACACAATCAAGTGAAGGATAAATTTGTCTTTTAATATCGTTAAGGGTTGTCCTATGGACCACCCGTCAATCATCACTGTAAATTGCTATTATAGTGAACTTTTATGAGAGGACTTTTGATACAGATGGATAATAATATCAAACTTATATTGCTCTTTATCATAACATATCATGAGTTGTATGACACTCAACCCAACTCCCTTATTCCATAATCTCTTTTCAAAATTTATAAAGATAAATTCGTAAGGTTTTGAAACCAATGCCTCAGGCATTTACCATCATTCACATACTTCTTTCACTTTGAACAACATATTTGCATAAACTTTTTAGGGGTTCTGTTACATTAACCACCTTATTGATTTCTATATTATATGCAAGGATATTTTGAACACTTGCTTCATTTATAAGATCCATATTGTGCCATGCTTGTACACTATAATTGAAATGCCATAATCACCGAGTACATGTATTCTATGTATGTTTATTGGTGCACAAGAATTACATCCATAAGATGTTTCCACTTAACCTTATAAGCACATAAATGCTTTAGGATACTCATCAGGAGTTCCAATTATATTCAACGTATTCAAATATGAATCTGTATACAACGATCATATCGTTCTCGAGAACTTATTTTACATGATTTTAATAAATTAAATCCTTGAGGGACTTTCATGTAAACTTTTAGTATCCAGTGATTCATAACTTTCATAAGACACATATCAATTCTCTCTTTATATTATCAGACTAATTAAATATTGGAAAGTCAATACATCCACAACCGGAGAATACGTCTCCTAATAATCAGTCATAGGTCTTTGCGAAAATACTTGTGCCACTAATTTTGCCTTATATCACTTTATTTAATTTTCACATGATTCGCATAAAAGACCCATTTGTATCCAACATATTTTACAACTTCAGTTGTACGGATTGTTGGTCCAGAAACTTTCCATGTTATTAGAGAATTCAACTCTGCCTTATTTGTGCCTTTCCATTTTGGCCAATCATTTATATGTTTTCATTCATAGGCATATCTTAAATCTTGATCTTCGTCACTTCATCATTTCAAGCGCTACATTATATACAAAAGTATAACGACGTCGATTTTATTTCGATTCCATACATATCTTAGACATGATACAACTTATCGAGATCTCTTTATTTTCAGGTACCTGAGGTTCTTCTTGAACCATCATGTCTACTGTCTCTTCAGGAGATCTTATTACTTTAACCTCGACTTGACCATCTTAATTATTTGCTCCGATTTTCGAGGAATTTTATTATTGGAATCAACTAGTCTACCACGCTTTAGACGTGCAATAGACTCATTACAAACATGTGATTGTCCTTCTGGGACACACATCTTAATTGGAGCATTAGCAGTTGGTATATGTGACATAGTCACCTTTTTAAGGTCAGTGAATGCATCTGGTAAAAGTTTCGCTAATCTTTATAAATGAGTTATTCTTTGAACTTATGGTATACACTTTTAGTTTTGAGGATCCATGATAATTCATACCAACTCATTTCTTTTCCAACTGCTTTTATCTCCCCCTGATATTGGGAATGTTAATCCATTGAAAATGGATATCAATTAATTGAGTTGTAAATAAATATCTCGTGAAAGGCTCTATTCGTAATCATATATTCCCAACCATCTTTTAAGGTTCCATCTTTGTGCGTAGTGGTGGATCATTTTCAACATATACCGCACAACTAAAATCCTAGAAGGGACATCTTTGGTTCCTGACCAAAAACCAACTATAATAGGGAGAAACTATTACAACATATTGGCTTGATGTGAGTTAATGTTATTGCATGTAAAATTTACATATACTCATATATAAACATGAACTTGCTCTCATGATTATTGGCTTTGTTATCAATCGTAGACGTTCAGTAATCATCTTAACAAAAGCAATTCATGTATGAACATAATCTATAGGAAGTTCAACACTTATTCCGCCAATCATTAATAGCCAGGGAAATAAACTAATAGTCACTACTAATAAATACATGCACTCTGGAATATTATGCTTGCCATCTTATTAGCTAAGCCATAAATTACACAAACATCTTGTTGTGAATTTGATAACCATTTAGACGATGCATCGATTTAAAACACTAAATGGTATCATGTTTGGATATGCGTATCATTTGTTCATTTCCAGAATATTTAGTGATTCACACCTTACTTTTATTGGCATATACTTAACTTCCCTTGAGAGCAAATATTGCATGCTAATCACCAACTTGAAGAATCTTCTAGTTCTTCAATACGTTTTACATCATCATTGACATGGTGTGGTCTAACCAGTCATGCCAATTAAATAATCATGATCCATAAACTTTTGGTTTATGATCGTATATGTAATGCTTTCACTTATGCTTATTCATTATAGGACGAAAATATGAAAGAATAATTTATTATCATCTCGTACTATTATGTTATATCACTTTCATTATTTCCACATATTGTTCGCATATTATCACTCCCTTATATTTCCACTTCTAGTGGTCGATCTCATTATGCCTATCATTACAATATTAATAGTCGGTCTCACTATTAACTTGGCTATCTTACATTTTCTGATAGTTCGACCTCATCACAAGTTTCACACAACATTTTCAATGATAGTTATACAATCACATTCACTTCAGTGAATGGAGTAACTGAAAAAGCTTCATATCTTTCCATTATTTACTTGGTCACACGAATATAAAATCATTTCAATCTTTCATACTCTCTTAATGATATTGCTACTTCAAGTGCATATCCCATGTGTGATAAATGGAAATTTTTATCCGGTTACCAACAAAATTTCATGGTTCCATCATATTACGACTTTAGCATATTTGAGATATGACAAATGGAAATTGTTTGATCTGATTATTCCTTGTAAATAATCTTCTCTTTGCATAATACGAATAGAGAAGTGACTAAATGTTCGAGTCATGTAGGATTTATCGATTAAATATCTTACGACCTTTTATAACTTGATAATGAGATTCAGGGAGTATGACACTTCACGTGTCATATCTAAGCATATTTATACTATTTCATGAAAGTGATAAGAAATCACAACTTAGATTCAACTTTTCTATTCAATAGTATTTATATAAATAAATAATAGCATATATCATAGAAGTTGTACATAAAGTCAAATTACATGGCCCTATAACATGTCACTATAGAAAACAAACTATAACAAAACTGTATGAAATAAGATATCTTTTCGTCACTTGTAAGAAATGTATGTAATTTATGTATAAATTTTTCATAGTACAACCAATCACAAATATATACATACACGCACATTAAATTATGCAATTCCTAAAGTTATAACATACCATCAAATAAGCCAACAAGTAGTATTTATTATATTAATAATATCATTAAATAAATTCAATAATGATGAGTTGCATAACATATTGGTTTTCTTCAAAGACTTTGATATTAAACAACTATTTAACACACATTAATAATCTATACATGTGAAGAAGCATATAGAGATAAAACATCAATACACTATTTAATAGTAACAATAATAATAGTTAATATTCAATACTATTGTTAAGTATCATGACTAATCATATAAAATTAATGGATGTATGAGATGTCGATATCACTAGCAAATAACACATGGTTTCTCTTGTAACATTTAATGGAAATTTAGAACAGTAAACCGATATTTGAATTTTATAGAAACCAAAATTTTTATAAAAACTTACTATAGCAATATTTTATTATAGTAATACACTACATTAAAGCTTATATAGTAATTGTGTAAAAGTTTTTTTTTTTTTTTTTTTTTTTTGCATGTCTTTTTACAGCAACATGACTAATAGATCAACAAGTGATTATAATAAACATTAATAATTTATACAATTCATTATTGATTGAAGTTATTTTGCTATCTCACATATAGCATTATTATTTTCTAAGCGTTGGCTTTGCACCAAAAATAATTATAAACACATTATATTACACTCCCATATGCTTATAAATAGAACTTTCACCCTCAATTTGGTTCGATAGCCATGCTATTGCAAAATCATTAAATTTAAAGGCTATTCTAATTTCACAATAATCAATACTAAGGGGAAAAGTTGTTTTAAAGGCTATTAAACGAAAAAAAACAACAAAATCACAAGCATGATCGTATGTAAGAACTATCGCTTTACATAATATAAATAAATGATATTACACAAACATACGCTAAGAGCAAAGGACATTGACAAGGATTAAAATAATAACTTATTTTAGGATAGACTTGTTGAGGATCTTTTAGGCAATAATAAATATAAATCCCTGAATTATTCTAAAATATGAATTAGCTTGAGTTACTATTTTATAAATATGTCGATCGAGAGTCGGTTCACGGTTGTGGAAATTAAAAAAAATCACCTACCCCTCTAAAATTTTCAACCTCCACGGTTAAAAGCAATTTACCCCATTACATGTATTTAAAAAGTTAATAATTTTATTGGTTTAATAAATTCATAGATATGTAGTCAGAGATGGGTTAAAAACCTAATTCATTGATTTCTTTCATATAAGAATTATAGTGCTTAACTACCAATCACAGATTCACGGAGGGACAGTGACATTACCTCATGTCGAAGAGAACGACCAATATTCATGATTCAATCTTTGGTGTGACACTCTAGGTTTTCCCGAATAACTCTTTTGTATTAACATTGTGTGTATATACATTATTAAATGAAAGTGCGTGTTACCTTGATGTTCTATGTGATCCTTTTGCTATGTATGTATGTGTAGTATATATATATATATATATATATATATATATATATATATATATATATATATATATATATATATATATATATATATATATATATATATATATATATATATGTATAAATACTAGTGAACCGAGACTACGAACCCGACTCGAGACCATTCTCGGTCTCGAGTAAACAGTAACGGTTGGGCCGGTTGGGCCGCAACCTCCCTTAGCCCACTCGAAACCCACTTAGGGTGCACCACCTTATACTTATACCCGAAAACCCTCACACTCTCCTCTACACTCTCTCTCATTTCATCCTCACTCCCTCTCTCTCTAGAAAACCTTAAACTCTAACAATCAAGCATCACATCTCCTCTCCTTTCTCTTGGATTCAACCAGCAACAAGAAGTCTCGGTCAAACCTCATCATCATCACCGGATACTTCATTTTCTCACCATCTTCCTTGACTCGGTGCCTTTTCATCAACCGGTTAGTGTTAATGTGTGTTAAGAGTTTTGGGTGTGTTAATGAATAAGAAACATGTCTAGTCTAGAGGTCTTTTGTATGATGTTTGTTTGATTGGTGGGTTTGATATTGTGTGTGAACTATTCTATGATGATGTTTGCTAAGATGTTCCAAAATGACAAAAGAATGATAGTTCAAAGAGTGTTTAGGACCATCCGGATTATGTTCAAGGTTATAAAACAAATGCTTCTTTTGTTTCTTGCAAGATGATCTTGATATCTAAGTGATTTTTGTTCATAAAATGCATGGTTATGTAGGAGGAACATGTTTGTTATAGAGAAATCCTAAAGATGAACTAGATGAACAGGTGATGAATATGTGTTGAATGTGTTTGAATGTTGTTAATATTTGAAAAACTTGTTGTTTGATCCATTTTGGTTAAGTGCTAGACAAGGGAACATGTTTGTGAAACCTTATTGGATAGTACATAAGGGCATGAAATCAGAATTCTGTGCATAGTACAATTCGGGCAGATGTATCAGAATCAGCAGGTAAACGACTCGAGACCAACGGTTGCGACTCGAGACCATGGAGCCACAACTCGAGACCGCAACAGTTGCGACTCGAGACCTGGGCCAAGCAACTTCAAAACGGACTTCAGGGACTCGAGACCCTCATGGTCTCGACTCGAGACCACATCGTGACAACTCGAGACGGGACTCGAGATCTCCGGGGTTACGAGTCATGCCTGCACCGCTCGAGACTAATCATTACAAGCCGAGACCTCCTGGTTACGACTCGAGACCGCATGTTCTCGAGTCGAGACCACCATGTCTCGACTGGGCTGTTCACTTTAGTTATTGGGCCACAACGTGATTTGTTTGGGCTGCCTGTTTAACTGAACTATGTGTTAGTTGATACTGTTGACTGATCCAATAGTAGAACAGGCCCAATAACTCAACATGTAACTGTATGCATGCTATGTGTTAGATTATGTGTAAATATACGTGACATTCTCTGTACCCAAACCTGACCTATACTGGTAACCATGTTAGGACGTGGTGACCAGCGTGTTTGACAAGTAACCTAATCTGCCGAGCAACCCAAGGTGAGTTCACACACTAAAAGCATGCGTCCCAAGGAGGGACACGGACAAACTGCCAACTTTGGGAAAAATACTTTTGAACTATTATTTCCGGGGGAAATCCGAATGGGTATTTACTATCTCCGGGGGAGATACGTTTGGATATTATTTATAAGTCACAACTAGCCAAGCTAAACGAAACTCTATCACCTTAAGTCCCTGCTTACAGTATCGATTAATCGCCGGGGGCGAACGGGTTATTAGTTGATAGCGCTATTAGGTTTGACAACCTCACACCGTGACCGGGGGAGATCGGGCGTGAACTAGTAGACCTTGCATCTTGGTCAATGACGATAGACATTGACTCGGGGCACAACAACTTTCCGTCAACAGTTTCGGTATCTACAGTTTAGTGAGCTTACAGATGGGGTAGCTCCCCACAAAGTGATTATAAATGCTTTATCTAAAAAACTTATATTTTCGAAAACTAAAACTGGACAACTAGTGAACTCGCTCAACTTTACGTTGACACCTTACTGCATGCTTTGCAGGTACCCAGTGATTCAGGAGCTTGCAGCTTGCGGATGTGTAGTGGTCGTCTAACCCGTGTGATGGGTTCTAAACAAACTTGAACTAAGAATCTTGTTCTAAACTATTTTGTCTATGCTTCCGCTACTTATCTGAACTATTACTTAAACTTAAATACTTTTGAACTTTGATTAGGATATTTGCCAACCTTGTGGTTGGTGAGTATTACTTATGTTATAAATTAAATTGCTCAGTATAATTGGTGGCTGGATCCTGGTCAGTCACGCCCCCAAGCGGTGGTGTTCCGCAGGTGGATTTTGGGGGTGTGACAGATTGGTATCAGAGCCATTGGTTATAGTGAACTTGGTTTTTTTAAAAGGGGAAAATCTTTTTGAGAAAAACCAGACTATAACCCGTGACTCGCGACGACACTACACTCCAAGTGCAAGACTCAACACATTAGACCTCATAGCTCGGACTAGTGTTTACTTGCTTGCTTGCTTTATGTTTTCTGTTATGCTATACGTACTAGTGTGCCTAGTTAGATAGATACACCTCCCTCTTCTATCTCATTCTCGCTACATTACGACATCACACTCATACTATGTTTTCTGATTATGAAGAAAATGAGTGGACGTGGAAGAGGAAACATCAACATGACTCAGGCTCAATTCACTAACCTGCTTAACACGGTGGCTGCAGCTTTCGCAGCTCACCCTGGAGGTAAACTCGTTATCCTAGGATGTTTAGATCCTACCGCCGCATCGTCTTTTACCCCTAAACCTATACGCTTCGCTTCTCACAACAGGTCAGCATGCACCTGCGCAACCACATGTGTGTACTTTCCAAACTTTCATGGACTGCAAGCCTCTCCCTTTCAACGGCACTGAGGGTGCCATAGGTCTTCTACACTGGATTGAGAAAGTCGAAGCCGTCTTTGCTGTCTGTGAGTGTCCCCCTGCGAATTGGGTAAAGTTTGCTACTGGTACGCTTGAAGGAAACGCGCTTTCCTGGTGGAAGGCGCAAATTCAGATGTTTGGTTTGGAAACTGCTAATGCTACTGCGTGGGAGGATTTCAAGGACATGATTAAGGAGGAGTACTGTCACCGGGATGACATCCACAAGCTCGAAAATGAGTACTATGATCTCAAGATGGTTGGATCAGAGATCGAGGCATACACCAAACAGTCCAACGACTATGTTGCCCTTTGCCCAAACATGTCTCGACCCATGTACCGAAGAATCGAATTGTACATCAAGGGTTTGGCTCCAGAAATTCGAAGCCATGTGACTGCAGCCAACCTCAATACCATTCAGCCAGTCGTTCGTCTTGCTCACAAACTCACTGATCAGGCCGTGGAACAGGGCAGCTGCCCAAAAGGATCAGTGCTACTGCTGGAACTTCTAATGACAACAAGCGTAAGTGGGAAGGAAATCAAAGCAAGGATGCTAACCCCACTCAGGCCCCAACCCAGCAAAGGAAGACTGACAACAACAAGGGCCCTCAACAACAGGGTGGATATCGCGGGAACCACCCCAAGTGCAACAAGTGCAATCGACACCACAGTGGGCCTTGTGGGAAAAGTCAGTGTCAGCGATGTAACAAGATGGGGCATGAGGCCAAGGACTGTAGGAGTCCACGTCCCGCCGGGTAGAACCAGCAGCAGCAGCAACATCATGGGAACGTCAAGGGTTGTTTCCAGTGTGGAGCTGAGGGGCACTTTAAGAAGAATTGCCCTGAACTGAACCAGAACCGCAACAACAATCAGGGAGCTGGAAACAATGATCAAAACAACAATGCTGGGAATGGTGCAAGGGGAAGGGCTTTTGTGATTGGAGCTGGAGAAGCGAGGAATGACCCCAACGTCGTGGCGGGTAAGTTCCTACTCGATGACCGTTATGTTTCTGTATTATTTGATTCCGGAGCCGATGCTAGTTATGTGTCCCTACGTATTAGTAAGAAGCTTAAGCACCCGCCTTCGTTACTAAGTTCTAAACATATCGTCGAGCTAGCTAATCGTAGAAACATCGAGGCCTCACATGTTATCAACGACTGCAAACTAGAATTGTCTGGTCAGACCTATAGCATCGATCTTTTCCCTATCATTCTTGGAAGCTTCGACGTCGTCATCGGTATGGATTGGTTATCCAAACATCGCGCGGAAATCCTCTGTCAAGAGAAAATGGTTCGCATTCCCCGCCGTTCTGGCAAACCCCTCATCGTGCAAGGTGACAAAGGCGGAGAAGGCATCATCTCGTTCTTAAAAGCCCAGAAATGTTTACGAAAGGGGCACACCGCTCTCTTAGCGTTTGTCACCGACGCACAGGAAAAGGAAAAGAGGATTGGAGATTTTCCAGTGGTACGCGACTACCCCGAGGTATTTCCTGAAGAACTGCCTGGACTCCCTCCCCACCGTCAGGTCGAATTCCAAATCGAGCTAGCTCCCGGAGCAGCGCCTATAGCTCGTGCGCCTTATCGACTAGCCCCCGCAGAACTGAAGGAACTCTCTACGCAACTACAGGAGCTATTGGATAAAGGATTTATCCGCCCTAGTTCATCACCCTGGGGAGCACCAGTACTCTTTGTTAAGAAGAAGGATGGCACAATCCGAATGTGCATCGACTATCGTGAGCTGAACAAGGTTACCATCAAGAATCGCTACCCTCTCCCGCGTATCGACGACCTATTCGATCAGTTGCAAGGATCGAGCCACTACTCAAAGATTGACCTACGATCTGGCTATCATCAGCTAAGAGTCCGTAATGAAGACATCTCCAAAACTGCATTCAGAACTCGTTATGGTCATTACGAATTCCTGGTCATGCCCTTTGGAATGACTAAAGCGCCTGCGGTTTTCATGGACCTCATGAACCGAGTGTGCAAGCCT
The DNA here is from genome assembly GCF_002127325.2 of Helianthus annuus. Taxonomy (NCBI): domain Eukaryota; kingdom Viridiplantae; phylum Streptophyta; class Magnoliopsida; order Asterales; family Asteraceae; genus Helianthus; species Helianthus annuus. Next base: position 166,684,284 of record NC_035443.2, read on the forward strand.
TACCTCGACAAATTCGTGATTGTGTTTATCGACGACATCCTGATCTACTCGAAAGGTCAAGAAGAGCATGAACAGCACCTACGCCTTATCCTCGAACTCCTTCGCAAAGAACAACTATACGCCAAGCTCTCGAAATGCGACTTCTGGCTTCAAGAAGTCCATTTCCTTGGGCACATGGTCAATAAGGACGGGATTCACGTCGACCCAGCTAAGATCGACTCTATAAAGAATTGGCCTACCCCTAAGACCCCGACCGAAGTTCGTCAATTCTTGGGATTGGCAGGATACTATCGTAGATTTATCAAGGGGTTCTCAAAGATTGCTCAACCCCTCACGGTTCTCACTCAGAAGGGTATTGCTTACAAATGGAATGAAGCCTAGGAATCCGCATTTCAGAAGCTAAAGGATAACCTCTGTAGTGCTCCTATTCTTTCGTTACCTGAAGGTACCGACGATTTCGTGGTTTACTGCGATGCGTCTATTCATGGGCTTGGTTGCGTGCTGATGCAACGCGAGAAAGTTATTGCTTACGCTTCTCGACAACTTAAGACTCACGAAAGAAACTACACTACGCACGACTTGGAGCTGGGAGCAGTGGTTTTTGCTCTTAAGATTTGGAGACATTACCTGTACGGTACCAGGTGCACTATTTACACCGATCACAGGAGTCTCGAGCATATCTTCAAGCAAAAGGAATTAAACATGCGACAACGTCGATGGGTTGAACTCTTGAATGATTATGAATGCGCAATCAAGTACCATCCGGGCAAGGCCAATGTCGTGGCAGACGCCCTCAGCCGAAAAGACACTACGCCCAAGCGCGTGCGAGCTCTACAACTTACCATCCAGTCTAACCTCCCTACTCAAATTCGAAATGCTCAGGTTGAAGCTCTGAAACCGGAAAACATCAGGGCTGAGTCCCTGCGAGGATCGAGGCAGCGATTAGAACAAAAAGAAGATGGCACTTACTATGTGGCAGGGCGCATTTGGGTTCCACTCTATGGAGGCCTACGTGAACTTGTGATGGACGAAGCCCATAAGTCCCGTTACTCAGTATATCCTGGTTCCGATAAGATGTACCACGACTTAAGGACTACATATTGGTGGCCTGGCATGAAAGCCCACATAGCAACGTATGTCAGTAAATGTTTGACCTGCGCAAGAGTTAAAACTGAGTATCAGAAACCAGCAGGCCTACTCCAACAACCAGAAATCCCGAAATGGAAATGGGAGCAAATTACCATGGATTTCGTTATTGGCCTACCTAGATCCCAACGCGGGAATGATACTATTTGGGTGATAGTGGATCGATTGACCAAGTCCGCACATTTATTGGCCATTAAGGAAACGGACAAGTTTTCTACCTTGGCGGAGGTTTACTTAAAGGAAGTAGTCTCGAGGCACGGGGTGCCAACCTCCATTATTTCCGATCGAGACGCACGATTTACTTCCGAGTTGTGGCAAGCTATGCACAAATCCTTTGGCTCACGCTTGGACATGAGCACCGCTTATCACCCGCAAACGGATGGGCAGTCTGAACGCACCATCCAAACCCTGGAAGACATGCTTAGAGCATGTGTGATCGATTTTAGCAAGAATTGGGAGAAGCATCTACCGCTAGTGGAATTCTCCTACAATAACAGCTACCACACCAGCATTCAGGCAGCACCCTTTGAGGCATTGTACGGTCGTAAATGCCAATCACCTCTTTGCTGGGCGGAAGTTGGTGACAGCCAGGTCACAAGCCTAGAACTGGTGGTAGACACAACGGAGAAGATTGCCCAGATTAGACAACGCATGGCGGCAGCTCGTGACCGTCAGAAAAGCTACGCTGATAAGCGTAGGAAACTGTTAGAATTCCAGGTCGGGGACCGGGTTCTACTTAAAGTCTCACCCTGGAAGGGTGTGGTTCGTTTCGGTAAACGGGGCAAGCTTAATCCGCGATATGTTGGACCATTCGAAATTACCAAGAAAATCGGTAAGGTTGCTTATAGATTGAATCTGCCTGAAGAGCTGAGTGCGGTGCACAATGTCTTTCACGTGTCTAATTTGAAGAAGTGTCTGTCAGATGAAACACTCATAATCCCCTTCAAGGAACTCACTATTGATGAACAGCTACACTTTACTGAGGAACCGATTGAGATCACGGATCGAGAAAACAAAACCCTCAAACGTAGCCAGATACCTCTCGTGCGAGTTCGTTGGAACTCGCGACATGGCCCAGAGTTCACCTGGGAGCGGGAAGACCAGATGAAGTGCAAGTATCCCCAGTTGTTCCCAAACGAAACTCCCAGCACTGAAGCTACAACCGAATTTCGGGACGAAATTCCAAACTAACGGGGGGATGATGTGACACCCTGTTGAAACGCTCTCACTCATACTAGCTTGACAGTGGCTGCCTTAACTTTCGGGACGAAAGTTCTTAAAACTTGGGGATAATGTGACACTCTAGGTTTTCCCGAATAACTCTTTTGTATTAACATTGTGTGTATATACGTTATTAAATGAAAGTGCGTGTTACCTTGATGTTCTATGTGATCCTTTTGCTATGTATGTATGTGTAGTATATATATATATATATATATATATATATATATATATATATATATATATATATGTATGTATAAATACTAGTGAACCGAGACTACGAACCCAACTCGAGACCATTCTCGGTCTCGAGTAAACAGTAACGGTTGGGCCGCAACCTCCCTTAGCCCACTCGAAACCCACTTAGGGTGCACCACTTATACTTATACCCGAAAACCCTCACACTCTCCTCTACACTCTCTCTCACTTCATCCTCGCTCCCCCTCTCTCTAGAAAACCTTAAACTCTAACAATCAAGCATCACCTCTCCTCTCCTTTCTCTTGGATTCAACCGGCAACAAGGAGTCTCGGTCAAAGCTCATCATCATCACCGGATACTTCATTTCCTCACCATCTTCCTTGACTCGGTGCCTTTTCATTAACCGGTTAGTGTTAATGTGTGTTAAGAGTTTTGGGTGTGTTAATGAATAAGAAACATGTCTAGTCTAGAGGTCTTTTGTATGATGTTTGTTTGATTGGTGGGTTTGATATTGTGTGTGAACTATTCTATGATGATGTTTGCTAAGATGTTCCAAAATGACAAAAGAATGATAGTTCAAAGAGTGTTTAGGACCATCCGGATTATGTTCAAGGTTATAAAACAAATGCTTCTTTTGTTTCTTGCAAGATGATCTTGATATCTAAGTGATTTTTGTTCATAAAATGCATGGTTATGTAGGAGGAACATGTTTGTTATAGAGAAATCCTAAAGATGAACTAGATGAACAGGTGATGAATATGTGTTGAATGTGTTTGAATGTTGTTAATATTTGAAAAACTTGTTGTTTGATCCATTTTGGTTAAGTGCTAGACAAGGGAACATGTTTGTGAAACCTTATTGGATAGTACATAAGGGCATGAAATCAGAATTCTGTGCATAGTACAATTCGAGCAGATGTATCAGAATCAGCAGGTAAACGACTCGAGACCAACGGTTGCGACTCGAGACCATGGAGCCACAACTCGAGACCGCAACGGTTGCGACTCGAGACCATGGAGCCACAACTCGAGACCGTAACGGTTGCGACTCGAGACCTGGGCCAAGCAACTTCAAAACGGACTTCAGGGACTCGAGACCCTCAAGGTCTCGACTCGAGTCCACATCGTGACAACTCGAGACGGGACTCGAGATCTCCGGGGTTACGAGTCATGCCTGCACCGCTCGCGACCAATCATTACAAGCCGAGACCTCCTGGTTGCGACTCGAGACCGCATGTTCTCGAGTCGAGACCACCATGTCTCGACTGGGTTGTTCACTTTAGTTATTGGGCCACAACGTGATTTGTTTGGGCTGCCTGTTTAACTGAACTATGTGTTAGTTGATACTGTTGACTGATCCAATAGTAGAACAGGCCCAATAACTCAACATGTAACTGTATGCATGCTATGTGTTAGATTATGTGTAAATATACGTGACATTCTCTGTACCCAAACCTGACCTATACTGGTAACCATGTTAGGACGTGGTGACCAGCGTGTTTGACAAGTAACCTAATCTGTCGAGCAACCCAAGGTGAGTTCACACACTAAAAGCATGCGTCCCAAGGAGGGACACGGACAAACTGCCAACTTTGGGAAAAATACTTTTGAACTATTATTTCCGGGGGAAATCCGAATGGGTATTTACTATCTCCAGGGGAGATACGTTTGGATATTATTTATAAATCACAACTAGCCAAGCTAAACGAAACTCTATCACCTTAAGTCCCTGCTTACAGTACCGATTAATCGCCGGGGGCGAACGGGTTATTAGTTGATAGCGCTATTAGGTTTGACAACCTCACACTGTGACCGGGGGAGATCGAGCGTGAACTAGTAGACCTTGCATCTTGGTCAATGACGATAGACATTGACTCGGGGCACAACAACTTTCCGTCAACAGTTTCGGTATCTACAGTTTAGTGAGCTTACAGATGGGGTAGCTCCCCACAAAGTGATTATAAATGCTTTATCTAAACAACTTATATTTTCGAAAACTAAAACTGGACAACTAGTGAACTCGCTCAACTTTACGTTGACACCTTACTGCATGCTTTGCAGGTACCCAGTGATTCAGGAGCTTGCAGCTTGCGGATGTGTAGTGGTCGTCTAACCCGTGTGATGGGTTCTAAACAAACTTGAACTAAGAATCTTGTTCTAAACTATTTTGTCTATGCTTCCGCTACTTATCTGAACTATTACTTAAACTTAAATACTTTTGAACTTTGATTAGGATATTTGCCAACCTTGTGGTTGGTGAGTATTACTTATGTTATAAATTAACTTGCTCAGTATAATTGGTGGCTGGATCCTGGTCAGTCACGCCCCCAAGCGGTGGTGTTCCGCAGGTGGATTTTGGGGGTGTGACATTTGGGGCAACAATAACCATCAAACCAAACACCTTAAATCATATGGTGATGCACTCTTACTCCAAAAGCAATTCGTGCTGATAACGTGTTGTAAAACTAGTCTATTAACACAAGAATATGAGAAGAATTATAGGGAGAAAAGAACTAATATTTCATTGATAGGTATGTCGTTAACAAAGAATTACAATCAATATATATAAGAGATGAAATCTTGGAGAACAAGTCAATCTATTTATGGAGTTGATAACCACATAATATAATATATTTATAACACGACTTTTATTATTTTTGTATAGTTTTCCCGACCTTTCAATTTACATTTTTCTTTAAACATAATTTCACTAATATAAAAATACACAACTTAAAACTATATATAAACTTATTACCTAGATAAACGGCTAGAAAAGGCTCCAACGGTTCAAACCATTTTTTTTCAAATCCGTTTGGAATCGGTTCCTCAAAAACCGGCTCGGTTCGGGATGCCAGGAAGGGGAACCGGTGTGGAACCACCAACTTGGAAATAGAACCAAACCGGTTCGGGTCGGTTCCCAAACCGGTTTTCCTGTGCGTGCATCTCTAATAAGTCCTATGAGATCATCAGGGGCGCAGCATGTCAGGGCCGGGGGGGGCGCCCGACCCCCCGAACTTTTCAGTTAGTAGTGTTACGTATGTGTTTTTCGTATAGAAATTTTTAGGGATATACGTTTACGACCCCCCCGATATAAAAAAATTATGTATATACGTGTTCGCCCCCCGGTTTTCTAAAAAAAATTATGTATATACGTGTTCGACCCCCCCCCCCCGGTTTTCTAAAAAATAAATTATATAAGCCAAATAAAATACTAAATTAGCCCAAATAAAAGAGTGTTATGTATGTTTATCATAAGCCCAAAATACCCATCTAAGAATCAAGGTAACTTTCGTGAATTGCTAAAACTCTTATGATTATTACATTTTTTGTTTTTTGCTCACAGGTTACAACTTGCCTTGGTTTGTGTCTCAAGAGATGTGACTCCAGTACACCAATTCTTCTCATACCTAGTTTTTATAATTAATGTGGTTTGTGCTTCTAGTAAGCGCCATGATGAGTTACAAATGGCGAAGGCGGATGAGATTAAAAAGTTACTAGAATTGGGTGAAATCAAATCGGGAAAAGGACAAAATCAGGTAGGGACATTAAGAAGGGCCGGTGATACACGTTGGGGTTCCCATTTTAAATTTGTTTGTAGTTTGGTTAACATGTTTGATGACACCCGTGCTGTTCTCAAGGGAATAATTGAAGACACGGCTCATGCTACTAGTTCTCAACGGTGAGATGCTAATATAGCTTACGGTTACTTGCAATCATTTGAGTTTGTGCTTGTTCTTCACTTGATGAAAGAAGTAATGGCAAAAACTAATACGCTTTGTCAAGCATTACAAAAGAAATCCCAAGACATCCTTAATGCAATGGAGTTAGTTTCTGCAACAAAGGCTAGTCTAACTAATTTTAGAAACAGCGGATGGGATTCTTTATTTGAAAAGGTTCGTTTTTTTTTTTGTGAAAGGCATGACATAGATATGCCTGATATGAGTGCTCCATATACTTCTACTCGGTATCGACCTCGTAAAAAAGATCTTCATGTTACATTCTAACATTATTATCGGGTAGATTTGTTTACAGAGACATTGGACAAACAACTACATGAGCTGGATAGTAGATTCAATGAGCAAGCGATAGAGTTGTTATCTCTTAGTGCGACTTTATGTTCGAAAAAGATTAATATTGATCAGATTGTTCTTCTTGTTGAGAAATATTATCCTAAAGATTATACAGGGCAAGAGAGGGAGCAGTTACGTGGTCAGTTGGATAATTTTCAAGTTGAAAGGATAAATAATCCTAAGCTAAGTGGGATATCAACTCTTTCTGAACTTTGCAAAACTATTGTGGAATGTCAGAAAAATAACATGTACAAATTGGTTGAAAGAGTGTGTCGGCTAATCTTAACACTTCCAGTTTCGACTGCAACAACGGAAAGAGGATTTTCAGCAATGAAAATATTTAAGAATCGCCTTTGCAATAAGATGTCCGATCAGTATCTGTAGGATCGGTTTCGCGACCTGAATGAGTCGTTCGGAAGAGCTCTTGTACGTTTCAGAGGCGGAATACTAAGAAACGCACTAGAAAACAGCTTGAATACACTTTAAACCTCTTTTCTATTAATATGACAGTGATTACAGTACAAGAAACTACCGGTAGCACCTCGGTATCAGTTTTCCGAATCGTTACAAATGATTACCGTTTGAGGACTATATATAGGTGATGCATGACCATTTGAACATGCTCAAACGGTCAGCATAACATTCAAACAAGCAGTCTTCAAACGGACAGCTTCTCTTCAAACGACCAGCTATCCTCTCAAACGGCCAACCTTCAAATCTCTTGATTTCTTGCCCAATCTGATCTGTAACGAACCCGAGACTCGACATAAGACGAAGACGACAGATGACTGCACCAACAGACTCCCCCTCAGATGTTGACGAGTCTTAAGTGTCGAGTCTTTACTATCTTCAGTCTTTATCAATCCTCTGAGCTTCTTTTTCTCTCTATCTTCAGACTCTCCCTCTCGATTTGCTGGTATTTCTTTGTTCTTCAGCAACGTCTTCAGGAACATTGTCTGGCTTCTCAAAATTTGATTTCCAGGATCGAAACTTGGCTTTCTTCAACGGATATTGTAACCTGGTTTTCTATCTTTAGATTCAAGATCGAAACCTGGTAATTCCTGCACATTCTTAACCCGGAAATAAATTTTCTAATTTTAACAATTTGCATCACTAACACTAACTCTCTCTCAAATCATACATACATGATGAACCATTTGTTGATTTAAAAACTATATCAATTTTATTGTTTCATCAGCATGCTGAGGGTGATGCTTTTTCAAGCTTTGCGGAAAGTATTATCCGGGGACTAGGTCAGTACTTCCATACAGCAGAAGTCCCGGGATAATACCCCAGATATCACTGAGCATAAAGACCTAGTATCTCAGAATAAGGGACCTTTCAAACAAGATTTCAGGGGTTACCTATATATCCAAGTTTGTGTTAACCCACAGAACAAGCAAGTTTGAACTTTAGGTTTATATCTCTTCACAATTTACTAAATGTGTAAAAACCTACTGACATATCCACAGTAAGACTGTTTATCACATATTATCTTTCCAATTCTTTAGCATGTTGTGACAGCCTACTGACATACTATCATTTCCTCTTTTCACAACGAAACTCATTTTTGAATTTTATCATGTTTTTGTCTTTTTCAAATTTTCTAATGTTTTTGAATTTTCTGAAATTTTCTACTCCCCCTAAAATGCAAACACATTTCAAAGGAAATTTGAAAACTACTAGACTATTGACCCACTTGAAAACATAGAAATCAACACAAACTGTACAGAAACTTGACAACTGATATCGAATCACATCAAATCTCTATTCACTCGGCATAAACAATCAGAACTCCCCCTTTCAACAAACCATTTTCTCATTTAGATTTCAAAACACTTAAGTTTGTTTTAATCAAAATGGTTTTTTCCGGAAAATGAGTTTGTTTTTACCATTTTTAAGTTTACCACTTATGAAGCATGGGGATATGGTTCATCATCTTGTTTATCAATCTCATATGAATAGTAAATCAAGTACAACTTAATGTCCCTGATTTACCATTTGCAGTTCAGAAACCTCTGCATCATTTGTAAACATAATCTCTTCAAAGTATAACCAAAAAAAATTATCACTTGTAGGTTTTCCTGTAGGAATGAGACATCTACAGAAACCTCTTTACCACTTGTAAAATTAGTCAGAAAGATGCCGATTCATGCTTCTCAATTACCAACCTGGAAGCTCCGGCGTAGTCCTTTCACCTGTAAAATTCAAACACTATTCAACATCTTTCAATCAAACTTTTCAAACACAAGAATGATGCTGATTCCTGATCCACGATATAAACTTGGGATCTCCGGCGTAGTCCTAAGACTATCATGGGAAACACACTTCCATCCAAGTCTTCTCAGACTTGATGGATTTCAACTCTTGAGCAGTAGGGTTGTATGTTGCCTTTTTAGTTGCAAAAAAATCTTTTACCCCCTTAGCTCTCCCACTCAACATTTTCCCAAAAATCTTTTTAACATTCCCGTTGAATGTTTTCTCGACATCAAAATCTTTTTTCTCATTGTAAAACTGATTTGAAATCTCAGTTTTTCCAACTTTCTTTTTAACTTCCTCAAACTTCAATGATGGAAACTCTTCATCATTCACTGAAATTTTCTCCTCAACCTGTGGCTCTTCTGGCTTTGTGGAACCAGATTCATCGCCGACGTTCACATCAACCTTCTTAACAACCCACATTTGGTTGTCTTTTTCTTTCTTTTTGTAAAAATTCTTCTTCGAACACTCACCAACCTCATATTTTGAATTTTCAAAAATTTTAAGTCTATTGGTTGGTGGTTCAACATCAACAACTTTTTCTTTTAATTTCTGAGAAACTCCCTGTTTTGTTTTTGCATTTGTCGAACAGTTCCATGCAATGTGACCAGCTTCATTGCACTTGTAACAGGTACGAGTCTCTCTTTGATAAATCACTTCAGTTCCATTTCTCTTTCTTTCAGCAAGAAACTCTTGATTTGATTGTCTCCAGAATGGTTTCTTCTGTTCATCTTCCGAGCTTCCACCTAACACAAATTCTGTTTTTGTTTTAGAATTTTTATCATTTTTATAATTTTCTGGTGGAACAAAGCCTAATCCTTTCTTTTTGTAGCTACGATTTTGGTTAGGTTTCTTTTGAAAACCAAAACCAGAATTGTAACCCTTTTTCTTGTTTAGACGTTGTTGAACTCTTGAAGTGTACTTTTTAGGTTTTTCAGTAAGATTTAAATCATTTATTTCAGAAATATTAATTTCTGTCATTTTGAAAACCTTTTTGATCATGTCAAAACGAACACTTCTTATTGGAAATTCTTTGTCATAGTATAATTTGTCCGAATCATTTAAAGTGTATGCAACTTCAAATGTTTCATCATCCAAATTTGCTTTCAATAACAAAAATTCTATACTGTAAGACCTTTTAATCGACGAATTTTGACTGTTGACTGACAACTTTGACCCTCCTGACTCAGATTTTGACTCAGACTCCTCATCAGTATCCAACACCTGATCGACCACCTTTTTAATTAACTCGGACTCATGATCAGTATCGGACGAGGTAAACGTAACATCAATGTTATCTGGTAAAACGTCAGCTGTGTCGGTTTTTAGCTTTATATTGACTGCTTTCTCAAGTTGCTCCTCGTTTGGTTTCCTAGGAGAATACCCATCCCAAATCGGAGGTGGACACTTGTTATAGCTAACAGTCGGTTTCTTACCACAATCTTTCTTCTTCTTTTGCTTCTCATCTTGAAAAGCTTCCATACCTGCAACAGTTGGGTAAATATGATCAATGAGATAATCAGAACTAGAATAACTTTGCAGTAATCGTCTAATTCTCTCATTCTCAATCTTTTCCGTTTCCAACTCTTGCTTCCATTTGGCACTTTCTTCGATGTAGAAATTTATCGCCTTCTGCTTTGACATCATGACTGCATTCATCATCGTCAGTGCTTGTTCTCGTTCTGAGTTAGTCTTTTGGAGACCAGTTACTGTTTTGTTCAAGACATCGTACGATTCTTTCACATAGTTAAGGTTGAACAGTAACTGCTCCTTCTTCTTCTCGTACTCAGCTATAATGTTGTCTTTTGCTGCACATTCCTTACAAGCCTCTAAACACTTCTCGCAAGGCTTGACGACTTCAACAATCTTCTCAACCTCGATTGTTTTAACAACTTCAATCACCTTTTCAGCTTCACTCACCTTTTCTTCATCTTTCACAACTTCAGTAATCTTCTCAGCAGCGCTTTCAACATTTTGAACATCACCATCAGATTTCTTTTGTTGTTCTTTAGCAGCTCTTTTCTCCTTCAGTTTTTCCATGCGATCTGCAAAATAGAAATGAAAACTTTCAGGAGAAAGATGAGATTTTGCAATATTAATATGTTTCTCTTCTTCATCATCACTGCTACTGTGATCTGGTGATTGATCAAATTGAACCGATTTTTCAGAATCAGCATCTGAAACATCCGAATCAGACGGTGTTTTGTCAAATACAACTGCTTTTTCTGAAATAACCTCATTCTGTACACTCTCATCAGAACTCGATAAACTCTCATCTGATCCCTCTGAAATTTCTCCAGATCTTTCTGAAAATTCATCGGTACTTTCTGAATTCCCATCAGACGCAACATACTTTTCATCCTCACTAGACACATTCACCCCAATAGATTTCATCCAGGTAGCAAACAAATCTGGCTCTTTGACAATCTTGGTAATGAATGCTTTGAATCCTCCTTTTTCATCCACAAACATATCCCAACTAAAACCTTCTGGTAGTTTCTCATCATCTTGATCAATTATGCGTGCTACTGCTTTATCATCAGATGATATGTAATCTCTCCAGCTGAAATCTACCAAACATGCTCTTTTGGGATCTTCAATCTTCCTCCCATGAGCCGTCTGTGGTTCGTGAGATTGACCAACTTGCTGATAGATAGCTTTACGGTAGTAGTCATCTTTTCCGAATGGATTCTGTGCTCCACTAGCTTCTCTACCTTTGCACTCCCGTTTGAAATGGCCTTTCTCCCTGCATCGAAAACAAGTAACTTTAGATTTATCAAAACCTAAAGTAGAAACATGAGCATCAAGAAAGTCATTTCTCCCGGTGATGGTTTTGAACTTCTCAGCACGTCGAAGAACACTTGCAAGACACCATTTGATATCCATAAGTTCCATCTCTTCGGCGTCTATTTGATCGTAATCCTCTTTGGTGAGCATAGGATTTCCGATCCGACCAGCAACCAGACCTTCATAGGATAACAGAACAGAACCCAGAAGTGCCATGTGGTCTTTCGCAGTATCTTCAGAGAAGCTTTGACCTTCTGGAAGTTTGAGAGCTATGTTGCATTGAATCACATATCCATTTCCTGTCTTTGTTCCCTGAGATTGAACACTTGTCTTTGACTCTTTGGGATTGACACTCGGAAATGATGAGAACCCGCTGCTGCTGTTGTTCGAACCCTGATCAACTTTTTAAGATGAATCCCCAGCACTGAACGCAGTTTGTATTTTCGGACTTTTCTCAGCTTCAGAAGCCGGAATACTACCTTTGTAGTACATTTTCACATCCTGTTGACCACTCGGACTGTTCATCCTAGCGATCTTCTGCTGTTCCAGATTCTGACTCTCGATCTTTTCAATAAACTGCCCAATTGTTAATCCTTCATAAACACCAGTATTCTTCAGAATCATCAAATACGTTCCCCATTCTTTCTGTGGTAACGCATCAGCCAGCTTGTCTACCCACTCATCTCTATCTTTCCTTATACTAAGCATCGACATGGATCGTACTAAATGACAATATCGTTCAATAAGCTGCTTTGTGTCTTCTCCGGGTAAACTACTAAAAAGATCAAATTCTTTCTTTAGTAATGCTTTCTTGCTCTTGATCATTTTTTCACTGCCTTCAAACTTAATATGAAGAGCATCCCAAATAGACTTTGAAGTTTTATCATGCTGAAGCAATATGAAGATGTCTTCTTTGATGGCTTGTTGAAGCAAACTGATCATCATCTTTTCTGCTCTGTACATAACCCGTTCTTGATCCGTGAATTCTGATAATTCTTTTTCAACATGCATATCTGTACACGATAACACATATTTCTTTAATATACACTCCCACGATCTTAGATGGTTAGCTTGAACCCAGTTTTCAAAGCGATCTTTCCATCCATGATATGATTCTTCGATACTCATCAATTTTGGTGGTTTTTGAGTAGTTCCTGTCTCGTTATCTAAATTCATAGCTTGAACAACTGCAGCTGGACTCGTTGGTATTGCAAATGCGTTGTAGAACTCGGTACTCATATTTCACAAAGTGAACAACTTTCAAACGGACAACAAGGTTTCAAACGGTAGTTGATTCAAACGGTAGTGAACTTTTCAAATGACAGGATGCTTTCAAACGGAATGATATGGTTCAAACGACAGGATCACTTTTCAAACGATAGGTTCAAACGGAGAATGCTTTCAAATGATGAAAACCAATTTCAAACAATTGGACAACAGTTTCAAACGATGGGAACTGTTTTCAAACGATCAATTCAAACGATAGACCTTGTTTCAAACGACAGGAACTGATTTTCAAACGGAAGGTCTATGACGTCATCATTTTGTCGAACAATTTCAAACGGACAGGCAATTTTCTATCTGTTTTACTTCGATTTTCAGTCTGAAACTTTCAAGGCTTTGTCAGTAATCAATTCCGAACACGGTGTGAAGTTTTGAGCAGATTTAAACCGTAAAAAGTATCGGTTTTGAACAGAAGGTGTAGAAAATCAGATTTCCAAGCTGAATATGGCAAGAACTCCTCGTCCTGAGCTCTGATACCAATTGTAGGATCGGTTTTGCGACCTGAATGAGTCGTTCGGAAGAGCTCTTGTACGTTTCAGAGGCGGAATACTAAGAAACACACTAGAAAACAGCTTGAATACACTTTAAACCTCTTTTCTATTAATATGACAGTGATTACAGTACAAGAAACTACCGGCAGCACCTCGGTATCAGTTTTCCGAATCGTTACAAATGATTACCGTTTGAGGACTATATATAGGTGATGCATGACTATATAGGTGATGCATGACCGTTTGAACATGCTCAAACGGTCAGCATAACATTCAAACGAGCAGTCTTCAAACGGACAGCTTCTCTTCAAACGACCAGCTATCCTCTCAAACGGCCAGCCTTCAAATCTCTTGATTTCTTGCCCAATCTGATCTGTAACGAACCCAAGACTCGACATAAGACGAAGACGACAGATGACTGCACCAACAGTATCTAGCAAACAGTATGGTGATTTACATAGAAAAGGAGATTGCTGAGAACTTTGATTCGGAGTCCATAATTGATGAATTCAAAAATCTTAAAGGAAGACGAGCAGAACTATAATTCTTCATCCAACTGAACCGGGTACCCACATTCCTCTTCTTTTTAATGTTTTGGTGTCTTTATTCAATTGTTGTTAAACAATGTTTACGTTTTAATGTTTCAGAACGGCTTTTAATTTGATATTAATGTTTGACCCGACCCGAATCGAATCACCGACACCCTACCCCCCGACCCGACCCGAATCGAATCACCGTTGCCCGACCGAACATAGAAATTTTTTTTAGGTCTAATGCCGTCTGACCCCCCCGAAAATTTTTTTCAAGCTTCGCCACTGGAGATCATATTGAGTTATTAGGTATATAGTATATACGAATCATATTATATTGATTTTGTAACAAATCATATGATATCTTAATGAGTTATGTTTGATTCGTAATAAGTTATATTATGCATTTATGCCTAAATGAATATTGTAGTAATTTGTCATATAGATCTTTATTGGTTTTTAAGAATCCATATTAGGCTTTCATGAGCTATATTGGTTTGTTACAAGTGATATTAGGTGTTAACTTTAGATGTGCCAAATTTTAACCCATGTTTTATTTTCTTATTTGAATTGTATTTAATATATAACTTTTTTTTGTTACTATCATCAAACTGTATATGAACAATTTCCTTTAACTCTGGTGAATATAAATATTGTTATACTAAACGTTAAAACTTATGAAATATTAATTTGATGGATTAACATATTGATGATGATGCAAGAGGGGGTTGTTAGTTACGGTAGTTATGGAATTTAAGGAAACCTTTGGGACAAGTGATAAGCCCAACACTATTCATAATCATCATAAATGAACTGTCAAAGCCTTTTAAAACATACTTTGGTACTTTATTTTAGATATTCCAAATGGTTCCACTTTGCTATTATTTATATACTATTTATATACTATTTATATACTATTAAATTGCAACAAGTGAGTGCATGAGTAAGTTGTAAGTTGTGCATTAAGAATTTGTCTTGCAAGGTGTTATTGTACATTTATATTTGCATTAGTTAGTTGTAAGTTGTGCATTAAGGGTTTGTCTTGCAATGTGTTATTGTACATTTATATTGTTTGATTGTAAATTGTGCTTAAGTGGTTGTACCTTAATCAAATAATAGTTTCATTACCTTACCAAATTCTATTTGTTTTGTATGCATGTATGGTTGTAAATTGTGCTTAAGTGGTTCTACCCTAATCAAATAATGGTTTCATTATCTTACCATATTCAATCGGTTTGATCCATTCAAAGTTGTGTTGTTTTATTTGTAAATTATTATTATTTATAATAATCTAATTAATTTAGCCAAAATCTTGTATAAATATAATTTGCAACCTATTGATGCAATGGTTGTTGTAATGTATGCATTATGGTTGATATATATATTTAGATTACGATGAACCTGTCAAACGGGAAAAAATAGATGTGGGTTCATCGTAACGCGCGAGTCCTAGATCAACTTAGTTATTTTATTCTATGTTTTACGTTTCGGTTTAATTTCTTCGCATTAACACGCCGCAACTTCAGTGCCGGTGGTCGCTGGCAGTAGTATGGAATTAATGCTCGCCCCCACCGCAACACGAGGGGTGGTTAATACTAGTTTTAATTTAATTTAGTATATCACAAAAGTATTATTTATTATCAACTTCATTAAAGCTAGCAAACTAGTTAAAGAATAAGGAGAAGAAAAGAATCGATTTGAATCATTTATAGTTTTTTAAAGGATGCCACTATTGCCCCTTAAATTTTATTTTAAGATTATTAGGTTTATACGACCCGTATAGATTATATGGTTGTATAGATAAATGAAGAACAAAGGAAAATGTCAGGAAATGGTTTTTTGTCTTTATTAACACGGGTCGTATAACATTATACGAATCGTATAGATAAATGATGAACATTTATAGTTTTTTTAAAGGATGTCACTATTGCCAAATAATTTTATTTTAACACTATTAGGTTTATACGACCCGTATAGATTATCGGGTCTATAGATAAATGATGAACAAAGGAAAATGTCAGGAAATGGTATTTTGTCTTTATTAACACGAGTCGTATAACATTATACGAGTCGTATAGATAGTTATACGACTCATATAATGTTATCTATACGACCTAATGCATTATTTTGATGAGTTTTCATCGAGTTTTTGAGGTTTTTGAACCTCTATACGGGTTGTATAATCTATTAATCTTATACAACCTTGATAGATATAATGATTTTTTTTATAAATTTCTTTATTAAATTTAAAACAAAAACGTATAACGTGTTTTTTAAGATACGAGTTTATTAACGACAAACGTAGAGAAGTTTATTAACGGTTTTATAAATATACGAGTTTATCAATGAAAAACGTATAAGTTTTAAATAAAATACGAGTTTATTAACAATTTTACTTTAATAAAAAACGTATCACGAGTTAAGCCGGATTAGTTACGTTAAACGTTCAATTATTAAGATACAAGTTTGTAATACGTCATTGATTTATGTTATAATACCAAGTTTAACAATCAGGATACAACTAAAACAATCTAATGCATAAGATAAACATTGCGACAATAATCATCAAAACAAAATAAGATAAACATTTAAAGTATCATATACAATGTTCCAAATCAAAATACAAGAAAAGCATAATACAATACTAGCCACTATTGCGGTGACGAATGTGGTGGTGATGGTGGTGTTGGATGTGTCCATCTGGTCATGGAGGGATGGTCACGTTGGCATGAGTCATCAACGCTACCATCCCCTCCAACATCTACTGTAGATGACTCTGTATATCGGCCAGCTGAGATTCGACTCGTATCAACCTCTCCTCAAACCTTGGCAGAGACACCACACGTGGTCTCACGCTCTGTTGCTCGTACAGTCAATCACGCTGATATGCCTCCGCCCTTGCACCCCAACTCCACCTGCCCCAGCTCTCCCTACCCCTTCTCCACCAGCCCCCTCGCCATTATCCTCACCCGCCGATTGTGGCTACCAGACGGTGCGACCCCCATCATACGTGATATAATCTGGACCTAGTCCCATTCCAACTCATAAGCAATCGACATCCCAACCCCTTCACCCACACCGGCAGCGGAAAGTGAAAAACACCGCTGGTGTGCGGTCGAAATGCTCAAACCCGACCCTGGGTGTCCCTAAAACTAATGGTCCTTAAAAAGACTAAAGTAATCTCCCGATGGGCACGGTGTTATCCAAACTCAAATAAACGGGCCCACGGGGAGGTACGTGGCATGAACCCCTGGACCCGCTCGGAAGATCCAATATCCCACCAAAATGTCCAGTCGATTATACGCGGTGAATCAAAGTGCATACATCTAAGTCTACCTAAATACTTGTAGGCCTACGTGTGATGAGGTATCTATCTGACGTCTAAAGCAATGACAAATTAATAAGCATTATACGAATTGTATACGCCCGTATATTGTATTAGAATAAAGCAACTACAAGTTGATAAGTATTATACGACTCGTATACGGTAATAGAATAAATTGACTACAAGTCGATAAGTAATATACCTGTATACAACTCGTATATGACATTAGAATAGGGCTTTAAACGAGCCGAGTCAAGCCGAGTTAGACCCAGCTCGAGCTGGGCACGAACTCGATTCGAGCTGGCTCGGCTGGAGCTCGAATTTCAAATCGAGCTGAGATTTAAGGCTCGAGCTCGACTCGATTAGAATTCGAGCTAGCTCGGCTCGGCTCGATCTAGCTCGAACTAACAAAAAACCGCAAAATGTACTACTTAAAAAGCCCTTAAAAATGAATTTGTTCATAGACTAAGGGCCATAATTGCCATTTAATTTAACCATATGACTAAATATGCATGTATAAATAGTTAATTCACTTTGTAAATTGTCTTTACCTTCTTTTATAGGGGGAATACTCGCTTAGTTTTTGTTTTCTAGGCGATGTGGGACAAAAAAAAATGAAGGATGTAAACCTTATCCAGCCAGCTCACGAGCTCACGAGCCGAGCCAGACCAAGCTCGAGCTCGGCTCGTTTACAAACCGAGTCGAGCCGAGCTGGCTCGTTAACAACCGAGCCAATTTCGATCCGAGCTTTCTTCGAGCTTTTTTCGAGCGAGCTGCGAGCCACGAGTTTTTTGGACACCCCTACATTAGAAAAAGTGACTGCAAGTCGATAAGTATTACATTGACTCGTATGCGGTATTCGAATACAGAATAAAAAAGACATAATATAATTAAGAAAAATATTCAAGTATACGAGTTATATAAGCATTATACGACTCATATAGTTATGAATATTCAAGCTAGATGAGTCGTTTAACGCTTATACGACCCGTATAGCATGAAGTTTGAGTTATTTTATTTACAAAAATTCTAACATCCTGCGTTCGTTACGCTAATCTACGTTATTCGATACGCTAACTAACAAGTTACGAACACAAGTTACTCTATCACAAATTGTATTCTTCTAATGGGACATAGAAACGTGTCATATGTGATGAAAAGCGGATGAAACGTCGCGTCCGACTGCTTCACACCAGCTCACTTTGTGGTTATAACACAATTCTATTAAACGTACAACAAATTATAATATAAATAAATGTTATAACTGGTCGGTTTGAAACACACTATGTTCGTCATCACTAGGCCCCTCGGGTGGTAGGGATGGAAATGGGTCGGGTATGCACTGGGTACGGCTAATCCCATACCCATGTCTGATTGTAAAATCTTGTCTCATGCCCGACTCATTACCCATCAGGTATTTGGCTGGTATTTCCCTGTCCGGTATTAGGCATACCCTCAGGTATTGAGTATACTCGTTGGGATTTTCATGTATATATATTTTTTACTTTCCTTTATAATTTTATGTTTTAAAAACAATATTCTATATAATAAAAGAAACCAATAAGTGACACGTGTCATTCATTGAAGGTGTATACATTTGTAATTTCTTGTATTTTCATACTTATCTTATATCAATTAATTAAATAATAAATAATCAATTAATGTTAAATCTTATCTTACTTTGAATGTCGGATAAAATCATTCTATTTTTTCTAATAATATTTTATCTTCAAATTTAAGCTATAAATATTCTATTTTTTCTAATAATATATTATCTTCAAATTTAAGTTATAAATTAAATATATTTTTTAAATAATGCTTTCTTTCCCTTCGTATTTTATCTTTCTTATTTATTCATAATATTGAATTGATTCTAACAACAAACATTTAAGATGTTGCACATATTATATATTTTTTTTATAAACATTGAACATCATATATTCGCCCCGTTTGCGGTATGCGCATATAACATATATGTGTGGACGCTCAGAGGACAAAAGTGAAATTGCACTAATTTTAACGTTATTTTACTAAGTTCATGAAAATAACGTTAAAAGCGGCGGACGGTTAATAATGCATCATCATCATGTGATGGCGTTGATAACAGAAAGACAAAAGGGAACATGCACTAAGCGGTTTTTGTCCCGATTGCTGAGTGTTATATGCTTTATGTCCAAGGCTTGATGCAAAACTACTATCGAGTCGGGGGTCTCACTAAAAGCAGCCTCTACATCTTACCCTACTGAGACCCTACCTTAGCTTTGCTATTGGTGGAATTTACTGAGTATGATGATGATGATGATTTAGTACATATAATTAGATTTATTCAACCCGTATAACACGAGGTTTATAAGGATATAAATTTTTTTATTATTTAATTTATTAAATTACATTTATCCAACCGAGTAATATACAAGGTTATAAAATTACATTTATTTAACCTGTGTAATACACAGTGTTTTTAAAGATATAACTTTTTTTATTATTTAGTATATATAATTAGACTTATTCAACCCGTACAAATCACGAGTTTTTATTATTTGGTATATAAAATTACATTTATTCAGTATAATACATGGGATTCTTAGAGATATAATTTTAATATATAAAAATACATTTGTTCAACCCGTGTAATAAACGAGATTTTTAAAGAATAATTTTTTTAATTTAGTATATAAAATTACATTTATTCAACCCGTGTAATACACGGGGTTATAACCTAGTAATATATTAAATTATGATAAAAAAACATACATATCATCATCACCATAATATTATTTGATATATGAGAAAATGTAAATATATTATAATATTAATCTTAAGATATAATTTTGTATTTCATAGAATATAAATATGTACAATGTCATCAAAATATAAATTTCACGAAAAGTTTATTTTTCAAATAATAAAGCTACAAGAATGAAACATTAGTAAACAATAGTTAAAGGAAAATAAATATAAAACTTAAAAGTTTTCGGATATATATTTCGGGTATCCGAGTATATAGTTTCTGGTAATCGAGTCGGGTATCATCTTGAAGAAACACTAGATAAATGGTCGGAATCGAGATATCTAGGGGGTTTGAATCCGCATAAAAGGTTGGTTTCCACTCGATTGATTCAGATCCGATTGATCTTCTTCTCCGACAACTCTGCAAAAAAGAGCACCGTTAGCCTCGCCAAGGGGAGAAAGGGGGTTCTCTCCTTGACCCGACTCCGGTGTGAGAATCAGTATTGGTAATGAAGAGGAAGATGTATTTGTAAGTGTGTGTAACTTGGATTCATACCTAGGTTTTTTCTCATATTTGTAGCCGGGAGTCATTTTAGTTGGGAAAACCCGTTAGTGAAAAGTTGACAGAAGATGCTAACCCTGTAAGCGGTTACACTCCCTTCCGTTAAGCTTCTTGATCCGATGTGAGAGCACACGGATCGTGACTTAGATCGAAGGCTGGGAATTTGCCACGTGTAAAGTGATCAAGTGGAGATTACCCTCCAATTGCATGCTTTCGTTGTGAATTCAGGGATGCATAAGATGGTGACACGTGTCAAGAAGGTTGTAACCGTCTTGGTGGTGCACGATTGTATTTCTTCTAGAAGATTACTGCTGTAATCTGGTGTGGCACCTTATCGTGTGGAGACAGGTGAATAAATAAATCCCAAGTCTGGGTAAATAATATCCAAGTCTGGATATAAAGGTGGGAGTGTTTATCCTAGGATTTTCATCCTTTATTTATGGGAGAAAGCGCAAAGGTTTATGTTTTCCTTTGGGCGTGCAAGTGTTAACAGTTTGACTGTTCTATAAATCTCTTTTGTGAGACCAGTGCGCGGCCGCGCAACGTACAAGGTTGATCAGTAAGGTTTTGGTATGGTCCTCAGCGTTTTTTATGGGGTTTTTGGGACCTTACCCCTTCAAGTCCCCCCAGTCTAGTGTTGTACTTATGCAAGTAAGTGGAGCACTGGACTTTTGTGAGGGAAATGTTTTTTGTTACGAAAAATGAGGGGACACCTTCTGGAGGAAGATTCATTCTGATTTTTTGTAAAGGTTTTTGTAAAATTTTTGGCTATGGATGAGACTGGTACAGTAAACCTGAATGACAGTCTGTCATTGTCAGTTGTTTTTTACTGTACGTGTCCTATACGTGCGTGTGTAGGCACGTTTGTGTCAGTTACTGTTTTCTCTGCTGCCTGGAGAACTGTGTTTTTTGAAAAAGTTGCTGTGGCGGTTACCTATGCCATTTATTGCGATGAGTATGTATAACGATTGAGTAACTCCTCCTTATGTGTAATCATTACTTTGTTGAAAACTTCTCCTGTTCCGTTCTTTTGAGAAAAGGTTTATCAGTGCCTCCTCTTATGTCTACCGGAGAACACCAAGAGGATCTTGCTGAGGAAATGTCAACTGCTCTTCCACCGTTAAAGTGGTCCAGAGCGGCCTTTGATGGTTTGATTCAGAAACTTAAATTTCCGGAAAACTGGGGTGCTCTGTATCCTGAAGAGGGGCATACTGCAGCGGATGCTCCGGCTGGGTATATTACCCTTTTTTGGGATTTCTTTTGTGAAGGTAACTTTCGCTTGCCTGTTACTAAGTTTTTTCTTGAAATCCTTGAGTTTTACAACCTGCACATCTCCCAACTTCATCCTATCGGTATGTTTAGGGTTCGACATTTCGAATTTGTGTGTCGGACGATGTATGTTGAGCCAACCGTTTCCTGATTTAGGGTTTTTCATCAGATGCATTGTACCCAAGGGTTCTATTCGTTTGTTCAGAGGGCTTCTGCAAAGAAGATTCTACAGCAACCCCTAAAATCTTTTCACGACTGGAAACAAAAATTCTTTTTTATCAAGGCCGGAATAATTCCGGTGAGGATGGTTCTAAGGGGGAAAGAAGACGTTCCGATCGAAACGCTTCAGACCCCTGTTGATGAAAACTGGTATCAAGATTTGAAGGATGTGCCCAATATTGCTTTACCGGGGAAAGCTCTTGTTGGGGCTGGCATGAGTTTGAATTGGAAGATGGAGCGTGATGACAAACCGGTATACACCGAGGATGGTCGTGGTAAGATTGGGGTTTTCCCCGTTTCCATCTTTCTTTTTTTTTTTTGACTTGGTATTCTTTGCTTGCAGTTGTTTCTTTATATGTTGTTGCCTTCAAGAGGGAAGGCGGAAGGATGGGTACCATCAAGAAGAAACCTGACGAGGAACTTTGGTACCATCGCATTGTAGGAAATTTTGTTTGTCCGCGGGATGCGGATTTGTCTGCCCAATCAACTGTTGGTGCTGGTAAGCTATATCTGTTTTTGTTTTCCTTTTTGCGCTTTGTGGGTAAATTTTTGTGTGTGCCTTTGTAGGTGAGTTGTTGAATTTGGGCATAGGCCCTGAAAGGAAGAAACACGCGGTATCTTCTACTTCTGCGCCGAAGAAAGGTGACGCTGATTAAGCTCATATTTTGAAGACAAAAAATGTTGGAGAGAAGAAAGGTATGCGCCGTTCCTCTGACTCCAGGTGTGATTATGTGGTGGTTTCTGATTCTTTGGAGGGTCTTACCCCTGCAGTAACTGTGCGAGAGCCGAAACCTGAACCGAGGGATTCTGCTGAGATTCCCCCATCCAACCCAAGTGATCCTATCGATTTGGATTCTAGTCCCGAACACTTGGTGCACGGGAAAGCTGGTAAAAGGAAACAAGCTGATACTGATACGGAGAGTTAACCTCCTAAGAAAGTTCAGAGGAAGAAAATTACCAGAAAAGGGAATCTTGACTCTTTTATTTCAGAATCTGTTGGTAAGTGTTGTCCTTTCATGTTTCCTTTATGTACGTTAAATCTTTTAAAGATTTTTGTTGCTTTTTCAGAGGTTCCTGTTTCCACAGAACTGCAATCTGTGGTAAATGAAGAGCTTCCATCCACCCCTCCGCGTGCTCCTGGGGTTGACCAGTTAGAGCCTACAGGGGTTGCGGACGGTGGTGCGGAAAATATTGTTGAGGATAGGGAGCCTGTTGATACTGCTAAAGAGGCTGAAAAAGTTGTTGATCCAGGTGTGGCGGATGATGCTGGTAAGCCACATACCCCTGAAACTGTTGCTGAAGATCCGGGGAAAGAAACGTCTGCTGAAAAAACTTCGACTTCTTCCCTTAAACCTTCTGATGCTATGCCTGAGCGTGTTGAGAAGGTGACGATTGAAGGGCAAAGCTCGTCTGCTGGTGTTGGTAAACAGTCTCCAATCCGTCCGGAAGAAACTCTAGGAGATTATTACTACCGGACTTATGCGGAGAAAGATGCCTTTGATCCTCACACCCCTGTTTGGAATTTAAAGAAAGGTGACACCTTCTCGAATTGGCGCGGGTACCAAGACTGGATGCAGGGGATACTTCCGCCTGGAGAAGTCAAGTTTCAAGAAAGTCGGTCTTATGAACAAACCTACCAATCTTATTTTGAAGAGACTGCTTCTCACGTCTCTACCACTCATCGCATAGTGCGTGAGTGGTACAGTATGCATAAGGACCGGGAATCTTTTATGCCGTCTCAAAAGAAATTCGCCAAAGATGAGAAACGCTTGGCTCAGCTGAAGGCTAAATTGGAAGCTGATCAGGCCAAGTTTGAAGCTGAGTGCAAGACTGAGGAATGGTCCGTAGCTGGTTGGAAGAGAAAGGCAGAAGCTGAAGCTGCTCTCCTTTCTGAGGAACGCAAAAACTGGAGAAGAATTTGCGAAAAAGATAATGCTGAGAAATCAAACCTTCGTGACATCATTAATAACCTTAAAGCTGAGGTTGGAAAATTGAAGGATCAGGATGCGGAGGTAGACAAGTTGAAGAAGGAGAAAGCTAATGTAGAAGCTGCGCTAGCGGAGGCGCGTTCTCATAGGGAGCGCAGTGAGCAACGAGAGGTACAAGCTTTAGCCACTCTTGCCCTTAGAGATAAAGAGTTAGAAGAACTTACTGTTTTGGTTGCTGATCAGGAACAACTTAGAAAGGATCTGGAGCTTGCGTATTCCGAGAATACTGAAACCTCCCACCGCTTGTCTGAAGCTAAAGAGAAGTTGGAGAATTCAGAAACGGCGCGGGCTACAACGGAAAGCGAGCTTGAACCTTTGAAGGATGATATGGCTTGGTTAAAAGATCGCGGTATTGCCTGTGTAAGTTTCTTTTCTCCTTTTTGTTGTAAAACTGTTAACGCGCTTTTTGTTTATTCATCTTTTCTCTCTTCTTTTTTTTCTTTTATAGGTTGCTGAATCTGTGTTGAACTCTGAAGAGTTAGATAAAACCGTTGCTCGTTTAGTGGTTGCTGCACGAAGAGATGGGTATGCGCAAGGATATGCTGAATGTTCCCATCATGTGAACAGTGCTTTAAAGGTTGACTGGGACAATAGTAAGTCTGCAACCTTTGGCGTGGATACTGGTGCCGCGCTTGCTGCCTTGAAGACAGAGTTCAACAACTTGCAACTGCCGGTTATGGATTTAAATGTTGCTCTGCAATCTGATGATCACGTAGCGCAACTAAGGGAAATCTTTCCGGATGAGGGTGAAGGTTTGTCATAGGTTGAAAAATGTTTTGAACAATTTTCTTGTAATATTTGGGATGTAAATCCCTATTTCTGCTGGTGCGCTGCTGCGCAAGTAACCTAAACACTGCCGTGTTTGAAAGTTTTATTATTTTTTTTGTTTAGGGCGTATCTGTACGCTAAGAATAGGATGACGTTTCTATTTGTTTGTTTACAATATCTTGCATGAGTACGATTGCTTTTGTTGGGTAAGGCGAATGAAGTTGGTATAAAGCTTATGTTTGAACTTGTGGTCGTTTGTGATGTTATCACTGACCGTTCATGAAGCTTGTTTTAGAACTACCATAATGTTTTTGCGCTTACTAAAAGAAATTGCATGCACTTTGTAAACATAGAAATAATAGAAACTTTGCAATTTTATTTACGGATAGAGCGCAGAGGCTTTTACAAAGTTTTGCTTAAAATAATTATGTGAAACTTAACTTACTCTCTAACATTTCCGCTTTGCTTGATGAATCATGTCTTTCCGCAGGAAACTTATAGAGTTGTTTTTTAGGTTTTCGCCCGTTTGCTTGGGCCTTCTTCACCCCGGGTTATCTGCTTAATCTCTTTGCACACATTTTGGAGTAAATGTGTGAGTTCGCCGCTCTTGAGGGCTTTCTCTATTTCTGTTCGTAGAGAGATGCAGTTGTTAGTGGTATGCCCGTTATCTTTGTGATATTCACAGTATTGTGCCGGGTCTTGTCCACGCTTGCTTTTCATTGGGATCGGGGGTTTGAATTGATAGTCTTCAGTACTTAAGACCTCCGTCGGGGTTTTTGTTAGGGGAGTCCATTGCCTCTCCCTATTTTCATGTTTGTTCTCCCTCTGCGCGGTGAGTTTGTTGATTGTTGTGCGGGCATCTTCAGACGAACGACTTCCTGGTCCAGACTCACGCCATGATTTCTTTGACCTTCTTTCGCTGGTTGAGCTTAAGTCCGCAGGCCTATTGTGTGGTGGTGGTGGCCTGTTTGTAGTAAGATTCTTCTCAGTTTGCGCGTAAACCTTGGCTGCCGCCATTATCTTCTCCCAGCTTTTTGGAAGGCCTTCTGTTCCAGATAAGACCTTAATCATGTCGTCACATCTAACCGCATACTTGAATTGTGCGCGGATTAGTTGCTCATGAACTCCGCCAATCTCCAATACCTCTTTATTGTATCTGGTGATGAAATCCTCCAAACTCTCGTCATCAGGGTCTGTCAGCCCATTAAATTTTCCCACGTTGGATGGTAATTTGGCTTTCTCAAGTGGAGCCAAAGCTATTTCCATGATGAACTTTGAATTTTCCGCTGCTTCCGCAGGGCGGTAAATCAAATCATAGTTGTGTTCTGTCTCAGAGTTATAAACCGGTCGAGGCCTGCATTTATTATAATTTGGCTGCAATCGATTGAACACACTGGTATTTGCACTTAAACGATATGTTGGATCAGACTCGTCAGTGTGGGTGTCTCGTTGGGAACCTAACCTGTCATGGACCGATCGTATTCGGTGAGGATGTGATCTACCATGACTTTCTCTCTGATGGCTTTCTGTCTGAGTGTATTCATGTTGTGATGTGGATCTGGCGTAAACTTCTGTACCCCCGTAAGTTGAATTTTCCCGTTGGGAAGCGTTTGCCCGAGATCCTGGTCATCGTGACTGAGTTAAGGGAGCAGTCTGAGCACACAGCTGTGTGTATACTACGTTTAGTGCCCCTTGAGACCTGACGTACCAGGATATTGGAGTTTCTCCTGGTGGCAAAATTGATTGAGCAGGGTTTGCTGGTAACATTTCTGGAGGATCGTTTGCTCGGTTGGATTGAACCTCATTGTCATCCGAGGCATCCTCTGGAATTCCTTCTATTTAAACATTGTTCTCGATGTTCGGTCGAAGACCGGTTTGTCGATGAGATGATGAATTTTCTGCCATAACAGAGGATGAAAAGAACTGAATCGGAACGAGATGAAAACTGAAAAAACAGAGGAATCGGTGGGCGCCAATGAAGAAACACTAGATAAACGGTCGGAACCGAGATATCTAGGGGGTTTGAATCCGCATAAAAGGTTGGTTTCCACTCGATTGATTCAGATCCGATTGATCTTCTTCTCCGACAGCTCTGCAAAAAAAAAGAGCACCGTTAGCCTCGCCAAGGGGAGAAAGGGGGTTCTCTCCTTGACCGGACTCCGGTGTGAGAATCAGTATTGGTAATGAATAAGAAGATGTATTTGTAAGTGTGTGTAACTTGGATTCATACCTGGGTTTTTTCTCATATTTATAGCCGGGAGTCATTTTAGGCGGGAAAACCCGTTAGTGAAAAGTTGACGGAAGATGCTAACCTCGTAAGCGGTTACACTCCCTTCCGTCAAGCTTCTTGATCCGATGTGAGAGCACACGGATCGTGACTTAGATCGAAGGCTGGGAATTTGCCATGTGTAAAGTGATCAAGTGGAGATTACCCTCCAATTGCATGCTTTTGTTGTGAATTCAGGGATGCATGAGATGGTGACACGTGTCCAGACGGTTGTAACCGTCTTGGTGGTGCACGACTGTATTTCTTCTAGAAGATTACTGCTGTAATCTCGTGTGGCACCTTATCGTGTGGAGACAGGTGAATAAAAAAATCCCAAGTCTGGGTAAATAATATCCAAGTCTGGATATAAAGGCGGGAGTGTTTATCCTAGGATTTTCATCCTTTGTTTATGGGAGAAAGCGCAAAGGTTTATGTTTTCCTTTGGGCGTGCAAGTGTTAACAGTTTGACTGTTCTTTAAATCTCTTTTGTGAGACCAGTGCGCGGCCGCGCAAGGTACAAGGTTGATCAGTAAGGTTTTGGTATGGTCCTCAGCGCTTTTTATGGGGTTTTTGGGACCTTACCCCTTCACATCTAATCCCATACCTGTTCCATACTCGCGAAATATTTTTTCATTCCCAATACCCGTCGGGTGTCGGGTATACTCGTCCGAAATGCTTTGGATTTCGGGTATACCCGTCCAGGTCGGGTATTTTTTCATCCCCATCAGGTGGGGGTCCACTACCGTACGGAGGTGTTCCACTACCGTGATTGTCACCAAACCAAAAATCGTTAGGATTTTCACCCGGATAATTACCCTGACAGTTACTGTAAACCCACTGATCCTAACTGGCATTAGACACAAAACTTAAATCGAACAGATCTGATTTAAATCAAACAACCCTAGATTGTTATCTTGATTCAATTCATATATCACCTGATTCAACTCGCTAGTCAAATCACCACCAAAACAATAATTGTCATTCGAAAACGACATTATTAACGTAAGACAAGTTGAATACTGAGAGAATATACAAGATATGAAAATAAAATAAATGAAAAATAAAGAAGATTATAGTCGTTTATATAGTAAGTTTTGATAGAATATTACTAAAGAAACACTAGATAAATGGTCGGAACCGAGATATCTAGGGGGTTTGAATCCGCATAAAAGGTTGGTTTCCACTCGATTGATTCAGATCCGATTGATCTTCTTCTCCGACAACTCTGCAAAAAAGAGCACCGTTAGCCTCGCCAAGGGGAGAAAGGGGGTTCTCTCCTTGACCCGACTCCGGTGTGAGAATCAGTATTGGTAATGAAGAAGAAGATGTATTTGTAAGTGTGTGTAACTTGGATTCATACCTAGGTTTTTTCTCATATTTATAGCCGGGAGTCATTTTAGGCGGGAAAACCCGTTAGTGAAAAGTTGACGGAAGATGCTAACCTCGTAAGCGGTTACACTCCCTTCCGTCAAGCTTCTTGATCCGATGTGAGAGCACACGGATCGTGACTTAGATCGAAGGCTGGGAATTTGCCACGTGTAAAGTGATCAAGTGGAGATTACCCCCCAATTGCATGCTTTCGTTGTGAATTCAGGGATGCATGAGATGGTGACACGTGTCCAGACGGTTGTAACCGTCTTGGTGGTGCACGACTGTATTTCTTCTAGAAGATTATTGCTGTAATCTGGTGTGGCACCTTATCGTGTGGAGACAGGTGAATAAATAAATCCCAAGTCTGGGTAAATAATATCCAAGTCTGGATATAAAGGCGGGAGTGTTTATCCTAGGATTTTCATCCTTTGTTTATGGGAGAAAGCGCAAAGATTTATGTTTTCCTTTGGGCGTGCAAGTGTTAACAGTTTAACTGTTCTTTAAATCTCTTTTGTGAGACCAGTGCGCGGCCGCGCGAGGTACAAGGTTGATCAGTAAGGTTTTGGTATGGTCCTCAGCGCTTTTTATGGGGTTTTTGGGACCTTACCCCTTCAAGTCCCCCCAGTCTAGTGTTGTACTTATGCAAGTAAGTGGAGCACTGGACTTTTATGAGGGAAATGCTTTTTGTTACGAAAAATGAGGGGACACCTTCGGGAGGAAGATTCATTCTGATTTTTTGTAAAGGTTTTTGTAAAATTTTTGGCTTTGGATGAGACTGGTACAGTAAACCTGAATGACAGTCTGTCATTGTCAGTTGTTTTTTACTGTACGTGTCCTATACGCGCGTGTATAGGCACGTTTGTGTCAGTTACTGTTTTCTCTGCTGCCTTGAGAACTGTGTTTTTCGAAAAAGTTGCTGTGGCAGTTACCTATGCCATTTATTGCGATGAGTATATATAACGATTGAGTAACTCCTCCTTTTGTGTAATCATTACTTTGTTGAAAACTTCTCCTGTTCCGTTCTTTTGAGAAAAGGTTTATCAGTGCCTCTTCTTATGTCTACCGGAGAACACCAAGAGGATCTTGCTGAGGAAATGTTAACTACTCTTCCACCGTTAAAGTGGTCCAGAGCGGCCTTTGATGATTTGATTCGGAATCTTAAATTTCCGGAAAACTGGGGTGCTCTGTATCCTGAAGAGGGGCAGACTGCAGCGGATGCTCCGGCTGGGTATATTACCCTTTTTTGGGATTTTTTTTGTGAAGGTAACTTTCGCTTGCCTGTTACTAAGTTTTTTCTTGAAATCCTTGAGGTTTACGACCTGCACATCTCCCAACTTCATCCTATCGGTATGGTTAGGGTTCGACATTTCGAATTTGTGTGTCGGACGATGTATGTTGAGCCAATCGTTTCCCGATTTAGGGTTTTTCATCAGATGCATTGTACCCAAGGGTTCTATTCGTTTGTTTAGAGGGCTTCTGCAAAGAAGATTCTACAGCAACCCCCAAAATCTTTTCACGACTGGAAACAAAAATTCTTTTTTATCAAGGCCGGAATAATTCCGGTGAGGATGGTTCTAAGGGGGAAAGAAGACGTTCCGATCGAGACGCTTCAGACCCCTGTTGATGAAAACTGGTATCAAGATTTGAAGGATGTGCCCAATATTGCTTTACCGGAGAAAGCTCTGGTTGGGGCTGGCATGAGTTTGAATTGGAAGATGGAGCGTTATGACAAACCGGTATACACCGAGGATGGTCGTGGTAAGATTGGGGTTTCCCCCGTTTCCATCTTTCTTCTTTTTTTTGACTTGGTATTCTTTGCTTGCAGTTGTTTCTTTATATGTTGTTGCCTTCAAGAGGGAAGGCGGAAGGATGGGTACCATCAAGAAGAAACCTGACGAGGAACTTTGGTACCATCGCATTGTAGGAAATTTTGTTTGTCCGCGGGATGCGGATTTGTCTGCCCAATCAACTGTTGGTGCTCGTAAGCTATATCTGTTTTTGTTTTCCTTTTTGCGCTTTGTGGGTAAATTTTTGTGTGTGCCTTTGTAGGTGAGTTGTTGAATTTTGGCATGGGCCCTGAAAGGAAGAAACGCGCGGTATCTTCTACTTCTGCGCCGAAGAAAGGTGACGCTGATTAAGCTCATATTTTGAAGACAAAAAATGTTGGAGAGAAGAAAGGTATGCGTCGTTCCTCTGACTCCAGGTGTGATTATGTGGTGGTTTCTGATTCTTTGGAGGGTCTTACCCCTGTAGTAACTGTGCGAGAGCCGAAACCTGAACCGAGGGATTCTGCTGATATTCCCCCATCCAACCCAAGTGATCCTATCGATTTGGATTCTAGTCCCGAACACTTGGTGCACAGGAAAGCTGGTAAAAGGAAACAAGTTGATACTGATACGGAGGGCCAACCTCCTAAGAAAGTTCAGAGGAAGAAAATTACCAGAAAAGGGAATCTTGACTCTTTTATTTCAGAATCTGTTGGTAAGTGTTGTCCTTTCATGTTTCCGTTATGTACGTTAAATCTTTTAAAGATTTTTGTTGCTTTTTCAGAGGTTCCTGTTTCCACAGAACTGTAATCTGTGGTAAATGAAGAGCTTCCATCCACCCCTCCGCGTGCTCCTGGGGTTGACCAGTTAGAGCCTACAGGGGTTGCGGACGGTGGTGCGGAGAATATTGTTGAGGCTAGGGAGCCTGTTGATACTGCTAAAGAGGCTGAAAAAGTTGTTAATCCAGGTGTGGCGGATGATGCTGGTAAGCCACATACCCCTGAAACTGTTGCTGAAGATCCGGGGAAAGAAACGTCTGCTGAAAAAACTTCGACTTCTTCCCTTAAACCTTCTAATGCTATGCCTGAGCGTGTTGAGAAGGTGACGATTAAGGGGCAAAGCTCGTCTGCTGGTGTTGGTAAATAGTCTCCAATCCGTCCGGAAGAAACTCTGGGAGATTATTACTACCGGACTTATGCGGAGAAAGATGCCTTTGATCCTCACACCCCTGTTTGGAATTTAAAGAAAGGTGACACCTTCTCGAATTGGCGCGAGTACCAAGACTGGATGCAGGGGATACTTCCGCCTGGAGAAGTCAAGTTTCAAGAAAGTCGGTCTTATGAACAAACCTACCAATCTTATTTTGAAGAGACTGCTTCTCACGTCTCTACCACTCATCGCATAGTGCGTGAGTGGTACAGTATGCATAAGGACCAGGAATCTTTTATGGCGTCTCAAAAGAAATTCGCCAAAGATGAGAAACGCTTGGCTCAGCTGAAGGCTAAATTGGAAGCTGATCAGGCCAAGTTTGAAGCTGAGTGCAAGACTGAGGAATGGTCCGTAGCTGGTTGGAAGAGAAAGGCAGAAGCTGAAGCTGCTCTCCTTTCTGAGGAACGCAAAAACTGGAGAAGAATTTGCGAAAAAGATAATGCTGAGAAATCAAACCTTCGTGACATCATTAATAACCTTAAAGCTGAGGTTGGAAAATTGAAGGATCAGGATGCGGAGGTAGACAAGTTGAAGAAGGAGAAAGCTAATGTAGAAGCTGCGCTAGCGGAGGCGCGTTCTCATAGGGAGCGCAGTGAGCAACGAGAGGTACAAGCTTTAGCCACTCTTGCCCTTAGAGATAAAGAGTTAGAAGAACTTACTGTTTTGGTTGCTGATCAGGAACAACTTAGAAAGGATCTGGAGCTTGCGTATTCCGAGAATACTGAAACCTCCCACCGCTTGTCTGAAGCTAAAGAGAAGTTGGAGAATTCAGAAACGGCGCGGGCTACGACGGAAAGCGAGCTTGAACCTTTGAAGGATGATATGGCTTGGTTAAAAGATCGCGGTATTGCCTGTGTAAGTTTCTTTTCTCCTTTTTGTTGTAAAACTGTTAACGCGCTTTTTGTTTATTCATCTTTTCTCTCTTCTTTTTTTTCTTTTATAGGTTGCTGAATCTGTGTTGAACTCTGAAGAGTTAGATAAAACCGTTGCTCGTTTAGTGGTTGCTGCGCGAAGAGATGGGTATGCGCAAGGATATGCTGAATGTTCCCATCATGTGAACAGTGCTTTAAAGGTTGACTGGGACAATAGTAAGTCTGCAACCTTTGGCGTGGATACTGGTGCCGCGCTTGCTGCCTTGAAGACAGAGTTCAACAACTTGCAACTGCCGGTTATGGATTTGATAAATGTTGCTCTGCAATCTGATGATCACGTAGCGCAACTAAGGGAAATCTTTCCGGATGAGGGTGAAGATTTGTCATAGGTTGAAAAATGTTTTGAACAATTTTCTTGTAATATTTGGGATGTAAATCCCTATTTCTGCTGGTGCGCTGCTGCGCAAGTAACCTAAACACTGCCGTGTTTAAAAGTTTTATTATTTTTTTTGTTTAGGGCGTATCTGTACGCTAAGAATAGGATGACGTTTCTATTTGTTTGTTTACAATATCTTGCATGAGTACGATTGCTTTTGTTGAGTAAGGCGAATGAAGTTGGTATAAAGCTTATGTTTGAACTTGTGGTCGTTTGTGATGTTATCACTGACCGTTCATGAAGCTTGTTTTAGAACTACCATAATGTTTTTGCGCTTACTAAAAGAAATTGCATGCACTTTGTAAACATAGAAATAATAGAAACTTTGCAATTTTATTTACGGATAGAGCGCAGAGGCTTTTACAAAGTTTTGCTTAAAATAATTATGTGAAACTTAACTTACTCTCTAACATTTCCGCTTTGCTTGATGAATCATGTCTTTCCGCAGGAAACTTATAGAGTTGTTTTTTAGGTTTTCGCCCGTTTGCTTGGGCCTTCTTCACCCCGGGTTATCTGCTTAATCTCTTTGCACACATTTTGGAGTAAATGTGTGAGTTCGCCGCTCTTGAGGGCTTTCTCTATTTCTGTGCGTAGAGAGATGCAGTTGTTAGCGGTATGCCCGTTATCTTTGTGATATTCACAGTATTGTGCCGCGTCTTGTCCACGCTTGCTTTTCATTGGGATCGGGGGTTTGAATTGATAGTCTTCAGTACTTAAGACCTCCGTCGGGGTTTTTGTTAGGGGAGTCCATTGCCTCTCCCTATTTTCATGTTTGTTCTCCCTCTGCGCGGTGAGTTTGTTGATTGTTGTGCGGGCATCTTCAGACGAACAACTTCCTGGTCCAGACTCACGCCATGATTTCTTTGACCTTCTTTCGCTGGTTGAGCTTAAGTCCGCAGGCCTATTGTGTGGTGGTGGTGGCCTGTTTGTAGTAAGATTCTTCTCAGTTTGCGCGTAAACCTTGGCTGCCGCCATTATCTTCTCCCAGCTTTTTGGAAGGCTTTCTGTTCCAGATAAGACCTTAATCATGTCGTCACATCTAACCGCATACTTGAATTGTGCGCGGATTAGTTGCTCATGAACTCCGCCAATCTCCAATACCTCTTTATTGTATCTGGTGATGAAATCCTCCAAACTCTCGTCATCAGGGTCTGTCAGCCCATTAAATTTTCCCACGTTGGATGGTAATTTGGCTTTCTCAAGTGGAGCCAAAGCTATTTCCATGATGAACTTTGAATTTTCCGCTGCTTCCGCAGGGCGGTAAATCAAATCATAGTTGTGTTCTGCCTCAGAGTTATAAACCGGTCGAGGCCTGCATTTATTATAATTTGGCTGCAATCGATTGAACACACTGGTATTTGCACTTAAACGATATGTTGGATCAGACTCGTCAGTGTGGGTGTCTCGTTGGGAACCTAACCTGTCATGGACCGATCGTATTCGGTGAGGATGTGATCTACCATGACTTTCTCTCTGATGGCTTTCTGTCTGAGTGTATTCATGTTGTGATGTGGATCTGGCGTAAACTTCTGTACCCCCGTAAGTTGAATTTTCCCGTTGGGAAGCGTTTGCCCGAGATCCTGGTCATCGTGACTGAGTTAAGGGAGCAGTCTGAGCACACAGCTGTGTGTATACTGCGTTTAGTGCCCCTTGAGACCTGACGTACCAGGATATTGGAGTTTCTCCTGGTGGCAAAATTGATTGAGCAGGGTTTGCTGGTAACATTTCTGGAGGATCGTTTGCTCGGTTGGATTGAACCTCATTGTCATCCGAGGCATCCTCTGGAATTCCTTCTATTTAAACATTGTTCTCGATGTTCGGTCGAAGACCGGTTTGTCGATGAGATGATGAATTTTCTGCCATAACAGAGGATGCAAAGAACTGAATCGGAACGAGATGAAAACTGAAAAAACAGAGGAATCGGTGGGCGCCAATGAAGAAACACTAGATAAACGGTCGGAACGGAGATATCTAGGGGGTTTGAATCCGCATAAAAGGTTGGTTTCCACTCGATTGATTCAGATCCGATTGATCTTCTTCTCCGACAGCTCTGCAAAAAAAAGAGCACCGTTAGCCTCGCCAAGGGGAGAAAGGGGGTTCTCTCCTTGACCCGACTCCGGTGTGAGAATCAGTATTGGTAATGAATAAGAAGATGTATTTGTAAGTGTGTGTAACTTGGATTCATACCTGGGTTTTTTCTCATATTTATAGCCGGGAGTCATTTTAGGCGGGAAAACCCGTTAGTGAAAAGTTGACGGAAGATGCTAACCTCGTAAGCGGTTACACTCCCTTCCGTCAAGCTTCTTGATCCGATGTGAGAGCACACGGATCGTGACTTAGATCAAAGGCTGGGAATTTGCCATGTGTAAAGTGATCAAGTGGAGATTACCCTCCAATTGCATGCTTTTGTTGTGAATTCAGGGATGCATGAGATGGTGACACGTGTCCAGACGGTTGTAACCGTCTTGGTGGTGCACGACTGTATTTCTTCTAGAAGATTACTGCTGTAATCTCGTGTGGCACCTTATCGTGTGGAGACAGGTGAATAAAAAATCCCAAGTCTGGGTAAATAATATCCAAGTCTGGATATAAAGGCGGGAGTGTTTATCCTAGGATTTTCATCCTTTGTTTATGGGAGAAAGCGCAAAGGTTTATGTTTTCCTTTTGGCGTGCAAGTGTTAACAGTTTGACTGTTCTTTAAATCTCTTTTGTGAGACCAGTGCGCGGCCGCGCAAGGTACAAGGTTGATCAGTAAGGTTTTGGTATGGTCCTCAGCGCTTTTTATGGGGTTTTTGGGACCTTACCCCTTCACATCTAATCCCATACCTGTTCCATACTCGCGAAATATTTTTTCATTCCCAATACCCGTCGGGTGTCGGGTATATTCGTCTGAAATGCTTTGGATTTCGGGTATACCCGTCTAGGTCGGGTATTTTTTCATCCCCATCAGGTGGGGGTCCACTACCATACGGAGGTGTTCCACTACCGTGATTGTCACCAAACCAAAAATCGTTAGGATTTTCACCCGGATAATTACCCTGACAGTTACTGTAAACCCACTGATCCTAACTGGCATTAGACACAAAACTTAAATCGAACAGATCTGATTTAAATCAAAGAACCCTAGATTGTTATCTTGATTCAATTCATATATCACCTGATTCAACTCGCTAGTCAAATCACCACCAAAACAATAATTGTCATCCGAAAACGACATTATTAACGTAAGACAAGTTGAATACTGAGAGAATATACAAGATATGAAAATAAAATAAATGAAAAATAAAGAAGATTATAGTCGTTTATATAGTAAGTTTTGATGGAATATTACTGAAGAAACACTAGATAAATGGTCGGAACCGAGATATCTAGGGGGTTTGAATCCGCATAAAAGGTTGGTTTCCACTCGATTGATTCAGATCCGATTGATCTTCTTCTCCGACAACTCTGCAAAAAAGAGCATCGTTAGCCTCGCCAAGGGGAGAAAGGGGGTTCTCTCCTTGACCCGACTCCGGTGTGAGTATCAGTATTGGTAATGAAGAAGAAGATGTATTTGTAAGTGTGTGTAACTTGGATTCATACCTGGGTTTTTTCTCATATTTATAGCCGGGAGTCATTTTAGGCGGGAAAACCCGTTAGTGAAAAGTTGACGGAAGATGCTAACCCCGTAAGTGGTTACACTCCCTTCCGTCAAGCTTCTTGATCCGATGTGAGAGCACACGGATCGTGAGTTAGATCGAAGGCTGGGAATTTGCCACGTGTAAAGTGATCAAGTGGAGATTACCCTCCAATTGCATGCTTTCGTTGTGAATTCAGGGATGCATGAGATGGTGACACGTGTCCAGACGGTTGTAACCGTCTTGGTGGTGCACGACTGTATTTCTTCTAGAAGATTACTGTTGTAATCTGGTGTGGCACCTTATCGTGTGGAGACAGGTGAATAAATAAATCCCAAGTCTGGGTAAATAATATCCAAGTCTGGTTATAAAGGCGGGAGTGTTTATCCTAGGATTTTCATCCTTTGTTTATGGGAGAAAGCGCAAAGGTTTATGTTTTCCTTTGGGCGTGCAAGTGTTAACAGTTTGACTGTTCTTTAAATCTCTTTTGTGAGACCAGTGCGCGGTCGCGCAAGGTACAAGGTTGATCAGTAAGGTTTTGGTATGGTCCTCAGCGCTTTTTTTGAGGTTTTTGGGACCTTACCCCTTCAATTACGTTTTGTCAAATAATTAACACACGAATCAAGGAATATTATGTCTAGTCTAATAATTATGCGCATTACGAGGAATATTATATTGAATAAAATAACTGACACGCGAATCGAGTAATCTTACATCGAGTCACACACGAATCAAGGAATCTTACGTCGAATCAACAACTAAAAAAATTCAAACCGACATATATGACCCGTATAACATTTTATGGGTCGTATAAGAGGGGGGGAGGGTATAATGCTTATATGAGGCTTACAAATTCGTGTTTTGACACCCTTATAAGGGTCGTATAGGGTTATGTGACCCATATAGAGGGTGTCAAAACAGGATGTTAGAGTAGAGTGTGTGTTTATTAACTCCCTTTTAAAAGTAAAACTATAAATAGTAAAATAACAAATTATTAATTTACTTTCCCTATTAAATTTACTAACATCTTTACCAATGGAATGGTGGCCAATTGACAAAGGTAAACTTTT
Source organism: Helianthus annuus (assembly GCF_002127325.2). Lineage (NCBI taxonomy): Eukaryota > Viridiplantae > Streptophyta > Magnoliopsida > Asterales > Asteraceae > Helianthus > Helianthus annuus. The sequence goes on from NC_035443.2 coordinate 166,721,738, forward strand.
ATAAACACATAGGTTTGGAGTTTAGAGATTTTGGATTCAAGTCTCTTATGAGATGATTAAAGAGATTCGTTATTAACTAATTTCTTTGTCTTCTCTTCTCTATGTATAATTGTTAGTTTTCCTCGACTATTTTGACACACTTAACTTTTCCGCATATGTTTGTTAAAAGTGTTAAAAATATTATACAATAACATGCACTTATGTATGCAATAAAATATTAATTCTAAATTGAGCGTTAATTTTTGATAATCCTAATATTATGAAAAAGAATAAGATAATGAACTTTATTTAGAAAAAACTAGTTCATGCACATGTGTTGCGTACATCCAAAACAAACAAATAGGACATTCAAATGCCATTGTAATCTAGTGTGTTTTAGCCATCACACTGCACATGTGCACATTAATGCGCCTTGAAGTATCATTCATAAATATTTGATTCAAAATCTGTAATGTGCATACAAGGTGAAAAAATAAACTAGTAAATATATACATGGGTAAGTACATGTGTGTAAGAAAATAAGCTCAATAAAAACATGTGTATGAAACATAAGACACTAATATGGACATTGATGAAACAATGGTTAATCGGGCAGGGTTAACACACTGGTCTCGTCAAGAAGGGTTAATCCCTTCCTCTCGAGGATCGCTGGCTGGATCACCGGTGGTTGATCTCCTGCACAAGGAAACAAGCCGTGACTCGTAACAAGGAGGATGGGGTGGGGGTGCTCCTTGTTACCACTCTCCGGCGTGAGAATCAGTAGTTTGCTTGGGAAGCAAAGTAAGATAGTAGTAGTAGTGAGAGAGTTGTGAAGAGATACCTCAAACCTGGTTTGGGGTCGGTATTTATAGCCGAGGAGTGAAGGAGGAGGATGATGGATGGACTGACGACGTGCTGCACCTTTGCAGGTGTGTCAGGCTTGTCGGTTGTGGAGGTTTCGCCACGTCAGTCCATTGCTTACGTAGCTCTGACAGGTAACTGCCATTGGTGCCACTTGCACTGTGGTGTCAGTCCCACTTGTTGAGTGCATAGGATGCGGTGCAAGCCGCATCGCTGCATGCGGTAACGTCTGAGGTTACCGCGTCTCCTACTTGTGACCAAGAAATACGCGAGATGCGGTGCTGGCCGCATCGTCGTCCGCGGAGACTACTTGCCTGCATCCCTTGTCATGACGAAAATGCCCATATGGTGCGGTGCCAGCCGCACCGTTATGTTCATCTTCTTCTATGCCTAAGGTAAGGCTTTCTTGTATTGATAGAAGTGTTCACTGGACGCGGTGCGAGGCCGCATCGCTGTGAATACTTCCGTTTTCATACACCAGATGTGATGCTATGTCGCATCACTCTACCGTTCTCATGTTCCATGTAAGTCCTCCTTCGTTACTAGATAAATTGGATTCAACCCTTGTGCCGACGCGTTCTCGCATGGGCACAAGTAGGTTGTTAGCTGGTGCGGGTTTTGATAAGGGTAATGGTCACTCGCGGTCGATGCTGAAGCGAGATCTGGGACCATACCCCTTCAGACATCGACTACAAACTAATCTATTTCGGTATTAAATTTAACTATAAATATTATATATCCATAATATGTTGTGCATTTAAAAAAAACTACATACATGTAAAAGCACCTCAAATAAAGGTGTATGTGTACTAGGGCTATTCAAAAAGCCCGTTGCTCAAGGCTCGCTCGAAGTTCGCTCGAAAAAAGTTCAAAAAAAGCTCGGTTTGAAGTCAGCTAGGTTTTAAACGATCTGGCTCGGCTTGGTTCAGTTTATAAACGAGTCGAGCCCGAGCCAAGGTAGGTTCGATTCGTGGCTCGCTCGATAGTTGGCTCGTTAGCTCGCTCGTTTAGCTTAAATTAAACCCCAAATTATATATGTTTGTGTATTTTAATATATTTAAGAAATGTGTAATTAGTAACATGGTTATTTTTTTATCGAAAGAAATAGATTGTTAAGCTATAGTCTTAATTAGTAATATTGATTTAAAAAAATATATATATTAGGGTAAGTAACATAGAATCTTTTCTTATTCGTTTTATTTATAGTTTGCACAAAATTACTATTCTATTAGCCTAAATGATGTTCTATTTATTGTTTTTTGGTTTTATGTATATCATTATGTGTAAAAAATATAAATATATAATTTTTTTAAACAAACGAGCCGGCTCGACGAGCCACGAGCTGGCTCGAGCTTTTGACGAGTCGAGCCCGAGCCCAACTTTCCAGCTCGTTAAAAAAAATGAGCTGGCTCGGCTCGATTCGATTTTTAAACGAGCCGAGCCTGAGTCCACACTGGTTCAGTTCGACTCGGCTCGTTTACAGCCCTAATGTGTACGTCTTGAATGAGTTGGAGCCTATGTAGAGAAGAGATGGAGGAGACATCCTTCCATACATCCTTGGACAAAAAAAATGTCATTTGTATTGGGAATGAATTAATAGCAAACTCAAAAACCATTAAAATGAATCATACATTAAATTTCAAAGCTTATAATTACCCCAAAAGTCAACATGTAAATTCATCCACTAGTTAAAATAAATGTATCTTAAGAATTCAATTTATTAGTTTTTATACGAAGAAGTGGTTTGTAATTGATGCTGTAAGATTAAATATGTTACGTATTAATATTTAATCTGTAGCCATCATAATCATTTACATTATAGAGATCAAAATATATTAGAACCTATTAAATAATTAGTTGGTAATTGTTGATAGATCATATTACCCTTATTAACTAATTAGGTTTTCTCCTGGGTGCTTATATAAGGAGAATTATGTGGAGGTTAAGGGGTTACTCAGTTACACAATTCACACACCCCATTAGCCATAACATCATCACGTTGACCTCCTCTCCTAACCGATATCCCTTTTCGGTTTCTAAGTCCCCATCATCAGTTAGCATCCTAAGGATGAACCAGATCACCCTGACAAAGATGTCGAACTCCATGTCGTCTTCTCTCACTGGATTCTCCACTGCACTATTGGCCATAACAGGTATGTTTACTGTTTTCCTTCATGAACAAACAGAACTGAACCAACATGTGGTATCAGAGCATATGTTGATTAGTCAGTTCTGTTTTCGTATCCATAATTCTGGGATTGAAACTTGGAAAACGGATTTTTTTGTACCTTTAAAACTATCACAGCCGTTTTTCGGGTCATGAAGATGGACTCGAAATCATTGGTTTTCGGAAAAGATTAATCATATGTTCAATCGATTTTAACTGGTTTATGTTTTACAACCGAAATCTGTTTAGAAGTCTTAAAAGTTTCAGGTTTCGGGTTCCAGAATTTTATTTTTTTATGATTAGGGTTCATCATGTTCATGAGAAAATTCGAAAATTCTATTATGTTTTGGAATGATTTAGGATTAATGGGTGTTTTTTCCATGTTTGATCTAAATTTATCTTTTAATTTTATACGAAACTGTTATTAGATAAACAGTTACCATATTTTTCGAAACATGTTGATAAAATTAGATCATTTTAAAACAGGAAATAATATCTCATAATCCCTTAGATTTCGAATTTTCAGTTATGTTATCACAATAAACAGCTGTAACAGGAAGTTTCGAGATCATCAGATTGCGACTAGAGACCATCAGTCTCGACTCGAGACCATAAGGTCTCGACTCGAGACCATAAGGTCTCGACTCGAGACCATAAGGTCTCGACTCGAGACCATAAGGTCTCGACTCGAAATCATAAGGGAGCAAAAGGTCTACAACTCGAGACCATAACGTGATGACTCGAGACAAAGGTCTCGACTCGAGACCGTAACGTGATGGCTCGAGACAAAGGTCTCGACTCGAGACCATAACGTCATAACTCGAGACCGTGGTTGCGACTCGAGACCATAACGTCATAACTCGAGACCGTGGTTGCGACTCGAGACCATAACGTCATAACTCGAGACCGTGGTTGCGACTCGAAACCTCATTATTTTAGGCTGTTTAAATGTTAACTCGATCCGCGCTAACGGGTAGTTTGCTATTAAATAATTGGTTTTGTAAATATTTAGTTAAATAATCAGAATCAGATAATGTAATGTTTTGCAAAACCAAAATAGCTTAACTTGAGTGAGCTTCTGATGTATCATTTCTGGCCAAAGCTGACTTGATACATCTACTTACCGTTCAAGTATTACGAAAGCTATGTTAAGTGTGCATCATAAGCATGAATGTTTTAATATCTGGCCAAAGCTGATTTAATTCTTTCATAGATGGCATACTTAACAAGTGCATAACTAAAGTGATTGTTTCAATTTCTGGCCAAAGCTGATTTGTTACAACCACTTTGCACATATGCTTAAATGATTACATTTCTGGCCAAAGCTGTTTTGTCTTCATTTAAGTAGAATTTTAACTAAGTCTATTATTTTGATGTTAGTAATAGACATTATCACAGCTTCATTATGTAAAATGGTCATTATTTTGCCTGCCTTAGTTTAACGTGCCCTTAGATCACATTAGGACTTCTTCCTTAGTATCATAATTTTTTGCTCATCTTATTTCCACTATCAGCGCCCAATCAGGGAATTCCATCTTTGACTGGTGATAACTTTGCTGCATAGTTGTGTTCTGCCTCAGAGTTATAAACCGGTCGAGGCCTGCATTTATTATAATTTGGCTGCAATCGATTGAACACACTGGTATTTGCACTTAAACGATATGTTGGATCAGACTCGTCAGTGTGGGTGTCTCGTTGGGAACCTAACCTGTCATGGACCGATCGTATTCGGTGAGGATGTGATCTACCATGACTTTCTCTCTGATGGCTTTCTGTCTGAGTGTATTCATGTTGTGATGTGGATCTGGCGTAAACTTCTGTACCCCCGTAAGTTGAATTTTCCCGTTGGGAAGCGTTTGCCCGAGATCCTGGTCATCGTGACTGAGTTAAGGGAGCAGTCTGAGCACACAGCTGTGTGTATACTGCGTTTAGTGCCCCTTGAGACCTGACGTACCAGGATGTTGGAGTTTCTCCTGGTGGCAAAATTGATTGAGCAGGGTTTGCTGGTAACATTTCTGGAGGATCGTTTGCTCGGTTGGATTGAACCTCATTGTCATCCGAGGCATCCTCTGGAATTCCTTCTATTTAAACATTGTTCTCGATGTTCGGTCGAAGACCGGTTTGTCGATGAGATGATGAATTTTCTGCCATAACAGAGGATGAAAAGAACTGAATCGGAACGAGATGAAAACTGAAAAAACAGAGGAATCGGTGGGCGCCAATGAAGAAACACTAGATAAACGGTCGGAACCGAGATATCTAGGGGGTTTGAATCCGCATAAAAGGTTGGTTTCCACTCGATTGATTCAGATCCGATTGATCTTCTTCTCCGACAGCTCTGCAAAAAAAAAAGAGCACTGTTAGCCTCGCCAAGGGGAGAAAGGGGGTTCTCTCCTTGACCCGACTCCGGTGTGAGAATCAGTATTGGTAACGAATAAGAAGATGTATTTGTAAGTGTGTGTAACTTGGATTCATACCTGGGTTTTTTCTCATATTTATAGCCGGGAGTCATTTTAGGCGGGAAAACCCGTTAGTGAAAAGTTGACGGAAGATGCTAACCTCGTAAGCGGTTACACTCCCTTCCGTCAAGCTTCTTGATCCGATGTGAGAGCACACGGATCGTGACTTAGATCGAAGGCTGAGAATTTGCCATGTGTAAAGTGATCAAGTGGAGATTACCCTCCAATTGCATGCTTTTGTTGTGAATTCAGGGATGCATGAGATGGTGACACGTGTCCAGACGGTTGTAACCGTCTTGGTGGTGCACGACTGTATTTCTTCTAGAAGATTACTGCTGTAATCTCGTGTGGCACCTTATCGTGTGGAGACAGGTGAATAAAAAAATCCCAAGTCTGGGTAAATAATATCCAAGTCTGGATATAAAGGCGGGAGTGTTTATCCTAGGATTTTCATCCTTTGTTTATGGGAGAAAGCGCAAAGGTTTATGTTTTCCTTTGGGCGTGCAAGTGTTAACAGTTTGACTGTTCTTTAAATCTCTTTTGTGAGACCAGTGCGCGGCCGCGCAAGGTACAAGGTTGATCAGTAAGGTTTTGGTATGGTCCTCAGCGCTTTTTATGGGGTTTTTGGGACCTTACCCCTTCACATCTAATCCCATACCTGTTCCATACTCGCGAAATATTTTTTCATTCCCAATACCCGTCGGGTGTCGGGTATACTCGTCCGAAATGCTTTGGATTTCGGGTATACCCGTCCAGGTCGGGTATTTTTTCATCCCCATCAGGTGGGGGTCCACTACCGTACGGAGGTGTTCCACTACCGTGATTGTCACCAAACCAAAAATCGTTAGGATTTTCACCCGGATAATTACCCTGACAGTTACTGTAAACCCACTGATCCTAACTGGCATTAGACACAAAACTTAAATCGAACAGATCTGATTTAAATCAAACAACCCTAGATTGTTATCTTGATTCAATTCATATATCACCTGATTCAACTCGCTAGTCAAATCACCACCAAAACTATAATTGTCATTCGAAAACGACATTATTAACGTAAGACAAGTTGAATACTGAGAGAATATACAAGATATGAAAATAAAATAAATGAAAAATAAAGAAGATTATAGTCGTTTATATAGTAAGTTTTGATAGAATATTACTAAAGAAACACTAGATAAATGGTCGGAACCGAGATATCTAGGGGGTTTGAATCCGCATAAAAGGTTGGTTTCCACTCGATTGATTCAGATCCGATTGATCTTCTTCTCCGACAACTCTGCAAAAAAGAGCACCGTTAGCATCGCCAAGGGGAGAAAGGGGGTTCTCTCCTTGACCCGACTCCGGTGTGAGAATCAGTATTGGTAATGAAGAAGAAGATGTATTTGTAAGTGTGTGTAACTTGGATTCATACCTAGGTTTTTTCTCATATTTATAGCCGGGAGTCATTTTAGGCGGGAAAACCCGTTAGTGAAAAGTTGACGGAAGATGCTAACCTCGTAAGCGGTTACACTCCCTTCCGTCAAGCTTCTTGATCCGATGTGAGAGCACACGGATCGTGACTTAGATCGAAGGCTGGGAATTTGCCACGTGTAAAGTGATCAAGTGGAGATTACCCCCCAATTGCATGCTTTCGTTGTGAATTCAGGGATGCATGAGATGGTGACACGTGTCCAGACGGTTGTAACCGTCTTGGTGGTGCACGACTGTATTTCTTCTAGAAGATTATTGCTGTAATCTGGTGTGGCACCTTATCGTGTGGAGACAGGTGAATAAATAAATCCCAAGTCTGGGTAAATAATATCCAAGTCTGGATATAAAGGCGGGAGTGTTTATCCTAGGATTTTCATCCTTTGTTTATGGGAGAAAGCGCAAAGATTTATGTTTTCCTTTGGGCGTGCAAGTGTTAACAGTTTAACTGTTCTTTAAATCTCTTTTGTGAGACCAGTGCGCGGCCGCGCGAGGTACAAGGTTGATCAGTAAGGTTTTGGTATGGTCCTCAGCGCTTTTTATGGGGTTTTTGGGACCTTACCCCTTCAAGTCCCCCCAGTCTAGTGTTGTACTTATGCAAGTAAGTGGAGCACTGGACTTTTATGAGGGAAATGCTTTTTGTTACGAAAAATGAGGGGACACCTTCGGGAGGAAGATTCATTCTGATTTTTTGTAAAGGTTTTTGTAAAATTTTTGGCTTTGGATGAGACTGGTACAGTAAACCTGAATGACAGTCTGTCATTGTCAGTTGTTTTTTACTGTACGTGTCCTATACGCGCGTGTATAGGCACGTTTGTGTCAGTTACTGTTTTCTCTGCTGCCTTGAGAACTGTGTTTTTCGAAAAAGTTGCTGTGGCAGTTACCTATGCCATTTATTGCGATGAGTATATATAACGATTGAGTAACTCCTCCTTTTGTGTAATCATTACTTTGTTGAAAACTTCTCCTGTTCCGTTCTTTTGAGAAAAGGTTTATCAGTGCCTCTTCTTATGTCTACCGGAGAACACCAAGAGGATCTTGCTGAGGAAATGTTAACTACTCTTCCACCGTTAAAGTGGTCCAGAGCGGCCTTTGATGATTTGATTCGGAATCTTAAATTTCCGGAAAACTGGGGTGCTCTGTATCCTGAAGAGGGGCAGACTGCAGCGGATGCTCCGGCTGGGTATATTACCCTTTTTTGGGATTTTTTTTGTGAAGGTAACTTTCGCTTGCCTGTTACTAAGTTTTTTCTTGAAATCCTTGAGGTTTACGACCTGCACATCTCCCAACTTCATCCTATCGGTATGGTTAGGGTTCGACATTTCGAATTTGTGTGTCGGACGATGTATGTTGAGCCAATCGTTTCCCGATTTAGGGTTTTTCATCAGATGCATTGTACCCAAGGGTTCTATTCGTTTGTTTAGAGGGCTTCTGCAAAGAAGATTCTACAGCAACCCCCAAAATCTTTTCACGACTGGAAACAAAAATTCTTTTTTATCAAGGCCGGAATAATTCCGGTGAGGATGGTTCTAAGGGGGAAAGAAGACGTTCCGATCGAGACGCTTCAGACCCCTGTTGATGAAAACTGGTATCAAGATTTGAAGGATGTGCCCAATATTGCTTTACCGGAGAAAGCTCTTGTTGGGGCTGGCATGAGTTTGAATTGGAAGATGGAGCGTTATGACAAACCGGTATACACCGAGGATGGTCGTGGTAAGATTGGGGTTTCCCCCGTTTCCATCTTTCTTCTTTTTTTTGACTTGGTATTCTTTGCTTGCAGTTGTTTCTTTATATGTTGTTGCCTTCAAGAGGGAAGGCGGAAGGATGGGTACCATCAAGAAGAAACCTGACGAGGAACTTTGGTACCATCGCATTGTAGGAAATTTTGTTTGTCCGCGGGATGCGGATTTGTCTGCCCAATCAACTGTTGGTGCTCGTAAGCTATATCTGTTTTTGTTTTCCTTTTTGCGCTTTGTGGGTAAATTTTTGTGTGTGCCTTTGTAGGTGAGTTGTTGAATTTTGGCATGGGCCCTGAAAGGAAGAAACGCGCGGTATCTTCTACTTCTGCGCCGAAGAAAGGTGACGCTGATTAAGCTCATATTTTGAAGACAAAAAATGTTGGAGAGAAGAAAGGTATGCGTCGTTCCTCTGACTCCAGGTGTGATTATGTGGTGGTTTCTGATTCTTTGGAGGGTCTTACCCCTGTAGTAACTGTGCGAGAGCCGAAACCTGAACCGAGGGATTCTGCTGATATTCCCCCATCCAACCCAAGTGATCCTATCGATTTGGATTCTAGTCCCGAACACTTGGTGCACAGGAAAGCTGGTAAAAGGAAACAAGTTGATACTGATACGGAGGGCCAACCTCCTAAGAAAGTTCAGAGGAAGAAAATTACCAGAAAAGGGAATCTTGACTCTTTTATTTCAGAATCTGTTGGTAAGTGTTGTCCTTTCATGTTTCCGTTATGTACGTTAAATCTTTTAAAGATTTTTGTTACTTTTTCAGAGGTTCCTGTTTCCACATAACTGTAATCTGTGGTAAATGAAGAGCTTCCATCCACCCCTCCGCGTGCTCCTGGGGTTGACCAGTTAGAGCCTACAGGGGTTGCGGACGGTGGTGCGGAGAATATTGTTGAGGCTAGGGAGCCTGTTGATACTGCTAAAGAGGCTGAAAAAGTTGTTAATCCAGGTGTGGCGGATGATGCTGGTAAGCCACATACCCCTGAAACTGTTGCTGAAGATCCGGGGAAAAAAACGTCTGCTGAAAAAACTTCGACTTCTTCCCTTAAACCTTCTAATGCTATGCCTGAGCGTGTTGAGAAGGTGACGATTGAGGGGCAAAGCTCGTCTGCTGGTGTTGGTAAACAGTCTCCAATCCGTCCGGAAGAAACTCTGGGAGATTATTACTACCGGACTTATGCGGAGAAAGATGCCTTTGATCCTCACACCCCTGTTTGGAATTTAAAGAAAGGTGACACCTTCTCGAATTGGCGCGAGTACCAAGACTGGATGCAGGGGATACTTCCGCCTGGAGAAGTCAAGTTTCAAGAAAGTCGGTCTTATGAACAAACCTACCAATCTTATTTTGAAGAGACTGCTTCTCACGTCTCTACCACTCATCGCATAGTGCGTGAGTGGTACAGTATGCATAAGGACCAGGAATCTTTTATGGCGTCTCAAAAGAAATTCGCCAAAGATGAGAAACGCTTGGCTCAGCTGAAGGCTAAATTGGAAGCTGATCAGGCCAAGTTTGAAGCTGAGTGCAAGACTGAGGAATGGTCCGTAGCTGGTTGGAAGAGAAAGGCAGAAGCTGAAGCTGCTCTCCTTTCTGAGGAACGCAAAAACTGGAGAAGAATTTGCGAAAAAGATAATGCTGAGAAATCAAACCTTCGTGACATCATTAATAACCTTAAAGCTGAGGTTGGAAAATTGAAGGATCAGGATGCGGAGGTAGACAAGTTGAAGAAGGAGAAAGCTAATGTAGAAGCTGCGCTAGCGGAGGCGCGTTCTCATAGGGAGCGCAGTGAGCAACGAGAGGTACAAGCTTTAGCCACTCTTGCCCTTAGAGATAAAGAGTTAGAAGAACTTACTGTTTTGGTTGCTGATCAGGAACAACTTAGAAAGGATCTGGAGCTTGCGTATTCCGAGAATACTGAAACCTCCCACCGCTTGTCTGAAGCTAAAGAGAAGTTGGAGAATTCAGAAACGGCGCGGGCTACGACGGAAAGCGAGCTTGAACCTTTGAAGGATGATATGGCTTGGTTAAAAGATCGCGGTATTGCCTGTGTAAGTTTCGTTTCTCCTTTTTGTTGTAAAACTGTTAACGCGCTTTTTGTTTATTCATCTTTTCTCTCTTCTTTTTTTTCTTTTATAGGTTGCTGAATCTGTGTTGAACTCTGAAGAGTTAGATAAAACCGTTGCTCGTTTAGTGGTTGCTGCGCGAAGAGATGGGTATGCGCAAGGATATGCTGAATGTTCCCATCATGTGAACAGTGCTTTAAAGGTTGACTGGGACAATAGTAAGTCTGCAACCTTTGGCGTGGATACTGGTGCCGCGCTTGCTGCCTTGAAGACAGAGTTCAACAACTTGCAACTGCCGGTTATGGATTTGATAAATGTTGCTCTGCAATCTGATGATCACGTAGCGCAACTAAGGGAAATCTTTCCGGATGAGGGTGAAGATTTGTCATAGGTTGAAAAATGTTTTGAACAATTTTCTTGTAATATTTGGGATGTAAATCCCTATTTCTGCTGGTGCGCTGCTGCGCAAGTAACCTAAACACTGCCGTGTTTAAAAGTTTTATTATTTTTTTTGTTTAGGGCGTATCTGTACGCTAAGAATAGGATGACGTTTCTATTTGTTTGTTTACAATATCTTGCATGAGTACGATTGCTTTTGTTGAGTAAGGCGAATGAAGTTGGTATAAAGCTTATGTTTGAACTTGTGGTCGTTTGTGATGTTATCACTGACCGTTCATGAAGCTTGTTTTAGAACTACCATAATGTTTTTGCGCTTACTAAAAGAAATTGCATGCACTTTGTAAACATAGAAATAATAGAAACTTTGCAATTTTATTTACGGATAGAGCGCAGAGGCTTTTACAAAGTTTTGCTTAAAATAATTATGTGAAACTTAACTTACTCTCTAACATTTCCGCTTTGCTTGATGAATCATGTCTTTCCGCAGGAAACTTATAGAGTTGTTTTTTAGGTTTTCGCCCGTTTGCTTGGGCCTTCTTCACCCCGGGTTATCTGCTTAATCTCTTTGCACACATTTTGGAGTAAATGTGTGAGTTCGCCGCTCTTGAGGGCTTTCTCTATTTCTGTGCGTAGAGAGATGCAGTTGTTAGCGGTATGCCCGTTATCTTTGTGATATTCACAGTATTGTGCCGCGTCTTGTCCACGCTTGCTTTTCATTGGGATCGGGGGTTTGAATTGATAGTCTTCAGTACTTAAGACCTCCGTCGGGGTTTTTGTTAGGGGAGTCCATTGCCTCTCCCTATTTTCATGTTTGTTCTCCCTCTGCGCGGTGAGTTTGTTGATTGTTGTGCGGGCATCTTCAGACGAACAACTTCCTGGTCCAGACTCACGCCATGATTTCTTTGACCTTCTTTCGCTGGTTGAGCTTAAGTCCGCAGGCCTATTGTGTGGTGGCGGTGGCCTGTTTGTAGTAAGATTCTTCTCAGTTTGCGCGTAAACCTTGGCTGCCGCCATTATCTTCTCCCAGCTTTTTGGAAGGCTTTCTGTTCCAGATAAGACCTTAATCATGTCGTCACATCTAACCGCATACTTGAATTGTGCGCGGATTAGTTGCTCATGAACTCCGCCAATCTCCAATACCTCTTTATTGTATCTGGTGATGAAATCCTCCAAACTCTCGTCATCAGGGTCTGTCAGCCCATTAAATTTTCCCACGTTGGATGGTAATTTGGCTTTCTCAAGTGGAGCCAAAGCTATTTCCATGATGAACTTTGAATTTTCCGCTGCTTCCGCAGGGCGGTAAATCAAATCATAGTTGTGTTCTGCCTCAGAGTTATAAACCGGTCGAGGCCTGCATTTATTATAATTTGGCTGCAATCGATTGAACACACTGGTATTTGCACTTAAACGATATGTTGGATCAGACTCGTCAGTGTGGGTGTCTCGTTGGGAACCTAACCTGTCATGGACCGATCGTATTCGGTGAGGATGTGATCTACCATGACTTTCTCTCTGATGGCTTTCTGTCTGAGTGTATTCATGTTGTGATGTGGATCTGGCGTAAACTTCTGTACCCCCGTAAGTTGAATTTTCCCGTTGGGAAGCGTTTGCCCGAGATCCTGGTCATCGTGACTGAGTTAAGGGAGCAGTCTGAGCACACAGCTGTGTGTATACTGCGTTTAGTGCCCCTTGAGACCTGACGTACCAGGATATTGGAGTTTCTCCTGGTGGCAAAATTGATTGAGCAGGGTTTGCTGGTAACATTTCTGGAGGATCGTTTGCTCGGTTGGATTGAACCTCATTGTCATCCGAGGCATCCTCTGGAATTCCTACTATTTAAACATTGTTCTCGATGTTCGGTCGAAGACCGGTTTGTCGATGAGATGATGAATTTTCTGCCATAACAAAGGATGAAAAGAACTGAATCGGAACGAGATGAAAACTGAAAAAAACAGAGGAATCGGTGGGCGCCAATGAAGAAACACTAGATAAACGGTCGGAACCGAGATATCTAGGGGGTTTGAATCCGCATAAAAGGTTGGTTTCCACTCGATTGATTCAGATCCGATTGATCTTCTTCTCCGACAGCTCTGCAAAAAAAAGAGCACCGTTAGCCTCGCCAAGGGGAGAAAGGGGGTTCTCACCTTGACCCGACTCCGGTGTGAGAATCAGTATTGGTAATGAATAAGAAGATGTATTTGTAAGTGTGTGTAACTTGGATTCATACCTGGGTTTTTTCTCATATTTATAGCTGGGAGTCATTTTAGGCGGGAAAACCCGTTAGTGAAAAGTTGACGGAAGATGCTAACCTCGTAAGCGGTTACACTCCCTTCCGTCAAGCTTCTTGATCCGATGTGAGAGCACACGGATCGTGACTTAGATCGAAGGCTGGGAATTTGCCATGTGTAAAGTGATCAAGTGGAGATTACCCTCCAATTGCATGCTTTTGTTGTGAATTCAGGGATGCATGAGATGGTGACACGTGTCCAGACGGTTGTAACCGTCTTGGTGGTGCACGACTGTATTTCTTCTAGAAGATTACTGCTGTAATCTCGTGTGGCACCTTATCGTGTGGAGACAGGTGAATAAAAAAATCCCAAGTCTGGGTAAATAATATCCAAGTCTGGATATAAAGGCGGGAGTGTTTATCCTAGGATTTTCATCCTTTGTTTATGGGAGAAAGCGCAAAGGTTTATGTTTTCCTTTGGGCGTGCAAGTGTTAACAGTTTGACTGTTCTTTAAATCTCTTTTGTGAGACCAGTGCGCGGCCGCGCAAGGTACAAGGTTGATCAGTAAGGTTTTGGTATGGTCCTCAGCGCTTTTTATGGGGTTTTTGGGACCTTACCCCTTCACATCTAATCCCATACCTGTTCCATACTCGCGAAATATTTTTTCATTCCCAATACCCGTCGGGTGTCGGGTATATTCGTCTGAAATGCTTTGGATTTCGGGTATACCCGTCTAGGTCGGGTATTTTTTCATCCCCATCAGGTGGGGGTCCACTACCATACGGAGGTGTTCCACTACCGTGATTGTCACCAAACCAAAAATCGTTAGGATTTTCACCCGGATAATTACCCTGACAGTTACTGTAAACCCACTGATCCTAACTGGCATTAGACACAAAACTTAAATCGAACAGATCTGATTTAAATCAAAGAACCCTAGATTGTTATCTTGATTCAATTCATATATCACCTGATTCAACTCGCTAGTCAAATCACCACCAAAACAATAATTGTCATCCGAAAACGACATTATTAACGTAAGACAAGTTGAATACTGAGAGAATATACAAGATATGAAAATAAAATAAATGAAAAATAAAGAAGATTATAGTCGTTTATATAGTAAGTTTTGATGGAATATTACTGAAGAAACACTAGATAAATGGTCGGAACCGAGATATCTAGGGGGTTTGAATCCGCATAAAAGGTTGGTTTCCACTCGATTGATTCAGATCCGATTGATCTTCTTCTCCGACAACTCTGCAAAAAAGAGCACCGTTAGCCTCGCCAAGGGGAGAAAGGGGGTTCTCTCCTTGACCCGACTCCGGTGTGAGTATCAGTATTGGTAATGAAGAAGAAGATGTATTTGTAAGTGTGTGTAACTTGGATTCATACCTAGGTTTTTTCTCATATTTATAGCCGGGAGTCATTTTAGGCGGGAAAACCCGTTAGTGAAAAGTTGACGGAAGATGCTAACCCCGTAAGCGGTTACACTCCCTTCCGTCAAGCTTCTTGATCCGATGTGAGAGCACACGGATCGTGAGTTAGATCGAAGGCTGGGAATTTGCCACGTGTAAAGTGATCAAGTGGAGATTACCCTCCAATTGCATGCTTTCGTTGTGAATTCAGGGATGCATGAGATGGTGACACGTGTCCAGACGGTTGTAACCGTCTTGGTGGTGCACGACTGTATTTCTTCTAGAAGATTACTGTTGTAATCTGGTGTGGCACCTTATCGTGTGGAGACAGGTGAATAAATAAATCCCAAGTCTGGGTAAATAATATCCATGTCTGGTTATAAAGGCGGGAGTGTTTATCCTAGGATTTTCATCCTTTGTTTATGGGAGAAAGCGCAAAGGTTTATGTTTTCCTTTGGGCGTGCAAGTGTTAACAGTTTGACTGTTCTTTAAATCTCTTTTGTGAGACCAGTGCGCGGTCGCGCAAGGTACAAGGTTGATCAGTAAGGTTTTGATATGGTCCTCAGCGCTTTTTTTGAGGTTTTTGGGACCTTACCCCTTCAATTACGTTTTGTCAAATAATTAACACACGAATCAAGGAATATTATGTCTAGTCTAATAATTATGCGCATTACGAGGAATATTATATTGAATAAAATAACTGACACGCGAATCGAGTAATCTTACATCGAGTCACACACGAATCAAGGAATCTTACGTCGAATCAACAACTAAAAAAATTCAAACCGACATATATGACCCGTATAACATTTTATGGGTCGTATAAGAGGGGGGGAGGGTATAATGCTTATATGAGGCTTACAAATTCGTGTTTTGACACCCTTATAAGGGTCGTATAGGGTTATGTGACCCATATAGAGGGTGTCAAAACAGGATGTTAGAGTAGAGTGTGTGTTTATTAACTCCCTTTTAAAAGTAAAACTATAAATAGTAAAATAACAAATTATTAATTTACTTTCCCTATTAAATTTACTAACATCTTTACCAATGGAATGGTGGCCAATTGACAAAGGTAAACTTTTATAAACACATAGGTTTGGAGTTTAGAGATTTTGGATTCAAGTCTCTTATGAGATGATTAAAGAGATTCGTTATTAACTAATTTCTTTGTCTTCTCTTCTCTATGTATAATTGTTAGTTTTCCTCGACTATTTTGACACACTTAACTTTTCCGCATATGTTTGTTAAAAGTGTTAAAAATATTATACAATAACATGCACTTATGTATGCAATAAAATATTAATTCTAAATTGAGCGTTAATTTTTGATAATCCTAATATTATGAAAAAGAATAAGATAATGAAGTTTATTTAGAACCTACTATGCATACTATGCACTTGTACGAAATAAAAAAAAAAAAAAAAAAAAAAAAAAAAAAAAAAACATAAATTTATATATATACAAAAAGATGTATACAGTTTGGTCATATCCGATGTGGACGCTAGAGCATTTAGACTTTAGAGGGCGTTTCCTAGCATCAGAAACTCTTGAAATACATGTAAATCATGAGAGTATCACCTTCAAATATATGCATGTGCATATGCACCATGCACGAAAGAAAAACACATGAGCATTATACATTTAAAGCAAAAAAAGAAAAAAAAAAAAAAAGAAAAAAAAACTAGTTCATGCACATGTGTTGCGTACATCCAAAACAAACAAATAGGACATTCAAATGCCATTGTAATCTAGTGTGTTTTAGCCATCACACTGCACATGTGCACATTAATGCGCCTTGAAGTATCATTCATAAATATTTGATTCAAAATCTGTAATGTGCATACAAGGTGAAAAAATAAACTAGTAAATATATACATGGGTAAGTACATGTGTGTAAGAAAATAAGCTCAATAAAAACATGTGTATGAAACATAAGACACTAATATGGACATTGATGAAACAATGGTTAATCGGGCAGGGTTAACACACTGGTCTCGTCAAGAAGGGTTAATCCCTTCCTCTCGAGGATCGCTGGCTGGATCACCGGTGGTTGATCTCCTGCACAAGGAAACAAGCCGTGACTCGTAACAAGGAGGATGGGGTGGGGGTGCTCCTTGTTACCACTCTCCGGCGTGAGAATCAGTAGTTTGCTTGGGAAGCAAAGTAAGATAGTAGTAGTAGTGAGAGAGTTGTGAAGAGATACCTCAAACCTGGTTTGGGGTCGGTATTTATAGCCGAGGAGTGAAGGAGGAGGATGATGGATGGACTGACGACGTGCTGCACCTTTGCAGGTGTGTCAGGCTTGTCGGTTGTGGAGGTTTCGCCACGTCAGTCCATTGCTTACGTAGCTCTGACAGGTAACTGCCATTGGTGCCACTTGCACTGTGGTGTCAGTCCCACTTGTTGAGTGCATAGGATGCGGTGCAAGCCGCATCGCTGCATGCGGTAACGTCTGAGGTTACCGCGTCTCCTACTTGTGACCAAGAAATACGCGAGATGCGGTGCTGGCCGCATCGTCGTCCGCGGAGACTACTTGCCTGCATCCCTTGTCATGACGAAAATGCCCATATGGTGCGGTGCCAGCCGCACCGTTATGTTCATCTTCTTCTATGCCTAAGGTAAGGCTTTCTTGTATTGATAGAAGTGTTCACTGGACGCGGTGCGAGGCCGCATCGCTGTGAATACTTCCGTTTTCATACACCAGATGTGATGCTATGTCGCATCACTCTACCGTTCTCATGTTCCATGTAAGTCCTCCTTCGTTACTAGATAAATTGGATTCAACCCTTGTGCCGACGCGTTCTCGCATGGGCACAAGTAGGTTGTTAGCTGGTGCGGGTTTTGATAAGGGTAATGGTCACTCGCGGTCGATGCTGAAGCGAGATCTGGGACCATACCCCTTCAGACATCGACTACAAACTAATCTATTTCGGTATTAAATTTAACTATAAATATTATATATCCGTAATATGTTGTGCATTTAAAAAAAACTACATACATGTAAAAGCACCTCAAATAAAGGTGTATGTGTACTAGGGCTATTCAAAAAGCCCGTTGCTCGAGGCTCGCTCGAAGTTCGCTCGAAAAAAGTTCAAAAAAAGCTCGGTTTGAAGTCAGCTAGGTTTTAAACGATCTGGCTCGGCTTGGTTCAGTTTATAAACGAGCCGAGCCCGAGCCAAGGTAGGTTCGATTCGTGGCTCGCTCGATAGTTGGCTCGTTAGCTCGCTCGTTTAGCTTAAATTAAACCCCAAATTATATATGTTTGTGTATTTTAATATATTTAAGAAATGTGTAATTAGTAACATGGTTATTTTTTTATCGAAAGAAATAGATTGTTAAGCTATAGTCTTAATTAGTAATATTGATTTAAAAAAATATATATTAGGGTAAGTAACATAGAATCTTTTCTTATTCGTTTTATTTATAGTTTGCACAAAATTACTATTCTATTAGCCTAAATGATGTTCTATTTATTGTTTTTTGGTTTTATGTATATCATTATGTGTAAAAAATATAAATATATAATTTTTTTAAACAAACGAGCCGGCTCGACGAGCCACGAGCTGGCTCGAGCTTTTGACGAGTCGAGCCCGAGCCCAACTTTCCAGCTCGTTAAAAAAAATGAGCTGGCTCGGCTCGATTCGATTTTTAAACGAGCCGAGCCTGAGTCCACACTGGTTCAGTTCGACTCGGCTCGTTTACAGCCCTAATGTGTACGTCTTGAATGAATTGGAGCCTATGTAGAGAAGAGATGGAGGAGACATCCTTCCATACATCCTTGGACAAAAAAAATGTCATTTGTATTGGGAATGAATTAATAGCAAACTCAAAAACCATTAAAATGAATCATACATTAAATTTCAAAGCTTATAATTACCCCAAAAGTCAACATGTAAATTCATCCACTAGTTAAAATAAATGTATCTTAAGAATTCAATTTATTAGTTTTTATACGAAGAAGTGGTTTGTAATTGATCCTGTAAGATTAAATATGTTACGTATTAATATTTAATCTGTAGCCATCATAATCATTTACATTATAGAGATCAAAATATATTAGAACCTATTAAATAATTAGTTGGTAATTGTTGATAGATCATATTACCCTTATTAACTAATTAGGTTTTCTCCTGGGTGCTTATATAAGGAGAATTATGTGGAGGTTAAGGGGTTACTCAGTTACACAATTCACACACCCCATTAGCCATAACATCATCACGTTGACCTCCTCTCCTAACCGATATCCCTTTTCGGTTTCTAAGTCCCCATCATCAGTTAGCATCCTAAGGATGAACCAGATCACCCTGACAAAGATGTCGAACTCCATGTCGTCTTCTCTCACTGGATTCTCCACTGCACTATTGGCCATAACAGGTATGTTTACTGTTTTCCTTCATGAACAAACAGAACTGAACCAACATGTGGTATCAGAGCATATGTTGATTAGTCAGTTCTGTTTTCGTATCCATAATTCTGGGATTGAAACTTGGAAAACGGATTTTTTTGTACCTTTAAAACTATCACAGCCGTTTTTCGGGTCATGAAGATGGACTCGAAATCATTGGTTTTCGGAAAAGATTAATCATATGTTCAATCGATTTTAACTGGTTTATGTTTTACAACCGAAATCTGTTTAGAAGTCTTAAAAGTTTCAGGTTTCGGGTTCCAGAATTTTATTTTTTTATGATTAGGGTTCATCATGTTCATGAGAAAATTCGAAAATTCTATTATGTTTTGGAATGATTTAGGATTAATGGGTGTTTTTTCCATGTTTGATCTAAATTTATCTTTTAATTTTATACGAAACTGTTATTAGATAAACAGTTACCATATTTTTCGAAACATGTTGATAAAATTAGATCATTTTAAAACAGGAAATAATATCTCATAATCCCTTAGATTTCGAATTTTCAGTTATGTTATCACAATAAACAGCTGTAACAGGAAGTTTCGAGATCATCAGATTGCGACTAGAGACCATCAGTCTCGACTCGAGACCATAAGGTCTCGACTCGAGACCATAAGGTCTCGACTCGAAATCATAAGGGAGCAAAAGGTCTACAACTCGAGACCATAACGTGATGACTCGAGACAAAGGTCTCGACTCGAGACCGTAACGTGATGGCTCGAGACAAAGGTCTCGACTCGAGACCATAACGTCATAACTCGAGACCGTGGTTGCGACTCGAGACCATAACGTCATAACTCGAGACCGTGGTTGCGACTCGAAACCTCATTATTTTAGGCTGTTTAAATGTTAACTCGATCCGCGCTAACGGGTAGTTTGCTATTAAATAATTGGTTTTGTAAATATTTAGTTAAATAATCAGAATCAG
Source organism: Helianthus annuus (assembly GCF_002127325.2). NCBI lineage: Eukaryota > Viridiplantae > Streptophyta > Magnoliopsida > Asterales > Asteraceae > Helianthus > Helianthus annuus. Next base: position 166,741,855 of record NC_035443.2, read on the forward strand.
ATAATGTAATGTTTTGCAAAACCAAAATAGCTTAACTTGAATGAGCTTCTGATGTATCATTTCTGGCCAAAGCTGACTTGATACATCTACTTACCGTTCAAGTATTACGAAAGCTATGTTAAGTGTGCATCATAAGCATGAATGTTTTAATATCTGGCCAAAGCTGATTTAATTCTTTCATAGATGGCATACTTAACAAGTGCATAACTAAAGTGATTGTTTCAATTTCTGGCCAAAGCTGATTTGTTACAACCACTTTGCACATATGCTTAAATGATTACATTTCTGGCCAAAGCTGTTTTGTCTTCATTTAAGTAGAATTTTAACTAAGTCTATTATTTTGATGTTAGTAATAGACATTATCACAGCTTCATTATGTAAAATGGTCATTATTTTGCCTGCCTTAGTTTAACGTGCCCTTAGATCACATTAGGGCTTCTTCCTTAGTATCATAATTTTTTGCTCTTATTTCCACTATCAGCGCCCAATCAGGGAATTCCATCTTTGACTGGTGATAACTTTGCTGCATGGAAGGATGCTCTCATGCTTACGCTTGGGCTGCTGGATTTCGATTATGCTCTAAGGGAGAATAAGCCAGCGCACCTTACCACTCAGAGTACTGCTGCTGAGCAGATACTTCATGAAAAGTGGACTAGGTGTAACCGCATGTGTCTCATGTTTATGAAGCAGTCCATAAGCAATGCTATCAGGGGAGCTATTCCTGATTCTGAAGATGCTAAAACCTACCTGGCTTCTGTGGAGGCGCAGTTCAAGGGGACGTCTAAAGCACACGCTAGTACCCTTATTCTCAAGCTGGTGACAACTAAGTATGATGGGAGGAGCGGCATTCGCGAGCACATCATGATGATGAATGACATGGCCAATAAGCTGAAGGGGCTGGAAATGGAAATCAGTGATGGTTTCCTCGTTCATTTTATCATCACTTCGCTTCCTTCGTCCTTTGAAGCATTTAAGATCAACTACAATACTCAGAAGGAAAAATGGACGATGAGTGAGCTGGTCGCCATGTGCGTACAGGAGGAAGAGCGTATGAGGATGGATCGCACTACTGATGTTGCCAACTTCACTACCTCCAATTCTAAGAAAAGGAAGAACAATTATCAGAGGAAGGATGCTTCAAAAGTCCAAAGGCCTAATCCAAATCATAATACAAGTGCACCTTCCAGCTCTAAGAACTCCTTAGGCAGTATCCGCTGCAAGTTCTGTAAAAAGACAGGACACATGCAGAAGGAATGCCCTGACTTTAAGGAGTGGCTGGCTAAGAAAGGTAACGATTATTTTATGATACTTGAGTCCTATAATTTAAGTGTTCCTGCTAATTCTTGGTGGTTTGATTCTGGTTCTATGGTTCATGTTACCAATTCTACTCAGGGATTCCTTTCAATCCGGAAGCTGGAAAGAAACCAAAGAACGCTTAAGGTTGGGGATGATCGAGAATTAGAAGTGAAGGCCATTGGAACATTACAATTAGTTATGAAAACTGGTTTATGTATTAAACTTTATGATACCTTATATGTTCCTGAGGTAACTCGGAACCTTGTATCAGGACCAAAGTTAGACATGGACGGTTTTATTGTTTGCCAAAGTCATCGCAAACTCTCTATCCTCTATGATTCTGTTCTTTATGGTACTGGTGTTCTGGATGGTGGTCTCTATAGATTAGAACTAGAAGATAACTTTTCCAAATCTTTGTTGTCATATAACATTAATGAATCACTCACAAAGATGGAAGAGAAACGAGACTTAGAGACTTCATCCATGTTGTGGCATCAGCGTTTAGGCCACATTTCAAAAGAACGATTAAATCGTCTCGTAAAGGATGAAGTCTTACCTCCTCTCGATTTCTCTGATTTTGGAACATGTGTCAAATGTCTTAAAGGTAAAATGACATTAGCGAATAAGAAAGGTGCCACTAGGAGCTCTAATTTATTAGAACTCATTCACACTGACATTAGTGGTCCCTACCAAATCGCTGGCATAACAGGACATACTTCATTTATCACTTTTATTGACGATTATTCTCGTTACATGTACTTGTATCTTATTAAGGGGAAATCTGAATCTCTTACAACTTTTAAAGATTATAAGGCTGAAGTTGAAAAGCAATTAGATCGTCAGATTAAAGTTGTGAGATCAGATAGAGGCGGTGAATATTATGGAAGACATACTGATGTGGGTCAAGCTCCTGGTCCATTTTATGAGTTTTGTAAGGGCCAGGGGATTGTGAACCAATACACCATGCCTGGTACACCTCAGCAGAATGGTGTCGCTGAAAGAAGAAACCGTACCCTTATGAACATGGTGCGCAGTAAGTTAGCCAACACTAATTTACCATTATTCCTCTGGACTGAAGCGTTAAAAGCAGCTGTTCATATACTCAATAGAGTTCCTTCTAAGTCTGTCCCTAAAACTCCTTATGAACTTTGGACAGGAAGAAACCGAGTCTTAAATATATGAAAGTATGGGGCTGCATTGCTGAAGCAAAACTTTACAATCCTTTCCTAAGGAAACTTGACCCTAAGACAGTTACCTGTTTCTTTATCGGGTACCCTGAGAACTCGAAGGGTTATCGTTTCTATTGTCCTTCCCATGTCACCCGTATTGTTGAAACCAAGCGTGTCGCGTTCCTGGAGGATTTCAAGGTCAGTGGGAGCAGTACCAACCCTTACGAAGAATTGCAAGAAGTACAAGACGCGGGGGGAGAGACTCGTCGCTTACCATTACTCCGATTACTCCTCTTGTACCCAATGCAACTACTGCACCTGAAGTTACTGCACTAACTCCAAATTCACCTCCACAATCAGAACCCATTATACCTCATGACGAAGGCACATCAAACGCTCAAAACCAAGACAACGCTGTACCCGATAATCCACTCAGGAGGTCATCCAGGAAAAGAAGGCCTCCTAATTGGGATGATTATGTTACCTACCTGACTGAAATGGATCCCGGAAAGCTCAATGATCCCATCTCTTACGATGAAGCCATTAGCAGTGATCAGTCTTCTGAATGGAATAAAGCAATGATTGATGAGCTTGAATCCATGAAGAAAAATGACGTTTGGGATTTGGTAGAATTACCCAACGGAGTCAAACCCGTAGGATGCAAATGGGTGTTCAAAACAAAACTGGATCCGAATGGGAACGTTGAACGCTACAAAGCGAGATTGGTTGCAAAGGGCTACACTCAGAAAGAGGGAATTGATTATCAAGAGACGTTTTCACCTGTCTCTCGTAAAGATTCATTAAGGATCGTCATGGCCCTAGTAGCTCATTTCGATTTAGAGCTGCATCAGATGGACGTTAAAACCGCTTTCCTTAACGGAGATTTGGACGAAGATGTTTACATGAAACAACCTGAAGGCTTTAAACCTGAAGGTCAGGAACATCTAGTCTGTAAGCTGAAGAAATCCATTTACGGGTTAAAACAAGCTTCACGTCAGTGGTACCTCAAGTTTGTTGAAGTCATGAAGAGGCAAGGTTTTATGAAGAATCAAGTGGATCAATGCACCTACCTCAAGATGAGTGGGAGTAACTTTACTATACTTGTCCTTTACGTAGATGATATTCTATTGGCAAGTAATAGTTTAGACATGTTGCATGAGTCGAAGCGGTTACTTTCGCATAACTTCGACATGAAGGATCTCGGAGATGCTTCTTACGTCATTGGCATCGAAATTCACCGAGATAGACACAAGGGGATCTTAGGATTGTCCCAGAAGGCTTACATAGATCGTGTCCTTACACGTTACAACATGCAACGGTGCAAACCCTCCGTCGCTCCAGTAGTTAAAGGAGATGTTTTCGGTTCATTTCAGTGTCCGACAACAGAGGTTGAGAAGGAGCAAATGAGCCAGATACCTTACGCGTTAGTAGTTGGGAGCTTGATGTATGCTCAAGTCTGTACTCGCCCAGATATCGCTTATATTGCTGGGATGCTAGGCCGTTATCAGACTAATCCTAGCCTAGATCACTGGAAAGCAGCTAAGAAGGTACTTCGATATCTGCAAGGGACGAAAGACTATAAACTGACTTATAGAAGAAGTGATCATTTAGAAGTAGTGGACTATTCTGATTCTGACTTTGCCAAATGCAAAGATGACATGAAATCCACTTCGGGCTATATCTTTATGTTAGCAGGCGGCCCTATCTCTTGGAAGAGTCATAAACAACAGTTGACCACAACTTCCACAATGATGGCAGAGTACATTGCTGTTTATAACGCAACCTGTCATGGAATGTTGCTTAGAAACCTGGTCACTGGACTCAAAATCGTTAATTCCATTTCTAGACCATTGAAGCTTTACTGTGATAATTCAGCTGCCGTTAGTTTCTCGAACAGTAACAGTTCGACTGGAGCTGGTTTATATCTCGATACAAAATATCTATCTGTACGTGAACGAGTTGAGGAAAATAATCTTTGTATCGAGTATATTAGTACTAAGGATATGCTTGCGGATCCGATGACTAAAGGTCTCCCTCCTAAGGTTTACGAAGAACATGTTCGGAATATGGGATTTAGTAAAGACCTTATTTGAGCATATTGTACTAGCTTATGTTTTATGATTAATGAAATTTCCTCAAGTTTGATTTTGTATGTCTGTTAGAATATGTTCAACCGGTATAATGGCATATAGACAAATAAAAGTTACAAATCAAACAAAGGGCTTACGCGTATTTTGATCATGATGATTAGGTTTTAAATTAAGGCTATAGTATGATTAATGGGGGTCCTGATTCGCGTAATGATTCAACGGCTGTATTTTTCTGCTATAGTACTTGTTTAAGGCTAAAATGAGTGTTAACTCCTGATCAGGCTTATCTAATACTCATAGTAAATGATTACTCGGCTAAGTGGGAGAATGTAAGATTAAATATGTTACGTATTAATATTTAATCTGTAGCCATCATAATCATTTACATTATAGAGATCAAAATATATTAGAACCTATTAAATAATTAGTTGGTAATTGTTGATGGACCATATTACCCTTATTAACTAATTAGGTTTCCTCCTGGGTGCTTATATAAGGAGAATTATGTGGAGGTTAAGGGGTTACTCAGTTACACAATTCACACACCCCATTAGCCATAACATCATCACGTTGACCTCCTCTCCTAACCGATATCCCTTTTCGGTTTCTAAGTCCCCATCATCAGTTAGCACCCTAAGGAGGAACCAGATCACCCTGACAAAGATGTCGAACTCCATGTCGTCTTCTCTCACTGGATTCTCCACTGCACTATCGGCCATAACAGGTATGTTTACTGTTTTCCTTCATAAACAAACAGAACTGAACCAACAGATCCCTCCCTAGATTGTATATAACGATTACCATGATATTTAATAGAGATTAATTCTCGCATAAAACACGTGATCTCACTTGAGCCTTCCTCTACGAGTTCACTTACAAATGTACATTTCACAAGGCTAAACAAATTTTAGATCTTTTTGTGAATTTAATATATAACTTGCCAAAGAGTTATTAATAATATCTTTGAGCAAGAGACTAGGTTAATTTAGAGGCACAATAACCATACAAGTGTTTGTAGTAAGTAACCAGGCATCTTTTGGGATATCCCATGAGCCTAAACACTTCCTTTACATTTTATGCGGCAAATGGGATGATTTCCTGAAAACATTACTTATAACTTATAATCACAACCTTTTGGAAATTCCCACTAGCTATCTAATCTAATTCAACCCTTTTCATTTGTCAACCCTTTATAATATTAATCTGACACATATAATTCATGTATAATATATGCATGTACCCTTCAATTCTTCACATGACATCACCTAATAAAATTGTATCTTTTGTCTCCTGAGTCCTATATAAACTCAACCTTATAACTCAATAAAACATCACTCCACAAAGATATCAACAACGCAATAACAAAAAGGCATAAGCTATAATGCCTGAGATAGAAGGTTCTCCCGGAACTTCAATGCATGGAGTCACCGGCCGAGAACCGGTATTAGCCTTCTCGGTCGCCTCCCCGATGGTGCACACCGATCGCACAGCGAAATTCGACCTACCGGTAGACTCGGAACACAAGGCAACTGTCTTTAAACTCTTCTCATTTGCCAACCCTCACATGAGAACTTTCCACCTCTCATGGATATCATTCTTCGCCACCTTCGTCTCCACCTTTGCGGCCGCTCCGCTGGTCCCCATCATCCGCGACAACCTCGATCTTAAGAAAGCCGACATAGGGAACGCGGGTGTCGCGTCAGTTTCCGGTAGTATTTTCTCCAGGCTGGTCATGGGCGCGGTCTGTGACTTGTTGGGTCCACGCTATGGCTGCGCCTTCCTCATAATGTTGTCTGCACCCACGATCTTTTGCATGTCATTTGTTAGCGATGCTAGCGGCTACATAGCCGTTAGGTTCATGATCGGGTTCTCTTTAGCTACCTTTGTGTCATGCCAGTACTGGATGAGTACCATGTTTAACAGCAAGATTATCGGGCTCGTGAATGGAACTGCGGCCGGGTGGGGAAACATGGGAGGCGGTGCGACGCAGCTCCTTATGCCGGTCTTGTTTGAGATCATCAAGAAGGCGGGTGCGACCTCGTTTACCGCGTGGAGGATCGCATTTTTCATACCCGGATGGTTTCATGTAATTATGGGCATATTGGTGTTGACTCTTGGTCAAGATTTGCCTGATGGCAACCTTGGTGCCCTTCAGAAGAAAGGTGACGTGGCTAAAGATAAATTCGGCAAGGTACACTAGCTAGCTTATTTACACATAACAAGGGTCTCTAATGTGTTAGTTCTAATTCATTTAAAAATTTCAGGTTTTATGGTATGCTGTGACTAACTATAGAACATGGATCTTTGTTCTTCTCTATGGTTACTCGATGGGTGTTGAGTTAACAATCGATAATGTGATCGCCGAATACTTCTACGATAGGTATGCTTTGTATATAAAACTAAAATTACCTGGAACGTTGATAGTATGAGCATAGTTATTAATAGCGAACAACGGACACAAGTTACCTATACGCTACGTAGCGATAGCGATGAAACAGCAGACGCTATTTTGTGTTTAGCGACACACTAGGAGAAAATTTTAGAAATATTTTATATGTAAATTATATTTATATCCAAATAAGTTGTTTTATACGCTGTTTTATATGTATGCTTAACAGAAAACCTAAAGTTCTACTATTTTATACCTATAAAGTCCCGCTATTTATATTAAAGCAGAAGAAAAAATCAAAAATCCCGCTATGGAGGCGCCAAGATCAAATAGCGACACATGAGTGCTACGCTATGCTATGTGCTATAGCGCTCACTATGAGCGCTATTAACAACTATGAGTATGAGTAAAAATTAACTTGTGTTTTGTATTACTTGTACAGATTTGACCTAAAGCTTCACCTTGCGGGAATCATTGCGGCCTGCTTCGGGATGGCAAACCTTCTAGCTCGTCCCTTTGGAGGGTTCACATCGGATTACATGGCAAAACGATTCGGTATGAGAGGTCGACTCTGGAACCTATGGCTACTTCAAACCGCGGGCGGTGTGTGCTGCGTCTGCCTCGGTCTAGTTGGCTCGTTGCCACTAGCCATCACTTTTATGATGCTCTTTTCCATCGGAGCACAAGCCGCATGCGGAGCCACATTCGGTATCATCCCTTTCATTTCTCGCCGATCACTTGGGATCTTATCAGGCTTGACCGGGGCGGGTGGCAATTTCGGGTCAGGGCTAACCCAACTAATATTCTTTGCAAATGCATCTTTCTCGACGGAACACGGGTTAACGTACATGGGTATCATGATCATATGTTGTACAATTCCGGTGAGCTTTGTCCACTTCCCACAATGGGGGAGCATGTTTTTCCCTCCTAGTCAAGACATAGTCAAAGGTAGTGAAGAGCATTACTATGTTTCCGAGTGGACTGAGGATGAGAAGCAGAAAGGGATGCACCAAGCAAGTCTCAAGTTCGCCGAAAACAGCCGGTCAGAGCGTGGAGGAAAGGTGGCGTCGGCTCCAACGCCACCGGAGAACACTCCCAACCGTGTTTGATTTTGAAGATGTTTTTGTGTTTAAATAATTGCATGTCTATATATATGATTATATGGAATAAAAAAGAACAGTTTGTCCTTCTCAATTGTATTGCACTAAACATGCAATAATTTTTGGGGCTACAATCTTGAGTGGTTTTATTAATTACAAATGCAATGTGGATAAACTTTAACAAAAGAAAGAAAAGAAAGAGTAAATTACGATTTTAGCCCCTGTGGTTATATCACTTTTACCCTTTTAACCCAAAAAAGAATTTTTTAACATCTGAGCCCCAAACGTCTTTTTTCTAACCCTTTTGGCCCCTAATGTCTTTTTTCTAACCCTTTTGGCCCCTAACATTTAATGGATGGGGTTAGTGTTAGGGGCCAAAAGGGTTAGAAAAAAAGACGTTAGGGGCTCAGATGTAAAAAATCTTTTTTGGGCTAAAAGGGTAAAAGTGATATAACCACAGGGGCCAAAATCGTAATTTACTCGAAAAGAAATATGAAAGTTGTTTATTAGCATTCTAAAATATTTAGAGATGAGGGCAAGATAATAGCACAATGAGATTCTGCAACATAGCCATGAGAATCAGCTGTTTCGATATAGGATTTTTCGAACTTAATTCAGGCTAATCGGATTTTTCAAAATATATTGAGGTTAATCGGATTTTTCGAACTTTATTTGGGTTAATCAGATTAACCGATTAATGTTCTATACCACCCATATACCGAACCGATGTAGTTCAGTTTACCCAAAACCCGAATGTTGATCTAACCAAAAACCGCACTACCCGAGCTGATCTACCCATTTTTTTATTTGGTTCGGTCAGGTTAATCGGGTATGGTTAATTTAGACACCCCGACTCTATACGGTTGAGTGTTGGGTAAGCTTGTTACCATAATGTAAATTATTTAATGAGATGATATAAAGTCAATCAATTAGTTATAACTTATAAGTTTCTTGTATCGTACACAATGCGCATTCACTCAAAACGTATAAGTTATAACGAAAAGTAAAACGACGAAAAAGGACAGATCGGATTACCAAAAACAGCGGTTCTCAAATCTGATTTCCCGACACAAGTTCACTCATCAAGTCAATCGCTTCCTGCACCTTTCGATTCCCCCAAACTCTGCATACCAAAACACTCCACATATCTTCACCAGGCGTACATCCATCGATAACCATCTCATCAAGAACGATACCCGCCTTATAAAGATCTCGTTTCCCACAAAAAAGCGCAACAAGAGCTTCAAAAGTTCCACCATCAACATTAATCCCCTTATTCCGCATGCCACGGTACAACAAAAACGCTCGGTTAGCATCATTAGCGCTACAAAGACCTCGAACGACAGTATTATGAATCTTAACATGAAGACTCCACGTTACTCGCTTTATCGGAATCCCCTCGAAAACCATTTCGTCAAGAAAGTTTGCGGCTTCTTGAAACTTCCGACCGTCGCAAAACAAGTCGATGATTTTCCAATACAACCCTGCGTCCGGTTTCAACCCTTGAAGCTTCATCCTATCGAATATTATTAACGCGTCTCGAAGGTTCTTTTCTTTACATAATCCGTGAAGTAACGTGCTATAAGTTACCATGTTCGGCTTATGGTGTTTGCTTACCATAACTTTCAACAGCTCCATTGCGTCAGAGCTACGCCCGTATTTGCATAATCCGTTTATAATCGAGCTGTATGTATACACGTTGGGATCAACACGTTTGGCCTCCATTTGTTCGAGAAACGCCATAGCTTCATCCAAGTTGTTCGATTCGGATAACCCGTGAATCAAACTCGTGTACGTCACAACGCTCGGTGAACAACCGTTAATCTCCATCTCCTTCAGAAGCTCCTTCGCTTCGTTAACTTTCTTTATCCTACATAAACCATTGATCAAAGTGCCGTACGTGTACATGTCTGGTGTGCACCCGTGTTTAGGCATCTCACGAAAGATTCGGATCGCTGAATCTATAGTTCCACTATTTTTGCAAAGCGCTTTAATCAAGACGTTAAGCGAAGGAACGTTTGGAGGAAAACCGAGCTGTCTCATATACCGGTAAAACTTAAACGCCACCTTTAACTGGTTTTCATCGACAAGAATCGAAAAAACCGTAACGTAAGATTTTAAAGTCGGCTCACATTCATATTCCTTCATCTTTTGAAAAACTCTCATCACATCATGAGGCTTATGAACCCGTCCGTACGCCCTACATATCGATAAGAGTATATCTTCGGTAACTCTACAGTCGTCTTGTCTCATTCTATCGACGAAATCCTCCGCTCGTTTAAACTGATTCGCAGACAACAACTTTGAGACAATGAGCCCGTAAGTCTTGTGGTCATGCCGGAAGCCATTGGCATACTCAGCTGACGCAGAATCGAACACGATAACCGCTTTTTCTACGTTTCTTTCGGCTTTAATCAGCTGCTCAACTAGAGATGTGGTTACTTGTTTTGGCCATTTGATAATTGATTTGGTTCCCATCCCCATAGTCTGTCTGCACTTGCAGTGTGCTTAAAGAACTTATATCACAAAACCCTCTATGGTTTTAACAAGTTTGCCCCTTGAATGTATCAAACATACCCACATCAAAAGTTAAACAATTTGGTGAAAACTGGGCTTACTTGTGAGCTGGTGATATATTATATTTTTCTTTCAGGCATTTTATCAAACACCTTGTGGGCATGCTATTATAAAACAGTTGTTTTGCAACGCCTGTATGCACGAGTGATGGGGTATTGTTTGGTTAATATCAGAAGAATGCTAAATGTGAGAAATATCTTACTTGATTGCTACAGACTACAGAATTTCTTAATGGGGGCTGACAACGAAGAAAAGACACTCGACTTAGATTATATGTTTACTTGTATTATGTTTTAATGAGTTAAATGTCATTTTAGTCCTTTTGGTTTGGGTCATTTTAGCAGTTTAGTCAACGGTTTCATTTTTCGTATGTAACTCTAAAAAGGTTTCACCGTTTCTATTTTAGTCCACTGGGTTAACTTTATCCATTATTTCTGTTAACGAGAAGGACAATTCTGTCATTTTATATGTAATTTTGTTAACTAGAAGGGAAATTCGGCCATATAAAATGACTGAATTGCCCTTCTCATTAACAGAAATAATGGATGAAGTTAATCCAGTGGATTAAAATGGCAACGGTGAAACTTTTTGGACACACAGACAAAGAATGAAACCTTTGGACTAAACGGGCAAATTAGCCCAAACCATAGGGACTAAAATAGCATTTAACTCATGTTTTAATTTAAAGTTTTAAGAAACTAAATCGATACCTAAACCCCTTGTTTTCTAGCCCCACAACCTTGTGGAACGGCAATTTGAACTTTGATGAAACGGTTGTTCGGGTACTTTATGTCAAATTATGGACACTCTTGAATTTTAAACGATCGTTTGCGTATATGTTAAACGGGCAGGTATGTATGTCAAATCATGGGCCTCTGTATTTTAAACGCCCGTTTCCTCATGTCGAACGGTCGTTTGATGCATGGAACGGTATGAGATTAGAAAGCGACAATCTCGGTGAAATTACAATTTAAAAGCAAAATAATTGTTTCTTGTTTTTCTCATTTAATTATGGAAAAGCAAAATTATGAGAATTCAATGATGAAGATGATATAAATCCTCTACCAATATGATCTTTCAACCAAATTCCCAGTATGTATGGCATTACAAGAAAAGTACAATCTTTACTTTACAAACAAAGATGTCAAAAAAATTGCAGCAGGAGTATCTCCAGGTTTCTTGGAACTAATTAATAGCTAACTTTCCACTCCCATCACAGGATTTACAAGATCTAGCCGACAAACATTTCGTGCAGTAGCTCCATTTCTTCGGCAACCTATCAAAACAACATTTTGTTCAATCAAAATGTCCAGCGTAAGTTACGCTTCACCCGGTCCCACTAGTTAGTGTTAGGTCTCAAGTAACCAACACACAGTGCACAAACGAATATCATGTGAACAGAAAATATTAAATCACGACACAAGAATGTTACGTGGTTCGGTCCTAGTGGGGGAACTACGTCCACGGGCTGCAATTAGGTTATTTCATTAAGCTCAAGGCACAAACATTACAATTAAATGACTGAATATATAGATGTCTAATTAGGTTAAACAACTTAGGGACCAAGAAAACTAAACCGGGTCTGGCCCATGTCCTCTAATGTTAACCCCAAAAGCCCAATATACCAAGGACTTCACCAACCCAACAGTTAGCAGGTTATTGGTGGGGCCCGTATGTTTTCCCGGGTTCTCATGGCCACAAGAAAAAAAGCATGTTTCTTGTGTGCGTAACAAAAATTCAATCCCACTAGTTATCAAGGTATTGGTGGGTCTGTGATTTTTCCAGGGTTCTTAACATGTTTCTTGTGTGCGTAACAAAAATTACATACCACTTGTTAACAGGGTATTGGTGGGCCCGTGAGTTTTCACTATAGGGTTCTCATGACCAACAAACAAAACATGCTTTTTGTGTGCATAACAAAAACTCAATCCCACTGGTGAGCAGGGTATTGGTGGGCCCGTGAGTTTTCACTATTTTCTCACGGCCAACTAAAAAAATATTTCTGTGTGTAACAAAAATTCAGTCCCACTGGTTAACAGGGTATTGGTGGGGGCCGTTAGTTTCCACAAACAGGTTCACATGACCAAAAAAACACGTTTTTTGCGCAACAACAAAAAAAAAAAAAAAAAAAAAAAAACTTCAGCACGTACCCAGCTGTGTATCTAGTAGCCATATTCTTGGCATTCAATCTGGCTTTTTCAGCACTTCCATCTGACAATCTTTTTAGCACAAATCCTTCACCTTTGCATTCAGGACATATCCCTGAACCGCCACAATCATCACACGTTCTTGTTGGAACCGCCTGTGTTTCAAACAAACAAGAACTAGAACAACAATGCAACAGAGTGCCAAACAAAAAGGTGCACTTTGCATTTATATTTACATATACCTGGGCTGCCTCTTCAGCCTTGGTTCTCCTAGCTAGAAGGGTGGCGGCTGCACCCACAACAGTGGCGGCAACTGCCACAGAAGCCGCGGTTTCGGGTAATCCATACACTACTTGGGTTTCTTTTGGTTTTGAGGGAAACGTTACGCAAGAACTTCTATGGAGCGAGATGCAGTCGTTAAACTTCAAATTCCTTACTGTTTCATACACCAAAAGCGAAACCAGATATGATATCTAGTTACATGAAAATTATTAAAAAAAAATTAATAAAATTGGACTATACTCAGTATCAATACAGTATTGCGCTAACCCGACCCGGTTTTGACTTTCGTTGACCAAGTCCGAACCGCTACAACCCTAACCGATTTGGGCCAAAAACCCAATTTGTGCACCTCTACTCTCTAATACACCCTATCCTTTCATATATATCATTAACATACGCATATATACTGATATTAAGCCTCTCATATGCATTACTGACTTGATCAGTATTCAGTAACAACAAGCCCGATCCGATTTTCGTTGTAGCAACATGTTGCAATAATATTTGTAGGGGCTGTTTGTTTACCTTTTAATGGGGCTCATAATGGTTCAGACCTCTTACTAGTTCAGCACTTAATGGTCCAGACTGTTTGTTTCGCGAGCAGATGTGTGAATGGTTCAGATATTTAACTTTGAATGGTTAAGAATTATACTGAGTCTGAATAGTTAAGACTTCTAATCTGAATTGGTCAGACATTTGCCTCTGAACGGTTAAGCATCATACCGGCTCTTAGTGGTTCCGATCTCTTATTGGTTCAGCACTTAATGGTCCGGACCTCTTACTGGTTCAGCACTTAACTATTCAGAAGTTGCCAAACGGACCCTTAATCAAGAAAGTGTTTCTTGGTTCCAGTTCACATGTAATCTACAATAATTCTCCTCATTCATTAACCTTTCATGTTATATGAAGGTTCCCCAATGTTAAAAATAGGATTTCCACCATGAAAATCATATGATAATAGAACCAAATTATGATCAAGAATCAATCTTTCAATCAAGAACCCTATTAGTCTATTACCCTAACCTCAATTTCATTATCCACCTTATCAAGTAACAAAGTATAAATAACATAAATATCAGACATAGTACAACAAACTGTTAGTGTTAAGGGTTCAGATACAGCATAAAGTGTTCATAAAAGATTTGATAAAAAAAAAAAAAAAAAAAAAAAAAAAAAAAAAAAAAAACAGGGTTAAAGTGGGAAAGAAGATGAATTTCATATGGGTTCAAGATCTTACAAGTAGATGAAGATGATGAAGCAACAGTATTGATGGTCTGCAAAGAAAGCTCCATTTTTTTAAAGCGTTGGTATTGTAAGTATTGTTCTGATATAAATATCTTGTAATTTCAGAACATTGTAGATTTCTTTCCACCTGTGTCACTGAATTGCTTATCCTCCATGATCTTGAATATTGGTGTCAAATGACAAGTATACCCTTTTACGACCAGATGATAGAAGATAGAAATAAATCTTGATTTTATTATTGAATTCTTATTTGCTAATCTTTTTGAAAAGTTATAAATTGTTCTGGTTTTAACTTTTATGAAGAACTAGTATTTTTAAATGACGCGCGTTGCGAGAAAGGCATTGGTGTTTTCGACCGTGGGGTATGGTGGGGCGGGGGTTTGAGGCATGGGTTGACACGTGGACTTCGAGCCCCCGCTGGTAAGTGACGTGTTGGGTTGGTATGGCGGGGCGTGGCTAGCCCGCGTGGGTTGGCTAGTTTTATAAAAATTTAAAAAAAATTAAAATTAAAAAATACACACAGAATTAAAAAAAAAAAAAAAGCCTAAAATTGTTATTAAAAGTTCCTAAAAAATACAAAATTCTATAAAAAATGGATTACAAAATTAAAAAAAAACCTAAAGCGTTAGGTAGATTTCGAACAGGGTGAGCTTGTCAAACGGCTTCCGCTCCTTGCCCCGGAACTGGATGTTGGCCACCGCCACCCGGTCTTCGTGATTTATATCACCGCACGGGACGCTATCGTAGTAGGTTTTAAAACGGTCGAGCTTCGGTCGTAGCTCGCGCCACTTGTGTTGGCACGCGTTTAAATTGTGCCGGTCTTTCCCCACGTTGTGCTGGTAGCTAGCGAAAGCTTCCGGCCAGTAACGGGTCTCACCGGGTTGGCGGCCCTTCATCGCGTTGTGCCGGTATCAAGTGTGGGTAGCGGGTTTGGGTAGGTGGAGTGAAGGTTTGGGGTAGCGATGTGGACAGGCAGTGGGGTTGGGGGGTTTTATAGTGACTTGGGTGAACCGTTTGGCTTGGCCAAACGGTTATTTTTTAAAATTTAAACCTAGCCGCTATGGCCTAGCCAACCCAGTCAATGAGAGCCGGCCACGGATGAAACTCCCTCCCAAGAGGCCACACCGAAACCCAAGCCCACCCGGGGTGGTGACTTGGGCATTTGTACCAAACTCACGCCCCAACCCTCGCCCCATAAAGCCAAACGGTTATTTTTTAAAATTTAAACCTAGCCGTTATGGCCTAGCCTACCCAGCCAATGAGAGCCGGCCACGGATGAAACTCCCGCCCAAGAGGCCACACCAAAACCCAAGCCCACCTGGGGTGGTGACTTGGGTATTTGTACCCAACCCACGCCCCAACCCTCGCCCCATACCCCATAGTCTAATAAATGAATATAAGGTATTGTTAAATATAAAAAAAAATCACATAATAAAGAATTATGTAATCACTGTTCATTCACTTTTAGGGGGTGTTTGGGATTGCGTTTTCAACCTGATTATTTGATTATTGTGTTTTGAAATCGCAAAAAATCGATTTTGAGTGTTTGGTAAAAAATTAATAAAAAGTGATTTTTTACGTTTTGCAGAGTTCAAAACGTGATAATCCATAAGTAGGTCACCCCTTGCTGCAGGAAAACGTGATAATCCAAAAACTGATTTTTTACGTTTTCACTTATTTATTTTTTTAAAATATATATACTTGCCAAACACTCAAATAGTTGATTATCTGATTATTGTGATATCAAACAACATAATCAAATCCAAACAATGTTGATTATCTGATTATTTTGATATCAAACAACATAATCAAATCCAAACACTATCTTTCTGCAGCACGTTTTGTTACAACTAATTATCTGATTCTGATTATTCAAAACGCATAATCTTTTTTCAAAACTCAACCCCAAACACCCCCTTAATTTTATCATATATAGATTACATATAAAGTAGCCATCCGTGCAAAATGTGAAAGTAAAATGAAAACTCATACACTTATATCAGAACTTATAGAACTCGGTCTTACAAAGAGTTTTTTCAAAAAACAATTTATCAAAAATTCTAAAAAAAAAAATATTTACAGCAATCGTGAATGTTGTCATCTGCTTTCTACAACAGTTGTAAGGGGCCGAAAACACCACTTCGAATTTTTTTTTTTTACAATAGTCTTTGTAACATTTTAATCTAGGGTGTGGAAAAATGGGAGCAAAACTCACACGGGAAAGCCGTGTTCACACGGGAAGGCCGTGTTCTCTAAATTCTCACAACTTGTAGGAGTTTTCCTTTAATCCGAATCCTATATATATATTGAAAGGGTCGTCCATAGCCGTTCTTAAAATGCATCATACGAACGCACCCTTGAAAGGCAAATCTGTTTGTCACCACCACGGCTGTACCTATGAGCCCCCATGAACAACTATTGTGTAGGGTCTAAAACAAAAACAAAAAAGTACACATTTTTCAGATGTTTATACTCATCTCACACGAATTGTACACTTGGTAAATACATATACACACTATTATAATGATTTGCATCCACAACTGATCCTTAATGACTGAACTGTTAAGAGGACGATCCTCAAGGCAAGTTTTTCAAGACCCGTCTAACGGGTTTCTGTGGTATTTACTGCCCAAGTTCCAACTCAGGACGAAGACAAATAACTCAGACATGACTTAAAGAGTCAAAACCGCCAGGAACCCTTTCAAGCGGGTGTCTCAAACCCCTTCTAATGAGGTTTTATGATGCTTGCAGCCCAACTCCAATTCGGGACTGTGAGAGTTAACTTAGACGTACCGTCAATACCCCGCCTGAACCAAAAGAAAACCCTTTTAAACACCCCTTACTATGAGAATCTCCATATAAGATTCACATCAACGATATCAATTTTACCTTTTGACAGGTTCAAAAAATAGTGGTTTATCAATTTTGAGACCATGGAAGTAAGTAACTCCAAAATATTGAGAAAGAAAGAAATGAAACAAAAGAGTTCAACTGAAACGAGAATGCCAAATCCAAATTTATAACATGAAACGTGAATACATGTTCCGACAACAGAACAATAGGTTTGAAAACCAGCAATGAATCGGCAATTGGTATAGGATATAAATATATAATCCCTAGTGAATCTCGACTTCAGCAACATGATTTACGTAGATCTAGCTGTACAAGTCATCATCATCAGCTCCACCAGCAGAGGCGGCAAACGGGTCAGATCCACCGCCACCAGCTCCAGATGCCGCTTCAGGGAACCGGAATTCCGACCCAAACCCTCGAGACTGCTGCAACGTCTGAGCAAACGCCTGGTACTTCCTTATGTCAGCATCACTCACACTTCTGCGTGCATATTTCATGGATTCCTCGAAGTGGGCAGCCTTAATGTCCGCCACCTCATCTTCATCCTCATCCATAGAGTCGGGATTCGCACTTCTCTTCCTTTCCTTCTCTATATCCTGCATAACACAATCAACACAGAAGTTTGTTACATTGGTCACATGCAGTCTGTAGAATTGCACAAACGAGTTTGGGCTCAAGACAGCCATTACAAAAATGAACCCAAAAAACCCTGTTTAAGCCCAAAATGTCAACTTGGTCCTTTGATTATTTCCCTGAACCCAGTCCTAGGCCGAGTCGAGTTCAAAAAAGAACAAGAAAAGTCCAAAGAAACCCAAGTCATATTTTTGGCCCAAAACATACCTTTTTTGCACCTTTTTGAACTGGGCGGGTTTATGCACCAGTAGGCCTGTCAACGAACCGAACGTTCACGAACTGTTCGTGAACTTGTTCGGCAGGAAGTTTGTTTATGTTATGTTAGTTTATCTAATAAACGAACAAACATGAACACAATTTTTTTTTTCATTTAATTAAGCGAACGAACATGAATACATGCTTTGTTCGTTCATTTATGTCCGTTTATGTATATTTGTCTATGTTTGTTTCAACTTTCAATTTAAATACAAAAGTAGTTATATTTATATAAATATTACACATAAAAGGAACTTTCTAACTCCTTATATAAAAATAACTAATTGGTACTTGGGCTTTCGAGTAATAAAAATTGGTTTTCCAATGGAGTTTACCGTGAATAATCACTAATTTATATAAAAAAATACTTTATGTTCGTTTACGTTTAGTCAATTGTGTTCATTTGTGTTCATTCATGTTTGTTCAATTATGTTCATTCGTGTTGTTTGTTAAATTATGTTTGTTTAAGTTTGTTTGTAAACGTTCATGAACTGTTCGTTTAGGTTTTTAAACGAACGAGCACAAACAAACACGAACATGCCCATTTTCTTAATAAACGAACATGAACAAAAAGATGTGTTCGCTTATATGTTCGTGTTCGGTTATAGTTAAATGAAACTTTGTTCGTGTTCGTTCGGTTAATTTACAGGCCTATGCACCGGAAAGAGATATGGAGACTTACCTTCTCGATGTTCTCTCGGATTGCATACTTGCAGGCACGTTGACATATCTCTGTAATATCGGCCCCACTAAAGCCTTGTGTATATTTAGCTAAAGCTCTCAAATCAACATCCTTGGAAACCGGAGACTTCCTCATTGCCGCCTTGAAAATCTGGTGGCGCGAGTCCTCATCTGGTAGCGGAATATAAATAAGTTGATCAAGACGCCCTGGACGGAGTAATGCAGGGTCAATGATGTCGGGTCTATTTGTGGCTCCGATTATGAAAACCGTCTTTTTGGCAGACATTCCGTCCATTTCCGTTAATAACTGATTCAACACGCGATCAGCTGCACCACCTGCATCTCCAGAACTACTTCCCCTCTGCAATAATTACACATGTAATTGTAATATTACCTAAAACAAAAAAAAAAGTAAAAAGCCATTTTCGTCCCTGAGGTTTGGCCAGTTTTGCAACTTTCGTCCAAAGGTTTGTTTTTTTCACATCTGGATTTAAAAGGTTTGAAATCTTGCCATTTTCATCCGGATCGTTAACTCCATCTATTTTTCTCCGTTAAGTCAGGGGTATTTCCGTCTTTTATGTTAACCTAAAGGGCAAAACGAAAAAACCCCTGACTTAACGGGAAAATAAATGGAGTTAACAAGCTGGATGAAAATGGCAGGATTTCAAACCTTTTGGATACATATGCGGAAATACAAACCTTTGGACGAAAGTCGCAAAACTGGCCAAACCCCAGGGACGAAAATGGCATTTTACTCTTAAAAAAATGTAACTTTCTATATATTTGTATAGAAATTGTTACCTGGGTTGCAATAGAATCGAGTTCATCGAAGAAGAGGACACACGGTGCAGACCCACGGGCCTTATCAAAGATCTCACGAACATTGGCCTCACTCTCACCAAACCACATTGTAAGCAACTCGGGCCCTTTGATGCTAATGAAGTTGGCTTGACACTCGTTTGCAATAGCCTTAGCTAGAAGTGTCTTGCCGCACCCAGGTGGGCCATAGAAAAGAACACCTTTTGATGGTGACATGCCAAATTTCTCGAATTTCTCCGGATGCTCCACGGGATATTGGACAGTCTGTTGTATTATTAAAAATAAATAATAGTTTGTAAGATGACGTGGAAAAATGTAGCTATACTGAAAAATATAAACATATTGCACACCTACACTCATTTCTAGAAATGGCAGTTTCGATCCATTTTAAGCTTTACAACAGTAATATAAATAACATTGGCTATCAAGTAAACAGTTTCAACTGGTCAAACAGATTGAATTTCACTCAAAAGGTCTTTTGAATGCATAAAGACGTAAAAACCTCCTTAAATCATCTTTCTTAAAAAAGAAAAAAACAACAATATTATATTGGAGACACCAACTGTTATAAAGAGTCTAGAGTAAAATGTCATTTTGGTCCCTGAGGTTTGGCCAGTTTTTGCGACTGTCGTCCAAAGGTTTGTTTTTCCTCATCTGGATCCAAAAGGTTTGAAATTTTGCTATTTTCATCCAGCTCGTTAATTCCATCCATTTTTCTCCATTAAGGCAGGGATTTTTCATCTTTTTTATTAACTTAAAGGGCAATTCGGTCTTTTTCACTTTATGCACAAGCATTTCGCATAATGCACAAGTATTCAAGAAAGACAAAAATACCCTTAAGCTAACAACAAAGACGAAAATACCCCTGCCTTAACGGAGAAAAATAGATGGAGTTAATGAGACGGATGAAAATGGCAAGCATTCAAACCTTTTGGGTCCAGATGCAGAAAGACAAACCTTTGGACGAAAGTCGCAAAACTGGCCAAACCTCAGGGGACGAAATGGCATTTTACTCAAGAATCTATTTTTTTGGAAGGCAAGAAAGTGTTTCGGTCAACCCAAAACTGCCCGACCAGTTTTGACCCGTTACCCAACCCACCCATCATAAGCATTACCTCCTGCAGCTCACGCTTAACATTTTCAAGACCTCCAATATCCTCCCAGCTGACATTGGGAACCTCCACAACCTGTTTCGAGTCCAACAACAATAATTACAATACATCTAAAAAGTAATTCACCAAAACAATCTTATTAAGTATGAATAAATTCTTCTTGAATCCACATACAGTCTCGCGCAAAGCAGAGGGATTGCTTGTTCCAAGAGCTGTCTGAAAATGCTCGTTTGTTACTGCCATTGAGTTCAGTATCTCAGCATCAATAGAGTCATCTTCCAAGTCAATAACATCCATTTTCTCTCTAATGCATTGTAGTGCAGCTTCGGTGCAGAGTGCAGCCAGATCAGCACCGACATAACCATGTGTTTCTTTAGCTATCTTTTCCAAATCAACCTAAAAAGTTTAATTTAATTGCAACTTATTATTAGTAAATTAATTATAATTTATAACTAACTAGTATTTTGACCCGTGGTGGCGTCAAAACTTAAATTAATTCGAACTTATACCGTCAAATATCTGGCCCAGTTCATTTTCAAACAAAATTTACGTTAAAACGTGGACCAACTGAAGACGCGCATGAAAATAAGCACAAAAACGTATTATATTTGACCTGACTTATTACCGAGAAAATTTACGTCGAAAAGTAAACCAGCTTGGATTTATAACAAAATGTATTTAAAATTAAGCACGTAAGTGATAGTGTTTTTTTACGTTAAAAAAGTGTACCACGCATTGCGGCGGAGCCGCGGAGTCGAAAGGTTAAGTAACTCGAATTCATACCGCCTAGTGAAAACGTATTATATTTGACCCGACTCGTTTCTAAACAAAACGTAGACCAACCAAAAACGTACATAAAAATAGGCACGTAAAACTCGAGGTTGTCAAAATGACATCTTACAAAGTTTTTATAAAGTTGAGGGGGTGTAGGTGGCAATGCTAAAAGTTGAAGGGTTAAATACACCAAAAAAACCTTCGGTTGGATGGCATAATTGTAAATTTGGCAAAATAAATAAAAAACAGAGGTTGTGTCTTAGGTACTAGCATGAGACACCCTCTTTTGTTATATTAATAATTAGCAACATAAAACATTTGAAAGAAGAAAAAACATACATCATCAGAAAGTTTCATGTTCTTGGTGTGAATACGAACAACCTCAAGACGCCCAACTTCATCAGGGACACCAATGTCAATTTCTCTATCGAACCTACCAAACCGTCTCAAAGCAGGATCAATACTGTTCGGCCGATTCGTAGCCCCCATTACAATAACATGTGCACGCGATTTTAACCCATCCATAAGCGTCAGTAACTGTGAAACGATCCTCCTTTCAACTTCACCGTTAGTTTTTTCCCGTTTGGGAGCAATCGAATCAATCTCATCAATAAAAATAATCGATGGGGCGTTCTTTTCAGCCTCCTCAAATGCCTTCCGGAGATTACTCTCACTCTCTCCAGCTAACTTCGACATAATTTCCGGCCCGTTGATACAGAAAAAGAATGCTCCGGTTTCGTTAGCTACGGCTCTTGCGATGAGTGTTTTGCCCGAACCGGGGGGTCCGTAGAGTAAGATACCTTTAGGGGGTTTAACTCCGATCGATTTGAACAGTTGAGGGTGTCGTAACGGTAACTCAACCAGTTCACGAATCTGAGCCATTTGTTTCCGGACCCCACCAACGTCATCGTAACCGATTTCATCCAACCGATCCTCATCATCCCGCTTGATCGGCTCACCCTCACAAAAGATTTCGGTATCCGGTGCAACAACGCAGTACTCCCCTGGGTCGGTTTCGATTACTTTAAACTCTACGCTTCTCATACCTCCTCTAACAAGAAAATGATCCCCTTTTCTAACGGGTCTATACGCCTCCAAAAAGTAAGCTGCATTAATCACAATCATTATCTATTGTTTACTGGTTAGGGTTTAAACATCAAACCTACAAACAACGCGTAAAACTTACGTTTTAGATATGCATCAAACAGGTCCCCTGTGACACCTTCAACGGTGTCGTCTAATGGAAGCACGTGAATCCGTTTCCCGTACTTCACATCCAGACACTGGTGCACCGATACAACATCACCGAGCCGAACCCGGAGGTTTGTTCTAATAACCTTGTTCATTCTAATCTTTGGCTCTTCACAACTTTCATCAGCAAGCGCGATACAAACCGTATCTTTCCTTTTCTTCCCCTGTAACCAAGTTTTTCAATACCTAAACATACTGGTTTTAACCTACAACTAAACTACATGTGACATGAATTTACCGTAATTCACCATTGAATTGCATAAAAATTCAACAAACACTAGCAGTTCATAATAAACATTCAATTCTAAAAACCTAGAAATATCAAACCCTGCATTCAAGATACGGGTTTTCATCTATAATTAAACTAAGTGTCACATAATTTTACCAAAAATCACAATTCAATTGCATAAAAATTCAACAAGCCCTAACATTTCATAAAGAACATTCAATTATGAAAACCAAGAGATATCAAACCCTACATTCAGGATACTGATCTTAACCTAAATCACAATTCAATAGCATAAAAATTCAGCAAACCCTAACAGTATTTCATAACAAACATTCAACCCTGCGAACCTATACATTCAGAATACCAGTTTTAACCTAAAACTAAACTATATATGACATAATTCAACCATAAATCACAATTCAATTGCATACAAATTCAAAACCCTAACAGTACATAACAAACATCCAATTCTGAAAACCAATACATTCAGGATACTGTTTTCAACTGCATACAAATTCAACAAACCCTAACAATTCACAACAAACATTCAATTCTGAAACCCTAGAACCACCAAATACCTTAATCAGTATCGTATCACCACGAAACAGCTGCAATTTCTCCATTGTAACAGGATGCATAGCAACCACTGAGTTATCATCATTAACCGCTTCGTCAACAACGAGCCGGTTCGGAGATTTCTTGCGCTCCAAGATAGCTGTTGAAAAGTCCTTTTTCGAACCTTTTCTGTTATAAACAATAATCGGTGATGCGAAAACATGATGATTATAGTCCGATTAAAGCAAATTTATAAGAGAAATTGATGAGATTAACGATTTTGATTGATTTAGTGACGAAACTTACGGTTCTGACGAAGACTCCGGTTGATCGCTCATGTTGAGGTGATGGAGATGGTGAAACTGATGAGTTGCAGGAGATATTATTACTTGTAGGGTTAGTTAGGGGATGAAATAAAGAATTTTCGAATTACTTTAATTGAATTTTTAATTTTTTTTTATATATTTGCTTAATTTGTATTCGATTCGAATTCGATTAAAAACTTCTTAATTGACAAGTTGTATTTGAATAAAAAATTACCCAAAAACTATGATTTGTTTCGAATTTGAATAAAACTCTTATCCAAAATTCTGATTTGTATTTGATTAAAAATTCGAATTCGAATCAAATTAGGATAAATTCGAATAAATTCTTATTCAAAATCATTTAAAATGCACTAAAAACTATCAAAATAATAACTTTAACACCACCTATAGATTTTAAAGTAGCCACAAATCACAATATCACATTATAAAGTTCGAAAATGGTGCGACGATGCGTGATGGTGGCTGGTGCGGCAATAAGGAGAAGGATGTGTGTTGATGGGGGTTGTGGAATGATGGTTGGTGTGGTGATGGTGGATGAGGAGTGGTGGCTAGGTAGTGGCGTTATGGTTGATGGGTGATGATGACACCATTGTCTCAATGGGTTAAGTTATGGTCGTGGTTGATGCAAATAAGTTAGTTAGAATTGATACATTAAATATATTTGGGCATAATAATATGTTATTTAAAAACTTAGAATAAATTTATAGATTAATTTATAATATAGCCAACATTAAAGTTATATGTGTGTATTATATATAAATATAAAAAATAAATATGTATAATTTGAATTCGAATTTCAAAATCGAATTTAAAATTATAAATTCGTATTCGATTTACTGGACTCGAATCGAATTCGACTTTTGAATTCGTGATAATCGAATCGAATTTTCGAATTTTTCAAATTCGAATCGAATTATGAACACCCCTAGTGCAAGGTGAGGCTAGTGGTACAAAGGGCTTTAAAATGAACCGAACTGGACTGGACCGGATGAAGGCTTGTTCATGTTTGTTTATTTAGCATTGAAATTCTTCTTTTTGTTCATTTGTTAAGAGAATTCACTTGTTCAGGAACATAATCAAAATATACCATTGAAAAAAATATTGGTTATCTTGAATCACCTTATTAAGTGTCTGATATAATAATCATAAACATATTTATTTTAAAACGATGGCACATGTTAGACATAATAAGCATAGACATAATTATCACAAAATGATGTATCAAATATCTAAGTTTTAACGAGGGAGCATAAAGTAAAAAAACAGACGACTATGAAAAGGCGTAAACGAACGTAGCGAACGTATTGTTAAACGTTCACCAAAGCAATTGAATGAACGCGCCATGTGTTTGTGTCTGTTCATTTAGTTAACCGAAGGAAATTCCTTGTTTATATTCGTTCATTTATTAAAAATGAATTGCCCGTTCCGGTTCACATACGGCATGCTGAACGCTTGGTTCATTTACTACCCTATTATTATACTACCAATTTATAAACCCGCATATTAGACGGGTTGAATAAAGACAATATGTTACGTAAACTCGTGTAATGCATAGACTATAACCTAGTGACTTAGATAATAATAATTCATAATTATAATAACATAATAATTACAAATAGATAGTAATAACAATAACAATTTTTATCATTTGTTCTTGAGTTTTGCATTCTTTTGTCATTTTCATCCAGCCCATTAACTTTATCAAAAAAAGTCAGTTTAATGAGGGGCCATCATTTTTCTTTACTTTCCCAGTCAAATTATGATTGTGCCCCCAGTGTAAAATTACTGTCATGTTCTTTTAGTTTTTTTTTTTTTTTTTTTTGACAAAACTGCGATAGTGCTTTGTTTTAATTGTTTAACTCGGTATAATTTTTATTCGTGCCAGGCGGTGCCTAGCGCACACTCATTTATCCTGAAAAATTACAATTTTGTCCCAGTTTAAAATTATAGTTTTCCTATCGTTTTTATTTGCCTTAAGCAAAAGTATGATAATATTTTAGTTTAATTGGTTGACTCAATGTAATTTTTGTGAGATCGTGTTATGAGTAGTATGTACAAGTAACCGAAACACAGACATACATATTATGAGAGAAAAATATTCGGTTTAGTGCCACACAACACGGGTGGGGCAAAATCTAGTGTCAAAACATTTACGAAAGGGTAGGGGTTCTTTTTTTTTTTTTTGGTCATTAGCCAGTAAGTCAATAACAACATATAATAACTGTGGTGATAAATAATATTCTTAACATCGATACATTGATCATTTTTTAAATGTGTGTCATCCGTATACACATACTTAATGAAAACTATGAATTTTCCATGATAGTTATATGGCTATATATTCCATTTTACATATGATACATCATAATTTTAATCATTCAACGACTATTCGTGTTTACACATTAAATATACTATTGCATTAGTTGATAGGTGCCCCTAGTATTCGCAGAGTACTCGGATATGTTAAATACAAAGAAAATTAACCATTGGATATTATATATGTGTTAAAATAAGCATAATTCATGTCAAAATTAGTAAAATCCCGAATATTTGCCGAGTTACACCGTTCAAACATTAGATGATTATGCCTGACTCGGGCGTCATATAACTAAAAGAAATGAGAATAAAATATTTTTTTTCTTTTAATTTTATAGTGTTGCAGTTCACTAAGTTATGTTATATGGAACCGGTTGCTAGGCCATCAAGAAGTCATAAACGCAAAAGCTAGAGGTAGCAAAGATGTGAATGCTAAGGTCGATGTGTGGATACACAAGGTTGGGTCAGACAAGGAATGATAAGGACTGAAGTTTTTGGGATAACATTGGGGGTGACACGTATTTCGGATAAGATAACGGGTGGGAGATTGAGATAGTTTGAGGATGTGTAAATAAGGTAGATGATGACGCATGTAAGAAGCATGGAAACCCTCACCGGAGGGAATATGAGCAAAAAGCAGACCCTAACTGATATGTGATGATCATATTTAGCTAGATTTATTAAACTTACACCAATTGTATACATTATCAGTGATAGGAGTTCTCGGAAACATCGAGTAGATGTTAAAGGAATTTTCGGGGGATGTACAAATTTATTTTAGCTTTGTTTTGATGTGTTTCGGTTATCCTAGGTATTAATACTAATTACTTTCTACTTGATTTGTGATTATTTTGAAGTCCTCTTTCTTTTCTCTTATGTTACTACTACATAATTTATATTTACTAGGTTTATCACCGTCCTCACGTTGTGGCGTACTTCTTTTGTTATTTAGTTTGTATTTACATGTGTTTTGAAATCACCACAAGTGCGTTGCGTATGGAACCGCTGACAAGAATAACAATAAAATGTAGCAAAAAAACACTAAAAGATAACCAAAAGAAAATCAACAAAAAAAGTTGTATGATAATGATGTTGTTCGTATGAAACCCGTGGTCAGAGATGAGCCATTGGTACTGGGTACCGATACCGAATTTCCCGAACCGAAAGATTTTAAGTACCAATTCGGTATCGACTTTTGGCGTTTCTGATACCGGTTCGCTACCGGTTTTTACCTTCATATACCGGTAACGTAACCAGTATTTTCGGTACCGGTACCGATTCGGTTTCGGTTGACACCGAACTCATCCCTACCCCTGAAACTAAAAAAAGAAATCATTAAAAGTTGAAGAAAATCAACAAAAAAAAGTTGTATGATACCGTTGTTGTTTATACGGTACCTATGATTAGGGATGAACAAATGGTACAGGACAGTACCGTATTTCCCGAACGAAAAAATTTTCAAAATCAATTCGGTACCAACAACTTTTGACGTTTTCTGTACCAGGCAGGTGCCGGTTTTTACCTTCATGTACCAATACCGAACTAGATCGTACCAGTATTTTCGATACCAGTACATTGACACCAAACTTATCCAACTTAAAAAGTAAAGAAAATAGTTATTTTTATAATATTAAAAGAATGAGTTAATTCCTCGGATGGTCCCTGTGGTTTCAACTTTTTTCACGTTTAGTCCCCACCTTTTGAAAATAGCAGGTATGCTCCCTATGGTTTGTCATTTTGTTACTCGGATAGTCACTGAGTAGATGTCAGTTAGTTTGAAAATAGCAGGTATGCTCTCTATGGTTTGTCATTTTGTTACTCGGATAGTCCCTAGAGTAAATGTTGGGGGACTATCCGGGTAACAAAATGACAAAACATAGGAAGCATACATGCTATTTTCAAAATGTGGGGACTAAACGTGAAAAAACGTGAAACCATAAGGACCATCCAAGCAATTAAATAAAAGTGTTAAAATAATATATATTATATTTATATTTATATTATTATAATATTTAAAACACTATTCATTATCTTTCTATTAAATATATATATAAATATATAAATATAATATATAATAATATATAATATAATATCTATACTATATAATAAAAGAAACCATTTTGGGGACACATGTCACTCATTTGAGCCATCTATTTTTTAGCCTATTAAAATTAAATAATTATTTAAAATTAAATAATTATTTATGAGATTTACGTAGAGATATACTATTTAATATATATAATTATCAGATATACGTAGAGATATAGTATAGATTAAAAACTTATTTAGAAAATATACTATTAATATTAAATTATTATTTTTATAATATATTTCCTTAGATATAGGAATATGTTACATTATAGTTTTATTATATCGTAGAGAGATTTTATTTTAATGTTTACGTTTATACTTTTACATCCAAATTTAGGTAACATATTTAAATTATCTATGACTCTTTATAATCAGTAATATGTTTTAAATATTTAACTCTTTATAATCAGTGAATGTTTTAAATATATTTATTTTAAATAAAATATTATATATTTTTTAAATATGTTTTATAAAAATGAGAACATGACTTAAAATGTAATTTTAAGGAGAGAAAAATTATTATTATTTAATAAGAGAGAAAATGCAGGAAATCAAAATCTGAAATTAATCAGAACTCAACTCATGATTTACACGAGGTTTTTTAAAGATATAAGTTTTTATTATTTACTATATAAAATTGCATTTATTCAACCCGTGTAACACACGGGGTTTTTTAAGATACAACTTTTTTTATCATTTACTATACAAAATTGCATTTATCCAACCCGTGTAATATATGAGGTATTTAAAAATATAATTTTTTATTATTTGATATATAAATTCAACCCGTGTAATACACGGAGTTTTTTAAAGATATAACTTTTTTTTACAAATTACTATACAAAATTACATTTATACAACCTGTGTAATACATGAGTTTTAAAAATATAACTTTTTTATTATTTGACATATAAAATTAGATTTATTCAACCCGTACAATACACGGGGTTTTTTAAATATATAAATAATTTATTATTTAGTTTTTTTTTTTTCATTATTTGATGTATAAAATTATATTTATTCAACATGTACAACAATACAAGAGGTTTTTAAAGATATAACTTTTTATTTTTTAGTATATAAAATTATATGTATTCAATCCATGTAATAAACAATGTTTTTAAAAATATATTATTTTATTATTTAGTATATAAATTCACATTTATTTAGCCCGTGTAATACACGGGGTTCTAATCTAATAATATAATATAATATAATATAACTATGGTAGCAGTTACCCGCGCGTTGCGCTGGAATGCGATTGAAATTCAGAATGTATCGCACACCATAACAAAATAATATCTAAATGTGTTATGTTATTTTTGTTGTAACTCGGCTTCGAAGGGAAAAAAAAGAAAAAGTAAAAAAATACAATAAATAACAAAGATAAATAAAGGTAAAACGAAAAAGAAAACGATAGGAATTCGATCGGTTTAGGAGTTGTATAATAACTTTATTAATGTTTAGGGTATTAAAATTATTTGGTCAAAGTAAAAGAAAACAAATACAATAACTAAACTAAATAAGGTGGAAATGTTATACTAAGTGACAAAATAGAGTAAAGGACGTAGAAGTTCTCTTCTTTAATATTATATATAATATTTAATAATAATTAAAACAATATTCATTAGCTTTCTATTACTAACTAGGAATAACACCCGCGCGCGTTGTGCGCGCGGGAACATTTTAAACATCGAATAGATTAGTCTAAACGTTATGTGATACGTTAACCATATGAAAACATGCATTTCGACATATCTGATCGAACTCAATGTAACCTATAAAAGCATGGCAATTAGATCAAAACATAAAGTAAATCAAATTTATATCGTACAATCATAACGTATTATATAGAATCCGACTTATACATAGAAAACATAACGGGTACAACGAAAAAAATGACACCTATAATCAAAAGAGATTAATTAGAACTTTTGAAAAAAAGAAACCACAATTTTACTCCACTCGATTCGAAACAAAATTAATGAAACATTAAAATAAGCACGGAAACAGATTATATTTGACCACACTCATTTCCCAAAAAAGTTTACGTTGAAACATACGTCAACTCGAATTTATACCGAAACGTACATAAAATATGCACATAAAAGATGTTTTTTTGAAAAAAAAGTATTATATTTGATCTGACTTGTTTCCAGAAAAAAAAAAAGTTTACGTCAAAACGTAGAGCAAATCGAATTCATATCGACACATACATAAAAACATGCACGTAAAAATAGGTTTAATTAAGTAAAGGAGGTATAAGGGTGAACTCGAAACAAATTATTTTTTGTAAAAATTTAATAGGTTAAATACGTTTGTAAAATCGTGCCAACTATCCCCAATGCCACACAACCAACAACAAAAGAGCTCGTAAAATAAAATAAAAAAAAATAAAAATAACACTGAACGAAAAACATACGTAAAATTGTTGAATCACACACACCCATTGCGGTGTGTTAATGCGAAGAAATTAGACCGAAACGTAAAATGTAGAAAGAAAAAACTAAGTTGATTTAGGGCTCCACGCATTGGAACGAATTTGTCAAATGTAGAATAATAGACATGTTGCAACGGACCTGTCAAACGGGAAAATAGACAAAAAACGTTGAACCACAGAGACACGCAGTTGCGGCGTGTTAACTCGCGAAATTTTAAACGAAACGTAAAAGACAAAACTTGCAAAAGATGAAAAGTATAGGGGATCAAAATTGAAAATAAAAAAGTGTTGAAATTAAACTGAAAATAATAAAAAACCTTGAGTTAAAAGTTATAAACTTAAAGGAATAAAAATAAAAAGATAAAAACTTTGGGTTGAAAATGAAAAATATATTTTTTTTTGAAACACTCCCAATGCCTATAGTACAACATTAGAAGCAACAAAATGTTGCTTATTTATATGTGGTAATATATAATATATAATAATATATAATATAACTAGATTATTTTCCCGCGCATTGTGCAGTATTTTATTGCTAGCATTCGATCGGTATCGGTTCAGTTCGTTACAATACTGGTATGACACATGCACCGGTACCAATACTCGTTTATCATCACAAAAAAAATTATAAATATATAATTATCGAAACC
Organism: Helianthus annuus; assembly: GCF_002127325.2. Taxonomy (NCBI): domain Eukaryota; kingdom Viridiplantae; phylum Streptophyta; class Magnoliopsida; order Asterales; family Asteraceae; genus Helianthus; species Helianthus annuus. The sequence continues at coordinate 166,773,135 of NC_035443.2, forward strand.
GGAAAGGATAAAAATAAATACATTTACCAGTACCCATGTTGTTCGGTAGGGTATGGTAGTGATATGGTCAGTTTATCGAAAGCAAAAATAATAAAAATACATACCGGCACCAATATCGATGTTATGGTCGGTTGCGGTTCAGTTCCCTATATTAGCGACACGAAATCCGTTATCAAACAGAAAACCATAAAAATGAATAAGTGTATAAGCATCGATGTTGTTCGGTACGATATGATTGCGATATGGTGTCAGTTTATCAAAAGAGAAAACAATATAAATAAATACCAGTACAAATAAATATATTGTTTGGTCGGTTTCGGCTCAGTTTGGTACGACAGCGACACAACATCCGTTTTCAATAAAATTTATATCGCAACGTTAAAAAAACAATTAGTTTTCTTCGGTTTGATACATCAACGACACAATAACCGTAGTAGCAGTATTCAATAAAATTTATATCACAATGTAAAAAAACACAAACATAGAACACAACTTATTAAGAAAAATCAAATTACTTGATCAATAAAATATTATTACAAAAACTAAAAAACAATAACTTATAAAAAGACAACCACTATTTATGGGCACTCTATATTCATATGTATAATATAATATATAAATTCTACTACTAATATATAAATAGTATATATATATATATAAAGAGAGAGAGTAGAGGTTTTGTGTATGTTAGTTGGGATAGAGGTAATGTTTATTTTTTACTTTACTCTTTTGAATCTTACTTTTATTGTGTATGTTAGTTAATATTTTTAGATATTTTATATTTGGTTTAATATTTAATTAGTATATGCCCCGTTTGCTTTGCAGGGCTCTAGGCCAAATATTTGTTTACCAATTAAACTAAAACACTATTGTAGTTATGCTAGAAAAAAATAAAACTGATGAAAAAACTATAACTTTAAACTGGGGGCAAAAACTGTAATTTTTCATGACCAATGAACGAGCGCTAGCGAATAAAAATTATATCAAGTCAACCAATTAAAACAAAACACTACCATAGGTTTGCTAAAAAAAAAATGAAAAAAATTGCAAGACTGTATTTTTGAACTATAGGGGAAAACGTAAGTTTGACTATGGGTAAAATCATAATTTGTCAAAAGCTACAATGATGGCAACATCAAGGGCGTAGCTTTTAAGGGGCCGGGAGGGGCGCCCGACCCCCCGAACTTTTCGCTTAGTAGTGTTATGTATGTACGTTTCGTGTAGAATTTTTTAGGTATATACGTTTTCGACCCCCCGGTTTTATTAAAAAAACCGATTACTTATATAGAATTTTTAGGTTCGGTGACTTCCGACCCCCCGGTGGAAATTTTCAAGCTTCGCCACTGGGCAACATTGTAATTTTTGAACTGAGGGCAAAAGCGTAAATTTACCTGGGGTAAAATTGTAATTTGTCAAAATTTACAACGATGGCAAGACAACCGGGGGCAAAAGCGTAATTTTGAACTAGGGTAAAATTGTAATTTGCCAAATCTACAACGATAATAAGATTGTAATTTTGAACTGGGGAGCAAAGGCGTAACTTTGAAGTGGGGGTAAAATCGTAATTCTAAACTGGGGTAAAATCATAATTTGTTCAGATCAACGGAGAAGTGTCAGGCAGCTGCTTGGCAGGCACTATTCCCCTCCACAGATTTTGTATATATCTAAAATAAAATTCCTCACTTTATAAATAAGTTAACATACTATGAGAAGGGCATCTTTGCTTCATATTGGGTGAATTATGGATGTGATTTGAAGTTACGTTTGGTCTAAAGGTAACTATTTCCAATCACTAATCTTAAATAGAAGGTCAAGTAAATGGATGTGTCTGTTTGTAAACTTAATTAACCATTCCGCATGTTTTTTGAAGTCAAACAATAATTTGATGTGTTTTGATGTTTTCTTTAATTTACACTTATCAAGAAATCATGTTTTCAAATATCAGTTTTTAAAATAAAAACATTTGCAAATATTTTGGAAGTCTTAAATATATTATAGAGATTTTGTGATGCTCATTTATTTAGGACAAGAACTTGCGCGAACAATAAAAAATATTTTTTTAAGCATGAATTATACAGGTAAGAGATAAGACGTGCATGGGTTGAAACAACACAAGATAAAGCATGTTAAGACCGATATGCAAAAGTCTCACATGGAAGAGAATGTCCATAGGAAATAACACACATATGGTGGAAACATACCTACGAAAGGATCCTTTAATAACTGAGGATAAACATGCCTAATCGATGGTTTGTTTTTCTTATAAAAATAAATAGTAAAGTTTTTGTAATTGTATTAGTCATGCAAAATAGATTTATATCTTTCATGATGATTGTAGGAGACCTTCTTACTTAGCAGGACTTGCTAATTTTCTTGAGGATCGATTTTAACATATTAATCAAAGAGCGGATATACATCAAAATGTCATGTGTTCTTGCATGTAACTTGCAATGCAATGACTTATAGTTAGTTATCACTTAATATTCAGAGCAAATTCTTATGTTGTAAAAAATCTTATGATGGGAGGACTAAAGTAGGTTAACAACTCTCTTATGTTGTGTTATGTTGACCTGTATGCCCTACTATGTTTTGCTTATATGAAAATGATACATATTAATAGATACTAGACATATAATAGTATGATACATGAAAGATGGGGTCATATATGTTTAGAATGATCACATGACCATATTTATTAAGGCAATATTGAGTAGGTGATAAACTCGATATCTTCACAATATAAGCATATGCAAAAAAAATTGGGATAAGACGAGTCATCACTTTATAAACCTAGGCGGGGAATGTATGTGACGAGATGGATGCCATCACATGCAAGGTCTATGTGGTGTGTAAAGGAATATCCCGAGTTTGGGTCTTGGCCCAATGCTTTTGAGCACGAAGACATAGAAGCCCATAGAAAACCCTAAAAATTCCCTATATAAAGGGGGCTTCACCTCCAAAGTAAGGGGCTCTCTCTCTCCCTCTCTTTCTCTTTCACCCTTCTTTATCTTCCCTAATATAACACACATGATTTTCTTATTGTTGATATCAATAGTGAAATCAATTATTGACTTGATAGTCAGAGGATGGTTTAGAGACCTTAGTCTCTTACCCACTCTAACGAGTTATATATGGTTTCACAGATATGGATGAGACAATGAAGACGAGGTGTGACTCTTAATCTCCTGTTGAAGACAAACCAACTCCTAGTTTCGATCCTTATTTCTATATCGGCGTCATCCTCGGGACCGACAATAGTCACATCTCGTTTCTTCTCTACTAAAACCACTATATCTCTATTATTCAAGTTACATACACGATCTCTGGATGGGGAACAATCAGATCTATACACTTTCAAGGATTGATATGCAACTTCTGGATTTACAACTTTTAAATCTATACTATTTTTAGCTCTCTATGTGACTTCTAGGTCTCAAACCTTTTCTATTTCAGGTACGTATTTCTCCCGTTAAAACTCCTTGAAAATGTGCTGCCTTAGATGAGTGACTATATATCTGTAAAATTTTGCTAAACTATTTTATTTGTTATCAATTCATTAAGATATGACTGCCTACAATTAAAATGTAAGGACACAAGATGGCAATAAAAGGAAAAAGGTGGAAGTATGATTGAAAAAGCGAAGAACCAGATCCATGTGAACGAGAAGTAAAAAAGTATGAGAACACCTTGGAAGCTAAAGCCCTGCAAAAAACACCAGCTAAAGTTTCCAATTAAGACTCTTGACCACCCAACAACGTGATAACAAGTATTTGGCTCAACTGGACGTGGTTCCATTGCAAATTGGTTTGCTGGGTGGTTCAATTGAACACGCGATAAAAATCTGGTGAATGCCGCACCACAGTAACAGATTACGGGGATTTTCATCAACCGTAAGATTAAAATAGAACAAAAATGTAACTTCAAATCTGTTGCAGGCGATAACCACATCAAAACGACGTCTAATTTGAGATGATCCATACACACCCAAACACACTTTCTATTCTATCACTCACTCACTCTCTATACTCTACTCTCCTCTCTAAATTCAGGCCAAATCCCTAATATCCCTTTCATCCCAACGCAATGATCCATACCTCAATTCAGAATCATCATCCCCCCTACAAAAAAAAAAGAAAACCCTAACACACACCCACACACACGCACGCTCGCACGTATGCTTTTTTTCATTTCTGTTGTAACTGATTCAACCGAACATTTTCTTGTTGCATAAAAGTATCATTTAGACTTGAAATGGCTATGGCGCTTGTGAAATTCGGTGGTCTAATTGATGTTTAAATTGATATTTAAGTTCGTTTTGCGAGTATAAACTCTGTTTTCTCAATAATTAATGTGTTTATCGTCTATTTTTGCCTATTTTTGCCGTAAGTTGTGATTATTCTGCACTACAGATAATGATAATGCGAAAAGCTTAAATCGATGTTCTAATTGATATTTAACTTTGTTTTACGAGTATTAACTCTGTTTTCTCCATAATTAATGTGTTTATCGTCTGTTTTTTTTTCATAATTTTTGATTATTCTTCACTTCAGATAATTCAAAAAGCTTAAATCGGTGTTCTAATTGATATTTAAGTTCGTTTTACGATTATTAACTTTGTTTTCTCAATAATTAATGTGTTTATCGTCTATTTTTGTTGTAATTTGTGATTATTCTTCACTTTAGATAATTCAAAAAGCTTAAATAGGTGTTCTAATTGATATTTAATTTCGTTTTATGATTATTAACTCTGTTTTCTCAATAATTAATGTGTTTATCATCTATTTTTGTCGTAATTTGTAATTATTCTTCATTTCAGATAATGCGAAAACTTAAATCCGTAATTCATATTTTAGTTCGTTTTGCGATTATTAAATCAGTTAATACATTTATGGTTTATGCAGTTAGGGCTAATCAGTTGTTCGTGAACATAGTATATTTGTTTGGAGAGTTTGTGAGACAGTTTTTGTATGTGACGTGTTAGCTTAAAATTTCTTAGAGGGTGCACATTAAGCCTGGAACAATCTTAAAACTGAAAGTTCTCGAGGTTATTGATGAGGAGATCAATGCTGCTGATGTTCAGTTTTGTGATGCTGATGATCTTGAGGCTAAACCTAGTATTCACGCGATCATATTAAGTTTTACAATATAGGACCTCTCAATGTATTATATTCATTATTCTGTAATAAAACAAAATTTCATTGTTTTTGTGACTTGAAAAGTGGAGAGACCTCGATCCAGATATGGAGAGAAAGGGATTCTTGAAATCGCTATTGGGGGATGACATTGTGAAGTCGGTTGAGGAAATTGATTTTTTAAAGATAACTGGGATAGCCGCGTTACTGAAGATGTTCTTGTGGCTCAAGTTTCTCATGGTTACGGGCTGGATCGCCACCAAATATTTCAAGCACAAAGGTACATAACGCAAAGAGATTACTGTTAAGAAGACAAAAGATGAGTAATTTTAGTCAAATAATTTTCTGGATTGTTACCACGTTTATTGGTTAGACCATATTGTGAGAAAATTTGCAAACTGTTATAGCATATATAGAATCTCAAATAATAAAAGTCGCAGAAATAAAGATAGGCCGTTTCTTGTAGTTTGCTTGTAATTGCTCATTGAAGCTTTATGCTCAAAATGTTATCGAATTCAATCCTAGGGAAGACCATGATGATTACCATATCAGAAGTTTCTTGAAATTGCAACGTGAATTAATGAACATACTGAAACTAGATCAGAATAAGGTGTTTAGAGTAGCTACTCATTGCTCGCGACACATTATATGTATCTGTTATATTATCGTTAGTGCCTTTGTCACAGATAATCCAAGCTCCAAGGCCTTTTTTTCAGTGCCTTATGCAGGGTCCGTGTAACACCCTGCTTTTTCATACTTTCCAAATTTGAAAGATCGTCGTGTATTTCTATTTTTTTGATGTTAGGCGTAAGCCTCTGGAATTTGATGTTGATGACCGAGTCCTCCTCAAGGTATCTCCCTGGAAGGGAGTAGTTCGTTTTGGAAAGAAGGAAAAAGCTCGCTCCTCGCTATGTGGGTCCTTTCAAGGTATTCGAAAGGATTGGCAAGGTGGTGTACAACCTCGACCTTCCTCAAGAACTAAACAACGTGCATCCAGTGTTCCATGTATCTAACCTACGGAAATGCCTAACCGACGAGGAACTGCATGTTCCCCTCGAAGACATGCAAATAAACGAAGTTGTACACTTTGTGGAGAAACCGGTCGAAATCATGGATCAAAATGTTAAGCGATTGAGGCCCAACAAAATACCCATTGTTAAGGTTCGATGGGAAGGAAAGCGCGGCGCCGAATTCACTTGGGAATTGAAAAGTGAGATGAAGGCCAAGTATCCACAGCTCTTCGAGCAGTCATCTTCTAAGATTTCGGGGACGAAATCTCCTAAAGGAGGGGAGACTGTAACGCCAAACGTCCCTAAACTTTAGGCTTTTGCCAGATTTGGTCCCTGAACTTTATCTATTTGGAATGTCTAGTCTCTGTACTATAATGTGTGATACTTTGATAACTTGGAATGTCTAAATCTATATGCTTGGAATGCCTAACCCTATATTTGGAATCTCTAAATCTATGTTGGAATGTCTAAATCTATGTTTGAGTGTCTAAATCTATGTTGGAATGCCTAAATCTATGTTTGGAATGTCTAAATCTATTTGGTGCTTGACTCTTGAGACTCGTGAAACTTGATTCTTGGCTGAACGAGAGACTAGAGTCTTGTCACTGGCGGAATCTATTAATCTTAGGAACTATTGGTGTTTATGATGTATTCTAGTTATTCTATTACTCAATAATACGCAACGCTTAATCTAATTCACAAAACGAATCAAAGACGGGAACGCGGAAAGGATTGGATTGACCAAGTGGCAATCCGATCGGATGACCACCTGATCGGTGACCACCCGATCGACCGGCCACCCGATCCGTGCACATCGCCTAGGTCTTCCTCACACACTATAAATAGGCCTGTCATATCACCATATTCCCTGATGTGACAGTCCCACTCGATCAGATGCACGAATCTCTCATTTCTTCGATTTCTTCGCGGTTTCGGTACGTTTTAGGCTAGATCCTTGTAATTTCTTAATCTACACTCCATTCTCTACGTGATTCATCGTTAAAATCACACTTTTCACCATGAAATCCCCGAGATATGAGCTCTTGAAGGTGATGTCATCATGGCGGTTTGTACAAACTGTTGAATGATGTCATTTCTGCCAAGATCTAGCTCAGATCTAAGGAATTTCATACGTTTTTACACTAAATCTAAGCTAAATCTAGACTTTTCATATAAAACTTGAGTTATCCTTATCTTTTCTTCAAACTTCTATTTTATTTCTGTGGAAACCGGGTCTGAACGGACTGTAGTCTTGAGGAATAGTCTAAAGTCGGCTTGGATCTAAATCCTTGCCAGAAAAGATGGCCAAAACATGGATTCCGACATGAACTTGTTAAGGACAGACGACTGATCGGACAGGGGTGATTCCCATCCGATCAGAACGCTTGTGTGCCGATGAGTTCAGCGTTGTCTCAATGCGTATCGTGCCGTCACCGTTAAATCAGAAACTTAGAAAGTTTACAAGATTACAAACGAGACAAGGATCACTAGATCGAGTGACAACCCAATCGGATGACCATCCGATCGAACAGCCACTCGATCGGATAACAGCTGTCTCATGATAATTCAACACTTAGTAACTTTTTCAGAAACTTGAAATCTTGGAAACCTCGGTCGAGTGACCACCCGATCGGATAGCTCTGATCGAGCAGCCACTCGATCAAGATAGCCAAGACACTTGAAACTTGACACTTGGGTCGAGTGACCACCCGATCAGATAGCCATCCGATCAGACAGCCACCCCTCCCCTCACACATAAGTTACCCGATCGAACGACGATCCGATCGGAATAATAGTCTATACTGTTAAGCAATCACTGTGAGTATACTCAATTCCCTTTTACTTTAAAACTTTGGGGTGTAACATGTATGCTATATAAACTACGAAACTTGTGATTTTGCAAGATGAACTCTATCCTACGTGTATGTGAAAACTTGTGCATTCTAGTATTCTATTTTGTGCTATGTGACCTTTAATCCAGAGTGTGTAGTTCCGCCTTAACAATAATAGCGCTATAGGGGGTGCACCTCACCCATTATTCTTAGGGGGTATTGTTAGGAGGATTCTAGTTTACCTTGAGTCTTGGGTAAACACTAAAGCATCGAGATACTTGGGCTATCACTGCTTGGACTGCGACACTAGCACGGCTGAAACTATTTTATTACTTACATTGTGGATATGAGTAGTTTAATCTATTATTCTATTATCAAACTTGTATACTCGCCAATACTTTTGTATTGGTATTTTAATACATGTTGCAGGCTAATAGGTTGCTTCGGAACACATGGAAATCAAGGTAGGAGATGCCTAGAAACGTCGCCTAGTTAATTTAGTCATTTGATCAATTTGAACAACGTTTGTTATGTTTCGGTACTTGTTGTTTATGGTTGTTGATTTTAGACCAATGCTATGAAATCAATTTAAATTCTATTAAAATATCTAATGTTATGGAATCTCATGAGCAAACTGAACGCTTAGTGCTCGCACCCTGATGTTTCCGCCATTGGTTGGGGTGTGACATTAAGGAACTCACGATCGACGATCGACGATCAACTACACTTCATTGAGGAAACGGTTGAGATCATGGATCGAAAAATCAAAACCCTCAAGCGTAGTAGGATACCAAAAGTCCGAGTCCGATGGAACTCGCGTCGTGGCCAGAGTTTACATGGGAACGGGAAGACCAGATGATGCGCAAGTATCCCTAGTTGTTTGCAAACAATACTTCCAGCACTGAGACTACTACGAAATTTCGGGGTGAAATTCCAAACTAACAGGAGGATGATGTGACACCCTGTAAAATGTTTAAACACTCTAGCTTGTCAGTGCCTGGACGCTAAATTTCGAGACGAAATTTCTTTGAACTTGGGGATAATGTGACACTTCAGGTTTCCCACATGTTCTATTATTGAACTAATTGTTATTAAATTTATTTGAATTGGTTTAATAGAGTAGGAGTTGGCTACAAAGCCAATATTTCCTACAAAGTGTAGGAAGCCATAAGAGAGTGACATGTGGCAATTAGGTTTTTTAATAAAAAGGGCATTAAGGTAATTTGATAATTATTTTATTTATGGAATTTATTTTATTATTAACTAACTCATGAGAATATTAAGGAAACTTAATATCTCTTTAATTTTGTATCGGAGGTTATCAATTACAGGAGGTTATCATTTCATGCGATTTTCATATCTTATTCGTAAATCAATTGCCTGATAAAAAATAATGACTTCTTCGACAAGTTCTTGATGATGTGTTTTACCCGTTAAAAGGTTAATGTTAATGTGTTATAATTCCCTTTGTATTAGTTGTTGTTTTAATTAATGAAACGTAGTTCACTGAGAGATATTGGTATTGTGTTTTAGCAGTTAGCAATTAATAAACACATTTCACTGAGAGATATTGATGTATTTTACTAGATAAAACACAATGTGACGAACCAGATGAAATACACTATCTTGACGCTGTGTTTTATCAGTTTCTAGTTTCTTCACATTGCGTTTTATCATAGTGTTGTGTTTTACTACAGTTGAAGTTGGATACTGGATGTGTTTCATAGTAGTGTGTTTTAGCGATAAAACACAATGTGACGAATCAGATGAAATACGAATTGAATGTGCTTTAGGAGAAGATGATGAATTGCGAATGGAATGATAAACATGGTGTCAATCGTGCTTATGTTTAAATCCGAATTTGTTATCTTTATCCATGATTCTAGCTATTTTGGTATGAAAGAGGGTTTTCTATAATTGGTTTTAAAGAGAGAGAAAGAGAGGGGAAATCGCGAGATTGTAGGTGGTGTGTTATTTATGACAGTTATTTGATTGATTTAAAACACGTAAAATGACAAGACTACCCCTATCCTATTATGACAATTAATTACTGACACACAACTATTAAAAAATGCCACTGACTTGATCTCAACCATTAAACACACTCATCGGATGTCTCAGAGCGCTTCCTACACTGTGTAGGAAAAACACACTTTACGCAGGTACCCTACTCTAGTTTAATATATATTATATGTGTGTTATGTGACTTTGAGTTAGTGAAATAATTAGTTTGTTGTTCGAACTCAACCGCACACCCCCATCACCCGTACACACCACCTCTAGTCGCACACCCCTCTAACTTCTTGGACTGGGCTGCACCGCACACCTACTTAGGCCCACTCTCAAAGCCCACTGGAAACCCTAATGGACCGCACACTTGTGAGGTAGCACACTTAGATGTGTGTAACCTCTTTGTGTATAAAAGGACCATGTCGGCCGACAATTGGGAAGGTTGCCATCAATCATTTTGGCATCAATCCCTAAAATGATTCCCTCTCTCTCCTCATCCATTTTCTCTCTCTAAAAACCCTAAAACATCTCCTTCCTTTTTGGGAATTTGACGGAAAAGGTTGCATTGAAGATCAGCAGCAATCATGTTTTCCTTTCGAAGCATCATCTTCCTCTCTTATTCCCGCACAACCTTTTTGGGAATTTGATGGAAAAGGTAGCATTGAAGATCAACAGCAATCATATTTCCCTTTCGTAGCATCATCTTCCTATCTTATTCTTGCACAATCTTACTTCACGAAACACAGGTTATTGAGTTTGTTGTTTGCACAATAGTTGAGCCTGCTTGATGAAATAACTGTTTGTTAAATGATTATACATGTTGTGTGTCGATGATATTATGGAATGTTCTTAAATAAGAAGCTATGATCATAATTTATATGTTGGTATGTTGACAAGAATCCGCTGATGTTATAAAATAGATGATGTTCAGAAAGACTAGGGGTTGTTGTTTCAAAGTTTAACTTTTTATTGATGATGACTCTTGTTTAAGACCAGATTTAGTTAAACGTCTTGATGCATATTATCTAAATAAGACTCTAAATCCATGCTAATTATTCACGTGATAGGAAGGATTATCAGTAATATATGGTTAATCGGTTTGATTAGAACAGGATCTAAATCGATGTATGATGATAAAATTGTTGGAATTTAAATGTTTTTAAAATGATACTACAATCTGTGTTTTGCTGGATAAATGTAACATCCATAATTTTTCCTTTAAATTTTATTAAATGACAACATACTTTTCTAACAAAATTTGGGCATGACCCGTTGGTAAACGGGCGGTACCCTGTTTTTCATAAACAAATTTCATTCAAACTTTATGCAAACATTCAAAAGACATAACATACACAACAAAAGATGACCTATCTTCAGTTTTGAAACCATAAGTTTATGTACGCACTTACGACAACCTTTCAAAAGACAACCATGACCAAACTAGTTTTAAGTACAAAGCATAGACATAAATAACTAGGTAATTTGACATTGACTTTATACAAAATGCGGAGCGCTTGACGGGCTTGAGGTGTGTTCGATCCGGGCAAAGCTTGATAACTAGACATGAGATTTACCTACATGATCACAACATCAAAACTCATTAGATCATAGTTTCCTTCTTTAACCCAAGAAATTAACTTACGGACTTGAAATAAACGTGACATTCACGACTTGTATTAAACTACATTCTTTCATACTTGTACGGTAGTGAGTTCCAACGGAACTCCATGCCAATCTTTCTAGTCTTACAATTTCATCATTCGACCCATTCAAGAGAAGGGTCCATTCATATATCTTAACCATACTTGAATCAAATTAGCACAAATATGAATAAACACATATCTAAAGTAAAACCAAAATTGTGCAAGTAGCGTACCTCGGTCTTGATCCCCTTGTTGCTTCACTTGACTCGAACTTTCTTCCTTAACGCCTACACATAACCATTCATTCTTTTAATTCATGTTTCATGTTCATTTACCCATATCAATCGATAAAACATCATACAATTTACTCATGCTTCATAAACATGTTCAATTCACACAAAGCTTATGGCTTATATGACTAGCATTTTCATTGAAGCATTTTGTCAAACACTTGATGTGCACATTACCAACCAAGCACAAAGTACAAGTATTTATTGCATAACCCTACTTATTCACCTTCTAATCTAACAAGAATCAATCAAGTTCATGATTTTCTTTCATCCTACACCATCTTAACTAATCTAATTTCTCTATCACATTCGGATTATTATCATTTCACCTCCATAATCACATCATCATAATTCATCATGTTCATCTTTTTCCTACAACAAGTGGGTATGAACCCTAATCATCCAAACAATCAAAATTATTCAAAATCTTCAGTCTATTACGAATTCCTAACTCAAAATTACACAAGATTTCCACATAATTTCATGATTGGGTTAAAACCCACTTTCTACAAATCAACAAATCAGAATTTTCGACTTACCTTGTGTTGAACAAGCTTAGATAGTTAAAGATTAGAGATCATGCATCAATTTAAGCCCTTAATTCCTTCCTAATCTTGTGATTTTCTGAAAGTTAGGGTTTGTTCTTGGCTTCTCCCCCTTGATCGATCCCACAAACACACCAGTAAGTGTGTTTTGTGTTTTCCCTTTTTCTTTTTATTTGTTTTAATTAAAACTTCTATTCTTTTTAACAAGTTTAGTCCCTTCACTTTCTTAGTTTGTTTATTTATCATTTAACTTTCCTTCTAACAAGTTACTAACATACTAAGTTAAATATAACATGACTAGGCTTTGAAGTAATATAAATAAATTACATATTTTGGGGTGTTACAAGTCTACCCCACTTAAAAGAGGTTTCGTCCCCGAAACCTTAATACATACCAAATAATGTCGAGTAAAGCTTCCTCATTTCATCCTCTAACTCCCATGTAAGATCCGATCCCTTCCGATGTTGCCATTGCACCAAGACTTGCTTTATAGTTTTGTTCCGAAGGTGCGTTACCTTAGAATCCTTGATAGCTATCGGCTTCTCGATATAATTCAATTTTTCATCCAGCTCAATATCGTCAAGGGGCACATATGCCGTCTCATCCGCTAAACACTTTCTCAATTGTGACACATGGAATGTGTCATGTATTCCCTCCAAAGTTGGCGGTAACTCCAACCGATATGCTACCCCCCAACCCGGGCTAAAATCTTGAAAGGTCCTATGTAGCGGGGACCTAGCTTTCCTCGCTTACGGAAGCGGATTATACCTTTCCATGGGGAAACTTTTAATAACACATAATCACCTATTTGAAATTCGATAGGTCGCCTTTTTAGATCTGCATATGCCTTTTGTCGATCTTGAGCCGCTTTTAAACGGGCTCGCACAAGATCGATCTTCTCGTTAGTTTTAGCCACCACCTCGTTGGGTGCAATTTCTCTCTGTCCCACCTCTCCCCAGCAAATTGGAGTTCTACACTTTCTTCCATACAACAATTCATATGGTGCCATTCGAATGCCGTTGTGGTAGCTGTTGTTGTATGAAAATTCCACCAACGGCAAGTGGTCATCCCAACTTCCCCCGAAGTCTATCACACATGCCCGCAGCATGTCGATAAGTGTTTGAATAGTCCGCTCGGACTGACCATCCGTTTGGGGGTGGTAAGCAGTACTTAAATGTAATTTTGTACCCATACTTTCATGAAAACCTCGCCAATATCGAGATGTGAATCGGGTATCTCGATCTGACACAATAGATACAGGAACTCTGTGTCGTGATATTATCTCGTTAACATAGATCTCCACCATCTTTTTAGAGGAGAAAGCTTCCCGAATGGGTAAGAAATGCGCACTCTTGGTGAGGCGATCTACGATCACCCATATAGCATCGTGACCTTTCCTTGTCTTAGGAAGCTTGGTCAGTAGGTCCATCGTCAATTCTTCCCATTTCCATACCGGAATCTCTAACGGTTGCAACTTCCCATATGGTTTCTGATGTTCTGCCTTTACCTGCAGACATGTCAAACATTTGGCAACATACTTGACAATATCACGCTTCATGCCGGGCCACCAATAACTTTTCTTCAAGTCCAAATACATTTTTGTAGCTCCAGGATGAACCGAAAATCGGGATTTGTGAGCTTCTTCGAGTAATACCCCCTTTGCTTCGCTAAACCGAGGTATCCAAATACGACCATACATGGTTTTAATTCCATATGATCTTTCTTCGAATTTATCCACAAACCCCTTTGTTCTTTCCTTTTTGGAATCCATTCCGCTTAGTGACTTGATTTGGGCTTCTTTAACCTCTTCGAGAAATCGAGGTGTAATTACCATCTTCATGGACTTTACTTGAATTGGAGGTGGGTAATCCTTTCGGCTCAGGGCATCAGCTACTACGTTAGCTTTACCCGGGTGATAAAGGATTTCACAATCATAATCTTTAAGAAGTTCTAACCACCTTCGTTGCCTCATATTTAATTCCCTTTGCTCGAAAAATTATTTAAGGCTTTTGTGGTCAGAATAAATAACGCTCTTCGTACCGTAAAGATAGTGCCTCCATATCTTTAAAGCAAATACTACTGCAGCTAACTCCAAATCATGGGTTGGGTAATTACTTTCATGCGTCTTCAATTGCCTAAAGGCATAGGCAATGACTCTACCCCTTTGCAACAAAACACATCCCAACCCTTGGTGTGACGCATCCGTAAACGCCACCAAGTCTTCCGTTCCATCTGGTAGGGTTAGTACCGGGGAACTCGACAGCTTTTCTTTCAAGGTTTGAAACGCCTTTTCTTGGTCCGCACCCCACAAAAACTTCTCATCCTTCTTGGTTAACTTGGTCAACGGCAAGGCCAATTTAGAAAAGTCTTGGATAAACCTCCTATAATAGCCTGCTAAACCCAAAAAGCTTCTTACTTCACTCGGGTTTTTGGGAGGTACCCATTTCATAACAGCTTCCACCTTTGACGGGTCTACTAAGATACCATTCGCATTAATAACGTGACCGAGAAATTGTACCTCTCTAAGCCAAAAAGCACACTTGGAGAATTTCGCGTACAATTTCTCCTTGCGAAGCACTTCAAGAACCTCATGTAAATGGCATGCATGATCGGCTTTACTTCGGGAATAAACCAGGATGTCATCGATAAAAACTATAACGAATCTGTCTAACATGGGCCGACAAACTCGATTCATAAGATCCATGAACGCTGCAGGCGCGTTCGTTAATCCAAAGGACATTACTAAGAACTCGTAATGCCCGTATCGCGTTCTAAAAGCCGTTTTCGCCACATCCTCATCTCGTACTCTTAGCTGATGGTACCCGGACCGCAAGTCTATTTTTGAAAACCAACTTGCCCCTTGTAACTGATCGAAGAGATCATCAATTCGGGGCAATGGGTATCGGTTTTTCATAGTCAGCTTATTCAACTCGCGGTAATCGATGCACATGCGCATCGAACCATCTTTCTTTTTGACAAAAAGTACAGGCGCTCCCCATGGTGACACACTCGGGCGTATAAATCCCTTGTCGAGCAATTCTTGTATTTGTACCATTAACTCCCGCATTTCTGTTGGGGCCAGCCTATAAGGGGCCTTGGCTACGGGTTTGGCATCAGGGTACAATTCGATCTTGAAATCCACTTCGCGTTCTGGTGGAAGCCCCGGTAAATCTTCCGGAAAAACATCAAGAAACTCATTCACAACTTCAACCTCTTCTATCTTAGGGGTATTTTGCTTAGTATCCACCACGTAAGTTAGAAATGCCTTGCTTCCATTTCGTACATACTTGTATGCTTGGATTATAGAACAAAGCTTCGAATTGAGATTCCTCTCCCCTTGTATGCTTACTCGTTTTCCTTCCGATGTTAACACATGAATTACCTTCTTCTCACATTGAATTTCGGCCTGATGCTTAGCTAGCCAATCCATGCCAACTATAACCTTAAATTCCCCCAATATCATGGGAATAAGGTCAATAGCAAACTTCTCGTCTTCAATGATTATTTCACAATCTCTACAAACTTCGTGCAACAAGTAACTCTAACTATCGGCTATTTTACTTCTAATGGTACGTGTAGTCTTTCAATTCTAAATGAGGGGTGTGACACTAATTCACTCGATAAAAACGATCTACTGGCACCGGTATCAAATAACACATACGTAGGCATCGAGTTCAATAAGAATATACCTGATACAACATTCGGGTGGTCCTTCGCTTCATCGGTTGTGATCTGAAACATCCTCCCCTTAGCTCTCGGGGCTTCCTCCTTTCTTGCCTCCTTATCAGTTTTCTGTTGAAGCTTGGGACACTCAGCCTTAATATGACCCGGTTGGAAACAGTTGTAACACGTTCTTGAAGGATTGGGACACCTACAGTATGGGTGTCCCTCTTGACCACAATTGTAACAACCCTTCTTCCCTTTCAAACACTCCCCCGTGTGTAACTTTCCGCACGTTTTGCATTTCGGAATACTACCCTTCGCCTTATCCTTCTTGCCTTGATCTTGAAATTTTGGTTTCTTTGAAGGGCTCGAGCTGGAAACATTTTCAGATACTCTCTTTTCGCCTCTTTCTGCCTGTCTTCTTATTTCAATCTCCCTATCTCGGGCCAAGTCAATGAGCTCATTCAAGGTTTCACATTTAGCAGGAACTATGAACTCCCGATATTCAGCCTTCAACATACCGTAATAACGGTTTATCTTCATTCTCTCCGTTCCTGCTATATCGTTACAGAACTTCAGCTTGTCAAGGAAAACATTGGTGATTTCATCAATGGTTTCATCTTTCTGACGAAGATGTAAGAAATCTTCTTGGATCTTATCGATGGCAGATTGTGGTCAGTGGTGCTTCAGAAAAGGTTCCTTGAACTCTTGCCATGTCAAGGCTTGAACTTTTTCTTCCCCAAGCTCCTTACTATAAACATCCCACCAATCCTTAGCTCGGAATTGTAGCAAACCGGTGGCGAACATCACTTGATCCTCCTTTTCACAATGACTCCTTATGAACACCGCTTCCGTACTTGCAATCCACCTTTGACATACTATAGGATCAATTTCTCCTTTGAATGGTAACGGGTTGCACGCCATAAATTCTTTGTATGTGCACTTGCGAGTTCCTTTCCTTTCTTGCATTGCATTAATCATTCCTTTTAACTCGTCTATCTTACTCGCCATCATTGACTCTACCACTTCTAGCACATGACTTTCTACTTCTTGGGCTAAGTGAGGAGTACTTGCTTGCATTGCCCTTCCAATCTCTTCCGAGATCATAATTTTCAGCTGTTCTTGTCGAGTCGCTTCATCCTCATTCGTATCCGTCATCTACACATAAACATCATTCTTTATTCCAAGCATTCAATCATCCTTTCCGTCATATAATCATTCTACTGGTACATAACTTCCTTGAAAGTTAACATTCATGCATACTATTATTCTTTAGAGTCTTATTATAGCGTTTGCAATACTTCACGTATGATAGAAAACATTAAACAGAACATCGCAATTGAAAGAGGCTGAAAACAGGCTCCACCGTAAATTTCGGTGTCACCGTAATTTACGGTGGCATTATTTCCTTTACGGTGTAAGGCTACTGCCTTACGGCAGAAGAATTTCGTTCCAGTGTCTACCGTAAGTTACGGTGTCTACTGTAAGTTACGGTGTCTACCGTAAGTTACGGTGTCACCGTCACTTACGGTGACGCCCAGCATACTTTTATGAATTTCTTATTTTGCAGCCATCTGTTCAACCCGTTTTAACCCGTACCAGTCCGTTTCGTCCCAAACTTTTGCACATCATCCCGTGATGATTTTTCTAACATTCCCTAACCCACTCATTCATAATACAAAATCAACTTTAAAGGTACTTACTTGCTTCACGCCGCGGGTCGAACACACTCTTCACATGAGCTTCCGGTTTGAGTTCAAACATTTGATGCTTGAATCCCTCAAACCTAGGCTCTGATACCAACTTGTAACATCCATAATTTTTCCTTTAAATTTTATTAAATGACAACATACTTTTCTAACAAAATTTGGGCATGACCCGTTGGTAAACGGGCGGTACCCTGTTTTTCATAAACAAATTGCATTCAAACTTTACGCAAACATTCAAAAGACATAACATACACAACAAAAGATGACCTATCTTCAGTTTTGAAACCATAAGTTTATGTACGCACTTACGACAACCTTTCAAAAGACAACCATGACCAAACTAGTTTTAAGTACAAAGCATAGACATAAATAACTAGGTAATTTGACATTGACTTTATACAAAATGCGGAGCGCTTGACGGGCTTGAGGTGTGTTCGATCCGGGCAAAGCTTGATAACTAGACATGAGATTTACCTACATGATCACAACATCAAAACTCATTAGATCATAGTTTCCTTCTTTAACCCAAGAAATTAACTTACGGACTTGAAATAAACGTGACATTCACGACTTGTATTAAACTACATTCTTTCATACTTGTACGGTAGTGAGTTCCAACGGAACTCCATGCCAATCTTTCTAGTCTTACAATTTCATAATTCGACCCATTCAAGAGAAGGGTCCATTCATATATCTTAACCATGCTTGAATCAAATTAGCACAAATATGAATAAACACATATCTAAAGTAAAACCAAAATTGTGCAAGTAGCGTACCTCGGTCTTGATCCCCTTGTTGCTTCACTTGACTCGAACTTTCTTCCTTAACGCCTACACATAACCATTCATTCTTTTAATTCATGTTTCATGTTCATTTACCCATATCAATCGATAAAACATCATACAATTTACTCATGCTTCATAAACATGTTCAATTCACACAAAGCTTATGGCTTATATGACTAGCATTTTCATTGAAGCATTTTGTCAAACACTTGATGTGCACATTACCAACCAAGCACAAAGTACAAGTATTTATTGCATAACCCTACTTATTCACCTTCTAATCTAACAAGAATCAATCAAGTTCATGATTTTCTTTCATCCTACACCATCTTAACTAATCTAATTTCTCTATCACATTCGGATTATTATCAATTCACCTCCATAATCACATCATCATAATTCATCATGTTCATCTTTTTCCTACAACAAGTGGGTATGAACCCTAATCATCCAAACAATCAAAATTATACAAAATCTTCAGTCTATTACGAATTCCTAACTCAAAATTACACAAGATTTCCACATAATTTCATGATTGGGTTAAAACCCACTTTCTACAAATCAACAAATCATAATTTTCGACTTACCTTGTGTTGAACAAGCTTAGATAGTTAAAGATTAGAGCTCATGCATCAATTTAAGCCCTTAATTCCTTCCTAATCTTGTGATTTTCTGAAAGTTAGGGTTTGTTCTTGGCTTCTCCCCCTTGATCGATCCCACAAACACACCAGTAAGTGTGTTTTGTGTTTTTCCTTTTTCTTTTTATTTGTTTTAATTAAAACTTCTATTCTTTTTAACAAGTTTAGTCCCTTCACTTTCTTAGTTTGTTTATTTATCATTTAACTTTCCTTCTAACAAGTTACTAACATACTAAGTTAAATATAACATGACTAGGCTTTCAAGTAATATAAATAAATTACATATTTTGGGGTGTTACAATAAAACCACATGAATGAGTTGTTTTTTTGAAAAGGATACTACACACTAATAGGGAAGGTACAACACTAACAGCATAGGGCACAACCCTGCAAAGTCGGGCGCACATTCTGTACCGCACACCCACGAGAGTACTGATTTTGATGCAGAAGATACAATCCATTCATGGACGGTCGCACACTGGAAGTTACACACTCTCATGGTCTTACACCTTATTATATGTCGCACACCTAAATTTGGACCACACAACTCACTACTGGATCACGTTACTTTAGGTCGCACACTCTCTTTGGGTCGTATAACTTACTGGGCTATACACTCTAATACGGACGGATACCTTAACTGTACCGCACACTTATATACCAGCCGCACACTCGTGCATTGGACAGATGATTCACTTCGGCCGTACACTCAAATGGGTATATAGTAAACTAATTAATGTTATTGTTCACAACGGGTTCATGTATGACTTCCTGTGTGGCCCACCTGTTTGTATATGTAAGGTGTGAAATTACTACTTATGGCGACCTATTAATACATGTATACGTGATGTTACTTGGATACAAAACTGACCTGTATTAGTAACCATAATAGGACATGGATGACCAACTGTTAAAACAAGTAAATCATCTACCGAGCAAACCAAGGTGAGTTCACACACACTAAAAGCATGCGTCCCGAGGGGACACGGACGAACTACTATCCTTGGGAAGGGTACTTTTAAACTACTATTCCCGGGGGGGGGGGAATACAGTTGAATACTATTTATAAATCATGACTTTGCAAACTAAATGAAACTCTATCATTAAGTCCCCACTTACATTACCGACTAATCGCCAGGGGCGAACGAGATATTAGTTGATAGCACTATTAGGTTTGACAAACCTCACACCATGATCAGGGGGATCGGGAATGAATTATTATGCCTTGCTACTTGGTCAATGATGATAGACATTGACTTGAGGCACAACAACTTGATAGTCACCAGTATTTGGTATCATACAGTTTAGTAAGCTTACAGATGGGGTAGCTCCCCATGACATGATTATAAATACACAATCGAACAACTTACGCTTTGAGGAATTAAAACTGGACAACTCATGAACTCGCCAACTTTATGTTGATACCCTACTGCTTGCTTTGCAGGTACCCAGTGATAGTAGGAGCTTGCAGCGGGGAGTGTAGTGGTCGCAGTAACCCGTGTTGGGTTTTCCTTTATAATAATAATGAACTTTCGAACTTTTGTTAGAACTTCTTAACTTATGCTTCTGCTGTTATTTTTAAACTTTGTTTTGAACTTTAACTTTGGACTTAGACATTATTAGTCACTAATCGTATTGGTAGTGATGAAAACTATTTTATTATCATGATGTTCAATATGATTGGTGGCTTGATCATGGTCAGTCACACTCCTTGCGGTAATACTCCGCTTGTGGAAATTAAGGATGTGACAACCACAATTGTATGAATCTCAAAATCAGCATAGAGATCTTCAACATAAAGATCAACTTCAGCATAATAATCAGCTTTTGCATGAGAATCCGCTTCAAAAACTTCCATGATTCTTATTTTTAGTACTGCGCCTTTTTTCAGAATAAAAAATATGTGAAAATTACAAGTTTAAAATTGATCACATAATATCAAACCCTGATAACCACCATGTATGTCGGTTCCTCACACAATCTTGAAGCTGCTAGCCAACATAACATAGCATTACTTTATAGCACATCTTCATAACAAGTAATCTTTCTATAGCATACCCTAACATAATGTAACTGTAGGATCGTTTTCAGACCCAAACGAGTCGATCAGAAGAGTTTTTGCTCAATACGAGAGGCGGAAACAAACGTATCGAGTTGATTCAGCTTGCAATTCACTTTAAACGTCTTTCTGATTGATTTGACAAAGATTTACAGCGAGTAGACACTTCGGCAGCAGTTCGACCCTGAAACCGGAAAGTTACAAATGACAAGGCACACCTAGTATTTATAGGCTGGGTGATTTCACACGAAACCACTCACATGAAAACAACTTCAC
The DNA here is from genome assembly GCF_002127325.2 of Helianthus annuus. NCBI lineage: Eukaryota > Viridiplantae > Streptophyta > Magnoliopsida > Asterales > Asteraceae > Helianthus > Helianthus annuus. The sequence continues at coordinate 166,794,727 of NC_035443.2, forward strand.
ACGAAATAGTCATTTCGTGCGAAATGGCTAAGTGATTTCGTGCGAAATGACAATTTGTTATTTCGTGCGAAATACCCCTTCAACACATATTTGACATTTTTCTCGTACCACGTGCCCTGATCTATCTATTCTAATACAAGACTCGATACAAGACGAAGTCGACAGACATATGCACCAACAGACTCCCCCTTGGATGTTGACGAAGTCTTCGGTGTCGAGTCTTCAATCTTTAGTCTTTATCAGTCTTCTCGATCTCTCCCGAAGTATCTAACAATGTAAAGCATCCTCAATCCTCTCTTCTCTTTTCATCAGCACCAACATATAACCTCTTGGATATTGATCTTCAAAGATTCAGAATCGCAATCTGGCTCTCAAGCTTTCTAATTCTCTTAATCAGATCTCTTGATTCCTTAAGTTTATCAGCATCAACAGCTTGTGCAAACCACAGATCCATGATCAGAACCTGGCTCTTTGCAACCACAGACTTTCTTTTGCTAGCAGACTCCCCCTTAAATTGTGCTAGGGCTCATAGTCAAGCTTTCACAGGTTCAAGATCATGACCTGGCTCTTTACTCAGAATCAGAATCCTCTGTAATCGGAACCTAGCTATTTTCATCTTTCAAACCTGCACACATCTCTACCTCACAATAAGTTTCACAAATTTAAAATTTGACAAATTTATATCCATTTGCAGAAATAGAATGATTTAACATTTAAAAGCTTCTGATGACCACTTGTAGATAAAATATTCAAAAACTTTTCTCATTATACATAACCTTGATACGTGGTTGAAAACCGGTGATTGTTTGTGCGTAAGTTGATGTTTTTATGTAGCTTTTAATCTTGAATAGCCTACTTTTAATGGGATTTGTGTTTTACAGGTCTAAAAGAGTTTAAGGAGCTAATCGGGAGCTAAACGGAGCACCGGGACGCGAATCGGATCAACCGTGGATGTGAAATGAACAAAACCGGGTTAATCACGAAGATTGGATGTGTTTTGAGGAATGTTAATGGATTTAAAATGAATATATTTGAGGATGGTACGATAGAGGGCTGAATTACGAGTACGTGGGCGAAAACGGTGAGTAAAACGGAGCTATAACGAAGAAGTTATGAAGAAAACAAGAAATCAGAAAATCCGCATTTACAGGGGGCGTCGGGGACGCCCTAAATGGCCGTCGGCGACGGCCTTCCGATTACCGTGTCGCGAAATTTGTGTTTTAATGTTTAGGGACGGGTTTCAAGGTTTCGTTTGACCAATTTTCGGGGGTTACGAGTTGGGGAAGCTGAAAACACCATCTTGGAACCATTCTTGAGGATCTTTTTCATCCCTAACCCATCTCTAACACCACCACTACTCTCCTTCACCTCTAACCCTACCCGAATCACCTTCACCATCATCATCAAATCCTCGACCATCATCCCCAATCGATTCTCCACCAAACCCTAACACCTACCCTCCATCATTCCTCCAAGACTCAAGGTCATGGCGCCATATTCGTGCTCGTCATCCGGTGATCACGTCCATTCAACCATGAGCGGCTAGTCTCGTCGGTTTCACCCCGGTGTAGATGTTGTAAGATTTCTAGGGTTTATACATTTGTATTTTGATTTGATTTTGTGACAAATTGTTTAGTATTTGAAACCTTTGATAATTGTCTTGCATTTGTTTCGAATTCGTAAATTGTCGAACGATGTTAAAAGTTATGACTTTGCGAAATGGTTATGTGCAATTATGCCTTATCTTAGGTTAGGATTTACATGTCCGAGGCAACGAAGTGCATTACGGTCCGTTGTCTATGACGTTGATAGCAATTGGCACCTAAGCTTCGTGATAGTAATCTGTTAATCACTATATGCAATTGAATCAAGTTAAAACATGTAGGAACCCTAGGTCTTGCAATAATCGAACCGAGTGTGGAACTTCTCTAATTTCTTGTTTTAATCATTTAGTAATTTAGTTTGCAATTCTTAGTTAATCAACAATAGTTTTAATAATAGTCATTTGTCGGTTCACCCGATTTCTTTTCAAATCAAATAAACAAATAAAAATTAGCAAACTTCATAATCACTTTGTACATTTTTGTAAATAGACTAACTAATCGAACGGGTCGTGCAATACTAACCACATGCTCTTCGTGGATACGATACCCGACTTACCCTAGCTACCTAGGTTAATTGGGTTTTTGACTGATCGGGACGACACGGTCACGTCAAAATGGCGCCGCTGCCGGGGAGCTAGTGCGCTTAGTATTTCATTGCTTGTTCGATTTTAGTTTAGTTTATTTTCTTTCTTTTTTTTTCTTGTATATTTGTGATTTTACTTCGGGTGGTCGAGCTGGTCTGTGCAGGTACATGTTTTGCAGGCACATCTTTCAATATGAATTGGGTAGATGATGATCCGTGTGAGTGTTGCGGAAGCGGAGAGCATTATTTAGAAGATTGCTCTGTTTTCTACGCAAAAGTTCAAGCAAACAGGGAGCGGGAAGACTACCTTAGCGGATTATATGATTATAGGAGGGCGGATTATGAAGATTTCAGTGGTCCATCCTCATATTATCCATATGATAATCCACCACCACCACATTATCAAGAATACTACCACGAACCCGAATTGCCACGTTTCTCGAGTTACCGGGAGGAGTATGATGATTGTTATAATGAATACTCTCAACCAGCATCCGAGGAACCTCAAGATTCAATAAGTTCCAAGCTCGATGCCATCATGAATGCTATGAGTGCTCTTACTAATTCACATCAAGCTCTTACTAATTCACATCAAGAGTTCAAAGCCGAAATAAAGAAAGAGTTTGAAGTAAGGGATAAAGCCCATGAAGCATTGGTGGTGCAAGTGGGTCAATTAGCGGAGGAATTAGCCCAAATTAAACGCGAGCGGGAGGTTTTGGCTAATGGTACAATGGTGGATGGTGATGTGGTGGAAGAGGTTAGAGATCTTTCGGAGCAAGAAGTTGAATGTTTGAACCGAGTTGAAGACATGACACCGCAAGACAAAACGGATTCGAAAGAAGCTCACATTCATATTCACCCTTCTCCCAAACTTATCACTCCAACCAACAAAGTTGGGGATGCGGGTTCGGGCATAAGGATTCGAAAGGTGGCGTTGAAAGACATTGGCCATGTTGTTAAGAGACGACCCCGAAGTTGTACATTATGTATGCCGAATATAATAAAAAGAGTATGGATTCGGCATGCCAAATACCGAGCGTATGTAAGCAACTCGGTAGGCAAATGTGCACTTCGACCACCATGAGAGGCAAATCAGGTATAATTGTTGTAGAGTTTGTACTATTATTCGTTTTATTTTTATTTTTTTTCTTTTCTTAGTTAAATGAACTTTGTGGGTGTGTTCCCTATATAACCCTCACGAGACCTACTCGTCCTCCCGAGCTATCGGGTGGTTTAAAAGGGCTTGTTGCATAAGCTAAATGCAACCGTGATTCCTACGAAAGTGAGTTAGGCTTGTTGTTATTGTAAATTATTTTTCCACATAAATCAAAGTAAATTAATGTATGAATTGGTAATATTTTCATAAAAGTGGTAGAACTAGGTAGCTAATAAATTTTAATGGTTGTGAGAAGCATGCTTCTACACAAGGGTTAAGATTTGTAGATACATTATGTTCGTGAGACGACCGCTTTGTTGAAGAGATGAAGAGCACACGAGGAATGAGCTCCAAAAAATCAGGTGCATACGTTTCTTTTTACTTTTGATTTTTGGTTAGCTAATAAGTGGATTGTAAATTGTATTTTATTTTCTGGGGTGAAATTTTGGGGAGGTTAGCCGTGTCACATCCCTTGTGCGTTTTAAAAACTCTAGTTATTACACATTGAGGACAATGTTTACCTCAAGTGTGGGGATGGGGGAGTTAGTAAAAGTTTTCGATTTTTGACCCGTTCATTTAAACACTACACATTGAGGACAATGTTTACCTCAAGTGTGGGGATGAGGGGAAATTTCAAAAATTTTTCAAAAAATGTCTTTGTTTGAAGCGATCTAAAAGACACAAGTAACTAAGTCAACGAGGGATGACACAACCCATTTGGTCTTTTGTCATGGTCAAGTTCAAGTTAATAGCATAACGGTATTTAGCGGGTGGTTAATTGGGAGTAATTCGCCTAAGAAACTAGCACATCATGCATGTCACATACCATACCCTTTAGATATGTGAGGTTTTGAGCCACTTTTATATCATAGGATTACATATTCATGTTTCTTTGTTTGAGTGGACCATTAGTCATGTATTGTAGAACTTGCGACTTTTGATACGTTTGAGACCATAAACCGAATACAAGCACGAGAATGATTAAGGCATTAGGTGAACCTTTTTCTTTAAAACCATTTATATATCCTTACCCAAAAATTATCCCCTAGTAACCCACTTTGAGCCTAATCCTTTCGTTTGTCCACCCCTTTAGCCCATAACCTTAAACCTTTTCTTTTAAACCCGGGTGATGAAAATTCGATTGTAGGTCTATTTATTTGTATAGTTGTGCTTGACATTTTGAGAAAAAAAAAATCAAAAAAAAAAAATTCAGAAAAGTTGCGAAAAAAAAGAGAAAAAAAAATGTTGAGAAAAATACAAAAATATGAAGTTAGTAGTTGTTGGATAAAAGGCTAAAGTTGTTGCATTGTAGTTGATGTTTATAGTTTTGTTTTGTTTAGAGTAGTCGTTTGTAATAAAAAATTGAATTTTTCATCACCTTAGCCACTTAAAAAAAAATATTCCATACCCTTAACCTAGCTCCGTTACAACCCTCCAAAGACCTTATGACTTGTTCTTAGTATTCGTGTTTAGTGGGGGAGAACGATTGAGTTGCAAGCCTATACGGGTACATGTTCTAATCAGTTTTGAGCGATTACTTTTTGAAAGTGCTAATACATTATGAAAATTAGCCAAATTATAAACCGAGTGGAGAGAACATTGTGAGGGATGTGCATGATTTATTAGTTTTAAGGGCGGGTTAATCTTGGATAACCACTTTTACATGACTAATCATTTATTGCTAAATATGTCGAAAATTGTAAAAAGCTTGAACCGGGCATGACTTTAGACCTTAACTTTGGTCTCGGGAGTGGGACGTGTGATTCTCGTTCGACCCACGTGAAAGTGAAAAACAGATTTGCTTGAGGGCAAGCAAACGACAAGTGTGGGGATGTGATACGTGGTTGAAAACCGGTGATTGTTTGTGCGTAAGTTGATGTTTTTATGTAGCTTTTAATCTTGAATAGCCTACTTTTAATGGGATTTGTGTTTTACAGGTCTAAAAGAGTTTAAGGAGCTAATCGGGAGCTAAACGGAGCACCGGGACGCGAATCGGATCAACCGTGGATGTGAAATGAACAAAACCGGGTTAATCACGAAGATTGGATGTGTTTTGAGGAATGTTAATGGATTTAAAATGAATATATTTGAGGATGGTACGATAGAGGGCTGAATTACGAGTACGTGGGCGAAAACGGTGAGTAAAACGGAGCTATAACGAAGAAGTTATGAAGAAAACAAGAAATTAGAAAATCCGCATTTACAGGGGGCGTCGGGGACGCCCTAAATGGCCGTCGGCGACGGCCTTCCGATTACCGTGTCGCGAAATTTGTGTTTTAATGTTTAGGGACGGGTTTCAAGGTTTCGTTTGACCAATTTTCGGGGGTTACGAGTTGGGGAAGCTGAAAACACCATCTTGGAACCATTCTTGAGGATCTTTTTCATCCCTAACCCATCTCTAACACCACCACTACTCTCCTTCACCTCTAACCCTACCCGAATCACCTTCACCATCATCATCAAATCCTCGACCATCATCCCCAATCGATTCTCCACCAAACCCTAACACCTACCCTCCATCATTCCTCCAAGACTCAAGGTCATGGCGCCATATTCGTGCTCGTCATCCGGTGATCACGTCCATTCAACCATGAGCGGCTAGTCTCGTCGGTTTCACCCCGGTGTAGATGTTGTAAGATTTCTAGGGTTTATACATTTGTATTTTGATTTGATTTTGTGACAAATTGTTTAGTATTTGAAACCTTTGATAATTGTCTTGCATTTGTTTCGAATTCGTAAATTGTCGAACGATGTTAAAAGTTATGACTTTGCGAAATGGTTATGTGCAATTATGCCTTATCTTAGGTTAGGATTTACATGTCCGAGGCAACGAAGTGCATTACGGTCCGTTGTCTATGACGTTGATAGCAATTGGCACCTAAGCTTCGTGATAGTAATCTGTTAATCACTATATGCAATTGAATCAAGTTAAAACATGTAGGAACCCTAGGTCTTGCAATAATCGAACCGGGTGTGGAACTTATCTCTAATTTCTTGTTTTAATCATTTAGTAATTTAGTTTGCAATTCTTAGTTAATCAACAATAGTTTTAATAATAGTCATTTGTCGGTTCACCCGATTTCTTTTCAAATCAAATAAACAAATAAAAATTAGCAAACTTCATAATCACTTTGTACATTTTTGTAAATAGACTAACTAATCGAACGGGTCGTGCAATACTAACCACATGCTCTTCGTGGATACGATACCCGACTTACCCTAGCTACCTAGGTTAATTGGGTTTTTGACTGATCGGGACGACACGGTCACGTCAAACCTCCCCCTTACGAAATGTTCATCATGTTTAGCACTTGGAATTTTGAATATCAACTTTTCAATCAGTTGTCGAAAATCTTTTTGTATTTTCCATAATTTTATGCTAAAACACACAAAAAATCTTTTTGGATTTTTGCTTTAAAAGAAAAATGCAGTAAAGAAATATTTACAGACAATATTTTTGTGAGTTTGTGTAAGAGGATCATATTAGTTTATTGAAACAAATCACTAACACCGTTAAGCTTTAGACATTTTAAGTTCTAAAGATTCACGTAGTTTGTCAGTATACTGATCCACTTAAATTTTTACACAAAGTTCAACTATTCCGAGATACGAATTTAGTATTTTAAGCACTTAAACTTATTCGTGTGTCCCACCTCAGAATATACTCCCGTATCCAGACTTCTATATTCAGTCTTACAGGTGAGTGTACACTAATGATATCTGTAAATGGGTAGATGTGAAACCATGAGAGCTCAGACTATTGCTTCCGCAAAATCAGAGAGATGATGGTTCGACTTTAGGTGTGTCCCGTTTGGGGATATTTTCTTCAACAGCACATGATTAGCATTTTTCAATGTTTCATCATTTTTGTACTAAGGGTTAGCTTTAAGATTAAAGCTAATGCAAAGTATTATACGAGGACTAGGCTATTGCTCCGGCAAAATCAAAAGTCTTGGTATAATACCCTAGATATCACCACGCACAAAGACCTAGTATATCAGAAATAGAAAATCTTTCAAACAAGATTTAGGGGGTTACCCATATATCCGAGAGATGTTCCCCACGAGATAAGTAAGCATTGATATTTATGTTTATATCTCGAAAACAATCTACTAAATGAGTAAAAACATACTGACACATCCTTAGTGAGATCGCTTATCACATTAAACATTCCATATCTTTAGCGTGTTGTGATAGTCCACTGATGTACTATCATTTCCTCTTTTTCACAACAAAACTCAATTTTAAATTTTTTAATGTTTTTAGCTTTTTCTGGTTTTATCATGTTTTTGGATTTTTCAAAATTTCGAAATTTTCTAAATTTTTACTCCCCCTAAAATCAAAATATATTTCAATTTTGATTTTCAAATTTGAAAACAAACTGTACAATAAAGTTGACAAACTGATTTCAACCTTCAATTCTCCATCCACTTGACGCAAACAATCAGAACTCCCTCTTACAACAAACTATTTTCCCATTATGATTTCAAAACACTTAAGTTTGTTATTTTAATCAAAATGGTTTTTCCGGAAAATAAGTTTTGTTGATTTTACCACTTGTAAATTTGGGGATTCATTCATCATATTGTTTTTCAAAAACACTTGAATAATACGAAAATCAAGTTCAACTTAATGACCTTGATTAACCACTTGTAAATTTCCTCAACAATCATAACCCCTTGAAATTTAAATATGACAATTTTAAGAACCACTACCACTTGTAGGAAAATGCCGATTCCTACTCCACACTTACCAACCTGGGAGTTTCGGCAAGTCCACAACATGTAGAATTTATCAATTTCAGATTTTTCTTAAATACAAATTTTTAAGAATGATGCCGATTCATGCTCCACGATTACCAACTTGGAAGCTCCGGCAAGTCAGGTTTTTCAGTTAAAGAGATTCTCCCAAGCCTGACAGACCTTGGGAGATTCCGAGTTATCAACACTCGGTTTCTTTCCTTTCATTTTCTTCTCATAAAATTCCATAACCCCTTTTACCTTCCCATTAGTAATTTTTCCAAAAATATGTTTCACTTTGGGATTAAAGGCTTTTTTAACATCAACTTCCTTCTTTTCAGGAAAGAATTGATTTGAAATCTTAATTTTGCCAACTTTTTGTTTAAAATTTTCAGCCCTTAATGGTGGAAAATTTTCATCATCCATTGACGGAACTGATTTTCACTTTTTGATTCAACATATGGCTCTTCTGACTTTGTGGAATCAGATTCATCGCTAGAAGATAGCTCCTCTGATTTTGATGAATCAGAATCATTGCTAGAACTATCATCTGATTTCTTAACAACCCACTTTTGATTGTCAAGATTTGCTTTTCTCTTCTAAAACCTTTTTGAACATTCTCCAACCTCAAATTTAGAATTTTTGAAAACTATAAAAGGTTTGGTTGGTGGTTCATTTTCAACTATCTTCTCTTTCAGTTTACGAGACACTTCTTGTTTTGATTGAGTTGTATCAGGACAATTCTTGGCAATATGACCAATTATTTTGCACTGAAAACAGGTTCTCGTTTCTTTCTTTTGCACATCTTCATTCTTTATTTCTTCTTGCTTCTTCGCAAGGAATTCTCTGTTTGATTGCTTCCAGAATGAATTTTTCTCCTCTTCTTCCGAGCTTGCTCGCTTGCTCCTGAAACAAATACAGTTTTTGGTTTATAAATTTTCTCATTTTTATGATTTTATAGTGGTATAAAACCAAGTCCTTTCTTTTTGAAATTACCGTTATGGTTTGTTTTCTTTTGAAAACCTGAACCAGAACTGTAACATTTTTTCTTGTTTTTTCTTTGTTGGACTCTTGAGGTGTACTTTTTAGGTTTTTCAGAAAGATTTATATCTTTTATTTCAGAAATATTAATTTCTGTTAATTTGAAAACCTTTTTGATCATTTCAGTTTTGACACCTCTTATTGGAAATTCTTCATCAGAATATAATTTGTCAGAATCATTCAAAGTATAAACTACTTTGAATGTTTCGTCATTCAAATTAGATTTTGATAACAAAAATTCTTTATTGTAAACCCATTTGCTCCTTTTTACTGTTGGACTTAAACGTATCCGACTTTGACTCTGATTTTGACTCCGACTTTGACTCCTCTGTTTCATTTTTATCCAACACCTGATGGACCACTTTCTTTATTAACTCGGACTCATGATCAGTGTCAGATGATGTAAACGTGACATCAATGTTTTCTGGCAAGTTAACAGAAGGCTCAGACTACCACTGTAAGTTGGTTGCCTTTTCGACTCTTTCTGAATTTGGATTTCGTGGCGAATATCCATTTTCAAGCGGGGGTTGACACTTTTTGTAACTGACACTTTGTTTCTTACCAGAAATCTTCACTTCGGTACCTCTTTTGTCTTAGAAACCTACTCTTTAGATGTTTCTTCTACAAAAGCCTTCATGCCTTCAATAGTTGGATAAATCCTGTCAATAACATAAGAAGTACATGAGTAACTTTTTAACAATCTATTAATTCTTTCTGTTTCAATTCTCTGTGTTTCCAATTTCTGTTCCAGCACAGCACACTTCTCAATATAATTGTTAACAACTTTCTGCTTTGTCATGAAAGCTCCTTGAAGTGTTTTCAACGTTGTTGCTTGTTCACTTCTTGATTGATTATACTTATACATTGCTTTGTTTAGAACATCATAAGATTCCTTCAATATGTTCATGTTATGAATCAAAGTACTGTTTTGCTTCTTCACTACTTCACAGTTCTCACATTTCACAGGAATCTTTTGTGAATCAGCTTCTTCTTCAACTTTGAAAGCTGGAACTTCTTTTTACCTTTCTCTTGATCACATGAACTTCTTCATCATCACTGCTGACTTGTTTTTTTAACTTTATTCTTTTTCTTACGAACTTTTCCATCATCACTATCCCTCTCTTCTAGCATTCTCAAATGTTCTTTCATTCTATTAGCATAATAATCATCATCATTATCACTATCTTCTTCAACTCGAGCAACAAAAGCTTTGGCTTTTAAGGTCTCTTTATCTGGACAATAATTGTCCCAACTAAAGTTTTCCCAGCTAAACCCCTATGGTAATCTTTCATTGTAACATCCCGAAAATACAAAACTCTTAAACTTCAATAATATTGCTAATAAACTAGTAAAGTAAAATAACTAGGAATGGCACTAACCTAGTTAGTTATTTTACTTATGCGTAGTTAAAAGATAAAACAAATAGAGAATGAAAACTAGAGGGACCAAAAGTGTTAAACTTGAAAATAGGTTTAATAAAAACATTTTAATAAACACAAACACCCATTGTGAGGGGGGCAGAGGATCGATTAGAGCAAGCGGGGGAGGGGGGGCGACCAAGCTTGTCTAAACCCTAGAACTCCACAAAACACCTAAATTGAAGGATCAAATTCAATCCAAAATGAAATCTGAGCTGAGATTAGTGATCCTCATTGCAAGGGGTTTACAAGGTATGTAAAATTTGATGAAAATTCTCTGTTTGAAATTCTCATGAATTTGGGAAATCTGAAATTAGTTGTTGCATGATTGCTAATTAGATAGAATATGGATGATATAGTGTCTAGGAGTAAAACCTAGACAACGACATGCGAAATTATGTCTAAATTCAGGGAATTTCATGAACACATTGAAGGTGGTTCATGGGTTTTGTGAAATAAATGATGAACAATAGGGTTTAGAAGGCTATCCTAGTGAAAATTGATTGATAGAAACTGATTTATGAAAATATGATGTTTAATACTATATGTGATAGCTCTATTGATGTTAATCTAGGCTAAGTAGCAAGCCATGAATTAGAAACTAAAAGATGTAAAATTCTGCCCGTTATGTGTTTGTAAAAATGCCTCAAAGAAGGCTCGAAATTTGAAATTTAAAGTTAAAACACATGATTGTGATAATTTGGCAAATTATGCGATATATGATTGAAAAAGAGTTCTAAACGAATCGTGATTGAACTCTATAGGAAAAGATACCGGGGCGTCGAGTGGACAAGTCGGTGGCGATTTGCGTTTGAAGGGCGTGCACTAAAGGTATGTAACTTGACCCGTTACATTAAGAGAGTTGTTGATAAACTTTGTATAATCATATTGTCGGATAGAAATTTTGCGTTGATTATAGTGACTATGATCATTACTTGAATTAATAAACTTAGAGATGTCAATGAACCATTTGGTAGTCATCAAAATGGAGGATTCCACAAGATGAGCCAACGGGTCGTTTAGTTGCGTATATTGTAGTTCTAGTGTTCTAGTAGTTGAAAGTGGCGATAATAATCACAAGAGCATTAAACCATGAGATTGGTAAAGAAAGGTGATAATAAGCCCCGGATGTTGGGTATAGGGTGCCATAGGCTTACTAGTTAAATGGTAGTAAAATGGGTAAAGTTAGAGTGGGTCGAATAAATGCATAATGTCATATAGTCTTTCGGTCCGTAACTTAAATTTTCAGTATAATAGTTGTAATAGGCATGTCGGTAATGAATTTACAGACGTATAGGAAAAAGAATCACCTAAAACGGACTTACGAGTCAAAAGTTATGGCCAAACGAATTTAAAAATCTGAATTTCCGGAGCTGGCAACAAGTGCAGCTCACAAAAAAATAACCAGCTGGAAAACCTCCTCCCCCGCGCCACGCGAGGGCCTGTCGCGCCATGCGACAGGGGAATTTTTATTTTTTATTTTTGAATGCTCAATGCTTGGGACTTGTTTATACACTTCATGTAAATGTCAAAACTAACATTTTAAGTGGTTTTGATCTTAGGTGACAATGAGGATCTTTCGGATGGCGGTCAAGCAAGTTTTTGAAGAACCGAACACACTTTAGAAGCTTCCGCGTTATCTAACTTTAAGAGACAATGTTTTGGAATATAAACAATTTACTAAACAACTTATGAATGTTTTGAATTAGACGTTAGCTGTCTAAAGTTTCGCTACTTATGAACTTTATCAATGGAACTTATGTTATAATTTAGACATCTTTTATATAAAATTGTATGAATTATTATTAAATTCAAGTAGAAATTAGACGGGTGTTACAAGTTGGTAATCAGAGCTTAAGGTTGTCAACAAAGTGTTCAGTTCAAGCTTGATCGATCGTCCGGTAAGAATTAACTTATTATGTTAGTAGATTATACCTTGTGTAAGAAACGAGATGTGAATCGATGTGCATGGGAAGAGTGTGTTAATTCACTCAAACCCGGAAAGTGCACTAAAAGTGAAAGGTTAAAGCAAGTTAGGAAATTGGCTAAACCGAAACAAATAAAGTTATGCTACAGATGAAATGTTTAACGTTTAATGTAAACATTTCAGTTTCAAGATGTCGGAAAGAAATGATGATGATCCGGTGCAGACAAGCACCGAACAAATGAAAGAGATTATTGCCGAAGAAGTGGGGAAGGCAATTGAAGGTAGTCTATCCGGGTTCATAGACAAAATTCAAAGCACGGTGTTGTCACTTGTCGAAGAACGAGCCAAAAGGTTGGAGGATAGTGTCAACCTTATGAAAGAAAAATCGGGAGAACGTAAAGGGTGTTCATACAAGGAATTTATGGCGTGTAAACCACCAATCTACAACGGGGAGGTTGACCCGATAATTTGCCAAAGATGGATAAGTGACGTCGAAGGGGTGTTTGAACGGACCCATTGTGACGTAGGTGACTTTTTTGCTTACGAAACGGGTCAATTGAGGGGTCAAGCCAAGGATTGTTGGGACAATAAAAAGAAGGAAATAGGAGCCGAAGCGGCGAGGGTTATGACTTGGGACGAGTTGAAGGTGTCGTTCCTTAAACACCATAGTCCATAGTCCCAAAGCGGTTATTAACAGGATTAAGGAAGAATTCATCCAGCTAAGGCAAAAGGGTGAAACAATTGATAAGATCACTGGCATCTTCATGGATAAGCTGAGATTCTGTGACGAGTTAGTCACCACTAAAGAGCAGAATATATACTACTATTACAACATGCTGAGTGCTGAATACCGGGAGTTTATGACTCCCTCAAAGTATGAAACTCTCACAGAAATCATCAACACCGCCGGGGTGCGAGAAATCGAGTTAAAGAAACAAGTTGAAAGGGGTGAGCGAAGGGAACAGGATGTGAATCCAAGCCCTACAAAGAAAGCTAGAACTGCTGAATCAGGAAAGAAGGTGGATACTAAAGGCGGGTCACCAAGTTGTAAAGTGTGCAGAAAGGGGCACAAGGGAGAATGTCGGTTCAAAGACAAACCGTGCCCCATATCTAGTAAAATGGGGCACACGACGTCTCTATGCCCGAATAAAGTTTCGGTTTGCTACAAATGCTATCAGCCCGGCCACAAAAAGTCCGAATGCCCAGACCTAGTTGGAAGAAGGGACGTTAAGGAATCTCCAGCAGAAGCCCCAAAGGCAAAGGCTAGATCCTTCCAACTTACTGCGGCTGAAGCAAAAACGGAACCCGATGTGGTCTCAGGTATATTCATGATTAACTCAATTCCTGCACGTGTATTGTTTGATACGAGTGTGAATAAATCCTTCATTTCGCATGGATTTATTCGACATCCTTCATTTGTATTGACAAAATTATCTGTGCCCTTAGAAGTTGAAATAGGGGACACCAAAAGCTTTATAGTTTGTGATATTTGTCGAGGTTGCAAATTAAGCATTGATGATGAAGAATACTTAATAGACCTAATCACGATGTTAATGGGGGGAATTTCAAGTAGTTGTTGGGATGGATTGGCTATCTCAGCACCACGCGAAGGTCGTGTGTTTTCGTAAGGAGATAAAGCTAACATCTCCTAGCGGAAAGCACGTTACAATTTATGGCGAAAAGGGAGGCAATCCTATAATATGCTCAATGATGAAAGCTCACAAGCTTAGGAGGCATGGATGTAAAGCGTTTATGATATACGCAAATGAGCCCGAGAAAGAACTACCGAAGATCGGAGACGTACCTGTGGTATGTGACTTTGAAGACGTATTTCCGGACGATTTACCAGGAATGCCGCCCGAGCGGGAGGTAGAGTTCGGAATCGAATTGATTCCGGGCGCATTACCCGTAGCTAAAGCGCCATACCGACTCGCGCCGTCGGAATTACAAGAGTTGATGTCACAGATTCAAGAACTGCTTGACAAAGGATTCATAAGGCCGAGTGTGTCACCTTGGGGCGCACCGGTACTGTTCGTGAAAAAGAAAGACGAAAGCATGCACATGTGTATCGATTACCGGGAGTTAAACAAACTCACGGTAAAGAACCGATACCCGCTTCCGAGAATAGATGATCTATTTGACCAATTACAGGGTGCGAAGTGGTGTTCAAAGATTGACCTTAGATCGGGGTATCACCAACTAAAGGTCAAGGAGGAAGATGTGCCGAAGAAGGCTTTTCGCACGCGATATGGACATTACGAGTTCCTCGTGATGTCATTTGGGCTGACAAATGCACCCGCGGCTTTCATGGATCTCATGAACCGGGTTTGCAAGCCAATGCTAGACAAATCAGTCATCGTGTTCATAGATGATATTTTGGTGTATTCGAAAAGTGAAGCCGAGCATGCACACCATTTACAAGAAGTGTTAGTGACACTTAGACGAGAAAGGTTATATGAGAAATTTTCTAAGTGCGCCTTTTGGTTAAGAGAGGTGCAATTTCTCGGCCACATCATAAGTGCCGATGGAGTGTTGGTGGATCCGTAAAAGATCGAGGCCGTGTCAAAGTGGAATCCCCCGAAGAACCCCTCAGAAATTAGAAGCTTCTTAGGGCTTACGGGGTATTATAGGAGATTCATTCAAGATTTCTCCAAGATTGCGTCGCCACTAACAAAGTTAACCCGGAAGGCGGAGAAGTTCATTTGGGGTGTAGAACAAGAGAGGGCGTTTCAGACGCTAAAAGAGAAGTTAACTCAAGCTCCGGTATCAACGTTGCCGGACGGAGTCGAGGACTTAGTGGTCTACTCAGATGCCTCATTGTCGGGGCTCGGATGTGTTCTGATGCAACGGGGCAAAGTTATAGCTTATGCCTCGAGGCAATTGAAGATACATGAGAAGAAGTATCCCACACACGATCTTGAATTGGTTGCGGTGGTATTTGCATTAAAAATAAGGAGGCCCTATTTATATGGGGTAAAGTGCACCATATTCACTGATCACAAAAGCTTAAAATACTTCTTCGATCAGAAGGAGTTAAATATGCGCCAGAGACGATGGTTGGAAACAGTGAAGGATTTCGACTGCGAAATACACTACCACCCCGGAAAGGCAAATGTGGTGGCGGATGCTCTGAGTAAAAAAGCGGACTATGTCCCAATATGAGTAAGATCGATGCAGCTTGTAGTGACCTCGGGTATACTTGAACGTATCCGAGAGGCGCAAGAAGAGGCAGTGAAAGAGGAGAACTGGAAAAAGGAAAGAATAATCGGCCAGTTACAAGACTTGTCGGATGGAAAGAATGGGTTGAAGACTTGATCCGGAAGGATATGGGTTCCGAATACTTGTGGAGTGAAGGCGCTACTACTTAATGAGGCCCATAAATCCCGATATTCTATTCATCTGGGTGCGACCAAGATGTACAACGATCTTAAACAAAATTATTGGTGGCCCGAAATGAAGAGGGACGTGGTGAAATATGTGGAGGGAGAAAGGCCTGACTTGCTTACAAGTCAAGGCGGAGCACCAAAAACCATACGGTAAACTCCAACCGTTAGAAATCCTCGTTTGGAAATGGGCATATATTACGATGGACCTATTAACCAAACTACCAAAGACGAACCGCGGTTTTGATGCTATATGGGTAGTGGTGGATAGATTGACGAAAAGTGCTCACTTCATTCCGATTTGTGAGACTTATACGTCAAAAAAGATGTCAGAAGTTTACACTAATGAGATAATAGCACGCCATGGAGTACCGGTATCCATCGTGTCTGATAGGGATACCTGGTTCACTTCAAATTTCTGGCGAGATTTCCAAGAGCAAATGGGAACCAAATTGTTCATCAGCACCGCCTACCATCCTCAGACGGATGGACAGAGTGAAAGTACGATACAGACGCCAGAGGATATGCTACGGGCATGTATCATTGACTTCGGTGGAAGTTGGGATGTTTATCTACCTTTGGCCGAATTTTCATATAACAATAGTTACCATTCGAGTATCGGCATGGCACCTTACGAGATGCTATACGGTAGAAAATATAGAACCCCGGTGTGTTGGGGTGAAGTGGGACCGCGTGAATTGGCACATACAGACATAATTCAGGCCACTAACGAGAAAATCGAAGTGGTGCGAGCTCATTTGAAAGCATCCCAAGATAGACAGAAGTCATATGCCAACAAAAGACGAAGACCGATTGAATTTCGGATAGGTGATATGGTTATGCTGAAAGTTTTCCCATGGAAGGGCGTTATCAGATTCAGAAAAAGAGGGAAACTAAGCCTGAGGTTTATTGGGCCATTTAAAATCATCGAACGGGTTGGCAAAGTGGCTTATCGCCTCGAACTACAGGATGAGTTGAGTGGGATACATGGCACATTCCATGTGTCGCAACTATGGAAGTGTCTAACGGAAGAAACATCTTACATCCATTACAATGATATCGAGGTGGATGATGGCCTGAATTACGCGGTAAGGCCATTGGATATTTTAGATCAAAAGGTTAAGCAATTGCGAAACAAACAAATCGATCAAGTCAAGGTCAAGTGGGAGCATAAGAAAGGTTCGGACACTACGTGGGAGTCCGAAGAAGAGATGCGACGTCTTTACCCTACATTGTTTGGTACGTACTATGGTTTCAGGGACGAAACCCTTTTAAGGGGGGTGGACTTGTAACATCCCGAAAATACAAAACTCTTAAACTTCAATAATGTTCCTAATGAACTAATAAAGTAAAATAACTAGGAATGGCACTAACCTAGTTAGTTATTTTACTTATGAGTAGTTAAAAGATAAAACAAATAGAGAATGAAAACTAGAGGGACCAAAAGTGTTAAACTTGAAAATAGTTTTAATAAAAACATTTTAATAAACACAAACACCCATTGTAAGGGGGCAGAGGATCGATCAGAGCAAGGGGGCGACCAAGCTTGTCTAAACCCTAGAACTCCATAAAACACCTAAATTGAAGGATCAAATCCAATCCAAAACGAAATCTGAGCTGAGATTAGTGATCCTCATTGCAAGGGGGTTACAAGGTATGTAAAATTTGATGAAAATTCCCTGTTTGAAATTCTCATGAATTTGGGAAATCTGAAATTAGTTGTTGCATGATTGCTAATTAGATAGAATAGGGATAATATAGTGTCTAGGAGTAAAACCTAGAGAACGACATGCGAAATTATGTCTAAATTCAGGGAATTTCATGAACACATTGAAGGTGGTTCATGGGTTTTGTGAAATAAATGATGAACACTAGGGTTTAGAAGGCTATCCTAGTGACATTGATTGATAGAAACTGATTTCTGAAAATATGATGTTTAATACTATATGTGATAGCTCAATTGATGTTAATCTAGGCTAAGTAGCAAGCCATGAATTAGAAACTAAAAGATGTAAAATTCTGCCCGTTAAGTGTTTGTAAAAATGCCTTAAAGAAGGCTCGAAATTTGAAATTTAAAGTTAAAACACATGATTGTGATAATTTGGCAAGTTATGCGATATATGATGAAAAAGAGTTCTAAACGAATCGTGATTGAACTCTATAGGAAAAGATACCGGGGCATCGAGTGGACAAGCCGGTGGCGATTTGCGTTTGAAGGGCGTGCACTAAAGGTATCTAACTTGACCCGTTACATTAAGAGAGTTGTTGATAAACTTTGTATAATCGTATTGTCGGATAGAAATTTTGCGTTGATTATAGTGACTATGATCATTACTTGAATTAAAAACCTTAGAGATGTCAATGAACCATTTGGTAGTCGTTAAAATGGAGGATTCCACAAGGTAAGCCAACGGGTCGTTTAGTTGCGTATATTGTAGTTCTAGTGTTCTAGTAGTTGAAAATGGCGATAATAATCACAAGAGCATTAAACCATGAGATTGGTAAAGAAATGCGGGTGATCATAAGCCCCGGATGTTGGGTATAGGGTGCCATAGGCTTACTAGTTAAATGGTAGTAAAATGGGTAAAGTTAGAGTGGGTCGAATAAATGCATAATGTCATATAGTCTTTCGGTCCGTAAATTAAATTTTCGGTATAATAATTGTAATAGGCACGCCGGTAATGAATTTACGGACGTATAGGAAAAAGAATCACCCAAAACGGACTTACGAGTCAAAAGTTATGGCCAAACGAAGTTGAAAATCTGAATTTCCGGAGCTGGCAACAAGTGCAGCTCACAAAAAAATAACCTGCTGGAAAACCTCTTCCCCCGCGCCACGCGAGGGCCTGTCGCGCCACGTGACAGGGGAAGTTTTAATTTTTTTTATTTTTGAATGCTCAATGCTTGGGACTTGTTTATACACTTCATGTAAATGTCAAAACTAACATTTTAAGTGGTTTTGATCCTAGGTGACAATGGGGATCTTTCAGATGGCGGTCAAGCAAGTTTTTGAAGAACCGAACACACTTTAGAAGCTTCCGCGTTATCTAACTTTAAGAGACAATGTTTTGGAATCTAAACAATTTACTAAACAACTTACGAATGTTTTGAATTAGACGTTAGTTGTCTAATGTTTCGCTACTTATGAACTTTATCAATGGAACTTATGTTATAATTTAGACATCTTTTATATAAAATTGTATGAAGTATTATTAAATTCAAGTAGAAATTAGACGGGTGTTACATTCATCATCTTGATTTATCAGACATGCTTTACTATCAGCTGAAACATATTTGTCCCAACTAAATCCTTTTGATGATTTTTTATCTTCTTGATTCACCATACAGGCTCTCTTTGATGTTTCTTCAATCTCTTTCCTAGCATGAGCTGTTTGTGGTAGTTGTTGACTTGATTGTTGAGCAACTTGATGATAGATGCCTTTCGGTAATAATCATTGTTGTTGAACGGATTTTGAGCTCCACTTGCTTCACGATTTGTACACTCTCTTTTGAAGTGTCCTTTTCCCCTGCAACGAAAACAAGTAACTTTAGATTTATAAAAACCCAAAGTAGAAACATTTGCATCACGGAAGTCATCTCTTCCAGTGACCTGTTTAAATTTCTCAGCTCGTCTCAACACATTGGCCAAACACCACTTTATATCCATTAACTCCATATCTTCAGCATCTATCTGATCGTAATCCTCTTTTGTCAACATTGGATTCCCGATCTTTCCTGCAACTAAGCTTCCAAATGACTCAAGTACAGTCACCAATAAAGACATATGACTTTTTGCAACTTCTTCTGAATAATTCTGATCATTTTCCAGGTTCAGTGCAATGTTGCATTGTAGAACTTTGCCATTCTTTGTTTTTGACACAGTCGGATCAAATGATGGATATGAAGAAAATCCAGATTTGCTACTAGAACCTTGAGAAGAACTTTCAGACAAACTTTTAGCATTGAATGCAGTTTCTATCTTTGGTGACATGTTGATCTTATCATTGATACCTCCTTTGTAATAAAGACCGATATCTTGTTCACCATCAAAATCCTTCATTCTTGAGATTTTCCTTTGTTCCATTTCTTGAGCTTCAGTTTTTTCAATGAACTTACTCAGTGTCAAATTGCCAAAATCTTTCCTACTTCTCAACATCATCAGATATGTGCCCTAAGTTTCATGTGGCAACGCATCAGCTAACCTCTCAATTAATTCTTCATTATCCTTTGTGATGCTCACCCTCTTCATGTTGACTAACAAATTGCAATATCTTTCAATGATCTGCTTAGTACTTTCAGTTCTTAAACCCCGAAATAGATCAAACTCTTTTTTCAGAAGCGATTTTTTATTCTTGATCATTTTGTTACTTCCAACAAACTTCGATTTTAAAGCTTTCCAAATTGAATATGCACTTCCATTGTGTTGCAATAAAACCAAGATATCTTCTTTAATAGCTTGTTGCAATAAAATGATCATCATTTTCTCATTTTTGTATTTCTTTTTCTCATCAACACTTAAGCCTTTAATAGCAATCTCCTCTTCGTCATCATTCACCGGTCTAACATATTTTATTTCAATACATTCCCAAGCCTCCAAGTAATTTGCTTGAACCCAATTTTCAAATCTCCCTTCCCATCCTTTATACTGCTCGATATTCATGAGCTTTGGCGGTTTTTGCATGGTGCCCGTTTCATTTTCTAACTTTGTGTGTTGAGCAATGGTAATCGGAGTAGCAAAGGCATTGTAAAATTCTTCTTCTATGATTTGGTTTCAAAAATTCACAAACTTAGACTTTCAAACGAAATAACTTTCATGCGAAATAACCTTGTTCAAACGAAATTGTAGGATCGTTGTTTGACCCGACTGAGCCGATCAGAAGAGCTTTAAATCCGATTCAAAGGCAGAATCAGTGAAACGGATGTGGAAACAACTTGATACTATTAAATCTGTCACTTATATTGATTTTAACATCAATTACAACCTGAACAGATTTTGGCAGCACTTCGTTACAAATCTGGAAGTCGCGTACCAAATGAATCAAACAGTGCACTATATATAGCCTGTTAATTTCGCTCCTAATGACCCAAGATGATTTCGGGCGAAATCAGAACCTTCTGATTTCTCTTCAAATGATCTTTGATCATTTCAGGCGAAATCACACTCTAATTTTCTAACAACTGTTTCTCGATCCTCGTGCACTGGATATCCTAACCTATCCTATTACATGATACAAGACGAAGTAAATAGACGTAATGCACTAACAGACTCCCCCTCGGATATTGACGAAGTCTTCAGTGTCTAGTCTTCATCATGACACATCTTCAGTCTTGATCAAACTGCCTTCTCTTTCAAGTTGTAACATTATAAGCATCCATCAATCTTTCTCTTCTTCCGCATCTTCAGAATCTTTTCCTGACTCTTGCTTTATCATCTTCTTTAGGCTCCCCCTTTCGTCAAGCTTCCGTGCTTTGGGATCGACACCTAGCTTTCCATCTACAAGCTTCTTTTGCTTCAAGCTTGTCTACAGACTCCCCCTTAGACTCTGCTCTCGGGATCGTAGTCTGGACTATCTGCAATCACTCAAACATTCATAAATACAATGTTTTCATATTATCAATCAAATTCTTTAATCCACTCCCCCTATCAACAAACTAAATGATTTAGCAGCATTAAAGAATCCAACTCCCTCACAGTTAATCATCCAAGTCCAAATTAATGACCTTGGAGATATCACAAACTGTTTTTGAAATTTTTGATTTTAATTCAAGTATCAAATTAATGAACTTATTTTATTTTCAGAAACACAACCAGCTTACTTAGATTTTGAAACTTAGCATTTCAGACATCGGTTGTCGAAAATAAAGCAGAATCAAAAATATTTTTGTATTTTCTGAAAATATAAAGCAGTAAAGAAATATGTACAAACATATTTACATACAATATTTTTGTTTGAGTATGCGTCAGAGGATCATATCAGTTTTTGACAAGTCACAAGTACCGTTGAGCCTAGTTACACATTAAGAATTAAACAATTCACTTAGATTGTCGATATACTGATCCACTTAAATTTTCACACAAATTTCAAATGATTCAGGATATGAATTAGATGTTTTAAGAACTTAAACTCATTCATGTGTCCCACCTCTTGAATATACACCCGTATCCAGATCCCAATATTCAGTCTTACAGGTGAGTATACCACAGATGATATTTGTAAGGGGTTAAATGCGAGGGCCGTGAGAGCTCAGGTCGATACTTCCGTATACGCAGAGAGATGACGGCTTCAACTTTAGATGTGTCCCCTTTAGAGGATCTTTTTTACAACAGCAATGATTATCAATTTTATTGTTTAATCATTTGTGCCGAGGGCTGCGCTATATTTTAAGCAATGCGGAAAGTATTATTCGGGGACTAAGTCAGAACTTCCATTCAGCAGAAGTCCCAGAAATACCCCAGATATCACTGAGTATAAAGACCTAGTATCTCAGAAAGAGGGACCTTTCAAACGAGATTTCAGGGGTTACCTATATATCCAAGTAGTGTTCCCCACGAAATAAGCAAGTGTTTGAAATTAGGTTTATATCCCGAAAAAGTTTACTAAATGTATAAAAACCTATCGGCATATCATCAGTAAGCCTGTTTAACACTTTTAATCATTACATTTCTTTAGCATACTGTAACTGTCTACTGATGTACTATCATTTCCTCTTTTTACGCAAAACTCAATTTTTTTTTAATTTTTATCATGTTTTTGGCTTTTTCAAATTTTCTAATGTTTTTGTATTTTCTGACAATTTTTCTCCCCCTAAAATGCAAAACCATTAAAAGAAAATTTGACAACACGATACTGATAGCTTTATCTCGCCATCATGTTCTGCTAACTGTGCACTGAATTGCAGAAAATCTAATATAAAGTACCCCCATGATTTACAACCCATTGATTTTTGACAGTTTGAAAACCGTTTTTCAACCTTGTGAAAGTAATCACGTTTGTTCAGCCGTGAGGGTTTCGGCGTATTCAATCAACATATTTTTTTGTAATTTTCTATTTTTGACAAAAATTAAAAACAAACATATTTTTGGTTTTTCAATTTTTAACAAACTAAAAACATATTTTTGGGTTTTTAATCTTTCAATTTTTAGGGTTTTTAAAATGATGTTTATTTATGTACAGAAAAACAAATAAACTCCCTGTTTCAACCAACACAGGGTCCAGCAGCCTCTGCCTCCTCTGCATGTGCCAGGCTACTCCAGTTTTCATTCTCACAATCTTTGTTGTACTTGAGCACCTGCACATTCAACTAACTCAATTACTTGAACAATTTAGTCCAGATCTGTTGGACCTTAGGCATTTCAACACAATAATTTTCATTCAATGTTGGAAACTCTTTGTCATCTTTCACAATGATTTTATCAATTTTGACTTCAACTTTCTCATCTTTTACCGGAGTCACTTGCTTCTTAACAGACCATGTCTGTCCTTTTAGTGTTCCACGTTTGTAAAAATGTGAATCTTTTTGAACACTTTGTTTTTGAACAACATTTTTTGGTTTCCAAAACTCTTGGGGTTTTGTCATATCAACAGATGTTTTCCAGCTTTGTGTTGTTCTAAATCTGGGTGTGTGAGTATTCCATGTCTGTCTTGAATCGAACCTGTTCTGGTTTGATTTCCAATTTTGATTTGAAGCAAACTTGTTTGTGGTTTACCTCCAAGTTTTTTTTGAATCAAATCTGGTTGACCTTTGTCTCACATTCTCAGATTTTTGTTTCTCAACATCAATCTTATTTTTGTCAACATCCACATGTTTTAGATTTGGACACTTGCGTGCAAGATGTCCTTTTTGATCACATTTGAAACAGGTTCTCATCGACACATCTTTGACCTGTGGTTGTTGTTTTTTCTTTCTAGCAAAGAACTCATCATTAGACTGTCTCAATTTGAGTTCTTTTTCTTCAGCTAAACTGTTTCCCTGAACAAAACTCATTTTTGCCTGATAATTTGGCGTTTCATTTTTCTTTCGATTTTGTTTTTTCTTATAACCCAACCCAGCCTTCATGTTTTTCTTCTTGAAACCAGGTTTGTTATACGAACCTTTTCGACTCTTACCAACAAACTTTGAGATCTCAGACTTCTCAATCACAACCATTTTGAAAACTTTGTCAACTTTTTCTGAAATCACATTCTGAATTGGGAATACAACATCTAAGAACAATTTGTCCGATCCAATCATGGTATAAACCAATCCCTTTGATCATCATTCATATTTTTCTCGGATTTTGTGTTCTTCAGATATCCATCATGAAGATTTCCTTCATCTTTATCTTGTGATTCAGATTTACCTGTATCAACCGACTCTTCTTTCAACACACTTTCAACGACTTTACCTACCACCTCTGAATCATGAGAATCATCAGATTTGGAATAGGTTATGTCAATGTTTTCTGGAAATTGATCTACCATGTTGAAAGCTTTTTCGACCTTTTCCTCATCATAAAATGCAAACTTTTCCGGTGGTGGAACTTGATGAAACTCTGAGCCAATGCCTTTCTTGTTCTGCTCAGACTCACCATCACCCGGTTTGATATTGAAAATTCGTTCAAGCACATATGACGACACATGGTTACTTTTTAACTTGTTGTTATCCTGTTCTAAATCAGCAATCTGTCGCTTTAACTTAGCAACATCCTCAATATAGGAATTAACAACATCTTGTTTTATAGCATACATTCGTTTAAGCTCTTTAGTTGTTTCAGAAAGATAATTCATTCTTGATTGAGCATATTTCATTTCGTCTTTCACAGTCTCATATGACTCTTTTGTAATGTGATATGATAATTCATTAAGTCATATTGCTTTTTCATTTCTTGACAAGCAATTTCTTTTTGAGAACACTCTTCTGTCATTTTAGAAACATTTTCTTTCAAAACTTCATTTTTTCTATCTTTTTACACTTTTCAGAAAGTTTTTCATCATTTTCTTTAAAAACATTTTCTTTTTCTAGCATTTCTTTGCATTTCTCTTTGAAAATGATTTCAATCTTAGTGAGTTCAAGATCTCTTTTTCTGAATTGCTCATCTTTTTCAATACAAGCTCTGCATGGTTCCATGCATTTCTTGCACTGATCAATCAGTTTCAAGTTTTCAGAATCAGAATTTACCTCAGTGATTGGCACTTCGGTGTTTGATCCAGTTGCCTCAGTTTGCTTCTGATCAACATCATCTTGGTTCTTTTCAACATTGACTTTATCACTAGCATCACCACCTTCCAAATTCTCATTCTTTTCTTCTTTTTCTTCTTTCTTCACCTCTTTTTCAATCTGTTGTTCTTCAGTAACAACTTCTTTCACAACTTCAACTTTAACAGCTTCTGTGTTAACCTCTTCAGCAACCTTCTTCAGATTGTTCACCATTTCTTCAACATTCTTCTTCATTCTCTCTTCATCCTTTTTTCTCAGACACGATAACATGGCATATCTGATCTTCTTTTCATGGCTTTTAGCATATGTGTCATCTTTCATCACCTTACTATAGTACTCAGCTCTCAAAGGAATTATAAGAAGAACATCATCAAAGATTATGTCTTTCTTGGGAACAACCGGTTCTCCTTCTCTGTTGTAACACTCTCTCTTCTTATCCCATCTTCTGTTACTGACAGCACTTTCATACTCTTCCTGCATGTCACCCATTCTGTTGTAAACCACATTTCTTTATCTGTAAGTCTTCTCACTCAAAATCTCTTCTCGAGTTTTTTCTTTGATCTCAACTTTTTCTTCACGGATTTCAGCAATGTCTTTGTCTTTGTTTTCTTCTTGAATCTCAGCAACAAAAACAAACATTCTTTCCTCTGTCATAGCTCTTCTATGAGCTGTTTTTCGAACATTTTCCAAACGATCTTCTTCTGGACAAATTTCAGACCAATCAAAACCTTCATCATCTTGAATTACAAAACAAGCTCTTGATTTTTCTCTTGATTTATCTTCAATCATCTTTGGCTCTTCTCTGCTTTGGTGGTAGATCGTCTTTCGGTAGTAATCATCATTAAACGGATGTTCATTTCCACCAACTGCAGAATTAGTGCATTCTCTTTTGAAATGACCTTTCTGCTTACATTTGAAGCATGTCACTTTAGATTTGTCAAATCCAAGCTTCGTTGATGCACCTCCAAGAGATTGTTTCCCAGTAATCTCCATGTATCGTTGAGCTCTGCGAATGCAACTAGCTAAACACCAATGAATGTCAATGAGTTCCATCTCTTCCGGATCAATCTGGTCATAGTCTTCTTTGGTTAACTCCGAGTTTCCAATTTTGCCAGCTACAAGACCTTCATATGATTCTAGAACAGATGCAAGGAAACTCATTTGCTGCTTAGCTGCATTGATGCTCATCGACAGAGAATTCTTCAGTTTGAGAGCAATGTTGCACAGAATCTCCCCAGTTTCATTAGAGTTTGACTTTGAAGAAGAATGATATCCAGAATGATGACTTGATGAGGTCGTTTGAGGTTCTTTCATTTTCCCACCACTAAATGCTGTCTTTGGTGAACTAACACCTTTCTCCGAAGGTACAATGCCTTTGTAGTACAAGCCCACATTCTGTTGATGTGAAGAACCAGTCATCTTGTTCTGTTTCCGCAGCTCCAGGTCATGACTTTCAATCTTTTCAAACAAAGCATCAAGAGAAATCGTGTCATATAAAGCATCATTTTTCAAAATAAAAACAAACGTTTACCACTGATCAACTCGTGGTAACGCTTCAATCACTTTGTCTATAAGTTCCTCTCTTGTTTTTACTATCTCAAATCTCTCAAGTTAAATTTTAAGATGATAGAATCTCTCAATCATTTGTCTTACTGTCTCTCCTTTTAAACTATCAAACAGATCAAATTCTTTTTTAAGTAAAGCAATTTTGTTCTTTCTAATCTGTTTACCCCCCTCAACTTTAACTCGTAAAGCTTCCCAGACTGATTTTGACGACCCATCATGATTAAGTAGTGCAAAAATGTCATTTCTGATTGCTGTCTGGATCAAAGAAATCATTCTCTGTTCAGTTGCGTATTCTGCTTTGTCATCTCTCGGTAATTTCTTGAATGGAAGTTCTTCGCCTTTATCATTTTTTGGTCGTTCGTATCCAAACTCTAAACAGAACGGCTTTCATGCGCATACGCTTTCGCCCAGTTAATAAATCGTTCTTTCCACCATGTGTAATCCTCAATGCTTTCCAGAGTTGGTGGCTTTGATTGCGTTCCGTAAAAGTTATCATGTTTGATGTTCTCATTGATAGCTTTTGTGATCGTTTTTGGTGTAACATTTGCAATCTCGGACGATTCTGATGTGATTGCGTTGAAAAACGTGTTGTAGAATTCCTCAACCATGATGTAAACTGAACAGATTATCAAACAAACACAATCAGTACAATCAATATCAAATAAACTGTAACAAAACTGACACTCGATCGACGCAAAATGATTTCGACTCAAAAATCCTCTTTTCAAGCGAAATAGCACTTTAGAGCGAAATCCCAATTTTTGGTTTTCGAGCGAAATTAAGACTTTGTTTTGGAGCGGAATTAGATCTTCATTTTGGAGTGAAAATAGAACATGTATCTTTGAGCGAAATCAACTAAGAACCCTGGAGCGAAATCAGGATGATTGTCTATCTGGGGCGAAATCAACAAAGGGTTTGGAGCGAAATCACAAACTTTGTGACTCTGGAGCGAAATCAGACATATCCTTGGAGCGAAATCACACTATATCGAGCAAAATCAAGAGTTTTCCGTTCGAG
Source organism: Helianthus annuus (assembly GCF_002127325.2). Classification (NCBI taxonomy): domain Eukaryota; kingdom Viridiplantae; phylum Streptophyta; class Magnoliopsida; order Asterales; family Asteraceae; genus Helianthus; species Helianthus annuus. Next base: position 166,822,359 of record NC_035443.2, read on the forward strand.
CGAAATCAGTTCAAAGTCCATTTTTGTCCATTTTTAGTCCGAATTTAGGTGTGAAACTTTCAAGGGTTTATCTATGTTGAATTTTAAACAAACCGTGAAAATTTGATCCGGTTTTGTCCGATAAAACTTCCTGAAATGATGAAAGAAGGTGTAGAAGTCAGAATGTGGATGATATCAAGCTAAACTCTTCAACCTGTGCTCTGATACCACTTGTAGGATCGTTGTTTGACCCGACTGAGTCGATCAGAAGAGCTTTAAATCCGATTCAAAGGCGGAATCAGTGAAACGGACGTGGAAACAGCTTGATACTATTAAATCTGTCACTTATATTGATTTTAACATCAATTACAACCTGAACAGATTTTGGCAGCACTACGTTACAAATCTGGAAGTCGCGTACCAAATGAATCAAATAGTGCACTATATATAGCCTGTTAATTTCGCTCCTAATGACCCAAGAGGATTTCGGGCGAAATCAGAACCTTCTGATTTCGCTCCAAATGATCTTTGATCATTTCAGGCGAAATCACATGCTTCTGATTTCGCTCCAAATGGTCTTGGACCATTACCAGCGAAATCACACTCTAATTTTCTAACAAATGTTTCTTGATCCTCGTGCACTGGATATCCTAACCTATCCTATTACATGATACAAGACGAAGTCAATAGACGTAATGCACTAACAGAAATAACCTGCAAAAATAGCTTCAAACGAAATAAGTTCACACGTGTTGGATCGTCGTGTGACCCGAACGAGTCAATCAGAAGAGTTTATGATCTATATCAAAGGCGGAATCTGTGATATAGACGTGAAACAGCTTAATTCCTCTTAATTATCCTTTTATTATTGATTTCAAAGCAATCCTGATCGTTTGACAAACTGGCAGCACCTCGGCTCTGAAATCAAGACCGTTACAAATGAATCAGCAGGGTGGGTATTTATAGGCATGCTATTTCGTACGAAATAGGCAATGCTAATTTCTTACGAAATAACCAAGTGTTATTTCGTGCGAAATTACCCATTAATATTAAAAACCTGTTTTTCGACCTGTGGAACACTAGTTTATCCTATGTAGACACATGACTCGATACAAGACAAAGTTAACAGACATTTATGCACCAACAGACTCCCCCTTCGATGTTGACGAAGACTTTGGGATTGAGTCTTCAGTCTTGATCAGTCTTGTCTCTTTTTTCAAAATGATATGACACTAAAAGCATCATTCAGTCTCTTTATCCTCTAATTCTCTTGATCAGATCTCTTTATTCTTTTGACATTAACAGCATCAACATCTAGCACTTGAACCTTAACTTAGACAATCTTCAACCCCCCCCCTCGAAAATTGCTCCAGATTACGACTTCAGACTCTCCCTCTCATCAAGCTAGGTTCTTGATCGTGATCTGGCTCAAACTTTTCTCAGACTAAGCCATGGGGATTCTACTTTGTTGCTTTTTCAGGTTCAGTCTTGTTACCTGCTACTTAGAAATCTGACCTTACAATCTATTCACCTTTTGAACTTCATTTGTTATTGTAATCAGTTTCAAGAAATCCACTTAAGTATTCAGATCCAAGTTAATGACCCTGAAAACTTAATTTGTCTACCAATTCCAATTTAATAACCTTGGTTGACTTGTGACAACGCAAAACTAATTTTGTTAAATTATTTTCAAACATTATTCTGAAAATTACAAGTTTCAACTTAATGAACTTGAGTTTGATTTTTCAATTTTAAGATTTAGCATATGAAACTCCAAACTCATCTTCCAGCTTAGAATTTTCCTGCATCTGCTTCAAACTGAGAATTTGACAATCATCTTTCCACTTTGGTTTGTCGGAAACATAAAGCAGAAATGAAAAATCTTTTTGGATTTTGAATAAAGTTTCTAAACTAGAAATGAATTACAGAAATGAAATGCAGAATATGTAAACTATTTACAAACATATTTTTGGTGAGCGTGTTAGGGAATCATATCAGTTGTTGACAAATTACTAGCACTGTTAAGCTTGATAACATACTAAGCATTAAACAATTCACATCGATTTTCGATATACTGATCCATCTTAAATCATACAAATTTCAATCTGTTCAAGATATGTGTTAGGTGAATTAAGGACTTAGCTTATACGAGTGTACCATCTCAGAATATACTCCTGTATCCAGACAACTATATTCAGTCTTACAGGTGAATGCACACTAATGATATCTGTAAAGGGGTGAATGCGACACCGTGAGAGCTCAGGCTAGAACTTCCGTTCATAGAGATGACGACTCGACTTTAGGTGGGTCCCCTTTGGGGATCTTTTATTTCAACAACACATGATTAACATTTTTCAATGTTTCATCATTTTTTATGTTGAGGGCTAGCTTTTAAGAACAAAGCAATGTAAAGCATTATACGAGGACTAGGCTATTGCTCCAGCAAAATCAGAACTCCTGGTATAATACCCCAGATATCATCACGGACAAAGACATAGTATGTCAGAAATAGCGTCTTTCAAACAAGATTTCAGGGGTTACCTATATATCCGAGAGATGTTCCCCACGAAATAAGCAAGTGATGATTTTAGGTTTATATCCCAAACAAATTTACTAAATGTATAAAAACCTATCGACATATCATCAGCGAGACTGTTTAACGCTTTATTCATTACAAATCTTTAGCGTGCTGTAACTGTCTAACTGATGTACTATCATTTTCCTTTTATACACAAGCTCTTTTTCAGATTTCTATTGTTTTTGGATTTTTGAAATATATCATGTTTTTGGGTTTTTGAATTTTTTATTATTTTTGTATTTTCTGAAATATACCCTATACTCCCCCAAAATACCAAAACAAGTAAAAAATCGACAATCCATTGCAGATTGCTTTTCATCATCATCTACAGTGGTACCTTCATCAACGCCAAGAATGTGACAACCGGTAATTTACGGATCTTAATTACGTGATTAACAGAGGATTAACCAATAATAAATAGCGTTTACGACGCAAATTAAATTAATTTGGCCTTTGGAGTGCCTAGGAACGTCTATACGACTTTAACAGCGCGCGAACGGTGATTTACAGGAAATCTGCTGAACATTACCCGACACCGACAAATATGGATGTTACACGAATATTTATTGCTTATGGAGTCTGGGTCGCGAAATCGGGTTCCGTAGGAATTACGGGCCACTTACACATGAGATGGGCTTGTGGGCCCTGGGCCCAAGCCCAAAACCCACAAGCCAAAAGCTGCACATGATATATTATAATCTATACAAGATTCATAAAATCTATAAAAGACTCACAAAATCTATGAAAGATTCATAAAATCTACTTAAGATTTACACAATCTAAACAAAATTCGATTCTGGATCCCATTCAAAATCGATTGGTATTTCCACATGAACACCCTCATGCTAAATTTTTCCTACATTGTATTATTTTATTGGTATACCCCTACCTTGGATTCATGACCAATCAAGAAAAGTGAAACATTAGTTAACAACTCCTTTTCCTTCTTTTTCTACCCTTGGTCGACAGAAAAGTGAAACAAGATATAACTCTTGACATTTCATTTCTGGTTGATTTTCAACTAGGAATTAGAACTAAAAAGAAAGGAACAAAGGATAAATGTCAAAGCCTATGTACATAACTCAACAAACATGAAGTAAACACAGTGGACATTTTTGTTACCCTCTTCCTCTCCATCTATATAACAACTCCTTTTCCCCTCTCGATGTTATCCAGCAACCATATCAACACCCCTGAATCACCCACCGTCACTTGATCCCTCCCTTCTCTCCCTCGTCTCCTGCTCGGCAGCCACACCGGCCGGCTGTCGGAGCTGGTGTTCCGGTGACACACACTCACCCGCGACACCTACCCCCACCCCCTCAAATGAACAACCGACAACCATCATTTTCGGTGACAAACGCCACACACGGCGGCGACGCGGTAACAGAATCAGAGAGACAAAGATCGAGGATGTTTGGGATGGAATCGGGGAGCCGACTTCACCAGCGATGTCACCGGCGACCAACGTCGTGAGCGGCGGCAGTCCATGTCTCTGGTCCGACAAGTCTTTCCGGTAAGAGCTTCTCCTACTGTTTCTTTCTTTTGAGGGTGATAACGATGTGTGTTGATGACTGATCTTGGTGAATATGATAATGGTTAGACGATGATGATGGTTAGACGAGTGGTGATGATGACGGGTATGGGTTGTGGTTGATGGCGGTGCCGCCAGAGCCACACAACAGAGGTGGTAAGATCCTGATTTGGGTGTTCGGGTCAACCCCGGACAACCCGGTCAGATGTGGGTTCGGGTCAACGGGCCAAGCTGGTCAAAACGGGTCAGTCGGTTCGGTTCGAGTTCAGTCAAAGAAAGTCAACAGCAGAACAAGTGGTCAACGGCTCCGGTTCGGCTTCGTTTCATGGTCAGACGGCTCGGTTCAGTTTGACTCGGTCAACCGAGTCAACTCAGCCGGTCAACTCGGTCAACCCGTTTACATTTCGACACGAAGAGTGGTAAAAATTTTATGGCGAAATTCATTTCATTATTCGTATACTTTCATGTTTCTACACGTGAAAAACGAGCTCGAACCAATCGGCGAGAATACAGTTAAATTATGATATATTTGGCGAAAATTATATCTTTGGATTGATTAATTTTGAATTAATATTTGTTATATTGATTGAATTGATTGGATTTTGATAAAAATAACGACACTTTAGTTGTCGGGGCGTCCAAAAAAACAGAGGAAACTTTGCCCGTTTTTCGAGAAAATCCGTAAAATAATTACGTTTTATTATAAAATGAAGCAGAACCGATCGACTACAAATGATTTTTATAAAACAAAATACAGGTATATATTACTTTCAACGACATTTAACAACATCACGAAAGCGACGATTCGGAATTATTTACGACAACTATTTTATAAAAATAAATGTAGTTCACATTTATTTCAAACTTTCGTATAACACGAAAACGTTTTATAAAAATAAATATATTTTATATTTATTTTAACAATCGAACAACACGGCTACTTTTATGAGGATGAATATAATTTATTTCCTTATTCCAAAGTTCCAACGACTCTTATTAGTCTTACAAAGTAAATATGGTTTACAAATTTACTTCAAATATCAAACGCGATGTATAATACGAGTTTGTTATACACTATTTTCGTATAAATACTCTTTTATACACATACGACTTCTCGAGACGGCTAGCGCAATTACATCGACATATTTATATTTTTATATAAATATTTATATTGTTTTTAAATCTCTCGAGAATCAAGTCTTTTCGAGACTTATCGATTACTTACGACATTAAGCGGAACTAAACAAAGTTCAACTTAGTCACTTTCATTAAGTAACAACTTACCGTTGAGTCGTTCGATTTACGATTCGGTAGAGCTCGATTACACGTAGTTTAGATACTGCGTTATTTAGAAACTTATTAGATATTCCGTGTTAGGAATATTGTAGGATGCACGCTAGCGAGTCTCATCTTGGAAGCGACCTCACGAAGTCGTAATTAGCTAGCTTTGCACAGGAATATCCAGGCGAGTTCATAACCCCCACTTTTTACTGTTTTACATTTTTTTTGTAAATGTTTTCAGGGTGGAAAGACATGCACGATTTTCAGAAACATACAAAGTTTTGAACAAACGCAAAAACTCGTATTTTTAAATCATATCACGAATGGATTTCGAGGAACTCAAATGATTTACGAAAGGTTTATACTAAACATACCGGTTTTTACAAAACAAATGCTTATTTTCGAAATATGAATGATTTTTCATAACTAAAGAGTCAGTCAGGGTGGCTGGGAAGGTTCAGTCAGGGTGGCTGGGAAGGTTCAGCCAGGGTGGCTGGGAAGGTTCAGCCAGGGTGGCTGGGGAGGTTAGCCAGGGTGGCAGGGGAGGTTAGCCAGGGTGGCTGGGGAGGCTCAGTCAGGGTGGCTGGGGTGGAATATATGTTACAGTAATTACGAATACTTTTTACATGGTATGGTTAGCGTAAGGAGGTTTACTACTTAAGATCATGTGAGTGGGTAGGCGGAAACTTGAGGCCATTAATCCTCAGGGTAGGACCGAGGGACAGGAGCGGTAGATCTACTTGGGTGTAGCGAGCCCAGCCCCAGGCCCAGCATAACGGACCTCGGGGTGACTTTGTGCCCAACGCATAAATCCGCTAGGTTTGAGTCTTCCTACTTGCACTTCACACGTATCAATGGCCTTGCAAACCATTGGTGATCTCTTTTTCCTTATTTGCTACATACCAGGGATTTTTATCATACACGCTAACAAAGTGCTTGATTTATACAAAATAAAAACCATGTTTTATACAAATTCAAAGTATTGGTTTATACGAGCATAGAGTCAAAGTCAGGGTGGGCATTGACGGTTATACATACTTTACAAATACATGGTTTTACGATCATAGATCATTACAAATACAAAGTCCTCATATAACTGGGTAAGAAAATGATTTTTAAATTCGTTTTCTCAATACCATTTCGAAAACCGGTTATTCCAAAGATTTAATTCAAATCTTTCACAACTCAAAAGATTTATTACAAATCTTTTACAAACAAACTATGAACTCGCTCAACTTTATGTTGACTTTTTCGCATGTTCTTTCTCAGGTTGCATTTCTAAGACAAGGCACGGTTGGAATAGGAGGACCATGAAGAGTCGAGTACTTAGTGGGCGTTCAGTTTCTAGAAATACTTAGCTTATTTGCTTCCGCTGTGCAATGAAGATACCAGTCCAGTCACGCCAATGCTCTGATAATTTCGGGGTGTGACAAAGAATTTCCTCCAACACCGATAAAAGCTTCATACCGTTCAATTTTAACAAATATTGAAAATGAGTTTTATCAAACGCTTTGGTATGTAAATCAGCTTTTTGATCGTTAGTGTGGATTTTCTCAATTCGTATCAACTTCTTCTCGAAACAATCGCGAATGAAATGATGACGAATTTCTATGTGTTTCGTTTTAGCATGATGAACAGGATTTTTTGTTATGTTTATCGCTGCCTCATTATCAACCAAGATAGGAGTGTCAAGAAATTGCAAACTGTAGTCGCGCATCTGTTGCTGGATCCACAAGATCTGAGAGAAGCAGCTGCTAGCAGATACATACTCAGCTTCACAGGTGGATAAAGCTACAGAGGTCTGCTTCTTGCATTGCCAGGTGGCTAAACATGGTCCGAAAAACTGACATCCCGCTATTGTTGATTTAGCGTTAAGTTTGCAGCATCCGAAGTCGGAATCAGAATACCCTTCGAGCGTAAAGTCGCCTTCTTTTGGATACCACAACCCCAATGATGGAGTTCCTTTCAGGTAGCGTAATATCCGTTTCACAATTACCATGTGCGAAGCTCTGGGATTTGACTGAAACCTGGCTGTGAGGCACGTAGGATACATGATATCGGGTCTTGAAGCAGTCAAATACATCAGTGATCTGATCATGGAGCGATACATCGTTTCATCTACCTTTTCTCCGGTGAGATCAGGATTTATCCCATGATTCGTCGCTAACGGGGTGGATGCTAGAGTAGTCCCGGACATCCCAAATTTCTCTAAGATATCATGAACATACTTCGTCTGATGTATGAATATTCCTTTGGGTAGTTGATCAACCTGTAGACCCAAAAAGAGTTTCATCTCACCCATCGATGACATTTCAAACTTTTGCTTCATAACACTTTCAAAATCTTTGCATAGATTTTCATTTGTTGACCCAAATATGATGTCGTCCACGTATATCTAAACTATCAGAAGATGTCCGTCGACCTCTTTGGTGAAGAGAGTGGCATCCACTTTTCCACGGATGAAGCTGTTGGCAAGCAGATGTTCAGGGCCGTCTCCAAAAATCCTCGAAAAAATTTAGGCCCTGTACGAGCAGGAAAAACTCTTTAAAAAAAAGATAAATACATTTGAATTAATACATATTATATATTAGAAAACATAAGAATAAATAAAAAAATAAGCCGTAAATATAACTCTTTTTGTATAACAAAAAGAATAAAACCATTTCAAAACTGTTTAGTTATATATTTAATTTAAACTAGGGTTAAGACCCGCCCGCGTTGCGGTGCGGGTACATCGTAAATATTGAATTGATTAGTCCAAACGTTATATGATGCATTAATCATATGAAAACACACATTTCGACGTATCCAGTTGAACTCAGTGTAACATGTATAAACATTGTGATTGGATTAAACGTAAAGTAAATGGAATTCATATCGAACAATCATAACGTATTATATGTGACCCAACTCATACATAGAAAACGTAACAGGTATGAAGGAAAATATGCACATGTAATCGAAAGGGATTAATTAGAGCTTTCGGAAAAAGGGAGAAAAAGAAACCATAATTTAACTCCACTCGGTTCGAAACAAACTTTACGAAACATACATAAAATAAACACGAAAACATATTATATTTGACCTAAATCATTTCCCAAAAAAGTTTACATCAAAACGTAGAACAACTTGAATTTATACCAAAACGTACGTAAAAATATGCATGTAAAAATGGTTTCTTTAAACGAAGACGTAATATATTTAACCTGACTCGTCTATAAAAAAAAGTTTACGTCGGAATATGGAACATATCATATTTATACACACCCGTACATAAAATACGCACATAAAAATAGTTTTTAAGTAAAGGAAGAATAGGGGTAAACCGAAAGAAAATATTAGTAAAAAATTTAATAGGTTAAAAGCGTTCGTAAAACCATGCCAAGTTGCACCAATGCCACAACGACATCGACTCTCAACATCGTAAAAATAAAATAGATAAAATGGTAAAAATTACACAGAACAAAAAGTAGACTAAAATCGTTGAACCACGCACACCCGTTACAGTGTCTTAATGCGAAGAAATTAAGCAGAAACGTAAAACGTAGAAAATAATAACTTAGTTGATCTATGACCCGCCCGTTGCGGCGAACTTTTCAAAAGAGGAAAAATGGATGCGTTACGATGGGTCTGTCAAATATGAAAAAATAGAGCAAAAATGTTGAACCTCACATGCACACTACGACATGTTAACTCGCAAAATTTAGAACGAAACGTAAAACGAAAAACTTGCGAAAGATAAAAAGTATAGGGGGACCAAAGTTGTACATAACAAAGTGTTGTGTTAAATTATAAAAGATGGAAAACTTTGAGTTAAAAGTAAAAAAAAAATAAAAGGGGTAAAAACGTAAAAGATAAAACTTTTGGGTTTAAAGTGGAAAAGTAGGTTTTTTTTTTTGAAAAACTCTCTAAGCACAAGTTACAAGTGTTAATGCACAAAAAACTTACTAACTTATATATGGAATAATAACAAAAAAAAAAGTAAATAGTAAAAAAAATATTTCAGTTTTATATTAGAAAAGAAAACTTCAAATTGAAATAAGAGGAAAACAAAAAATACAATAAGGAATAAAAATAAATGGGAAATATTAAAAGGGAAATATTAAGTGACAGAATCAAAATGAGAAAAAATGAAATGAAGCTTGCATGAAAAGACATCCTTCTTGAATCGAACTAGGTAACACTAGTAAAGAACATAATTTAAATGTAGATAATGACCAAGGACGCATGAATATCTTTGTTTGTGGTTTTTGAAACAAAATTTATATATGTATACTTAATATAAAAAAATTATAAAAAAAATCGGGCCTCTGGAGGGTTTGGGCCCTGAGCGGTCGCCCACCCCGCACCCCCTCCGGGCCGGCCCTGCAGATGTTGAGACAATGTCTCGTACCATGCTCTTGGGGTCTGGTGTAAACCATACAACGCTTTACCCAGTAAATAAACCTTGTCTTTGTGGATTGGGTCGGTGAAGCCCGGTGGCTGTCCGACATATACCTCCTCTTTTACCTTCCCGTAGAGAAAAGCCGATTTAACATCTAACTGAAAAACTTTAAATCCTTTCCAAGATGCAAACGTTAGAAAGATTCTAGTAGCTTCAAGTCTTGCAACGGGAGCATATACTTCTGTGAAATCTATACCCTCCTGCTGACTAAAGCCCTGGACTACGAGTCGAGCTTTGTTGCGAATAATAACCCCTCTGTCTTCTCGTTTGCACTTAAACACCCACTTAGTGTTTATCTTCCCGTGACCATCAGGCAAATCTACTAACTTCCACACTCCCCATTTCTCAAACTGACTCGGCTCCTCTTGCATCGCGTTGACCCAAGAATCTTCAGTTAGTGCCTCCTTATATGTTCTCGGTTCGATCTGCGAAATAAAACAACTTAGTGAAAACTCTGTTTGTAAAGGAGCAACTGTAGAATAAAAACAAGTAATCCCTTGGTCAATTTGTCGTCTTGTGAGAACGCCTGATTGCAATTCTTCAATAATCAACTCCTCTGGATGGTATGAAAGAGTTCTTGGCATCACCTCGCCTGGAACATCTACCTCGCCTTCCAAATTCATGACATTCTGATTTGCTCTTGTTCACCGACTGGAATTGTATGACTTGAAATCTGGATTTGCTCCCCCTCAGAATCAGAATCTGAATCTCCACGATCAAATACTGGTCTATCATCAGATTCTTGATTATCATTGACTGCCGTCTGATTTTCAGGAGCATGTTCTTGTTCTGAAGATTGTTGAATATCATCATGTTCTCCAGCATTGCTTGGACCGGCTTCATCATCATTTGAAGTTTGCCATTGACGTCTAGAATATTCAGCTGGAAACCTCTCATGAGATGATTCATACACTCTTAGAATATCCAACTCGTCAAAGAACTCTGGTTCTTCTTCTTCCATGTCAAACGAATCCCACAGAGTATTGTAATTAAAGCGCCATGAGTCACCGGGATTCTGTGGTGGCATTGTATAACCTTGGCATTCAACATTGTGTATTTCAATGATCCGCTTTAAGCTTGGAACAAAGACTCATTTTAAGGACTTGCATATCCCACAAATATTCCTTCAATGCTCTTTGCACCAAACTTTCCAAAAGGGAGACCCAAACGGTTCAAGATACTTCAGGTTCGGTTTGCGGTTATTGATCAGCTCGAAACATGTCTTGTTGAATTTCATTACTGTGAGAACCCGGTTGAGTGTATAGCAAGTGGCTGACACTGCTTTTTCCCAAAAATTGATTGGTAATTTCGAATCAGCAAGCATCGTCCTGGTCGTTTCAATTAGCGTCCTATTCTTTCGTTCAGCTGCTCCATTTTGCTGCGGAGTGTAAGGAGCACTAAATTCTTGCAATATACATCTCTCATCACAATACTCTTCCATCCTGTTGTTCTTAAACTCAGTACCATTGTCACTTCTGATTCGTGCTTGGTACAAGTTTTCAATTTTTCTGAACAACGCCATCAAACTTTCAAATGTCTCATCTTTAGTCTTCAGAAAAGATACCCACGAAAATCTGGAGTTGTCGTCAGTTACTACAAGACAGTAGAGATCACCGGTTATGCTTTTGACGTTCATTGGACCAAAAAGATCCATATGAAGTCTCTCTAAAGGTCTCGTCACTGAGTTGACTTTCTTTTGAGGATGTGATTTCTTCTTTTGCTTGCCTTTGATGCAGCTAATGCACTCCCCTTCCAGATGAAACCTTTTAAATGAACTCCGTTGACTAAATAATTTTGTACCAAATAGTTCATTTTTCGTAGGTGTATATGGCCCATCTTTCGATGCCATAAACGTGACTCCTTTTTCGTGGCTCGTGACATGAAGCAGTGAGTCAGACCCGTTGTAGTCATAGCAACGCTCATGTCCTACACGTACAGATCATTGACTCTGGGTGCTCTCATGATTATCCACTCTTTGGGAACAACAAATCCTGGTTTCAAGATCAAACATTCTTTGTCTGTAAAGAGCGTTGTATACATGCGATCACAGATTTGAGATAGGCTTAAAAGATTTTTTTCAAGCTAGGCGATGTAATTCACTCTTTCAAATGTTACAATGCCATTAGATAAAGTTCCTTCACTGATTATTCGACCACCCTGATTACCTACAAACCCCACATATCCTCCATTAAATCCTCTAACATCGTACAATAGAGTCTTTTCTCCCGTCATGTGCCGAGAAGCTCCACTATCCATAATCCAACGTGAAACGGATCTTGGAAGCTCCTGCACATTTCAAAAATTTTTAGTTAGATTTTGATGCCACCCAAGCCTCTTTGGACTCAGTTTGACATTGATGTGAGTTGTTGCAGTGTATAATGGTGGAAAATTCTTATCATTCATCTTTAAGCTCTCTTCAGACCCAATCTCAACTTCTTTATATAGAAAGAAATCCTTTTTCGGAGGTTGACCAGATGATTGGCCTTTTTTTACCACATACTTCTTTTCAGAAGTTGATTTTTGTTTCTCAAGTTGCTCATAAAAATCCAAAGGTACATACATCTTTTTGGTTGAAGATGATGATTTTGCAGTCTGAGACACCTTTGGTTTTAGAGAACTTGTTTTCTTTTCTTCAGATTTTGGCTTCCAAGCTTGTTGAGATGACGCAACCTTTTTGTAAAATTTGTCATTTTTAGTTACCACATTCTTTACAGGTTCAGTTTTGACTTTGATGTTTTCATTTTTCAAAACTTTCTTCTCAACAATCATTGGAGCTTTTCCTTTTGCATCAACTTTCTTTTTCTGACTCTCAACAGCTTCAGACTTAGGTTTTGTGTTGGTGCACTTTCGTGCAATGTGTCCAACTTTGTTACACTTGAAACATGTGCGAGTATCAACTACCCGACTTGTGCCTTCGATCTGAGGCTGTGAGGCCTTCTTCTCAAAGAATTCTTTGTTTGATTTTGAGAAAATTTCAGATTCTTGTTCAGAGAGTGAACTTGAACTTGAACTTTTCACAAAAACCTTTTTCTCGACAAATTTCTTGTTTTGAAAATTCTTTCTTTGATAATTCTTACCACCTTGATAACCACCCGACCATTTGTTTTGGTTGTTGTTATGAAAACGCGGAGGTACAACAGGTTTTTTATAGTAAGATTTATCTTTTTCAAAGTTCAATTGTCTTTCAGAATGTTTCAAAGCTTCAATTTCAAACACATCGATTTCGACCAACTTGAACACATTTCTCAATTTGCCAACATTCACATTCTCTAAAGGAAAATCACGATCCGAATACAACTTATCAGATCCTGCCATCTTGTACATCACAAGATTAGGTTCTTCACTTAAGTTGTTTTTGGATTTTGACTTTAGAATGTATTTGTCCAAAAAGCATTCATCATCCTCAGTAGTGTCACTTTCAGACTTTAAAACATTCTCAACCATGCTTTTCACAACTTCAGATTGGACACTATCTTTATCGGAAGGTGAAGTGAATGTGACATCAATCGTGTCTGGAAGCTTAACTTCATTTTCTTCTTCATCAATAACCAGCTCGGATTTTTTCTTTGAAAATTGTTTAAGATTGGTGGTGGAACCTGATGATACCCAACCCCAGTTCCATCCGAGTATACATCTTCGCCTACTTTGTTCTTCCCGATTGGTTTAGGAACGATATGTTGAAGAACAAAACTTGCGGAGTTGCAACTGTTCAGTTTCAACTGAATGCGTTCATTTTCAATTTTAGCTTCTTGAAACTGAATCTTCAACTTAGCAATCTCATCCAGTTGTTGGTTGATTTGCTCTTCTTTTACCCTAAGAACACCGGTCAGTTGAAGATTTTCTTTGGTTGTTTTACCATTTCCTTCATCAGAATCTTTTACCATTTGTTTTAGCTTCTCAAAATTTCTAAGAGTTGACGATTTTCATGAATTAGCTTTTCATTTTCTTTCCTAATTCTTTCTATGTCATTTTTATCATTTTCAATTTTCTCAGTTAGTTCTTTTAATCTATCATTCGAAGCTTTTAACATTTTGTCATGGTTTAAGATCTGATCTTCAACATCTCTGACCCTTTTTGTCACTTCTTCGGTCTTTTTACTGCTGAGGTAAGTAAGTGTACTACAAACCTTGCAGTTTTTCATACTATTTTTGCAGTCGCTCTCAGTTTTCGCTTTCTTACCTGACTCATTGATTGCATCATTTTGACCGACCTTGCTTTTACACTCATTTTCAGAACCAGAAACTACCTCTAGCTCTTTTGTAGCAAGTACTTTGTCAGCCATCTTCTTCAAATTTTCAGCTGTGAATTCTTTTGACTTATCAATTATCCCGTCATCAACTTTCTTTGACTACGGCTCTTTCTCCCTTTCTTTTTCTTTTTCTTCAGCTTCTCCTCCTCCCCACCACAATCTCTGATTTGCTTCTTCTTCTTCTTCAGCAATTTACTGGATGAGAGCTTCAACACTAATAGAATCTGGATCAACAATGTTTCCTTTGGGATCAAGGTAACATTCTCTATTAGCTTCCCATATCTTCGCCTTTTTATCTTCTTTGTATGTATGATAGATTCTGCTTATCCTGAATTGGGCTTGCATCCTTCTGTTGACGAATTTTACTTCTTCTGTTCTGTTGTCTTTGAAAGGAACAATTTTTGTCACAAACGCATAGCCCACTGCATCCTCTTCTGGTAGCAGTTCACTCCAATCGAAACCTTCGTCATCATGAATAACAGCAAGTGCTCTTGATTTTTCTTTGGGGGTATCTTCTAGCTGCTTCATTCTGGGCGGTTCTGATTTGTTCTGATGATAGATTGCTCTTTTGTAGTAATCTTCACGGAATGGATTTGCAGTATCATCAGCAGGTGCGTTTCGACATTCACGTTTGAAATGTCCCTTTTGTTTATATCTGAAGCACGTGACCTCTAATTTATCAAAACCAAGTTTTGTGGAAGGTCCGCCAATTGAATGTCTGCATGTAATCTCCATGAACCTTTGTGCTCGTCTAACTGCACTAGCCATACACCACTAGATATCTAGCAACTCCATTTCTTCTGGGTCGATCTGATCATAGTCCTCCTTGGTGAGGTTAGTGTTTCCAATCTTGCCCGCCACAAGGCTTTCGTATGATTCTAGAATAGACGCTAAAAAACACCATTTGCTGCTTTGTGGATTCCTCACTAAAATTTTGAGCATTCTTTAGATCCACAGCAATGTTACATTGGAACAGATTCTTCGGAACTGATTGACTTGAAGTAGTTGACGATGAACCACCATGGAAACCACTGCTTGAACTTTCTTGATTTAACGTGTTAGAACTTTCTGCTGAGAAAGCTGTATTAGGAGACACTTCGGGATCATACTTTCTCGGTAATACAGATCAACATTCTGCTGATATGAGGAAATGTTTGGCTTTATATGATTTCTTGATCTCCAGCTCATGACTCTCGAATCTTTCAATTAACAAATCAACCGTCCGATCCTCCAACTTTATCGTGTTCTTCAGCATTAAGGCAAAGTATTGCCAGTCTTTCTCATCCAGCAACGAGTCAAATAGTTTGTCAACCAATTCTTCTTGAGAATAAATGATTCCGTGTCTTGCGAGCTCCTTCTTCAAATGCCCGAATCTTTCAATCATCCTAGATACAGATTTGTTTTTCAAACATCCAAACAAATCAAATTCTTTTCTTAACAACTTCTTTTTGTTTTTGACTATCTCAGCACTACCTACACATTTCACTCTCAGTTTCTCCCATAGATCTTTCGAAATTTTGTACTCAATCAACGATATTATGTCGTCTCTCACTGACTGATGAAACAATGCAATGCACTTTTGTTCAGCAACAAAACTTTCTACATCATCAGTATCTACTATATTTTCATAATCTGATCTTCCCATATTGAAACCATTCTTCATGCTCTTCCAGCTTGGATATGCAAACGATTTTAGCCACTCTTCAAACCTTTTAGCCCATCTATTATATTCTTCAATCGCCATCAATTTGGGAGGTTTATTGTATGTGCCATATGCACTCTCCACATTCAAAGCATTAGAAAGAGTTTTCTTTGCACTCGAAGCATTTTCATTTGTGTTGTTTGATGTATCATCTCCGGTGTTTCCTGTGAAAGCAAAAATGTCACTGAATGGATTCATAAACTCGTCCATCTTCAAGTATCTGAAACAATCAACAAACACTTAGAAAATTTTTTGAATTTTAACAAAAAACAGTTTCAAACAAAATCAGATTTCAAGCGAAATAAGCTTTCACACGAAATACTTCTTCACACAAAATACGTTTCACACGAAATACCTTTTTCGTTCGAAATAACAAGTTTGGTGCGAAATAGATGTATTTCGTACGAAATAGAGGTTATTTTCGTACGAAATAAGGTTCCAAGATGATTTCGTGCGAAATACGATCTAATTTCATGGGAAATAAGGTTTACAAACTTGATTTCGTACGAAATAAGGAACAATATGCTGATTCCGTGCGAAATACTATGATTTCGTACGAAATAAGACACTCAAGGTTGATTTCGTGCGAAATACAAGCTGACTATTTCGTGCGAAATAATGATGACATCATCATTTCGGCCACCACTTTGTCAAATTGATCCGGTTTTTGATCGAATTTTGGTCCAATTCTTTCAATGATTGATTAAAACAGTGTTTTACGTGATATATGTGAAATTCAATCCATTTTGTCCGTTAAATCTCGTTTAATTTTGAAAAGAATGAGTAGAAGTGATGAAAACAAGCTGAATTGGTATAAACTCTTCTTCCTGAGCTCTGAAACCACTTGTTGGATCGTCATGTGACCCGAACGAGTCAATCAGAAGAGTTTATGATCTATATCAAAGGCGAAATCAGTGATATAGACGTGAAACAACTTAATTCCTCTTAATTATCCTTTTATTATTGATTTCAAAGCAATCTTGGTCGTTTGACAAACTGGCAGCACCTCGGCTCTGAAATCAAGACCGTTACAAATGAATCAGCAGGTTGGGTATTTATAGGCATGTTATTTCGTACGAAATAGGCAATGCTAATTTCGTACGAAATAACCAAGTGTTATTTCGTGCAAAATAGCATTTCGCTATTTCGTGCGAAATTACCCATTATTATTAAAAACCTGTTTTTCGACCTGCTGAACACTAGTTTATCCTATCTAGACACATGACTCGGTACAAGACAAAGTTAACAGACATTTATGTACCAACAACACGAAATAGGAAATTTCACACGAAATGACTGATTTCGTGCGAAATTGTCAAACGAAATGCCAACTTGGTGCGAAATAGAAATGATTTCGTACGGAATCACTGATTTCATACGAAATAAGAATGTTGTTTCGTACGAAATGAGATTATGATGTGAAATTTCAAACGAAATAGCACTTCCGTGCGAAAAGAGAATCAAACAGGCTATTTCGTTACGAAATGAACTGGTTATTTCGTACGAAATGAATGCTACAGAGTGCTTTCATGGGAAATCAAATCCTCAATTCGTGCGAAATACTGCTGATGTCATCATCTTGAACTGTTTTTGTCAAATTTGATCAAGTTTTAAGCTGATTTTAGGTCCAATACTTTCAAGGCTTTGTTAAAACACTATTTCGCATATAATGTGAGAAATTCAAGTCATTTTAACTGTGAAAACTTGTTTAATTTTGAAAAGAAGGTGTAGAAGACAGAATTTTGAGCTGAATCCGTAAGAACTCTTCTTCCTGAGCTCTGATACCACTTGTAGGATCGTTTTCAGACCCAAACAAGTCGATCAGAAGATTTTTTGCTTAATACGAGAGGCGGAAACAAACGTATCGAGTTGATTCAGCTTGCAATTCACTTTAAATGTCTTAATGATTGATTTGACAAAGATTTACCGCGAGTAGACACTTCGGCAGCAGTTCGACACTGAAACCGGAAAGTTACAAATGACAAGGCACACCTAGTATTTATAGGCTGGGTGATTTCGCACGAAAGTGCTCAAGCGAAATAGTGATTTCGCACGAAACCACTCACACGAAAACAACTTCACACGAAATAGTCATTTCGTGCGAAATGGCTAAGTGATTTCGTGCGAAATGACAATTTGTCATTTCATGCGAAATACCCCTTCAACACATATTTGACATTTTTCTCGTACTACGTGCCCTGATCTATCTATTCTAATACAAGGCTCGATACAATACGAAGTCGGCAGACATATGCACCAACAGTAACTTTATGCTTTAGCAGACTATAACATGCATATTATACTATAAGTAGTTGTACAAGAACTTGCAAGCCACAAGCTGAAATAGCTTTCTCAGGAGCCTCTGGGAGGTCGGGGTATTCAATCCCATGATACTCAAGGAGCAGGCGTCGTATCCCAGGGGTTCTACTAATACATCGAACAGCGGGTCCACGCTTAAAGTTACACCAAAACTGGAGTGGGATAGTCATTCGAAAATGAGAAAAGAAAAGAAGTGTGTCAAGACATCTATATGACCAAGATGGCCATCTCACGAATTGGATTCGAACCAATATCAAGCTACTTTCCTTTAGTAGATCTGTCATCCCCCCATTATAGTCCTCCTAGAATCAATAGCATTTCGTAGGAATACATCCTATCTTTTCACCTTAGTAGTCCTATGCATAGTCAATACTATAGCCGTAATCACGGCTACTAATAAAATCAGACTAGGAACCAAAAACCAGACGGAATTTTAGGTATAAAGTAAATTGCCCAATGTTCCCAAATTAGTCCAACTTCGTACCTTTCTCGGATAAACCATATATCTCAGAGAGGTCGTAGAGTGCCCCTTTTTCCTGGGTGACGGTGTTAGACACCAACGTTACTGTTAGACAATTGTATGACCAAAACGTTATTTTAGACACCATTGAGGCTTCGGTGTTACTTTATGTCACACCCCGACCACGTAAAACAACAAAACGTGGCGGAAACGTCGGGGAGTGTTGTAACAGAATCATTGTTTCACAACCATGGAATAAATAGTTTCGTTTTATTGAATTATTGAACTAAATGTTTTGATACAAATTAGATAAATACAACTATTATCTTCCAAGTTTTAAAGTCGCTAAGGCCTTGTCCATTCCTATGTGAGAATACACCAATATCATCAATCAAGCATCATCAACTATTGTACCTGAAACACATGTGAAAATAGGTACGTCAGCATAAAAATGCCGGCGAGTACATAGGTTTTGTATGAGTTTCAGTTTCATGGCTCGTTTTACATATTGCAATACTTATTTAAAAACCTTGTTTTGAAAAGTATAGTATTGCGACACAAATAACCAACTCAAATCAAATTGGTTATATTTTATAAAAAAAATCTCGTAGCCATGATTCTTAACCCCAAAACATTTGTTTAATTAAATCCAGATTTGTAAATCGTTTATGGAATAAAACTCGAATAGTATAATATATTGTTGGAAAACCTTGTATTACAACTTTGTTTTGTTTACCATTGCCCAAGTGATCTAGATAACGCAACGATATATAATGTATTAAAAGCACTTATATATAGGAAGTACCAGCGGCGTATCCACCATGCTTTTAACACATTATACCCGCCCCGTTACCTAATCACTTCCCTAACCCAACGGTTCAAACAGATTCAAATAGTTCGTGTCAATCAACGGTTACAAACGGTTCACATAGTCAAATAGTCACTAACGGTTCACATAGTCAAATGGTTACCAACGGTTCATATGATCAAATGGTTACAACGGTTCAAATGATCATATGGTTACAACGGTTCAAAATGTAAAACAATGTGTCCATATGCTGGATGAGCATATGCGACATAATGTAGTATATGGAAATCAATGTGCTAGCATGTTACGTGAAAATACATAGCAAAACACAATGAAATCGTGTACTAATAATGTACTATTGAACATAGTAAGTATATGATATAAAAACATGGGAAACATGAAAGTATCAAGTAGGCACATGTGTTCCACCCCAAAACAGTTTGAAAACAGTAAAAGAGGGGACTATGTACTCACCTGAGGGTGCTTAGAAGTCTTGAACAACAACCAAGCAAAGCTAGAGTGATCAGGGAATCAAACGGCACCCTATATAGGTAACTATGTAAATAACCGGACCTAAATCGGGAGATAGGATAGAATGAGGTTCTATAAATCAAATGAGTAATTGAACTCATATGGTATGATTTAATAGACCCTACATTCTGATTGAAAGGCCTACCTAAGTGCTTTTGACCCGTTTCGACACGTTATGGTAACATAAGCTACTATAAGGCGTCGTTAGCGTAAAACTATGTTCGGATGGTTAACTATGTGCTATGCCAAGTCTTACATGCCCAATTATCCCTAAACATGTTACTAAATCAGATTACTTGTCAAAAATATGTTCACATAGGCAAAAATACGGATTTTAGCTTCAAAAGGGCATTTTGGTCATTTCCTATGGGCATACAAGCTAACAAGCAAATGACTAACCAATCCTATGTGATCATAAGGTATAACCTCAGTGGTTATTCCCTATGCAACTATGATCACTAACTAAGCTTGGTCGGATCCTAAAGATCGACCAAACGGGTCGGGTTCGAAAGGCTAAGCGGTGGTTTAGACCGCTTACCTCACGACCCTAAACAAGCACAAACTAATAGTGTCGTGTTAGACATGTCAAAACATGTCTAACCTACTGATTTGGTATCAAAACAAAGTGTTTTGATACCCTAAAGTAGTTCCGAGGCAAAATGCGTGCTAAAACGCATTTTGACCGAAACTTTGACTCGACACTACAACTAGATAACGTGGTAATCAGCGGTTATAATCGCGAAGGATTATAACTATCGTGATTACAATCACGTGTCAAAGTTCAATTGAACTTTGACTTGACCAATTGATGGTCAAAACCGAAAGTCAAACTGTTGGCCAAACTGTTTGACTTTCTGCACTATATAAGGAAAAAGCAAGAAAAAGAATGAAAGAAGGCTCACAATAGTCCTTGCTATCTTTTCTACAAAGAAGACAAGTCCCAAATGCTTGAGAGAGAGCTCCAAAGCAGATGTGAAGAGAGGAAATGAGGAATGAGCAAATGAAACAATGAAAGTGTTGGCTATTTATACTTGAGGGAAGTTCATAGGATCACAACAAGTGTTTTGTTTAGCCATTAAGGAATAAATCTCATCCATACAAGTGTTAGGAGCAGGTGCAAAGCTTTGGAGAACACTTAAACTTGCTCAACACACCAAGAATTTACCAAAACAGCCCCTGAATTTGCAAACAGATGCTGAAAACACACTTTCTGCCCAGATGAGGCGCTCGCGTAGCGCTAGGGCATAGGCCTTAGGGCTCGCGCTACGCTAGCATGTATCAGGTTCAGCAAAGTTTCAAAATTGACAGAAATGGTCCCTGCACGTGTTTAAAGCCTTTTTCGATGCGTTTAAACCCCGTTAACCTCATTTCAAGGCTCTAAAATGAAGTTAAAGCATAGGGGACTCAAAACATGCTCAAAAATATCTCGGATGTCGGTTCGTTTGGTCGTACGGTCACATTGTTCGGTTATTTACGACGAAACTCGAACGGACGCGAAAACGATCCAAATTAAGCGACGAATGGAATTTTTGCATGGCGATCACTAAAACAAAAATATTTTAGTGTGTACAAAAATTTTGGATGTCTAGATGTGTCCAGAACGTAAGATATGCGCGAAAATGCAAACTTACGCCGTTTTTGACACTTTTAGTCCCTGTAAGATCATATAAGCATGTTTTCACACACCGAACCTATCAAAGCTTATTTCTAAGCCATGTTTAGGTTATATATGGTATGTTTAACTTATGATCAAGTTCCGGACTATACGTTGCCTTACGAAACGGCAGACTTTTGCAAGTTGACGCAAATAGTCCCTGTAAGCGAATAAACTTGATTTCGGCATACCAAACCATCCAAAACTTATTTCTAAGTTATGTAAAGGTTATTTAAGGTATGTTAAGCCTATGTCACTATTCCGGAGTGTTTGTTGCATTAAACTGGTTATATTTACGCATCAGATCGTGTATAACCTTCCAGAAAGCGACTTAAAGCCCGAAATCGAACAAGAATTGATATGTGCAAATGATACACATATTTTCACAATTCCCAAGTATGAAATACAAAATTTCATTGGTTTGGCATTTGTTTGACGGTCACAGTGACACAGGTGTCACAGTCTCCCCTACTTTAGGAAATTTCGTCCCGAAATTTATTCGTAGGAGTCTGTCTGTGACTTTGTGTCAAATAACCACTAGAGATATGCAAAGCATAATCCTATCATTTCCTTAACAGACATTCTTCAGAAACGAAAATGAACAGACAGAGTCATTTTCAACAGATGTTTCCTCAGAAACGGAAATGAAAAGGATAATCAGACGGATATTCATTTCCTTCAACGGATATTCTTCAGAAGCGAAAATGAATGGATGATCCATTTTCAACAGATGCTTCCTCAGATTCAGAAATGAAAAGGATATTCAAATGGATATTCATTTCCTTCAACGGATATTCTTCAGAAGCGAAAATGAATGGATGATCCATTTTCCTCAACGGATTCTTCATCAGAACAGAAATGAAAAGGATATTCAAACAGATATTCATTTCCTTCAACGGATATTCTTCAGAAGCGAAAATGAATGGATGATCCATTTTCCTCAACGGATTCTTCATCAGAACGGAAATGAAGGATTAAACAAACGGATATTCATTTCCATCAACGGATATTCTTCAGAAGCGAAAATGAATGGTTGATCCATTTTCTTCAACGGATTCTTCATCAGAACGGAAATGAAGGATTAAACAAACGGATAGTCATTTCCATCAACGGATATTCTTTCAGAAGTGAAAAATGAATAGCTAGTTCATTTTTCTCAACGGTTTCTTCATCAGAACGGAAATGAAGGATTAAACAAACGGATATTCATTTCCATCAACGGATATTCTTTCAGAAGTGAAAAATGAATAGCTAGTTCATTTTTCTCAATGGTTGCTTCTTCAGAATTGGAAATGAACAGGGTTCACTCTAGACGGATGACAAAACTCGCTGTGGTTTCTGTGCACTAAATTCCATAATTATGTAGGCCTCCATAATTACGTAATTCCTTGCACAGTCTGCACAGTTCATTTCATAATGTGTAGGGGAAGAAAAATCAAACCTGTGATGAGTGTGGCTAGACTATCATAGGGACCTTTTAATTAGATCAACAAAAGATCTCTTTAATTAGACCACTCAAGGAGTCTTTTCAGCTATATCATCACATGATATTCCTAACCAGAATTTTGGATCAATCTGTTTAACTAGACCACTAAAGGGGTCTAATTATGGAATAGTACTTCATAACCCAAGGGACTCAACTCCAACGTAGAAGTCCATTAAGGATTTAAGATAGTACCTTTGGATATCCTACTATGAATCCCTTATACAAAGATATGGAAGATTCTACGAGGATTTGGATAACAAAATTGGATCACAAAAACATAAAAGGGAGAACATAATCATATAATCACATAATTGTTTAATTTGGCCTTTAAATTGTTATCTTTGAACGCGGATACTTAAAGCATACCAGGAATCCAATCCGTGGATTTCATTTGGCACTTTAATCATTTTCAAGAATCTATCTATGAAGATAGGAAAATCTTAATAGGAATTCGGCTTTGTCCTTATTGAATTGTAATGTACGTATTGAATCATACAAAGAATTCAATTAAGGGCTCCGATGAACGATACCCATCCACAAGGATCTAATTATGAGGATAGAAAGATCCTATTTTGGAATTTGGAATTTTGTGTAACGAGAGGTGTTCCGACACCTAGCACTAGGCGTGCTTTAAGTCGATACACAAGGTAGAAAGTTCATGAGGTTGAGGCGCTAGATATGCCAAGGCGACATATGAAGCAGGATTTGAAGATTTGAACAACAGCAGGGTTTATAACAGCTTTGCTTTGGATTGCAAAGCGGCACCTGTTAATCAAATGTCCCCATCGTCCACCGTGGGTACACTTGAAACAAGGTATTTGATTCGGATGATGACGGCTACATTGATTTCACCAAGGAGCAGCTCCCTTATACGGTTTCATCCCTGAGGCGAGTCATGGTGATAGCTAAAACAACGGTCCTCTGGAGTACGACGCCTATTTGCTGGGTAACTGCAGCACCTGGTTCGGACATTCGTGTGTTGTTGCGATGAAGAGGCATCTTGAAGAATATGGAAGGCATAGGAGGGAACAAGCGAAAGATAGTCAAAAGAGAATGACAACGCATGAAGATTGTGACCATTTGTTTGTTACCAAAGGCAAACAAATGAGACAATGACTAATCAAAGTAAGCGGGTCAATATAATGTATCGCGAAGACATGCTCGCCTATAAGTGGACACTCACCCCAAGAGTTCCCAGGTAAGAGTGACTGGTCCGATACTGCGGATTTGTACGAACACTCTAGCCTTAGACAGAAAACTCAGGGTACAGGCATTCACTCTTCCAGTTCGCACGTGTTCACATTATTTAGACCCCAAACTTTGACGAGATTTTGAAAACTTAAAGGGTTCGAAACCTTATAACAAAGGGTTCAAAACCTTATAACAGAAGGTTCAAAACCTAGTAATCAATCATCCAAGAACAGATGATTAATTTTCGAAGCGGATTCGTTATTGTGTTCTCGTTGTGGTTATCACCTAAGGATAGGTGACAGTATTGTTTTACGACTAAACGCAAGTAAACTCGCGTTAGGGTCCTAGGAAGGTTATAGTCTAGGTCAAAGCATTACTAATAACCTAATTCCCTATAACCATTGGCTCTGATACCAACTTTTCTGTCACACCCCGACCACGTAAAACAACAAAACGTGGCGGAAACGTCGGGGAGTGTTGTAACAGAATCATTGTTTCACAACCATGGAATAAATAGTTTCGTTTTATTGAATTATTGAACTAAATGTTTTGATACAAATTAGATAAATACAACTATTATCTTCCAAGTTTTAAAGTCGCTAAGGCCTTGTCCATTCCTATGTGAGAATACACCAATATCATCAATCAAGCATCATCAACTATTGTACCTGAAACACATGTGAAAATAGGTACGTCAGCATAAAAATGCCGGCGAGTACATAGGTTTTGTATGAGTTTCAGTTTCATGGCTCGTTTTACATATTGCAATACTTATTTAAAAACCTTGTTTTGAAAAGTATAGTATTGCGACACAAATAACCAACTCAAATCAAATTGGTTATATTTTATAAAAAAAATCTCGTAGCCATGATTCTTAACCCCAAAACATTTGTTTAATTAAATCCAGATTTGTAAATCGTTTATGGAATAAAACTCGAATAGTATAATATATTGTTGGAAAACCTTGTATTACAACTTTGTTTTGTTTACCATTGCCCAAGTGATCTAGATAACGCAACGATATATAATGTATTAAAAGCACTTATATATAGGAAGTACCAGCGGCGTATCCACCATGCTTTTAACACATTATACCCGCCCCGTTACCTAATCACTTCCCTAACCCAACGGTTCAAACAGATTCAAATAGTTCGTGTCAATCAACGGTTACAAACGGTTCACATAGTCAAATAGTCACTAACGGTTCACATAGTCAAATGGTTACCAACGGTTCATATGATCAAATGGTTACAACGGTTCAAATGATCATATGGTTACAACGGTTCAAAATGTAAAACAATGTGTCCATATGCTGGATGAGCATATGCGACATAATGTAGTATATGGAAATCAATGTGCTAGCATGTTACGTGAAAATACATAGCAAAACACAATGAAATCGTGTACTAATAATGTACTATTGAACATAGTAAGTATATGATATAAAAACATGGGAAACATGAAAGTATCAAGTAGGCACATGTGTTCCACCCCAAAACAGTTTGAAAACAGTAAAAGAGGGGACTATGTACTCACCTGAGGGTGCTTAGAAGTCTTGAACAACAACCAAGCAAAGCTAGAGTGATCAGGGAATCAAACGGCACCCTATATAGGTAACTATGTAAATAACCGGACCTAAATCGGGAGATAGGATAGAATGAGGTTCTATAAATCAAATGAGTAATTGAACTCATATGGTATGATTTAATAGACCCTACATTCTGATTGAAAGGCCTACCTAAGTGCTTTTGACCCGTTTCGACACGTTATGGTAACATAAGCTACTATAAGGCGTCGTTAGCGTAAAACTATGTTCGGATGGTTAACTATGTGCTATGCCAAGTCTTACATGCCCAATTATCCCTAAACATGTTACTAAATCAGATTACTTGTCAAAAATATGTTCACATAGGCAAAAATACGGATTTTAGCTTCAAAAGGGCATTTTGGTCATTTCCTATGGGCATACAAGCTAACAAGCAAATGACTAACCAATCCTATGTGATCATAAGGTATAACCTCAGTGGTTATTCCCTATGCAACTATGATCACTAACTAAGCTTGGTCGGATCCTAAAGATCGACCAAACAGGTCGGGTTCGAAAGGCTAAGCGGTGGTTTAGACCGCTTACCTCACGACCCTAAACAAGCACAAACTAATAGTGTCGTGTTAGACATGTCAAAACATGTCTAACCTACTGATTTGGTATCAAAACAAAGTGTTTTGATACCCTAAAGTAGTTCCGAGGCAAAATGCGTGCTAAAACGCATTTTGACCGAAACTTTGACTCGACACTACAACTAGATAACGTGGTAATCAGCGGTTATAATCGCGAAGGATTATAACTATCGTGATTACAATCACGTGTCAAAGTTCAATTGAACTTTGACTTGACCAATTGATGGTCAAAACCGAAAGTCAAACTGTTGGCCAAACTGTTTGACTTTCTGCACTATATAAGGAAAAAGCAAGAAAAAGAATGAAAGAAGGCTCACAATAGTCCTTGCTATCTTTTCTACAAAGAAGACAAGTCCCAAATGCTTGAGAGAGAGCTCCAAAGCAGATGTGAAGAGAGGAAATGAGGAATGAGCAAATGAAACAATGAAAGTGTTGGCTATTTATACTTGAGGGAAGTTCATAGGATCACAACAAGTGTTTTGTTTAGCCATTAAGGAATAAATCTCATCCATACAAGTGTTAGGAGCAGGTGCAAAGCTTTGGAGAACACTTAAACTTGCTCAACACACCAAGAATTTACCAAAACAGCCCCTGAATTTGCAAACAGATGCTGAAAACACACTTTCTGCCCAGATGAGGCGCTCGCGTAGCGCTAGGGCATAGGCCTTAGGGCTCGCGCTACGCTAGCATGTATCAGGTTCAGCAAAGTTTCAAAATTGACAGAAATGGTCCCTGCACGTGTTTAAAGCCTTTTTCGATGCGTTTAAACCCCGTTAACCTCATTTCAAGGCTCTAAAATGAAGTTAAAGCATAGGGGACTCAAAACATGCTCAAAAATATCTCGGATGTCGGTTCGTTTGGTCGTACGGTCACATTGTTCGGTTATTTACGACGAAACTCGAACGGACGCGAAAACGATCCAAATTAAGCGACGAATGGAATTTTTGCATGGCGATCACTAAAACAAAAATATTTTAGTGTGTACAAAAATTTTGGATGTCTAGATGTGTCCAGAACGTAAGATATGCGCGAAAATGCAAACTTACGCCGTTTTTGACACTTTTAGTCCCTGTAAGATCATATAAGCATGTTTTCACACACCGAACCTATCAAAGCTTATTTCTAAGCCATGTTTAGGTTATATATGGTATGTTTAACTTATGATCAAGTTCCGGACTATACGTTGCCTTACGAAACGGCAGACTTTTGCAAGTTGACGCAAATAGTCCCTGTAAGCGAATAAACTTGATTTCGGCATACCAAACCATCCAAAACTTATTTCTAAGTTATGTAAAGGTTATTTAAGGTATGTTAAGCCTATGTCACTATTCCGGAGTGTTTGTTGCATTAAACTGGTTATATTTACGCATCAGATCGTGTATAACCTTCCAGAAAGCGACTTAAAGCCCGAAATCGAACAAGAATTGATATGTGCAAATGATACACATATTTTCACAATTCCCAAGTATGAAATACAAAATTTCATTGGTTTGGCATTTGTTTGACGGTCACAGTGACACAGGTGTCACACTTTAGACACCCGTGTCACTCTAGACGCGAAATGCTTCCTTTAACCTTTAACAATGCAACATGCATACTTTATCAAGTGACAATGTTTTAATTTTAAAAACTATAACACACTTTAAAACATAACACTTTTGCTTGAATGATATATCAAGTATGCACACTGCGTAACACTAATAAGTAAAGAAGAATATAGAAACTCATAGCTATGTATACTATGAACTTGCAGTATTGACCATCTCTTAGGGGGTGTTTGTTTTTTAAGAAAAAACTCTTCTAACCTCTTATGTCTGCGTCGCACAGACCACGCGCAGACGTTTAGCTCTGCAGACCGTTCGATTTTTAGAAGACATTTCATTAAAAAATGTCTTCAAACCTTTGCGCGTCCTCTTCCCCACGCAGACATGGTCCAATGTCTTCCACCTCTTCCAACCTCTTCTAACCCTCTCTCCACCCCTCTCCTCCTAATCTCAAAACACAGACAATCACCAACAAAACTACAAAGCAATAGAGCAAAATCATGTACAATATTCATAGAAAACACACCAGGTTTTGAAGCATGATAATGAGTGTGAGATTGGACTGAGAAATAACCGAAGAGAAGCCATGGAATGTAAAATTGTTTATTATCTTTAACCAACTGTTTTTATATGTTTTTCTTAAATAGATATAGTGTGTCCAGTAAAGGATTAATTAAGAAACCCAAAGAGTTTTTCATGAAAGATATTTTGTGAGTAATAAATAACAATGTCTGTTCTGTTTAATTTATTTCATAACAGATTTTGGAGTGGTGTTGTTTGTTGTTAATTTGATGAAATGTGGTGGTGGGGGTCATGATTGAATTGGTTTTGTGAAGAATACAGAGAGGATGACGATGATGAGCTTGGGGATGTTGTCAAGAGAAAGGGGTTTGGGAGAAGAGAAAGGGAAAAACAAACACTCTTTTTATTACACTCCGCAGACATTTGGTACACCTCTTCTCGTGCAGACATTTGCAGATGTGGTCCGCAGATTGCAGACCTTTTGCATCTGAAAAAACAAACACCACCTTAACCCCAGAAAATAAGTAAAATCTGAGCAAGGTTCACATGTGAACGATTAACTACTCCATATCGTG
This sequence comes from Helianthus annuus, assembly GCF_002127325.2. Classification (NCBI taxonomy): domain Eukaryota; kingdom Viridiplantae; phylum Streptophyta; class Magnoliopsida; order Asterales; family Asteraceae; genus Helianthus; species Helianthus annuus. The sequence continues at coordinate 166,851,394 of NC_035443.2, forward strand.
AATACTTTATCATTTGTGCATACTATCATTTTATACTATGCTTTACCACCACTTCTTATTAAGCTTTTAACCATACTAATATAGTGAGCTTTTGAGCATACTTTTATGGTGAGGTTTTGAACATACTTTTTGAGTGAGCTTTTAGACATACTTTTTGAGTGAGTTTTTAGCATACTTTTTGCGTGAGCTTTTGATTGTACGTTTTTAGAGAACTTCTGATCATACTTTTGATTGTACCTTTAAGCATACTTTTTAGCTCAACCTTTGAACATATCTTTTACAGTGAAATTTTATTAAACTTGCTGGAGAAACCCTAGTTCTCGGTGAGCCACCACTCTGGCCACCAACACTGCCTATCTAATCTATCTGCCACCCCCTCTGCGCCGATCTCCACCACACCACACCACACCACACCATTCCAGTGAGTTCTACCACCGCCCATACAACATCCCCCTCTCTCTAGGGTTTAAGGCTAGATTCAACCTGAAAAGCAAAGGGCTCGCTAGTTTTGTAAGACTTGTTGGTGTAGAAACCCTAGAACGCCTATTCAATTAGCTTGAGGGGGTAGATCTAGAGCCTATATTTTCTGTTTTCCAATTTTCCCTTTGTTTTGGGATGTTTCGAGACCTTGTTAGGGTTTTAGGTGAATTTAATTTGGATATTCTCTTTTCATTATCATCTTTTTGTACAATTACAACATTGAGTACTCCTGATTAGTTCTTTATGAGGAGCAAATTAATTCTTTTAAGAGTAATTTACAAGTTTTGTCGCTTATTTATGTACTATTTTGCAGGCGGTGTCTTTTGGCGCAAAACTTGACGAGTTCTGTACTTAATGTTTCAAAATCTTGCACGGTATAGAAACATTAATGAAGATGTTCGCGTTTCTCAACATGTTCATGATCATGGGTTGAATCACTACCAAATATTTCAAGCACAAATCAGTTAAACCACGCAAAGAGATCACCATTAAGATGAAAAAAGAGGAGTAATTTTCTGGATTGCTACCACATATATTGGTTTGACGATAGCATGCATCTTTGCAAACTGTTTGCATATATAGAATATGAAATATAGAAGATGCAGAAATAAAGATATGTCCTTTATCGTAATTTGCTTGTAGTTGCTCACCAAGTTTCTTATGCTCAAAATTGTATCAAATACAATCTTAGCAAAGACCATGTTGATTAATGAACATGTTGATTACCATATCGAAATAGTTTAGAAGATAATTAGGAATAATAACTTTTCTGTTTTTAGAGGGTGTTTGTTTTTTTGTGAAAAGTACTTCTAGACCTCTTATGTCTTCCTCACGCAGACCACGTGCAGACGTTTGAGTCTGCAGTGTGTTTGTTTTTGGGAAGTGATTTCATTAAAAAAAGCTCTTCTAAACCTCTTTATCGTGCAGACAAGGACTCCCATCTTCTAACCTCTTCTCTTTCAAAACACTGGAACCCTAGCACTGCTCCTCTAAGCCGACCACCACATCTCCCCTCCCCCACCTCTGGTTGCCCGACATCATCTCTCCCACCTCTGCCTTCACCGCCAACAACACACCTCCCCTCCGCTCCTGCAACTTCGTCAGCCCCTACCTTCATCGCCGACAACACATCTCCGCTCTTTACTCTCCGATCTTGCATCAATGGCCACTCTTTCTGCAGACCCACTGCTCATTTCACATCAACGGTTCTAGGGTTTCATTCAGGTGCTCATTCTCTGTTATTATTATTACAAAGATTATTTGGGATATTGTAAAGATTTGATCTTTTGAAAAATCAAATGGTATTTGGGTGTGAGGTTTAGTTGGTATAATTTTACGGTTGAGTTTATAGGTCGGTTTTTTGACTTATGTAAGTTTTCTTATGTATTTAGTGTGATTTCTTGTTGATTATTGCTGAACTGATATGGTGTTTTCATAACAAAAACTATTTGTCACATACTTTTGTTGGTGCACTTACGTCTGTCGACTACGTCTTTCATCGAGTCTTAGAGTTAGACAGATCAGACATGACACAATAACCTAGAAATCCTAGATTGTAATAGGTTTGCTTATGTGATTATGTCTAGGTTCGCTCATAGGTCAATATTCATGTCAGGTTCGCTTATTTGGTAGTGGTTAGGTTCGCTTATATGGATTAATGGTAGGTTCGCTTATATGGTTGTCCGTATAAGCGAACCCAGTTTGTCTATATATAGTGGATGCTTGAGCGAACCTATAATACATAGTTACGGTGTATTTTGTTCCGGCATGCTGCCAAAGTGCTGTCAGACATTGTAATTGCATCCAATATCAATACAACAGCAAGATTAAAGTGAATCCAGCTAGAATAGCACCAAATCATTAGTTTCCGCCTCTTGATTTGGATAGGAATTTCTCTGATCGACTCAAACAGAGCTGAACGCGATCCTACAAGTGGTATCAGAGCCAGGTTGAGGAGTTCTTGCCATTTTAGCTCGATTTCATCTATCTTTCTACACTTTCTTCTCTTTTTCAAAAATTTTCACGATAAAACCGGCTCAAAATCACACATTGCACTCGGAATCATGAATTGGTAAAATCCTTGAAGTTTTCAGATCTAAAATCGACCTAGAAAGTAGGATTTTTATCGGTTCGCTTATTCGGATTTGCGCAAAAAGTGACATCAGCAACTCGGTTCGCTCCAAACTACATATCAGGTCCGCTCGAAAGGACCAGGTTTGCTCCTAATTACACCTCAGGTTCGCTCAAAAGGACCAGGTTCGCTTGAAAGGAAAAGGTTCACTCCAAAACAAACTATCTGGTCCGCTCATTGGTCCATTTTACCTTGTTCGCTCATTGGTTCAATATACCTGGTTCGCTCATTGGTTCGCTTATCTGGTCAATTCAACTGATCCGCTTATCTGATCAAATCATTTGGTCCGCCTATTTGTCAAATCATTTGGTTCGCTTATCTGGACAGTTTACCTGGTTCGCTCCAAGTGTCAATATAGGGGTTCGCTTTTAAGACACTTGTTTTGGTTCGCTTTTGGAACAATTACAGATCCGCTTTTGTGACAGTTCGCCTATTTGAATAGTGTGTCTAAATTTGAAAGTTGTGAACAATGGATACTGAATTCTATAACGCTTTTGCAACCCTGACCTCGATTACTCAGAATGCTTTGATTGACAATGAAACCGGAACGTCTCAAAGACCGCCTAAACTCATGGATATTGATGATTATAACGTGTGGTCTGAACGGTTTGGAAATTGGGTTGAGGCTTATCACCTAGATGCGTGGGAACACACAGAGGAACAATATGTGAAACCCACAAAAAACAACGTTTTAAATGGTGAGCCTTTAACACTTAGAGAAATGAGTGCGGCAGACAAAAAGAAATATCGGGATGAGAAACTCATGGTGAGTCTGCTTCAGCAAGCTATAAAAGAGGATATCTTGATACTGCTTCAACACGATGGAACTGCGTATTCAATTTGGACAGAATTGGAAGCAAAGTTTATTGGAAGTGATGATATGCTCAAGAATAAGATGTCTCTCATGAAAAAGGAATTTGACTTATTCCGTGGTTTAAAAAATGAAAACACCAAGCAGATAATTGATAGATATTGTAATATGGTGAGAAACATGACAAAGCTTGGAGTTAAGAAAGATACTGACGAATTGATTGAAAAACTTGCAGATGCACTACCATATGAAACATGGGGAACATTTCTGATGATGTTGCGGTCCAACAAAACAGATTATAAGAAGATGACACTGGGAGATTTCATAAAGCATCTGGAAGCTCAAGAGATGGAGCAAAGGAAGATTGCGAGAATGAAGAATTATGATGGAGAACAGGATATCAACTTGTATTACAAAGGTGGTGTTTCTGGATCAGCAAATCATTCTCCAAAAATTGAAACTGCTTTCAGCGTTAAAGATTCTCCTGAAAAGAAGTCATCTCAGGGATCGAGCAGCACAAGATTTTCATCATTCGATCCAAACGTTTCTGTAACAAAGAATGGGAAAAGCTTCAGTGCAATATTGTGCTTAGTATTGAAAATGATGAAGATTACACTGAAGAGATTGCAAAAAATCAGATGTCTTTGTTAGGAATGGTATTGGAATCGTACAGTAGTTTTGTTGCCGGAAAGATCGGTAATCCAATGCTCACAAAAGAGGATTACGATCAAATCGATGCTGAAGAAATGGAATTAATGGACATTAAATGGTGCATGGCTAGCGTGATGAGACGTGCTGAAAAGTTTAAACAAATTACAGGCCGAGATGATTTTCGTGATGCTAGTGTTTCAAATTTAGGTTTTGACAAATCTAAAGTTACGTGTTTTCGTTGCAAGGAAAAGGGGCATTTCAAGAGAGAATGCAAAAGTCGTGAAGCTACTGGAGCCCAAAATCCTTTTGGAAACAACGATTATCACAAAAAGGCGATTTATCATCAAGTCACGTCACCAGCACAACATCAGGCACAAACTGCTCATGGGAGAGATGTGATCGATAGTTCGAAAGAGCATGTCTAAGTAAATATGAAAATTTTTCATGGGATAAATACATTCCAACAAACAGCAAAGTGTGTATAGCAGAGCAGGATGATGAGAAATTGGCTGAAGGTTTTAGTTGGGACGATTTTTGCCCAGATGAAGAATTTATGTCCAATGAGATGTCCAACAATCTTTTCAATACTCATGCTTTCTATGCTAATGCTTATGATTTGAAATGTGCAGAAAGGTGCAGAAAAGTCATAGAAGCTGCTGAAGCAAGACGAAGAAAGCTTGAAGAAGAGGAAAAGCGATTAAAAGCTGAAGCTAAAGCTGAAAAGCAGAGAAGAGCTGAATTCTTACAACATAACAGGATAGTCAAAGAGATTCCTGAATTTGAAGTAAAAATTGATGCTGAACCAGTTGAAGTTTCAGAAAAGTGCATGAACTGTGATTCGCTTATTAAGCAGAACAATGAGTTGTTACACAACATAAACAGGTTGAAAGAATCCTATGATACAATGAAGAGAGAAATCAACAAATATACGGATTCAGATGGTGAACAAGCTGTGGCAATGAATACACTGAAGATAGCGTATCTGAGACAGCTTGATGATGCAAATTTTCACATAAAGAAATGTGCTGATCTGGAGTTGGAGCTAGCAACACAAAAGATAGAAACTGAAAAAGTTAAGAAATTATTAGAGAGTTACTCATGTTCTACTTTTGTTGTTGACAGGATTTATCCAGTTGTGAGAGATTTGAAGACGTTTGAAGAAGTGAAGACTTCCGAAGAAAAGAAATCCGTGACAAAAGATGAAGAAAAGTTGAAGACTTCTGGTAAGAAATCAAGTGTGGTCTATAACAGATGTCCGCCCCCGGTTGAAAATGGATATTCACCTCGAAATCCAAATTCCGAAAGAGTCAATAAGGCAATCAATTTACAATGGGAGTCTGGGCCGTCGGATAACTTGCCAGATAGTATTGATGTTACGTACACGTCATCCGACACTGATCATGAGTCAAAGTTGATAAAAAGTGTGGTCGATCAGGTGTTAGATAAAGATGACAGTGAGGAGTCAAAACCGGAGTCCAAACCCGAGTCAAAGTCTGAGTCAAATACGTCAAAGCCGACAAATAAAAAGGACAAACGGGTTTATGATAAAGAGTTTTTACTTTCGAAATCTAATTTGAATGATGAATCGGTCAAAGTGGAATATACTTTGAAAGGTTCTGACAAATTATATTCTGACGAGAGTTTTCCAATAAGAAGTGCCAAACTTGAAATGATTCAAAAGGTTTTCAAAATCACAGAAATTAATATTTCTGAAATAAAAGATTTAAATCTTAATGGAAAACCTAAACCGTACACTTCAAGAGATCAACAGAGAATCAACAAGAAAATGGGTTACAATTGTGGTTATAGTTTCCAAAAGAAACCAAACCATAATCGTAATTTCAAAAAGAAAGGATTAGGTTTTATTCCACCGAAAAACTATAAAAATGAAAAAGTATATAAACCAAAAACTGTTTTTGTTTCAGGAAAAACGACAGAGGCTGAAAAGGAACAATCATTCAGAAAACAGACGAATCAAGAATTCCTTGCAAAGAAGCAAGATGACATGAAAAAGAATGACGTGCCAAAGAAGATTGAAAAGCGAACCTGTTTTCAATGCAAGATTGCTGGTCATGTTGCTAAGGATTGTCCAAAGAAATTCAGACCAAAACAGGAAGTCTCTAGTAAATTGAAAGAGAAAGTCATTGAGAAAACTGAACTTTCAACCCGAAAATTCACTGGTTTTGAGAATTCAACTTTTGAAAAAGGAGAATGTTCAAAGAGTGTTTTGAATAGAAACGAAAATGTAATAAATCAAAAATGGGTTGTTAAAGGTTCAGTTAACAAGTTTGATGATGAATCTGATTCCATAAAATCAGAGGAGCCACGTGATGAGAAGAAGGTTGAAAAACCAGTTCCAACTATGAACGATGAAAATTTTCCACCGTTGTGTGCTGAAAATTTTATGAAAAAAGTTGAAAAAGTTGAAATTTCAAATCAATTTTATTCTGACAAGAAAAAATTTGATGTTGAAAAGACTTTCAACGGAAATGTGAAAAACATTTTTGGCAAAATGGTTAATGGTAAGGCCAAAGATGTTAAAGCGTTTTATGTTGCTAAAAGAGGAGTTCACAAGTCTGTTGAAAGCAAGGATGAACAAGAGAAGGTTTCACCCAAGGCTGGCCAGGCTTGGGTGGACATATTTTTTGTTGAATAGACACCTGAGTTGCCGGAGATCCCAAGTTGGTAATCGTGGATCATGAATCGGCATCTTTCTTCATCTGTGTTTGAGTAGTTGCAGGAATTGCCGGAACTCCCAGGTTTGTAAGCAAGGAGTAGGAATCGGCACTTTGAGAATTCAATCAACAGATGGTAATTAGTTGAAAAACAGGTTTGAAAAGCTTAATTGCTAAACCTACAAGTGATTGTATGTTTGTGGTTGTTGTAAGTGGTTCAGATGAGAAACTAGTTGATCTTACAAGTGGTTAAATCAAGGTCATTAAATTGAACTTGAGTTAACTATCATTCATAATTTTGGTAAACAATGTGATGATTTTGCCCCAATTTTACAAAAGGTAAAAACAACTAAACTTATTTTCCGGAAAAACCATTCTGATTGAAACAAACTTGAGTGTTTTGAAATCATTATGGGAAAATAGTTTGTTGTGAGGGGGAGTTCTGATTGTTTAAGCCAAACAGATGGAGAATTGAAGCGATTCGATATCAGTTGTCATGTTCTGTACAGTTTGTTGTCAATTTTCATTAGATGTATTTGAATTTTAGGGGGAGTAAGAATTTTAGAAAATCCAAAAACATCAGAAAATTTGAAAAAGCCAAAAACATGATAAAACTAAAAAATGAGTTTCGTTGCATAAAAGAGGAAATGATAGTACATCAGTGAACTATTACAACATGCTAAAGAAATGTAATGTTTAAAAGTGATAAACAATTTTACTGTGGATGTGTCAGTAGGTTTTCGCACACTTAGTAAATTGAAACGAGATATAAACCTAAAACATACTTGCTTGATTTGTGGGTAACTATTTTTGGATATATAGGTAACCCCTGAAATCTCGTTTGAAAGGTTTCTTTTTCTGATATACTAGGTTTTTATACTCTGTGATATCTGGGGTATTATCCCGGGACTTCTGATGAATGGAAGTTCTGACCTAGTCCCCGGATAATACTTGCTGCAAAATGCTTGAAACATAGCATAAAGCCCTCAGCTGATTAGACAATAAAATTGATAATCAGTTGTTGTAGCTAAAAGATCTCCTAAAGGGGACACACCGAAAAGTCGAAGCTGATATCTCTCTGCGCATACGGAAGTATCGACCTGAGATCCCTCAGCCCTCGCATATCCCTTAATTTATATACAGATATCAGTTGTAGTATATTTACCTGTAAATCTGAACATTGAAATCTGGATACGGGAGTATATTCAAGTGGAGTGATACACAATTAAGTTCAAGTCTTTAAAACATTAATATCGTATCTCGAATCAATTGAAGTCTGTGTGAAAATTTAAGTGGACAAACATACTGACAATCTAGGTAAATTGTTTAGAACTTAAAATGTTTAAAGCTTAATGGTGTTAGTGATATGTTTCATAACTGATATGATCCTCTTGCACGAACTCACAAAATATTGTTTGTAAATATTTCGTTTCTGCATTTACTCTTATTAAAAAAAATCCAAAAAGATTTTTGTCAAACTGATGTTGAGAAGCTGATTTTCGAAGTTCTAAGTGCTAAACATGAAGAACAGATTTGGGAGAAAGTATGTGATGTTGTTAAGTTTTGTTTGAAAAGAGCTAGTAATTGATTCTGAATGCAAAATCATTATTGTAGTTTATCAACATAGTTTCTGAATTGTTGAAAAGATTTAATCTTTGAAGAAACTTATGTTTGGGTAGAGATTGTGCAAGTTAATGTATGCCAGGTGATGATTCTGTGCTAGATTGAAGTCAAATTATAATTTTGAATCTGATGATAGCCTGGTTACAATGTTAAGAATGAAGTTGTGAATTCCAGATTGCGATCCCAGCTGATTGAGAGGGGGAGTCTGAAGACACCGTGTCAACATTCGAGAGAGAGGAGTTTGTTGATGATAGAGATAAAGATTGAGGATTCTTGCAATGACAGATATTTCATGGAAGATCGAAGACTGATAAAGGCTGTAGATTGACAAGTGAAGACTCAAAGACTCCAACAACATCCGAGGGGGAGTTTGTTGGTGCACTTACGTCTGTCGACTACGTCTTTCATCGAGTCTTAGAGTTAGACAGATCAGACATGACACAATAACCTAGAAATCCTAGATTGTAATAGGTTTGCTTATGTGATTATGTCTAGGTTCGCTCATAGGTCAATATTCATGTCAGGTTCGCGTATTTGGTAGTGGTTAGGTTCGCTTATATGGATTAATGGTAGGTTCGCTTATATGGTTGTCCGTATAAGCGAACCCAGTTTGTCTATATATAGTGGATGTTTGAGCGAACCTAGAATACATAGTTACGGTGTATTTTGTTCCGGCATGCTGCCGAAGTGTTGTCAGACATTGTAATTGCATCCAATATCAATACAACAGCAAGATTAAAGTGAATCCAGCTAGAATAGCACCAAATCATTAGTTTCCGCCTCTTGATTTGGATAGGAATTTCTCTGATCGACTCAAACAGAGCTGAACGCGATCCTACAACTTTTGTGTTTTTGTTATGGATTGACATGTTTTTGGGTTCAGGTTCATCTACAATCCCGGACAAACAGTTTTGAAAACCTCGAGTCGATGGTGGTGATGATGATCAGCGTGCCATATGTGGAAGAAACTGTGGCCGATGATTATTACGCAATCCCCAGATTTCTTTGAAAAAATAGCTTTAACTTTCAAGCTATATGTATATATGAATGTAATGATCATGATCTAAAACCTTCACATTTTCTTTAAACTTAGACAGATTTTTCAAGATTAGCAGGCCATTTTCATCTTTTTTTCTAGCCTTTTTAAGCAAGAACATGTGATCCATTTATGTTTGTCATATTCAGTTCAAATAAAGCATAATGTTGTATGAGTTTGTTGATTTTATATCATTTTGGAATAATAGGGTTTGAGCGATGAATTCAATGATCTAAAAAATGTTATTGTCTTTTTATGAATATTATTTAAGTATTGTATAACTATTATTTATGTTTGAATGTTAAAAAACTCTTTTAAGTTAAATAAAATCAGTTTATTTATATTTCAGTTTATTTCAGCAGCTTGCAGAAGTTAAAAAACAAACAGTCTTCTTCTTGCAGACTGCAGAGGTTTGGTCCACCTTTTCAGATGCAGATGTCTGCAGATGTGATCCGCAGATTGCAGACGTTTTACCTCTGAAAAAACAAACAACACCTTAGTGTATTTTGTTATTTAATAAATTTTCGTGTATACCCTATGGTACTTTAATCAGTTTTCATTTAGCGCTTTGTCATTTAGTGAGATTTTATCTATACCTCTTATACTTTATTTCTTCGTCATTTACGGAATTTCATTCCCCCTGACTTTGTCCCAGTGTACTTTACTCCTTTTTTATTTACTGAATTTTCATTTACACCCCCTGGCTTTGTCATTTAGTGACTTTTTGTTTACACCTTTGTACTTTATTCGGTTGTCATTTAGTGAATTTTCTGTTACTACTTAGTACATTTTTATGCTCCCACCTCGCAACGCTGGTAGTACGATTTTCCCCTGGCTTTGTCGTTTAGTGAATTTTTGTTTACACCCCATGCACTTTACTGAATTATCATTTAGTGAATATTTGTTTGCTACTTAAGGATAGTTACGCATCATTAAAGAGTAGATCTCTAAACACCTGACATCGATTCTCATTTTTACCTTTTTTTCTATTAATTTCTTCATTTAACTTAGATTATAAGATATAACATTATAGTTATAACTGCATACATCCAGTGGCGAAGCTTGAGATTTCTGACCGGGGGGTCGAAAACGTATATACCCAAAAATTTCTATAAAACGGGGGGTCGAAAACGTATATACCCAAAAATTTCTATACGAAAACTACATACTTTCCACTACTTAGCGAAAAGTTCGGGGGGTCGGCCGCCCCCTCCCGCCCCACTATCCTTCGCCCATGCATACATCGTTTATATTTTTATTGTTTTAAATTGAGAGGTTTCATTTTAGATCATGCCCTTGTTAAAAAATACAAGGAAATGAAGGTTTTTAACAAAGGTGGTGGGGCAGAATATTCAGGCATCCTAAGGTACTTCCGAGTATGGGGCTACACCACCGCAACCCTGCTTGGGTTTATGAACATAAGTACTCGGGTACATGTGGTAAGTTTGTTGTTGTTGTTCAAACAGCATCATAGTTGCTACAACTTAAAAAAATTATAAACTATATATTAATCACAATTTTACCCTTTTATTTCTAGGTTTATTTTTATTTATTAATTTTTGTATCAATTTTATTTAGGACTTTTTTAATTATTGTATTTGGCTTTTTTAGTTAATGAAAATGACATTTTAATGCTAGGGTATCAATCTGGCATGTTGTGCCTGCGTTTCCCAGATTGCAAAAAACCGTATTACACTAATGTTCGTGGAAACAAGTAGGCTCGTATACAATTTTTTTGGTATGTCATCATTGCCGCACGTTTTGAACCCTTAAATCTCACCCAAAAACTTCAACGTCTTGGAATGTTAATAACAACACAAATAAGAGTTTCACCACAAAATCTTCAAAAACGTTGATAATTAAGGCTCAAAATTGTTAGCTCAGTGTGAAGCCACACTAAGGCGTAAATGACTTAATACCTAGTTGTGTTACAAATCTTAAACCATAGAACCTTAACATGTTAAAATAAGTTAGTAGCTAAAGGCGAAACTCAGTATAAACCACAGGGTCCATCCTTGTAATTAACTATAAGAAAAATGAAAGGAAACAGCAACTAGTCAGTGACCCGGTTGAACCGCGTCCCTTACCTGATCTTACATGTACCAAGCCACTGTTCTACTTGATTGAATTGAAATGTTTTGGGTTTTGATTTTATATGAACATTAAATCATTAGTTATCTTTGTTGTCTAGTGTAGAACTAACACAGTAATTGGGTTGAATTGTATTGAGATTGTATTGTTCTAGAAATTAGGGTTACAAGAGAGGTGTTTATATAGGACACCACTTTACACACAAGCCCCTATACAATCTATTTTTCTCCTTTCCGACACTCCCCCTCAAGTTGAGTAGTAGGGTCACAAACACTCAACTTGCTCAAACATCTACTAAACGCGTTTCCGTTGACTGCCTTTGTGAGAATATCTGCAAGTTGATCTTTCGATGCTATATACGGGAGCTCTATGATGCCTTCCTCTAACTTCTCCTTGATGAAGTGTCGATCTACCTCCACATGTTTTGTTCGATCATGTTGGACTGGATTTTCTGAGATCTGTATAGCAGCTTTATTGTCGCACATGATTTTGGTTGCTGTAGTAGGAAGAAAACCAATCTCAGTTAGGAGCTTGCGAATCCACAGAACCTCTGCTAAGCCACGAGCAACCCCTCGGAATTCAGCTTCTGCACTAGATAGGGCGACTACTTTTTGTTTCTTACTTCTCCAGGTAACTAGATTTCCTCCAACCATGGTGAAGTATCCTGAGGTTGACCTTCTTGTTCCTTTATCCCCTGCCTAGTCGGCGTCTGTGTAAGCTTGGATCTCTAAGTGCCCATTTGATTTAAACAGAATATCATGACCTGCTGTTCCCTTGAGATACCTGATGATTCTTAATACTGCTTCCATATGGCTTGCTTGGGGTTGGTGCATAAACTGACTCACCACTCCTACTGCATAAGCTATATCTGAACGAGTGTGGGAGAGGTATATCAGTTTTCCCACCATTCGTTGATATCTCTCCTTATCTGCTAGATCTGCTCCATCTTCCATGTGTAAGCCATGATTGACCATCATTGAAGTGTCCGCCGGTCTACACTCAACCATTCCGGTTTCCGCTAGCAGATCAAGAACATATTTCCTTTGACAGATAAAAATCCCTTGTTTAGATCTCAGAACTTCAATTCCAAGAAAGTACTTCAATCTTCCCAGATCTTTCATCTCGAATTCTGAAAACAATTTATCTCTTAACATTGACATTTCCTCTTCATCGTTTCCCGTGAGAATCATGTCATCAACATAGATAATTAAGCAGGTCACAAGACTGCCTCTACGTTTCAAAAATAGGGTATGATCTGAGTTGCTTTGTTTGAAGCCATATTTTTTCATCGCAAGGGTAAACCTCCCAAACCAAGCTCTAGGAGACTGTTTAAGCCCATACAGAGATTTCTTCAACCGACACGTTTCTCCAGCTTTGAAATTCTCATTGAATCCTGGTGGAGCGTCCATATAGACCTCCTCGTTTAGTTCCCCGTGAAGAAAGGCATTTTTTACATCAAATTGATGAAGAGGCCAACCTTTATTGGCAGCTATAGAAAACAGGACTCTGATCGTATCAATTTTGGCTACTGGGGAGAAGGTTTCAGAGTAATCGATTCCATAAGTCTGAGTGTAACCTTTTGCAACCAGCCGAGCTTTGTATCGTTCAATCGTTCCATCGGGTCTGTGTTTGACTGAAAACACCCACCGACATCCCACTGGTTTCTTTCCTGGTGGGAGAGTGCATTTCTCCCACGTGTTATTCTTCTTGAGAGCTTCCATTTCGGTCTCCATAGCCTTTTTCCATTCTTCAGAACTCAATGCTTCCTGTGTTGTAGATGGCATATGTTCAGAGCACAAGGCAGCTGTAAACGCTTTAGCTTCTTTAGACAAATTTCCAGTGGCAATGTTCGCCACAAGATACCTAGACCTTGGAGTCACTTTTTCTGGAGAATATCTCTTAGGAGGAACTCCTCTATTTTCTCTTGGAGGGAGAGAATATCTCCCGGTTGTCTCTGCTGTACCTAGTTCAACATGTTCAGTAACTGGTTCAACCTCTTCAACAACAGGTTCAACATGCTCAACATTTGGTTCAACATGTTCTATAGGTTCGGTTGTTGTCGGTTCTGTATGTTCCCCTGTTGTCTCAAAGTCACAAGACATAGTAAACTCAGAGTTCTCATTATTTCTTTCCTCAGGTATCATGTTGGATGGACTATTTTCAGTGGTACTGTGCTCCGCAGATTGTGTAGTTGTGTTTGAAGATGACTAATTCAGAGTACTCTGAGGAAGTTCCGTTGTTGTTACTTCTTTAGACGAGGGAAGCTAGATTAGCCAACTCAGAGGGTCTATACATTCATTCTCCCCCTGACCACTGAGTTGGGGGTCATAAAAGTATTTTGTTTCAAGAAAGTCAACGTTCATTGTGGTGAACATTTGACGAGTCTTTGGATTATAACACCGATAACCTATTTGGTCGATCCCATAGCCGACAAACACACATTTCTCAGCACATGGGCCGAGCTTGTTTCGGTTGACTTTGGGTATATGAACAAATGCGGTACACCCGAAGATTCGAGGCTCAAGTGTAAGAGGATGGGGAATATTGGCAAACTTGGACAGACAATCTAAAGGAGTCTTAAATTTAAGAGCTTTTGTGGGAAGCCGATTTAGAAGATACACGGAGGTTGCAACTGCCTCCGGCCAGAAAGATTTAGGAACCTGAGATTCGATCAAAAGAGCTCGAGTCATTTCAAGAATAATACGGTTTTTCCGTTCGGAAACCCCATTTTGTTCGGGAGTATGAGCACAATAGATTTGATGAATTAATCCTTTGGTTTTAAAGAATTGTTTCATAGATGTATTGACAAATCCCCCCCCCCCAATTGTCGGATCGAAGAATTTGGATTTGAGTTTGAAATTGAGTTTGAATCATGGCATAAAATATGACAAATTTTTCGAAAACTTCGGCTTTGGTTTTTAAAAAATATACCCATGTCATGCGAGTGCAATCATCCACGAATAGTATAAAGTAACGAAGACCCTGCCCCCCATCACAGGAGCAGGACCCCACACATCAGAGTGGATTAGTGAAAAAGGTGAAGCAACTTTCGTATTACTAGGTTTGAATGGTTGTCGATGAATTTTAGCACGAAAGCAGGTTTCACAATCTATTTTCCCATTTGAAGGGAAGAGTTTTGGAAACAAAAGGTGCGAATAGCCAACGGATGGGTGTCCCACCCGTCTATGCCATAGCCAGGCTTCTCGGTTTTCGGTTCCATGTGCCAACATCACAGTACCCTGTTGAGCCACTTCATCCACATAATATAACCCTTGGCGCTCAGTACCACGTCCAATAATCACACCCGTCCTAATATCCTGTAGAAGGCAAAAATTAGGCTGCATTAGTACAGTGCAATTCAGCTCTTTGGTAATGTGGCTAATGGAGAGAAATTTGTGTGATAATGATGGAACATAAAGACAGTTTGATAATTTCATAGTTGGCGAAATTTCAATAGTCCCTCCTCCTTTTACTTGCATCATTCCATTGTTTGCGGTATGGATTTGAGTTTTTCTAGGATTAGACATTGATTGTATATCTAACTGTTCAAATGTCACGGTGTCAGTTGCACCGGAATCGAATATCCAAGAGCTGTTTTTCCCATGATTGATTTCCATTTTTTTTAATAAGTTGTCGGTACGGATAAGATAGCAGACCAGTGTATTTAATAAATATGCTGGACACTTGAACTCGCGTTCAAGATTTATCAATTACACTGGGAACAAATATGCTGGTGGAGCGAAAATCCGTCAGAATAACGACGCCCGAGACAGACGCTAACTTACCGGCGTATTTATCAAATACGCCAGGTAACTTGAACTCGCGTTCAAGATTTGAGTTTGCCAAAAAAACAAATCCACTCAGATCTGTTCAGCAAAATTATGGTTTTGCTATGTAGCGGAATTGTTGTGCAGCGGAATTGTTGGAAGAAAAAAAAATTAGGGTTTTGTTTTTTGATGTGCGGCTGAATAAACAAAGTTTATTGGAGATTGTAAACAAATACCATAGAGCATTCGTTAGAGGGTTCGATGTAAACCCCAAAAATTAGTTTTTGAGAATTGATTTGCAAATTGCATGTGGGGTTTAAATTGAAGATTTGGACTTGTAGATGCACCGCTTCTTAACCTTCTTTTGGGAATTTTGAAGGAGCAAAACACGGTTTACAACAGAGTTTGATGATAGTGATGTTTTGTTCAAGGCGGCCGGAGATTGGTGTCGACGGCAGTGGATGCGGCGCCGACGTATTTATCAGTTGAGTTTCCGGCAGGTTCGATTTCGGAGTTTGGTTTGGTTTTGATTATCGGGTTTTCCTGGTTTGAGGTTGGATTTGCTTGGGGTAAATTGTAGATAATGAGCAAAGTGTTCAAGGATCAGAAACACTGCTCTGATACCATGTTGTCTAGTGTAGAACTAACACAGTAATTGGGTTGAATTGTATTGAGATTGTATTGTTCTAGAAATTAGGGTTACAAGAGAGGTGTTTATATAGGACACCACTTTACACACAAGCCCATATACAATCTATTTTTCTCCTTTCCGACAATCTTCTTCGTTAAAAACAAAACCCAGACTGTACCAGCATCCGAACAAGCACAAAACCCACCCATTGATACATCATTTGTGTTAAATCTCACTGTAATTGCTCGAAAAAGAAAGAGAAATGGGTTGATAGAAGATGTACCCATGACATGACGTTTTTTCGGTGAGCTCGGTCTTGAATAATAAGGTCTTGGTATTAAAACGTGTTTTTGTGATTCTTAATTTGGTATGATGAAATTTCCGAAATATGAAGGATTGCGTGTGGGCAAGAGCGAAGGTTAGAAGGGGCCGGAGGGGCCGCCCGACCCCTCGAGCTTTTCGCTCAGTAATGGTATGTATCTAACTTTCGTATAGAAGATTTTGGGTATATACGTTTTCGACCCCCGGTTCTATATAAATTTTTGAGTATATACGTTTTCGACCCCCGTCAGAAATCTCAAGCTTCACCACTGCGTGTGGGAGAAGGGTGCTAGAAACATGTCGAGGTACATGAATACATGATGTTCGTAAGTATAGAAACCCCTATTAGCTGTAAACTCGAAAAATCAGGGGATTTGAAGAGGAAATTGATTGTTGATGATCAGGCTTGGGCGGCAAACTTTGTTTTAAAATGAAAGTGTAAAAGCGAGTATATAATTATTGTAATCTTGACATATGCACCAAACATTAGAGTGGTGTAGTTGTTGGTTTGTCGTTGTTTAAACGAGTAGACACGGTTTTGATCCCGGTGGTCGACCGGTTTTTTTGGTATATTATTTGTTTTTTTTCTTTTAAAGAAATTTCAAGTTTCATTACTTTGCACAAAGGCCCCTCTGGTTAAAAAGGACTTGACTTGGTTAAACAAAGTTATATTTTCTGTAGTTTATCGTTCATCGTTTCAAGACCCCGTCATTCATAGAATGTGTATATATACTTATATATATATAGGAACAAAAATTAAAATTCCATTCTCATTTATTCATAAGTGTTCGATTACAATCGGTTCGGGTTTTAGGATCGTTTTCGACGGATGTTACAGCATTGATTTCGTAGATCTACATTTTTTATTTAGTGGCAAAAATGTAATTATCTTTTGTAACTTTTATTTATTTTAATAGACACAAAGGTATAATTGTATCTTTCTCTCTCCATTTAATTAATTGATTTTTTCTCTCTACTGATTTCTCTTTCCAGTTAAAAGAATATTTAATTACATTCTCGATACTTTTTCTTTCACTAATTACCTAACTAGATGCCTGAATAATTTTAAAAGAGTAAATTACAAAAATCGTCCTTTATCTTGACACCATATTGCAAAGTATGTCCTTTGTCTTTAAAAATTACACAAAACATACTCAACGTTTGCAAACCCTTACATATTACGTCCTTTGACCCTAACTCAGTTAGTTTTTATGGTTAAATCTGACCAAGTGGACCTCATCTGAGGGTATTATGGTCATTTTACACTATATACTAAACTAAATACACATAAACCCTTATTATCTCTGTATCTCTCTCTGTCTCTCTAACTATCGCCACCATCTACCCCACTGCTGGAAAACAAATGCCACCACACACATAAACCCTTTCACGGAATACCAATCGCCCAAAACATCACCCGACGCACCACCTGAACCATATTCACCGTCAACCACCATTGACTGGCGGCCCAAGGTTATTTCAGCAGCTTAACACCCCCCGTCATCAACTAAAATCACCACTTCGACCAACACATCAACCCAATCCACCATGACACTAAGCCGATCCTTAGATGAACAGAAAGTCGTGTAAATGGGGGAACACATCATGATTTTTGGAATCTCACAAGATAAACGAAACCAATGTTAACTAAATTTTACTTTGGTCGTTCGAATAACACACTTGAAGGAGCAAATCAGCAGTTGAAATGTCACACCCTAACTTTTGCGGAAGCGTGATTTGGTGTGACTTGCTTAATATCATTGCATTCAACCATAAAAAACGACTATATGATACAACCAAGGTGTTCATCCATAGATAGTTTCAAAATGTTACAAGCATCATTGTTTTAAAATCCCGAAACACAGACTTCAAGTTCCAAATACAATACCAGTAAATTTTAGATCCATAAGGACTTCGCAAAAGACACAAACAAAATTGGTGTCGAGCCATGTATCTTATCCAAGATAAAATACATAACTCAA
The DNA here is from genome assembly GCF_002127325.2 of Helianthus annuus. Taxonomy (NCBI): domain Eukaryota; kingdom Viridiplantae; phylum Streptophyta; class Magnoliopsida; order Asterales; family Asteraceae; genus Helianthus; species Helianthus annuus. The sequence continues at coordinate 166,869,593 of NC_035443.2, forward strand.
ACACTTCAACTTCGGATGACACCTTTTATTAGAGGCATGACTTGTAAACTCTAACGCCCGCCAGATCCATACTTAATTTCCTGAAATACATGTAGTTTGAAAACATCAACAAAAGTTGAGCGAGTTCATGTGTGTGTTTGTGAATAAACCTTTGAAACATTTGTGCGTATGTTTGTATGTATTTGAAAACCGATATGAAAGCAACAAGGAAACATATCAATTAATGTGTAGCTAATACCTTAATATTTGTGATGTGATGCAGGAAGACTCAAACCTAGCAGACTTTGTCTCCGGCAATAAGACATAGTCACCACATGGTCCACTCAACGGACTCATGGGTGGGGCTCGCTACACCCAAATAGATCTATCACTCATGTCCCTGGGTCCTACAAAGAGGATTAATGGCCTTAAGCGTCATACCCACCACTCACATGATCTAGCAGTACCCTTCCTTAGCTAACCATACCAAATCAAAATGTTTGTAAATAGTTGTAACATGTATTTCATCCCCGAAGTTATAAAACAAAAAACAATTAGAGAAAAGGGGGTCATGAACTCACTGGTTTGCGTTCTTCGAATCCGCATGTAACTCAAAGTCTCTGGTGTACACGACTACCTACAACGTACTATGGTCTATTAGACGAGCAGGTCGTGCCTTGACTTATTATTAATTAGTGCCTTTGAGTTACGTTTCCAAGTGTCTTCATCATTATTCCAAGTTATATAATTATTTGTTAAAATAATAAATATTTTAACTTAAATTATATTTATTAAATTTTTGAAATAATCGTCAAAACAATATATATTTTAAATTGGTACTTTTCATGTATTTATACATGTATTTCCTTCCCAAGGATGGGTGTACTTATATTCATATTCTTATACTTGTATATTTTTGTCATGTATTGGGTTCGTATTCCGGCGTGTATTTATACGTACGAAAACACGTATTTCTTGTAATTATTAAGTAAGAATACTTAATGTTATATCAACTTTTTCGGAATAATATTTCTAGTAAAAATACTTTAATATATATATTTCCATAATATATATATTCCGAGGAATATTACTTAGAAAATTATTTATAATTCTCCCTGGGCAAAAATATTCGTATTTTCATATAAGTTCCAAAAATAATATATTTTCAAGTCTAACTTGGAATATATATATATATATATATATATATATATGTGCTTATTTTTCTCCAAAAAATAATACATTCCGTTTTTGTTTGAGGAAATCTATATTTCTTCTAAAAGTAATATATATCTTCTAATATTTCCAAGAAAATACATGTTTTTATTCATCCAAAATAATATATTTCCTTCTTGTCAAAAATATGATATTTCTTTGTAATAATTGTAAAAATCATATTTTCCTTCTCTTAGTGTCCAAAATATGAGATACCAAAATATACACATGAATAATATTTCCGAAATATTTTGTGAGTTATATTCCTTTGTTCGGTCTTACCGGTATTTTGGGTATTCTTTGTATATTTATTCCTTGGAATTTTGGTAATATTTTGGATTGTAATTTCTTGGTATTTGGATGAGTTATATTATTTCAAATCCTAAAATAATATAAGTGATAGACATAATATACAAATAATCACACACATGGTGACTCTAAATATATATTTCCTAAATACATATTTAGTAACTTTTATTTATAAAAATCAACCTCCGATATTTATATTTTTGAACAAAAATTCTATGGCAAACTTTATGTGAAAATCTTTGGTTTGAAATACATTTGTAAATATTTGTTTAGAAATGTTTTTCTAAGTGTTTAATTTTTAGAAAAATTTCGCCATAGTTTCCCCTAAAAATGGAGGTTTTCATACCTTGAAGGTATATCATTTTCTTTTGTAAATCACCACAATCAATCAACAACAAACAATCTTTTCTTACCAATTTTTCCAAAAACAAGCATATACTACCACTTCATGAACTTGAATATTTATAAATCTATGTAGTAACTTACTAGTGTTCTTAGTAAGCCTTGTTATCCTTTAGTGTGATTGATTCTTTAAAAACATCATTTTTAAAGAATTTAGATCTTTACAACTTGTAATCACATTTTCTAAAAATGTTTCTTCTTGAATCTTTCTTGTTACACATATGCTTCTACACCTTATTAACCACCAAAAATAAGGTTTGTTTGCGTAAGGACCAAGATTAAGTAAAACTTGTATTTTTAACTTGGTTTCTTAGAAAATCACTCTTGAAGTTTTAGATCTACAAGACTTACATTTGATTTTAATCATTATTTCACAAGAACACGTTATATTCTTTCAAGTTCATGCTTTATGTGAGGACGATTCATTAAACTCCAACATGTGCATCCTCTCATCTTGCTAGATTATGTTTTTAATCATGATGTAGCAAGATCATATGATGATCCACATCATTTATACAAGCAAACAATGTTCAACAAGTAAATCAATACATAAACAACATGATTTCTTCATAATTTCTTATAATTTTAAGCTTATGTTCATGTTTACTTCTTGTGATTCTTAGTGTTCTTCATGACTGTGATTCTTCTTTTAACCAGTAATATAAGATGTAAAATTGCAAGATCAATGTTCTTACCACTAGCTCAAGGCTAGGGATGATCAAGAGAAGAAGACAAGTGGATAAAAGCAAACAGTGAAGGTCCTTGAACTTCCGAAAGCTCCTAGCTTCCTTATACGGCTTCTAACACCTTTGAGTAGTAATAGAATGGATGGAAGAAGGTTGGATGATGGTGATGATGAGGGTGTTGGGTTCGGCCGAAGGTAAGCAAGGGAGGAAGAAAGAAGATGAGTGTTGGTGTGTGGTGTGTTATGTGAGTTATGAAGTCTAATGTCCTTTTTATAAACCATCTCATAAGTTTCTCTAATGGTTTTAGTGTTTAGGAATAAGAAACATAATCTATTATTAAATTGAAATAAAATCTCCATGTGGGCCATATGTTGGCCGCCCCATGGGGTGGGGGGGATGTTCTAGGTATAGGCTTTAACCAATTGTTAATTACTTAGGTTAGAATCCAAGTATTAGTTAGGGATTTAGTTACTAGACATTTATATAGTGTATTATGATGTTCGGGAGCCATAACTAGCTTGGTAATGTTAAAACAATGCTTCTATTGAAAATTTGGTGTTTCGGGTAGTGTCCGGTTGTTCGGTTGGTTACCGGTTCTTTAAGGTGCTAAACTGTGCAGTTTAGTGTGCTTTATGTTACTTTTAAGACAGTTTTGATTCCCGACACTTAGGAAGGCATTCAGGACCATTTAATCATATTTCTGCATGATATTAAAGTATTTAAATGCTGAATTTTGCGGAATTCTGCAGTTTAGGTAGGTTTTAGGCACTTTTTCGGCACTTAAACTATCTCTAGGAAGGCAGTTTTGTGATCCTTACTTTCCTACACACTATACTAGTGTAATACTTGGCTTCTGGCTCATTCTGTGTCATAATATAATGTTTGTCTATCTACTGAACTATGTCAGACTTTTTCTGATTTGCTGGATAATTGTGCTAACTGTGTTTCGTGCATCATTTGAGTCAATAAAGTTCTCATGCAAAAATGACATTAAGCAATATATGATGCACATGTATGTATATGGTAACAATCAGAAGTAATTCAAGTGATTAATTGTAATTTAGCACAGTCATTAAGCACTAATCATTATTTAATAATTGTACGGATGTATGCAAATTTGACAGTTGTCACATTTGAAATTTATACTACCTTAACTCCTTAGGGTTACATTATACATGCATGGATATGAGTAATACCAAAGTGCTTAACCATGAAACCGAATCAAAATTTATTTGAATTAGGTGAATCCAGGGACATATTACAACAACCAAAACCCCAATGATTAAAAGGTATATTTTCCAGAATCCGTTGTCAAAAGGACACGAGACGTATGGATGTATAATTTCGTGTAACTTATTTCACAGGGGTTCAATACTAAAGGAGGTTTGACCGATAGAATTCCAAATGATCGTTCATAGTATGTAAATGAGTTCTAGAAATAATAACATCCGCTAGATGAACTCAGAATCAACAAGCTTAAATGTAACAATAACATGAAAAGGATCTGTCAACTTTCGAACAAATGAATGAGTAAAATTAGTGTGTTGACGGTACTGAATCGCGAAAATACACCGAAATGAAATGCAAACGAGAATCTGGTGTATCATTGTCTTAGTCCGTAGTTGCATTAAGAACGTTTAAATGACAAGTCAAACAAAAGTATGTGTAGTTTTGTGTGAAACGGTTGACCATGATTAGCACAAGCTGCAAGTTGTACCTTTTCGGTTTCTCACAAACTTGATGAGATTCAAGACTTGGAATATTTCAACTAGGGCTGTTCATGAGCCGAGCCGAGACGAGCCAGGCCAAGCTCGGGCTCGGCTCGATTATAAACCGAGCTGGACCGGCTCGACTCGGATTTGAAACCGAGCTGAAAATCAAAGCTCAGACTCGGCTTGGTTTTAAACCGAGCTAGCTCGGCTCGGCTTGGTTTGGCTCGTTTTTATAAAAAAAAACTAATATATACCTCTTAAAATTTAATAGCCTAAAATATTATTCAATAATTTAAAAGAATATATTCAAAATAAGTTCAACCTAATACAATTCAAACCAAAATCAAGTTTAACAACGCAAAATAAGTTTTAATTTCAATAAAATACAATATTAGTTCATTAGTATGGTAATCAATCTTCAAATATGCCATAAATATCAAATTACAAACCTATATACATGTAAATAATAATCAGTTTTTTTGTAATATATTACTAATGTATATAAAATTAAAACTTATTATAAGAAAAGTAATTCGAGCTAAACCGAGCCGAGCTACAAAGCGTGCCGAACCGAGCCAGCTCGGCTCGTTACGAGCCGAGCCGAGCTAGGCTCATTTCTAACCGAACCGAGCCGGCTCGGCTCACTTTTAAACTGAGCCAAATCGAGCGAGCTTTTTCCGAGCTAAATCCGAGCGAGTTTCGAGCGAGCTCCGAGCCACGAGCTTTTTGATAAGCCCTAATTTCAACATTGTTGTTATTCAAGAATGTAGCATACAGTGACACAAATGGTTCTTCAATACATAACCAATTTTAAGTAAAAATTAAGAGAGTCACCTTAACAATTACAAATTGTTTTAAATAGTGATACATAAGGAGATTATATAAGTGTCGCTGCATAACCGCATTGTTTTCTCTCTCCCACTGTATCTAAGATGCACAAGTTCATTAGTATATTTTTTTTGTAGACCTTCTTAATGTTTATAATGAAAGATGCCTACTTTATTCAAAATTTTATATATGTTTATTTGTGTTCATGGACACTTGTTGTGTTCGTTTGTGTTCATGAACGCTTTTTGTGCTCATGAACGTTCATATGTGTTCGTTTCCATTCATAAATGTTTGTTTGTCTTCGTTTGTGTTCATGAAAGTTCGTTTGTGTTTATTCATGAGCACTTATTTATGTTTGAGGCCTAAAATTGAAAGAACTATAACACAAACGAACACGTTCCTTTCCTTAATAAATGAACACGAACAGAAAATCTCGTTCAGTAAATGTTTATAAACTGTTCATGAACATACACATTTCCTTCGTGTTCTTAATCTTTCCATTCGTTTGTAGCCCTATTTAACTCCGTTGTACTTTAATTAAATTTATCCCTTTTATTTCTTAATTGAATTTATAGTGTTACCCCTAAACTTTAACGTGGCCATCAGAGAAGCTAACACTTCATAAGCCCACAAAAGCAAAAAAAAACCTAATTAATATGAGATAATTTCACCTATACTTTTGTGTCCAAACACTCCATATCGATTCTCCTTTTTGCCTATTTTCTGTTATTGTTTCATTTAACTTAATTTACAATAACGAAGTCTAGTCATAACTCATAACCGTATAAACCGTTTGTATTTATTGCTTTTAATATATCATATATTTCAAGTTAACTTTTCATATTTCATTCATCCTATATTAACTAATTAAGAAAATGAACTAATGAAGGTTGTATAAGTACATCAACAAGCAGTTTAGCTTAATAAAGGTCGTCCTATACAACTTGCTTGATTAAGAAAATGATATAATGAAGGTCGTAATATAATATGTTATCAACATTCATAATCTCAAGAACTTTGTATATAAGGTGGATGCTCCATCCAATGGCAAAACATTAACAAAGTTTTATCTATTAAGTTGTCTCTCTCATCTATTAATCAAGTTTAACTTTTCATATTTCATTCATCCTTGGACCATGCGTAGTCGTGGGGTGAATAATGCCCCACCCTTGGGCGTTGTCCGCCAAGGGTATAGTGAGGATGTGAACATTATGTTAAAAGAGATGTAAAAAATTAAATAAATAAAAAAACCATCAAAAAAATTGATTGGCCAAAGAAGAAAAGGGTTACATGTGACTGGACCATCAAAATGGGGCTTGGGCGTGGAATATACAACCCCAAACAACCAAAACTTAAAAAAAACGCCCCGGGGGGCCATCACCGGGTGTGTTTGGGCGTTCTCGGGCTTAAAAACGCCCCAAAAAATGATGAATACCCACGGTCTCAGAGTTGTTTTTCATATAAACCTCCCCTGGATCTTAAATTTCACTAAATTTGCCCAAGAATCGACGCCTTCTGTCACTAAAGTGTTTTGCTTAGCGTCGTGACCTTTTTAAACCAAGAAAGCCAATACAATAATAGTCATCTAGAGGTGCACAAAAAAAACTGGATCCGGAAAAAAAACTGGATCCGGGTATTAAGAAAAACGGGTTTTTGGTACCCGGAAGCGTACCCGACCCTACCCACCGGGTACGCATAGGGTATAGATTTCTATGTAAAAAACCGTACCCGGAAACGGACTCAATTTACCCGTTTTTTTAAGACCCGTACCCGGTTTTTTTTAACAAGCCTGCCAAATATGAGAGAACTTTTTTTCAATTAACATACGACATCAATTGTCATTTTCACATTTATTCGAAATTTTTCATATAACTTGATTTGTGAGAAAGAAGTATAGTCATAACTATATGAACCTTTTGTATTTATTGTTTTTAGAACATGCTAAGTTATTGTTGTTTTTAATACATCAACAAAGCTTAATAAAGAAGTCCTTCTGTACATCAACAAGCAGTTTAGCTTATCATTTCATAGAAGTTCATTGAGATCTTCTTTTTATAAAGGAAATCAATTTCGATTCTTGACTCCGATTCGTCTTTTTCATAGAGATAACATTAAACACTTGCACCTCTACTTTCCCTTTAGCTTGTTTAATTGACAATTCAAATAACAATAGGGAAGATGTAATATCAGTTATGAACCATCGACAACTACAAGTCATGAACCGAATATTCCAGTGTGTCGCCTCAGTTAATGAAAAGCCTAAAAAATCATTGATAAAAAAATATATTAAAAAAGAAGTAAAAAATTAAAGGGAGTCATACCGCGAGTGGTGTTCTATGAGCAAGTAACGTTGAGGACTCATACAGCATGATATAGAATGTAATGAAGTTAGAAAATCATATGAAGAAAGCACTGTTGCAAAGTAATTTAAGTTTTTGTATACATAATCAAGAAGCTGCTTAACCCTCCTTTGATCCGTTTCATTTAACATGTTTATATGAGCTTCTGCAGTTGACCCGCATAAATTCAGAATCAAATCACTTACTGGTTTGACATCTGCTTCTTGTACAAAGACAACATCATCATGGGTGAACAATACAAACTCCCCAACCACCTAACAATTTCACATAATCAAATATGAGGAAATGCTCTATCAACAAAATTGAAAAACGTAAAATTAACACATGTTTAATATAATAAACAGCAATAAACGATCTCTAGAACATAAGAAAATGATGACGGGTTATTCAAATGGCAATTCAAGTAGTTGATTAAACTCACATGATAAGTTGGCGCTTAAGCATCTCCGTGGTTGATGGGTGTTAAGCATGGCAGTTAAAATACTTACCATGGTATAAGTTTGGTATCGAAATGCCAAGGGCATACATACATACAAACAATCATAAGTTTCATTCACCTATAAAGAAAAGCAGCAACATGAAATTAAAGTGCCATTGTAAACAAAAACAATTTCATGGTTTAGAGGGTCTATGGGATCCTCAAAAGGGTAAGCTCCGACAAGCGTAACATAAAGTGTCACCCACGTGACCAACAATTGCAATCTAGCACAAGATAGATGATCAGACAAAACAATGGTATGTTTGTATGTGTGGCGATTCAACCCATATACGTATAAAATGTTTTTTTTGGTAATAGCCAACCGGATCAAATCCATCAGAAGCGTATTTTTAGTAAATGTAACTTTTGAGTTTAAATTATATGCATTGATCATTCATTCACTTTACGAATCCGGATAGATAGTTCTATTTCAAGCCTAAATTTTCAAAAACTATATCTTTGCCAACATACATATTACATCAGCTTCAAGGATAATAGCAACTTAGACGGCCAGCATATATAAATGGTAGATGATTAATTGAGAAAGAAAACACATTTACTTTAAATATTATAACTATGCGCAAAAAAAAGATACCGGGCATGATTTAGGCAGGTATACAACCTTTTTTATTGGTCTGATATGCAATGGTAATTTATTCCAAGTCATTTGTATTTAAGGGGTTTGGGTCATTATTATACAATTTATTTGGCAAGTGTTTTCTGAAACAGTGTAACTTATTTAAACATTATCCAATTAATATAAAACCTTATTTCCCAAAATATATATATATATATATATATTTCATTTCAAACAGAGGAGCTTTCTAAGAAACATGAACCCTTTGGATCTTTCAACCAAAAGAAAGATGAGGATGACAGCATACTAAGAAACAGTCCATCATTTATCAATCTACTACTGATTATTAACAACCAAATTCGTATTCCAAGATATCTTTCCATACTATCTATCATTAACAATTTCTGTTTATCAACTAAATCAAATCTAGTCTCTATTTGTCAGGTGTCATACCTGTTTTATACAATGCATACTTCAAAGCGATCACCGAAACAAACAACAAAATCGGTACTATTGGGTATTGTTTCACCCAATTTTTGAAACCGATGCACATGCCCAACATTGCAAACATCTCGACGCCCAAAATTGCATTTATGACCTCACGAGACACAAATCCCCAAAGACTCTTTGGCCTCTTCTCCTGAATAAAATCATTAAAGAACTCATTATGCTAAAGTTTTTTTTTTTTTTTTTTTTATCATTTTCAATAAAAACTCATGAAAACTTACCACCACTTCATGAATCTCGGAATCTTCAGCAGCATAAAGATCAGCTTCAATGTCAGCTTCAGCCTCCTGAGAAGCAGCCTCCAAAACCTCCTTGATTCTCAGTTTTACTACTGCCCCTTTTTTCAAGATAAAAAATCTGTGAAAGATAGAAGTTTGAAAAATTAATCACAAAAATATCAGGAAAAAATACTAAAATAATCACTAACCGATCATGGTCGGGATTAGATGCACACGCCCTCAAAATAAGAGGGCGAGGAGGCAAAGCAGTTCTGCAATATTTAAAAACAGACGTTTTAGAAAGCCAATACAAGAAGTAACAAAACATTAATTATTGATATATGATGTTAGCTAAACAATTATCGGTCTCCTATCACGGTCACTTTCACCATGTAGAAATCAATCCCTTCGAACTATGATATCTATAAACACATGAAATAATTTTGTTTTAAATTTGAACCAAATCTGGTGTTTGACTTTTGAAAGTCAAAGTGTGTAATGTCTCTAAATTGACCCGTAATGATCTATTTGCCTGGCAACCATCCTGATCAAACTACTCTTTGTGAAATCCAACCCGTTAGCCTGATTTATGAACAATTAATAATAGAAACTTGAAATGAAAGTACTACAAAAAGAGATTTAGAACTGATAAATACACCACCTGTACAACACAACTTTGACTATAGCAAGTGAGCATAAGAAGCAATGTTGCTTGTTTACGAATGATCAATACATACGAAATCCCAGCCCCAACCCAACAATTGAGTTAACCCGTGTATCTATTTTGTTGGAGAAACTAAAAAACATAAGATCATATAAGCTCAGTAACCAGTCTCTGAATAATTACTAATTACTATTATTTATTATTGAGATAATTAGTTTTACTCCCCTGTATACATCACAATCATTCTCTCTGTTAAGAAAAATATGTGTCAGCTACAAATTAGTTAAAATCTCCCTCTGTCATATGCAAAACATAAGCTAACAGGTATATTTACGGTTTAGAGCATGTTTTTTTATTGTTTCGTTACCTTAGTTGATCTGCATGTTTTAGTTTGACGCAACGCCTCTATAACTAGATGTGTTATGTCTCCTATGTAACCTCTGGTACACAATAATATTTCCGCTCATTTTTTATATTCTTCATCATTTTGTATACAATCTTTCAAATTACACAAAGCTTGCCTTCACTTAAATCTATCTTTAAATTTCATTGAATCCAAATCTGTTTTTTATATATCTTTTTAATATACATAATAAGGTAATACTTTTAATATACATGCACGCATATCATGCCGGTGCATTCACAACGAACTACTATCAATCTCATTCAAACAAGGAACAGGCTAATTTGCAAGAGCGCGACACTAACAACCAAAGTTAGAGCGGCAATTGTACTCTTAAAGCAACAGCGTCAATGGAATCATATGAGAAAACGTGCAAATATCCTAGTGGAACATATGTAAAACTAGCACGAAAACATATTCAGCAGTTTCAACCTAGTTATAGATTAGTCTTAACACCTCTCTCTCTCTCTCTCTCTCTCTCTCTCTCTCTCTATAACACACATATATGTATATAGTTCCACAGTTTTAAGTCATACAAAATAACCACCTATTCGTACTTACAATCCATGAGATGCACCAAAACAACACATAATAGAGCAACTATTTATATCCAAAACCTAACAAAATCAAACACGTTCAAAATGAATTAAGGAACTCGAATCAATGAGTATACATTGACTAACACTCAATCAGATCAGATCAAAACAACATGTAAACGAACAATACAGCAGCAAGTATTCATACCTCCTGAGGCTAAGTGACGATGATGCAGATCTCAGGCTCAAACTACATACAAACAGAAACGCATTAATAGATTAAACCTAAAATTTGAACCTGAAAACACTGATCAATGTACCAAACAGTTGAATATGAGATGAAATTGCATAGAACAAACACAAATTCGTACTTACAATCCATGAATTTGAGATTTCATCATAACCGCCATATTGCGCGTGTGGGAGGTAATGTACATGAAATTGTATAAATCGAACCACAATTTAACTTATAATCATCACCTAAACGACGACGTTGAATATTGTGAGACATCATAAGGGGTTTCTTCTTTACTCACACACACACACACAGAAGATAAACAGAGATACTCACCTCGATTTATATTACATGAAGTTGTAAATATTATATAATTGTAAGGACCAAAATGTAAAAATGAACATTGGGACCAGGGTGCTAGTAATAACGGAGTAATAAATATCAACGGCTTTTAATTATATCTTTTGCTTTATCGTTGAAAGCTTTCTGGTTTCTACATTAATTATTTCTTTTTTTTTTTTAACAAATTTAATATAGGAATATTGGATTCAACTTAAAAAATAACCACTAGCAGTCCCAACTATTATTGACATATTGGCCACCATTGGATCCTGACTAACGGAACCCTAACGCTGTTAGTTTCCGGTGCCGGAAAACAGTTTTTGCCAGAAAAAGGTTTCTAAAGATCTGATCTAAGGATACAAAGAGGTTTTGGATGAAAATGTTGAGTTTTCCGGACACAAAGAAGTTGAAGCAAGAATTTATGAAGAACCCATGGCATTATAGCCTAGTGGTATCTTGGTGGTGGGATAAGGCTTATGACCATTAGGTCATGGGTTCGATTCTCACAAAGGGGGTTTTTCCAGATTTATTGGGTTTCCTCCTGAATTGGTGTATAGGCATCATTGCCTAGTGGAGATGGATATGATCGGGTGGTTCTGCTGGTGACACGATGATACTGCAGTGGTCCGTCAGTGATCCAAATTTGCCGTTCAAAAAAAAAAGAATTTATGAAGAGAAAGGAAATTGAGTTTGAAGCTCACTTATAATCTTGCATGCAATCTGCCTCAAGCTTGTATTTTCAATAGTTTGAGAGTGTTTTGAGTGAGTTTAGAGTGTGAAAAAAGTGAAATGAAAATGTAGAAGGCTTGTTTATACAAGAAACTATCAAAATCATTGACGTACATAGTAAATGTAGGCCAAACACAACTTCCCAATAAGCATGACTTTGCTCTATGAATTGCAACATGTTGCACCTGTGTGACAAGTATTGACAAAACCAATTAATATCAAATAAAAAAATAATGCCTTGTCAAAAATAATCAAAGGGAAATCTGTAAAAAATATCACCCGAGTACTACACTATACACCAAGTTCAGGCGACCGAACAGTCAGGGACCCTCCATACCCCCCTGTAAATCGGAGTAGTTTTATTGAATTGTAACCCCTATTTACTTGCGATCGGACACAATGGCTTTGTTTATTTTTTAAAATTTTAAATTAATTAAAAATGAACTTAATTTATTTGAATAATTATCTGATTAATAAAACTACTTACCTAATCTTAATAAAAAGCAATTTAACTAAGATTCTTAGGCCAAAATAAAAGAATCGTGATGTGGATTGTATTGGGCTGGTAGGCTATAGGGAGCATGATGGGCCTCGTAACTAGTATAGTAGTATAGTCGGGTACTCGGTACTAGAGGTGCACAAAAACCCTATACTTGAAACCGGACGAAGAAAAAACTTGGAATCGGTTATTTGGTACCGGGTATTTTATACCTTTAATCAAGCCCAACCCTACATGTAGGGTATGAATATGGTATACATTTTGAGCTCAATAATTGTATCCGAAAAATACTCGGAACCAATTATACCTTATACCCAAACCCAGTTTTACCTATACCTAATACTGGTTTTTAATACTGATAGAACACCCAACTTTTAAACTATATTTTTATGTTTGCTTCACAACTTTTATATTTAAGTTCAAAAAAATCTATACCATATAATAAAAAAAACCATGTTTGGGACACTTGTCATCATATTAGGCCATATACTCTATGAATAATTACCTATTACCTATATATTAAATTTTGAATGTAATGAATAGTAACATATATATTAAAATTAGAAATGGAAACTAACAGATGAGTAAGGGGTTGTTTGGTAGCCTATGAATGGTCATTAAGAGGCTACCTCTTAATGGAATCATTAAAAATTTTACTAATGAGAAGTTAGAAAAATGTGACATGTGATGATTTACCATTCAAATGTTACCTCTTAACCATTCAGACTTGAGGTTACCTCTTATTCATTCAGAGGTTTTGAACCATTAAGAGGTAGCATCTGAATGGTCATTAAGAGGCTAACAAACAGCCCCTAAATGGTATTGGGTACTCGTACCGGTACCAAATTTATCAAACCGGTGTGTTTAAAAATTTTACTAATGAGAAGTTAGAAGAATGTGACATGTGATGATTTACCATTCAAATGTTACCTCTTAACCATTCAGACTTGAGGTTACCTCTTATTCATTCAGAGGTTTTGAACCATTAAGAGGTAGCATCTGAATGGTCATTAAGAGGCTACCAAACAGCCCCTAAATGGTATTGGGTACTCGTACCGGTACCAAATTTATCAAACCGGTGTGTTTTTGGTACCGGTTCGGCACCGGTATTCACCGGTTTTTACCCTCAAATACAGGTGTCGTACCAACACCAACCGGTACCGAACAGTACCGTACCAGGTATATTCGGTACCGGTACCCACTTTTGGGGATTTCGGTAACTGTATCTTTGGTACCGGTTGGTACCGAGCTCATCAAATCCTGTAGCAACGCAGCAATGCAAGTAATTGCACCGTTTGGATTACTTTTCATACACAGAGTAAGTAAACTGTATTTCGTTTAAATGAGGTTTTATATACATGACAACTTATTTTGCTTTCTTTTTTGTCTTTTTCTGTAATGAATGAATTGTAGCATGCAAAATTAACTTGGATATTAGAATATTGTTGAGCAAATCGTATCAAATCCTGTAATCAAACCGGTATCGTATCGTTACCAAATTTGCTATACCAAATCATTTTCGGTACCAATTTAGTACCCACCTTTTGGCGTTTTCAGAATCGTTACTTTCGCTTCGACACCGGTCTAGTACCATACCTGTATTTATTGATTTTTACCTTCAAATACCTTACCGTATTGTACCGAGCATTTTCGGTGCCGGTACCTAATTTCGATGATTTTCCAGATCGATACTTTCGGTGGCGTTACCGGTACCGAGCTCATCCATATTTTAACGTGTTAGCACCGTAATAACTTAACTGAACTGAAAACAACCGAATTTCCAACGTCCCTATTATTATATATTAGGTTATTTAAAATCGTTTTTTTAGGACGGAGTGACTATCCTTACCACGTCATTTTTATTTATGTTTTGATATTCGGTATCTGCTTGCCCTTGTTGACACGCCTTTTATAGTCGTTGGGTCCCCGCCGCAACGCGCGGACGAAAAATCAACTAGTTATCATTTAATTTAATATTTTCTAATTAGTTAAAGATAATCTCCTACGAAATATTATTTAATTTAAACTCTTCTACCTAATTATAGATAATTATTATTTATATCTACACAAATAATAATTAAATAAAAATATTTTACTATTTGAGAATACCATTCAACCGATATGGGGTTATTGGATTTTATCACCCCTAACTATCGGCCTTTGGCCGTTGACACCCGCAAGTAACACTTTGACACCCGGCACCCCCAACTTGACTTTTTGTTTGTGCTGGCACCACCGAGTTAACTTTGCACTAACTTGGTTAGTTTTTTCGCTGACATGGCCATTTTTTGATGACGTGGCTTGTTTTTGATGAGGTGTCATAATGAGGTGGCCAATTATATATATAACTAATATGTGTATGTACATGTACAGACAATAAATATCCCCAAATTCAATAATAAAATCAAATCATCATCATCTTCATCTTCAACCCCTTATCAAAGCATCATCATCATCTTCATCACCGACGAGTCGCACAGGAGTACCTTTACCATCATCACCGGGATTAGTCCCGAAGAGGTATCGGAAGTTTGGTTGATCATCTGACTGTACACTGTGGACAGATTAGTATTTATCTTGTCTACACAGTCAAGCCCACTCTTTGTGCCATGGTACTGGAGATCAACGATGGCGGGAGGGAGGTGCTTCACCTCCCGGAAAGGATCAAACAAGGGGTTCAATAACTGATTTGGTCTATTTCTATCGTCAAACACCGGGGCTTCTAGCATGGCAGGAAGTATCATTCCTAGTGGAAAGGATTGAAGAGCGAGGAGTTGTGGATCTGGAGTTTTACATCCGGAAGACCATTCATTTCCATATTGCGCCCCCCATTGCAGTACGCGGAGTGGATCTTACCTTGTTGTTTCCAGCTGTGTGGATCTTCATCAGGAAGAGCTCGTATGGCCGCAGTTGCAGCTTGATATTTTGGTATGTACTCATCATCTTCATCTTCAACCACAGTTTGTATTCTTGACAAGTGAGTTTTTGCATACATTTGTTGATACCAGAATCTTTGGGGGAATTGGTTGAATTGTGGTTTTTGGCAGTGGCGGAGCTTAACAAAAAGTTTCGTGGGGGCATAAAGTAATGGGACCCAAATTTTTTTTCCTATCGTTATGTTTCGAGTCGGGTCGGGTTGGCTATTCGATTCAAATCGGGTCAAATAATAATAGTTCCAAATAAAACAAAGTGTATATTTACCAAACTACCCATTATTTATATACAAAGTTTATAAATATTTAGGATATACAATTTAGGAAAAATAATCGGGGGGGCGATCCTATATAATTTTAAAATTTTCGACGGAAAAATCGGAACATGTACACTTCTAACCGAAATATTGGGGTGGGCGGGTGCACCCCCTGGCACCCACAATACTCCGTCTCTGGTTTTTGGTTGATTTGTGGTTTTGTTAATACCAGAATTTTTGGGGGAATTGTTGTTGGCAAAGAAGGAGATAAAGTTTAAAAACACATCTGGTGTTATAAAGAAGGAGATGAACTTTAAAGACACATCATCGCCACGTAAGCAGCTCCAACTCAACAAACTTGTGCCACGTCGGACAAAAAACTAACCAAGTTAGTGCAGATTTAACTGGGTGGTGCCAGCACAAACAAAAAGTCAAGTTGGGGGGTGCCGGGTGTCAAAGTGTCAGTTGCGGGTGGCAAGGACCAAAGACCGATAGTTGAGGGTGATAAAATCCAATAACCCACCGATATGTGATCACAAGTTTGAAAATAAGAAATTCAAATTGAAATAATTATGTAGAAAAATGATTAATAAACTTAACAAATAAAAAGTAATAATTAAAAAAATCTCAAGTGATCGAATGAAATAAATAAAGCATCCCATACAATGAAAAAAATTTCTATGTTACTTTCCGGTATTTTCTACTTATCTATTATATTAAATAATAACAATAATAATAATAATAATAATAATAATAATAATAATAATAAAACAATTAATTTTTATATAATTATAAAGTTACATCCTGAGTTTTTTTTTTTTTTTTTTTGAACGACCAACAGAATCAATCATGAATACTCTCGGGGCACCCACTGGACCAAATGGAGTACTCCGAGAGTAACCTGAGTCCACAATATACTTTGGAGTTCGGTGATTGAAATTATGGTAAACTAGGAATCAAAGGTTCCCATTTGAAACTGAAATGTCATAATAAGTGAATAGTACACCAAAGTTCATTTTTAAACAATAAATCTTGACGACTGTAAGTGTTAACACATGACATTATATTTTATTCAACACGTGCGATACACGAGTTATTTTTAAAGATGTATCATTTTTATTATTTATTATATAAAATTACATTTATGCAGCCCGTGTAATACACGGGGTTCAAATCTAGTGCATATTATAAAGCAAATAATTGAGTGAATTTATGTTATTGTAATTACTTTAATTAGTTTTACAAATTACAAACCAAATTTAAATTTTTAAACGAATTTACCTTTTTGTAAAATAATAAAAAAGTTTAGTTTTTAAACCCGGTTCCAACACCTGTTTATACCCAAACCTGATCATACCCTACCCGGGTACATAGTGTATGGTTTTTCTCATCCATGTCCATGCCCGAACCCCAGGGGCGCAGGATAGTGTATGTCCCCCCCCCCCCGAACTTTTCGATGCGTAGTGTTATGAATAGTACTTTCGTATAGGTATATACGTTGCCCCCCCTCGGTTTAGGGGAAATTGGGGGGGGGGGGCTTCGCCAATGCCGAACCCTACCCGATTTCTCTCAATACCTGAGTTTCTAATACCCGATCATACTCGGAACCAGGTATTAAAGAAAACCAATTAATGTACCTCTACTTGGTACGTGTTTTCATGAGCATATTGTTTAAGTTGCATGTCATGGTTTTCTTTACTCAAAACTCAGCCTTGTAGGAATGATTTAAAATTAAATTTTTACTTTCGAATTCAAAGATTGTATGAAATATCAAGAGTTCTCATATCTTAGAAACATTTTCTAAAAGTGGTTTAAGCTCGTGAAAACATCAAATTCTTGGCAAGTATAGGAACCTAAAAGGAGATAAGTAGGTTAATTTAATTTTGTAACACTTTCCCTTAGACTTTGAGACAACTTGTAGTCAGGTTTTGCTTAACTTCTCAATATTTTATGAGTTAAGATAGAAGTATCATGACACGTAGGGGTGGATTCAGAAGGTTTTTTAGGGTTCATAAAAACCCTCTTGGTTTGGAAAAAAAATAGAAAAAATTAATAGAAACCTTATATGATTTTGGAAAAAAATAGTAAGAATTAGTAAAAATCTACTAAAAAAACCCTTTGTTAAAATTTCTTAAAATAATAAATAGTGGTTTGGATGAGTGTACGCATTCAGCTTATGTTTACTCCTCAATCTTCCAACAAGGGTGTGTTTCATCACCAAATTACCTTTAACAAGGTAGTAATCATCTCTTCATATTAGATAACTATCATCTTGCGTGTAAACAAAGAAGATACGCTCTTGTGTCAAAAGACATGAAATCAGCAACCAAAACTCTTATTAAAACACTTGAACACTGAAACAATCACGAACATAACAAACTCACACACTCTTACACTCCTAACACATACAGATCATCAAGTTGATGATCTGATATACAACTTGACTCACGATACAAGATCTAAACACTAGATCTTTACAAACGAAGGAAATCAAGACAAACCCTAGGAGAGAGAACGACGTGTTACAGAGAAATATCTAGAACAATGATTATTTCAATGTACACAGACTTGTAACCAGTTCACTTATATGGATCAGTCATCAACTTGTTTGTTAAGTCGGTCAGATATGTAAAGCCCAGTAGTCCAGCAGCCCAATAGTCCATATGTAAAGCAAGAGCAGTCCAGTAGTCCATATGTAAAGCCCAGCCAGTCGTCATATGTTCGTCATATGTAAAGCCCAGTCCAAGATCAGTACATGTCACACAAATATATTAAAACATATTAAAACAAATGTATATAAAAGGAATAAAAGTGATTATGATTATAAGAAGCATGTATATATTTTCAACACCCCCCCCCCTCACTTTTATTACTAAATACATCAAACAGATTTAACCACTTACACGCCTCAACATGTTGATGTACTAACAGCCCCTTTGTAAAAACATCGGCTACTTGTTTTTTCAGAACTAATCCCAACAGTTTTATTGCTTCCGATTTGTATTTTTTTTCTCTTAAAAAGAAAACGAACAGTGACCATTTTAACAACGGGAGAGAAGGTTTCATCAAAATCAATACCTTCTCTTTGACTAAACCCTTTAGCCACTAACCTGGCTTTATACCTATCAATTTCACCAGTCGACTTATATTTTATCTTAAAAACCCATTTACACCCAATAGCTTTCCTATCAGCAGGTAAATCTACAAGGCTCCAAGTATTATTTCTATTTAGTGCCTCTATTTCGTCATTCATGGCATTAACCCAATTAGGATCAACACAAGCTTCAACATAATTTCTAGGTTCAGTCAACTTATTCAACCCAGAAACAAAATAGAAGTTATCACATGAAAGTTTAGAGTAGTTTACAACTTTTTCTAAACCATATTTAACTTTACCTTCAACAATATAATCATCTAACCGTTTAGGTAAAACAGAAGTCCTAGTAGACCTTTTCTCAAACTGAGTTTTAATGAGACTCACAAAATGTTTAATATTTTCTAACACTTCATCTTTATGCCTCATAAGATAAACCCAAACAGATCTCGTGTAATCATCTACAACAGTTAGAAAAAACCTAAAACCTTCTTTACTTTTTACCTTATAAGGACCCCATACATCTAAATGTACAACTTCTCCTAGGTGTTTGGTTTTATGATCACTAAGAGGGAACGGATCTCTATGTTGTTTAGATTTATGACATATTTCACATGGTAAACTTTTATCTAACCCTTTAAGATTCAAATAAGTTTTTAAGACTTTTAACACAATTTCAGAGGGGTAACCCAGTCTAGCATGCCACAAGTTAATCAAATCTACACTATCTGAACTAAAACATGACACAACAGAAGACTCACCACAGAAATATAACCCCTCATGTTGACTACCAGTCACCAGGATTTTCTTTGTTAACGAATCCTGAAGATAACACATATTTTCATCAAATGACACAGTTATTTTACTGTCCTTAGCAAGTTTGTGAACAGAAATTAGATTTACACAATAATCTGGTACGACAAACACATCATGTAGAGTGACTTCGTCATTAAGTTTTACATCACCGATCTTAGTAACCAATGCACTTGTACCATTAGGATGGTTCACTTTAATTTTATAGTCAAAAACATCAATTTGATTTATCACATTTTTATCACTCATGACCATGTGCTGGTTTGCACCAGAATCACAAACCCAACCCATATCCTTTAAGGACTTGGTTAAATTTGCAAAACAATAAATTCATAAAACTTACAGAACAGAATAAACTTTTAGATCTACCTGACATATTACTGCTAACAGTATTCTCACCAGATTTCAGATTTAACAGACCTAACAACTTCGACACCTGATCAGGAGTTAAACTAGCAGCATCAGACTTACTAACATCAGAAACACCACTATTAACAACATTATTGCTAACAGCCTGTTTTTTAAACCCTTGACTAGACTTTGATTTCATCCAGGGAGGATATCCAATGAGTTCAAAACATTTCTCAATTGAATGACCCAGTTTATTACAATGAGTACACTTGACATTCTGATTTATGTTCTTAGAAAACTTCTTTTTATTATCAGTAACAGAATTAATTTTAGATATAAAACCAACATTCTGCTCTTTAGACACAAAACCATTAGAGTTCCTGTGAGATTCTTCCCTGGATATAATCGAGAAAGCCTCTTTTATAGTAGGTAAAGGCTCTCTAATCAGCAAACTAGACCTAACAGGCTGATACACACTATCCAACCCCATTAAAAATTGCATTAGTTTAACAAGGTGATTAAAGTTATTATACTGATTGGATGCATTACAAGTACAAGTAGGTATTTGCAAAATCTGGTCTAATTGTTTCCACATAATGTTCAACTTATGATAATACTCAGCAACCGACGAGCCATTTTGAGAAAATGAATTAATCTTTTGATATAAATCAAATACTACAGACCCATCTACTTTATCGTAAGTATCTCTCAACTCTTTCCAAACCTCAGCAGCAGATTTCGAATACACATGACCCAAATAAAGCTCTTCAGAAACTGAATTTAAAATCCAAGCTAAAACAACCGAATTGCATCTTTCCCATTGTGAACCAAGAATTTCATTATCACCAGGTTTTAAAAAAGTTCCATCAATAAAACCAGTTTTATTTTTAACCCTCAAAGCCAAACTCATTGCATTAGCCCATACAGTATAATTTTCAGTTCCTTTAAGCTTTATATTCACCACAGTTAAACTTGTAGAATCACTAGCATGCAAATACAAAGGATTATCTGGTTCTAGTTTACTTATTAAAGTTTCACCAAACAAGTTCATAAGATCTGCCATTATTAATTCAGTCACACACAATAGACAAACAGATATCAGTTAAAGATCAACAACCAAAAAAGACACCCTACACTGCAAAACCAAAGTCGGCAAAAACAGTTCACCAAGACCAATAACACCTTCTTCAGTCAATCAGAGCAGTTGAAGTCTTCACAGGTCTGAGCAGTCTTATCTTGAACAATAGATCTAGAACTAACAGATTTGAAGT
Source organism: Helianthus annuus (assembly GCF_002127325.2). Taxonomy (NCBI): domain Eukaryota; kingdom Viridiplantae; phylum Streptophyta; class Magnoliopsida; order Asterales; family Asteraceae; genus Helianthus; species Helianthus annuus. Next base: position 166,890,988 of record NC_035443.2, read on the forward strand.
TACCAAGATTCCAAGAATCTTAACAATAATCAACCGAAATCTTCACAAATCAAACTCAAGATGACCAGATCCAGAACCAGCAACTCTTCAGATCTGTTCAGAATAACCCATAAAACCACCGATCTTACAACAAGAAGATGAAAAAACCCCAAAACTCTATGAAACCCTAACCAGCGAATCAAGAATCAGAGACTAATAACGGAAGCGAACAACTCAAAGAACGTATCAGAGCTCTGATACCATGTCAAAAGACATGAAATCAGCAACCAAAACTCTTATTAAAACACTTGAACACTGAAACAATCACGAACATAACAAACTCACACACTCTTACACTCCTAACACATACAGATCATCAACTTGATGATCTGATATACAACTTGACTCACGATACAAGATCTAAACACTAGATCTTTACAAACGAAGGAAATCAAGACAAACCCTAGGAGAGAGAACGACGTGTTACAGAGAAATATCTAGAACAATGATTATTTCAATGTACACAGACTTGTAGCCAGTTCACTTATATGGATCAGTCATCAACTTGTTTGTTAAGTCGGTCAGATATGTAAAGCCCAGTAGTCCAGCAGCCCAATAGTCCATATGTAAAGCAAGAGCAGTCCAGTAGTCCATATGTAAAGCCCAGCCAGTCGTCATATGTTCGTCATATGTAAAGCCCAGTACATGTCACACAAATATATTAAAACATATTAAAACAAATGTATATAAAAGGAATAAAAGTGATTATGATTATAAGAAGCATGTATATATTTTCAACATCTTGTAAAAAAATTATAGTCATATGAAAAAAGTAATATCTTACTAATAAAAAAGTTATCATGTTTGCCAAACGTAGAAGGGGGCGGGGAGTTTTTGTTTGAAAAATTAATCCTTATCTCAACTTGGAGTGCAAGGCAATCTAATTAATTCAGTAGATAGATATAGTTTTAGTTTATTGAGGAGTCCTATTATATTTCAAATAGGTTAGAGTAATCTCCAAGTTAGTAGCTTATAAATAGCAACACTTTATTTGTAATAGTTAGTTTTTTTGAATTTCATTAATAAAAGAGTCTCAGGTGTCCCCTGAATAAAAGTGTGTTCGTTGATATCAGTTCCTCCAACAATTGGTATCAGAGCACGGTTCGTAGGTGCTTCCTGAAGCGATTCAATCGGGGCGTATAACCGATTAAATTCCGGAGTAGAGTTTGTCGTTCTTGATTCAGAGATCAAAGGAGAATTGTTCGGGGTGTCTAAACTAACTATACCAAAACCTATCAGCCATAGTAAACAGGGCTGAATTTTTGGTACGAAATTTTGATCAGGAAGAAATCAAGAAGCGAAGACTATGGCCGACGGAGAGCAACCCAACAACGCATTAGCGAACGTGCGTGATCACCAGAATGTTAACCTTCAATGCCCAAAGTTAACCTCTACAAACTACTCGTCATGGTCCGTAGTGGCATGAACCATTCTAGGCGCTTACGGGTTAGCAGATGCAATCGACCCGGTAACCGGAGGAGCCGTTGATAATCGGAAAAATCAAATGGCGATGGCGATCCTTTTTCAATCACTTCCGGAGGATATACTTTTGCAAGTCGCAAAGTATGCAAGAGCTCATGAAGTATGGGAGGCCATTCGGGTTCGTTTCTTGGGAGCAGATAGAGTACAAAAGGCTAGGATCCATGTGTGACGGTCCGAGTTGGAGATGCTGAAGATGAAAGAAACCGAGACGATAGATGAGTTTGCAGCCAAGATTAGTGCTATTGAAGGGAAGTTCAACAATCTTGGAACCACACTTGAACCGGAGGTACAGGTACGAAAGCTGTTTAATTCGTTGCCGATAAAATTCTTGTCGATTATGGCGTCAATCGAACAATCGGAAGATCTTGAGACCATGCCTTTTGAAGAGGCAATCGACAGATTAAAAGCCTTTGAGGATCGGGTAAGATTGTACGCCGGGAATGATGGTGGCTCACAAAGCAAGCTTTTATTTTCCAAAATAGAAAATCATAAAAGAAACCATGGTAACAATTATCGGAAGGGGCAAGGTAGAGGACAAGACTCCACTTATAATAATCGCGGTCGAGGTCGTGGTCGTGGCCGAGGCTCGAACCGTGGCAGAGGTAGATACAACCAACAAGCAGAGACGAAACGTGATGAAAATCCGGGACAAGATAATAAACGAGTCGTCGAAAACAAAAAGTTTAACGAGATGCAAGCGACAAAGCAAACGGAAAAGGACATACAGTTTTTATCCAAACCGATCGATCACCTCCAAGGCGACGCGTTGATCGTTGCACGAATGCACCACCAAAAACTTCGGGAAAAATACGGCCTTAAAGACAACACCTGTAATATAGTGTAAACATAAAGGACAAAACTTGTAATTTACTCTAAATTATTTTTTAACACATTTAATTAAATTAAATATTATTCAACTATCTATCTATAATATTATATAAAGCAAATGTGATGGATAAGATTGTAATTCTATCATGTTACAAGTTATGAAGCACCATGTACAAGGATGTGTAAGCCATTTTACAGGGGTTAAATATGTATTTCACCCAAAGTTTTAAGACACTAAAGGGGTAATTGGGGGATTTTAGTATATGGATGAATGAATGCTTCAGTTAGAGATCGATTCAATCCCTTCAATCTTACTTTAATTCATGTTCAATTGCATATAGGGGAAGATAACTGATGTGTGTAAAATGCAACATATAAATTACATCAAATGAGGCATAAAACTAACCCTGTTTAAGTACTAATGTTGGAAAAAGTGTGCTTTTGTCTTCCTTTTGTATTTTCAGGGTTAAAAGAGCTTAAATGAACAAAAGAAGCAAAAATGCAGCTAAATCCAACATAAATACAAAGAAAAGGAAGAAACGTGACATGCCCGATGATGCGTGTCGGTGTGTATATAATTTAGATGAGTATTTAAGCCCTTTTTACACTTTTAGCCAAGTTTTAAATTTATAAAACACGATATTCACTAACACTAAACACACATATGGGCAAGTGCACCCATCGTGGACGTAGTATAGTGTTGGTAAGATACCGAGGTCGTCCAAGGACACAAGAGCTTTTAATACCGGTTTATCCTCAACGTCTAACCAAATCAAAAAGTTAGAAAAATGATTTAAACTAAGAAAAATAAAAACTAACTAAATGCTGAAAAATAAAATAAAAACAGATAGACAAGATGAATCACTTGGATCCGACACGTGTATTAGTATAACCTTTGATTATTTTCGCACTTTTGCACTTGTTTAAGAGATTATCTTAGTTATTGTAGTAGGCCCCTCTTTTGAAGGCGACGTTACCCTCAACCCAGTAGTTTGAGTCAGCAAGGATACAATCCTAAAGGGTCGGATTATTGAAAGATAATGAATTAAGTTATTAATGCAAATTATGGTAGGCCCCGCTTTTGGCGGTGACGTTACCCTCGGCTAAGTAGTCTGAGTCAGCAGGGATACAGTCCTAAATAGCCGGGTTATAGTATTAATAGTAGTTAACTTATGAGGGGGTCAAAGAGTTTGGATCCCCGCCATCCAATACCTATGGGCATTGAAGGAGATCCTACTAAATTTGACCCAGGTCCCAAGCAGGACCTCTAAACGTTGAACAAGGGCAAGACCCTTACCAAACCGTTCCCTTAACCCCCGACCAGGTAGCCAACATACCTCCATATAGACCGTGGAGATATGAATGGTGAAAATCTTTTATTTTATATAGACAGTAAAATAATGCCAAGACACCACGGACAAACGATAAGGAAAGATCACCTTCAACATAAGTAACTAGTTATTAAAGTCATTAATACAAAACCAAATAAAAAGTGCAAAAGATTAAAAATAAAAAGTATTATACTAAACACTTGTCTTCACCAAGTGATGTAAGAGACTTAGGCAAACATGGCCTTGATTGTCAAGAACTCTTACGATCAATCTTGGATCCCGAGACGACTCACGCACTCTATGATGGACAATGGATGATGGTGGTGGATGATGGTGTTATGGTGGTGGTGGGTGGTGGATGAAGTGTGAGAGAGGTGGTGTGCCAAGGGATGAGAGAGAATGAAACCAAGCTCCTCTATTTATAGGCTGAACAGAAGGCTGGACACGGCCCCGTGCCCGTCTGACACTCTCTCTCTTCATTAATTGTAATTGCGAATTACAATTAATGCGCCTGCTGTACTTTCACCACGCCCCCGTGCTCGCTGGGCACGGCCCCGTGGTGAGCAATGGAAGCTTCTACTGGTTTGTCTTTTCTGCTGCTTCCTGGGCACGCCCCCGTGTTCGTTGGACACGGGGCGTGTTCAGACTCTGTTTTCTTCTCTTTGTCTTGGGAGGTGCCGTTGAGGGTCCGGGCAGTCCACTTTTGTTCCTTTTCTTGTATTTATGGTAGAATTAGTGGTCTTTTTGCTTCTTTTGTGATTTTGAGCTCATTTCATCCTGAAAATACAAAAGGAAGACAAAACACTCTTTTTCCAACATTAGTACTTAAAAAGGGTTAGTTTTATGCCTTAATCGATGTGTTTTATATGTTGCATTTTACACACATCAAATACCCCTACACTTGAACTTTTGCTTGTCCTCAAGCAAAACTCTTTATATGTGGCTTACACTCCCAAATGGAATAGGTAGAAGAGAAGTTTTTTTTTTTAGCTTGTCCTAGAGTGTCGGGAATCCAAGGTTTTTATAGGTTTTATTTTTATTTTATTTACAATCCTATTCGTTATGATTTATTTTGAACTTTTCATAAGATAAACTACTTATTTGGGCATAACATGCCTTATTAAAATTCCATTTATATACAAGTTCACATACCTCACGGGAGATCACTCAACACTCGGCCGAAGGTGTATATTTAAGTGAATCACTCGAGAGCGGCACGGAACTTACGTCTTCCATAGGCTTGCCAAGCAATCAATCCTCCTCCTTTTTAACTTTTTACCTTTGTAAATATCAAGAGGACTTTTGGGGTGAAGGCTTGGGTTTAAAGGTGGGTGGTTGGTTAGTGGTTAGTAAAAAGGGCGAAAATCGTAACAAGTGTCGGTTTTCGTAAAATACCTTGTTTTTAGTGACTTATTATTTCTTTGAAGTATTTCTCAAACAAGCTTTTTGTAGCTTTTGTTTGTTTTTGACTTCATATATATATATATATATATATATATATATATATATATATATATATATATATTTTTGTCACATGAAAGGGTACGTTTATGAAAAACCGAGCTTGTTACTAAAATAAAGGTGAAAAATGAAAAAGGTTTTTGGTGGGTAAAAAAAAATGTTTTGGGGGTAATGAAATGAAAGGTTTAGGCTCAAAGGGGTTTTCTAGGGGGATTTTGGGTAGGTAAAAAAAAAATGAAAAATAATGGTTTTGAAAGAAAAATAGTTAGTCCTAATGCCTCCATCATTTACTTACTTGGGTTTAAGTTGGTAAGGACCGGGAATGTATCGTCGTGGCAAGTTCTAGATTTGTAAAGACCGAGCGGCTATTCACACAAGAAACGAAAAATGAGCATTTAATCTAAATATGTGTATTTTTATGCTCAATAAAGGCTCAAAACTCACTTTTGTGGGAATGGGTTTTTAATGTGACCAAGCATATATAATAGAATTTTTTAACTAGACTTGTTATGCCGTTTTCATAATTTTCTTATGTTAGTTCTTTTTATCACGACGCTATCGGTTGTAAACTTGTAAAAATATAACCTTTTTATAACTTGTTATTCCCAACTTAAACTAAGACAAGAAAAATAAAAAAAATGAAAAGTTTTTTTTTTTTTTTTAAATTTGGGGTGTTTAGCGGTTCCAATAGAGTTTTGTGTAAGGCTTGTGTTTAGGATTTTGCAAAATTTCAAGGTTCTAGCATCCCCCCCACACTTAAATTACACATTGTCCTCAATGTGTCCAAAAATAAAGTTTTTTGTTGATTAGAATGTGTAAAAGTGTGTTTAGAAACAAAGATTTGTGTTACTGGCACTCTGGACACGGCCCCGTGTTGACCGGGCCGGCCCCGTGTCAAGTGCCAGTAACAAAAATTATAGAATTGAAACAGAAGCCTGGACACGGGGGCGTGTCCGCTGAACACGGCCCGTGTCCAGTTACCTGAACTGGGTGATTTTCTGCAGGGGGCTCAGCACGGGGCCGTGATGGTTGAGCACGGCCCGTGTTGTGCCTTCTGTTATGGAGATTTTTGTCGGTTTGCTCTGTTCTTCGTGCATGGTTCCATTTTTCTCGTTCCCTTTTTCATCTATTGCCACCATGAATCCATAATCATAAAAACCATCATAACATTGCTAATAGAGAGACATTACATAAAGATAAAATTACATAGATATGGAGTTCTAGCCCTATGTTTTATTTTAATTTAGCAAAATTTCCAAGAATCTACTAATCTTGGTTAGATAAGGCTTTGTAGAGCTCCACCTTTCGGGTGCGGTTTCTCCTCATATGTCGGCAAGCCACTCCTCTACCTCCCTTGGAAGGAGGAAAGAGGGCTCGTTTGCATTTGTTTGAGGAGTTTCAACTTCCGCCGGAACTTCTTGTGGGTTTTCCATAGGAGGTTCTGCGGGGAAGTCTCCCCACCCGGTAGGGTTGTTAATACCGAGTGCCAAGTTCCAGTCTTGTTGTGGAAGAACTGGTTCCATGGGGGGTGTTACCAAAATGTTTAACCTTTGGTGCAAAAGGTTAATCTCTTGGGAAGCTGCTTTCCAGTCCCATTGTAAGATCGTTAATACGGTCAATGAGGACCTCCTCTACAGACGTCATCTCGTCGAGAGCTTCCCTTAGCGCTATCACGTAGTGCACAAGTGTAGCTTCAACGGAGGGCCTCCTTCCCCTTCGGCTGTTTGAGGAATGAAACGGATGATGTTTCGCTGTTTTCACTCGCCCATTCTACGAAAAATAAACCAAAAATAGTTTATAGGGACGAAACAGTTTCTGGACACGGCCCCGTGCTCAGTGAGCACGGCCCCGTGTTCATCTTCTGCAGAATTTTGGAGCAAGGAATCTTGGGTTTTTAAGTTATTTTCTGAGTTTATGCAAGCTTTTTGACAGTAAAATAACTTTAAACAATGTTACATAACATGTTTTTACCAAGATTCTATGATCAAAACTCCATTATTCCCTACCACAAAGATTGAAAATTCAAACTTTTCATGGTAGTTCTTGAAGAAAGATGAAGAAGAAGGAAATGTCTAGAAGAGGAAAGGACAAGATGGGTTGTTGGAAACTTCTTTTAGACTTACCTAGGATTGTTTGAGAGAAGATTCCTTCAAATCTCTGTCCCCCAAGTTGGTCCAAAATTGCAGGATTTTTTGGCTGCATTTATAGAAAATGACAAGCCTGCCTGGACACGGCCCCGTGTCCGCTGGACACGGCCCCGTGTGCAGATGAAATTCTGACACAGTTTGTCCGTAATTCTGACGTTCTGATCAGAGGGGAATCTTTGGTGGACACGAGGGCGTGTTGGCCGAGCACGGCCCCGTGTCGGAAAGCTGACTTATGAAGTTTTGTCTTTATTAAGGAGCTAATTCGTATTGGGTGGCTCTTGACTTGTTGGAACAACCCCAAAGTGCCTAAGATACCTTAATTGTCCTATACTAAGGCGAGAACGCAAGAGGTTATCGGTGAGGGTAATTCCTATTTTCATTCTAGGTGGACAAGTCCAACCCTTTTCCGGGCTCTCGTTAAAGAAGGTGTATGCCGAATCGCTCAGGTCTATGTATGCACCGAACGAAGTCGATGGGGAGTCCTTCACGGCACAATCGGCACAGGGACGACTATCGTCCACGTCTTTTTTAGGTAAAAAGGTATTTTCGGGAGCAACGAGGTTGTCGGAATGCGGTTCCAACATTTCCTCATGGTCATCATCTTGGGATGGATCTAAGAAATCCTTCCTAAGTTCTTTTGACCAATTTAGAAGTAGTTCTTCTAGTTGAAATAACTCGTCAAGGAGCATTTCTCCTAGAATATCTGGTTGGGCGCATTCGAGGGAGAAGTAGTGCTTATTTTTACTTTCGCCCCTCTTAAGGTTACAAGGAATCGGTGGGTCTATAT